>NC_080093.1:85125442-86325442 GCF_950005125.1 Chionomys nivalis
CGAGCCCCCAGGGATTTGCCTGTCTCTTTCTCTCCAACATTAGGATTACAAGCACGTGGCATGCACCTTGCTTTTTCACATGGGCTCTGAAGCTTAGGTGTTCATGACAGCTCTCTCCCTCAGCCTTAGACCCAAGCTCAACAACCTGAGCAGATGGGTGTTGTAGGGAGGGCTAGTTGGAGGCTAGAGGGAGGACAGGATGCTCTGTGTCTATTAATACCATTTAGTCAGGAAGATTGGTGAGAAGAAAACTAGAGAAATGTCTTGGAGTAGAATTAATACAGTTGATTATAGAAGGAGACAAGGGGCAGAAATGAATAAAGATGTGCGAAGTCTCCAAGCATGGGTGGGTAGAGAGACTGAGGAATCCCTTGGGAGCACAGGGGCAAAGCATATTTGGAAGGAGAAGTTCCGTTTGGACAGATGCTAGAGCTGCTCACATTGTGTTTGAATAGAAGCTCAGAGTTGGGCTACGGGACGAAATGGTTGTGAGGCAGAGTCCACAGGATCATTTGAAATCGAGGAGAAAAAGTAACAGAATTAGAATTTGGGGAGACTTCATGGGGGCATGGGAGTGTGCTGTCTGTGGAGAGACAGTAAGAGGCACTGCAAAGGGAGCTGGTGCTTGGAACCTGATAGACCAGTTTGACTCCTGGTTTTGCCATTTACCTCTTGTGTGTGACTTTTTTTTCACAAGTTGTTTAACCCTGCCAAGTCTCAGTTTTCTCACCTGTAAGATGGGGTAGAAAATAACATTTTGTTCCAGGGGATTGTGAATGCTAAATCAGATGCTATTTAAAGGATTCTAGGCCTATACATGCCTCATAAAAACTTGTTATTCAAAATCTTACCACTAGTAATGAAAAACTTTGGCCATAAACTTTGAGGCACTGACCTTATAAGGACGTAGAGGAAGAGGAGTGAGGGATTGCCGGAGGCAGCAGTGGAGGAGATTGCTGGAACGCGGTGTGCAGCAGTGGGGACCAGGTAGCGCCAGTCGCCTTCTGCCCTAAGATGTGGCCAAGGTCAGAGGAGATACCTTTTTTTTTTTTTTTTTTTTTTTTTTTTTTTTTTTTTTTGGTTTTTCGAGACAGGGTTTCTCTGTGGTTTTGGAGCCTGTCCTGGAACTAGCTCTTGTAGACCAGGCTGGTCTCGAACTCACAGAGATCCGCCTGCCTCTGCCTCCCGAGTGCTGGGATTAAAGGCGTGCGCCACCACCGCCCGGCCAGAGGAGATACCTTTAACTTGGTTTTTTTCTTTTCTTTTTTTAAAATTGTTTTTAATGAGATCCATGTTTTTCTCCGCTCTCCCTTCTTCCCTCTTCCCTTCTACCCTCTCCCATGATCACCATGCTCCCAATTTACTCAGGAGATCTTGTTTTTTTTTCTACTTCCCATGTAGATTAGATCCATGCATGTCTCTTTTAGGTTCCTCTTTGTTGTCTTGATTTTCTGGGATTGTGAATTGTAGGCCGGTTTTCTTTGCTTTATGTCTAAAAGTCCCTTATGAGTGAGTACATATTATATTTGTCTTTCTTGGTCTGGGTTACCTCACTCAGTATGATGTTTTCTAGATCCATTCATTTGCCTGCAAATTTCAAGATGTTATTTTTTTTCTACTGTGTAGTACTCCATTGTGTAAATGTACCACATTTTCTTTGTTCATTCTTCGGCATTTAGGTTGTTTCCAGGTTCAGGCTATGACAAATAATTCTGCTATGAACATAGTTGAGTTCACGTCCTTGTAGTATGATCGAGCATCCTTAGGGTATATACCCAAAAGTGAGATACCTTTAACTTTGTAATGGAAGTATATCATCTAGCTAGGCTGATAGCAGCGTACCACAAGCTGGATGACTTTAATGAAAATTGGCTATCCTGAAGTTCTGGAAGCTAGAAGTCCAGGTTTAAGATGACCCTCACCTTGAAGGGGACAGCACCTGTTCCATGCCATTCTCTTCTCGTGAGGGTCTGCTGCTCATCTCCGGCAACCTTTGGCTTCTAGCGGCATCATGTTGGTATGTGACGCCAGTCACTTGGCGTTTCCCCCACGCACATGTTGGCATAAATTCTCCATTTTACAAGGTCACCAGACCTATTCCACTATGACTTCATCTTCAGTAATTGTAACAGAAAATGGTCTATTTCTTTTTTTTTTTCTTTTTTTTTTTTTTTTTTTTTTTGGTTTTTCGAGACAGGGTTTCTCTGTGGTTTTGGAGCCTGTCCTGGAACTAGCTCTTGTAGACCAGGCTGGTCTCGAACTCACAGAGATCCGCCTGCCTCTGCCTCCCAAGTGCTGGGATTAAAGGCGTGCGCCACCACCGCCCGGCTAATGGTCTATTTCTAAATGAGGTCACATGCCGAGGGACACAGGTCAACAATTGCTTTCCACCTTCTGCTTTTGCGACAGAGTTTCTCATTAATCCAGGCACTCATCAGCTGAGCTAGGCTTCCTTGCCAGTGTGATCCTCCTGTCTCTGTCATTTCCCTCACCCCTGTTACTCCAGCGCTGGGCTCACAGACACATGTTGCCCGCGTGTTTTTATGTGGGTGCTGGCGGTCCTCACACCTGCATAGCCAGTGCTTTACCAGATGGGCCATCTCCCCAGAACCTCCTTTTTTTAAAAAAAACATTTTGCCTGAATATTTTGTAAATTGGTATATTTGCCCAATTCACTTGTGAAAAAGCATCGTTAAAGAATTGTCACAAAGAAAAGGGAATATATGCAAGCTGCCATGGTTCTATCATAGCATAGAGGTATAATGAGAAGTGGAGGAAGTCTTCCTTAGGATGTAATCAGAACCTATGTACTTGTACAGTCTCAAGATTTCTTTTCAAATGTTTTTTTCCAGAGAAGATGTGTAGCTTAAAATGAAGAACATTTCCTTTGAGAAAACGCTTTAAAGATAGTAATAATCTTAATTAAACAGTCTTTCACTTTCAGAAGGGACCAACATTATAAGTGCACATGCAGCTTTCAAGCATATGTTCTTTTTAATGGTATTAATACATCTCTAGAGATAGAAGGAACACTTCTTCCTAATTGGCTAGTATTTTATTAAACTCAGCAAAATCTCATGCTAGTTTGAATACCATTTTCAAGAATTAAATAACACCCAGAGTCTCAAGTAAAGAGGATTTTCTTCCTCTCTCTCAGAAGTTGTTGGTGATGGTCAAAAACCAGATTTAGAATGAGGGGAGCCAGGAATCTGTCTGTTAAATGAAGACAGCCCAAATTCCCTCAAGATTTGCTTAGCATGAATATATTATTGCCGATCCTACTTATGCCAAGACAGCTATTTTAAAATAAAAGTTAGAATAGTTTTAATTACATAAAGTTAATTCTCCCCAGTTGATCCATCTTTGAAATCAAGTCAAATCCACAAGCTAGATAATTGATAAATTTAGCTTTAATCACTCAGGGTCATGGTATGGGAGCAGCGGGAGAGCTGGGCTGGGAACTGGAAAGACTGAAGTTCAGATTCTGCTGCAGTGATTAAAGGATAAAGAAGAATAGAGTCTGTGACTCTGGAAACGATAGAGGCTAAAGCAACTTTAAGGACCATCCCAAACACCTCTATGGAAAAACATGGGGAAACAGTTGGTTTCTTAGCAAACCGTAACCCTCTCAACAGGATGAGCAGAAGTGGAGGCTGTGAATGGACCAGTTGCATCATGGGGTGTTAAAATGTGGTCACAAAGCTGTGCTTAAAGACAACAGGGCCAGGCAGATTTGTGTTTACGAATGGCAATTCCAGTGTTCATAAGACACCGGCCTAGTTGTACACAGTAGATGTGAACATGGCGCAAACTCTCTAAACACAGTGCTAACATGATTCTAGCAGTGCATCGTGCGAGGAGGCGAACAAGGGGAGTCCTTCTGTGGATGTTCATATAGGCTAATTGTAGGGAATCTATCATTAATCTACACACAAAAGGAGAAAACATGTCAATCAAAAAGACTTTCATTAAACTTAGCAACTATTCCTAATGAAACAAGACAAAGTGAACAGCACATGTCATCTCAAATGGTAATGAAGTGAACCTGTTTCAGCTTAAGCCAAGACTAGACAGGAATGCTGACTCTTGGCGTTGCTATTTATATTGTCTTGCAGCTAAAAGAAATACACTGATTGAAAATTCTGAAAAAGAGAAGAAAAATAATCACTTCTAACCATTTAGTCTCTCTCTCTCTCTCTTTCTCTCTCTCTCTCTCTGTCACACACACACACACACACACACACACACACACACACACACACACACACACACACACACGGTACAGAGACAACCCAGGAAGCTATGGTCAACACCTCCTAGCTGGGTTTGGTGGTGGATACCTGTAATCAGTCCCCACAATGGGAAGATTGTCAGGAGAATCATGAATTCAAGGTTGGAGGGAGGGAGGAAACGAAGTAGTGAGGGTGAGAGAGTGTCTGAAACTTGAAAGCTGTAAGAGAATTTAGTTAGGTGTCTAGATGGAGGATAAATGATTGAAAATTAGCAATTTAAAAATCTATTAGAAAAGCAAATGGTTGCACATGGAGATATTAATGAGTATTCATTTAGTAGCGGCAAACAAAATGAGCATTGTGACAACAGAGGCGAAGACTTACACAAAGTCAATAATTACAAATAATGCATTGAAAGTTCATGTACTTTTCAAAACAAAGTCATTCTTCTGAAAACCATGTATTTTATTTTATGCGCATGAATGTTTTGCTTACATACATGTCTCTGCTTGCCTGGAGTCCCAGGAAAGCTGCAGCTATTGATGTTGTGAGCTGCCACGTGGGTTCTGGGAATCAGATCTGGCTTCTCTGCAAGCATACTCAGACACTGAGCACTTAAGCACCAAGCCATCTCTCCAGCCCTACGTGTCTCTTAAAAGGGACATAGAAAACAATACATGAACAAATTGCAGTGCCGTATTTTAGGGTCCTTTTATGACGACGTAGATGTGAGATATTTCTTTACTCATGTGTTTGAGAATTTGGTCCCCACTGGTGCTGCTTTGGGAGGCTATGGGACCTTTAGGGAGTGTGGCCTAGCTGGAAAAAGTAGGTCTCAGATTTCAGGAGAGTGGGCGTCATAGGCTATAGCTAGCCTCATTCCAACCCAATTTTCTGTCTTCTGATCCACATCGTGTAACAAGTCCCAGCTACATGCACTGCTACCATGAACTCTGCCATGGCTTCCCTGCCACTAAGGGACTGCACCCTCTAACACCATGTCTCAAACTCCACCCTTTTTCCTTAGGTTGTCTCTGTTAAGGATTTGGTTACAGCAACGAGAAAAGTAGTTTATACGGGTAGGAGTTCAATATCAAAAATGACAGTTATTTGAAATTAATATATAAATTTCATACAGCACTTACTAGAGTCTCACTGGCTTTGGGATTTGATAAAATGAACTTACTAGGCACCCAAATGATAGTCTGGAAAAATATATAGAAATGCAAATGTTGCCGGGCAGTGGTGGCGCACGCCTTTAATCCCAGCACTTGGGAGGCAGAGGCAGGTGGCTCTCTGTGAGTTCGAGACCAGCCTGGTCTACAAGAGCTAGTTCCAGGACAGGCTCCAAAGCTACAGAAACTCTGTTTCGAAAAACCAAAAAAAAAAAAAAAAAAAAAAAAAAAAAAAAAAAAAAAAAAGAAATACAAATGTTATCAGAATTTCTCTAGCTAAGTATCAGCTTGGAGATTAGAAAATTGGTAGTTTAATTCAGTTGGAAAAGGACACATTCAAAAACAAATTAAACATAGATACAAAACTACATATAAACTCCAAAATAATCTGGGAGCCCATGTCCCCAGATTTTACAGGTACATGATGACATGGAAAGATAATTTTAACCCAGCAATCCCTTCTCATGGACTTTCTGGTATGCAAATAAACCATTCTTGTTCAGAGATTCTAAAAGATGTTCCGTGCGAAAGACAAAGTGCCCCGCTGGAACTGTACATGATTCAGCTAGGTTTCCTGTGTGTATTTGTGTATATTTGGTGGTGTATGCACGTGTGTATAGAGGTCAGAGGACAACTTTAGGTGTCATCTTTCAGGTGCTGTCCACCCTTCATGTGAGACATCTCCCCTCATCGGCATGGAATGTTAGCTAAGTAGCCAGCTGGCCAGTGAGCTTTCAGAGCTCTGTCTGTCTGTCTGTCTGTCTGTCTGTCTCATCTGTCTCCTGTCTTGCCACTGCTGGGGTTCCAGGTGCCTGCCACTGTGCCTGACTTTTTAATGTAGGTTCCTGGGGATTGAACTCAGGTCCTCATGAGTGTGAGCCAAGCACTCTGTGGACCAGCCTCCCCTCCCCAGTGAGACATTTACAAGACAAACAGTGCAAAGCCTTCCTCAATGTGCATGTGAGCGCGTGAGATAGGATACTAAGTGTGCAGAAACATCTCCTACGACACAGGTCGGCGGGGGGACTTAGAGTTCTGTGATACTGGGAGGAAAGGGCTGATTAGTGAACCCAATATAACTTCTTGAACAAATTTCTATACAATGTGTTTAAATGGTTTCATTTTTTTCCAGTTAAAAATTTTATATTACTAAAGTGTATTTTTGCCAGATACTTTTTTTCTGTGAATATTTTTGACAGATCCATGAGTAGTAACTTTTGCATTTTTAGCCTGACCGTTGCTACTGGGAGTTTCACTTTGTTATTTTCAGCCCTGGACTCTCCAGGGTCAGATCATTAGGCCAGGGTTTTGTGAAGAAGATTCTAGTCTTTAGCATTGAAATTTTAAAGTTCCAATTTTGCTATTTTTAATATTGCCTGAAAGACAGGATTTTAAAGGTCATTTTTGGGCAATTAGCTCTTCAAGTAACAATACCAATAATGAGTAATTACCTAGCACTTAGCTTGTACCAGGCACAAAGAAAAGTGTTTTGACCATAAATTTTGACCTCAAATATATTTTTGTTCCCTTTGTGTGCAGTCCCGACATTTTCGGTTTAATAATTTGCTTTGTCCTTTGTGTCCCCAAGATATAATAACTAATAGATTCAACTCATAGTGAATATTAGCTACAGACATCATCTACACACTGTAAAATAAAGGTGGATGCTTTATGGGCATTTAAGACCCCTGAATGCAGGGAACTGCTCCTTGGTTCATGCAGTTTACTGTGTTTGGCTGTCCTCTTGTGTACACAGACTCTGTACTCATATGGATTCTCTACGGTATTTGGAGGAGGAGGCTGACTACTAACCCCCCCCCCACACCCCCATCCCCCACCCAGCGTGCTTTTGAGTGAGTGGAAAACCGGTCACTCTCGCGTTAAAGGACGTTGGCCACTCGGCCTGGACAGTTGTCACAAAGGAATGTAGGTCATATGTTGACATGTTTGCAGAGTTTTTCAGTGTATTTTTATATGAAATGAGATGTTTAGCACTGGTGAACAATTAGAATTAGATTCAGTACGGCAGAAACCAACGTAGGATGCGTTTAGCTTTTAGACTCTAGCTGCTGCACAGACCGTGTCTACTGTCATACACCCAATGCTAGACGTAGGACTGGGCTGGGAGTGCCTTGGATTCATTTCTGAAAGGTACAGGTGGGAAGAAATGTTGGGAGGATGGACCGGCACGTGAAGTGCCCAGGTATTTCAGTGCAGACGCCCTTACAGCAGCCATCCAGCAGGTGGCAGCACGAGAACAGAGATGGGTCTACTGGGACCCTAAGACCCACAGGTTTCCTCATATTTGCCAGAACAAGGAAAAACAGATTACAGCATTTTAGCTTTGGAGGGAGGAAAAGTATTTTCCATACATTTTTGTTTAAAAGTAAAGATAACCCCTATTATTTATTAGCTATTAAACTGTGTACTCTCTCAACCACACTTTTCTTTAATCCTTTCATTTGTAATGCAGAAAACCTTTCATTAAATTAATTATGCTCTAGCACACACCACACTATTCCCTCGAGGCAGGGTCTCTCACTGAACCTGGAGCTCAGCCGGCAGCCACCAAGCTCCAGTCTCCACCCCGCACCACCGCCCAGTGTCGACATTACAAGCATGCACCATTACCCCTGGCTTTGGAGGTGGTTTGCTGGAGTTCAGTCCTACAGTCTCATGCTTGAACAGCCATCTCCTTACCCACTAAGCCATTTTAAAGATGAAGACATTGTATTTAAAAGGCTAAAAAAAAAAATCACAGCCGGGCGGTGGTGGCGCACGCCTTTAATCCCAGCACTTGGGAGGCAGAGGCAGGTGAATCTCTGTGAGTTCGAGACCAGCCTGGTCTGGTCTACAAGAGCTATTTCCAGGACAGGCTCCAAAGCCACAGAGAAACCCTGTCTCGAAAAACCATAAAAAAAAAAAATATCACACATGCGCTTGTACCGTATAGTTTTCTCATTGCTGTGACCAAATAGCGGGCAGAAGTGACTTAAGCCATGAAGGGTTTGTCTTGGATCCTGGCTTAAGAAGGGGCACAGGCTATCAGTGTAGCAAGGCAGAGCTGTAAGCAGGGTGTCACATTGTACCCTCTGTCAGGAATCGAGGCAGGGCACCGATGCTCGGCTCACACCCCGCTGTTCTTCATTGTGAGCTATGTACTCAGGGGATGGCACTGTCCACGTTCACGGTGGGCCTTCCTTCCTCAGTTAAACCTTCCTGGCAGCACCTTCACAGACACACACAGACTGTGTCTCCCAGGCCATTCTGAATCTAGTCCAGTCAGCAATGAAGACAACCATCACGTACTGTTCCCAAGAGGCAGGGCCAAGTCTACTAGGTTTCTGGGCCTTTCCACACTTGTTGCTTCCAGTCTCGTCCTGCTGCTTCAGTTCTGTTAACACTTTGATGATGATGCTCCTCAAGCCTGTGCTGTGTGTGTTCCAGGACACAGAAAGCAGCATGACAGGGGACATTTGTCCCCGAGCTTACGAGGTGGTTGTGCCCCGGAGCTGGTGATTGAGAGAAGATAGATGCTATTACAGAGGAGCACTGTATTGGCCATCTGGAGGGTGCGGGTGGAACGTGCCTTTCCTTGTTAATAGGACAGTTTCTGTGACAAGAACAGATTAGCTCTCCCTAGCTCCCACTCTTCACAATGTTAGCTTAGAAATAGGTGACCTAAGAAGCTGTTTCTGTGATCAGCGTGGGGGTCCACCTATCACCCCAGTACTCCAAGCTCAGGACCTGTCAGTTGGCCACACATTTGCCTGGTTTGGATGAAAGAAGAAATCAGTTTTTTTTACAAATGACTTAAATCTCTCAAACAATTTGCCAAGTAAATTGCTTAACTAGCAACAGTCAGCATTTCTTTCCGGAGGAGCAGTGTTAGATAGAGAGGGGGTTCGGATCAACTCCTTCCCCTCTTTCTGGGGGACTACAACCTTCCAGTTAGTGCTGCTTCTTCTGCAAAGCGAGAGTTTCCCAGGAAGCTACGATGAGTCTGAGTAGACCAGCTTTCAAGGATGACGAGATTCTGAGATTCTAGAACAGAAGAGGGAGGCATGAGAACACCACAGCATCCAGTTTGTGCAGGGCTAGGAATCGAACCCCGGGGCTTCGTGCACGCTCACTCAGCTTTGCCAATTCTCGGCCCAGGTACTCTGCTTCTGAACAGAGCCGAGGCAGGCCAGCTTGCCTTGGCAACCTTTCTCTTCCTGGATCTTTCCAAGTGGAGGCAACTGATGGCTTTCCAGAAGCCAGGGGAAGATTTCTGCTGTTTGTCATGAAGAAATGGAAATTGTTACAATCTGTTGAGGGAGTAATTTTGCAATATTATAAAAATGGGAAGGATGTTAATTGCAATGTTGTTCATGGCGGTGAAAAAGTGGAAATGATCTAGTTGCCAGTAACAGAGGACTGCTTATAAAAGTGATAGTGCCTTTCCTTATGGGATAATGTGCATTAATCAAAGACGCCCAAGCAAATGCATTTGTGTGAGTGTGGAGAGGTGACCACATTATATCAAATGAAGAAAACTATGCACATTTCAGATCAATCTTTTTTATCTCGTATGTGTAAAAAGAGACTCATATGCATGTAGTGTCATGTTTGACTAATGTTTATACTTAAAAGGACAATAGCTAGTTCTATAAGGAGGGGCTGATGAGAAGAGGGGAAGAAAGCAAATAGGGAATTTTAATTTATACAAAATAGAATTTCTGTGTGTTTGCTTTTATTATTTTGTTTTAGAACAACTATTTATTGTACCTTATTTTTTTAAAGTATAAAAGAATTTCAGAGTGAAGTTCAGCTTTATTGGTTGCTCTTTGTGTTTTCTGTTTCTTTGGCCATTCCCAGTTTGGTGTAGTCTGGAGCAAGCTGCTTTGATAAAGTGATGTTTAGATGTTTCATAAGGTCTGAAGGAGCCCATCCAGAGGCTGGGGAGGGGGGAGCTTCCTTAGGAACAGTCATAATACTCCTTCCCTGTGCTGTGGAGAATGGAGACCCTCCTAGTTGTGCCACTTTTGCGGACTTGAAGGTCATTTGTCATATACTATGTAGGCCAGCAAGTGCACACTTGTCCAGCAATAAGTATTACACTTAGCACTGAGTTGGACCTCTTATTGGTGAGGAAATTGTGCTCCATAGGGTATAGAATTCTTGGTCAGATGTTACATCTGGGATGGCTGAGGCCATTTCACTAGCTTCTGTCCAGGCTGTGGTATGTTATAGTGCGATGTGCAGACAGTTACTGTACGGACTTGATAATGCGCTGTTAGGCATGGGTAAAATCCGCCACAGACCACAGCACTGGAAACTCTTCAGAGCACTTACTGGGTCCTACTCAGAACGTGATTTGCTCCTAAGGCTAAATCATTCTAACTCTCAGGTGAGTACATTTTCTGAGCCCTATACCAACCAAAAAATGGACACGAGTGAGCAGTTTCAGCATTTGATTCTGGCACCCCAAATCTACTCAGTGGAGACCTTCCAGTAGCAGACCTGTGTTACCATGGAAGCCAAGCTACAGGTCCACAGGGGATCGGGGGGCCAGAGGCTGGGAGGGGAGGAGAATAGTAAAGTCCCTCATCTCCCCTTCCTCCTCCTCTTCTTCCTTATCCTCTCCAAGAAAGATGAGCAGGCCTTGAGTCTGCCTTTAGTGTGAATTCTGCCACTGTGAATAATCCATACACTTCTGAGAGTAGGTCCAAGTGCAACGAAGCATTTCCTACCGAACCTGAAAGGAAGACGAATCTCTGAGCAAGGTGTGTGGCCAGGCTCACTGATGCTAGGTTAGCAGGCTTTCTGTGGGGTGCGCTCTAGCCTTGGGGAGTCCGTATTTTTCTGGGTTGCTGTCACGGCCGTCTTGTTCAATATGAGTCTGTGAAGCAAAAGCAAATGTCTCACACGACCTCTGAGACTCTTCCAGGAAATTACTGTTCCGTTGATATCCACACAGAGCTTAGTTGGAATGAGATGCGAGGTGGCTGCTGAATCTTCTCATGGGTTAAGATTCTCAGAGATGTAGAATTCTCTCTGAGCAGAAAAAAAAGAGATCATATTGCATGGCCCTGTGGGAATACTTTCGAATGATCAACCTGAATATAGTGTCTTTTGAATTTAGGAGCCCCACAGTAAAGGTGGTGTGTGTGTGTGTGTGTGTGTGTGCTTATGGAGTTTTGCACATGCAAAGTGTGTTCACTTGAATGTGGAGGTTAGAATCAACCTTGCACATCTTCCCTATTGCTCTGCTCATCACCTTGTTTTTTGTGACAGTGTCTGTCAGTTTTACTTGGAACTCATCGAATAGGCTAAGGTGGCTGGCCAGTAGGTCCTATAGATTACCTGTTTCTGCATCCCCAGCACCGGGATTACAAGTGCCTGCTACTGACAGATCTCTGAGTTCGAGGCCAGCTTGGTCTACAGAACAAGTTCTAGGACATCCAGTACTACACAGACAACCCTGTCTTGAAAAACCAAAAAATAAAAATAAATAGAAAATAGTGTCAAAAATTGGTAATTACCAAAAATAGACAAACTGAGTTTTTAGCCAGGTAGTGGTGGCATACTCTAATTTCAGCACTCAGGAGGCAGATCTCTGAGTTTAAGGCTACCCTGGTCTACAGAGCAGGTTCCAGGACTGCCAGGGAAACAGAGAAACCCTGTCTTGAAACAAACAAGTGTCTATACCACATCCTGCCTTTTTGAAAAAATATGGATTCTGCTGATCAAACTCAGGTCCTCATGCTTAGTTGGCAAATATTTTCTCACCTGAGCCAAGTCCCCAGCCCGCATTCACCCCGTTTAACACCAGAATACAACCAGAGGCATCCCAGACCGTGGAAGGAGGTTCCTTCCTGATTATATTAGGGAAAGCAGGTTTCCCTGAACTAAAGACTGACATTAACACCTTAGTCCACATTTCTCACTTGCATCAAGTGGAGAGCATATACTCATCACGAGATTCTGCTCTTCTAACTCCTTTTTGTTCCCCCAAACATGCCATAGGTATTTAGATTCCCTGGCTTTATCTCCTTGAATTCTCTCTCCTAACAGCTTTTATTTAAAAAGGTTAAAATTTATATAACACAAATCAAATGATTAAGATAAATGTAGCATCCAGTGACATTTAACACATTTGCTAGCTGTGAAACCACCATCTTCATCTTGTTCCAAGACATTTTCCTCATCCCGAAAGGAACCTGCCCCAGCTAAGCAGCCACTCCTCATTTCTTCCTCCCCTGGTCCCTAGCAACCACTACTCTGCTTTTCGTCTCTATGGATTTACCTATTCTGGATGTCCATATAAATAGAATCGTACAAAGAGTCTTTTGTGTTCAATTCTTTCCCCTGGTGTATTTCCAAGGTTCACCAGCTCCACCCAGAGCTTCTCAGTATCACTGTGCTGAATGAGGAAGATGTAGTCTATGAGGTCAATCTAGACTTGAATCTGGCTTGACTCTTTGCTAGCAGTATGTCCTGAGATAGTTATTTACCCCCTTCTGATCTTTAGTTCTCTTTTATGCAATGAGAGGATCAATCCCTATCTCATAGCTGTTAGGACTGAGAGATAACAGAGGCAAAATTGCACGGTCTCGTGCCTGGCACATCCTAGGAAGTTCCTCATCATCAGAGGGAAAAGGAGTTAATTTGAGAGCATGAGGTGCACCGTATGCTGAGTCTGGCCTTTGCCTCTCATCGTGCGTCTTCTGGAACAATGCACTGCACAGGGCTGCTCTTCTCCTCCAATCCCTCTCCTTAATCCCTTCCCTTAAGCAATTTCTCTTGTACTGAGTACCCACAGCCTCATCTCTGCTAAGCAGGCAGATTTTCTCAACTGTGTTCTGCATGTCCTCGCTGGACTGCATGTCTTTATAAGGTCAGATGCTATTTTGCTCTTCTAAAATCTCCAGTTTTTTGAAGACAGCCCACTTTTTTAAGTACTCTGATATGTACCGCTCTGATATCAGAGCTCTGGCATAGCAGCATGGCATACAAGCTATACCCCCAGGTTGTTCTGGCATACAGTAGGGGCATCATAATGATCCTTCCATTTTGGATATAGGATCCCTTTGCATGTTAGTTTCTTGGAAATGCTGTATCTCTAGCTCCCCCCATCCTCATGGAGATGGAAAGGGCGGCTCGCGAGCCTCCATCCTAATTATCTGCTCGTAATTGAAAGGTGCAAGTTGGCATTCTCAGAAAGGTGCTTCTTCAAAGGCACTTGCTGCAGAAGCTAACGTCCAAATTAAAATTGATTCACAGCCTCACAGAAGGATGGGCTATTAGAGAACAGGGTTGGAAATGGGCTGTGCTACCAGACAGTGAGGTCAGGGATGGGCAGAGGAAATACTCTCAGTGTTTCAGCGTAATTCAGACTTGGAGCTGAATTTATATGTTGGGTTTTTACTACAAATAAAATGCAATAACACTCAAAGTATCTGTTTAATGTTGTTGACCCTGTGCTTTTTTTTTTTTTTTTTTTAAACATGGGAAATTGGTACTTAGAGAAGGATTAAAAACAGAAGCCAGGAATCAGAAACATCCAAGAAGACAACACATCTCTAGAGGCATTGTCCTTAACTATATTTTTAGGCCGTTGCAGGACTTGACAAAAAGTGAAGACCCTCTGTGATGGGAAGCTGCACAGTTAGTAATCTCAGGAGCAACACTAGGTACAGTGTGGGAAAGTCTGCAGACTCCTTGAAGCCTGCCTGAGCCCTCCATGTTAAGATTCCTACTCTGAAGGGAGGTGTGGAGAGATGTCTCAGCAGTTAAAAGTGCTTCTTGCTCTTCCAGAGAAGCCAGAAACCATCATATGGCTCTCAGCTGCCTGTAACTCCACCTCCAGTAGATCCGATTCCCTCTTCTGGCCTCTCTGGGCAAACACACACACACACACACACATACACATACACACACACACAATCTTTTCAAACAAAAACGTCTACTCTTGGTTCTGAGGAGATAGCTCAGTTGCTAAAACACGTGCCTTGGAAGCTTGGGGACCTGAATTCAATCCCAGGAATCCACCCCAAACAAACAGGATGCAGTGCATGTCTGGGAAGGTGGACGCGGGTGTGCTGTGTCACTCCAGGCCCTTGACCACCTAGCCCAGCCATTTCATGAGCTCCAGGCCAGTGAGAGACCTTGTCTCAAAAAACAAAGATGGACGGTGTCTAAGGAGTGAGAGCAGAGGTTGTCCCCCGGCTTTCACATGGCCTTTGGTTCTTGCACACACATAGAACACACACACACACACACACACACACACAGTTTCTATGGAGGTGTGTTGTAAAGGTGTGTACAGGTGTGCTGTAAAGCATCAAAAGCCCAGAGGCAACTATGACATGGTTTCTGCCTTTGAGAGATTGGACATGGCCGAGTGGGATCAAACACATCCAGATAATGATACCTCCGCCAGGCAGTCGCGGCGACTTTCTGATTCTCTCTGTACCCTGCCCTTTGTACTCCCTCCTGTGCTCACTCCTATTTGGTTCCGCATTTTCTTTGTGGTACCATCAGCTTGTATGCTGGTGGTCTGTTGTTACTTTCTTCATCCTTCATGTGGATAAGCGGTGATCCTCTCTCAGCTCACGGTATAGGAGGGAGGCCTGGACCACTCCTCTCTCCAGAGACCCGCCGAACTGGTTTTCTATCCCCTGAAGAATAAAGACCCAGCTCCTCAGCAGCTCACTCAAGGCTCTGTGGTTGGCATCACTATCCACCGACAGACCGCGTGCTCTGTGGCCCTACACGTACCCTGCACCAATCGGTACTGAATCTGTTTCCTAAATAGAGCTTGCATTTTGAAACCCCCCTGGCTGGTTTGATCGGCTTCTCTGCCAGAATGCCATTTCCCTCATACCCATCTATTAAATCTTCCTTATCCTCAGAGTCCCCATTGAATACCTCCTCCGTGAAATTCTACCCAGATTGTCAGAAGTAATGAGGGATTTTGGAGCCTGTTCTGCCTCCTGACAGTGTTATCAGGATTCCTCTGAGGCAGAGATAGAATCAAAGATCTCGGGGATTCAGAGTCCCTACCAGACAGTAGCCCACTTGAGATGGAGCTCATGTATTTTCCTCTGTGCTTTAGTGACAAGATTCAGAAAGCCACTGTGGTGCCCCGAGACTGACATGCAGAAAGGCCTTTGGAGGGCCTTCCTTAGCAAGGCAAAGTCCCGCCTCTAGGAGTGAAGGATCCCAGAACCCACCCAGACCAGCTCATTCCTGTGCAGGACTCCACACAGTTGCCTCTTGGTGTCCAGGAAAGACCAATTCTAGGACCTCTCCTTGGATACCTGAACCCACAGAAGCTCCGGCTGCTCATATGAAACAGTGGAATAGCTGCATGGAGCCGCACGCTTCTCCTGTGGATTGGTTAAATCTCCTCTAGATTTCACGTAATACCCACCGCAATGTAAACAGCACAAAATATGTTGTAAGTAGCTGCCTTATTGTATCATTAGGGATAATGACAGGAAAGAAAAGCCTGTACACGTGGAGCACAGAAATGAAAATGTTCCCTGAATATTTTTAGTCCATGCCTGGATGAATCTGTGGCTGTGGATATGCTGATGTGGAGGCCGCGTGCTCTGTGTAAGACTCAGGTTGGGTTTGACTGAACTTGAACCAGAGGGTCCCTTTTCGTGTCAAGCTCAGGCTTGGCAGGCTTGCAAACATGGATAGCCTACCAGTTCTCAAGATGTCTCAGGCTCACTCCATGCTTAAAGGACACTACAGCACTTCATCATGGCCGCTGGAGCCACACAGTGCTGGACAGAAAAGAGTTAAACCAACAGCCCTGGGGTTCAGTTGGACCTTTAGGTCAGTATCCAGTGCAGAAGACATGCTTTAGCATAAGCGTAGCTACCCTGGGAGCCATGGATTTGACCTAGCCTTTATGGTTTGATGGCAGTTCCCTGCAGGGGACTCCTGCCCAACTCTCAGTGCCTTTCTCTGAGGCTGGATGAAAGTTCAGGGGGGCTGAGACACGACCCTAGACTCCATGGACTGGTCACCACACCCCAGGATAATATTGTTACAGGATTTATGTTCTTATTGGAATGCAACTGGGATGCCAAACAGGATGGAGGAATATCCTGCCACTCCGTAATCTCCAGCCTTCGGGGTCTCGCTCGTAACATGGCCAGAATAAGTGCTACAGAATTGAAATCTGAGTGCTTTGAATATTGATTCTGTTGTGCAAACATTTCTTCCCTTTCTCCATGATACCAAATGCCACTGTTTCTGGTCCCTCTCCAAGGTCTCCTTCTCTAAGCTCTTAATTAGAAAAAAAGAAACAGTAATTATTAAAGTTATTAAAATATGGAATATTGCAAAGGAGCGGATTAGAAGTCTTCATGCTAATCCAAACAAATCGTGCTAATGTTGCTTTGATTCTTGCAAACCCAAACCCACAGAGGAAGATAAAAGCTAAGGCTGCCTCTTAGAGCAGGGTTGAGCCTGCTCACTAAGCCGGGACTCATTGAGCATTCACCAGGAGCTGCAGAGGAGAAGCCGGAGATGAAAGGAAGAAAGATTTTGTGAGCATTGGAAAAAAATGAGGTGGGGAGGGGTGGGAGCCATGCCAGGACAATTAGCCCAAGAGCTATAACTGAACAAGCTCTTCCCTCTGCTGAGAAATCTAACTTACAAAGATATACAATGTGTAGTATATACAAAGATATACAAATGCACAAACATACAAACACAAAGTATACAACACACAAACATTTCATTGTGTGCTTCTGTATGTGTGTGTGTGTGTAATTCACATGAATGTACACATGGAAAACAGAGGTCAATGGTGGATAATTTTTTTTTCAGTAGAACCCCACCGAACCTAGAGTTTACCAGTTCAGCTAGACTGACTGACCAACAAGCCCCAGTGATCCACCTGTCTCCACCTACCACCACTAGGAGTACAGGCATAGTCTACTACATCCGGCTTTTAATGTGGTGCTGGAGATCTGAGCTTGTGATTGTATAGTGATTACTCTACCTACTGAGCCATTGAGCCATTACACAAGCCTGCCCTTTTTGAGATGAGCTTGTATTATGTTGCTCAAGCTGGTCTTGAACTTGCAATCCTTATACTCCAACCTTCTCCATAGCTGAGATTATGGAATGTGTCACGGTGCATGCATCTATCTCAATCCCATTTTCCCTTTTGTTTGTATGTGTACCTGGATATGCATGTATGTGCTTGTACATGGATAAGATTGTGTGCACGTACGTGGATGTGCTTGTGTGTATGCACAAGCATTTACTTGTGTATGTATACACACAGATGTACATGTGTGTGAACACATCATGTGCTTGTGTGTATATATGGATGTGTTTGTGTGTATGTGTACATTGATGTGCTTGTTTGTGTATATAAATATGCTTGTTTGTATGTTCATGTATATGCTTGTGTGTTTATATGAATGCACGTGTTTGTGTAAGCACATGGATGTGCTTGTGTATGTGTGTGTACATGGATGTGCTTGTGTATGGAGGTCAGAGGTCAACTTTGGGTATTGTTCCTCAGGAGTTGTCTACCATAATTTTTTGAGGTAAGGTCTCTCACTGACCTGGAACTCCCTGATTGGGGCTAGGCTTGCTAGTGAGCAAGCTCCAGGTATCCACTTGTTTCTCCTTACATGGTACATGGGGATGAAACTCAGGTTCTCTTTCTTTCTTTTCTTTCTTTCTTTCTTTCTTTCTTTCTTTCTTTCTTTCTTTCTTTCTTTCTTTTTCCTATTGAGTTATATATATTTCACTGTTCCCTTCCTTTCCTCCCCCCTCCTCCACACTCCCACTTTACTCAGGAGATCTTGTCTTTTTCTACTTCTCATGTAAATCAGATCCATGTATGTTTCTCCTCTTTGTCGTTTAAGTTCTCTGGGATTGTTAATTGTAAACTTTTTTCTTTGGTTTATGTCTAAAGGCCACTTATGAGTGAGTACATATGATAATTGTCTTTCTGGGTCTGGGTTACCTCACTCAATATGATGTTTTCTAGATCCATCCATTTACCTGCAAATTTCAAGATTTTTTTCTGCTGTGTAGTAGTCCATTGTGTAAATGTACCACATTTTCTTTATCCATTCTTCAATTAAGGGGCATGTAGGTTGTTTCCAGGTCCTGGCTATGACAATGCTGCTATGAACATAGTTGAGCACATGTCCTTGTGGTATGATTGAGCATCCCTTGGGTGTATACCAAAAAGTGGTATTTCTGGGTCTTGAGGTAGGTTGTTTCCTAATTTTCTAATTTTCAAAGTGGCCGTACCAGTTTGCACCCCCACCAGCAATGCAGGAGTCTTCCCTTTACCCTACATCCTCTCTAGAATAAGTTATCATCAGTGTTTTTGATCTTGGCCATTCTTATAGGTGTAAGATGGAATCACAGAGTTGTTTTGATTTGCATTTCTCTGGTGGCTAAGGATGTTGAACATTTCCTTAAGTGTCTTTCAGTCATTTTAGATTCCTCTATTGAGAGTTCTCTGTTTAGGTCTGTATCCCATTTTTTATTGGATTATTTGTTATTTTGATGACCAATTTTTTGAGTTCTTTGTTTATTTTAGAGATCAGCCCTCTGTCCAGTGTGGTGAGGATCTGTAGGCAGAGACTGCTTGTCCCCAGCCATCCAGACCTGAAATATTACACAGAAATTATATAATTACAATACTGTTTGACCAATAACTTATGCATATTTATAGCTAACTTTTACATCTTAAATTAACCCATTTCTATTATTCTGTATTGTCATGAGGCTGTGGCCTACTGGGTAAGGTTCCTGTGTGTCCTTCTCCTTTGGCAGCTACATGTCGTCTCCCTAACTCTGCCTACTTTCTCCTCTATCTCTGCTTGGAATTCCTGCCTTGCTCTCTTCTGCACTGCAATAGGCCCAAAGCAGCTTCTTTATTAACCAATGGTTAATAAAGCATACAGAGGGGAATCCTACATCAAAGATCTTTTCCCATTCTGTAGGCTGCCATTTTGTCTTGTTGTCAGGTCCTTATTCTTGCAAGGTAAGCATTTCACCAATGGATCCATCTCCTTAAGTCAAAGAGTGCCTTTCCTATGCCATGAGTTCAGCAACTACACTAATAACCATGACAGTTAAAAAGTTGAAATTGCCAAGTGATCATGTCTACTCAGCAAGGAAAGGAATGCACACATAGGCCAACACAGTCCTGGGGGCCAGGACGGAGCTTTATCTAGGAACCCATGAATCCTGGATAGGAATCCCTTGCCTGTAAAATCCAACATATGCCAGAGAGAGCTCAAAATTCCCAGACTCATGTGTTCTTCCTGCCCTGAGATTCCATATCAGCCCATGGGGCCACCACCTACCTGGCATTCTAGTCATACATCTGAGAGCCATCTTCTTTCTCATCCATCCTCACAAAGACTTCCACTGTCATTGTTGGTCTTGCTGTCCCCTCACTCTCGGCTTCCCATGTTTGGTCATCTTTTCCTAAACTGGCTCTCCAAACTCTTTTTGTCCTTCTTTTACATCCCACTGTGCTCCTGCCAGTCCACACTCCTCGGCATTCCTGGCTACCATGACTTCCTTTTGTTCGGAATCTTTCCCCTCCCTTGACTATCAAACTCTTACCTAGCCTCCCAGGCTAGCTTGAAGGTGGCCTTCTCTGGCTGTTCAGCAGCAATGCTGGCTCTCACTGCTTTGGGCACTGTGCCATCAGAGCCCAGGTCCCTTGGCATGGCTGTCTTGAAAATTAGGGTTTGTAAGTATGGTTAATGTTGATTGTCAGCTTGACAGGATCTAGAATCACAGTGCATGCCTGCGAGGGAGTTTCTGGATTAGGCTAATTGAGCTGAGAAGACCTACCCTAATGTGGGTAGCACCATTCCATGTGTGGGGTTGTGAGCTGGACAAAAAGGAGAAAGGAAGATGAGCACCAGCATCCACCACTGCTTCCTACCTGCTGTCTGATGCTCCTGCTGCCATGGCCTTCCTGCCATGGTGGACTGTATCTTTTCCTTCCTCAAGATGCCTTTTCTCAGCTATTTTTTCTCAGCAACAACCAAGAAACTAATTTGATATGTTTTGCACTTGCTTATTCTTGGGTCCTAGAAGATCATGTGCTTGCATACAGTGAGTGCTCAACATAGCACCATTTATAGAGTATTGATCCTAGAGAGTGCCCCATTCCATAGATCCCTGCTTCTGCAATGGGCTGAGCTGCCAGTTTGAAAGCAAGAGCTCTGGAGCCACCACAGAGAGCTATGTGCAATGCAGCCACCCGATGAATTAGAAGGCGAGACTCATGGGTCTGAGCAAAATAATAAAAAAACTGTGCTGATATCCCCTGGCTGCAGCTTTGCCGTATGCCACAAAAAGGCCTTGGTAGTACTAAAACAACCATTAGCACAGAGAGGACTTGAGGGGTAAAATATCTCAATTTAGAATAACTCCAGATTATTGAACACACAATACATGCAGACTTAACCTATTATGCATTCAGCTCTAATGACTCTACATGTTATGTATGATTATTTTATAAATATAGAAAAACCAGGCTTAGAGAAGTTAGAAATCAATCCATTGGTGGTCATATGTGCATAAAGGATTAGAATTTTTAAAAAGCTAAAACACAAATCTGAGCTCTAAACCTGATTTTTTCACACTAATATAAATTGACCCTGGAAAGTTGTTGATCTCATCAGGGTCTATGCTATGATTTAGTCACATCTTAAAATTTTCTCTCAGCAAAAGAATAGTATGGTGCTAATAGCACCTGAGTAAATAGACTGAGGTGTGTCTGCTGGTCTTTCTGCACACCACTCCCTCCTGGTTGGTGCCACTAAGAAAGAAAACAGATTCCAAGAGTGGCCCATGAGTAAGGGAGAGAAGCAATGCAGCCTCGCAATCTCCAAAGCACAGAGTACCTCACTTGTATTTCTTTTAAATGCTGTATTTTTTTAATTAGTTAATTAATTAGTTGATTAATTTTATTTGTGTGTGTGTATATGAGAGAGAGAGAGAGACAGAGAGACAGAGAGACAGAGAGAATGGAGGTCAAAAGATATCTTTTGGGAGTTGCTTCTCTCCTTCTCTGGGTTCCTGGGATCATCCTCAGGTCATCAGGCTTGCTTGGCAAATGCTGTTATGTGCTGAGCCGTTTTTCCAGCCCCTGTCTGTTCATCTGCACACGCCTTAAGTCCCAGGACTCTGGGGATGGAGGCAGAGGCAGGAAGATCTCTGAGAGTTTAAAGCCAGTCTGATCCAAATGACATATTCTAGGCTGTAGAGTGAAACCCTCTCACAAGGAAAAAGAAGTGTTTTTCAAAAATGTTATTCACATTGTTCTACATAGCAATATTCAGGATACATAATGTTGCTCTTTGACAGAGGAGACGGCTCACTGGGTAAAGGTGCTTGCTGGACATGCCTGGAAACCCGAGTTTCATCCTGAGAACCCCTGTAAATGTGGAAGGAGAGAAATGATTGCCAGAAGTTATCCTCTGACCTCCACACATGCTGTGATGTGTGTGCTCCCTGGTTCACGCACACGCACAACAATAAATACAATTTTAAAGTACCACTTACCTTTTTAAGGAGAGGCTACTGAAGCTCAGGGAGGCTGGGGGGCTTAACTGACTTTGAAAAGCAAATGAGGGGCGAAGTCAGAACTCTAATTCAGGTGTCTATTCTCCCCTGAACTGCTTTGGTCCCATCACACCAGGTTGCCCAGCCCAAACTCCCAGCATAGTGCAGGGCAAATATTTATGTCTGCATGCATTAATACTGATGGGAAGAACCAATTTCTGCTGCATTTACAATGAGGCAGGTATTTAACAATGCACTGGGCAGGAGTTATGCTGTTTCATTCTCATAACAACCCTATGATGGAAGAGCTGTTACCTGTCTCATTTTTTCAGAGCAGCAAATAGAGCCACAGAGGCATTGAGGTCATTTATATAAGTGGCAAAGCGTGGATTTAAATCCAGTTTTGGGAGCTAGGGAGATGGCTCAGTAGACAAAGTGCCTGCTCTGCAAGCATGAGGACCTGAGTTTGGATCCCCAGCATCTACGTAAAGCTAGGTGCTGCAGCCTGTCTGGACCTCTAGCGCTGGGAGGACAGAGACAGGAAGAGGATCCCTGGGGCTCACTGGCCAGCCAGTTTAGGCAAATCGACAAGACTCTGCTCAGAAAGTAGGTGGAGAGTGATAGAAAAAGATACCCACTGCCAACCCTGGCGGTGGTAGATTTGTACATTTGTGCATTTGTACACGTGAACACACACATAAATATGTACATATGCACCCCCCGCCTGCATGAAACTTAAAAACTCTTCATTCTGCTGATGACTGGCTGAGGCTTTGCTTCTTGGAAGGTGTGCTCTTCAGTATCAACTCAGCCTGTAGTGTCTTCCAGCATTCTCATTTCCGAGTAGGCCAGGGCTCGTTTAAAGCTGGGCTCAGGTGGGCACATTTTACATAACCGACCTCTCCAGACTTCTGTCCTCAAAACCTCTAGGATTTAAGAAGAGCACATCTCATCAGCCTAGGGCACCGTTCTTTAGTCAGTACCAATTGATGTCACCCTTTGAAGTCCTCTGGATCTGATTGATGGGCATTTCCTTATTATTGAACTGTGTACTGAGCATCTCGGGCTTGAGGGAGGAAACTCAGAGCAATGCAGATCCACACTGACACCGCAGATGCTCCTTTCCTCCTCTTTTTCATGGGTGGTCCTGGCTGTTTCAAGAGATGGTAGTGAGTGTGCACCAAGGCACAGAACTCCACAAGACACAGGTCATTCCCACTTCATGTCTGTAGCTTTCCAGGACCCTCGGCTTCTCTTTTTTGATGTGTTTTTGTGTGTAACTGTATGTTGTGTATATGTGGTGTGTGCATGTATGTATGTACGTGTGTGTGTGTGTGTGTGTGTGTGTGTAGAAGCCAGATGTGGATTTCAGTTGTCTTTCCTCATGTGTTTTTGAGACAGGAAGTCTCATTCACTAATCTGATACTTGTCAGTTCAGCTAAGCTGACCGTCCCTCCACTCAGTGCTGGCATCACGAACAGCTGCCACACTGCTCGGCTTGTTTATGTTTACTTTGGCTCTAGGGCTCGAACTCAGGCCCTTGTGCTTGTGCGACAAGTGTTTTACCAACTGAAGCCATCTCATTAGCTCCCCCTGCCCTGCTTCTTAAACGTTAGCTTCCATACCCGCCCGACTCTTATTGGGTAGATTCTTCATCTATCGCCTTGGGCAGGGAGGGGACGGTAAGGAGAGCTGCTGTCCCTGGTGTCTGTTAGATATCCTACCCCAAGATCCTTTGCTCTTGCTAGGTAATACTGTGCTCTTCTGCTTGGACCAAGCCATCTTAGCAGCTAACCGCTAGATCCTCTAAGATTTTAGCACACTTCCAGAGTGGAGGTTGTCCGTCTCATGGTCACCTTACACTCTAAGCTCTTGGCTTTATACAGTTGGTTCATTTTCTTCTGTCCCTGCCTGTTTCTGAGAGACAAGACGTTTTACTTTAACCTGCCAGGTATCCATCCCTGCTGTTCTTGTTTTTACAGAGATGCGGCAGCTGGGCTAGACGAGGCCAGCAAGATTGTGTGCGGGATTTTGAGTTCCGTCACCCCTCTGCTTCCTGAGACTGTGGCTCCTTCAGAGAAGGAAATGGTGCCACCTGTAAGGTGCTATGGCCAGACCACTGCTTCTGGAGGCCATCATATTTAACCCTCAAAACAGACCTACAAGACCGGAGCTTCATTTCCCATTCTTCAGGTGGAAACAGCAACTGGACGCACACAGCAAGGTTCAGAAAATCATGTAGCGTCCCCCACCCCTGTCCCCTTCGTACTGCTCTGAGGGCTGGGAGTCTGCTGTGCCCTGGGAGCTTCTGGGCAGGGCCAGGCTGAAGCAAATGCTGGCCTTTGGCTCTGTCTCTTCTGTCCGGGAGTTGTGGTGGGCACTGGGTTTCTTGTGTCAGTGGAGTCGAGGACTGTGTTCTCTTTTCTTTCCCCAGGGTCTCTAATTGCAAAAATCTACATTCTGAAATGTACAGCAGAAAACCAGAATGCAGCAAACACTTGGACAGCACAAAGATGTTCAAGTAGAAGAGATTACCAGTTAGGTTGGACAACTAAATCCTGCCCAGGATTCTGAAGATGAGAGCGCATTTAGACAAAGTAGAACTGGGGAACTAAGTGCTCTAAGTGCTCCACTCCCAAGTTACATCCACTCCCTCAAACTATTGGTTCTTATTTATCTCCCTCGATTGCACTGTAGACCATGGTGCTTCATGCCGAGGCATATATCTAATCTTGGGAGATACTGGTTGCTTTTCATTCCAGTAGGTCCCCTGCTTTACTTTGGTACCGTGTTTCCTAATCAGGAATGATGCTGATACCTCTTTCTTCTCAGTCTCTTCCCTCATTCTGTGAAGACTGAATATTGTGGGAGCCCCGACTCTCCAGAGCATGGACTAATTGGGTCTGACTATTACCCTATACATGTACTGGTAAGAAGGAATGTGACCCTTGTTGCGTCATTCCCAAACCAATTTAGTGCCTCCCCCTGGAACCACAGTCTGTACCTCACACCACTGAAACATCTGCATCATGTGTCTAAAGACCTGAAATACCGGTCTTTAGACACATGAGGTCTTTAGACATCAGCCTTTTCCAGCACAGCCTTCCACTCTTTCAAGGTGATTTGGAACAGTGGTGATTCCTCTGGGCCCAGTAGCTCAGCCACATTTCCCATTGACTTCATTCACTGTTGATCACAAATTGAAATTCATGGGATGATTCCAGCTCCTTGAAATTTGCAGAAAAAGCAAATTACTAGAGACAGAAAGTCAGCTATGGTGATCTGGGGTTGATGTGAATGGGCAGGCAGAGCCTTACAGAAGAGCGACAGTGTTCTAAAGAAGATTAGAGTGGTTGTCATAGCACTCAGTGAAGTTTCTAAACATCTCTGAGTTACATCTTCAAAGCGAGATGAATCTTAAGACTTGTGAAATGTCTCAGTAAGGCTCTTAAACAAGAGCCCACTCTGTCTTTGTTGTTGTTCCTTATGGCCCTGGGCTCTTTGGTTAATGTTGACCTGTAAGGTAGGAGATTCTGTCTGTTTGTTCACGAGTACATCCCTAGTCCCCGAGTAGGACCCAGTGTGTAGAAGAGCTGAGTCAGTATACAGAGACTAAGGGGACAGATTGGGGGTCTCCTACCACTGTGTGAGATGCAGTCACTTGTTTCAGGGATCCATTCGGTTCAGCATCAATAATAGACTTCAAGTTCATGTGTTATGTTTTAACCGCTGTGACAAAATACCCCCCATAATCAGCTAAAATGATGTTTATTTTGGCTCAGACTTTCAGAGGTTTCAGTCCATGGTGACTTGGTCACTGGGCATGACTGAGGGCATAGTGGAGCTGCTCACTTACTTCAGGGTAGCCAAGAATCAGAGATGGTTGGAGAGGAGTCCAGGCTAAGATATAGCCTACAAAGGCATGTCCCTAGTGACTCACCTTCTCCTTTAGACCAGGAGTGTCCAACCTTTTAGTTTCTCTGGGCCATATTGGACAAAGAATTGTCTTGGGCCACACATCAACTTGCCTCTAAAACTTTATCACTTCTCAATAAGTCCATCAATTATGAATGTATCATCAGATCAATCCATTGATTAAGTCAGAGTCCTGATGATCCAATCATAGACAAATGGTTGGATCACTTTATGTACAAACCATAATAGTAAATGAATGTTGGTCTTGTAGTGATATGTGCTGTTATCCCTGAATCTTCTCCACCCCCTTCCACCTCCTCCTCCTCTTCCACACATCGTCATTCCAGAGGTTTCTTCAAGTACTTCCCTAAGATTCCCTCCCAGGATGAGGTAGGGTGAGCTTCTGCAAACTTCCACGAAATCTGGAATGTGATGGAACAGAAGTCACTGTGGCCTGTGAGCGGGTGGGAAGCTAGGGCTGGAGGGGTCGTCGAGTTTTCAGGAGAGGCACTATGCACACCCTCCTTTAGTGCTGCATGGACCGGAGAGAACAGCTCAGCCTTAACCCTGCAGATGGCAGGACTGCTGGGAAGTCTCCAGGAGTCCCTTGCTTGGAGCAGTGGAAGGCAGAGCCTGTTGTCAGCCCTTCCCTGCTCTGCTCACTTCTTGCTGTCACATAGGCCAGCTGATGCCTAAACCTTTGCTCCTCCCGTCTTTCCAGTGGCCATGTAAGTGGCTAATTCCTTATATAAGCAACGATGGGAACTGAGGTAGAGTTCTTACCATTGCCCCAGGCCTAGGAAGGTCTTTACAGAGATCTCCTAGGCAAACCTAGGGTTTGGGGCTTCCATGCAGAAAGGAATTTCAGGACAAGCCAGGTTGAAACAGGTGAAATTTTATCAAAATCAGAAAGGTGCTTAGGAAAAGAATAAAGCACACCCAAGTGGTGTGTGTGTGTGTCTTTCTCAAAGAGCTGTGCCTGGATGTCTCTGAAATATTCTCTCTGTGTATCTTCCCCTTACACTGATCAGTGTAATTTACAACATTTAGAGGTTAAGGAATTTTTTTTGTAAACAAGGTTGTAATGTGGGTTTATGGAGGGTTGGTTAGATTTAGGAAAGCGAGTGGAACGCTGAAATCTCAGATCTACGTCATTTTCTCCCTATGTGAGCACAGCTTATTTATTCTCGTTGATGTCTCTATTTGAGGTATCTACAGAAAAATGCACATGGTCTCTGTAGGTAATTTGAGCTTTTTCAATGGTGGTGGAAATTTCCTGACTCTGCCATCAGGGAAGGCAAACCAGATCCCTAGAATGAAGGGCCTCTTTGCCTTCCAGGCTTTCTCTCTCACGTTGCTACTAATTTCTATCTCTGTATTCTATCTGCAAAGTCCCAAGCCTCTCTTTTTCTGACTTCACTTCACTTTGATTGACACATTGTACAAAGTACATTAAAAAAACGTCTGAATTGGACAATGGAGACAGGAGGGAAAGGCAAAGGCTCTATGTTTCCTTTTTAAAGGCATCAGTTGGCCTCAAGGGGCCTAATTACTCTGTGGATGCCAGAGATCTCGTGGGAAGAGTCTCTTTTCTCTTCCCATGATGTCCTCTGTCATCTCTTCTATTCCTCATGCCCTGGCCATCGAAAGTGGTCATTTCCCTTTTTTCTCTTTTTACCAGCTGTTAGATTGTATCTGTTTTCCAAATCACAGAGTTACTGATTTTTATCCAGCCTTCCTGCTTCTACAGTCTTGATAGAATTGCCAGTTCACCTGGTTCCACTGTTGCACAGCCGACCCTGAAGGTTCTCCAGAGGTAGGTAAATCTGGTCACTCACCAACCTTCCTAACTTGTGTCATGCACACGAGGGCCCAGAAAAAGACTTCGTACCTTTTTTTTTCAAATAATAAGCAAGTTATTAGATCAAGATAATCACTTTGCAACTCTCCTGCTAGACTGAGCTATTGATTCAGTTGCACCTGGATGTTCCTATTTCTGAGCCTGCCATAGAAAGTCTTGGCCACACTGTAGATCCCCAGCCTCAGCTTTTCCTAGACAGGACATAGGTTATAACGTAGCCTGTTTGCTCATCACCCAGGGCCCTGGATAACACCATTGCGTTTGATATTTGGAGTGATAAAAATGAACTTTACATATTTAAGGCTGAAAAGTCCTGGTACTTCCTGCCCCTGTGTTAGCCTTTGCCAGGCTGTTTGTCTAATGCCTACCTAACTACTGTGCCCTGTAAGACAGTAGCTCTCCATTACTAGGCCCCAACCTAAACTATCTGTGCCGTTGAGACAAACCACTCAGTTTCTTCCTTCCTAGTTAATGTGCGGTATCTCAGGCTCACACTGCTTCCCAGGAACGTACGGATCATAGGAATCCTCTCTGCACACCTCCTCCTGTACCAAATTCTTCCATTTTCAATAACCCATCAACCACCTGTGTCTTCCCTTACCCGACAAGTGGTCATGCTTTGTCTAAGTCGTGTACAGTAAGCTGTACTTGCCAAACCCTGAACCGTGGGCCACCTATCTGACTGCCCTTGCTTAAACCTGTCTGAAATTCAACAAATGTTCAAAGATTCTCCATTATATACGCTGAAGAGAGAGTATCAGTCAGGCTCCCTGGGTCTGAGCACTTCTCCCTCTCCCAGCTGACCCCCGTTGCTCAGATCCCACCACACCGCTCATCACAGCCCCGTTAGTAAGTGGGAGTCTTCATCGCCGGGGGTGAGATCAAAAGCAGTGCAGGGTGGAATCTTGTTAGCACAGGAAACAGCAGCACTGGGGCTGTGGTCCTCCAGGTAATAATGTTGCCATTTGTCTGGGGGAGATTTATGGAGTCTTGGGATGCTTTTCTGTTCACAGCAATAGAGGGGTGTTTAGATCTTGGAAGATTCATAATCTGATGCAAATATAAATGCAGCCAAGCTAATGTAAGGCCCACTGGGACATGTTGCTCACTTAAGGACAGCCTCGAAGACTTCATATTTGATGCTTTATTGCTTTAGGCAAAATAAGTGCCTAAATGATGGCAAGGATAATGACAAACCTAGAAAAACATCCAGGGGAAAAAGGCATTTATTGTGCCTCCAAAATGATGTGCCAGTTTGGGAAGAAATGGAATTATCAAATTCTAAGATTTCCTGCCACACATCTCCAGCCGTGGGCACTTGTTCTTCTAAGGTGCATGAGAAGGTTTTGTTTTTTAAACCACCACTGGCATCAATTTTTCTTTCTAGTCTGAAAAACTCCAAGCTTTTCATGCTATAAACTGCCTTTCTTTATAAAACTAGGAAGCCCTTCTTCAGATGCAGTCAAATGTTATTGCCAAAAGGCAGGGGATAAACACAGCCCTGTATTTATTCGTTAAAATCCCCACTCCAGAGAGTGTACCCAGTCTTTTAAACTTTCATCTTACCAGAGCTGCAAGTGTGTGTGTGTGTGTGTATGTGTGTGTGTAGGACAGGAGTTACACATCTGCAGGGGTTACTATATAGACACAAAGAGATTGGCACATACAGACATTGCTTTCTGGTACGGGGTTCCTCCAGTTGTTTTTTTTTTTTTTACTGTCCCCATCGGCCTCTGTAGTGGGAGCTGCAGTGGGCTGCATTCCAGCCGCCCGGCTTCCGCATGGCTTCCCGTCACCCAGCTAGCTTATGCCCCGAAATAACAACACACAAGCTGTATTCTTTTAAACACTGCCTGGCCCATTTCTATTCATGTGTGTAGCACCTTGAGGTGCACTTACCAGGAAGATTCTAGCCTATGTCCATCCTGGGTCGGAGCTTCATCGCGTCTGCTCTGGAGCACACCGGCATGGCGTCTGCCCCAGAGAGGAGAGGAAATGGCATCTGAGCTCACTTCCTCTTCCTCCCCGCATTCTGTTCTGTTTACTCCACCCACCTATGTTCTAACCTATGAGGGCCAAGCAGTTTCTTTATTATTTAACCAATGACCTTCCTCCATCAGGCCTCAGGATGGGTTAGAGATGCCATTCCTGGCCACAATGCATCCTGGGGGGCTCTGAAGGAAAGCATATTGACTCTTATAGATAGGGCTCAAAGTCCAGAACCCATCTTCTGACTTTTACACGTTCTTATGTCCTAGAAAAGTGATCAGGGATACATAGTGTTAGAAACAGAGACAGTTTACTAGGAAAGAGAAAGGTACTCCTGAGAATGCAAATGAGCCATGAGGTCGGGGAAAGTTTGAGGCACGAAGGCCCTGAGCCATGAAGGATGCTAACAGTCATACAGTGCCCACCTTCTCCAGCATGTGGAGCCTGATAAGAAATGCCATCTCCCCCACGTCTCCACAGAAGCTCCTTCGTTAGACGCAGCAGTCTCACGATTCTCCAGTCTCCCTCCCCTATCTTTGGCTTCTTTGATATGTCAATCTCGATGTCTCTGGAATCTTTCTATCTCCTCCATTCTCCTACTTCAGCTTGAATTGATTCTTTCATAATTAAGCCTAAAAATGGTGGAAAACACTGGGGTTAGTAGACGTCTAGATGCTTAAAGGAACTTGTCGTCAGTGACTCTTGCAAAATATGGTTTTCATTTAATAGATGTGCACAGGCATTGCTGAGAGGCTTCATGGGTGAGACCTCTGATTGCATCTTCATGGGGACCCTGGTGCCCCACTGAAAGTCTGTGAACAGCAGGGAGGGGTTTCTCCAGGGAGCAACTTACATGCCTCTGGTTTTGCCAGGTGGTCGGTAAGTGAACTGTATACTATGTAGTGAAGGGCTAGGATCAGCTCAGTAGGAGTTTTAAGGACACTGGATAAGGAAATCCATTCATCTGGTATAAAGAAATCTATCACTCTGGAAAAATTATGGATCCTTTCTGAGTCTTCAATATTGAAGAGCTAACAGAACTTCTTCATAAGATTTTTATGATTTCCAGAGAAATTCAATTGCTCTTTGCAGTTGGTTGTTAACTTATCTAGTCTCTCATTGGCTTTCAATTAGTGCTTTTGGCATCAGAAAACCCCTTGTAACGTAAGACTCAGGTTCCAATCAATAGGATGCATATGGGTCTAGAAAACAGCTTGGAAGACCATCCTCAGAATATTTGTGCACAGTGAGTCCCCCAGAAAGCACAGCTCTACCTCAGAAGGGTCTAGAGTCAGAGCGTCTTACGGTGAGGCAGATGGTGCTTGGGCTAAGTCATTCCCATCTTATGTGTGGTGCTTCCTTCCCCTGCAGGCCAGCCCACAGCTGTGTAGGAACCACAATGCTCGAAGCTTCCTCCAGACTGCCACTGTCATCGGTATCTTTGCGTTCATTCTACCTAGAGAGAGTATCAAGGCTATTCTTGATCTTTTGTGCTCTCCTATCTACAAATTAAATACCATCTATACTAAGCTAAGATACTTCATTGGCAAGTGAAAAATTGTATATATTTATAGTATACATATGATATTTTAATATATCTGTGAGTTATGAACTGGCTAAATCAGGCTAATTAACATATCCATCATCTCATATCCTTATTTTTTATGGTGACATTTGAAATCTACTCTCTCAGCATTTTTTTAAGGTATGCAATGCATTATTATTAGCTATGGTCACCATTTGAATAATGGATTTCCAGAATTCTTCCTGCTTAATGGAAACTGGTACTGTTAACAACATAGCCACAAGCCTCCCTTCCTGGTGGCCCTAGGACCACCATTCTACAGCCTGCTTCTCTAAGTTCAACCTTTCCAAGTCCTGCATGGAAGTGAGATCTTGCTGTGTTTGGCTTACCGTGCTAGCTTACTTTATTTAGTACAGTGCCCTTCAGGTTGATCTGTGATGTTACGAGTTACTATTTTCTTCTTTTTATGAGGCAAAGCAGCCATTATGTATTTCTGTAGTATCTGTTGAACCATTCAGTTGTTGATGAGCGTGAAGGTTGATTCCACAGCTTGGTTGTTATGAATGATATTGTAATCAACATGGGTATGTAGGTATTTCTCTGTACTGATTACATTTACCACACACACACACACACACACACACACGGAGATAGAATATGGTCTCTATATTTTTGGTGTTTTGAAGAGTCTTCACACAGTAGTCTCTAATGGTTATACTAATTTTCATTACTGTGCAAGAATTCTCTTCTGTCTACATACTTGCAGTACTAGTTATTTTTCCCTTTTTAATAATAGGCCGTTAGACCATCATGATGTCTTATTGTGAAATTAGTGTGTATTTCCTTGATGATTAGTGATGCTGAGCTCTTTTTCACATAGCTGTTGGCCTTTTGTGTGTCTTCATTCACTAAGCTTCCAATTAAATCCTTAGCTCCTGTAATTTTTTACATGCTATTGAATTTCTCATATATCCCGGATATTGACCTCTTGACAGAGGTATCATTTATAAATATTTTCTTCCATCTGTAGGCTGTCTCTTTATTCTCTTGATTATTCCCTTGTTGTATAGAAGCTTTTTTAGTGTGCTACAATCCCACATACCTCTTTTTTCTTTTGTTCTCCATGCTTCTGAGAGCTTATAAAAAAAAACCCAAACCAAAACAACAGCAGAACCTGCAATCTTTGCCCAGAACAATGCTATAAATATTTCTGCCATTTTTCTCTTCTGGTGGGTTGAAAGTTTGAGGCCTTACATTTAAGTCTAGTCTATTTTGAGCTGTTTTTCTAACTGGTGAAAATCAGGGTTCTAGTCTTATTATGCTGCAAGTGGTTTTCTATTACGGTTTTTTTTATTATTATTTTCTTCTGAAAATGAGTTGGTGAAGTTTTATTGGCCAAACCACCCAACCTAGCTAATCCTTAAGCCTAGAAGTGAGATTTTTGCATTCTGACAAGATTTTAACATGACATGCAACAGTCTCAAAGAGTACAGTTTATTATTTTAGAAAACCACCATGTTTAGCATCGTTGTTTTTAGAAAGGCCTTTTAGGGTTAAGTCTGCAATGGCATGGTTACAGGTAGGAGGAGCTTGTTTTCTGTTTAGCAGCGATGCTATCTTTCCGGCCTCAGTTTCCTCATCTGAACATGGAAGGGAAATTACTGAAATCCAAGTGTCTGCATTGTTGGAGATTTCTCTGACCAGGACCACATGGAACATACAAAGAGACCCCGAGACAACCCCAATTGAAACATTCCCTCTTGAACTCAAAAGGCTCACACAATTCACTAGGTTTAGGAAGCTGCTGAAACTTACAAGACCCACGAGGCCCTGCCTTGAGGTGATAAACGAAGCAGCAAACTATGGTGGTGAAGAGGGTCATCCCAGTGAGCTGCCTGGAAGTTGCGCAGGAAGCTCCAGGGATCCAGCTTTTGTTACTTGCCACTCATGCCGGGGTGAGCTCTTTGATGACGCAGATGTCTGCCTGCCACCCATGCTCCAGTTAGCATCTCTCATAAATTCATTATCTCGCCCAGCTAGACTTGGGTGGAGTCATTTATTGCGTTTGTTGTGGGTGCTCTATTTGAAGAACTAGGGAAAGCTATACAAGAGGACGTTCCCCCAGTGTCTTCTCAGGTGGGCATTACCCTGCTGAACCCAGGTCTATTGACTTGCTCTAGGGTGTTGATATGAGGGGGATCATTACCAAGGTAATGGTGCCAAACTAACTCCATGTCAACTTGTTCCCAGATCTAGTTCCAGAAGCCCTGGTGTTTCTGTCTTTCCTCTGCATGTGTCTGTCCTTCAAGCCCGTGTCTCCTCTTTTCTCCCTCTGGACCAGCAGCTGGTTGCACACAGCTCCATCCTCATCCTTCCCACTTGGGTCCTGGTACATTCTGCCTCAGTCTCCCATTGCTATCCCTTGACATCTCTCTCTGATTTTCCACCCAGCACATGAGTTTTGAACAGTTAAGTACTTAAAAAAAAAAAAGAAATTGGAAATAAATGATCAAATAGAAGTAAAATAGATGAAAATAAATAGTGAGAAAAACTTTAAGTATAATAGAAGTATATCAGGTAATAATTACCTTGAAGTGTGAAGAAATATGATATATTGATTCATAAGTATATGATACATGTACTTCTTACTGAGGAACTATGTAATATATCCATTCCAAAATATGTCAATAGTGATCAGTCCTGACTGTCTTTGAACAGTAAAAAGAATAATTGAAAATAATATGCATCACCTTCAGGTGGAAGTTCATAAAATAAACACACTTTTAAATTTAAAAAAAAAAAAGCCCTTTACGTGAAGTCAGGGTCTCAAGGCCCATAACAGGTTTTGAAGAACTCTGATGTGAAAATCAGAAGATCTGTGTCCTCATCTTGACTCTGCTGCTTACTAGTGAGTTTCTCAATGTGAATCTGGGATGTAATGAAGACCTTTCAGTCCCTGGTCTGGTGTTTGGTGAAGAGCTCTTAAAACCCTTAGAGCCTTCCTAAGTGGTAAGAGTGCTAATTTGGTCTAATATTTGATCTTTGATGCCACTGACTGACAGAGTCCTGAATCTCTTTAGAAGTTCCTCTGAGACGGGAGTGTCTTTTTTTCCAAAGAGATGAGTCTTGATAGCTCAGTTCCTGAACCATCCTGTTCACAAGTTATAATTTGAAGCTCAAACTTTCCATTTCCCACCACTTCTTCAAGGCAGGAAAGAGGGACTGGAGACTGAGCTTAAAACTCTGCTGTATGACAGGGTTTGGAGAGCTTCCAGCTTCATGAATGCAATGAGGTTTCTGAGGAGTGTCTTTCCCAGAGAGGACATGGTATCCATGCAGCTCTTCAAGTGGTTATTCAGTTAGCTATCACTTTTATCATGCCCTGTATTAACATAGCAAACAAATAATAAACAATAATCACTTTCCCCGGAGCTCTGGGAGCTGTCATAGTGAATTAATCAAACTGGAGGAGACAGAATTGTAAAAAGAATTCTTCATTAATAACCAGCTGGTTTGAAATATAGTTTACTACTTGTGTTGTGAGATCCAGCTCCTAACTTTGGGACCCAGTGCTATTGCTGGGTATATAGAGTATTAAGAATTAAGTTGAATTAGAACCCAAATCATACCACCTGGAAGATCTCTCTGTCTGTCTGTCTCTCTTTCTCTGTGTATGTAAAAATGTTTATACCTGGTTATAAAAATGTTGTACTGAACGTTGAATACATGAGCTCTCTGGACCATGGTCTCTCCACATAAAACTCCAGTCAAATAAAGCGTGAGAGGTGAGTATAGTTGTCATTGTCCCAGAATTCAATTGTTTGGTGAGTTTAAAAATAAAGAGTAGCTCATCAGTGAGGCATGATGAACAGTGAGGCTTCATGCAGAGACTCACAGCCAGATGTTAGGTAGAGCTCGGAAAGCCCGCAGAAGAGGAAGAGGAAGAACTGTAGGAGGCAGAGGGGTCAAGGACACCACGAGAGCACAGCCCACAGAATCAACTAAGCAAGGTTCACAGGGGCTCACGGAGACTGAAGTGACAATCACAGAGCTTGCATGGGTCTCAGCTAGGTCCTCTGCATATAAGTTATGGTTGTGTAGCTTGGTGTTCTTGTGGGACCCCCAACAGTGGGAGTGGGGGGTTTCTCTGACTCTTTGGCCTGCTCTTGGGATTCTTTTCCTTCTACTGGGTTGCCTCATCCAGCCTTGATATGAAGGTTTGTGCCTAGACTTACTGTAACTTGTTATACCATGTTCAGTTGCTAGTCCTGTGGGGCCTGCTCTTTTCTGAAGGGAAATGGATGGGGGAGAGGGGAGAATTTGAGAAGGAGCTTGGATGAGTGGAGGGAGGGAAAACTGCAACTGGCTATATGTGAGTGAAGGATTTATAAACAATGCAAAAGAGTATCATAATAATCAAAAAGCATGGAGGAAAGGCGAGAATGAACCAGTTTGATACCAGAACCCAGTCACATTCCAACCAAAGTGTGTTTGCCACAAAATGGGAGAGAGGAAAGTCCCAGAAATGAAGACGTCTTCCCAGCATGCCACACAAGGCTGTAACTCACTCAAGACTGTATTGAGGCTGTAAACTGCAGAGAGCTCCTCTTGGCGAATTTACGAGGGTCCAAGAGCTCTCTATTTTGCTCTAGGGACAACTATTGCTTGTCTGTAATGCATACATGCTTAATTTGTAACAAACTGGGAGGCACTGCTACGCAACAGGCAGTTCATCCACCCGTCAGTGCTGTCTTCGGAGGAGGGAGGGAGCATTCAGGAGAATTTAGCATTTTGTCCTGTGTGGGGAAGAATCTTTAGTTGTTTCTTTATTGAAGAGCTGTCCCGGTGTTGGAGGAGAGGTAGCTCTGGGAAGAAGAAGTTATGAAAGGTTTAGGGATTCCTTGCATTAGCTCTTTGTCTCAAATATTTTCCCATCAGAGTTCTGCACCCTTTGAATGATTCCTGAATGATTGTCCCATGTAAGTGGGCTTCACAGGTAAACAGTGGAAACTCATAGACCCTGTATCTACAGAAGACCTCTGGTCCTGTCTATTGGCTGAGTACTGAATCTAAGATTTGGGTCAGGTATGCCTCCTAGTAGAGTCTAGTCTGGTTTAGAAGAGTATATAGAGTATATGGTGACTGGATTAATGTAGGACAGTCAGTCAGAAGAGAAGGAATGACATTCAATTAGTTGAGCCCCAATCACTAGGCTTACTATAATGTCTCTATTTTATTTATTTCATTTTTATATGTGTGAGTGTTTGTATGAGTTTATGTATGCCGTGTGCATGCAGGGACATGTGGAGACCAGAAGAAAGTGTTATAACTGGAGTTACAGATGCTTGTGAGCTGCTGTGTGGGTGCTGGGAACAGAGCGTGGGTCCCATGGAGGAGCAGCAAGCGCTCTTAGTCACTGATCCACCGCTCCAGACCTGTGGTATGAGATCTTTAAATCACATTTTGTTTCAAGGTATTCAGAAACTGAAAGACCACCAGAGCGGGGAGACTCTCACTCAAGTCTCTGGATAACACAACCCCCCAGGAACTCATGAGAGACCATCCTTGCTGCAATCACACGAGGTTTATTGACAGAACAGGAACCAGTGCACTCCCAAGTAGCTGGGAGAAGGGGTATTTAAGGGAAGAAACCATCCAAAGAGGGTAGGGAGGTCATATTGGAAAATCCCGAAAATACCAGTGATCGTTGAAAAATTCTGAAAATTCCAGTGATAATCACACGGGGGCAACTCCCTGTTTTTTCAAGATTATAATCTAACTTTATCTTCAGCTAGTTACTGAAACAGAGCCACTGACTGGGCTAACCTAGATTTTTGGCTCTTCTCTTCCTGCTAGATTTATGGCTCTTCTCTTCCTGATAGATTATTGGGTCTTCTTTTCCTGATAGATTTTTGGTTCTATTTTTCCTGCTAGAGGGGTCTGGATTTATCCAGGTCTTTCAAAACTTGCAATTGGAATCATTACCCTCAGTTTCTATTATAGGAAGTCACATCATAGGGAGAGTCAAATTCACACCATCAGTAAATTCTGGAAGCAACTTCCTTCCTGACTGTAACAGTCATTTTTCCCAGCCAATGTATTTATAGCTTTACCATGGTATTCTTCCAGGGGAGCAGCTTCTTGGTGGACCAGGGTAGGACACCCTTTTTTCTTTCCAGGGTGGGCTTCTGGAGTTCTCTGTTGGAAAGTTGGATCTTTGAGTGGGTGTGAAGTATCTTTGTGCTGTCACTAACTGGAATCCTTCAAGCTTAGAGCATATGTCTACTGTCACCTTGCTGTGTGACAGAACTTTTCCTGAGGAGATGCAATATACCTGTCTCCTCACCCCAGACGGAACCCACAACAGATCAAAGTAAGGATACCATCCAAGTTCACCTTGATGAAGCAATGAGTTATACTGGAATTACTTACAGGAGCAGAATGTCTTCAAGACAGCCTCATTACCAAAGGCCACCCCAGCATGGGTAACCTCTCACAAGGCTGGGGACCTAGAGTACACTGAAGAGCCTGCAGGCAGCTGGACAGGCTGGAGAGTGTCCTTTTCTGGTCCCTTTAGCTGTTCTGAACCTCTTCCAGGCAGCTTGGCTGGTCATTTGAGAGTTTTCTCTGCAGTTCCCCTTCCTTCAGTCTGAGGAGAACTCTCGACTTTTATTGCTCACTCTGGCAGGGAGGGGCCTGGTGAAATCTGATTAGTTTCAGGAACTTCCTAAAGCTTTGAGGAACCATCTTGAGTTGTTTACCTTCCTGCTTAAGAGGCTTCCTGCAGGATAGAATGTTTTACTCTAAGGAAAAAATGCCACACAAATCACCTTTACCAAAGGACATGGGGTCCAGTTTTATGAGTCATTGTCCTGGAGGGGATTGTGACCACTCTGTGTAATGATACTGACCAGCCTTATGCAGCATTTAGTTGTACACACAGGCACAAAAGTTGTCATTTAGGATGTTTCTCGGTGTCAAGGACATTCTCCTTCTGTCCTGGATTTATTCACATTTATTCATTTAGTGTTGTAGATTGTATTATTGAACAAAAGAGGAGCTTGGGAGCATTACTTTAGGGCCTCATTCTTTTGTGAGCTGGGTACTTTCTGTGCCATGTGCAGTTTACTAGTTGGTTCCTTGGGCTTTAGTATAGGGACTGGAGATACCATGTTTCAGAGCTCACTTTCTACCCTAGAATTTATTTCAGTTGCTTCATCACCCCTGCAGTATCACCCCTGCAGCATCACCCCTGCAGTATCACTCCTGCAGTATCACCCTTGCAGCAGCACCCCTGCAGCATCAGTAAACCACTGGCAGTTTCTTCACAAGCTCTGAGCTCCCACCTCCCAAACCAGGGCACTGTGCAGAAGCTGACTGTGAGCTGGGCTTCTTGGAGACACTCAGTGGAGCAGCAGCAGCTGCGGCTGGGTGACTAATCTCCAGGCCAGGTGGAGCTGACTCAGAAGTCAGGGGTGTGAATTAGAATCCCGCCCCTGGATTTTATTACCGTGCATCCCACTCTGCTACCCTCTTCTCCTCCAGCAGCTGGCTCTACCTCTAGGCAGGCCTGGGTACTGTCTGGGTGGGGCTCTTCCACCTCCACTTGGCCCTAGGCAGCCAGAGCGCTTGCTGTGGCAGCTGCTGCTTTTGAAAAGTCCTGATGCTTTTTTTTCTTCTTGGCAACCAGTAAGTTAATTAACCAATCAATTAATTAAAATGAATAAATATCTACTCAGTACCAGACCCATGTATTGGGAAGGTTTCTCTGATTGTAAGAATAAAAATCCAGGGGCTAGGGAAATGGCTCAGTCAATAAAGTATTTGCCGGGTAAGTGTGAGGAATGACCCCTGAGGTTGGCCCTTGGTCTCCTTGCTCATGCACACACATATGCCCCCCTGGAAAATATATACACATAAAAATACACAGTTACACACACAAGAATCAAAACCCAACGTGTATGGCTTACATGAAGAAGAGTTTGTCACAAGGACATGGGGTTTCACAGAATCCCAATGTAGTCGGGCCTCGGGAAAGGAAAATGGCAGGCAGTGTCTGGAACACCCTCATTATCTCAAAGATGCTCAGCTAGTCCCTCATCTCTGCCTGACATCTGTCTCATTCTCATTTCCTTGAAGGCTGGCTCTTTCTGCTTTCAGTTCAAGTGATGGGTGTAAGAGGCTGCTCCCATCTCCCATCTCTGCTCTTCAGAAGAGTAGCTCCAGCTGTTGTCGAGTCTAGCAGTCACTCTTCCAAAAGGAGAGAGACCCAGCCGGCTGGATTTGAATTATTTTTCCACCTTTTGTCCGGTCCACCATGGCCAGGCGACCGGGACTGTGAGTCCAGACATTCAGCATATCACAGGGTGGACAGATCATTGAAATGGGCATCGTGAATGTCAAGTTCTCTCCAGTGTGGTACTGGGTTCAGAACTGCAGAGCTGAATACCCAATGGCCTCGTTTTCATAGGGGAGGAGGGAAGCCTGCACACCATCACAGTGAAACAAAATGGCAGTCTTCACTGGGGAGGGGCAGTTTTGTCCCTTGGAGAACGTGTGGCAATGTATGGAGATATTTTGAATTGTTTTAAATTTGCGACTACAGCTTGACCACCTTTCTCCACAGCTCTTCCCCTCTCTCTCCTAGTGAGCCCAAGACACATAAGGAGGTGGGGATGGGACTTGTCTGAGTGCTCCATGTCCAAGGGACAGATGGGTGTTAGATACCACCTCCCCTCATACGTGTATCCAGGACCTCAGAGGCTCTCCCTGTATGGAAAGCCATTACCTCCCTTCTCACTCCTGAGCTTGGGGCTGGAGCCTAGCGTGTGCATGCAGCACAGTCCAGACCCCAGGTCCAGAGTGTTTGGTTTAATGGGTAGTGACTTTCCTGGCAGTAGGATCCTTGCTATTCAGGTGGAGACTCTCCATAAAGTTCTGAGCTTGGTGAAAATCTCACCCCCACTGAACCTTCATTTTTTATTGTGAAGTAGGAAAAAATCCATTTCCTAAGATGGTAAAAGGTTCAAAAGAGGAACAGAATATAAGTTCTCCTCATCTAGAGCCCTGGACAGCCATTAGCACTCCATCAAAGCTGTCCCTTCCCAGCATGCTTTTCAAGTTTCTCCAAGGTATTAGAAAATGACAGCCTGGGAGCTGGGAAGAGAGTTCTGTAGGTAAAGTCAGGGATGTGACCTCAATTCCCAGAGCCTACACTTAACAGGGCAGGTATGTTGGCACAGGCTTGTGATTTCAAAGCTGGGGTGGTCGGCAGAGATGATCTCGGGAAAAACGCTGGATAGCCACTCTAATCTACTTGGTGATCCAGACCAATAAGAGACCCTGTCTTGGAAAATAAGGTAGATAGCTCCTGATGAATGACACCCAAGGTTAAACTTTGACCTCCACATGCACACACATATCTGCGCAAACATGCATATGTATACACACATATACAAGCCAATACTGTCCCCCACAGCCTGAGAAACCATCTGAGTCACCTCAGAAAATGATGGACGGCCATACCTAGCACATTTAAGAAACCAAAGGAAACCCAAGTCCCAGAGACTTCATTAGGTAGGGACTTCACAGTTAGATCCCAAATGAGTTTTCCTTCCTTTAAATTCAAAATTCAGAAAAAAACCAAAACAAACAAACAAGCTGGAGAGAACATTCAGGAAAACCAGAATCTCTTAAATGACATTGAAGGGGTTGCGGGCGGGAGCAACAGTAGAGAGCTTGGGAAGGAAGAAGCCCACAGGTTCCGTTGCAAGGCACACATGCCCTGACTGCATTTCATCAACAAAACAGAGCTGCTGAAGGCCAGGACCTGTCATGGCATGGCGAGGGCTCATGGTTCCCCTTGGGAATGTCTGTCAGAGGCATTCATTCTTTTCCACAGATGTGCTTTCGGAAGCAAAGAGGATTTCACACAAAATGAAAACAGAGTATGTTTCTGACAGACAGGTAAATGCCCTTTCGCGAAGGCAGTAATAACACGTTTGTCAGGGAGGCAAGGAATCTCAAACTTACTTTTGATAAAGATTCAATTGCTCCTTTAATCCCAAATAACCACTCCATCACTGTACAAAGCAGAACAGCTGAAGGATAATTGCCAAAGTAGGAAGAAGGCAAACCCACTGCTTTCCGTCTTGAAAGGATTCAGCCTACCTTTCAGAAGCGCTGTGTGTAGGAATCGCTCACCACTCCCAAAATGCCTCCTAGCTTCTTCCCACTGCAGACATGCTCGCTAGCTACCATTTATCACAGGCTCAGGAGACAATGGAAAGTACTGTTCTGTAACCCTCCCCTTCCCCCAAAGTGAGATATCAAAAATTCATGGCATAACAGATCTCACAAAAGAGGAAGAGGTCTTGGAGTCAAGGGCCCTGTCTCCAGCAGTTCAGACACTGGAAGCAATGCTCTTTCTTGACTCAGACAGTGCCTTGTGCCAGCCACCTGCTGAGGTGGCACAGAATGTTTGCACATCAACCTTTACACCATCCTTGTATATTAGCGGCTCTCCACCTATGGGTCACACCCCCCTCGGTGATCAAATGACCTTTTCATGGGATTTGCCCAAGACCATCTGAAAACACAGATATTTATAGTACAATTATAACAGTAGCAAAATTACAGTTATGAAGTAGCAAGGAAATAATTTTATGGTTGGGGTCACCACAACATAAGGGAGTGTATTAAAGGGTCATAGGTAGGTTGAGAACCACTGCTTTAGATGAAGGAAATTTATTCTCCCAAAGCCTTGCTCTGATTGGTATTACTCAAACAAGCCTTTGGCCCTCTTCTCCAGGGTTCTGAAACTCCAGGCTGAGTAGAGGCAAGCCCAGGCTAATGTTAGAATCAAGTAAAATTGGTCTTAGTGCTGCGGGAGCTCCTTCAGCTCCTTCAGCCAATAACCTTTAAGATATCAGCCCACTTGGGCGTGGTCTCATACTATAAATGCAGCTGTAAAGCTTGTGCTCACTCTCTTGCTTCTGGCTTTCCCTTCTGGCTGCTAGACTCTGTTCCTGTTCCCCGTTCATTGCAGAGGACTGGGATCTAGGACTGTGATCTGTGAGTCCCCTCCTAAATAAATAACCCATTTATTATACTTAATTCTGAACTAGTGTGGGTTTATGTTGTAACTTCCCTCATCGTCTGGTGCCTGAATGTGGGGACCAGCCCACTTTTTGGGATCACAATTTTTGGCATCAGTTCGCCAGCCACGTGGCATATTGGGCACTGAGTCTCTCATCCACAGCTCTAGCCAGCCCTCAGACACAGCACGGTGCTGCTCAGCACTCCCTAGCTTGAGATCCACACGCTTCCTCTCAGTGTGTTACATGCCAGCCCACATACTGTTGCCTGCAATCCCCACGGAGCACACAGTCTACAACTTGCACTGACGGAAAACTTTTGATTTTCTCTTTTTCCCGGGTCCCAACTCTCAGAATAGTTTGATCACCTTAATAATAATAGTTTGATTACCCAAGTAAGCAATACCTGCAGTTCACTGCTGCTAGCATCTCTCGGCCACATGGCTGCAACTGTGACACCTGCTGGCGAATAACAATTATTACATCTACTCCAATTCGTTGTCATTTCCTTATGACAGGTAAAATCTGGAATACCACAAAATAGATGACTGATAACATCCAGGAATTCAATAATTATTTTGCTTATAGTGTGGAAGGTATTCTGCAAGGCTTACACAATTTTCCTTCTCCATCCTTTATTTGATTCTAGGAATTAGCTTTGTTTTCAATATTATCTCATTAAAAAATGGTTCAATACTATGAAGAGGGATAGCATCAATTTGACAAAATTATCTGAAAGAATTTGGGCTGTTGAATATAACTATCGAAATCTGTTGAAAAGTTATAATATGTTCAAGGATGAGACATTATCTTTACTGGAAAAGTTTCATACCTTGGAATTCTCAGTGAGGACATTAGAATAGAACACTGGGCAGGAGATTCAGACTTTTAAAAAGGTGGTAGTAAAAAGATTTGAAAAGACTGAAGAATTTATTGAAATTTCTGATCAAGGACAGAAAGTACAAAGACAGGATTTAGCCTCATCAGTATGTGCCAGACCCCTGGGTGACTTACACAGAGTTTCAACTGCATATCCGGTAATTTCCTCGGAAAGGCCATCTGACACAAAGTACCCTAAGGTAGTCAAAGAATATGCATAAGAAACAATATATATGAGCAATCTAAAAGAAATAAAGCAAGCAACAGTTTCTTATAGGCTACATTCACCATTTGTCAGGGAAATGGTGAAAATGCGGGTTTCGAGCACTAAGGCTACCCCCACACAATTGGCTTGATTTAATCTCAGCACTCCTAGAAAATGGACCTCAGCTTCTTTGGAAGTGTTTTTGGAGAGAAGAAACAAAAATTTTAGAGCAAGAGGGGAAAGCAAAAGGATTTGAGACTTTCCAAGATCAAATTCTGTGCCAGGGGTGTTACTCTGATCCTCAGGATCAAGCTCTTTACAATGAACACATACCATGTCCCTATGTAGCACAGCAGCTTTAAATGCTTGAAACAAGATTCAGGAACTAGGAAAGAGAATTGTGTCATGTGTTAGGGTTAAACAGGATCAGAGAGAACCCTTTACGAAGATTAACGAAGGCTGTACAATAGGAGTGACAGACCTTGAAGCTAGACATGTACTAACTGAATACTTAGCTTTCAAAAATGCCAACTTAGAATGTAAGAAGATCCTTGGGCCTTTCAAGGTTAGATCAGTGCCTGTAGATGAATGGATCTTGAGTACAATGAATGTTGAAACATTTGACTCTAGTACTGAAGCTCGGATAGGAGAAGCAATTTCTAATGGTATGAGAAGACACCCAAATGCCAAATGTTTTAATTGTGAAAGAATAGAACACCTAAGAAGAGGCTGTAGACAAAGAATCCCTAGGAATAATGTCTCCTTTAAGACTGGCAAGAATAGGAGGACTCAGCCTTCTGGTATATGTAGGAGGTGTGGCAAAGGCCTGCATTGAACTATGGAATGTAGGTAGACAAGACACAGACAAGGCAACCTGATATCACTGGGAAACTCCTTGGGGGGTCTCTCTCAGGCCCCTGTGTCAAACAAGGCCCATTCATTCTCACTGTGGAAAACATGTCTCACAGGAAAATTAAACAATCCAGTGTCTACTGTAAAAACCCACACTGTTCTGGATGATGGAATAGACCTGGAAGATGAGTCAAAAACTCCAATAGGAAATAGAAAATGTATATTTTGGCAGACTTCTATAAATGATCAGAGACCAAAGCTAAGAGTGTATATAAATGACATTGTAGTTGAGGGATTACTAGACACAGGTGCAGACCTGACTATCATTACTCCAGAATCTTGGCATCCAGATTGGCAGATATCTTCAAGTGACAGATATTCAATTCCTAGGAATTGGAACCCTATCTCAAGTGAAACAAAGCACAAGGTGGGTTGAATGCACAGGGCCAAAAGGACACAAATAAAAACTGAGGCCATATGTGGCTAATATTGCAGTGAAATTATGGGGCTATAACACCTATTGCAGCAATGGAATACACAGGTTAATATTCCTACAGTCACCGAAACTCAAGTTTCTAGGAAGGATATTAAAATATACTATAAACAAAGGTCACCAGCCATTCAGACTGTACAAGAACACAAAGCAACTAGCAAGCCTTCAGAGGTACTAATGGCCATGCCTTTAAAATGGTTAACTGAGAAACCCATATGGGTTAAACAATGGCCTTTACAGAAGACAAATTGCAGGCTTTAGAACAGCTGGCACAGGAGCAACAAGATGCTCACAATAATGAAGAATCAACCAGCCTTGGAATTCTTCTGTATTTGTTGTTAAAAAGAAATCTGGAAAATGGAGAATGGTGACAGATCTAAGAGCTGTCAACAAGGTTATCCAACCTATGGGCCCTTTACAATCTGGACTTTCTCTGCCTCCTCTATTACCAAAAGGATGGCCTCTTGTAGTTATTAATTTAAAGAATTATTTCTTCACTATACATTTATAAGAAAAGGATAGTGAAAAAAGTGTTTTCACAGTGCCTACTTATAATAATTCTCAGCCTACTGGGAGATACCAACAGACTATCCTTCCACAGGGAATGCTCAATAGTCCCACGCTGTGCCAATATTTTGTAAGTCACCCATTGGGAATAATATGCAAGCAATTTCCTAAGTCTATAATTGTCTATAATTTATTATTATGTGGACAACATTTTGTTATTTGACTCAAATGCAGATACTTTAGAAAGAATGTTTGAAAAAGCAAAGAATGTTTTGCCTAAGTGGGGGTTACAAATTGCTCCTGAAAAAGTACAAAGAGGAGATCCTGTCAATTACCTAGATTACAAAATAGGTTTACAGAAAATTAGAACACAAAAGGTACAAATTAGGAGAGACCAATTGTGGACTCTTAATGACTTTCAAAGATTGTTAGGAGACATTTTCTGTCTACAACTAGCTGTTGGGATAACACCTGATCTAATAGTTCATTTAAAAAAAAACCTTAGATGGTGACAAAGACTTAAATAGTCCCAGAGGATTAACATCTGAAGCAGAAAAAGAATCGATGGTTGTTGAAGAGAAATTACAGGAGGCACATGAAGATAGAGTGAATCCAAATCTTAATTGTATTCTAGTCGTATTGCCTTTGAGAATTTCCCCTACAGGAATTTTAATGCAGAGGGAAGATATTATCTTAGAATGAATCTTTTCCCCACATACACCAAGTAAAAAATTAAAAACTTATGTGGAAAAAAAATCTCTTAATTAATTATAAAAGAAAAATTGAGATTTTGTCAACTAGCAGATATAGACCCAGCAGAGATTATAGTGCCTCAACTACTGATGAAATTAAAAAATTATGGGAAGACAATGAACCATGGTAAAGAACTTGTGCTAATTTTTAGAAGAAATTAATAGCAATGATCACAAATTGATAGAATTAACTCTATAAAGAGAACTATTTAGATTCTTCCCTGAATTGTACATGATGCACCAATAACTGGAGCCCATACACTTTATACAGATGCAAATAAATCAGGAAAGGCAGGTTACAAATCAGAAGAATTAAGGTGGAACAAAGCCCTTATAATTCTGTCCAAAAAGCAGACTTATATGTTATTCTCATGGTAGTAAAGAACCTTTCAAGACAGTTACTGATTTGTAATATGCAGAAAGAGTTGTCTTGCATATTGAAACCACTGAATTTATACAAGATGATACAGAATTGACTTTATTATTCATACAGGTTCAAGATATAATCAGGAATAGGCTTTGTCCCATATACACAACACACATCTAATCCCATCTGGGTCTGCCACGTCCTCAAGCACAAGGTAATGCAGAAATTGATCGATTATTGATTGGAAGTGTGTTGAAGGCCTCAGAATTTCATAAGAAACATCATGTGAATAGCAAAGGTTTAAAGAAAGTTTTCCATTACATGGTAACAGGATAAGGAGATTATAAAGAGATGGCCTACTCACTTTTTTCTATAAACAAACACTAATACCTGCAGGGAGTAGCCCAAAAGGTACTCAAAGTAATGGTATCTGACAGATGGATATGTTCCACTTTACAGAATTTGGAAAATTAAAATATGTACACCACCCAATTGATACTTATTCAGATTTTCAATGGGCAACTGCCTTGACCTCAGAAAAGGCTGATTCAGTGATCATGCAATTATTAGTAGTTATGGCCATCATGGGTATACCTGCACAAATAAAGACAAGCAATGGTTCAACATACGTGTCTAAGAAAATAAAACATCTTCTTTGCTTATTATAATATAAAGCATATTACAAGTATACCAAACAGTCCTATAGGTCAGGCAATTATAGAAAGAGCAAATTGAACTATAAAGAATATGCTAAACAAACAGAAAGGGATAGAAAATATCCCCAGAAATAGATTGCATAATGCTTTCTTAACCTTGGATTTTCTTAATGTTAATGAAAAAGGAACAACAGCAGCAGAGATACATTGGATTATAAAAAAAAAAACAACAAACTTCTGAATTAAATCAGCTGGTGTATTTCAAGATTGTGCTGACCTCACAATGGAAACCAGGAGGTGTGCCATGTTGGGGAAGGGGTTTTGCTCTTGTTTCCACAGAAGAAGAAAAACTATGGATACCATCATCATTAATAAAGATTTGGTTTGAAAAAGAAAAGCCTTTTGAAAGAGAAATGACAACTCATCTACAGAGGTGACATTTGTATAGGTGGTAAGAAAACCTCATAAGGGTTGGGCAGGTTCCTAATACTCATCTTCAAAGAGTCAAGATAAAAACATAGCTGTCCAGAAAGAATCAACAAGCAAAGAGATGTCTGACTTATGATACTGTATCATCTGAATGATAAAATTTGATTATTTGGACATGTATACATTTCTACTTAAAAATAAGAGCTGGCTTTGGAGTTGGACAATAGCTATCCTTCTCTAAATCCAAGCATGTTGTTAAAAGAAAAATTCAGAATTTCTGTTTCATATCAGCAGTCATCTGGTATGGGATAGAAAGAAGCTAGATTTTAAGAAAATATTTTACTTTTCTCCATACCCACTTTGTCTATATTGTTTTTTTGTTGAATATATGTCTATCTAAATAATGCTTAAGTTTTCAACTATGAACAGTAGATTTTCTTGCAGTAATCTTTGAAGCTTTCAGGAAGAAGATGGGGCCCCACAACAATGACTCCACCTGGTTGATATGACATCATGATGCTGATAGTGCTACTATAAGACTGGTTTTTGGGTACCAGTTGTGGAAATGTTGCACCTTCTTACAATGTTCTGACCAGAAATCCAAATAAGAACTTCAAAAAATAAACAAACAGACAAACAAACAAAAACCCTATTGACTACTCAGAGACCATTTTCAATTATACAGAACAGCAATCTTGAAACTTAGCCATTTTGCTTTTACAGGATCCCATAGGAAAAAAAATCACCCCCATGGCAACAGGAAACAATTCTAAAAGATGATGTTCCCACTCCCAACAAAATTTGTCTTCAGGTCTAGGGACACTATTTTGGATTTGATTAATACTCGCATAGGATTGGAGATTGGAGTGGAAATTATGTAAACTCAGAGAATAAAAAAAAGAGGAAAAACTGAATGGAATAATAGGTATATTAGTGTGAACTTACACTACTACTAATAATAGAGTGAATACTTATGAGCTGTTATTTATGGACAATTTACATTCTATAGATTTCTATATATTGATCAAATGATATTTGTTATATTGAATATGTGCCCATTTCTGTTTATAATATTTGTACACCTATGCAAAGTTATTTTGTTAGATTGTATGCATGCATGTTTCTACCTCTGTTTAAGACAATTTGTATGTTGATACAATTTTAGGATATATTTATCATATTACATTATATATTTCTACCTCTGATCAAGATATTTATACATTGTTTACATTTTGAGATCATTGCCTTCTTTAATCCACAGTTGTTTTAAGGCTGTTTAATATTCTGATACGAAGTCTTAATCCTTAAGGTATATAGGTATTAGTATTATAGGTCAATAGTCATTCATGTTTATTATATTTTTAGTCAGACTAAGTTCTTTAGATATATAGAGATTATATTCTGCATAGATAGGAAATCTTCAGTCACTTCAAAAATCTGTATAACATGGCATTTAAATAACTTAGGATTCTATTGATGTGAGACATGATTGCTCCTGGCAGCACCGTTCTATTCCCGAGAGAGTGTTGAGCACCAAAGATATTCCACCTGGAGTTTGTTTTCTTCTTGGCAAAACTGGCCTTTGGGCAAGGAACCGCCCATGCCTCGACCACGGACAAAGTGCATGATGTTTGGACTGAACAAATAGAATACAGGAAAAAAGACTAGCAAATCTTGCCAAGAGAGGGTAAGATGGTTTTGAAAATTTTTCTGCCTCTGAAAATGATCTGTCAGTTACTCTAGGCCTTAGCCAAAGTTGGTTGCTGCAACATTGCAAATGAGACTTCAGGTGATTGCTCAGGCAGTCAGTTATCTCTGTCATCTACTGCACATTTTGGAAGCTGCTTGATTGCACTTCCTGCCTCCTCAAGCAATATTATCTCCCTTCTCAGGTCTTCAGTGGGGTTGAAGATTAGATAGTCATAGTCACCATCCTCTTATGATCTAGCCAAGCCTTTTCCAATACAAGACTTACACTCCTTAGGATAGAATATTTATTAAAACATTAGGATATGTTCTTTGCTTAATATTGTTTATGCTGGTTGTAATTCTAACTTTGTACTTGATATCTGTTCCTAGTGTACATAGTTTTGTATTGGGTTTAGAACTCTCTTATTTAAACAAAGGGGGGAGGAGCTGTGGGAGCACATTCTGCTGCTTCAGCCAATAGCCTTTAAGATATCAGCCCACTTGGGTGTGGTCTCATACCATAAATGCAGCTGTTAAGCTTGTGCTTGTTCTCTTGCTTCTGGCTCTTGCTTCTGGCTGCTTGACTCTGTTCCTGTTTCCCATTTGTGCAGAGGACTGTGATGTAGGACAGTGACCTGTGAGTATCCCCTAAATAAATAACCCATTATAATACGTAATTCTGAACTAGTATGGGATTATTTTGTAACTCCGGTCATCAGTCTTAGATTTTTCTGTTATTGTGATGATACACTCTGACATAAGAACACACAGGAGAAAATGTTCAGCTCACAGTTCAAGTGCACAGTCCACTATGGCAGGGAAGTCAAGGCAGCAGAGGCTGCTCACATGCCATTCACCGTCAGGAGCAGACAGTGATGAATGCTGCTGCTCAGCTCCTTCTCCACTTACACAGTACCGGGTCCCAGACAGGGAATGGTGCCACCCACAATGGACAGCTCTTCCCATCTCAATTAATGGAATCAAAACAGTCCCTCACAGGTGTGTCCAGAGGCCCATCTCCCAGGTTTGTCTAGATTTTATGAAGTTGACAATTAATGTGAACTATCACAGGCACATAGGGGCTTTGGTTATTGGTTAAGGTCTTATGTGAAGACCAACAGCAAAAAATACCAGAATTCAGGTAACCCTACCAGGGAGATCCTAAATAAATTATCTTTATTGTTTTGAACCAGATCAGAGATGTTTCAATTACTTTTCATGTGTGTTTTGGTCATTGCTATGCACTTACTGAGGTCTAGTCAGTGTTGCACTCTGTGTCCAAATTCAAATAAGACAGAGCAGAGACTAAAAGACCTAGCTACTCCTTACAGGAGTTCCCAATCCAGGGAGGCTTAGAGAAGTGGAGTTTAAAAATAGCCAGGAGAACAGTGACAGAAAAATGCACAGCACATCATACAGCACCAGAAAGACCACTTTGCCCAGTCCAGGAATGGAAATTGGTGACTGGGAGGACCAAGAAAGGAATCTGGCACAAGGACACAGGGACATATTTAGAAGCAGGTGAAGAGGAAGAGTGACATCGATGTACAAGAGTGTGACCTGGACACAGAGAAGATGTTTTATCCTCTTAGGTGTTGGACTGGATGTGGCTCTGCTTCTGTATTTTACTACATTGATTTAAAACTGATAAGTAGTAAGTTGTCCTCTGAAATGGAAGAGTTCAATCATTTGAACCCTCAAAGTATCCAGGGTGGCTATGTTCAAGGACCGGGTCACTACTAGAAGGGACGGTATAAACGATGGTGGTGGGTAGGATAGCAGTGTGTTTCCCTATACTTAAATGATCAAAGCATCTACTGGAACGCAACAGCCCATCAAAGCAGCAAACATTAGTGCTGGCTCATACTGTAAGTGAGAGAGAGGAGCAGGCTCTGTACATCCTCCTCAGGATTGTCATGGATGTGTCTGCCTTACTGATCACAACACAAATCAAAACGTAGGCATGTTGAAATTGCAAGGTGTGGTCACGTGCACAGGAAGAACCACTCTGAAGTGACCTTCTCTGTATTCTACTCCTCTGCTACTCCATAGATCTCTGCTTGTCCTTGGCTTGATACTTCAGGTGACCACCAGTTTCCTACTCTGTGACTCGGCACTTAGGCATTTGGTATATGGTGTATAGTGGGCAGTGCATGGCTCTTGCTGACTCAGTGCTCTTGTTTGTTTTAGTGCCTTCCCACCATTCAAACAAGACCTTGTCTTAGGGAATAGATAATATAGTGCAGCTGGAAAGAATAACAAGTAAGTGAAGTTATTTTGATAAAAGAAATTAATTTGGAAGAATATTTGGCTAGCCAGATCCTTCTCCTAAGAACTAATGAAGGAAAAAGAAAAATCTGTGGATTTAAGGAAACATAAGAATTGTGAGTTAAAAAGGAATGCGAGGTGGTGAGGGTCAAGGAAAGGATCCTGAGTGACAGCTCCAAGTTCATGATGCACAGGGGCCTGCAACTTCCATAGAATGAAAGGGTGTGTGAGGTGGACGCCAGGGAAGTGACAATGTTACTCCAGTCCCTCACTGCTATGGTCTGTTAGTTATCCTTCTCGTGGTTGTGATGAAATACCCAGCAAAGCAGCCTGGCGGAGGAAAGCATCTCACAACCAAACTGGGACTCCACACAAACCCATCGCAGAGCAGGGAAAGGCAACAGCGGCACGGGCAGCAGGGCAGAGAGGACCTTAAACAGCTGCACTATTTACTACCTGCTGTCTCAAGCGGAATAGAGAGGGCTTGAGCTTCCTCGAGCTCCCGAGGTGGAGCTGGGAGTGAGCTCCAGAAGGTGCCTCTCAGCCAAGTGAACGAAAACACCTTGATTCACTCACCACGCTTGCACCCACGCTGCTGGGCAAGTGCTGTCCAGCCACTTCTAGGGAAGAACGAGCTTTGCCGCGGGAGCATTTTCTTCTTTTTTAGTAGGACGAACAGCAAGACCCACAAAGTCAGGGGAAGGAACAAAAGGGAGAAGGATTGGACTGGATACCATGCACCACAGCGGGCCAGCAGAAGAGCTTAGGCTGGACGGCACAGAAAAGCTATTTCAGGCCACTCAGATGCCGGGTCTAGAGTTCTGGCTGGGCAGAGGTGTTTCAGAAATAGAATGGACAGAACTCAAAGGACATAGCAACTGTCCATGTGGCTGAAGATGGCTTCCTCTTAGATTGCTAATTACCTTGAGATTACGGCATGAGGTACTGCTTAAAGTCTCCTCCGTAGTGGGTCCTTGCCTACCACGTGGGTAACTTCAACTATACCTGCTGCAGCTGCCTCCCATTCCCATTTCTCTCTATGGCAGGAAATGGCTAGCTGGCTTATTGAAAGCCACATTAAGATTCGTTGGGGTACTTAAAGACACACACCTAGTGACAAATGCAGTCTGTTGGCTAGGTTTCTTGCTAGGAAATGGCTTCTCTGGATCAATTCACTGAATAAAATCAGTGTAGTGGTCAGCATAAATCTAGAGCCTGGGATTTCATGGTAGGCCCAAGAAAAGCCCTTTGTGCTCACACTGTGCCTGCAAACTCCTTCCAGCTACTCCTGTCAGTGGGCTCAGGCTCCCTCTGTCTCAGCCAACAAAAGCAGAGAATGCTTTGTCTGTACTGACCCCACCCTGGATGTTGCTAGCAAGCTGTTGTGGCTGTGCTGTTTTAGGATGACAGCTCTTATCTGCAATGCCGTTCCTTTGGAGCACTTGCTGGCCATCTGAGCAGCGGACGGACAAACAACGTGACAGGACTTAGCAGTTCCATTTTCAAAACTCTTGAGCTATAGTCCACAGCCTCTATATCTCTGAGCCCGTTCTCCATCCTTTCACAACACAGCGATAGCCTATCCTTCCTCTCTGTGCATTCCAGTGTCTGCTCAGGAGTACCTCCTCCTGGCTCTCAGCTGGTTTCCTGCCTTGTGCATGGCTTGGGTGAACTTGGCATCTCAAGCTGTTCTTCCAGGACCCTCAGTCATGCAGGAAGGATTCTGACTCAGTTTGTGCTCCTCTCTGAGCATCTGTGTAGGTAGTTAAATTCATAAGATGTTTATTTAGTACATGCCAGAGAGATAAGAGATGAGCCAGTAAGTTATTGCTGTGCACACCTGAGGACCCGAGTTATATTCCCAGAATGCACATACAAATGTCAGTGTGTGCCTGTAATCCCAGTGCTGGGAGGCAGAAACAGGCAGATCCCTGGGGCTCACTTACCAGCCAATTTGACTGAATTGGTGAGTTCTAGGCCAATGAAAAACCCTTTCTCAGGAAAAAAATAAGTCTAGGGCTGGAACGGTGACTGAACCATTAAGAGCACTGGCTCAGTTCCACTTCCAGCATCCACATGGTGGCTCACAACCATTTGTAACTTCAGATTCCGGAGACCCGATGCCTTCTTCTGACCTACAAGGGCGCCAAGCACACACATGTTGCACAGACATACATGTGGTCAAAACACTCACAAATAAAATAAAGTGAAGAAATCTAGTAAACAAACAAACAAACAAAAAATAAAGTCAACAACATCTTGAGGAACATTACCTAAGGTGGACTTCTGATCTCCAAACCCTACTTGTTCACCTGTGCGCGCGCGCGCGCGCACACACACACACACACACACACACACACGTGAGATGAAGGAAAGGGCAGGGATGGAGGGAGGGAGAGAGAGAGAGAGGAGCGAGGGAGAGAGAGAAGGAGGGAGGGAGGGAGCAAGGGAGGGAGGGAGAGAGAGAGAGAGAGAGAGAGAGAGAGAGAGAGAGAGAGAGAGAGATTTAGTGCATGCCAGTTCCTTTTCTCTGGAAATCCAACAGATTCCTCTCTTTGAGTCCTGTCACGGTTGCCTGCAATCTTGTGAAAAATTTTATTGGCTACAACTTTGATATTATTGCCTACTTGGGCTTCAGGCATTACCTGCCATCTGAAATTTCTTCTATCAGTTTTCTCAGTTCTCCAACTATAGTGCTGTAGAGTGCTGTGTTTTGGTTATTCTAGACAGCTCAATCAGAACAACCACTGCAGCAGGCCTCCACCTCAATGCCCAGCGCAATACAGGCTTTTCCGTGGCTCAGATTCCTCACTCTCCCTCACCTTCTCCCATGGGAGGACACTTAGAAAGGATGTCCAGGCAGAGACAAACACCATAAGAGGTGACCTTGCTCCTGTCTAGGTGTGAGCTCGGAATTCTATCAATAACAGCAATGCATAGCCTAGGCAGATGCCTCAGGAAAAGTCAGGGCTGTGGGTGGAGTAGAAAGCTGAAAACAAAAGCTTGCAAAAATATTTTCTTAAAAACCCCAATCTGCAGAGATGATCACTCTGTAACATTTACTGAAATGTCAGTGTTCTCCAAAGCTCTCAAACACCCATACTGGTGATTAAGAAATCAATAATTAACATGCAAATCTGAAAGCTGTAGGCAAATTGAATATTAATTACTGACTTCATAAGTGGAGGCTGCTCAGCAGTGTGAAAATGGTTCGGGATAATCAGGATTTAACAACCTTCAGACATAAAGAAAATAAATACAGGGTTCTTGATGAATGGCTTTATTTTTATTTCATTATTGTATGATAAACATCCTTGGTTTTTTCAGAGACCAATGAGAGAGGGTGAGGAAAGAAAGGAGGTCTTGAGTATTTGGTAAAATCATAATGACATTCCCCCTTCCACCTCTTCCGCTGAGATCCTCTGGGAATTGTCAGATAGAGATTTGGTTCTGTAGCTAAGACTGCAAGGTGACCCGTGCAGTTGGGAACGAGAAACACTGCATAGCAAGAGAAGTGACAGGGATAGATGGGAAGATGAATCCATGGTTTCAGAGCATCTCAGTGCTCTGTGTGGCCATGCTGCTGTGATGGGGATAAATGATTATATAGAGCCATGATTTCAGAACATCGCTCTGGGATGCCGGTGCTTTGAGCATCCGAACTGCACCTCTTCCTTCACAATGCAGCTCAGCTTCTGCACTACCATTCAGGGACCTGCTGACTTCATCTGCCTTTTCTTGGTCCAATGTTTGGCTTTCTTTTCTGGCTCTCATCTGCTCTTGGTTCCTGACACTCACAGTTGTTAAGTTTCCCAATTCTAGGTCCCATGGGTAGTTGATACTTCGTCTCTCCTCTCTAAGGTAATCTGCATACAAAATTTCAGCTTTCTTTCATATGTGATGACTGGTACCAACTCAAATACAACTTTTAAATAATTTTGTTGAAAGTTAATACCTGCGTTAAAAAGTCCATAGACTAGGGCTGGAGAGATGGCTCAGCGGTTAAGAGCACTGACTGCTCTTGCAGAAGACCCGGGTTCGATTCCCAGCACCCACATGGCAGCTCACAACTGTCTGAAAATGCAGTTCCACAAGATCTGACACCTTCACATCAATGCACATAAAATGAAGTTAAATAAATCATTAAAAATTGGGTCTGGGTTACTTCATTCAGGATCGTATTTTCTATTTCCATCCATTTGCATGCAAAATTCGAGAAGTCATTGTTTTTTACCGCAGAGTAGTACTCTAATGTATATATATTCCACACTTTCTTCATCCATTCTTCTATTGAAGGGCATCTAGGTTGCTTCCAGGTTCTGGCTATTACAAATAATGCTGCTATGAACATAGTTGGACAAATGCTTTTGTCATATGCTAGGGCATCTCTTGGGTATATTCCCAAGAGTGCTATTGCTGGGTCCAGGGGTAGGTTGATCCCAATTTTTCTGAGAAACCGCCACACTGATTTCCAAAGTGGTTGCACAAGTTTGCAATCCCACCAGCAATGGATGAGGGTACCCCTTTCTCCACAACCTCTCCAGCAGAGGCTATCCTTGGTGTTTTTGATTTTAGCCATTCTAGATCATGGGATGTACTCACTCATAATTGGTTTCTAGCCATGGATAGGGGCCACTGAGTCTATAATTTGTGATCCTAAAGAAGCTAAACAAGAGGGTAAACCCAAGGAAAAACATATAGATATCCTCCCAGCTATGGGAAATAGACAAGATTGATGGGCAAAAAATGGGAATCTTGGGGGATGGGGTGGGATGGGGATGAGGGGAGATGGGGAGAGAAAAGTGTGAAGGAGAGGATGAGGGGAACTGGGGGAATCGGGGTGATTGGGGGTAAAGGAAAGTTGGATGGGGGAGCAGGGAAACTCATACCTTAGTTAAGGGAGCCACCTAAGGGTTGGCAAGAGACTTGAACCTGGAATGGCTACCAGAAGCCCAGGGCAATGTCCCCAGTTAGTTCATTGGGGCACCTGAGGATAGGGAACCTGAAATGAACCTATCCTATAATCATACTGATGAATATCTTGCATATCGCCATAGAACCTTTATCTAGCGATGGATGGAGATAGACACAGAGACCCACACTGGAGCACCGGACTGAGCTCCCAAGGTTATAATGAGGAGCAGAAGGAGAGAGAACATGAACAAGGAAGTCAGGACCATGAGGGGTGCACCCAACCACTGAGACAGGGGGGCCGATCTATTGGGAGCTCACCAAGGCCAGCTGGACTGCTACTGAAAAAAACATGGGATAAAACCGGACTCTCTGAATGTGGTGGACAATGAGAGCTGACGAGAGGCCAAGGAGAATGGCACAGGAACTTTCATCTGGCGATGGATTGAGAGAGAGACAGAGACCCAATTTGGATCAACCGTCTGAGCTCTTAAGGTCCAAATGAGGAGCAGAAGGAGGGAGAACATGAGCAAGGAAATCAGGACCACGAGGTGTGCACCCACCCACTGTGACAGTGGAACTGATCTATTGGGAGCTCTCCAAGGCCAGCTGGACTGGGACTGAATAAGCATGGGTTGAAACTGGACTCTCTGAACAAGGCGGACAATGAAGGCTGATGAGAAGCCAAGGACAATGGCACTAGGTTTTGATCCTAATACATGAACTGGCTTTGTGGGAGCGTAGCCTGTTTGGATGCTCACCTTCCTGGACCTAGATAGAAGTGGGAGGACCTTGGTCTTCCTGTAGAGCAGGGAATTTGGACTGCTCTTCAGTATCGAGAGGGAGGGGGAGTGGATTAGGGGGAGGAGAAGTGGAGTGGGGATAGGGGGAGGGGAGCGGGGGGAGGGGGCAATATGTGGGAGGAGGGGGAGGGAAATGGGAAACGGGGAGCAGTTGGAAATTTTAAGTAAAAAAGAATAAAAAAAATCATTAAAAATTATTTTAAAAAAAAGTCCATAGACTACAAATTGAGCTCAGTGTATTCTAAGCAAGGGAACATACCCATGCTAACCAGGTAAAGAAATAGGATAAAAACAGCATCTCTGAAGATACCTGACACTCTCCTCTCTGTCATTATCCCTATTATCCTGCTCAAAGGTCAATATAACCCTGAATTTAATATCATAGATTCACTTAAACTGCTTTCAACACCGTCACTGTAGAAATACAATCACCCACAGAGTTTTGTGCTGCTGTAATTTCAGTGTTAAGAGATTCAAGCATGACATTGAGTTTAGAAATTATTCATTCATTTTCCTTTTGGTGTGTGCATGTGTGTCTCTGTGTTCATGTGCTCACACCGGTGTATGTGGAGGTCAGGGAGCTGTGTTGAGTCCCTCCCTCAGTCCTTTTCCACCTTCCGTTTTAAGACAGACTCTCACTCAACCTGGAACTCACCAGTGCAGCTAGACCGACTGTCCAGCAAGCTCCACGGGAGGGGTCACAGGTGCACATGGAGACCAGCTTTTCACACGGGTTCCCGGTATCCAGACTCAAGTCCTCAGGCTCATGTGGTAAGCACGTTCTTGTCTGAGCGTGTTTTCCCAGGCTGTTCATTTGATCTCTATATTATGTAACATACTATATAAAATATAGTATAATACTTTATTACTGGTGGACATTTAGATTTTTTTCTCTTTCAGTGAAATTGCTTAGTCATGAGGTTATGGGCACAATTAACTTTGACAGTGTTGCCGATCAGTTTTCATTAGTGGCTAGACAAATTTGTGCTCCCTGCAGCAGGATCTAAAAGTTCTATTTAATCCACCTCCTGTTTTGGGGGACCCAGGCTGGCCTCACATTTGCTGTGCAGCTGAGAAAGATCTTGAGTTTGTATTCTTCTTGCTTCTTCTTGTTAAGTGCTGGGAGTATAGGCATGAACCATCATGTCTGGTTCACATGGTGCTAAGGATCAAACCCAGCCTTCACTCACACCAGGCAAGCACTCTGTCAAGAGAGCTATGTGCCTAGCCCCTCCTTGCCAACATTCAATGTTGTTTTCTGTTCCAGTGTAGCCACTCTGTTGTAATTCCTTGAGGATTTTTCTCTGTGTTCTTTCCTAGGAGACTTCTGTTGAAATCTTTACATTTAAATAAACAGTTCATTCAGATCCATTTAAAGAGTTATATAGTTTCATGTTTAAATTTGTGATCTAGTTTAAGTTCATTTTTGTACAAGCTGTGAGATTTAGAAAGCCCATTTTGGTGTTTGGACACCAGTGGCTACAGCATGGTGTGTAGGAGAATTTCTGCTGTGGTCTGGATGTGGTGTATTCCCCATACACCCATCTGCTGAAGGCTTGATCACCATCTCTGCGCTTTATGGGTGGTAAAATTTTAAGGATGGGCCAAGTTTGAGCTCTTCTTTTTCTTCATCGTTTTCCTTTTATTGAAAATAGATTCTTTTTTCATACAATATATCTTGATTACAGTTTCTCCTTTCTTTCTTTCTTTCTTTCTTTCTTTCTTTCTTTCTTTCTTTCTTTCTTTCTTTCTTTTTTTTTCGAGACAGGGTTTCTCTGTGGCTTTGGAGCCTGTCCTGGAACTAGCTTTGTAGACCAGGCTGGTCTCGAACTCACAGAGATCCGCCTGCCTCTGCCTCCCGAGTGCTGGGATTAAAGCATGCACCACCATCGCCCAGCTTTTTTTTTTTTTTTTTTGAGTTTCTCCTTTCTCTAGCTCTTCCAGTTCCTCCCCACCTCCCCTCCCCTCTGGATCCACTCTCTTTCTTTTTCTCATTAGGAAAAAACAAGTTTCTAAGAGATAACAACCAAACATAAAAAAATAAAATATAATAAGACAAAGCAGAAACCACCATATCAAAGTTGGACAAGTCACCCAACAGAAGGAAAAGGGTCCTATGAGGAAGCACAGGAGTCAGAGAACCACTTGGTCTCACATTCAGGAGTCCCATAAGCTAAAAGTTCTAATATATATGTGTGTGTGTGTGTGTGTGCAGAAGACCTGGTGCAGGCCTGTGTAGTCCTGTGCTTGCTGCTTCCGTCTCCGTGAGCTCATATGCTTTTTGCTCAGTTGACTCAGAGGGGCTTATTCTCCTGGTGTCCTTCATCCTTTCTTTCTGCCTCCACTTCCTCAGGCCTCCCTGAGCTCTGAGGGGAGGGATTTGTTGGCGACATCCCATTTAGATTCGTTCTCCATGCAATGTTTGGCTGTGGGTCTCTGCATTTGCCCCCACCTGCTGCCAGAGGGAGCTTCTCTGATGATGGACTGAACACCGATCTGTTTCCCAGCGCTGCTCAGCTGTTGTGTTCAAAGGCATGCCTGATGGTGCTGGAGGCTGGGATGATGGCATGAGGAGGGCAAAGGAAGGTTGGGGAGTGGTGATTGCAATTAGAGGAAGAAAACAAACAAAAAACCCACCTGTAGTGATGGGGCGTGGGCCTGCTTTTCGTCCTGCCTGGCTCCTGCATGGTTAGCTTTACACCCGAAATAACAACACACAAACTGTATTCATTTAAACACTGCCTGGCCCATTATCTCCAGTCCCTTATCGGCTATCACATATTGATCTAACCCATTTCTAATAATCTGTGTAGCACCACGAGGTGATGGCTTACCGGGAAAGATTCAGCATGTCTGACCTGGTGGCTGGCTCCATTGTGTCTCTGACCCAGAGAGGAGAGGCATGGCGATTGCCTCACTTCCCTCTTCCTCCCAGCATTCTGTTCTGTCTACTCCACCCACCTAAGGGCTGGCCTATCAAATGGCCAAGGCAATTTCTTTATTAACCAATGAAATCAACACAAAACAGAAGACCCTCCCACATCGCCCACCAGCAACAAAAACACCCCAGTGGGAGGTCTTTAGGTCACTGGGGTGTGTGCTTCTGAAGGGGATTATAAGACCCAAGTGGGTGTCTCCTTCTTTTCATCCTCCACTCCTTTACTTCCTAGTCACATGTTGAATGGTTCTGCTCTGCCCTCTGCTCCTATCGTGATGTGTTGCCCACTATAAGACAGAAAGCAACTGGAACCTCCAAGACTGAGGCAAAACAAACCTTTCTGTTTGCCAGTTGATTATCCTGAGTGTTTCCTTACAGTGACAGAAAGCTGGCTCATATATCATCTTTCTTTTACTGAGGAACTTTTATCAAAACCAACAGGACACATTCCTGTGGACCTATTCCTGGAGTCAGTGTTCTAATCCACTGAACCACGCACCTATTTGTTTCATAACAAGTATGAATATTGAATAGATTGTGTTCTCTCTTTATAGGTCACGGGATTCCTTTGCCTTTCCATATAAAGTTTAGAATGTTTGTGAATATATTCAAAGATATTGGTAGGGATTGCATTCATCCTATGTCTCACTTTGGGAAAATCTGTCTTTACTACTAGAATTTTCCAGTCCATGAGTATAGCGTGCTTTCTGTTCAGTTACCTTTTCCCAAGTTTCTAGCCTTTAGCATACAAGTCTTGTATATGTGCTGTGCAATTCCTAGTTGGTCTTAATAATAACTGCTAGTTCTACAAAATCCTCAGACCAGAGCAGGCAGGCAGGCCCGGGCGGCGGAGGCACCGGCAGGCAGGCAAGTCCGGGCGGCGGAGGCGCTGGCACACAGGCAGGCCCGGGCGGCGGAGGCACAAGCAGGCAGGCCCAGGCGGCGGAGGCACCGGCAGGCAGGCCCAGGCGATGGACGCACCGGCAGGCAGGCCTAGGCGGTGGAAGCACCGGCACGCAGGCAGGCCCGGGCAGCGGAGGCAGGCAAGTCCGGGCGGTGGAGGCACCGGCAGGCAGGCGGGCCCAGGCGGCGGAGGCACTGGATGCGGGATAGTGCGGGCAAGAAACAGTGAAGCCCGCACTGAGAGCAGATTGCCCCGCTACAATTAAATCAAACCCAATAGATAGCATCGATAAGAGATGGGCAGACGCCAAGGCAAGAATTCACCCAACAATCTGAAAAACAACATGAAAACACCAGAACCCAATGATCTTACAACACAAGGACTTGAACACCCTAACACAGGAGAAGAGGAAAAAACTGACTTTTTGAAAGCAATAGAGTCCCTTAAACAACATGTAAAAAACGCCCTCATAGAAATGGATGAGAAGTATAACAAAAAGTTTGAAGAAATGAGTAAATACGTAAATGATACCCTGGGAAGCCAAGAAAAAACGATCAAACAGGTAATGGAAACAGTCCAAGAATTGAAAACTGAAATGGAAGCAAGGAAGAAAACACAAACTGAGGACCAGTTGGATATGGCAAATATAGATCAACGAGCAGAGACTACAGAAACAAGCATAATCAATAGAATCCAAGAGATAGAAGAAAGAATCTCAGATTCTGAAGACACCATAGAGAAAATAAACGGACTGATCAAAGAAAACACCAAAACCAACAAATTCTCATCACAAAACATTCAGGGAATATGGGACACAATAAAAAGACCAAACCTAAGAATAATAGGGATAGTAGAAGGAGAAGAGGCACAGCTCAAAGGTCCAGAACACATCTTTAACAAAATTATGGAAGAAAACTTCCCCAACATAAAGAAAGACATTCCTTTGAATATTCAAGAAGCATACAGAACACCAAACAGACTGGATAAAAAAAAAAAAGTCCCCTCGCCATATAATAATCAAAACACAAAATATACAGATTAAAGAAAGAATATTAAGAGCTGCAAAGGAAAAAGGCCAAGTAACTTATAAAGGTAAACCGATCAGACTTACACCTGACTTCTCTATGGAAACCATGAAAGCCAGAAGGTCCTGGATAGAGGTACTACAGAAACTAAGAGACCATGGATGCAAACCCAAACTACTATACCCAGCCAAGCTATCGTTCACTATCAATGGAGAAAACAAGACATTCCAGGATAAGAACAAATTTAAACAATACATTGCCACAAATCCAGCCCTACAGAAAGTAATAGAAGGAAAATCACAACCCAAGGAATCCAACATTGCCAACACTGCCTACAATAACCCAGGCATCTAGCGACCCTTCAACAGCACAACTCAAAGAAGGGAGACACACAAACTCTTCTACCAAAAGCAATAAGAATAACCGGAGTTAACAACCATTGGTCATTAATATCACTTAATATTAATGGTCTCAATTCACCAATAAAAAGACACAGGCTAAGAGATTGGATACGAAAACAGGATCCAACAGTCTGCTGTTTGCAAGAAACTCATCTCAACCACAAAGACAGGCATCTACTCAGAGTAAAGGGTTGGGAAAAGGTTTTTCAAGCAAATGGTCCTAAGAAAAAAGCAGGTGTGGCCATACTAATTTCTAACAAAACTGACTTCAAACTAAAATCAATCAGAAGAGATCGAGAGGGACACTTTATACTCATAACAGGAACAATTCAGCAGGATGAAGTCTCAATCCTGAATATCTATGCCCCTAATATAAAAGCACCCACTTATGTAAAAGAAATATTGCTAAAACTCAAGGCAGATATCAAATCACACACACTAGTAGTAGGAGACTTCAACACACCTCTCTCACCAATGGACAGGTCAAGCAGACAGAAAACTAATAGAGAATTAAGAGAATTGTTGGAGGTAATGAATCAAATGGACTTAACAGACATCTATAGAACACTCCACCCAAATAGGAAAGAATACACCTTCTTCTCTGCAGCTCATGGAACCTTCTCGAAAATTGACCACATACTTGGAAACAAAGGAAACCTCCACAGATACAAAAAAATATCAGTGTCCACCTGTGTCTTATCAGATCACCACGGATTAAAGTTAGAAGGCACCAAAAATGCTACCCCCAGAAAGCTGACAAACTCATGGAAACTGAACAGTCAACTACTGAACCACACCTGGGTCAAGGAAGAAATTAAGAAAGAAATTAAAGTCTTCCTTGAATTTAATGAAAACAAAGAGACAACATACTCAAACCTATGGGACACGATGAAAGCAGTGCTAAGAGGAAAGTTCATAGCACTAAGTGCCCACTTAAAGAAAACGGAGAAAGCATACATTGGGGACTTAACAGCACACCTGAAAGCTCTAGAAAAAAAAGAAGCAGACACGCCCAGGGGGAGTAGAAGACTGGAAATAATCAAACTGAGGGCAGAAATCAACAAAATAGAAACACAGAAAACAGTCCAAAGAATCAATGAAACAAAAAGTTGGTTCTTGGAGAAAATCAACAAGATTGACAAACCCCTATCCAAACTAATTAAATGACAGAGAGAGAACACGCAAATAAATGAAAAGGGGGACATAACCACAGACACAGAGGAAAATCAGAGAATCATTAGATCTTACTACAAAAGCCTGTATGCCACAAAACTGGAAAATGCAAAAGAAACGGACACTTTTTTAGATAAGTACCATATACCAAACCTAAACCAAGACCAGGTGAACGATCTAAATAGACCTGTTAGTCGTGAAGAATTAGAAACAGTTATCAAAAATCTCCCTTCCAGAAAAAGCCCAGGACCAGATGATTTCAATGCAGAATTCTACCAGAACTTCCAAGAAGAGCTAATACCTATACTCCTTAATGTATTTCACAATATAGAAACAGAAGAGTCATTGCCAAATTCCTTTTATGAAGCTACAGTTACCCTGATACCAAAACCACACAAAGACCCAACCAAGAAAGAGAATTACAGGCCTATCTCACTCATGAACATCGACGCAAAAATTCTCAATAAAATACTGGCAAACCGAATCCAAGAACACATTAGAAAAGTTATCCATTATGATCAAGTAGGCTTCATTCCAGAGATGCAGGGCTGGTTCAACATACGCAAATCTATCAATGTAATCAACCATATAAATAAACTGAAAGAAAAAAACCATATGATCATTTCATTAGATGCTGAAAAAGCATTCGACAAAATTCAACACCCCTTTATGATAAAGGTCTTGGAGAGATTAGGGATACAAGGGTCATACCTAAATATAATAAAAGCTATTTACAGCAAGCCGACAGCTAACATTAAATTAAACGGAGAAAAACTCAAAGCCATCCCACTAAAATCAGGAACACGCCAAGGCTGTCCACTCTCTCCATACCTCTTCAATATAGTGCTTGAAGTTCTAGCAATAGCAATAAGACAACATAAGGGGATCAAGGGGATTCGTATTGGAAAGGAAGAAGTTAAGCTTTCATTATTTGCAGATGATATGATAGTATACATAAGCGACCCCAAAAACTCTACCAAAGAACTCCTACAGCTGATAAACACCTTTGGGAATGTGGCAGGTTACAAAATCAACTCCAAAAAATCAGTTGCATTCCTATACACTAAGAATAAGGAAGCAGAGAGGGAAATCAGAGAAGCATCACCTTTCACGATAGCCACAAATAGCATAAAATATCTTGGGGTAACTCTGACCAAGGAAGTGAAAGATCTATTTGGCAAGAACTTTAAGTCTTTGAAGAAAGAAATTGAAGATGACACCAGAAAATGGAAGGACCTTCCTTGCTCTTGGATTGGGAGGATCAACATAGTAAAAATGGCAATTCTACCAAAAGCAATCTATAGATTCAATGCAATCCCCATCAAAATCCCATCAAAATTCTTCACAGATCTGGAGAAGACAATAATCAACTTTATATGGAAAAACAAAAAACCCAGGATAGCCAAAACAATCTTATACAATAAAGGATCGTCTGGAGGCATTACCATCCCTGACTTCAAACTCTATTACAGAGCTACAGTATTAAAAACAGCTTGGTACTGGCATAAAAACAGAGAAGTCGACCAATGGAATCAAATAGAAGACCCTGACTTTAGCCCACAAACCTATGAACACCTGATTTTCGATAAAAGAGCTAAAAGTATACAATGGAAAAAAGAGAGCATCTTCAACAAATTGTGCTGGCAAAACTGGATGTCAATCTGTAGAAGAATGAAAATAGATCCATATCTATCACCATGCACAAAACTCAAGTCCAAATGGATTAAAGACCTCAATATCAGTCCAAACACACTGAACCTGATAGAAGAGAAAGTGGGAAGTACTCTACAACACATGGGCACAGGAGAACACTTCCTACGTATAACCCTAGCAGCACAAACACTAAGGACATCATTGAATAAATGGGACCTCCTGAGACTGAGAAGCTTCTGTAAAGCAAAGGACACTGTCACTAAGACAGAAAGGCAACCCACTGACTGGGAGAAGATCTTCACCAACCCCGCAACTGACAAAGGTCTGATCTCCAAAATATATAAAGAACTCAAGAAATTAGACAGTAAAAGGTTAATCAATCCAATTATAAAATGGGGCACTGAGCTGAACAGAGACTTTTCAACAGAAGAAGTTCAAATGGCCAAAAGACACTTAAGATCGTGCTCAACTTCCTTAGCAATCAGGGAAATGCAAATCAAGACAACATTAAGATACCATCTTACACCTGTCAGAATGGCTAAAATCAAAAACACCAATGATAGCCTCTGCTGGAGAGGTTGTGGAGAAAGGAGCACTCTCATCCATTGCTGGTGGGAATGCAAACTTGTGCAACCACTTTGGAAAGCAGTGTGGCGGTTTCTCAGGAAAGTCGGGTTCAACCTACCTCTTGACCCAGCAATACCACTATTGGGAATATACCCAAGAGATGCCCTAACATACAACAAAAGTATATGCTCAACTATGTTCATAGCAGCATTGTTTGTAATAGCCAGAACCTGGAAACAACCTAGATGCCCTTCAATGGAAGAATGGATGAAGAAAGTATGGAATATATACATATTAGAGTACTGCTCAGCAGTAAAAAACAATGACTTCTTGAATTTTGCATACAAATGGACGGAAATAGAAAACACTATCCTGAGTGAGGTAAGCCAGACCCAAAAAGAGGAACATGGGATGTACTCACTCATATTTGGTTTCTAGCCATAAATAAAGGACATTGAGACTATAATTCGTGATTCTAGAGAAGCTAAATAAGAAGGTGAACCCAAAGAAAAACATATAAGCATCCTCCTGAATATTAACCTTCATCAGGCGATGAAAGAAGACAGAGACAGAGACCAACATTGGAGCACTGGACTGAAGTCTCACGATCCAAAGGAGGAGCAGAAGGAGAGAGAGCACGAGCAAGGAACTCAGGACCGCGAGGGGTGCACCCACACACTGAGGCAATGGGGATGTTCTATCGGGAACTCACCAAGGCCAGCTGGCCGGGGTCTGAAAAAGCATGGGACAAAACCGGTCTCGCTGAACATAACGGACAATGAGGACTACTGAGAACTGAAGAACAATGGCAATGGGTTTTTGATCCTATTGCACGTAATGGCTTTGTGGGAGCCCAGGTAGTTTGGATGCTCACCTTAATAGACCTGGATGGAGGTGGGTGGTCCTTGGACCTCCCACAGGGCAGGGAAACCTGCTTGCTCTTTGGGCTGAGAAGGGAGGAAGAGTTGATTGGGGGAAGAGGGGGGAATGGCAGGTGGTGGCGGGGAAGAGGCAGAAATCTTTAATAATTAAATAAATTAATTAATTAATAAAAAAAGAATCCTCAGAGCAAATGGAGCATGCTGTCTCTCCAAGTCCTCAGACTGAATGCCTTGAGCTCCTGTCTCCTCCCGCCTTATATTCCTCTCTCTGCCCAGCCATATCCCTTCCTATCTCCATCTCCCTAGTGTTGGGATTAAAGACATGTGACTCCCAAGTACTGGGATTAAAGGTGTGAACCATCACACCTGGCTCTGTTTATCTTTGAGGCTAGATCAATCTTGTATAGACTAGTGTGGCCTTGAACTCACAGAGATCCATCTGATCCCACCTCTAGAGTACTGGGATTAAAGGTGTGTGCCACCACTACCTGTGGCCTCTGTGGTTAAATAGTAACTGGCTCCACACTCTTATCCTCAGGCAAGTTTTATTTGTTATAGCACAAACAAAATATCACCACATATATGTTTTATACCTAAATATTTTATTGCATTTTTTTAGTGATAAAAAAATGAAATTTCATTTGTCATGTTAACTTTTTTCACATGCCTGTGTGTTTGTGTGTGTGTGTGTACGCGCGCATGCGTGTGTGGGTGTGCATACGTGTGTGTGCCACTGTTAACATGTGGAGGTCAGAGGACATCTTTTGGGAATAGGTCTTCGTCTCACACCATGTGGGTTCTGGGCACCAAACTCAGGTCGTCAGCCTCGAAGGCAAGCATACTTACCCACCGACTAGTGTGACTGGCCCTTATTTGCCCCATTTTTATTGCTAATGTGTAGATGTATAATCGACCTTTGTAGGTTGATCTTGAATGCTGTGACCTTGTAAACACATTTATTCAACCAAGGGTTTTCTTTGGGGATCTTCTGTACAAGACATCATACCACGTGAAGAGGGATGCTCAGTTCTTCATTTCCTGCACACTCTACTTCCTTCTATTTTGGCTTTTTCCTGCCTTATTGGGTTGGCCAGGTCTTCCTATTAAGATGGTGAGAGTGGACATCCTTGTCTTCTTGATAGCTTTAGAGCAATACCATTTACCTTTCCTATTTAGCATAATGAGTTTTGTGTGGCTATTCTGCATAAGTTGTGGGCAGTCCCCTCTATTCCTAGTTTTTAAAGGATTTCTAAAAATCATAAATTGACATTTAACTTTATCAAATGCTTTTTCTGAATTACATATTACATTTCCTCTGGCTTTTATTATGATGATTAAGTTGACCGTTTTTTGAAACTATATAGGTTAGGCTGACCTTGAACTCTCAGAGACCTGCCTGCCTCTGCTTTTGAAGTATTGGGATTAAAGGTGTGCAACACCATGTCTGGCTCTCAATTTTTGAATACTGACTAGCCTTGTATCTCTTGAATGAACTCTACTTGATTCAGGTATATATGTGAATTTTGTTTTCTAATATTTTCTTGATAGACTTCAGGTCTGTTTTAAAAATGAATATTGGTTGTAGTTATCTTTTCTGTAGTGTTTTCATGTAGTTTGCTAGCAGAATAATTGTGATCTCTTAAATAGAGAGATGAGATAGCATCTCTCCTATTCTGGTTTATAGAGGAATTATATAACATTGTGCCCAATATTCTTTAAATGTTTGATTTAGGCTGTAGTAGATCTTATGCGGTAACGAAAGCTGCCGTGTTTCATGCGTGCAGTGGTCATGTGATGTCCAGAAGATCACATGACACAGCATTTCTCTGCACGAATAAAATAACAGTGCTAGGTTCCCCGGTAGGGGTTCTGACCACTCTCGCTATTGACCAAGTTTACAGTACCAGACATGAATTCCTTGCTGAGGAGCAGGACTCAGATCCATTCAAAAAGTCATCAGTTATGCTGTAAGTCATACAACTATTGCTTCAGTGTGTATTTCTTGCCAGGCAGGCCAATGTTATAACATTCAAGGTCTAACACTGGGGTAAGACCATAGATGTCCTTCCTGCTTGTGACTTGCACAACTTGGGTCAATGAAGACACTTCCTGGTGGGTTTTGGGATTGATTTCTCTAAGACCTGCAACCAAAGCATGTGATAATCTTCAGCGAGAGAGTCTTGCCGTCTACTCATAGTGAGCAACCAAGAGCAATGGTAGTAGCCTATACTGCTTTGCAGACTTCTGGGGCCTCCCTGACCAATAACTCGTAGGGAGGTATCCTGCGACTTGTATGAAGATTTTTATTTAATGACTCATGTCCTCTGGCAGCAGTGTATCCCCTGTTCTTGACAGTTACTAACAGAGCTGCACACATCTTGCGATGACATGCTTTCTCACTTTTCAGAATAGCTTGCTGCTTTATATATAGTAGCAAGATTATCTTTAACTTCATAAGATAGTATCAAACCGTGTCACAAATGGCTGGATCATTCTGCATCCTCATTAGCACAAATGTGAATTCCAACAAGTCCACATCTTTGTTCACACTCTGTCTTAGTCTTTGACCTTGTCAGTGTTTTAAACGACACTTGTTCTAATAACACCTCGTTAGCCATCACCGTCTCGTATCAGAGACTGAGGATGCCAGTTTCCCACATCCTCTGATTATCTTGTATGTCCTCTAGAATTACACCCACCCTACTTTGGACACATAAAATCTATCTCATTATGGCTTTAATATTTATTTCCCTGATGACTAATGGTGTTGAACGTATTTTCACATGTTTATTAGCCATTTATGTCTCTTCTCTTGTGGAATGCCAGTTCAAATCATTTGCCCATAAAATTTAATTTTTACATTCATTTTGATGCAAAGTCAGACGAATCGCAGAGTGATGAGTAATTGCTAGGAGACTATTAGGGCTCGGTGGACTCTAGGTACCCTTGCTGTTTGATAAGGCAGATGCTGGCCTCTGAGTGCACGCCCCCCGTGGTGGTGCTGACAGTCTTGCTCTCTCCCAGGGCTCCCCAAGCCCTTCTTCCGTATCCTGGTTCTTGGTTCACCTTCTAAGTTTCCAACATTGTTGGCCTAAACACTGTCTCAGCCCTCCCTCCAGTTCACACACAGTCGGCACCGCCTGTTGTGTTTCTTTCTGTTTCTTCCATCCCTGCTATCATTACTGCTGATTAAATTCAATCTCTGATCATTTTACACCTTGGTTCCATACTTCTTTTCCCAGAGTGATACTTCTAAATTGCCAATCAGGCCGCTTCATTCCCCTGCTCAAAAGTCAGCATGCAAGCTCTTAGTGCTTACAGAAGGAAATTTCAAGTCAGCAAGGCGCCGCAGGTCCCCGTAAACAGGCCCTGCTGCCCAGCCCACATCTCCCTCCCCCTCTTTTACACTTTACATTTCTTCAAAACGGAGTTGGGTGCAGTTTTTGTTTGTTTTTAATGCTCTCACATCTCCAGGGTAATTTTCCTGGAATATCAATGCTCTATTTAGTTTCTTTTTGTGGTTTCTGAGAGCCAGGCATACTCTGGCCCTTGCTTTAGATACAGGGCACACAGAGAAGCCAATGGCTCAAATGGAACAAACGTACAGTTGATAGGCCCCCACTTCCTCCTCTCTGTCTGCTTCCTGACCCTGCCCTCAGGCAGGATTCTCAGGTGGGATGTGTCAGTATTTTAATTCTGGGGCTACACAGTAAATGAGACTTTATTCATATCCATGGGCCCGCTCAGTCTCACGCTGAGGATTAGATAACAGTGAAGCTTTGTAGGGGGGACTTCTTTTGGCCTTGTGGATAGATGATGTGATCTCAGGAAAAAGGGTGAGTCTGTTTGGCTCAGCTTGGTCATTGCTCTGAAAAAGCTAATGAGACTCAGGTTCCTGGGCACATGTAGATGCTGGCGGCATGCAGCCCTCCTGTCTACACCAGTGCAGGCTTCGCCCTGCGCTCTTCCAACCAAAGGAGGATGCAAAGGAAGGGCAGCTTGGCTTCCTCTCACGTGCCTATGTTTTAGTTCTTAGTGCAACTGGGTGAGCCTCCCCCTCCACCTTAGGAGTGTATTTTGATTTCAGTCATAATAACAGTATTCAAAAATACATTCAAAACCACTCAATGAATCAATTTATGAGTGGCTATAAAAATGACAGTAAATTAAAGGCTTCTTTTGAAAAGGAGTAGCATCATCTTTTAGTAGGTTTACTTTCCCAATTCTTTAGGGAAAAAGATTTCCTCTGGTTCCAACCTTCAGTTTTTCCAGACAACAGACACATAACCTCAGGCAGTGGTGAAAGGAGATCAGAAAATGAATCCCACAACAGAGAGACTGGAAAAGAGGCCAGACACACTCTCTACATTGGCATATATAGTATAAGAGGCCATGCCCCAGTGGGTGGGTAACCACTGGCTGTAAGACTTACTACAGCACCCCTCATTCTTCTGGAAACTTCTTTTCTGAGCTTATGTTTGCATCATTTCCATCATCTTGATTAATATTGCATGTCTCTCCTCAAGAGAATTTTGTGCTTGCTTTATAGTGCGTACAACATGCATACACACGCAGTTGTCCACAGCATCCCTTCCAAGTTCACTAGTCTTTAATATTTTACACACTGTGCAGCCACCATCAGGATCTGATTCTAGAACACATTTATTCCTCCTTTATTAGACACTGGACTCATTTAAGCCAATTTCTACTAGCCCCTCTCTTTCCCCCTCAGGCCCTGGAAACTGCTGAGCTGCTTTCTGTGATGTTATGATACATGGAAGCAATTTTATTTATCTCTGTGTAACTCATATGACCAGTTTGGGAGACACTATATCCACTGCAAAGGCGGGGAACCCAAGACACAGAGAGGTCACCACTGCCTGAGGTTACGTGTCTGTTGTCTGGAAGAACTGAAGGTTGGAACCAGAAGCATCACAGGCTTTGGAAGTTCCTATGTTAAGATACATAGGTATCTTCTCCAGGTTGCCTCTGGGCCAAGGAGGGGATCTAACATGCATGTTACCTTGTGAAATTGATACATGACTCAAGACAATTCCTCAATGAGCTACCTAATGTTGGGGGTAGTAGAAGAGTGGTCTCGGAGTCTAGGTGTGGATATACCACACGTGGGTGCTATGCAGTTGCTCTACAGGGACAGGGGCTCAGCAGGTATCAACGCCTGCTACTATGCATTGTGAGCATCCTGCCCGACCTGGGGATATGCTGGCTTTAGTCACGGTGTTCCTCCCCTTGCAGACGTTAGTGGGCTCCTGGGCTTCAGCAGGCAAATCTCCCAGGGCACACTTGAGGGCTCCAAGCTCCAGGAGTGCAACTTACTATAAGTCAGGATGGACAGTACTTGCGTCTCAGTGGTGACTGGGCTGCCCAGAGTAATTTAAAGCCCGAATTGATTTCTCAGCTGGAGACAGTGTCTGGCTCGGCCTCTTGTTTGTGTTCAATGCACATATTCCCTCATGTGGAAAATTAGGAAGCAAATTAACCCTTGCCCATCTGGGGCTAGAGGAAGGACAGGCCTCTGGCTTGTGGTACGCATTCTGGAGGTTCAAAGTGACTGCTGGGTCACAGCAAGACCGCCGCCCGGTCCTCGGTATCTGGGACCCCCATGAACCCCCAGAGGTATTGTGTCAGTTCTTTAGGCTGTAGGTCATCCTGAGGTCTGTGGTTTTATGGTGACGCTGTGTGACTTGTGTGAAAAGATACATTGAACACAATGAGCAGTTTTATCAGAACCCGGTCCCTCGACAGGGGCACCCCTTTGAGAATCCTGGAAGCAGCTCACTTGGATGGCTTTGAGGGTCACTTGTGGTGTCTTTTGGTTTTCCATGCATGTCACATGCTTAACACCTTGCAACAGGACAGGTCCTGCAGGACTCTGCTGCCAACTGCCCTCCTCCCACATCTCACAGGACTGCTCCTTAGGCTCTGTGCTCTCCTTACTGGACTTTCTTTTAGTCTTCCCTTGTTGACTAGTGACTTGGTACACACAGTTTCTTCTTTCTGATATAAACTTCACTTCCCATTTCTCTGAATCAGAATGCCACTCAGTTTAAATGTCACCTCCTTGGGGAAGCATTTTCTGATTTCACACCTCGCACCTTGCACCGTTATCTGATTTTAGGCTTCTGTATTTCTCTATCAACAGCATTTATCAAAATGGTAATTAATTAGTCTGTAATTGGTTGACATAATGACCGCATTTCCCGATGGAGGTTTGGCTCTGAGCAGAGGCAGTGCAGCCTTTGCCACTAATGTTCTGTGTAGCCTGGGATCAAGTCCTCAAAACGCGCAAGGGATGGGTGAGTGTCATTCTTGGCAGGATGTTCTTTCTGAGATTTTAATTTTGTATTTCCTGGATATTTGCTGACTGCTAATTACATTTAGTTCTCAGAGTCCCCTTGTGGCTGTCTGTCAGATCAGCCATCACACAGTATAGTCCTGCTATAATGAAGCACAGCTCAACAAGACAAGAACAAGCTTCCTTCCCTTCCTGGCTTCCTTTCCGACTCTTCTCTGACCCACCTACTCCCAGTGTAGGCATCCTAACTTTTGGGATGCTCCACTAAGCTAGGGACTTACAGATCGATTAGTCAGGAGGATTTTCTTGTGCCTCAGGCGAGAGACAGAGCTTAAAACCAATGGGGTGGACACTCTTTAAGATGTTTAGTAGGAGTGAAGTTTGCTGTGAGATTCCAAAGACATCAGAATTGGTCCTCATGCCAGCCTCCATCCAGGTGGGTAGTCCTTGCTAGCATGGTAATTTTGTCATCTTATCTTTTAGTGACTAGATTTTAAATCCTGTTCTATTCTGAGACATGAATAGGAACTTAATTGTGGGGTTCTGGTAAGGGGGAACCCTCTCCAAAGAGAACTGGAGGGAAACAAAATCACTCCTTTGTTGAGTGGGAGCTAGGAACTTGGCTGTCTTACTGCTGGATGGAGGGTGAAGACCATGTACAAAGCCAGTATGGGGCAATATCAAAATAACCAGGGTTCTTGTTGGCCTTCTGCTTTGAATACTGGACATGTGACTTAATGATCTTTTCTCAGTTTTTAAAAGTTGTTTGGTTTTTCAACTACAGCAGAAATCGCTGGGATTGACTTAAAGGGCACAGAGGTAGCTCATGGGCACAGAGTCACCCCAGCTTGCTGGGGACTGTCAAGTAACAGGGGCAGTAGCATCATGTCTGTTTGATACCTTGTAGGGCATTAACACTGCTAACTTCCCTTGAGACCATCTGGGCATAGAACTGAGGCATGTGCATGGCTCAGATGAGAAGAGACAGAAAATGATCCAGAACAAATACTAAAGTTAATAAATCCTTTCTTGGGAGCTCTATAGGTGTGCGCATGAGTGGGCGTGTGCACGTGCACACACACACGAACACACACACACACACGCATGTGTGTGTGTGTGTGTTCATGTGTTTAGGTTAGAGGTCAACACTGGGTCCCTTCTTCTGTATTTATCCATGTTACATTTTGAGATAGGGCTTCTCTCTGAACCTGGAGCTCACCAATCAGCTATTCTGTCTAGCCAATGAATTCTGTGTCTACCTTCTCAGGGCTCAGATGACAAGTATGTGCCACCATACCTGGCTTTATGTGGGTGCTCCACAGTGTCCATAAACAGAAATGAGACCCAGACCCTTATCGTTGAACAGCAAGCACTTTCCCTACTGAGCCATTTCTCCAGCTCTTATTTTGCATTCACATGGGAAGGTAATTATACACTGATTTTCTGAAAGTCAGATGGAATTCCATTCTGGCTCTACTGAGATTACATATTTTCAGGAGTCCCCTCCCCCAAGAACTGTTGTGTAGCAGTGACAGTAATAGAAATCCATATATCGGAAAAGGGAAAAGGAGTTTTCCATTATCTTACAACCAAGCAGCCACATTATTTCCACTGCCCACGCATCCCTGAAATCCCTATCCACATCCATGCACGGCAGGGTAATCACAGTGCTGTTTTCTCTGAGGTGTGACATTCATGCTGGGAAGTGCCTGAATCGTCCTTGTAACTGTCCCATGGCTCAAGACATCAAACATTTGTCTGGGTATCATTTGTAGTTTGCTTTTTAAATATAATGGTACCTCAGAAGCCTGCTATCCTTCTGTGTTTCCTAAGAGTTTTCTAGGGTACTACATAGTCTCCAGGCTGCTCACTACTAAAGCCTTTGAAAACTTAATCAGAAGGCTGCATCACATATAGCTGGGCCAGTCCCCATCAACCGCCATTAAGGTTCTTTATCAAACTCTTCCAAGTCCCAAATAATGCTTCAATGGCCTGTGTAGTGGATGCTGGAAACTCGTGGCCTGGAGGCTGGATTCAGCCCACATACTCATTTAACTTAGCTGACACGGTGTTGGCATACATAATCCTGTTTTTTTTTTTTGCTTTATTTTCATTTTCAAAAAGAATATTTGAGCTTGGTTGTAAACTTTAAAACCACATTGAGCTGCCCTGCAAATCTCCATTTCTCTTTCTTGGTTGGAAAGCACATCTGGTCTCCTGCGCTGTATTTTTAGCAGTTGCAGTGGCTGTGCAGGAGACACCTCCTTGAAAGGGCCGTGTGTTCCTGCTCTCTCCTCTGTTCCCCATGTGTGTTGGTTACTCTTCTTATTACTATGATAAAATACCCTACAAAGCAACTTAAGAGAGGAGCTTTTTCTTTTGGCTCACAGTTTAAGAGACACAGCTCATTATGGTGGGAAATCATGGCAGCGAGAGTGAAGGAGCTGGTCACATGCGTCCACGGGCAGAGAACAGAGTGACGCATGTCAGTGCTTGGCTCCGTATCTCTATTTTATTCGGTCCATTGCCCCAGTCACCCATATTCATGATAGGTTTTCCCTGTTCGATCAAACATTTCTAGAAACGGGTTGAACAGATGACTCAGTGGTTAAGAGCACTGACCGATCTTTCAGAGGACCATGTTCAATTCCCAGCACCCACATGATGGCCTACAACCACCTGTAACTTTAGTCCCAGAGGGTACGACACCCTTTTCTGGTCCATAAGGCATCAGACACATACTTGGTGCACAGAAATGAATGTAAGAAAGAAAAAGACCATGCACATAGCATCTTAAAAATGGGAGGAAAAAAGAAAAGCCTTTCTGGAAATACCCTCATAGTCCCACCGAGATGTGTGTTTCCATGGTGTTTCTAATGAGGTAGCCAACGAAGGTGAACTAGAGTTACATGAGCTCTGTTTTTCCTACTCAGTGGTACTGGAGGGCTTATTACTCAGCAGCACCTTCCTGGGCACAGCAGGTGTCTGAGTTTGCCAGTCCAGGCAATAGATGCCTTTTTCCTGATGTCTTTGCACCTAAGACTATATATAAACTCAAATAAATAATAAACACAAACACAACCAGAAAAACAGTGTTCCTGACAGATCCTGATGGCAGTAACTGTTGATGACCTTGGCCCACTCATGTGAGCCTTCTGTGAGCTTCAGTTTCCTCAGGTTGCAAATGAGACCAATGACATCGGCTTCGCTGATTGACAGCAAGCCTTTAATAGTGTTTGGTATGCAGTAGATGATCAATAAATAATAGAAAAATTAAAATTAGTGTAAGTGGTTACTGATGGCTAATTAGTTTATCTAATTTTTCTTAGATGGTCAAATTTGTTTTTATAAGATTTAATTTTCTGTGGATTCGCTGTTCATTCACAAGCTCTTCAGAGACATCTATAAAGTTATAGTGAAAGCAACAATAACATTCATAAGTGGCTAGGATTTAATAATGTGTGTCAGAGTAACTAAAGAGTGACCCTAATATTATTATTTAATTGAAACTGTAAATTGGAATATGTCATGTTTTGCCATGCTAAGAAGGCTGCATGGAAGACAGCTGGTCCTTAACCTTGTTCCCACTGAGGTCTCTTTAGGCAGCCCTGAGCTCGCACTGCCCTGGAGGGTTCTCTCCAGTTGTTAACAGGTCTAGAGATTGTCTGGAAACATTGCTAATAACGTAGAGAGGTCTGCCTCTAGGATCCAGAGAAAGGAAACATTAGCTTAAGTAGAAGGTCCTAGAAGGGGACTTTGTCTCTCCTTCAGTGACTAGTTCCCCTGCCTGTTAGAAATCTACTGAAACACTCTCTCACACCTTAACAGAGACTGTCCCTCCTTTCTAAATGTCTGGTTGTTCATTTTATGTCCATCCATCTAGTACCTATCACCTGAGACCCCACAGTAGACGGGGTGGTCCTTGCAAACTTCTACCCCCTGCTTCTCTAGATTCTGCTCATCAGTTCAGTTAACTAAACTCCAAAGGATCATTCTTGTTCCCAAGGCTCTGCATGTGTCTCTAGTCTCTTCCAGTTTCATCCTGCTTGGCACTCCCCTCTGCTCACAACAGTGCTCACCTTCCATACCACATTCATGGCCGACTTGCCCTTGCCTGAATCCATGACCTCATACCCTAGCCCTGCTCTCATTGTGAGGCTGACTTCTTCAGTTCTCACAGTGGAACTGATCTATTGGGAGCCCACCAAGGCCAGCTGGACTGGGACTGAATAAGCATGGGTTGAAACTGGACTCTCTGAACATGGCGGACAATGAAGGCTGATGAGAAGCCAAGGACAATGGCACTAGGTTTCGATCCTAATACATGAACTGGCTTTGTGGGAGCTTAGCCTGTTTGGACGATCACCTTCCTGGACCTAGATAGAAGTGGGAGGACCTTGGTCTTCCCGCAGGGCAGGGAATTTGGACTGCTCTTCAGTATCGAGAGGGAGGGGGAATGGAGTAGGAGGAGGAGGAGTGGGGATAGGGGGAAGGGAGTGGGGGGAGGGGGAAATATGTAGGAGGAGGGGGAGGGAAATGGGAAACGGGGAGGGGGCGGAAATTTTAATTAAAAAAAATAAAAAACAAGTCACCTTTGGTTCTTCTAAGTGGTTGCAGCATTAAAACAATTCCTAATGATTTATCAGGGTATTTGTAATGCTCATCAGAGAAGCATAGGCAATGGCGGTTAGCACCGAGACCCACAACTGCTCAGTGTGCGGAGATTAAGACACAGTAGAGGGCTCAGCCCCAAGGGAGTGTCTATATCACCTCTCTCCTTAAGGCTCAGGGATGTTCATAGAAGGAAGGGCAGAAGGACTCTAAGGACCAGAGACGGAGGATGACTTGAGGGAAGCAGTGTTTTCTGGACACGACAGAGCAGATGCTCATATGAAGTCACAGTGACTGACAGCATGCACCAGATCAAGCCCAACAAAATCCCAGCAAGGGGAAGTGCGGGGAGGCAGGCATGAATTCAGTCCTAAGTTGAGGAGCTATTGCCTTTGGAGAACTGCTAGGAAATGCCATTATTTTTCTTTCTGTGGGGAACCACACTCCGGGGTAGGCCCCACACTAAAGAGTAGTTGGCCAACACAAACTTGAGAGACTTTGAGAGAAAGGCAGGAAGAAGAGGGGGGAGGGAGGAATGGGAGGATGCATGGGAGGAGGGAAGGAGAGGAGAGAGAACAGGTTGCTGTGTAGGGAAGTGGGGGTGGAGCTAGGAGGATTTCTTAACAATAAAATACATTGTATAAATTCTCAAAGAAATAATTTTTTGAGAAGGTGCTTATTCAGGGCTAGGGAGATGACTCAGTGTTTAAACACTTGCAGTACAAATATAAGAATCTTATTTTGGTTTCCCATGAAAGCCCGCTGGGTTTTGGCCTTCCAGATGGAAACCTGGGATCCTCACGGCAAGGCAAGCTGGTTAATGAGACTAGTTTTATAGGTGAGCTTTGCCTTGTTTTTTGTTTGTTTTTTTTTTTGTTTGTTTTTGTTTTTAAGAAATCCTGCCTCAATGAATAAGACAGGGGGAGAAATCCAAGAGGATTCCAGACATCATCCTTGGGCTACATACACACACACTCATACACACTACACATATGTGTATGTACATACATGCAATCATGCATACATACACACACAAAAAAAGAACCCCCCTACACCTTTTAACCTTGTCTGAGGTTGCTTTTGATCCTTGCGGCATCCTATGCCTTCACACCCCAATACGCTTGGTGTCTGTCTTCCCACTCTAGTGTGAGTTTCACAGGAATTGAGGCCACACCTCCCCCGTTCATTATATCCCAAGTGGCTATCACATTGTAGCGCATGTGGCAGGCATGAATAAGTGTTTATCGAATGAAGGATGAATGGCGATGTAACTGATGTAGGGAACTCACAGTGGCGGCAGGAAGATTTTCCTGGAATGTGATTGCTAGAAAGATCTCTAGTATAACCATCTAAACCTGAATGAAGCATATGTTTGGTATTGCTCACAGGGGAGAGGGCTCAAAGGGTCTGGAGAAACAGAGAGGTACAGTCCCTTTATCTCTAGCATGGTCCAGGGAAGGCATGAGCTTCAGGTCAATTAACACTTTTTTTTTGTCTGGAAATAGCTCAGACTTTGATTCATCACATCAACCGTGTCTTGGGAGTGTGGTTAGCAGGAATCAGAGCTCTTGAATCTGATCAATTCTGAGCATGCTGACAGATCTAATCAACTGAAGGTCTGCTGTGTCTTGGCCTCTTACCGCGCTCCACCTGGTGACTGACCCACTGTACCTTCATTTTCGAAGATGGCTAATCTTCGTTATCATCTTGGTCATGTTAGGAATCAGCTAAAACACAGGCTGCTAGTCACTCTACTGAGGGATTTTCTTTTTTCTTTTTTTCTGTCTTTATTCCTCTCTCTCTCTCTCTCTCTCTCTCTCTCTCTCTCTCTCTCTCTCTCTCTCTCCTCTCTCTCTCTGTGTCTGTCTCTGTCTGTCTGTCTGTCTGTCTCTCTCTTTCTTTCTTTTGAGACAGGGTTTCTCTGTGTAGCCCTGGCTGTCCTGGAACTAGCTCCGTAGACCAAGCTGGCCTCCAGCTCAGAGATCCGCTTGCCTCTGCCTCACGAGTGCTGGGATAAAAGGTGTGCGTCACTACGGGCCAGTCAAGGGATTTTCTTGATCAGATGATTTAAAGCAGGAAATCCAGCCCCAAATGTGAACGGTACCTTTTGATGGCAGCTGAGACAAAAGGATATGGAAGAGGAAGATTTTGCATTGTACCTGCTTGCTTTCACTCTCTCTGGCAAGTTTAACTGATTCTGTTGCTTCAACATTCCTTCACTGATAGTAGAAACAAAGTCTTCAGGGTTCCAATGTAGACTGAAGGCAGCAGCTCTCCAGGAACCCTCCAGGCCTTCAGATCCAGATTGGGACTGCTGAGACATTTAGCCTTTTATTGAACAATAACAAGATTCTTGACCTCTCCAGTGAGACAGACATTGTTAGACTATCCAGACTGCATCCTGGAAAGCCCCTCTAATAAATCCTGTTTGTATATGTGTTCTGTTAGTTCTGTTCCTTTAGAGAACTCTGATTAATGCACAAATGTTGTTCAGTTCTGGTCTGGTCCATTCTTTCATCAGTTTTGACCTTGGCTCTTTCTTCCCTCAGCTTAACTTCTACCAATCCCTTCTTCCTATGTATGCCCTGATAAAATAAGCACAGCACACAGATTTAAATCCTAAGAATGTGCAGTCCAGGGAACATCTTCATATCAATTGATTGACATTAAGCTTTGGCATCATATGGGCTGTATGGTATCCTTGCTAGTGGACTATGACATTAGAGCCCAGCTCCATCAGGGGTGGATGTCCACCAAGCAAGACAGGAAGGAAACAAAATTCTGGGGAGCTGTGAAGTGAGACTCAGAACTGCTCACAGAAGAATGCTAGAGGAACAAGATAAACGCATCTCTTAAGAATCCTGCAGCCGGGCAGTGGTGGCGCACGCCTTTAATCCCAGCACTCGGGAGGCAGAGGCAGGCGGATCTCTGTGAGTTCGAGACCAGCCTGGTCTACAAGAGCTAGTTCCAGGACAGGAACCAAAAACCACAGAAAAACCCTGTCTTGAAAAACCGAAAAAAAAAAAAAAGAGATAAGAATCCTGCAAGAGAGAATTTCTAAATGTGGGGACTTTCCCTCTCAGAGCCGGAAATATCTGGTTCCCTTCCCACATTCTAGAAAGACCGAGGCAACTAGCTACCCTTGGACTCTGTGTTAAGCTCTTAGTCTTGGTGCAGGTGTTATTTTGAGAGCACAGACTGTTATAGGAGTTTGTGCTCAGCCCTGATAGCCAATGGCCCATGAGAACAAGACTGTGGGGCTGAGGACCACAGCTGGCACTCTCAAGTGTAGCCTTAGATGTGCTCATATCTGTGATATTTGTCTGTACTATAGACAATCAATGAACAGGATCTTTACCAGCTCTTCTTACCTCAAGCCTACTTCTCCCATATTTGCAAAAATAACAATATAAAATGAGTGGTAACAACAACAGTATCATTCGAGATTGGCCTAGGATAAGTGAAATCACAAAGACATAGGTTCAAATCCTGGCCTTCCATCCATTCCAAGTGTATCTCTCTGGGCTTCAGTTTTCTCTTAGCAGTATTAAAAATGCAAGGTTATTGTGATGATTCAATAATGGTATGCAAAGTGAATTTCACACCCCATAAACACTTTCCCTTCTCAAGCATGTTGACTTATTCTGATGGCATCTGGGAAGGGTTCAGACCAAGAAATGCTTCTTTAATGATGCAACACCAGGAAGTGGTAGTGTGGATATTTCTGGTCCCCGTGTTTCCACATGCTCCTGACATTATAGTGTGGGGGTAGTTTTCTGCTCTGCCTACATGTAATGGCATCTGTACTTCACCACTCTGATTCCAGTGTGCTGAGCATCCTGGCCCTGTCTCCGGTGTAGACTAGAAACTGATCCTATTACAAACTTTCATGGAAAAGAGAATCCTTGATTAAGTTCTGATCAGTTCTATCAAGTATTTCTTAAATCTGCTCCTTCCTGTTTTTCAGACCCTTCACTACGGTCAATCTGGAAACTCGTCATTGTCTACATGTGTCACTGCCCCCAGCCTCCTATCAGGTCCCCTCTGCTGCCAGGTACTTCCTCTGCACAGCAGGCTGGGTGAGCTTTCAGAAGTGTGTATGTGATAAACCCCCAGGAGCAATGTGCCTTCTGATCACAGTGGTTCTCAGCTTCCGATGCCACACCCATTGCTTTGTCACATCGACACTGAGGCAGTCAGCCAGCCATTCAACGAGCATTTGCTGACCGTCTACTGTGTCAGTTACTAGTGAGAGTTTGGGGCATAGCAGGCAAAAGTCTCTGTGTTGTCAGGAACTTGTTAGTAACAAGGGTGAAAGCTCTCACAATTGCACATAATTTATTTGACTCTTCTGGTGGATGCATTTTATTTCTGTAATAACATTACCCTAAATCACTTGCGTGGCGATATGCTTCATGTTGGGGAATGAAAGGGGATTTATAGCTGGTAGTAAGGAAGTGTATGGAATCTAGCATGCCTCCGGCAGAGTGAATATGGGCACTGCCATCGTTTATCTAAGGAAGAAATTAAATAATGCTGCTTATCCACAAGATAAAGTGAAAAGTGTGTGTGTGTGTGTGTTGTGCCTACCTATGTGTGCATGTGTAGGCATGGGCCAACCTCCTGAGTTGTTTCTCGGGCACCAAGTTTCTTCCTTCCTTCCTTCCTTCCTTCCTTCCTTCCTTCCTTCCTTCCTTCCTTCCTTCCTTCCTTTTAGGGAGGGTCTCTCTCGCTGTCCTGAAAGTTGCCAAGTAGGTAAGGCTGGCCAACCAGCAAGTAGCAAACCCTAGGAATCCGCCTGTCTCCATCTCTCCACTCTAGTAATTCAAGTATGCTCTACAGTGCCTGCCTTTCTATTTCTTCATGGTTTCTGGTCAGTCAGCTTCAGGTCCCCATGCTTGTAAGGTAAGTACTTTGCAAATGGCGTGTCCCCCTCCCAACTCCTGGTACAAGTCCCTTCAATCTCTTTGCTTGGTCTCTTTGCCCCTCCACCCCATCATTGACAATCTCTTCCTTGCACCGCGTACTAACAGAAGCATTCGAGTTGAAGACAACTGACAAACATAAATCCAAGACCAGGAGTCCTGCTACTGTGAGAGAAGATCTAAGTGAATCTTGTAAAATGAAAATTAGGAGTGACAAAGGAATTTGATGAGTCTATCAAGATGATGCTAGAAATTTCTAATACTTCATAGAGTTACTCCTTGGAAGCTGATGAAAACAGACATAGCTATAAATATTTATTTATTTATTTATTTATTTATTTATTAGGTATGCAATATTCTGTCTGTGTCTATGCCTGCAGGCCAGAAGAGAGCACCAGACCCCATTACAGATGGTTGTGAGCCACCATGTGGTTGCTGGGAATTGAACTCAGGACCTTTGGAAGAGCAGGAAATGCTCCTAACCTCCGAGTCATCTCTCCAGCCCCCAGACATAGCTATAATAATAAACATAAGGCTGTATTGGTATTAATAGTTGTTATTCAATCAAAGGTGTGTGATAATTGCATTGCAGGAGAAATAGCTCTGGAGGGTAAAAAGTAAAATGTGATGGAGGACTCCATTCGTGCTGCACTCATGTGAGAACAGGTGGGCATGCACGGTGGGAAGTTCTTTGCCATAAGGCAATCCTCAAAAGGCCCAGAGGAGCATAGTGTTCCTGCATGGAGTCACAGTAACTCCCATCACCAAGTGGACTCATGATTGGCTGATGCTTAAAGCCTTACCTCAGCGCCACACATCTGAGTCATCTTTGCTAAGAACACAACTATCTCCCAGCTCTCTCACTGTCTGTGGTGAGCACTTGCTATGACATCAAAGACAATGCTTGACACATGACAGCAGCTCAAAGAGGGAGAAAGTGAGGCACCACAGAAGCTGGTTTTGTGCATGTCAATTTTTATTATTTTTTTCATATATTTTGATCATGTATTTCCTCTCCGTCATCTCCTCCAGATCCTCCCTAACTCCCTACCCACCCAAATTTATCTCTTTCTCTCTCTGTTCCCTAGAAACTAGACATAAAACCCCAAATACAAACAAACCCTTCACAGAAACATAGAAACAAAAATAAAAACAAACAGGCAAAAAGACCAATAGCCATGCCTCCCAAAAAGCCAAATCAGAGAAAAGGGTCCACAAGGATACAAGGGCCCTGTCTGGCTGGACCTTGTGCAGGTCTTGTGTGCTGCCACAGTCTCTCTGAGTACAGATGTGCACCGGCCCTATTGTGTCTGGGAAACACTCTTTCCTCTGGTTCTTACAATTTGTGTGCCCCCTCTCCCTGAGCCTTGAAGGAAGGGGTTTGATGAAGCTGTTACATTTAGGACTGAGGGCTCCAAAATTTTACTCTTGGCACATTGCTCAGCTGTAGATCACTTCATTAGTTCCCATCTTCTGCCTGAAGATGCTTTTCTGATATGGGTTGAGCAGTTTTCTCATCTATGTGTATAGCAATATGTCATTAAGAGGGGCTCGCAGGTGTCCAGGGAGATGTCCCCAGCTGGTACCTTGGGCAACTGAGGAGAGGGAACCTGAAATGATCCTATCCTATACTGATGAATATCTTACATATCACATTAGAACCTTCATCTGGCGATGGATCGAGATAGAGACAGAGACTCAATTTGGAGCAACAGTCTGAGCTCTTAAGGTCCAAATGAGGAGCAGAAGGAGGGAGAACATGAGCAAGGAAGTCAGGACCACGAGAGGTGCACCCACCCACTGTGACAGTGGAACTGATTTATTGGGAGCCCACCAAGGCCAGCTGAACTGGGATTGAATAAGCATGGCTTGAAACTGGACTCTCTGAACATGGCGGACAATGAAGGCTGATGAGAAGCCAAGGACAATGGCACTAGGTTTCGATCCTAATACATGAACTGGCTTTGTGGGAGCCTAGCCTGTTTGGATGATCACCTTCCTGGACCTAGATAGAAGTGGGAGGACATTGGTCTTCCCGCAGGGCAAGGAATTTGTACTGCTCTTCAGTATCAAGAGGGAGGGGGAATGGAGTGGGGGGAGGAGAAGAGGAGTGGGGATAGGGAAAGGGGAGTGGGGGGAGGGGGCAATGTATGGGAGGAGGGGGAGGGAAATGGGAAACAGGGACAGGTGGAAATTTTAATTAAAAAAGAATAAAAATAATAATAAAAATTAAAAAAAAGAAAATGAAAAAAAAAGAGTCCTTTTATTGCTATGTCCCTTAGCAGAATAATAGTATTAGGTTTTCCCTAGACCTTTGACCTATCTATTCTCAGGTTCTTGGACTTTTTACAAGCGTCAGGTATGAGTTGCATCTTATGAGGGGGCCTTAAATCCAATAAAATGTTGTGGTTACTTCCATAACCTTTATGCCACTATTGCTCTGGTGTTTATTTCGGGCAGGTGGCCGTTGTAGGTCACAGGCTTTGTAGCTGGCTGATATTGATGATTACTTTTCTCCTACAGTAGCGGGCAGAGTACCTTCCAGTATGGTACATGCTAGTCAGTAGGGAAGAAGCTTCTAGTTAGGTACTGGCTTGACTTCTCCATGTTAACTGTACAGAAGCAAGTGTTGTTTTCAGCAACAGGGCCTTACCATTAAGTTATGAGAGCAACCAAAAATTTTGGCAGTAGCCCCTGTGATGTTTGGGGAGTTCCACAGGACCCCTTTGGCCAGTAGGTCAACAAGATATAACCCATTCATGACACTGGAGGTTTTACTTGGTGGCTTAAGATGTCTATTTGGTATGAACATAGTTGAACAAATGTCCTTGTGGTATGATTGAATATCTTTTAGGTATGTACCCAAGAGTGGTATTGCTGGGTCTTGAGGTAGGTTGATTTCCAATTTTCTAAGAAACCACCATACTGATTTCCAGAGTGTCTGTACAAGTTTATACTCCCACCAACAACAGGAAAGTGTTCCTTTTACTCATGGAGAACATGGGAGATGACAGAAGAGGAGGGGTAGGAAGAGAGGGGAGCAGAGAAAAAAACATATAGTTCAATAAAAACAACAAAAATAAATAAAAATAAAATAATATACTTAAACAATCAATCAATCAAACAAACAAGCAACAACAAAAAGAATTCTTTACTGAAACCATTCAGCCCTGGGCACTTTTTTTTTGGGAGGCTTTTGATGACTGCTTCTAAAGCAGCTTTACTTGTAATAGCCAGAGCTTGGAAACAATCTAGATGTCCCTCAATTAAAAAATGGATAAAGAAAATGTGGTACATTTACACATTAGAGTACTGTTCAGCAGTAAAAAAAATAACATCTTGAAATTTGCATGCAAATGGATGGAACTAGAAAAAACCATCCCGAGTGAGGTAACCCAGACCCAGAAAGATGAGTGTGGTTATGTACTCACTCATAAGTAGATACTAGTGGTAAAGCAAAGGATAACAAGCCTATAGTTCACAACCCCAGAGAAGCTAAGTAACAAGAAGAACCCTAAGTGAAACCAATATAGAGCCTCCTGGGAAATGGAAATAGACAAGATATCCTGAGAAAATTGGGAGCATGAGGGTGGGGGAGAAGGGAGGGTGGAAAGGGAGGAAAAGGGGAGAAGGGAAAAGGGGAGGGGGAGGAGAACTTGAAAAGGGAAAGTCGAGATGGGGGAAGGACAGAGATGGAGAGCAAGGAAAAGAAATATCTTGGTGAGGGAGCCATTATGGGACTAGCAAGAAACCTCACACTAGAGAAATTCCCAGGAATCCACAAGCACGACCCCACCTAAAACCCTAAGCAATAGAGGAGAGGGTGCCTGAACTGGCCTTGCCAGTCAGATGACTATCTTAAATGTCACCATAGAACCTTCATCCAGCAATTGATGGAAGCAGAGGCAGAGACCCACAGAGGAGCATTGGGCTGTGCTCCCAAAGTCCATTCGAAGAGTGGGAGGAGTGAGAATACAAGCAAAGAGGTCAAGACCATGATGGGGACGTCCACTGAGACAGCTTGCCTGAGCTAATGGGAGCTCACCAACTCTGGCCTGACAGTGAGGGAACCAGCACAGGACCAAACTAGACCCTCTGAATGTGGATGAAGTTGTATGGCTGGGGCAGACTGTGGGGCCACTGGCAGCGGGACCAGGATTTATCTGTACTGCTTGTATTGATTTTTTAGAACCCATTCTCTCTGGATGGGTACTTTGCTCGGGTTAGATATAGTAGGGAGGGCCTTGGTCCTTCCTCAAAGCAATGGGTTAGACTTTATTGACTCCCCATGGGAAGCCTTAACCTCTCTGAGGAGAGAATGGGGGGTCGGGATGAGGGTAGGGAAAGCAGAGGGAATGGAAGGAGGAGAGGGAGTGGGAACTGGTATTGGTAAGTAAAATGAGGAAAAATAGATTTTTTAAATAAAATTAAAAGAGGAAAAAGATGTATATTTGTGGGGTTGTCTCCTCCATTATTTGGTGAATCCATTTAGATTCCTATGTGCACATATTTTGGGCAGCTTCCACAGTAGTAGGTTTCCGTATAGTTTTTCAATCCTTCTTCCACACCCCTCCCTATTTAATCCTTCCATTAGAGCTTCCCCTTTATCTCTTCACAATATCATATTCCATTTCCCCTCCCTGTGATATTCACCCTTCTCTTAGTCCCTTGTCCTTTACAGAGTACCCAGTCTCTGTCGTTATTCAGGTTATAATAGCATTCATATTGAAAACCTAAAGGCTAGCATCCACATATGAGAGAAATCATACAATATTTGTCCTTTTGGGTTTGGGCCACCTTACTCAGGGTAATGTAGCTCTATCCATTTTCTAGCTCTATCCATTTTCCTACAAATGTCATTTTCTTAACCAGCAGAATAATGCTCCATTATATAAATGCACCACATTTATTACCCATTCTTTGGTTGGTGGGTATGTAGGCTTCTCCCAACTTCTGGCTATTACGAATAGAGCAGCAATGAACGTGGATAGGATGTATCTCTACAGTAGGATTTAGAGTCCTTTGGGTATATGCCCCACAGTGGTATAGCTGAATCTCAAGATACATTGATTCCCAGCTTTCTGAGGAGCCATCACACTGATCTCCATAGTGGCTGTACCAGTTCGCACTCCCCACCAGCAATGAATATGTGATCTCCTTTCCCTCATTCTTGCCAGCGTGTGCTGTAATTTTTTTTATTGATCTTGGCGTTTCTGACAGGTGTGAGATGAAGTCTCAAAGCAGCTTTGATTTGCATTTCTCTACTGACTAAGGATGTTGAACATTTCTTTGTTTTTCAGCCATTTGTGTTCCATCTTTTGGGAACTCTTTGCTTTTTGTTTTGTGCCTCATTTCTAAATTATTTGTTTTCTTCATGTTCAGGTCTTTTCGCTATATATATATATTTATATAGATGCTCTATCAGATGTATAATTGGTAAAGACTTTTACCATTCTGAAGGCAGCTGTTTTTCCAGAGTGGTGGTTTTCTTTGTCATACAGAAGCTTCGTAGTTCATGAGATTCCATTTATTAGGTGTTGGTCATAGTGCCTGTGCTATCAGTATCTTGTTCAGAAAGCCCTTTTCTGACAAAGAGTTCAAGCCTATTCCCAACTTTCTCTTTTATCAGATTCATGGCATCTGGTCTAATGCTGTGGTCTTTGATTCATTTAGAGTTGAGTTTTGTGCAGGGTGACAGATATGGATCTATTTTCATTCTTCTACACACAGCTGTCCAGTTTGACCAGCATCATTTGCCGAAGGCTGTCTTTTCTCCAATGTGTATTTTTGCCTTTTGGTAAGAAATTACGTATTTGTAGGTATGTGGACTTATGTCTGGGTCTTCATGTTGATTCTATTGATTATAATTCCTGCGTTTATGCCAATACCATGCCATTTTGTTACATTAGTTCTTCAGTGCAATTTGAAATCTGATATAGCGATGCTTTTTTAATCAGTTCTTTTATTATCAAGAATTGTTTTGTGTATCCTGTGTTTTTTGTATTTTCATATGAAATTGAAGGTAATTTAAAAAAGTTTTGTAAAGGATGATATTAAAATTTTGATAGAGATTTTACTGAATTTGTAAATTGCTTTTGGTAGGATGGTCATTTTCACAACATTAATCTTAACGATCCATGAGCATGGGAGATCTTATCTCTTCTGAAATCTTCAATTTCTTTCTTTAGGGCCTCAAAGTTTTACTCTACAAGTTTTTTAATTGCCTGGTTTGAGTTACCCCAAGATATTTCATTCTTTTTATTTATTTTATTTATCCACTGATTCCCCCCCCTCAAGTCTGTTTGCCATTTCTTTGTGTTAATTTTATATTTTGTGACTTTGATGAAAGTGTTCATCAGCTGGAGTAGTTTCCTGGTAGAGTTTTTAGGGTCTTTAATATATAAAACCATATCATCTGTAAATAACATTGCCTTTTTCCTTTTCTATTTATATCCCCCTGATCTTATGAGGTGTCTTACTGCTCTAATTAAGACTTCAAGTACTCTCGAAAAACCAAAAAAAAAAAAAGACTTCAAGTACTATGTTGAATAGATATAGAGAGAATGGACATCTTGTTTTGTTCCTGATTTTAGTGAAAAAATGAGTTTCTCTCCATTTAGGTTGATGCTGGCTGTGAGCTTGCTGTAACTTACCTTTGTTATGCTAAGGTGTGTCTTCTATGTCCCTAGTCTCTCCAGGAATTTCATCACGAAGGGATGTTGGATTTTGTGAAAGACCTTTTCTGTATTAATGAGAGTATTGTATGATTTTTGTCTTTCAGTCTGTTTATGTGATGGATTATGTTTATTGATTTACATATGTTGAACCATCCCTGCATCTTTGGGATGAAAACAACTTGATGATGGATAACTTTTTTTTTGACATGTTCTTGGATTTAGTTTGAAAGTATTTTACTGAGAAAATTTGCACCTATTTTCATAAGGGATTTTGGTCTATATCTTTTATTTTTGCTGGGTCTTTGTGTGGTTTTGGTTATCAGGGTAATAGTAGCTTCATAAAAAGAATTAGGGAATATTTCTTCAGTTTCTATTTTGCAGGATAATTTGAGGAATATTGGTGTTGGTTCTTCGTTGAAGGATTGAATCTATTTGACTCTGGACTTTTTTTTTTGATTGGGAAATTTTAAATTACTACTTCTATCTTAATAGTATTTGAGTCTGATAAATTGCTTATTTCATCTTTATTTGACTTTAGTAGGTTATAAAAAATTTCATCCATTTTTTTAGGGTTTTCAATTTTGTAGAGTACAGATTTTTAAAGTATATCATTAATATTTTCTGAACTTCCTTGCTATCTGTTGTAATGTTCCCATTTTCATCTCTAATTAATTTGGATGTTTTCTCTCCATCTTTTAGTAATCTTGGCTAAGAGTTTGTCAATCTTGTTGATTTTTTCAAAGAATCAACTCTCCGTTTCATTGACTTGTTATTTTTGTTTCATTGGCTTCAACCCTGAGTTTGATGATTTCTTCCAGTATACTCCTTCTGTGTTATTTATTCTTGATGTTCTAGAGCCTTTGGTTGTGTCATTAAGTTGCTAATATGACATTTTGTTGTTTTGTTTTAGGTAGGCATTTGGTGCCATGAACTTGCCTCTTAAAACCACCCTCACTGTGTCCCATAGGTTTGGGTTTGCTGTGTTTTCAGTCTCATCCAATTTTAAAAAGTTTTAAATTTTCTTCTTGATTTCTGTCTTGACCACATTGTCATTCAGTAGTGAGTTGATCTATTTCCACGAGTTTGTGTAATTTCTGCTGTTACTGATATCCAGCTTTAGCCTAGGGTGGTCAGAAAGGATACAGGGTGTTATTTAATTTTATTTATATTTCTTGGAACTTGCTTTCTGTCCTAATATGTGGTTAATTTTGGAGAAAGTCCACGAACTGCTGAGAAAGAAGGTATATGCTTTTGTGTTTGTGTGGAAGGTTCTATAGCTGTCTGAAGGGTACATTTGATTTATATTGTCATTTAGCCCCAGCATTTCTTTAGTTTTTGTCTCAGTGATCTGTCTATTGGTGATAGTGGGGTACTGAAGTCACCCACTATGACTGTGTGAGGGTCACTACGTATGTGTTTTTAGTAGTGTTTCTTTCATAAACTTGGGTACCCTTGTGTTTGGTGCATAGATATTTAGAATTGTAATATCCTCTTACTGATGTTTTTTAAAGTATGTAGTGTCCTTCCCCTTCTTTTCTGATTAATTTTGATTTGAAGTCTATTTTGTCAGATATGAAAATAGTTACACCTGCCTTCTTCTTAGATACATTTGCTCGGAATTTTTTTTTCTACCTTTTTATCCTGAGGTGATGTCTATCTATCCTTAATGGTAAGTCTTGTTTCTTAGATGCATCAAAATGATTCATCCCATTGTCTAATCCAATCTGTTAGTCTGTGGCCTTTTTATGGAGGAATTGAGAGCATTAATATTATTAACGAGTGGTGTTTACTTATTCCTTTTATTTTGTTGTGGTGGTAGGGCTACCCCCTTTTAATATACCATTCTTGGACTGTTAAATTCCCTGTGTCGTATTGTCTTTGTTGGGCTGGTCTTCTGTTCTTTGGATGCTGTGGTCCACTCTGGATCATAGACAGTGTGGTGTTATAGTGTCCCTGGTAGTTAGGCAGATGCCACAAAGAAATGGAGATGGGCTAGGAGGAAAGGCTCAGTCTGAGCCCTGTGTGGTCACTGGGGATCCCTGGCAGAAAGTGTTTTCATAGGTCAGTGGCTGACACTAAGGAATGGAGATGTTCTAGAAGGAGAGTCTGAGAGGGTCCACAGAAGACGCTAAGGAGACCCTGGGTCTGAAGAAAAAGGTGGAGTTCCCAGGGAGTGACAGTGGAATGGGAGGAGGGGCTCCTGGAGGCTGCAGAAGGATGACGAGTATGGAAAAAAGATGCTGATCTTGACTAGGTTTTTATAGAAAAAATGTGAGAGGAAAATTACAAGTTGGCATAGATTTTCCTGGGTGGATGTTTCTTTCAAGAACATTATATATGGTGGTTGATAATTCATCAGGACATTCTCAGAGATGAGAGGGAACTGAACAGCCACGAAGACATCTGAGAATATATCTAAGTGGAAGCAGAAAACAGAAGAACCGTGAAGCCCCAGGCAGTCAGGGACGGGAAAACAGAGGAAACTGGCCAAGGAGCTCAAAGCCTGTGCTTCTGAGGTAGCTTTGGGAGATTATATTAGAAGGTTCTTAGAAACATGACATTGGAAAGGCAGCCCCGTCCCTCTCTGGGTACCTATAAACAGGGCTCATCAAATTCTCTCTTGAAGAGAGGCTCTGCTGCAGATTATTTTGGTGCCTATTGTTGTGTGGTCTCGCTCTGATCGGAGGCTGAATGCAGCGAGGAGCCATTCTGGGGTGACCCTCACTTTGTAATTAACCTTCCTCATTTGTGGCTCACTTGCTTCTGATGGGCAGTGTGCACATGTTTGTGGTTATGTAACTGCCAAGCAGGGCTGGGCAAGCCATTTGTGGGCATCCTAATTGTGTCCAATCACAGGGAAATAAATTGCAGTAGGAAGAGTAATGAGCAGCGGAGCAGCCTGGCAGCCATCCACAGGTTCCACCCTGTCAGCTGCACAGCCTGGCAGTCCGTGTGGAAGCAAAACACTGAGGTGGACAGGGCCTGCTTGGGGAACCCGAGGGAGCTAGGAAGGGGTTGGGTACAGGGCAAGAATACTTACGTGAGAAAGAAGAGGGGTACTCCATCTCTTCCTTTTCTATGGTTTTTGTTTTCTCTCCTTTTTTGTTTTACTTTCTTCTGATCCCCTGAGAGCCTCCCAGGCTACCTTAACCTTTGTGTTATTCGGAGTTCTCTCGAGAGACAAGCAGGAGGTGTGGCACATGCTTATGTGTGTGTTTCAGTATAGAAATGACATGAGATATCCAGAGATACATGTTGTTGACTATTTTTATTCCTTACTCTTTGCTCTTTAAGGGGCCCACCACCCAGCTCCCAAATAAATACACATGGAAGCTTTTCTTATTATGAATGCCTGGCTTTACCTTGACTTGTTTCTTTCCAGTTTTCCTTAGCTTAAATCATCCCATCTACTTTTTGGTATTGGCCTTTTCCTTTTCTTACTTCTATATATCTTACTTTCGTTCTTTGTGACTGGCTGTGTGGCGGGGTGACTGGTCCCTTCTTTTTTTGCTCCTTGAGCTTTCTCTCTCCAGATTTCTCCTCCTATTTATTCTCTCTACCTGGTAGCCCTGCTTATCCTTTCTCCTGTCTTGCTGTTTATTGGACATTCAGCTCTTTATTAGACCAATCAGGTGTTTTAGACAAACGAAGTAATACAGCTACACAGAGTTAAACAAATGCAACATAAAAGAATGCAACACATCTTTGCACCATTAAACACATGTTCCACAGTATAAACAAATGTAACACATCTTAAAAATAATATTCGAAAGCAGATACATATACACATTCTATGTGTAAGCACATACAAATTCTATATACGCTTCATATATCTAGATGGAACTAGTTTATTCTGAGGTCTTTGTGAAGAAGTCCCACAGTCTGCCATCTGCAGGCCTGGATATCTGAAGATACAGGGAATCTGTGCTATAGTTCCAAGACCTGAGAATGGGAACTGACAGTAGGAAAATACGCACATCCCAGCTTCAGTGTTTGGGCAAAAACTGGATTCACTTTCCTCTTCCTTTTTCAAGGGTGAGGGGCTTACTTGGTTGGACGTTGTCCACCCATACTGAGGGGAGCCATCTGCGTGCCCAGTCTACTAGCGTAGATGCTGCTTTCTTCCAGGTGCACCTCTGGCTCTGTAGGCACTCCGTGGCCTAGTTAATTTGGCAGATGGTGCTCACCACCGTAGTAGTGATGCTGGGAGCTCAGCAAAGTGGGGAGAGGGCAGGGCAGGGAACACAGAGGAAGTGAGTTGATAATAGAAGTCAGCAATGGTTTAGATGAGGAGGGAAGCAGTTTCATTGAGCGTCCATGTTCCATCTGCTTGAGTTTGCTGTGGCTGCTCCTAGTGTGGCGAATAGAGCAGCTGCTGGGGCAGACCCCAGGTTACCTGTGCAGTGGCTGCTGCTGTGGGAACTCCAGTGCTGACTGATGGCGGGCAGGGGACTCAGAGCTGGAAGAGTGCACTCTCTTCTATGAGGGAAATCAGGAAGAATAAAAGCGTCACAGAATGAGATGGGCTCTCTATAGAAATGTCCTCAGAGTTAATAAAATGGACAGTTAGTAAAAGACAGCCAGTAAAAAGGACTGGGAGTACTAAGCCTCAGCCAAGCTGGAGAATGCGTGTCTTTTAAATTTTATTTTTGCTTTTCAGATTTTTTTATGAGAATTTCATATATGTATGCATGTAACACATTTTAACCAAATCTATTTCTCCTTCCCTCTCCTCCAGTTCTGCTTCCATCCCAAGCCCCTCGCCCCACTTAGTTCTTGTTGTTGCTGAATCCATTGACTTTGCTTCTTGCTACTTGTATGAGTAAGGGTGTAGGACTGTCGATGGGAATACAAAGAACACAGCCTTTTGAGAAAACTGGCTAACTTCCCCCTGCAGCCATAAACTGCCAACAGTTTCTCAGCCAGTGGGATTTCATGAGCCCCTCCCTGAAACATGACTGGATTTTCGATGGCTTTATCTTGTACAGGTCTTGTTATGAACTTTTAGCTGCCATATACTCGTGCGTATAATAGTCCTGTACAGCAGGTACTGTTTCACTACGGAGATCCACCACCTCCGACTCTTACCATCTTTCTGCTCCCTTTGCCATGATGATTCCAGAGCTTTGCAGGGAGGACTTGTGACACAGATGCACCATTTAGAGCCTAGTACTTGCCACCGCCTCTTTTTCTCGGAAGCTGATGAGTTGTGGGTCTCTTATTAATCATTATCTACTATAAAGTGAAGTTTCCCTGGTGAGGGTTGAGAGATGCACTAATCTACAGGATGGGCATAAGAACTTAGGGAGAAGTTTATTATCATGTCTACTTACTGGGATTATTGGTATTAGATTCTCCCCTAGGCCTATGACCTAGCCAGCCACTTGTTTCTGGACCAGTTAATGGTACTAGGCATGAGTTTTGTTTTGTGAATCTGGCCTTAAAACCAATCAGAAAGGGCTTGATTACTTCCATCACATTTATTCCAGTTGCACTAGCGGACATTTCTTCAGGCCAGTTATATTATAGCTCAGCGGATTCATAGCTTGGTAAAACTGTTGTGTACTTTCCCCCCAGTAGCATGCATAGAAGCCTCCGATGCTGTGAAAGCCCATTAGGGATAAAGCTTTCAGATCAGAACCAGCTTTATTTCTCTGTGTCCTATGACTCAAGTGTGTGGTGTCTTCAGCAATAATGTTTTACCTTCAAGTCCTGAACAATAACTCAAAAAAGATTAACTCATACCTGGCATTGAAATTTTTATTTGATAGTCTATGACCTCTGGGGTAGGTAGTGATTCCTTATAGTGTCACTCTATTTAAACTCCTTTATACGTATGTATGTACGTATGTATGTACACATGCACATATGTATGTAGTACGTATATATGTATGCATACAAGTATGTATGTATGCATGCACATACATATGTATGTACATATGCATGCATTACATACGTATGTGCATATATGTGCGTGTACATATGTATGTATGTATATGTGTACACACACATGTATATTTGAAATCTCTATAACAGTATTTTCCACCTGACACTTTCAAAGGTCTCTAGTGTTAGTTATCCCTCTCCATGCTCACTCCTACTTTGCCCTCACAGTACCCACCCCATTGAACTCGTTTTGCTTCATTATTCTCTTTCCCTCTTTATACCACCCGATTTACCCTGGAGCTGCCTTCATTGTCCCTTATTAGTTTCCTTTTCTGCCCATTCCAATTTAAAGGAATAATTCAAAGCTAATATCTACATATAAGAGAGAAGATGTGGTGTTTGTCTTTCTGAGTTTACATTACCGCACCCAGAATGATCATAGACAGCTCTATCCATTTGCCTTAAAGTTTCATAACTTCATTTCCCCTTATTGTTTGAGTTTGTGTATGTGTATGCATATGTATGTGTGTGTTTTATTTTGTTTGAGTGGGTACACATGTATGTGCGGGTGGGTGCATGTCCATGTGCTTGTGTGTGTGTGTGGGGTATGTAGGTCAGAACCCAACCTCAGATGTCATTCAGCAGCTCCTGCTCATCTTTTCTTGAAAAAAGTTCTTTTGTTGCCTTAGTGCTAGGCTGGCAACCAATTAGACTCTGGATCTGCTGTTTCTACCTCTCCATTGCTGGGGTTGATTACAAGCAAGCCACCATCCCCTGTTTCTAATGTAGGTTCTTAGGATGGAACTCAGCTCGTCAAGCTACAAGGCAAGCACTTTATCTACAGCACCATCATCCCAGCCCAAGAGTGCACACCTTTTATTTCTATACCCTTGGGTGTAGCTGGAATAAAATAATTGGTCAATATAATAAAAGGGGAGAATTTAAAAATGAAGGTCTGGTCAGCATAAGCTTGCCTGGTGATCCTAGTGGCCAGTTTTGTATCTCAGTACTCAGATTTGTCCAAACAAGAGGACCTGAAAGTCAGGCAAAGTACTTTTGGTCCAGAAAAACGAACCTGTTGTAGGCAAGGATGCTTTGCGGGAGTTTGTCATGGGCAAGTGAAAGACTCTTTAGAACTATGAGCTTCTTCTCATGTACTCATATACGCATTCTCTAGAACATCTGTATTACAGATGTGCTGATTGATAGTAATTTGGTTTTTGCTTTAGCAGTAAGTATAAAGCTGTGTAATGGAGACCAAATAGGGAGCAGCGTCCCAGGCTTTGAGCAAGGAAGCGTGGCAAGAGATAAAACCAAAGGGAAGGCAAGTCCTAGGGGGATAGAGCCTTTCCAGTGTGCCAAGGGGTTTGGACTCAGTCTGAGAGCAACTGTGACAACCAGAAAATTGATTGCAAGGGAGAAGAAACCCAACTTGAATAACCAAAGTCAGAAGATGAATGTATTAGTTTGGAATCTAAGGAAGGAATGAGTACCACACCCAGATCAGGGCCAGAGATAAGACTTGGCTCAGGACACGGGGGATGTGGGGACAACTTAGTACATTCCCTCTCTTTCTGTAACCCAACCCCAAATGTTAGAGAAAACAGGTTTCTATAGCTTCTAAGACTGATTCTATGTAGCTTCCATCACTGGAGAGGGACTTACTGCAGTTCCCATCCTAGTCCAGACATTCTGGAGAGATGTATTATCCCGTTTAGGCCAGCTGTCCACTAGAACATCTCATCTGTTTCTGGAAGGTGGAGTAAAGTCAGGGACTCATCATTTCACCTGCGGCTTTGAAGACCAGGTAGGGTGAGCTGGGTTGGCACACGAATGTCTACTGCAGCAATGGCCGCACAACAGTCTCTGACTGCTAAAGCAGCTCTATAAGCTAAGCACCCTCACACTTGAGAACACATAAGAAGTCTGACTCTCTAAGAGTCAACAGTTGATTAGTGGGCATTGTATATAAGCAGATTTGAGGAGAGCCTGACACATAATAATCCTACTTAGGTGTTAGCATAGACGTTGATGTGATAAGAATTCAGTGCTGGACACACACTACTGATATGCAGGGTTATTGTGCCCTGTCAAGGCAAGGACAGCTTGAACCACCAGCCAGTATCTGCTCTGCCTCATCTGGTGCCCCTGATGTCTTCATCTCCAGTGACAGGAGGTTGATGGATGTCAGGACCTTCTGTTAGTAAGTAATGACAAGTGTCCTGCAGGAACCACAGTTTGCTGCTGCCACTCATTGCTAAACAATGTTAGCTGCTCAATACACAGCTGATAATGATGAGTGATAAATTAAACCTAACTGGGAATTTTCCCCATTATTCATGCTTCTCTATTTGAATAAACTAAGATTTTCCCACTGAAGTTTTTGGTACTGGTAACATCTCAGTGGATCGTCAGACAACAACCTTGACAGGCAGGGTTTCAAACAAACATTAATTAAGTCTCTTAGCACCTAGTAAATCAGTGTACCATATGGCAATTACAGGGGAAAAAAAGAATAATTGTGAAGGGTAAGAAATTTTTAAGTGATTGCTTACTTTATTAGAGCACGAGGACCATTTGCATACATGCAAATGGGTATTTAGAATGCGGGTGAGACTGAACTGCCTAGATAATGTCTGGCGAGCCATAACCCTGTCCTTCCAAGGATAGGTGGTCTTGGTTTGCGAATACTAGGCCAGACTTTGATGCTCTCAAGGGCAAAGGTCTGAGTGTATTTGCTTCATGGCATCCCCAGTTCTGACGCCCTAAACTAGCAATACCCAATCCAACTTCTTATGATGATGGGCAAGTCTGTGTCTCAGTGTCCAAAAGGAAAGTCACAGTTACTACCATGACAAAAGAGTTGAAGTTTAAATATGATTTCAACTAACTTAAGTAGCACATGTGGTAAGAGAACTGGTGCCTTCTTAGACGATGATGCATTCTTAGATGATGGCACATGTAATTTCAAAGGGGATACACAGGAGATATTAACATATTGTTAGCCAGGTTGTAGCCTATTGCAGGGTACAGGTGGTTATCATTCTAAGTTACAGTCCCTTGTTCTCCAAAGGCCATGTATTTAGGGATTTTGCCACAGGCTAGCGTGCTTCATTGGGAAGCAGAGGAATCTGTAAGAGAGCCTAGTGAGGGATCTTGGATCGCTGAGACATGCTCCTGTGGGAGGTAGTAGAGCCAGCCGTGGGCTTTTTCATGTGTTCTTTCCTAATGTACATACCCAAAGCAATGGGTTCAAGTGACCATGGAACCTACATAAAATGTGAGCGAGACAAACCTTTGCTCCTTATAAATTGGTTGTCTTTGGTGTCTTGTTACCGTAATGGAAATCAGGCCAGCACAGAAAACTCTCACCAAGAAGTGAGGACCGTCAAATACCTAAAATAGTCAAAGTGACCTTGAAGGGAAACAAAGCAAAATCAACCAAAGCTGGAGACTTCACAACACCTCACGTGTGAACATACTACAAAGTCATGCTTACTGGCAACTGTAAGAACCAGAAACCAGATATACAAATGAATAAAACAGACTAGAGAACACAGGAATCAATTTGTATTCATGGAACCAAGACAGTTGGATAATGATATTGAGATATGAAAAAAAAGCAGTCTCTTCAACAGATGATGGTGACATGCAGGACAACCGGATAAATTTAGAGTCCTGAAAGACTTGCTTGCAAGTTCATAGCTCTTAAATAAAGCAAGAAAATATGGGAGACAGTGTAAGACACTGGTGTAGGCAGTTAATATTTATGTAGAACTCTAAAACGCAGGCAACAAAAATGACAACAATTCAGAGTCCATTAAACCTAGAAGCTTTGCATAGCAAAGGAAACGTGCCAGGATCAACAGATGACTTACAGAGTGGAATATCGTGACTTCAGATAAAAAGGTGGCTGGATATTGACATCTAGAATATAAAGGGGACTCAAAAAGACAAACATCAAAATCCTGAAACAATCAAATCTTTGGACTTGGGAGTTTGATGCTGGCCTGGACTACATAGCACGTTCCATGGCAGCCAGGGCCTAAAAGTGAGAATCAGTCCCATGAAAAATAAGAATAAAATGGGCTTAAGAGGCTGGGGGTGCAGGCTCAGAGGATAAAGGGCTATGCGAAAATAAAGGTTGAAGGTCAGATCCTAAGAGCTCACTTTAACAACCAGGTGGGCATGGCAGTTGCTTGTGATCCCAGGGATAGGGAGGCAGGGGTAGGCATACCCAGAGCAAGCTGGCTAGCCAGATTATCTGGCATTTAGAAGTTCTAGGTTCTGCAAGAGAGACTGTTTAACAAAACAAAGTGGAGGGCAACTGAGGAAGAGACATAATAACTTTCAACTTTGACAGGCATGTGCACATAATGCGTGCATGCATGCTCACACCCACACTTGCAAACATGCCTACACATGTGCATACATACCACACACATACAAAAGAAAGTAAAAATGAATTTAAGAAGAGACACTTTCCACTTCTCACTTGCGGGCCCTGGGGCATCATATAGGAACCAATCTGGATCAGAAGAGCTGATTCCAGATGTTGCAAAAGTGAATACTCTGGTCCCAGTGAGCACATGAAAAAAAATGCTATTATCCTAGTCTTCATGGGAATGCAAATCAAAAACCACCAGGAGATGTCATCTCACCCCAATTACAATGGTTACCACAAATAAACAAACAAATAAGCCCTCACAAACCAAGAACTAACAAATGCTGGTAAGAATTCAGAGACACGGTGACTCTCACACACCGTTGCTGTAAACATGAACGAGCATAGCCCTTACAGAAGCAGTGCAGTGTTCCATAGGGTCCAGCAATTCCACTGCTGTGTAGACACCCACGTGAGAAGTGTACGATGCCTGGGGAAAGGGATCTGCCAGGACGCAGGAAGACAACAAGGCCAGTTTAAAGAGTTTGATGAAGGAGTTTGGAGACTTTTTCTGAAGGTATCAGATACTGTTTAAAGGTTTTGAAGAGAGGGGTGACATCGGAATAATGTTCTAGAAAAATTCTTCAGCACCACGTGGGAAGTGATTTAGAGGGAGAGAGAATGGCGATAGAGCACTAGGCTCCGTCCTAACGCAGGCCTGGCGGGCTAGCAGGCAGTGTACACGGTGGTAGAATATCCAGGGCACAGGCACTGGAGCGCCTGCATGGAGAGCAAGGGGGTACCTGGAGCTAGCTAAGCACCATCTGTGGGGATGAGAAACATGCTTGCCAGAAGCCCCTGCTTTTTCCCCCTTGTCCTCCCTCTGTGGGCATCAACCTCTCTCTGGCTTGTCTGTTTTGAGAGGATGGTGTGACTGCCCAAGGCTTGGATCAACCGTTAGGACTTCCCAGCCATCCCTAGAGTTTGCTGCTATTTGGCATCCTTAGGACAGCTCATTGATAGGAAACAGGATCTAGGGAGCTGATTTCAGGTCATGCAAAATGAATACTCTAGTCTTTGCTGTGGCACGGGGGGAGGGGCAATGTGCACAAGATCATAGACGAGCCCAGATGATTCATGGTTCCTTTATCATCATGCCTGACACATTAAAAGCATGTTCAGCAGACTGGCCAAGTATCTGTGAAACCTAAAGATATTGATTAGTTGGGAGGTGCCAGCTGTTTTTTGCATATACCTGTCAGTCTGAAAGTGGTATCTACCCCAGGGATAGAGCAAAGCTAAAATGAGATTTCAAGAAGTCATGTTGGATGTTGGAATGGGCATGCACATTCTCATGATGCTTACAGTAATGACATGAAAAGCAGGATTCCTGCTGTGTTGAAAAGAGTAACTAAAAGAAAGAAAGACTGATTTGAACCATGGTCGGGAGACGTTTCTTCATGGTGGAGAGGATATGGCAGAACAGGGTCATTCACAATGTGGTTGCCAAGATGCAGAGAACGAATACAGGAAGGAGTCAAGTAAGGTCTATTTCCCCAGAACATACCTCAGGGAACTTGTTCCTCCAGTTGGGCCTTACCTCTGCCCTGCACCACCTCCCAACAGTAATGGTATATCATGAATCCGCCTGGGATTAATTCTTTACACCAGAGAGAGTCCTTGGGACCTGATCATCTCTGGAAACCCATCACACACATACCCTGGTGTGCTTTACTAATCTTCTGGGTTTTTCTCAATCTAATCAAATTGACAAATAAAATTAGTCATTACACCTGCTATCAAAGTTATAGACGCAGAAGCTTGGCCACAGCTTGGTGAGGATGTTATGGGGGAAACATAGACTAACTCTTCTCTGGTCAGGACACTTCGTCTAAGCTAGTAGTCAGCTACACTGTGGGGTGCTGCGCGTGAGGTTCAGGGAGAGCGGGAGCACGCTGGAGGAGCCTGTAATCCGGACTTCTCGAAAGCAGGGAAGACTGATGAGAAGCCTGTATAATTAGTGTGTGCATATGGGTGGATATTGAGGATACAAACCACTTTGCTTTGTAATTCTTAAAGAAATTGTCTGTCCTGGTTTCCAGTGTTGCTGAGGTTAAGAGACCTTGACTATAGCCAGTTAACAGTTTCTGTCTTGGCATGAAATGACTCTTGATACTTTCGACTATTCGACTGGGTTATTTTTGTCTCTATATTTTATCTTATTTTTAAGTGTCTCTCTGTGTGTGTTCATGTGTTGCAGCTGTCCATATTTAAAGTATTTTATTTAAAAATGTCTTTATTTTATTATTTTATTTTAGGTGCACGGATGTTTTTCCCGGATGCATGTCTTTTTTTGTTTGTTTGTTTGTTTGTTTTTTTGTTTTTTTGTTTTTCGAGACAGGGTTTCTCTGTGGTTGTGGAGCCTGTCCTGGAACTAGCTCTTGTAGACCAGGCTGGTCTCGAACTCACAGAGATCCGCCTGCCTCTGCCTCCCGAGTGCTGGGATTAAAGGCGTGCGCCACCACCGCCCGGCACCGGATGCATGTCTTTGTACTACTTGCATGCCTGGGGCCTGTGAAGGTCAGAAGAGGGTGCCTGATCCCCTTGAACTGGAGTTACAGACACTTGTGAGCCACCCTGTGGGTGCTGAAAATTGAAACTTAGGTCTTCTGCAAGAGCAACCAGTGCTCTTAACCATTGAGCCATTTCTCCAGCCCCAGGATTTTTAATCTTTTTGTTTTCTAATTGATTTTATTGAACTATACATTTTTCTCTGCTCCCCTCCCTTCTCTCCCCTCCCTTTCAACCATCTCCCATGGTCCCCATGCTCCCAATTTACTCAGGAGATCTTGTCTTTTTCTACTTCCCATGTAGATTAGATCTATGTATCTCTTTCTTAGAGTCCTCATTGTTGTCTAGGTTCTCTGGGATTGTAAGTTGTAGGCTGGTTTTCTTTGCTTTATGTTTAAAAACCACTTATGAGTGAGTACATATGATAATTGTCTTTCTGGGTCTGGGTTACCTCACTCAATATGATGTTTTCTAGCTTCATCCATTGCCTGTAAGTTTCAAGATGTCATTATTTTTTTCCGCTGTGTATACTCCATTGTGTAAATGTACCACATTTTCCTTATCCATTCTTCTGTTAAGGGGCATCTAGGTTGTTTTCAGGTTCTGGCTATGACAAACAATGCTGCTATGAACATAGCTGAGCACATGTCCTTGTGGTATGATTCAGCATCCTTTGGGTATATACCCAAAAATGGTATTGCTGGGTCTTAAGGAAGGTTGTTTCCTAATTTTCTGAGAAATTGCCATACTGATATGCAAAGGGAAGCCCCAGTTTTTAATTTTTGAAACAAGACCTTTTACTTATCTCCCAAATAGTCTAGGCGGGTTGGCCAGTGAGCCTCAGGAGCGTGCCTGTTCCAGCCTGCCCAGCACTGGGATCATGAATGTCTGCTACCGTTCTACTCTCAGTGGATTTTGCCCCCTCCAAATGTGCATTCTGGGGAATCAAACTCAAGTCCTTCTGTATGCAAGGCAATCACTTTAGAGACTCAACTATCTCTCCAGTGCCTAAACCAACCTTTCAGATGGGATCCCCATCAATCAACCATTATAGCTTTTTTTTTTAATGTCTTAAAACATAGCAGTGTAGAAATGAAAGCATGCCCACACTTTGCAATGCTGATTATTTGATACTGAAGCCCTGGGGATGCAGTGGGAGAATTGTTACCAATAAGCCCTGCTTCTCCTACCGCTGGGTATCTTCTGGGGGTGACACTGCTCAGCCATGGACTGTGACAGGCCCTTGCCCATTGTTTCCTGTGGTGTCGACTGCATTCCTGGCTGATCGGAACTCACTAAGAGGCATAGTTTGAACTTCACCATTTATGGGTAAAGAGGGTGGAAAATGAGAAAGAGATTTATGGGAGACATTAAGGATCTCTTGGCATTTGGGGGAAAGATGAGATCTTGACCTGGTTTCTGTGGCCAGATTCCAAGAATATGCTTACAAGTTTGGATTCTCTGGCTAGAGTAATGTCCTCATAAAAGTTCAGTTAAGTGTTAAGAGAACTGAAGCTTAGTTTTATGATTAACTAAACCTAACTTTATTTGCCATAATCTTTTATACTACAGGTTTTATGGGTACATCCAGCACCCTTCTTTGTGGTTGTTTGAAAATTTATTCTGCTTCAGTGTGCTGGAGAAAGGGCATGATAAAAAAAAAAAAAAAACTATCACGGGAAGTAGAGATAGATCATGAGTTCCAAAGCCCACTTAATTAGCTGTGTGACCCAGGTCACCTATATAAAGTCTCTGAACGTGTTTCAACATTTGCAATATAGGGTCTATGTCTCATCTGTCTCACAGAAATTTCTGGATACAGTATTTAACACAGACTATAGCATCAACATCATTAATAGGTTCTCAGTAGATGCTTATTTTCCTTTGAAATTTTATGCACTTATGTTGTATAATATGGTATTTTGTATGTATTTAGACAATGTAAGAGTCAGGATAGTTAAGAAAATCAACATTTCCATCAGCCCACGTGGTTACCCCTTTTTTGTTTTTTTGTTTGATAGTAGCAACTGACTTCTACTTTTTTAGACAAAAAAATTCCCCAAACAGTATAATGTCACAGTCCTCCCCTCAACTACCATTTTAGCTTCCTCTGAGTTCAGTTACCTACGGCCAACCAAGATAAAAAATATTAAGTGGAAAATTCTAGAAATAACTTGTGATTTTTAAATTGTCTGACATCTCAGTAGTGAGAGGGAACGTCCCAGTGTGCCACTCATCCTGACCCATCCCAGTTCCCAATCACACCTTAGTCTAGTGCACCCCGCTGCATACGCTACCTTCCCATTAGCCACTCAGTAGCTAGCCCAGTTAGCAGGTCATCTGCAGGAGGACCCTAGTGCTTGTATTCAGATAATTCTTATTTTGCTTATGAAGAGCAATGCTGCAAAGGAGTCACCAGGGCCTGAAGCATCAAAGGGCAGATTAACTCTGGTTCTGTGTGGTAGTTCTATAGAGTGTGCATGCACACACATGCACACAAAGGTTTCTTCCATTCGTGATCTCAGCTATCCACTAGGAATCTTGGATCTTGGAATGTAGCCTATGTCCCATGGATAGAGAAATACTATTGAACCATTGGCTGTACTGCTGCCCACTAGATCTCAGGAATTACTCACTAACACCTGCTGTTTCGTGCCCTTTGACCTGTATCCCCATTGCTTTCTATCCACACTCTGCCATTTCTCTTTCTTAGTACCTCCTTATCCCCGCTCCCCCGCTTTCCCATTCTCTTCCCCTCCTCGACTTTCACCAACTCTTTGTCCTTCTCTTTCTCCTCTACTTCCTCCCTCTTTTCTTTTTTGAGATATACTTTAGCTATGTAGCCTAGGCTGGCTTCAAATGCTCAGCCCCCGTCTCACTTTCCCAGTGTGTTGGGATTAGAGGTGTGCACTGCTGTACCCAGATACTCGTTACATTTGAAGGTTGTAAGTCCCAGTGAAAGGAGGAAGTAAAAGGCCCTTAGTCATACAGTTTATGGCGTTAAAAGGTGTACTGTGTCACATAAGACAGGAGTTCTAAGTCGACTCCAGACATATGTCATGTCGCGTTCAACACCCGTTTTCCTCTGAAGATTTGTGTGGGAATAGAGAAACGGAAAACCACATTTAAACAATCACATCCTGATGAACCCTGGACATTTGCAGGGCTACACACTTTTTGATGAAGGATTTTCTTTTCCTTATACATATTACACAGGCAGCTCAGTAAGATGTTACAGTTTCTTTAGATTTAAAAGGTGACATGAAAGCGGAGACTGGGAAGAGGATGAGGTCGTGTGAATGGGGAGGGGGACAGGAGACTTTGGGGTGTGAATGTGATCAAAGTACACTGTGTGCGTATGCGAGATGTCACATTATAACTCATTTTGTACAATTGATGTATGCTAGTTAAGAAAGAAAAATGTAGATTCTTTAGGCTGGGAGGAAGCTTTATGGTCACCATAGTGACATGTGTGATGGTGACATGGGATGTTGACATCAGAGACTGTCAACCTCCTGAAAGTCAACATTCAGGAGGGAGTGCTGAGAGGATCAAGTTTATTCAAGGGCTGGCAGTCTTGAGAAAATGAGAAGCTACTGCCTCCCAGCTCCACTTTGGAGTTTCAGGGCCCAAAGGGCTTTCACAGGGCGGGCAGAGAGGAACAGAGATGAAGGAGGGGTGGAGTGGGCTTTCACACTGTGTATCTCCTTTAGGTTCTACGGCAGGAACATCACAATGGACCACCATGGTTTGGATCTCTTAAAGCTACTTCTCTTCCTTCCTTCCTTCCTTCCTTCCTTCCTTCCTTCCTTCCTTCCTTCCTTCCTTCCTTCCTTCCTTCTTCTTCCTTCTTCCTTCCTTCTTCCTTCTTTCTTCCTCCCTTCCTCCCTCGCTCCCTCCATCCCTCTTTCTCTCCCTCCCTCCCTCCCTCCCTGGATTTTTGAGACAGGGTTTCTCTGTATAACAGTCACGGCTGCCCTGTAATTTGCTTTGTAGACCAGACTGGCCTCGAATTCACAGATATCCACCTGCCTCTGCCTCCCAAGTACCGGAATTAAAAGTGTGAGCTGCCACCACCCAGCTCCTATCTTTTCTTGAAGCAGACACCAAGTCAAACCTCACAGCAGGTTACACCCTGATGTTTACATTAGAGGTCAGCACACAGTTTGGCTTCGGCACATCTAGAGATAGTGGGGAAAGACGGGATGGAAAGGGCCGGGAGGGATGGAAACACTGGGACGCCCAGAGAGCTGCCCTGTTCCCATAGTCCTCCTCAGAAACTGCTTTGTAAGTAGGGGCTTGCTTAAGAAGTGGCAGCACAGTCAGTGACAGGAATGTTCTATGCTTCTTGCTAATGCTCCCTCCTGCTATGGCATTGCAGACAGTCACCTGCCACTGACTTGGCCTTGGCAGCAGAAAGGATGCAGAAGTTTGACTTCTCTGGCTTCTGGCCTTCCTAGTGGTGTTAGCCTACCATCACACGGCCCAGTTCTGCTAGAATAATCAGCTATGAGTTCACCATAACAACCAAACCACTCTGTCAGCCATGCTGCCCCTCAACCACTGTGACGGGGATGAAAAGTCAAAGCCAAGACACTCCCGATAGGCTCACACATGGCAGGGCTGAGTCAGGCCGGGTAAGCCAGTGTGGGCGGAGAAGAGCTTAGACCTGTAGTCGGCCTCTTGAGATGGGCTCAGGCAGAAGGTAATTGAGGGTTTGCGCAGCAGCCACAGAGACTTGTCACTCTGCGGCACTGCTGTTACCTTGACAATACAAGGCTGATTGGAAATTAAAACGTGCGCGCTCGTGTGGGGAGCGCTTCCAAGAAGAAACAGAATCAACTTAGTGGGGCCACGGAGACTCTTACAGCAGAACGCCAGATGCCAGGATTTTCTAAGGAAGCCACAAGGCTCCCGTCTTTCTTGAAGCAGAGCTATTTCAGCAGGTACTGCCAAACTTGCACAAAGAGGTGCCAGAGGGTGTCATAGCTGATGTAGACCTCATCTGGGGACCACACTCAACATTTGCTCAGTCATTCTTTCTGCATCTGTTTGCTTTACCCATGGTGTGTAAGCGACGTCTTCAAGTTTTCCTTTTGTCCCAGAGCAAGTGTGTGTTTGTGAGCGCTATGGGTCACAGAGGACCTGTGTGTCTGGAGTAACCATATTCCTTTTTCTAATTCCTGTGTATTGGGCAAAATGAGTGCAATCAGACATAGGGCTTGAACATTCTAGAAGTCTCTTGGACTCCTGATAGTTTGGTAGGAGGCATAGTCAATTATTTATTCCTTTTTAGTTTGTTTGTTTGTTTCTCTGTGTAACAACCCTGGCTGTCCTGGAACCCACTCTGTAGACCAGGCTGGCCTCAGACTCACAGAGATCTCCTGCCTTTGTCTCTCAAGTACTACGATTAAAGGCATGTGCCACCACTGCCTGGCTAATTTCTTTTACCTTATGCTCATGTTTCTGCCCTTGAAAAGGCATCTAGGCATATGTGTGTATAGGCACATGGTATGTGCTTTGATTGCTATGAATTGTATGTGTTATGTATGTATAATGTGTGCTTATTGTATCTGACTTCATTAACATTTTATGTCTGTAGACATATCTCTGAATACAGATATAGATATATACATAATTGTCTTTTTTTTTCTCTTTGGCTCTTTGGTGGCCTGCTACCCAGCTCCCAAATAAATACATGGAGATTTATTCTTACTTTTGAATGCCCAGGCTTAGCTTGGCTTGTTTCTAGCCAGCTTTTCTAATTTAAATTATCCTATCTACCTTTTGTCTGTGGGATTTTGTCTTTCCCTATTCTTACTCTGTGGCTTGCTGTGTAGCTGGGTGGCTGGTCCCTGGTATCCTCCTCTCCTCCTTTTTTCTTTCCCCAGATTTCTCCTCTATTTATTCTCTCTGCATGCCAGCCCCACCCATTTCTCTCTCCTGCCGTGCTATTGACTGTTCAGCCCTGTATTAGACCATCAGGTGTTTTAGACAGACACAGTAGCACAACTTCACAGAGTTAAACAAATGCAACAGAAAATAAAGCAACATATCTTCGTATCATTAAACAAATATTCCACAGCATAAACAAGTGTAACACATCTTAAAATAATATGCCACAACACATATATCCACAAGGGTCTGTGTAGCCAATGTTCCATCATCTGAGTTAGAGTTCGTGCTCTTACGCAAGTGGTATTATGCTCAAAGGATTATTCTGAAACTTGGCATTGTGTGTCTGAGATCTGTCTGCACTTTGGAACGCAGTGATGCTTTGGACTTTGTAGCTGCTGAATTGCACTCTGCTGCATTATATTTTCCTATTCCATTATTGGCAGACCTTTGGGTCACTTTCAATTTCTTGCTATTAGTATGCTTCAATTAACTTTCTTATCCAGGCTTCCCCTGTGCATGTAAAAGTCATTCCCTGGGTAGCAACAGGGACGAGGAAATGCCGGGTCATAGGGTAGGTGCCCTTGCAGTTTTAATAGACCATGCCAGAGACTCTTTGAAAGTGGCTGGCTTCATTGGAACTTTCCCCCAGCAGTGTTTCTGAGGACTGTTCTCACTAGAGAATCACTCACGCTTGATTTCATCAATGTTTTAATTTTTGCAGAGCTGATGAGTGAAAATGGGATCTTTTTGTTTTAGTTTGCATTTGGAAACTTGCATCATGGACATTTGAGCAATTTTTCCAAGCTGCTACTTGAGTTCCCTCTCCAGATCAGTTACGTTTCTTGTTGTTATGACAGCATACCTGCAAGGAGCAACTTCAGGAGGAAGGATGTGTTTGACTTACACTTGAGGGTGCATTCCATTGTAGCAGGGAAGCCTTGGCAGCAGAAACAGTCCACAGCTACGGTAGTGAAGTGGGAGGCTGTTTGCTTGAGTCTCAGAGGATCAGGAAGCAGAGAGCCAGGCTGGAAGTGGGGCTAGACTATAGCCCTCAATGTCTACCACTAATGACCCTCTTCCAGCTAGGTCCCACTTCTTAAAAGTTTCAAGGCCTCCCTAAACAGCACTTCCATCTCGGGGACAAGAGCTCAACAGATGACCACATGGAAGCATTTTACTGCCAAGCCATATTGTCTTACTGTGGTTTGAATAGGAAATGACCCTCACATGCATATGGTCCCCGGATGATGGCACTGTCTGCAAAGGTCATGGGACTCTTAGGAGGTGGAGTCCCGCTGGAGGAAGTGGGTCATCGGGAACACTGTGGTGCTGGTGTACTGTGACCGGCCAGCTTCCTGCTTCTGCCATGATTTCCCTGACGTGATGGACGACATTCCTTAGAAAGGCGAACAAAATAAACCTTCCTTACGATGCTGTCAGGTGTCTTGTTACAGTAGTAAGAGGAGTGATGAGCGCACCTAACTGCTCGCTTGCTGCTTGACCTAACTTTTTTGGTGCTGTTCATCTCTTATGGTTTGTAGGATCCTACGTCCTCTTTCTGCCTGGATTCACATAGCTTCACTTGGTGTTTCTGACAGTGGTTGCATAGGAGCCAGCCTTGCACATTGCCCTTTGCCTATGTCTGTACCCAACGTTTGCAGCCACAGTTCCTCTTTTCTGTGTTGTTCGTGACTGATTGCTAGACACAGGGTGCAGGTAAATCACTGTGAAAGCAAACAGATGGCCCACAAACTCCAAAACACTTAGCATATAGGTCTTTCCAGATTTGACATAGATAGATTGTAATTTAGCAATTTCCGTGGGGACCATTGCTTAGGTTACTTCCCATTTGCTGCTGGGAACAATTCCAGAGTCACTGTCCTTGCTTGCACACAGACATCTTTCTCTGTTAGTGTGGTTGCCTCAGTGCACTGGAGCCCTGACTGTGGAAATGCTAACTCACCATCGTGCTGTGCTGGTGGCAGCTGCTCATTTGAGCGGTGACACATTTGAGTTGGAGAAGAGTCAGAGGAAGCATTGTAATTGTACTATGAGAAGCAGGAAGGTCGCACCATGTAGTACTTGTGACTGCCAAGCACTGTGGTAACTTTCTTCATATATCATCTCATTTAATCATATCAATAACTCTGAAACTGCTCCTGAGAACTACCTAATTGTTTTTGAGAATTCTATACATGTATGCAATGAAATATGATCAGATATGGGTAGATGGAAACTGCTTGTTTGTTTCCCGGCCACCCAGACCCGAATAATAACACAGAAACCATATTGCTTCTCCTTGACTCTGCCTACTCTCTTTATATCTCTTCCAGCCTGACTGGATTCTACCCTGCTATAGGCCGAAGCAACGTCTTTATTAACCAATGGTAATAAAACATATTCATAGCATACAGAGGGGGATACCACATCAGATAGACTCCATTTCCCCCTCAAGTTCTGCTGATATCTCCTAACACCTTACCCTTCTAACTTCATGTCTTCTTTTCTCAGCATATATACTAAGTGCTGTATATAAACAATTTAAGTGCTGTCCATGTGTGCCTGGTGTGAACACCCACTAGAGCATGGGAAATGTACCAATGAGCATACTCTCAAGGAAGAGTGAGTCTCATCTCCCCGAGTGGTTGTTAGGTACTAATAGTTCCTCAGTAAGGGACGGAGCCTGCAGATTGCCTCCCTGTCTGTGAAGGAACTGTGGCTGGCTCGACCTTGTGAGGAAGCCACAGCTGGTGTGAGTTCATGGGTACACTAGCCAGAAGAAGACATGTTACAACTCTCTCCCCGTCCCCTGGCTCTTATAGTCTTTCTGCCTCCTGTTCTGGAATAAAGAACTGCTTTTTCTTTTGGATGAGATTCAGTGATGCCAAGTTGCTGGCCTATGCATGCAGAGCTGGTGTGTGAAGAAGCCAGGATCTGAAGCCCTTTCTCTGACTCCAGGTGCCCCACCCCCACCCCAATCCTTCTGCCTTCATGGTGTTGTCACTCAGAGAAGGACAGGTATGCAAACAGTCGGCATCACACAGCCTCACGAGTACTGATTTTACACGTTTGCTCTCGGTTCAGTGAACAGGCAGCAACATTTGTAATTAATGCGGCAAGTTTCTTTACAGATGCATTAGATCAAGGTAATTTTTATAGACTCCTAAAAACTGTTGGCTTTCTTAAGGAAGCTAAATATTTCTTTTGCAATCGTATTTATGCGGCTATAAATAAAGCACAGCTGTGGTGTAGTGGGGTGAACACTGAGTTTAGAATCTGAAGTTGGGGGAAGCCATGCTCGCTACATCCTCCCAAGGCTGCAGTGTGGCTGTAGGTAGGTTTCCACTCTCTGTGCCATTTGTTCATTCACAGGGTGGTGAAAATCAGCACGGATGACTGCCTTTGCCACAGAAAGGAGAAAGCTTTCTGCGTCCTGTCGTGGCACTGAAACTTTGTCTTGTGTGCTCCATGTTATTTTGTATGTATAGAGCCTTGCCACTAATAGACATCATTCATTGAACATTTCTTACAAACTGCCAAGTGTCTCATTTAATTATCACCATAAGACAGGTAGACCAGTACTCCTCCTAGCCCTGTAAGGCATTGAATTACTGACCTAAAGGCTAGCATGAAAGTTAGGAAGGGCTACACTGAGCAGGTATGGGAGCTGAGTGTTACTTCCTGACCTCCTGGGAGGATAGCTTGAGCCAAGTCGCATGCTGTCTCCACCCATCCGCTGGAGGGTTTCTTTGCGAGGCCTAGGACTTTGTGTTCGTCAGGTTGGCTGGGATCGCTTGCCCACTTGGGTACACAGCACATTAAATCTGGCCTGTGGCCCATGCTGAATGTTTCTTTTGAAGCACCAGGAGAGTGAGACTGGGCTTTTGGGCCTGCCGCAGTCTCTGCATCTGCCTTAGATGTTATTATTTTTTTTTTTTAGAGACCTCGGGGAACCTCTGCAGACAGCACGATCCCATCATCTTTCTGTGAGAATTTCTTCCCCCCACTCACAGAGGAGGCTGTCACCAGCTCTACCGAGTCTCTCTATCCCAGTCACATATCTCTGTCTCTGACACTCTGTTGGGCCTGCTATCATTTTTTTTTCTTTTCTGTTTTAGCTTCCTCCCCGACCATCTTGTTTGCAATATAAGCTCCAAATGGCCTGGAACCCGTCTTTTATGGCCTCTGCCAGATTAAACATTTAGAGGATAATACACTGGCTTCAACAACAATTGCACAGTCTTCCAACCAAGCAGCATATTGATTTCAATTTAGACAATCATACACATTTTCAGGTTTTCAGAGAGATGCTGAGATTTTAAATGGTCAGGGGTTCATAGCCTTGCCAGCTTCCCATTTGGGACTGGGAGAGCGTAGAGGTCCCACGGTGAAGAACACCGGCTTCCTTCAATACTCTGTTTTCTCTACTGGAAATAAGGGGAGTCCAGCCTCCCTTCTGAAACTTCACAGAGTAAAAGGGGTGAGGGTCACGGCCATGAGACAAAAGGGCTCAACAACTCATTATCTGATGAATGACATATGACATTGGGCAGGGTCATTTCCCTGTCTGCTCCTCAAGCTTCTCACTAGTATTTGGGTAATGAGGACATTTAATTCACAGAGCAGATGTGACTATTAATGAAGCAAGTGCTAGAAGATCCTCACTGGAGTTTCAGTTGCTAAAATGAAGCAGGCTGCTAAGGTCTGCGTTACTTTTTTGCTAAGCAACTTATCATGGCAGAATATTTCATTGCTCAAGCAGGATTTCCTCTTGTTCCAAAGAGCTATTTCTTCATTCTCCACTGCATGAGGAGGATGGAGCCTGGCATTTTGCATTTGGACTAAAGCAAAGACTGCGGTGGCCAATCATGATTATCAACCTGACAGCATCTAGAATCACTTAGAGACAAAACCCTGGGCATATCTGTGAAGGATTTTCCAGACTGGGCTAACAGAGGTGGGAAGACCTACCCTAAATGTGGGCAGCACCATCCCAGGGGCTGAAGTCATGGACCAAATAACAATAGAAAAGAGAGCGGAGTGACAGCATCCATCTCTCTGCTTTCTGACTGCAGATCCACGTGACCAGCCGCTCATTCTTGCTGCGGCGACGTCTCGTCTAATGGACTGTACCCTTGCTGTGCACCAAAGGAAGCCCGTCCTTCTGTAAGTTGTTTTCATCATCCATTTTGTCGCAGCAATGAGAAGGCAATCAATTTAGGGACTGGAGAGTGGCAGCTTCATCTGTAAACCAATTGCAGAAATTTAGTCACTAACGTTAGACCCCACTGCAGCTTCCATGTATTCACCCACACTTGTGAGCAGAGATACTCACCCGGTATCAGGCTCACGCTCGGTGCTGTAAAGTCATTGCAAGTAAGTCAGCATTCACCCCCAAGGGTGGGAGACAGGCACACAAAGCTAATTCCCCTGTAACACTCTGGCAAATGTTTCCAGACAGCATCCACTAGGGTAGAAAGAGGTGTTTGAGCCCCCTCATTCCCTTACAGTCTTGGGGAACTGTAGCAGGCTTTCTTTGGATGTCAACCAACTCCCAAATCACGACACAAAGACTTATTATTAATTATGAATGTTCGGCCTTAGCTTAGGCTTGTTTCTTGCAAGCTCATATAACTTGATTTAACCCGCTTTTCTTCATCCATGTTTTACATGGGCCTTTTACTTTTCTTTCATTTTGTATGTCCTACTCCATGTCTGACTGTCTGGCAGCTGCCTGCCTGGGCGACCCTGGCAGCTCCTTTTCTTTCTCCCCCATTCCCTCTTCTTTCATGTTCTCTCTCACTTATTCTCTGATGGAACCTTAGTTTACAAGTAAATATGGATGAGAAAAGTAACTGACTGAGCAAAGACGTTCTGTGGTCTAATGTGGGCCGTATATGCTCTGTGTGGGGTGTGTAAAGTTGACTTGTACCCCTGAATGAGAAGTAAGGGTTTTAGGATATGGAAGAGATGAGAGGGCCAAGCTGACTTTGAGGTTTCCTGGCAAATGGAGAACAACAACAAACAACAAAATAGTTGCACCTGTGCTAAAGTTTCTCTAAGGTCAAATAACTGAACTTCCTGGTTATGGAGAATTAAAATGTTACAGAGAAGAGTGACGTTATCTTGCGTTGCCTCTAGTCTCTTTCAGTCTATTGGTTTCCCAACCCTATGTCTGACATAATACCTCTGTGATGATTACAGCCTTTGAAATATCAGGCTAGAGAGATGTTTTGCTCAGTGAATAAGAGCACTACTGTCTTCAGAGGACTTGGGTTAGGTTTCCAGTATCCACAACTGTCTATACCTCTAATTCCAGGGGATCTGATACCTTCTCCTGGGCTTTGCAGATGCTGTACACCCAGTGGTACATATACATACATGTAGGTAAAAACACACACACAACACTGGTGTTATTTGTTTTCACTTTTCGACTCTTAGCTCTATGCCTTTCGACACCCAGCTCCCAAATAAATTACACACAGAGTCTTATTCTTTTAATAAATGCTCAGCCTTGGCTTGTTTCTTACCAGCCTTTCTTAACTTTATATTTTTTGGTTGTGAGCCTAGCCTTTAACGGCTGAGCCATCTCTCCAGCCCCTTTCTTAACTTTAAATTATCCCATCTACCTTTTGCCTCTGGGCATTTATCTTTCTCTATTTCTGTATATCTTTTCTTTCCTTCTTATTCCTTGTCTGGCTGTATGACTGGGTGACTGGCCCCTGGAGTCCTCCTCTCCTCCTTTTCTGGTTCTCTGATCTCAACTCACAGATTTCTTCTCCTATTTATATTCTGTCTGCCTGCCAGCCCCGCCTATCCTTTCTCCTGCCTTGCTATTGGCCATTCAGTTCTTTATTAGACCAATCAGGTGTTTTAGTCAGGCAAAGTAACACAGCTTCTCAGGGTTAAATGCAGCATGGAAGAATACAACACGTCTTCGCATCATTAAAACAAGTGTTCCACAGCTTAAACAAATGAAATGCATCTTAACATATTATTCCACAATACAGCACGTAAGATAAAAATAAAACTTTAAACAGTCTTTCAAATATGTTCTTAACAGATCTCTGGCCTCTACCAATCTAAAATCTAAGAACATATCAGATAACATTGAAAACCTATAGCAGAGTTCTTCCTGCTTTGCTGTAACCTGCCCAACTCTAGTCCCCACTGATGGGTTTGCTGAGTTTCTTGGTTTCTGATGTTCTTTGTTTCGCAACTAAGAAATGGTCATTTATATTTTACATGAGGATGAATGTTAACTGTGTTGTTCATCGACCCTGCTAAGAGGGAAGGGGTTGTGGAAATGATGCAGACATGGCGTGTTCTCCAAGCAGAGAGACTGCTCTTTGTGTCTGTAGCTGTGACCAGAAGGCGAGAGCAAAGTCCGGGAGGTATTATTCCGGTATTGTGTGGACTATGGTGCCCTGCCCAAATATATAGTAGCGGTAGAAGGAGTGTTGGTATTTCAGCAAACTGCCAGGGGCCTTAGACTTCTGGGGAGCTCAGCTCTTAAGAAGAAGCCTGGAAGCTTTGCTCTTCAATTCTTTACAAAAATATTATATGTCTATTTTTTGAGACATAGTCTTTTATAACTTTGTGTAGCCAAGGACGACCTTGGACTTCTGATGCTCCTGCCTCCACCTTCCAAGGGCTGATTGTAGGTGTGCATCATCACGCCTGTTTATGGGGACTGAACCTTGGACTTTGACCATGGAAGAAAAATACTCTACCAGCTGAGCTACATCCCCAATGCTGGCCTCTTAAAGTTCTTTTGTTTGTTTGTTTTAGACACAAGGTTTCTCTGTTTAGCCCTGGGTGTCCTGGAACTCACTCAGTAGACCAGGCTGGCCTTGAACTCAGAGATTTGTCTGCCTCTGCTTCCAAGTGCTAGAATTAAAGGGTGTGCCACCAGCACTGGGCTCTCTTCAAATTCTTAATATGACCTGTCAGGAAAGTATGAAGCAGATGTGTCTCAGATCAGAATAACTCTGGGTCCTTAAAAAGATTGTGACTACAGTTGACTCCAGTGACAGATAAACTAAGTCAGAATGACAAATACAGTTGGATAAGTATAAATCTATCTTTGCCTCTTAGTAGTGGAGCAGCTGAATAGCATTGGAAAGGCAGGGCACAGTGCTCTGGAAAGGCCAGTCATGGCCATCACCGATGACCCCCTTTATAGGGACAGAAAGGCACTGAGGGCTAGTGTTCTCTCATGACCCTCTCTCCCTGTGTGATGCTCACCTAGTAGTGTGCTGTTAGACTCACTGCTGTCATGGGAATCCTTGCTACCAACATCCTGTCCTCTATCTCCACCACTGTCCTACAGCCGCCTCAAACTCATCCTATCCCAAACCAACAGCACCATCACACTGTCTAGTGTACGTGGAGACTGCTAGTTTGTTTCCTGGCTGCCCAGACCCAAATAATCACACAGAAACTATATTAATTACAACATTGTTTGGCTTATCAGCTCAGACTTCTTACTAACTAAATGTTACATCTTAAATTAATCCATTTCTAGTAATCTGTGTATCACCATGAGGCTGTGGCCTCCTGGTAAGATTCCTGCAGGCGTCTGTCTCCTTCAGCAGCTACATGGCGTCTTCCTGACTCTGCCTACTCTCTCTCTCTCTCTGTTCTGATTTCCCACCTGGTTTTACTCTGCTAAGCCATTGGCCTAAATAGCTTTATTCATCAACTAATAAAGCAACACACATCCAGAAGGGCATCCTGCATCAGCCTAGACTGTCTCATCACACTGTTATCTGTATGCCTTTCCTGACTCCACCCTTTGAAGTCTTCAACTGTTTTGTTACTGTGGTGGAAGCTGACTAGTGGTGCAGTGGCCCAGACTCTTCGCTCTGTCCTTATGCTGTCAATCTTACAGTGGAGATTCCTGCACTCAGATCTGGGCTTGTCTTTACATGCATGTGGTGCTGTCCCTGCTATAAAACTCTTCAGGGTTCACTTTGCCTCTCCGATGCCATCCACTGTCTTTGAACATGGCTTCTGCCGATAATCTGTCCTAGAAGACCCTAGGACAGAAGGCTTAGAATAGAGGAGACAGCCTGTTTGGGTAGGAACCTGAGTTTTCCATTTGCTGTGATTTAGGAGAGACATTATAATAGTCAGGGTGTCCCAGAGGAGCAGGAGGGATATGATGAATATATATTGTAAAATGCCTTACTAAGGTGGCTTGCAGAATAGGGCCAGGTAATCCAACAGGGGCCATCTCCACACTGGAGAGCCTAAGGACCTGTTAGCTGTTTATCCCACAGGGTTGGACACCTCAGCAGTCCCAGCCTTGTTCTGAAGGCTTGGAGGATTAATGGAGGTTTGCCGGTTGTCAGTCAGTGTGGGAAGGGTGAGGTTGTCTGGTGGTGATGAAGGTGACAGCGGTGGCATCAGTAGGACAGGAGGGGGAGTCTCTGTATCTGTGCTACAGGGATGTGCAGCCTCTTCCTCCAGTCCGTCCTTCCTGGAAATGCTCCCACACTAGCCCAGAGGTGTGTCCTAGCTAATTCCAGGTTCCATCAAGTTCACAGCTGGGACTAACCACTACTAACAGGACCCGGCCTTTACAAAGGGCTCCAGACCAAGGAAATTTGTTTTAAAAATGTACAGGAAAAGTATAAGTCTTGGTTGGGAAACAGTCCTTAATGTTTTTTCCTCTGGTTAATTGAAGCTGTTAGAGTGTGCCACTTGCCTGCTTGATTGACAGCTGCCAACCCCTCTCTCTCATCCCTTCCATTGTGTCCAGCTGTCTTGCACTGGAAATATTTTTCTAGGGAGACAGTGAGGCATTGCCCTAGTAACCAGAGATTTTATATCTAAGGTCAGCGAGGCTCAGAGTGCTTGACAGTTGAGTGAGGCTGGGGTTGCAAAGGGAAGCATGCTGTGATGGGGGTGTGGCTGGGTTCTGAACTGCCAAATGAATGGCACTAAGGGTCTGCTTTGGGTTACCTGGCAACAGACGTAACCAGGGAGGATGGTTCTGTGCTCTCAGTGGAGACTAGAGTTCCCGTGGGACTACGATGTGTTTCTCTTCTTCTCCACCCAAGTTAGCTGTGCCTGAGTCCAGCTCCCATGCAGTGGGACAGGCAGGTGCCTAGGCATCAGGCAGTTGTCCTCTCCTGGCACGCATGCACACCTAGCATGCACACCTAGCACTTCAGCAAGAGCCTTCGATGCTACAGTCCTGCACATCTATTCTTCTTTTCCTGGTACAAAACCACTTTCATATGGCTTCCTATTAATGGAGACCAACAAGGGGACTCTGCCATGCTGCAGCCCAAGTACATCTCTACGGAGTGCCAAGGGGCCGGGGGCTGTGCATACTTGCTGATCCTCTGCCAACCAGCTCTAGAGGCTCCCAGGGCTGCTTGATGCTGCTTGTGACAGGTGGCCCTGTGCACCATAACAGGTGGCTGTTGGCGACAGGTAAGAGGAGTGTGCACAGGACGGAGGGACTGAGTTTGAAGGGTATTGTGAGCCGTGTTGAGAATTTGACTTCATCTTTGAGAGATGAGGATACAGGGGAGGCTTTCCAACATGTAGGGGTCATGATCTGTGCTTCTAAAGCATTTTACTATTGGCTGATGAGGAGCCCTGGTCTTCATAGGAATGTTAGCTCCCAAAGAGTCGGGGGTGGGAGGGTTGTCTCTTGGGTCTCTTCTTCATTCCAAGATTCCAGAACAAGATCAATATTAAACAGATATTTGATAAGCTGATGAGAGGAGATAGGAGGCTGGTGTTCTGGGAAGGGAGAGCACTTAGGGATAGTGAGCAAGCTAGCACCAAGGACAGGGATTTCAGTAGCTCACTGCTGCTTGGGCTGAGACCAAAGAACTGTGGATTCTGACTCCATTATATTCTGGTCAGGAAGTCTGGCCAGGAAGCCATCTTCACCTTGGTGCACTTCTGACTCTGTAGCTTCTTGGTGTGACCAATGGATGGATGTCTTACTGATTCGAGTGTCACCAGGCTGGAAAAGCTACAACCAGTTGTTTTCTGGCTTTTTTTTTTTCTATTTAAATGGCAAAGATGGGGCAGGAGTTAAGAATATTTGTTCTGTCATCGTTATTAGTGGAGTTTGGATCCCGGCACCCACAGATCAAGTCAGGAGTCCCTGCAAAGATCTGTAACCTCAGCTCCTAGTGAACAAAGGCAGGAGTATGGCTGGGTTTTACTGGCTTTTAGCCTAGCTGACAGCAAGCCCTACTAGGTTCATGAAGAGACTGGCGCGGAGGAAAATGGCCGGAAGCGACAGAGAATGACAGGAAAAGTCCGCTCTGGCCTCTGTGTGTATGCTCACACAAAGAAAATTTAAATAAGAGGAAAGGAACGATGTTAAACTTGTCTTTTGGACATAGCCAGAACTCAACTTCCTACTATGCTTAGCTGCTCTTTGAGAATCCGTGCTAGGGAATCTGAAAATCTGCTCTCCCCCAGGTAAACTGTTCACTTTAGCTGCTTGACTTTTACATTTTCAGGATGGTTTGGGCGTTCATGACTTTGTGGTCTCAGACACCATTTCTACAGTGAATCAGTCAGGGCCTTAATTCTAAGCCTCAGACATAAAGTTTGACTAATATAAACAGAAAATAGACTTGGATATTTTATTGTGGTAAGTACACATACAGCTCAAAACATCTGGGATTCCAGCCTGCCTTAACAGTGCAGTTCAGTGGCATGAACAAGACTCACAGTGTTGTGGGACATCACTACAATTGATTCCCAAACCTTTCTTATTTCTCCAATAGAAGTCACTCCATGAGGTAGCAGCAATCCCTCCCTCCCCTCACCACCATGCCGGGTAACCTGCATTCCACTCTGTTCTCCTGAGCTCAAATCTTCTGGATATTTCCTTAAGTGGAATTTTAGAATCTGTGAGCATGTGTCAGAACTTAGGGCCTTCCTTCCTTCCTTTTACACACGTGTATATATTCATGTACCTGCTGTCCTGCCTTCCTTTTACACACGTGTATATATTCATGTACCTGCTGTCCTGCCTTCCTTTTACACACGTGTATATAATCACATACCCTGCTGTCCATACCATTTTCTAGACAGGGTCTCTCACTTGCTGCAGAGCTTGTGGACAGGTTGACCAGCCGGCCGGTAGACTCCAGGCATCCTCCTGCCTCTGCAGTACTGGGATTGGAGATGTGTACCGCTGTGCCTGACATTTTTGTTGGTGCTGAGGATCCACACTTACGATATTTTTAATCCTTTATTTTATGTGGATGGATGTTTTGCCTGTGTGTATGTCTGTACAGCATATGCATGCAGTGACCACAGAGACCAGAAGAGGGTGTGGGATTTCCCTGGTACGAGAGTTGCAGACAGTTGTAAGACAGAATGTGGTTCTGGGAATCGAACCTCGGTCCTCTGGAAGAGCAGTCAGTGCTCTTAACCACTGAGCCATCTTTCCAGTGTTGAACTCATGTTCTTATACTTGAGTAACAAACACTAAACCAACTGAGCCATATCCCCAACTCTAGAACTTCATTCTTTTTAGTGGCCGGATAATATTTTCTTTATCTGTATACCATAGATTTTTTTCAATGCAAGAAAAGGAATTTTATAAAATCTATTGCATGGATTCTAGAAAATAAAACCTGGAGCCCACATAGTCGGTGTGGAACATAGGCTGTGATCGTAGAGAAAATAACCAAGTCTCAGTGTCTCATTGTAAAATAGGAGTAAAGAATCCTGTGCTGACTGTTTGTACACTTGAGATAACATATACAAATCACTCAGCACAGACCAAATCACCCACACGAAAATGATGCTTATCAGCATTATTTTATTATAATGGCTTGTGAAAACCACAGCTTTTGTCTCTTCCTCATACAAAAACAGATGACTAGAACCTTGTCTAAAGCGTATCCTAAAGAAATGCATCCACATTGAAGTTTTGAGCATATTCCCAATCAATTCCCACTTCCAGGGTCTTCCAAGGGAAGGTGATGAGCCTCCCCTCCTGCTGGAGATTGCAACCCTCCAGGGCCTCCTGGCCTCACATCCTGTTGACTGTGGCCAGCTTTAGGCATTTCCTTTCTGAGCCCAAGCTTGCACTGTGGGGACACAGTGGTGCCAGGTGGCTGAAGGCCATGCTGATTAGAGGGACTAAGATGGCATTCCTTTTGCACCTGTGGCCGAAGAGCTGAGCCCTTGCCATGGGAACCAATTGCAGACAGGGAGGGTGTTGCGTTGCCGTTGAAGTAGACGCACCTGGTTTTAAGTCCGGCCTCTGCCATTTGCAGGGCAATCACCTTCTTGGAAGGGACTGGAAGGGGGTTTCCATGGAGCTACAGAGAGGAGGGCAGCATCTGAGAGAGTCACCGGGAGAGAGGCGCCCTGGGACACCACTGTAGGCCGATGGATCCAGCTCAGATGTCTGTGGTGCACTAGTGGGTCCCTCCCACAGTTCTGTGTGTCACACTTAGGGTATCCTGGAGTGGGAGACGTTGGTGCCTCTTAAATTATATCCTGGGTTGCATAAACCATTCATGAAGGGTGTAATATACATCAAGCGTATCTCGGCCCTCCCCCCCTCCTCCTTTCCCTTCTACTTCTGTTGTTTCTCTTCTATTTTCATGCCACAGATACCCGTGTGACTTCATGTATCTATTAAATCTAGGAGCCACAAGCGAGAGAAAACATGCGTTATTTGTCTTCCTGAGACTGGTTTAATCACTCAGTCCAATCATCTCTAGCTGTGCTGTTTTCCTGCAAATGACTTGTCGCTCCTTGGGTCTGAAAAGAACTCCTTCATGTATGCAGGTCCTGTTGCCACTCCTGAGTCTGTGCTGCTGGCTGCCTGGGCTGGTTCTGTGCTTACCTATCATGAATGGCAGTGACACTCGGGTGTGCTGGTGTCCCTGTAATATGCTGACCTGGAGTCTTTAGGAAGTGGTATAGCTGGGTCATGTGGAAGATCTGATTTAATTTTTGGTGTATCTTTTAAAGTCACCCTTAGCAAAATATCCGGGCAATTTTCCCTTCATTATAGTTAAGATTTGGTAACTCTGGGCAGAGGCTCCAACTGGCAGGTGTAACCTTGAGAGGTAGCTCTGTCCCTGCTTCTTAAAATGTTTTACCCTCTCCTGAGACTAGTTTTTCTGAGGTTAGGAACAACCTTGTTGTGAAGAATGATCCTCACCTGCAGTCAGGTACCCTGAGGATTCGGATGTGTGCACTGCGTTTGAACTTGGCTCTCGCCTTGAGGTGCAGCAGAAGGTGGCAGGCGGTTGTCGTGAGCATCCTGGGACTGCTCCCACGGCTCTCCCACAGGACTGGTCGCACCTGCACAGGGGCTGTGCTAATGATAGCAGCTCAAGCAGACGCATGGTTCAGCCCCATCCCTTATCCCGTTATTTTTCTCCTTGGTGAGACAGTCCCATGTAGGCAAGAATGACCTCAAACTTCGTTTTCATTACTTACTTTAAGTTATATTTATTTGTTTTTGTGTGTACATGTATAAACATGAATGTCACAGCAGAAGTGTGCAGGTCAGAGGACAGCCTATGGAGGTCTATCCTCTGTCCATCCTGTGGGCCTGGGGATTGAAATCAGGCTGGCAGCAAGTGCCTTGACCTGCTGAGCCATAATCACGCTGGTGCCAATGCTTCCTTTAAAAAATTAACTCTCTTCCCTCCTCTCCCCACTTCTCTTTTTTTTTTTTTTTTTTTTTTGACAGGATCTCACTGTGTAGTCCAGCCTCAAATTTAGTCCAAGTTGACCTTGAACTCAGGACAATCCTCCTATTTCAGCCTTCGAAGTACTAAGATTACAGGCATGTGCCACCACTCACAGCCGTTAAAAAAATAAATAAATAAAACAAAGCAAAAAACAACAACAACAAAAAACCCCAAACCTCTCTTTGTTTCATGACCTTTAACTCCTGGTCTTTCTTCCTCCACCTTCTTAGCAGGCATGCACTGCCATGCCAAGTTTCTGCAGTGCTGGGAATTGAACCAGCGCCGCCTGCAGGCTGCGTGTACATTCAGCCAACTGAAAACCGTATCTCCAGCCTTCAGTTACTATTCTAAGAACCTTTTCGTGTCTGGCAAGTAATGTAGCTTAGCTCCATTTCGCAGATGTGGACAGTGGGACTCCAAGATTCACTGCCTAACAGATGTTCTATTGTGGACACAGACTCGGATGTTGCTAGACAAAGAGACATCTTTTGGGTCAGAATGCATGCTTTCTGACTTGGTCCAGGGGTCCATTTACTTCCTTACTGTGAGCTTGGAAAGGAGGGGACTCGTAGTAGACTCTCCTGACTTAGTGTTACAGTGTGATACGAAGGCTAACTGATTCCCTGCCCCCACCCCTCTCTCTGCACCCCTGAGCCGGAGCAGGACACTGCGCAGACTTGGTAGTTAGTGGGGCACTCAGGTAGCTCATTGCCTTATGCCCCAGGGCTGCAGTAAATTGCTATTATCTGGTCTCCAAGCCTCTGGCAGAGACCGGGAGGAAGTCTGGGGAGGTGACATATCTGTAAATAACCACACCTGGTTCTGAGCACGGAAGGCCTGGCATGTCCCCTCGGCCTCATCAATTACCATCAACCGTTAGCAGAGGGAGCCTCAGGGGAGAGAGCCTGCCTTCATGCCCTTACGAGTATTTATAGCCACCTCATCCTGTCCACACCCGGTGGTGTCTGATTCAATTGGCAGCAACCTTCTTCCACACGGGCTTAGAGTCTTCCAGGTCTAGTGGGACATGTTGCTTAGCCTTCCACTACACAGACTAGAAGGCACAGCAGCCGCCGGGTCATAGTGAGGATGTGGATAGGGGTGATGTCTGAATTTCTCAGCTTTGTGTGTCTGTCTCCTGGGGAACACTGGCCAAGTAGCTATCCAGGGTCAGGGTTCAATGACCATGATTTACAAGCAGATGCCCTGGATTCCAAACCCACTCTGTTGAACAAGCTAAGTAATGGTAGTTAACGTGACACTTTTATCTCGGTTTCTCATATGTAAAATGAGATAATGCTCGCTCTCAGGGTTATTGTGAAGTTTGATGCAATGGGCCCTTATTTTAGGTGGCATCGATACATGGCATCAGATCCAAGACCGAATAAAAAGGAGAAAGTGAGCTGAACACCAGCATTTATCTGTGTTTGTTATGGACGCACCTGGCAGACCTGACGCCATGTTTTCCCACCGTGGTGGGCTGTACCCTTCTCAGGTCGCGTGCAAAATCAACTCTTTCACAAATTGCCTTGTGTTAGTTAGATATTTGGTTATAGCAACCAGAAAAGTAGCCAACCAGAGGGCTAGCTCATAATACGGTTGTTCTTAAAAGACGACCAACCAAAGGGAGGGGGCTGCCTCAAGTAACAGAGAGCAGAGGCCTCATCAGGATGAGTTACCTGTGTTAGCGTTTGCCTGCTCAGTTTCTTCCTTTCAAGTCCTTCCATTATGCCAAAAGTGTGTCATCACTCAAAGCTTTATTATCCAAAAATACACAAACTTGGGGAGCTAGCACAATAAATGGTAAACTTGGGCCTGGGGGCAGGTGGCCCAGTGGGTTAAGTGGAATCCTCTCTCTCATCTGAGGACTAGAGTTTGGATCCTGGGAGTCCACAGAAAAGTGGGGTGGGGTGGCAGCTGCCTATAATCCCAGCTCTCAGGAGTCAGTGAGGCATGGGTTCAGCATGGGGCCCCACCCCAGTTAATGAAGTGGAGAGAGACCAAGGAGGAAGCCAGCGTCAACATCCGGCCTCATGCATGCGTATTTATGACTGTATTTGTAAGAGACAAGGACTTCTTAACAAAATCACGCTATTTTCACACGTTCACAAAGCTTGACAGTAATTCATATTATTAAATATGATTCAATAATTAAACATTCGGAGAGCATCAGGTTTCTTCAATTGATCCATTTCCCCCCTGGGTTAGTTTATTTGACTCTGGATTTACACCAGATGCCCACAGTGTGAGCGGTTGTTTTTTCCCCAGATGCCCACATTGCGAGTGGTTGTTTCCCCTCCTGTGCCCCCTCTTTTTATACTCTCGAAATTGTGCGTGTCATGCTGAGGAGACTAGGTATTGTCTCATTCTCTAGACAAGGGTATTAGTCATCTTGTTCCAAGTTACAGGGACAAAATACCTGACCAAAGAAACTCACCGAAGGGCTCATTTCTGCTCACAGTGGGAGGGTCCAGTCCCCCTGGTGGAGACGGTATGGCCACAGGAGTGCAAAGCAGCTGCTCGCATGGCACAGCAGTGAGGAAGCAGGGAGCCGTGAAGGCTGGTACTCAGTGCGTTGTGTCTTTTTTTTTAATTTTTTAAAAATTTATTTTCATTTTTAAAAAGCTATCTTTTTTCATTTTACATACCAATCCCAGTTCCCACTTCTTCTCCTCCTCCCATTCCCTTCCCATTCCCCACCCTCATCCCATTCCCCCACTCACTCCTCAGAGAGGGTAAGGGTGGGGAGTCTACAAAGTCCAGTACATTGCTGTGAGACAAGACCAAGGCCCTCCTCACTATTTCTAGGCTGAGCAAGGTATTCCTCCAAAGAGAATGGGCTCCAAAACACTCCAAAGCAATAGGGATAAATCCTGGTCCCACTGCCATTGGCCCCACGTCTCTGTGTCTTTTTATTCAGTCTGGGACCCCAGTCCACAGAATGACACTGCCCACATTTAGGGTGGGTCTCTTCACTTAATTAACCGAGCTCCTGTCTTAAGGAAACGCCCAGAGGCTTGTCTCTGTGGTGACTCTAGACTCTGTCAAGTTGACAATCAAAGTCAACCCCACAGCAGGACTGTGTCCTGGCGGGGAGCATCTTTTTGTGAAGTGGGGCTAGCTGTAGTGACTTGGTCTGACTGCGATGCAGTTATTTTGGTTAAGTCTGCCCTGTAGCCGTTGTCCCATGCTTCATCAGCCAGCGTGCAATGATTGGTTGTCTCTGTCATTGATGTTGAAGCCAGCGATCATCAACACCTCGATTCGTTATTTCCTTTGGGGTTTGCAGAAATTGCTTTCCAATGCTCTCATCTCGTCTTCACTTCTCTTTCTGTAAGGAAATTATTTCACTATCAACTTTTTGGTTATTTTTTTGATATAAAAAACAGGTGGCATGCTGGATGCCTTTCCTGCATTTCCTGAAGAATGTTCTGGTTGTTTAGGATCTTCCAGAGGTGACTAACTGGAGGTTTCTCTCACCTGCCAGTCCTGAATTACCACTCTGAGGCTTAATATTAATTACAAACTCTTTGGTCTATGAGTTCAGGCTTCTTATTAACTAGCTTTTACTACTTAAAATAACCCATTTATAGTAATCTGTATTTTACCGTGAGGCTCATGGTTTGTTACCTCACATCTTGCTCCTCTGATAGTTACTGACATCTCCTAGACTCCACCTTCTTTGTATCCTTTTGTCTTTTCTTGGATTTTTTTTTAAACCTGGCTTTCTTCTTCCTGGCTATTGGCCAAATCAGCTTCTTTATTAACCAATGATAATAAAACATATTCACAGCATACAGAAGAGCATCCCACCCACATCAGGTGACCATTAGTTTTCTTTCTTTCATATATTCATAAGGAACTCGTGGATGCAGACATAGTCAAAGTGTTTTAAGCCACTACCTTTGCTATTATTATTGAAAATAGATTTAAATATTTTTATGCCTGGCATGGGGACATTTTTCCTCAGCTACTTCCTGAATTCTGGCATGACCACAGCCTCAGCGACAGAAAAACTGTCCGAGTATGGAATGGACCATTTAAGAAAAAATATGTTTATACTGGTATTTCCAATTCAGATTACAATTAAAGGGCTTTTAAAAACTTTAATTTGATTTTTAATATTTTGCTTTTATGTCCGAAATTTTAGTGTTTGTTTGTTCACACAGAGTTTCACTGTGTAGGCGTTGCTGGCCTGGAACTCACTATGTACATCAATCTGGCCTCAAACTCACAGAGATCTGCTTGCCTTTGCCTCCTGAGTGCTGGGATTAAATGTGGACATCACCACTCCCAGGGAAAATTTTTATTTTTTCACAATAGTGTAATTGCTTCTGTGTTTTATTCTCTTCTTTGATAGAATACACAGAAGCACACACACACATGTACACATGCAAACATATACATACACGCATGTACACACTTATATGTGGTATGTATGTACATAGGTGCATATGAATACTAAAACTTGTCACTAGAAAGAGTTAAGTTTTGTTTCTTTTTTTCTGTTTTTTCTTGGCAGGGTTTCTCTGTGTAGCCCCGGCTGTCCAGAAACTTGCTCTATAGATTAGGCTAGTCTCGAACTTAGAGATCTACCTGGCCTATCTCCTGGGTGCTGGAATCAAAGGCACGCAGCACTTAACGTCTGACTAGAAGTAGCTGCTCATTGCTGGCAGTTGCTTTGCATGCCTCTCACTGGAGATACTCAGTTGAGTTATTGGAGTCTCAGAGTAGTTAAGGCAGCACATCTCTGCATCATTAAACCATCAATGCACTGCAGTTAAATTTATTTTATTTTGCCCTTGATTTAAGGAATTGCCTTTTTCATATGACTAAACATTATTTGTAATTGCCTCAAATGTCCCCATGGTTTCCAAACCAAATCTAAAAGGCAAGGTATTAGTCAGAGAAGTGCAGATTCTATACAAACTCATCTCTTTTGCCTTTCCTTTTCTTTAGCTGACAACACTATTTTAGACTTTTCTCTCCATTGCAGAATCATACGTATGCACACACATACGGACACAGACACTCTCTTAGTTGTAGATGAAGTTTTCTTTGGGCCGCCAACTCAAAGAAAATGACGTGGAGACTTATTAATTACAAAAGCTCAGCCTGTAGCTTAGGCTTGTCCTTTTAGCTCTTAGAACTTAAATCAACCTATTTTCATTCATCAGCGTGTTGCCACATTCCTTGTGGCTTTTACCTCTCCTCCGGCATGTCTTGCTCTCCTTGCATCTGGCTTGCGATTCCTCCTTTCTTCTCCCTAGAGCTCTCTGTCCCCAGAAGTCCTGCCTAGCTAATGGCCATTCAGCTGGTTATTAAACCAACCACAGCGACACATCTTCACATGGCGTAAAGGAATATTCCACAACAGTTAGTCCGTGATTTCTCATTGTGTGTGATTGAGTCCACCTTGCTTTCTCACTCGAACCTGATGTCACCTTAGTAACCTACAGCCCTGCTCCACACTCCTTCCTGAAAGCCCATGCTCAGTAGTCTTTGGAGTCTCATCCTCTGAATGACAGATTGCTAGGACTTAAATATACAGATTTGGGAGTTGACACGGTCAGCTCAAATAGGGTGGCATTGATGTGTGGATCAATTCTGAGAGCACTGACATCATGACAGTGCTAAGCCTTCTAATACAAGAGTGGGAACGTCCCGGCATCTGTGTAAACCTCACTTAAGATCTGTGGAGAGAAAAATACGAATGTGTAACTGGCTCTGTTTTTTTCTCTTTTTATTTGGTCTGGGACTATCACGAGAGCTGGTTGTTAGACAATGAGGTCAATCCACCCACCTGTCCCTTTTGCATATAGTTTAGTGTTTCTCCACCCTGGTGTGGTGCACTAGGAGCCCTTGCTAGGATTCCATGGTGTTTTACACTCCGTGTGTGTGTGTGTGTGTGTGTATCTGCATGTGCCTACCGATGTGGCCCAGAAGAGGGAGGCATAGTAAAAGTTGCTTTTATTGTTGTTGCAACCTGACCAAAAGTGATTTGAAGAAAGGGGAGTTTGTTCTGTCTCCTAGTTTTTTTTAATTAATTAATTTATTTATTTATGATGTATACAATATTCTGTCTGTGTGTATGCCTGCAGGCCAGAAGAGGGCACCAGACCCCATTACAGATGGTTGTAAGCCACCATGTGGTTGCTGGGAATTGAACTCAGGACCTTTGGAAGAGCAGGCAATGCTCTTAACCTCTGAGCCATCTCTCCAGCCCTCTGCCTCCTAGTTAAAGAAGATAGCTTCCATGGTGGCTGGAGGGGGGAGTCAGCTGATCATACTGCATCCAGTCAGGAAGCAGACAGTGAACAGGAAGTGAGGCTAGGCTACAAAACCTCAAGGCTCCCCACAATGCACCACTGGTCAGCAAGGCTCCACCTTGTAAAGTTTCTATAACTCTCCCAAACAACACCTCTGCTCAACACCCAAGCCTGCAGGGAATATTTCACAATTAGGCCACAGCAGGAGGCTTTTATAAGTGAGCAAAGGTCTCCACAGAGGCTCTAGCACAGAAGCTTGGCACTCAGAGCCACAGGAGTGTGAGTATCTGTGCTTTTCCTGGCAACATGGAGTCTTGGGAAACATTCACTTTGTGAGTTGAGCATCTCTCCGAAGTAGTGAAGGAGGCCCTGGGACCCCATGCACAGGGGAAGATGCTCACCTGCAGACAGCTGAGCTGGACTTACCTAGGTCTGTGGATGCCGTGTGAGGTCCATCCTGCAGGCTCTCGGCTGTGCCTTGCTTCCTCCTGAGTAAATGGACAGCTGGCAAGCCTCAAGAGTTACCTGACAGACATCAGAAGCAGAGCTAAGATGATGATGATTTGGCTTCCCAGATAATAACAGACTCTTGGTGTTGGTGTGACTGGAGGAATCTGTGCAGTGTGTGAAGCTCTCTCGGTTCTGGAGGAAATGGATGGGAACAAGGTCACAACATGGCATGGGAGACAGCACCACACACACACTTCCCTGGCACATCACACGGCGAGATCATTGAGACAGCAAGGTTTTCATAGTCCTGTGACTCTCTTGCAAGCCAGCACCATGACACAGTGAGCCATCATATTCACAGGGTTCCCATCCATGAGTCAACCAACTGTACATAGAAAATAATTTTAAAAATTGTCATCGTGTGTATTAGTGGTTCTCAACCTGTGGGTCACAACCCCTTTGAATGGTCGAATGACCCTTTCTCAGGGGTCACATAGCAGATATCTGACATATCAGATGTTTATGTTGTGATTCATACCAGTAGCAAAATTATAGTTATGAAGTAGCAATGCAAATAATTTTATGATTGGGGGCACCACAACATGAAGAACTGTATTAAAGGGTACAGCATTAGGAAGTTTGAGAATCACTGATATAGACCGTCTTATCATTATTCCTTAACAGCATAGCTAGTTACATGCATTCTTATTATATTATATATTGTAAGTAATATAGAGATGAATGACAGGGGGTTGTATGTTGGACATCAGCAAATTTGATGCTGTTTTATTTTAGTTTATTTTATATTATACCGGGTTACGTAAGGTTCTTTCCACGCAAGCGTTTAAATGTTTGTTGGTCATATTTCCCCCTCTCCCACTGTGTCCACTTTACGTGAGGGACTTGAGGATTAGCAGATTCTGGTAATGGCAGCGGGGGAGTTCCTAAACCAATCTTCCATAGACAGTGAGGGATGGGGAAACTGTGACCCTCGGACAAGATCAACAGGCTGCAGCTTTGCAGAACACGGCACTGTGAAGAAACGGGAGTTGACAGTTACCCATTCTATATCCTGAGATTACAGCTTGGTGTTATTAAAGCCAAAGCTGCATGTTACCACAACACTGTCAGAGTAAGATGGTCACATGACCACGTGGCCTCTCTGTGTCACCTGACTGTCTCATTCTCTGTACTGCAATGCCCTGAACACACACCGTCATGTGGATGCAGAGCTTGGACTGTTTAGATTCAGTTCCTTGCCTGCCTCTTTCCTGCTGAGCCTAGATGTTTGGAAACAGCGCCGACACAGACATCTAAAGGAGTTCCTGTGGCAAGGACAAAGGATGTTCTTTCTTCACCTTTGTTCCTCGGCTCTTAGTAGAGCTTCACTGGGAACAAATAGGCAATGGCTGTTTGGTGGGGATGGATGGAGTCAAAGGAATCAGACAACCCTGGAGGATTGCAGCTGGCAAGTGTGTGACGTTGGTTCTCTTTTCTGTCTCCAGTGTGACACTGAGCCTGGGCGCTTGGGTGTCTTAGACAAGGTCGTATGACTGAGAAATGAGCCAACTTTCCATAATAGGTCAGAGGTGCTCGGGTTCCAGAGTCTGGACTGCTAACCGAAATGGCTAGTTCCCTCTCTGCCATGCTCTCCTTAGTTTGTGCCTGTCGGGCCAGCATGGTCAAAAACACAGGTAGGGGTGGGTTCTTTAACTGGGCTGTGCTTTGCTGTCCATCTTTGCTCATACACATCCTTCTTTGAGGGTCTAGACGGTGACGTCTACAGCGCCTGAGTGTCAGTGGTCCGTTGAGTTGAGTGGCAGTCTGTCCCTGGAGACATCTGAGGTCCCAGCCAGAGCCAGGGAGACACAAATGGAACCTAGTCTGAGACAAAAATAGGGAGTAGCATGAGATAGGAGGTGGCTAATTGTGTTGCCATCATTTTGCTTAATTAAATGAGACTTCCAGGGATACACAGTGGTAATTACTCTTTTGGCATGTACCCCCTTTCTCCGGCTAGTTCGCTTCTGGAATCTATCTCCTCTAGTCCTGGCTGGCTGTTTCTGAATCTGCATCTCTTCATCTTGCTGGTTTGCTCAGAAACTACCCTAGTTTGGAGCACAGAAAATTGTCTCTTGGACACAAGAGGCCTAGACTAGATGGGAGCCATTAGAGCTTTAGCCTGAAGTCTCCAATTATTCGCATCATGTAAGAATGACTCCTTGGACATGTATGTTCAGATCAGTGACCCACAAACCCCAAAGGTAGAAGCCACCCACCCATCCACCAATAGAAAAAACAGGTGGATGCAACGTGGTGTCCTGACTTGTTGCAATGTGTGTGTGTGTGTGTGTGTGTGTGTGCTAAGTGAAAAGGCCAGATTCAAAAGTCAGATGGTGAATGATTTCATTTCTCTAGACCCTTCAGACTAGGTAAATTCATAGAGACAGAAGCAGGTTGGTAGTTGCCAGGGGCTTGGTGTAGAAGAGAGTGGGGAGCATCTATTGATGTAAATCATCTTAGCCCACTTTGTGAGGCTGGAACTTATAAGCAGTAGTCTCATTTGCCTCCCTCCCTCCCACCCCCCCTCCTTCTTTCCTTCCCTCCCTCTCTCCCTCCCTGCCTCCTGTCTTTCCTTTTTTTTATGACAGAGCTTTTTAAACATTCCAAATTGGCTATGAATTCACAACAGTCCTCTGCCTCACCTCTAGAGTTCTGGGATAATAGATGTGTACCGCCACACCCAGGTGAACTTTCCATTAAAGATCACATGCTTTTGTTCTATCTGTGTAGGTGTTTTGCCTGCGTATATGGATGTGTACAATGTCCATGACTGGTGCCTACGGAGGCCAGAAAAAAAGGTGTCAGATCCCCTGGAACTTGAATTATAGATGGTTGTGAGCCACTAGTAGGTGCTGGGAATCACTTGTGGGCCTGTGGAAGAGCAACCAGTGTTCTAAATCAATGAGCAATCTCTCCAGCCCTGCCTCCATCGGTTGATTTGTCCTATGGGAATCACATCTCAGTAAAATGAGGTCAAGCGAACCATCTACCACACAGTAAGGCATTGCATAAAGCCCCATCTAGGTGGTGAAAGCTTTGAAGTCATCCTGGTAATTGCCTCATTATTCATCAGAGGCAGCTCAACTGGCTTTTCTTCTTCACACATTCCAAATGGGAGAGAAGGCAAAGCTCCTGTGATAACCAGAGGTGGCTCGAAGGCCATCTGGATGAGAAGAGTGTAGAGAGGCTGGGGGCAAGCCTAGGCGGAAGTGAGACACTCAAGACCTTCACTTGCTATGGAGCAGGCACTTGATTTTTAATCCAGTTATTTTTTCTATGACCTACAAAACAAAATCAATCCTAGGATGCATAATTAAATAGCAGTGTATTTTTAGAGAAATAGCAATGTTCTATGCATATGTTTTTCCTTAAAGTTTATTGTTTTTGTTTAATTATAAAAGCAGCATAATACTCATTATAGATTAGGAAGCCCAGAAATGCATAAGGAAATAGGAGAAATTACTTATCCTGCCACGTAGAAGCAGCTACGTAAGAGTTTTGCATATGTATTCCTCAATGCTTTATCTTTGCCCTGTCTTCAAATACCTAAAACCATGTATTACCCATAAACTTTTACCCACCAACTTTTTCTTCTGGTGGTCTCATAGCATAAGCTCCTCTGATGTATTCACAAGGCTTTAGTGTGTTGGCTGCACCAATATTCCAGTATAGGGAGGTGCAGCCTGTTCAAGCACCGTTGGCCTTTCAACACCTTGGTTGTCTGTCTCCTCTGAGATAAATACTGAACTGCACAGTGCAAGCCATGGAGCGGGGGGAGGACAGAGACCTTACAGGACTACATGACCGGAATTTCAGAAACTTTTATTCTTCTCTGTCAACTTGATTGAACTTAAGGTCTCTCTCGGGTATGCCTGTTGAGAGGCTACAAGATTCCCAGGGCAATGTCCCCAGTTAGTTCCTTGGGCACCTGAGGATAGGGAACCTGAAATGAACCTATCCTATAGCCATACTGATGAATATCTTGCAAATCACCATAGAACCTTCATCTAGCAATGGATGGAGATAGAGACAGAGACCCACACTGGAGCACCAGACTGAGCTCCCAAGGTCCTAATGAGGAGCAGAAGGAGGGAGAACATGTACAACGAAGTCAGGACCACGAGGGGTGCACCCACCTACTGAGACAGTCGGACCGATCTATTGGGAGCTCACCAAGGCCAGCTGGACTGTGACTGAAAAAGCATGGGCTAAAACCGGACTCTCTGAACATGGCGGACAATGAGAGCTGATGAGAGGCCAAGGACAATGGCATGGGGTTTTGATCCTACTTCAGGTTCTGGCTTTGTGGGACCCTAGACAGTTTGGATGTTCAACTTCCTAGATCTGGATGGAGGGGGGAGGACCTTGGACTTTCCACAGGGCAGGGAACCCTGACTGCTCATGGGACTGGAGAGGGAGGAGAAAAGGAGTGGGGGGAGGGGAAGAGGGGCGGGAGGAGGGGGAGGGAAATGGGAGGCGGGGAGGAGGCGGAAAATTTTTTTTTCAATAAAAAAAAAAGATAAAGGAGGATACGATTTGAATGTGGGGAGCACCATCCCGTTGGCTGGGGTCCCCAGCTGAGTAAAAAGGAAGCTGAAGAAGTGAGCCAAGGACTATTCTTCATCTCTTTCTGCTTCTGATTACAGATGCAAAGCAACCTTGTCCTCTTGCGGCTATGAGTGCCCACCACAGTGTCCTCAACTGTATGTCAAAACAAGCCCTGGAATTGTTTTTGGTCGATATTTTGTGGTAGCAATGGAAAAGTAGCTAATAGTAGCCGAGTGTGATCTTGGGAAGGTGACGCTGTTGTGCGGTTAGAATTTCGCTGGAACCTGAGCTCAAAGAGAACAAAAAGTGGGTGATAGCAGCACAGAGCTTAGGAAAGAGAGCCTGAGCTGGTTGAGCAGTCTTGGCCTAACGATATGTAAACTCTTTCTGAGACCTACTATGTGTAGGTCACAGGAGGATTAAGGCATCGTCATAGTCTTAAAGACAATCTGGTCCTGCAGTGACTGTGAAGGCCATGAGGCAGTTTGTGGCCAATTCCATATTGGGACGAGGCACTGTAGAAGCACAGGGAATACAGGAGCCAACCTTGGTAGCAGAGATTGGGATTGAAGCCAGAGAAGCTTCCAGCAAAAGGTGACTCCTGGGCTATAACAGAGATGGGGGTTGGGAGCAGGAAAGGTGACTCTTGGGCTGAGTCTCCAGAAACAGCTGGAGTTGTCGCCTGAGCTGTGTGGTCCTTCTCTGCCCACTTTCTGATTCCCCATCAACCTCTAGGACTCGTGAGTGTTTAGCTCATGGGATCTTCAGCAGAATGCTGTCCTTGTGGGCCATCAGATGTCTCTCTTCTTACAGTCTCAGTACCTGGTAACACCTGCCTTTGAACTTGAGTCTATCCCTGAGAAGTCTACTGACTCTATATTGTGATCTGGAATTTTCCAAGCTTGCGAGGGTACAGATGCCAGATTCAAAGCATGACGACTTACCCCAGGAAGGCTTCTACAAGGATATGAAAACTCTGGCCATAGTGGGTCCTCTCTAAAGCAACAGCTATCTGGGGGTGCTGTAGAGAGTTATGAAATGAATGGGCATTGGTCTAGCTTTGAGTTGGTGCTCGGACATCTGTCCTCCTCCCTGAGGTGATGGATGAAGGAAGGGTGCAGCCTGAACTTGTCTTTAATCTTGTTAGAGAATGTAGCCTCTGCATACTGTCTGGAAACAGCCAGTAGGCTATGCCCAAGTATACCAGTCCAGCCCATCATGGCAGGCCCTCCGGCTCGCATGGTCTTCAGTATTAGTGTCTGATGTTTCTATATGTGCACATCCTGTTCTCTGACAGCCCAACAGACCCTTGAAGTTTCAAAGTGCCTGTAGTAGGAAGTGATATTTTAAACATTTATCTCAAAGAGTAATTATTAGTCACAGTGATGAGCAGCTTCTTAAAGAATCGGGGGAACTAGCTGCTGGTGGTAGTGACTCATCAACAGAGTGGCCCACGTCTCCATAGGAGAGTCACGTGGCTTCTCATCTCCCTTTGAGGAAAGGTTCTGCCGTTTTCAACAACATGAGATTTATTGTGTGGGATTTGATGAGCAGGTCATTGCTATTTACTCCCCAAACAATGCTAAGAACGGAATAAAGAGAGGCACCGACTCAGTGAAAGAGGCAGCAGAGCAACGCAGCTGAGAGACAGACACAGGACGGTGTTGTCTCTCGGTTGCAGCCTGCATTGGACCTGTTGTTACTCAGCTTTTGTGTTATTGTTACATGACAGAGACAACGTAAGACTGGAAGGGTTATTATGGTTCATGGTTTCAGAAAGATTTCAGTTCATCCTGGTGCGAAAGGTATGGCCACAGGGCTGTTCCCATCTGTGGTACCATGGGGCCAGGCCAAGAGGCTGTTTACATTTTGGCTGACCAGGACGCAAAGCTTGCCTTGGTAGCCTACTCTTTCATGCCAAGCTTTACATACTTAAAGACTCTACAGCTTTCAAAACAATGATATAAATTGGGGGGGTAGAATGCTCAAAATATAAGTGTATGAAGGTTATGTTAGAGTCAAACTATAACGATCCCAGCCCCATGCCTTCGTCCACCAGTTTCTGGTGTGCAAAAACAGTGTTGAGTGTGTGTATGCCTGGTGCTACCTTCTATTCTCTTTGTGAAGGTTGCAGAATAAAATCTTACCTCTGCCCTATCAAACTTACAAATGCTACATTATAGGGCATCCATGGTCCCTGAATTAGTTGCTTTTCTATTGTGACAAACACTGTGGTCAAGGCAGCTTATAACAGAAAGTGTTTAATTGGGCTTATGTTCCAGAGGGTTAGAGTCCATGAAGGCAGAGCAAGGCCGTAGTGTCGGGAAGAGCTGAGAGCACACATGTAGATCTATGAAGCAGAGACAGAGCACTGAGAATCTCAGGAGTCTTTTGAAGTCTCAAAGCCCACACCCAGTGACACACCTCCTCCAACGAAGCTACACCCCCCTAATCCTTGATGAACAGTTCAATCAACTGGGGACCAATTATTCAAACATATGAGCCTAAGGGGGACATTCTCATCCAAACCACCACAGCCCCAGACGTTGTTGTTGGCTGCTAGGAGTCCTTAGAGTACCAAGATGCTTGGAGACTTCCAGTTGGTCTTTGTGGAGTTATGCAGAGAGAAACGCACAGTCTGCTAAAAGTTCCCACTAGCAAGAGGCTGTCCCTCCAAAGTGTGTGGACAGATATTAGGAGAGGACTTCCCTCCTTCCTCCCTCAACAGAGTTCATGTTTTGTCAATTATGTCCCTGCTTGCTCTTTATACGGCAGATGCTACTGTTAGGAGTTTACTGAGGATCTTCAGGTCTTAAATCACTTAATCTTAAGATACACCCAAGGAGATGGATACCAGTATGATTTATACCAGTATGACTCTCCTTGTCTGGGTTTATGAGCAGAAGTTCAGAATGGCAAAGCAATCTGGCCAAGGTCACACAGATAGCTGGTAGCCAGCCTTATCCGCCTAACTCCTCCCCTCCCCCAGCCTGCCATTTCTCTTGCTGTGTGTAGTAGGTGGACAGAAGTAAGACTTCAGTGTCAGATTAGTGGGGGCCCCACACCCGACCCCATTACAGGCTGTGTAATTTGGGAGGGTCATTTCTGTGTCCTTCTGACAGTAATAGCGGCAGCGGTAGCAGCTCAAGCCTGGGACTTGCTGGATTCAGAAGCGCTCTTTTCTACTTGCTTGTTTAGCTGTAACAGCCGGGGCTCTGTGTGAGCTCAGATGATTCCATGGGACACTATGCATGCCCAGCACCTTTCACACAGAATAGGAATGAAATACTAGCTAACATGGACTTACAGGGTTCTACTTGCTAGAAGAGTTGAACTGAGCTAACTTAGAGTCCCCAGTATCTGATTTCCACCAGTCATAGATGCCCTGATCCAGAGGCTGCCTGTCCTGTTATGCAGAATGGAACTGCCACACCCTGGTACCCCACAAGCATCTTAAGGACCAGCTCTAGCCAATGGGATTCACCTTGTCTTTTGTCTCCCAGAACAGTAAAGCCACTGTCCTGTGTATTCAGTCTAGCATTCCAGCCTATGGGACGGTGTCACCCAATTTAGGGTGGGTCTTCCCACTCCACTTGAACTAGTCTAGAAACTCCCTCACATGCGTTGCGGGAGCTCCTTCCGCTCCTTCAGCCAATAGCCGCTGAGAGTGTGCGTGGTCTCTCAGCGGCTATTGGCTGAAGGAGTGGAAGGAGCTCCTGCAACACACATACCCAGAGATTTGTTTCCTAAATTCTGTCCTGTTGACAATCAGTATCAACCATCACACTGACTGTGCAGGGTACTGTAGTCATCCTGAAAACTTCAGAGCTTCCTTTAAGTAGAGTGTGAAGCTGGCTGTCTTGTCGACTCCTGAATGGTAGCAACTCTCAGAGCCTGCCTTGGCCTCTGATTTAACATCACTATCTTCTCCCATTGTACCGATAGAGAAAGTGAGACACAGAGAAGTTAATTAAGTTGAGCAATTTCCCACTAACTAGAACCAGGGTAAAAACGTAGTTTGACATGACTCTGGACCTCCTTGTCAGGGTCTGCAGTGAACGATGTGGTCATCTACATTTCAACGTGGTGATGGACGTCTCAGAGCTGAGAACACAGTGGTACAAACTTCACTTGTGTCCTGCAGAGCGCAGGTCGCCTAAAATATGGCGAGAAAGGGTTCATTTATTCTGGAGCGGATCCACCAAGCCTATGGCTTTGATTTCTAATTGTCTGAAGTGCCTTTCCAATCTGATGTGATCCAGAATGTTAATGATCCAGAAATAGCAGGCTGATGGGGGGGGGGAGGGGCGAGGAGTAAGCACATCCCTTGATCTGCTTTTCTGTAAGTACTGAGTCTGCTCTCAGAATCACTGCCTGCCATTCACAGTGGTCAGCAGCTGTGGCTGTTACTATCATTAGTAACTGTTTCCTCAAAACAGTAGAATCATAAGGCAAGAAATCAAGCTAGGAAGATAGAGGAGGGACGGTGGTGGGGAAGGCTGGCTTCTCTGAATGAGTGGGACCCCTACTGGCTCTATAGTGAGCCTGGAGGCACTGAAGGGGCCTAGTGAAGATGAAGGTGTCCTGAAGGCCCTGTAGCTGAACCTCTTTTTTATTTCAGAGGGATCCTGGTTCTGTAGATCCCTTGCATCAGTGGGGGCAATCTCAGAAGAGGGAATGTCTTAAACACGAGAAGTTAGCATAGCTTGCAGGACAAGGGTGGATGAGAAGAAGGGGAGAGGTCACTTTCTGCTCTCCCTCCTTACTTCCTAGCTGAGCATGGGGCCCCGGCTGCCCCTTCAGACGGGACGCAGCTATACTAGACACAGTGAAATAACCTGCCCAGCTCTGCCCGCTTATCTCAAGGAGATGTTGGTGGAAGCCAAGTCTACCGTCTGTCTAGTGGGCAGGAGAGTAAAAGGTTTGTCTGGAGGAGGAGACACAGTGCCATGCCTTGTGGAGATGGAGCCCTAACCATGCCATGACAGGCACAACATCTGCACCGTGTCTCTGTGGATCTTTCGGTCATGGCCAGAGCATTGTGCTTTCTGACTGGTTGAAAGCATCGTTCTCACACTAGTATAAGAATAAGAATGGCCGACTTCTCCTCATGGGGCTCAGAGAGCTAGTCTCGGTTTTGAACAATAAGAAAAGCTAACCACAGACATTCAATATTACCTTCCCCTTTGTATTAGTGTGTGCACACATAACAGACACAGCCCCGCACTGGCGCAGGACAAATGTATCGGCAGCATTATCTCGCACTCTGAGGTTGCCCTCCTTGTTCCTGGTCCCAGAAGTAGCCTTGCCATTACTGTTTTTGTTGTGGAGTTTTAGTTTGTTTTACTTTCTGAAGATTTATTTCTCCAAAAACACCCCAGGGGTCTTTCTGTTCCTTTGCTGTTTTAATTCTGTTGGCCACACTGAGGGACTCCTGGGCTCTCATTGTGGACTGGCTGATAGTGGCTGCCCAAAGCTGGTTGATTTGAAATCTGAGATTTCTCAGCTGTAGCTGGTCTTTCTCTGTCCTGCCAGTCAGCTCCCAAATAATGACACAGGGACTTCTTATTAATTATGAAAGCTCAGCCGATAGCTTAGGCTTGTTTCTAATTAGCTCTTGTAACTTAAATTAACCCATTTCGATTAATTTACGTGCAGCCACGTGGTTCATCTCCTGCAGGTCATGCTTCCTCTGTGTCTGGCTGGTGACTCTACCCTTCTTCTTCCCAGCATACTCTTTGCCCTGGGAATCCTGCCTAGCTATTGACAGTCCAGCTTTTTATTAAACCAATCCAAATGATCCCTCTTCACAATGCACAGAAAGATTGTTCCACAATACTCAGCTTTTTCTCACCTGCAAGGGATAAATTTTGGGAAGTGTTTGCGAGTAGATGCCACATGCTCTTGGAAACATGGCTTAGTGAAGCCAAGATGACACAGCCCACCTGCTGGGGAGGACCTTCTCTGGCAGTGTCTCAGTAGGAAGTCCCTGACAATGGACATAAAACCCTTTCACCCTGAGGGGACACCTAAGGCACGTGGCCCACAGTGCGGATAGAATCCTGCCCTAGCATCTTCCATTACCGCCTCCCCAGGTTAGACACCCTCCCCACTTTGAGAGTGTCCCTTATAAGCCAGGCTGGCCTCACTATGTAGTGGGAGATGATCTTGCACTTTTGATCCAGAGTGCTAGAATCATAGGCATGCCACCATCCCGGGTGTAGGGTGTATGTGATCCTGAGGATTCTACCCAGGGCTTTGTGCACATACAAGATATTGTTCTCTGACAATTCCATATGCATAGATGAGGCACTCTGGTTGCCTTCAACACATCATCACTCATCTACCCCCTCTCCTGACCACACCTCTCTTCTCCACTAATCTTATCCCAGCATCTATAACCTTCTGTTTTCTTTGTGTGCCACTGGTTTTGACAAGTTCCATCTATGTAACTTTGGGATTAGAGCCTGGTAGGTTTACCAGTGGGTACACAATTCATGACAATGCCCCTCCCCCCAAGACTATTAGTAATCAGTAGTTCAATAGTACAGTATAGGGTTCCATGAGTTCCTCCTCCATTCATGACTGACGGTTGAGTGGGCCTATCATGTACAAATACCTATAGCTGCTATGAGTTCATGACTATATTATCTGTGCCAAGTCTAAAACATGGCAATGCACTTCCTTCTCCCTATCTTTTGGCTTTTCCATTCTTTCCTTCTCCTCTTTTGCAGTGTTACCTGAGCCTTAGTGGGAATCAGCATATTTAGGGATGAGCCTTCATCTGTTCCTTATTCTTAGCATCTTGGGCAGCACTGGGTCTCTACACTACAGTCACCATTGTTCAATATGGAGAGGTTCCTCATATTAGGGCTGGGGGTAGCCATTGTGTGAGGATATAAATAAAGTTAGAAGGCACTTTGGTGCTAAATATAGCTGAATATAGTAGTAATTCCCCTCACGGGGTCTATGACCTGACAAAGGTATGGTTTTTTGACCATGCTTATGGTATCAGGCATGGATTTCCTTCTGGAGGATGTGACTTGAATCCAAGTTGAGACTGGTTGGTTTCTCATATACTAGTCATGCCACCATGCATATATGGGCACATATTACATTGTAGATTTGTATTGTATGATTGTAGTTTATAGAATTCACGGCTGAGTTAGACTGTTGCACCCTCCACACCAGTGGCCTGCACAACATTTTTCAGTACTTTGAATGCTTTCCAGGAGAAAAGAGGACATGAGTTCAATTCCAGTTTGATTTTTCTGTGTCCTGCAACAAAGGCTCTCTTCAGCAACAGGGGTCTTATCATCTAGTTCAGGTGGAACAAGAGCTAAATGAGCTGGAACTCCCATGTTTAAGAGTGAGGACCTCTCCTGTCTGAGGGGACTCTGAGGCCTCCAGGACCAATGTTCCCATGGAGGTTTCTTACTCCTAGCCCTGAGATTTTTGTCTTCACTCCTTGCAGGAGCTGATAATCGAGCCACACAGCCACACATTATAAGTGGGGGGAGCAGTGAAATCACCGAACTGGACTACCCTGTGAGCAGAAACTAAGATTTATTTGGGGAAATTCAAACTACCAAGACTGTCTCTTGAGGGCAGAGAGACTAGAAACAGGCGGGGAGAACCTTGCCGGTTTTAAGTGGCTGTGTATAGGTGGGAGAAGGCTTGTAAGGCGAAACAGACTGGAAATCAGAGTAACAGGGGAGGGGTGTGGGCCAGAGCAGCCTGGGAGACCAGCATGGGGACATTCATATGTTACATATTTGTTGAAGTTCCTGGGGAACTGGATGCCTCGTTGCCGGAGGTAAGTAACTGCTGGGGACAGAGAAAGGAAGTGATAGTTTTTCTTGACAAACAGAAACCTGAGTCACAAGATTTCTGAAGAATGCTGACTATGTGCAATCCTGTTTCCCTGATCAGAGTCCAGCCTAAACAGAACCCAGTCTGTTGTTTATGACATTGTTAGAAGCACTGCCATTTTGGCAGGGGTGGGCTACTTTGGAACTAATAGGTACCCCTCTCCAAACCCGCTCTTTTGTTTTAGCTAGGTGGTTCCTCCAACTTCGAAGCAAATCTATTTTCCAGGAACTTGTCTGGTGAGTGTACCTAGTTCTTGCCCCTCAGATTTGGAGGAGCATTTGTGAGGTATCTGCGCCCCATAGTCAGGGTGAGAGACTGGTCTTATATCACTTAGTTTTCCAGAACTTGGGTGTCAGCAGGTCTGCAGAGCAGGAATATTGCAACAGTTTCTGCTGAGAGAGGGAGGGAGGAAGGGAGAGGAGAGAGAGATCATATTGCTTCCCCTACCCTCCACCTATGAGCGGACAGCAGAATTTTCATGTATTACTGGAAATTAGACATGGTTGATTAGTGGTGGGGAATACCCAGACCTGGGTAAGGAGTTGAGTAAACTGTGGTTTTACTGGTGTAAGCGTCGGGGTAAGGACAGGAATAGAAGTGGAGGTGGGGGAGCGGAGCTGAGTTGAGTGTGGTAGAATGAACCAGAAGATATCAACTCAAAACTGCAAGGGAAGAGGGGCAGAGAAGAAAGACCCCACACCCACATGGAAGGAGTTGAGGGAGGGAGTGTGTCTCGAGAGATCCGAAAAGCAGCTGGGGAGAAATGAAGACTTGGAAGAGACTGAGTGCTTATAGCCGAGAAGCAGTTGGCAGACAGTGGCACTTGCTTCCGGTCTCTGCTGCTCCTGAATGACCTTGACCACAAAGCTCGGACTCCCGCTCTCTCACCTATGCTGTAGGCCAGCAACTGTCACTGGATCTCACCTGATCTCCTTGGCTCCCCAGCCTTTGTGATCTCTGTTGAAATAATTCAGATGAGACACACAAAGTAAATGTGGAAGATGGAAGGTTCTTTGCAGGGTAAAGTGGGCACCTTCAGGGAATGAGAGTGGCCCATGGCTAGAGGCACCACTGCACCAACTTACTGATTTCAAGAAGGTTTTATCCTTCTTTTGATTTTGCATCAGGATTTTGCCATCTATCCCTAGCTAGCCTAGAGCTCACTACATAGGCAGGCTGGCTTTGAACATGTGGTATTCCTTCTGCCTGTGTCTCCAGATCTGAGATCACAATCACACCTCACCATGCCTGGGCCTATTTTATACTGTTTTGAAAGACTCTGGGACAGACGGTTTTCTCGAAGTGTGTTTTTCTGTGCAGGTGATTGATTAACAGGTCTGTTTGGATTGACGTGAAGAAGGGGCAATGGTCCATAAAGCCTCTGACTGTACTGAGATTTTAGGAGAGATCTAAAATCCTGGAGCCAGGTTAGACAGTTATCAGTGAATGATGGCCTTTCGGGAAGTTCAGCGTGTCACGATATGACTCAGGTCTCATTTCTCTGACCAGTAATCCACGTCTTAGAGTCCCATTCCTTGTTTTCGATGCTTTTATAAGAGAGGGCATTAGCTCTTCATGAAGCTATTTCTTCCTCACGGAAACATTCCCTCCTGGAAGGAATAGAGACTCAGTTAAGACCTGAGAAGTAAACAAAGCTTCAAAGTCCCAGGCAGGTCCTTACCAGGTTCACAGGGTGACCCTCCCAAGACTACATTAGCAGTGGCAATTGCTGGAGAGAGGAGACATTCCAGCTACTCTCCAACTGATCTGGTCACTTGCAAAGAACTCCAGGACACAATCCCATGACTCACTGCTCATGACAGAGTATGCTTTTCAGTGATGGAGCTGTGTGTGAGTTACCCACGTTCCTGCAATTAACCCCTCCCCATGCTCAGTAAATCTGTTTAATAAACTCATTGGCTCATCAAGCTGGAGTTCATTGGAATCATCACTTTGGTCTGTCTTTGGTGTCTTATAGTAAAGGAATAGATATTTGTTCATGCATCCTCATGCATAGTCACATGACAGTCCCAGTGGCCTTTAGCTTGCTAGTATCTAAGTAGCTACTTAACCATCCTAGCCTCTTTGGGCCACAGTGAGAGACTTGGGTGAACTGTGGATGGAAATGCTGTCTCTACTGCTGCTGGTGGGACTTTTGAGCTCAGATCTCTTCCAACACATTGTGGAGGGAGACTGCTAAGCCACTGACTCCACAGATTCAGGCTTCACAATACCCCAGATCCTCAGTCTCTTGGAGCGGCCTTGACGCATAACAGGAGATTGAAGGGATGGTGCCCACCTCACCTGTAATGGAGGCAGACAGCTGATACAGTTGTAACTCCCCATAGTAACCTGAGATGGGCCACACTGATGGCTTCACGCTGCCCCAGAAATGTCTGTCCCTTGCATCTGGACACAGGGCTGCACTCTTCTAGAAATGATTTCAGCTCACTCTGCTGTTCTTTGGCCAGCCTCCAGGGACAGGTGGCATCCTCAGTTCTCCCCGCTGGGTCACCACTTGCTCCCCTCGCACCATGGCAAAGGTGGACAATCAAAGCATTGCTCAGCTCCATTGGGCCCTGGCTAGTCTGTCCTGGAGGAAAAATGGAACACGGGAGTCTATTTGCAGCTAGTAATGAGCAGGCCTGCAGGGTGATGTGTGATCAGAAGAGTGAAATCCGGCTCAGGGTTTGGTGCGTGGTAATGACCCTCTAAAATAAGGAACTTAATTATACCTTGAAATTGAATGATTCCTTTATTCTCTGAAACAGAATGTACTAGACTTGGGAAGCCCCTGGCACTCTTGCTCCTTCATCTATTTCTACCCCTCTTTTCCTGCCAATGTGCTTGCCTTCCATTCCAGAAAGCCTTTCTAGGGTTGAAATCCACTGAAGATGGACTGCCGCCTGCTCTGTCTTGCTGAGTCCTCGTAGGGCTGATACTTTGGCACAATGGCGAGGCTGCACCATGGACCGGCTGCGTGGGAGTAAAAGATAGTTGGCTCTCCCTCTCTACAGGTTCACGTTCATGATTTCAAACGGTTGTGCATTAGACATGTAAAAAGTTTGTCTGCACTGAACATGGGCATACTATTTCCTTGTCTGCATTTCCCAACAACACAGAGTGAGAGCTTACACTGCATTTGCACTGCATCGAGTATTGGAACTATCTAGAGAGGATTTGAAGCAGGTGGGAGGATGAGCAGCTGTGTAGATTCTGGAATCAAAAGATGGTTCTGGAACCAAGCTCCCCTAGACACCAAGGTAAGGTCATGATCCCTGAGGGCAGAGGCAAAGAGAAAGGGAAGAGAGATGAGCCTCCATTTCCACTTTTCTGTCTCAAGTGTATCTTTTCCCATTAAGATTGTCTTTATGTCAGTTTATATTAGTGCTAAAAAGGGGCTGGAGTCTTCTTGGTCGGTGACAGATGTCAACCAACCAGAAGTTGTTTCCATGCTCATGGACAGAAGTGGGGGCCCAATCACTATACCGAAAGGGGACACATGAGCAACTTAAATCGAGTAGAATAGGGGGAATTCTCTAGGAGAGGAATACTTGAACATGAATCCAAACCCAGGTCCCTTGCTTTCCATGTGGGAGCCCCTTCTCTACCAGAGAAATCTGTGGCACTTGTTAATAAACTTTTACTTGGTGCTGAACTGTCTTCCTGTCTTTGAGTTCTTTAATTGACACAGAAAAAGAAACCTACCTGTTAGTTGGTACCAAAGGGGTTCGAATATTTACCTTATTGGCACATAGTGGGTATTGGCACATAGTGGGTATTCAGGAAACAAGTTTGGGAAAAAATAAAGAAAAGAAAGAATCATTAGAGTAAAAGCAAGTGGCTAATGCCAGAACATTATGACATATGCCACCGGAGTCTAGAATCTGCCCTTCACCAGGCAGGAAAATGAGAATACTCATAACAGCATCTGTCTGTGTGTCCCACCCTGAAGCCAGTGGGTGGAGGGTGGCCAGAGCAGTGAGGAATACAGCTCAATATAAAATGGGAACTTACTTGACATTATGAAATATTTTGTCTTTTTATTATTTATTTGGAATTCTATTGTGCAGCCCTTGAGCATGAACTTTGAACTTTGTCGATGACAGTGTTGAGTAGTAATGTCAAAAGGTTGGACAAGCCTGTCCTTATAGTGTAAGGTTATACTTGGCTTGGAGTGTGACAATCTGTGCAAAGAGCCCAACAGAGCACTGCCTGTCCTGTGTTGGTATTCAGTGTCTGTCTTCTGTTGGTATCAGCCTAGAAGGCTTCGGGGCTTTAAGTCTGTGGCTAATTTGAAAACAAGAAGTGAGAAGTCACTACCTCCAAAGGCCCACTGTGTTCTGAAGGCTCAGCTCCCCACACCACAGCAGGCAGCTACGCTGGGGATGGGTTAAAGAGAAGGGATTGGAAAGCCAGAAGAGGGGCAGAGCTAATAGATCAGGTGAGCGGTTAGCTACTGTAAGGCCAGAGGCATGCAGATCAGCTCCAAAGGATACTGTGTTGTAAGGAGGGTTCCCAAACAAGGTGCGCTGACACATTGTTGAAATCCTGGGAAGATTTCTGTCTCCAAACACAGAGTGTCTTCTGGGGCAGACTTGACAAAGGGCTTCCTTTCTGTATACAGCTGCAAGGCCAGGATTCCTGGGCGTGGCTGAGCAGAGGTCTCTGTAAAATGGATTTGGGCAGTGTGGTTGGCTCACACCTGTATCTCCAACACTTGGGAGCTGGAGGCAAGCGGATTTCTGAGTTTGCTGCTGCTTGACCTACACCGTGAGCTCTAAACCAGCCAGGGATACATAGAAAGACTCTTCCCCGCAGTAAAGGAAAGAGAAAGAAAGGAAGTTCTTTGACTACAGATATTCCAGATCTTTACTGCTTCTGGGGCCTCCACGGCCTCAGATGAGGACCACATGTTCACCACACGCAGGTGAACACAAACGTGGATTTGTGTATACAGGAGATGATAGCTGAGGATTTGGATAAATAGAAGGTTGCATGCCTGATTCCGGACTGTTCCTTAAGCCATCAGAATCTTGTTCTATACACCCTATGACTCTCCATCCTTGTGATTGCTGTCAAAGGAATTTAGAGAGAACAGAGTGTACTGTGGAAGATGGCAGAGTTTGTTGCAGAGTAGAACGGGACACACTCTGAAAGGCTGACAGAGGACAATGGCTAAAGAGACCACTCTGCTAACTCTGTGCTTTGTACTGCTGAGAAGTCTCTAGAGCAGACAGTGTTCCTGATCAGTGTTTTCCTCTAGGTGATTGGCAGGCCCTTTTAAATTGCCCTTTATAGGAGGAGACAATGGTATGCCCTTGTTCTTTACTGAAAATCAAGCTTCTGGCTAGACAGTAATCCCACAAGGGTATCTGCGAATGCCCCATGAGGCAGTTCTGAATGCCATGTCAGAGACACCCCAGGTCTAGTTCTGACTGGTTCTGTAGTTTTACAGTTTTAGTTCCTGGGTTTACAAGCTGCTGATCATAAAGGAAGGGTTGGTCCTTACTGCATGCAAATGTCTAACTAGCTACCTCATACTTACTCCCCAGGGTGGACTCTTATGTCCTATTCTTTTCTCCTCTGCCTTCTGGAAAGACCACTCCCTCCTCTCCAGTCACCTCTGTATAATTAGAAGCAATTGTCCTTGAGCAGACTCCCTCTGGAACAGCTGTGCTTATAAACACCACCCTCAACCTCACACATGCATGAGACACATACCTTAAAAACTAGGTGGGCTTTCTTGACCTGAGAAGATGTTCTCCATTCTGGGTCACACTGCAAAAGTTAGAGCCATCTGTTCAGAGCCTCTGGCCTTCTTTTTCAACCTGGAGACTGTCTGGGCTTGGCTAGCTCCACCCTCTGAGAGGACAGTGTTTTTGGAAGCTGCCTCAGGCCCTCACAGTCTGTGTAAAGCTCCATGTTGATCATTAGGTAAGTCCACTTGCTGCCTTTGACTTACAAGCCCAGGCGGCAGGTCGCAAGTACAATGACAGGCTGAGGATGCTAGCCTTCAGCCAACACTCCAACTGACTAGACCTGGACAAAGCCGGCGCCACCTTGAAGATCATCCCACAGTTACTTCCTGTTTCGCTGCCTACAATAGCACAGTACAAGTTAAACCCAGCCCATATTTCCATCTGACTTTTTGTTGGTTGAGACTGCTCATTCGTTCCTGGCTGCCCAGACTATGAAATAATCACTCAGAAACTATATTATTTGCAATACTGTTTGGCCAATAGCTTAAGTGTATGGCTTACTTTTATATCTTAAATTAACCCATTTTTATTATTTCATATTTTATCATGAGGCTCGTAGTCTACCAGCAAGGTTCTGACTGGCAGCTCACGTCTTTCTCCTCTGGTGGCTCCACAGCGTTTCCTTGACTCCACCTACTCTTTCCTCCTCTATCTGCTTGGAACTCCAGCCTTGCCCTATTCTGCTAAGCCACTGACCAAAACAGATTTATTCATTAACCAATAAAAACAACACATAGACAGAAGGATTTCCCATACCAACTTTTGATGGGTTTGGGTATGGGTACATAGTTGCATACACATGATCATATGGAGGTCACGGTAAACCTTGGGTGTCAATCCTTCTTTTTTGAGACAGAGTTTCCTCACTGACTTGGAACTTACCAAGTAAGCTAAGCTGGCTGAATTCTCCCCAGAACTGGCATTTCCCACCACCCCTGTCTCTCCACGTGTGTTTTGGGTATGGAGTTCAGGTTCTCGTGACTGCAGGGCAAAGATCATCAGGTGCACACCTTTTTACAGTTTCTCCCCAGGAATTCTTCCACTAAGCCCTCTCCCTTCACAGACAGTCTCAACCCTTCCTCTCAATCGTCCTGTGGCGTACACACGCTCTACACAGCAAGATGCAGTCAAGAAGAGGCAAAGGGGTGGTCTGGGGGCACACAGTAAACAAAAGACTCTGGAGCTTGTGTATGCTGCCCTTCATGACTTGGTGTCTGACTCATTCTGGGGAGGATGGAAAGGAAATCGACACTCCCTGGGCACCAGCCATGGGCTCTGTGTTTCTCCATAGAGCTTTTTGAAAATCTATGAAAATCTCCCCCCTGGCTCTGATGTGATAACCAACGAGGAGAAACCACGTTTCTGCTAATCCTGCCACTATTGTGGCTACCGCTCTCTTCCTGTTGTTCCTCACAAAACCCAACATGTGTGAATGTCATCAGATGCCCAGCTTTTCCTGGCTTCCTGTCTCCAAATGCCACCTCGCAGAGCCAACCACTGTTGGGCTCAGCCTTGCCCAGGCCCCTAGCCAAGGGCACCCTGTCCCAGCACACTGGATTTACAGTCTTCATCGGAGAGTGACTTCTGGGATTGGCCTGCTGCCCCCTCACCCAGTGAAAGGGTTGACTGTGAGCAGGGAGCAGGCAGTGACAGCAGGAACACAGGATTGCCACCTCCTTGCCTGCTCCATTCGGCCTAGCTGACCTTAAGACAGGGTACCTATTTGCAACCCACGTTCTCATTGCTGGGGCTTAGTGGCCTGGAGACTGGTTCTGACTCACAGCTTTTGATCTGGGCCTTTGACTAGGTGTCTCTGTGTCGGCGTTAAGCGAGGTGAACATCTATACATGTTGGCGTCTAAACAGCATCCCCGTTACATTCTCAGAATGCAAGGTTTAAGTTCAGCATTTGAGAGTTTTATTAGGATTCTGTTGTGCAGGTTTGTATTTGAAGAACTTGGCTTATGTGACTTGAGACTGACAAGTCCTGGTGGAACCTATAGAGCAGGCCAGCAGGCTGGAAATTGCAGTCACCCCATTTCTATAGGGCATAAATAAGGCTGGAGATTCAGATAGACCTTCTGTTTGAAAGCTTGAGTCTGAGGCGGAAATCTTTCTTTGAAAAATCTCGAGCTTCTCTCTTAAGGACTTCCAACTGATTAGATGAAACCAACCAGATTATGGGGCATAATCTGCTTTACTCCAAATCTACTGATGGAAGGGTTAATCGCACCTGGAGCAAAATCCGCCCAGCTTTATCTGGAGTCTGAAATCCAGACGGTGTTTAACAGCTGGGTCTCATCACCATGGACACAGACTTAGCTGCCTCAGTACTGCTCACCTGTGACTCCCAATAGCAGAACCAGAAGTCAGGCCAGTCCCCACAAAGCTCCCTGTGATACACCAGGGTGACCTGGTGCAGTAGCAGTGGCTGTCTCTAGTGTTGTGCTCAGGCGAGAGTCCCTAGTCAAATTGATCTGTGTGCCTTGGGTTGGAGCTCCTTCGGGTTGCAGACATGAGAGCTGGGCCTCAGCAGTGTAACTGGAAGCAGAGTGCTCCTTGATGTCCGGGCGCTGTGACATTCGGGAATGTAGTTCTGCCAGCAGCAAGCAAGTCTCCTACCCTGAAGGTAATGTCTAGGACACAGAGGTAGAGGTGGGGCTTCTTCCTTGGTTATCATGGGGTCAGCAGTTGCTGCTCCACTATGGGCTCTGCCATTATGAGCTTCAATTGAGGATGGGCAATATTTAAATGCACAGGTTCTCAACTCTCAAGGAAGGGTTTACTTGGGGCTTATAGTGAATCTGTGAGCATCATGGTGGGGAGCATGGCAGCGGGTAGGTGGGCAGAACTAGGGCAGCCGCTGAGCGAGCTCACATCCAGATCCACAAGCAGGAGGCAGAGAGCACATTTGGAATGGCCAGAGTCTTTCTAAGCCCCAAAGCCTTTCCCCAGTGACACACCTCCTTCAACAATGTCACATTTCCTAATCCTTCCCAAATAGTTCCACCAACTGGGGACCAAGAATTCAAACCTATGAGCCTCTGAGGTCCATTCTCATCCAAACCACCATATACCATATGTTTTTTTAAAAAAATATTTATTTATTTATTTATTTATTTATTTATTTATTTATTTATTATGTATCAGTATTCTATCTGTGTGTATGACTGCAGGCCAAAAGAGGGAACCAGACCCCATTAGAGATGGTTGTGAGCCACCATGTGGTTGCTGGGAATTGAACTCAGGACCTTTGGAAGAGCAGGCAATGCTCTTATCCTCTGAGCCATCTCTCCATATGCTTAAATATTTAAATTTTATAAATCATACTAGTGCACCGTTAGATGAAATGTGTTCTGTGCTCCTACCTGGAGCACATCATCACGTTTGGCCTCAGAATCCTCATCTTCTTCCCAAGCTCAGAGGATGCAGCACTGACAGCAGAACCCATGCCTTTCCCCCCAGCACCCAGACTGCCCCTCTTTCTCCTCTGCTCCTGGCTCTATAGCACATTGCCAGGGGCACTGCGTGCACACAAATAGACAGGCCATCTTACATCACAGCTGTGTCTGAACTCTGCAAATGGCTCTCTCATGCCAACCTCCATCCCAAGACTGTGCACAGTACTGGGGTGGTGTCACTTTTAAATAATGGGTTCAGAGGAGAGACCGTCCCATGTCTGAAAGGCAGGCTCAGGATGTTGGAGAAGACTAATTCAGGACATCTGGAGTCCAGCTGGGTACAGCACATGAAGAGGGGCAAGCTGAGGGTTGATTCTGCCTGTTGACCCCAAGGACTCTTCTGCCTCATGAGGAAGGCAATGGCTCAGAAGGACCAGACAGTCTCTAAAATGTGAGGTCTATAGCAGGAGCCCTCCTACCTAAGAATGTGCTTGGACATCAGACTAGTTTCACAGGTGTATTAAGGGTTAGCTTCTCACATGGGGCCCCATCCGTGTTGATGATGGATAGTCTGTTTCCAGGTTACCCCCTCCTCTCTCACCAGTCTCATCTGCTTTTTTCTTCTGCTTCTAATCTTGGTGATTCCTCCAAATTTGCCATCTGTATACAGATTGTATTTTGGGGGCAGCCAAGTCTGGTAGCCACTGTCCTGCAGGGCAGTCTACACACTTGTTGCTACTTTGTTTTTTATTTCACTGCAGCTTTTTAAAACTTCATCCTGTTCCTTACATATACCATATTTTAATTCACCTGGGTCTATATTTGTGATTCTTTTAGTCCAGTTTACAACAACCATGATCTTTTGTGATATTCAGCTTTCTAAATTATATTCTGCTTCTTGAGGTAAATAATTTTTTCAAGACAGAATTTTGTTTTTCTGCCATATTGTACATCCTATTAGAATATTATAGATATTATTATAGATATATTATAGATATATCTATTTTGCATATATATGTATATATGCATTGAATTTTCAAGACAGGGTTTCTATGTGTATTTTTAGCTGTCCTGGAACTCACTCTGTAGACCACACTGGCCTCTTACTCAGAGATTCGCCTGCCTCTGCCTCCTGATTGCTGGGATTAAAGGCATGCGTCATCACCTGGCATATCTGGGTATTTTTAGAGGAGGTTAAACTAGATTTTCTTTCATGATGCCAGCAGATTTTCTGGTCCCTCAGGGTCTGCGTACTTCCTGTATGCACACACCTCGATCTATTTATTTATGTGACTTGAGCTCAAATCCAGAATCAGGTCTCTAGACTTTTGGCCAAACACAAGTCTGTTTCTGAAGCCCCTGTTCTTGCTCTGAGCACAAGCCCCAGTCTTGTATGGTTTTGTTTTTCTCTTTTGTCTATGTGTTGCCCTCTAGTCAGGTGAGCTGGACTTGTAGGGGGCTGGCTGTTCCTGCCCCACCACTTCCCAGGCTGTTCCAGGACGCAGTTACCACCACTCCCCCGTGCAATTGACTCCACGGAGCTGTAGTTTCTGGGTGCTGTTAGAACATAGAACTGAGAAGGGGAGACAGCACATCAGTAATCATGAATTTGGTTGTCTCAAGAACTAAGCACTGCACAGTAAGGACAGACACTCTTGTTTTTAGTTCCTATGCCCAAGGCAGGGGAAGACGAGAGGTTTTTTTTTTTTCCCCATGGGCCCCTCTAGGTCACACCTAGTCTTCTGTGCTGGAGTCAAAGAGCAGAGTAGCCAACCTGAACAGAGATGTACCACATACTTGCATCTTGAATTAACTTTGTAAACTAATGAAGTTTCTACCCTAATTGTTTTCTTTTAATCTTAGCTTCCGATTATCTAGTTCCAAGTGACAGAGACCCTCGCAAGCTGTTCAGAGGGAGAGGCAGCAGAATTAATGAGATGGGTTGGGAGCTGGGAAAAGCAGGTAGACCAGGGAAACACAGCTCTGTGCGATTGGTTCCCTTAGGCCTGAGAAAACGGGAGGCGTGTGGTGATTCACACTGTGATATGTGACTTCCAGGTGTTAGATGAGAGAAGATAATGCAGTCATGCCCGTGCCCGCAGCAGTCCGTCCACAGCCTTGGTATGTTCCTCCTTTGTACACGAGTGCTCTGCCCTGTAGTGCAAGCTGATGGAAGTGCGCTGGCTGCTGAGTTGAAGCTGAGCTCAGCTGGTCATATCTGAAGCCTGGTGGCAGTGGCAAGGACTGCAGCTGCTGCAGGTGCTGGGGTTGCATCCTGCCCCGGTAGCAGCATATTTGAAGCAATGAGCCCACTGCCCAGAGAAAAGGCTCTCCAGTAAATTGGCCTTATCACGGCCTCTTCCACAATGTATATAGGCTTCACCTGGCTGGCGGCCAGCACAATTCCAGTGTCCCCATCTTAAAGGTTAGGTCTTGTCTGGCTCTCTGACTGTGTCACGTGACCTTTCAGCTCCATCTTTCTTGCCGGCTCTCCTGTGAGGTCTGTGGAACCCTCTGTAGCTGCTGTGCTTCTTCAAGATGGTTAGTGGGGTAGGGTCCGCATTTCAACCCATTCTTAGCAGTGTCCACTGTCTGTCTTCAGGACACAGGATGGACTCAGAGGAGGCCTCATGCCAGGGTCTGAAGGGCTGGATTTGGACTGGGAGACGTTTTAAGTCTCTGTTCCCTTTCTTCAAGGTGTCTCAAGGCTGTCCTAAAAGTCCCTGTCTCCACTCTTATTTGGAGGCTCCTTTGCATACAGCGACATTGTAATGTGTTCAGAAATATCCCAGTTTACCCAGCAGACAGGACACTCTCAGTGTGGAAGCTATGGGTAGGGTACAGGTTGTTCCTTCTCAGAGGACTCAAGGTCTAGTCTGCGCTTTCCTGAATTTCCGCATTACATTGTATAAAGAAGCACAAGGGTTCACCTGAGTTTGCACTCCGCAGGGAGTCCCTGCTCCACGTGTGAAGGGAAGGGCCCCAGGATCAACTCGTGTGAAGACCCACTCTGCTTTCTTCCCTGCAGGGAAGAGATTATTTATTTCAAATAAGCCCTGCCCTGTGACCTGATCAAGACGTCAAAGCTCACAGGTGTCAGTGATATCCCTTTCCTTCCACCTCCTCCTTCCTTTGTCCTGCTGTCTCTCTGCTTTGCTCAGTGGGTCTGTTCCTGCTTCCGCTCTTGTGATTGGTTTTCTTCAACTCACTTAGCTCGACACTGACTTTGCAGGCTTTCTTCCCAGTTCAAGGCCTCCGTGGAGCCTGAGTTCTTGTGTTCCCATGTCTGGGAAAGGGTAAGTAGGTATTTGTTTCTGACTTTTATTGTTGTGTACTCATTGTCCGTAGCGATGGTGCTGACGGAGATATACAAGTTTCTCGTGTATTTTCATCATGATCATAGTCCTCCCCATACTGTCTGTTCCCCTGTAGTTTCCTTCACTGTCCTCCACACAGGCCTGCACACACACACACACACACACACTCCACAAATAAGAGAAAGTGTGGTACTTGTTGTTTTTGTTAGTCTGACCTATTTTATTTAGTATTATAGTTACAGTTGTATTCATCTGTTTTACTGGAAACAAAATTTTGTTGTTAATGGTTGAAAATGCATATACGTGCACGCACAGACACAACACACACACACACACACATATATATATACATACATATATTCACAGTTTAGCAATCTTCTGTATGTTGGTGGAGACTTAGGCTGATGCCATCACTTGGCTGTTGCGAATAGTGACCCAGATTAATACCTTTTTAGTATTCCACACTAATAACTTGGGCTGACTAGTTCATACTGATCCAGATTACTATAGCCAGGAAAGCCGTCTGTCTGTCTTATCTGAAGGAGAAAAACCATCCACAACAAAGGCAAATGAACAGATTTCATGACCACTAACCCAGCACCCTAGAAAATACTTGAAGGAATCCTACCCATAAGAAAGCAAGATAAGCACGCCCCTGAAGCCATGGGGAAGAAAGAGAGCCCTAGAATAGCAGAAGAGCAAAGAAAGACTGGGAAGCGACCAACCGTCGCAAAACAACACAGTAACAGATATAGACATGCACGCTCAATACGAATTGTGAGTTCTTTTAAAGGATATCTTCTTTCTACTCTTTAGAGTCCATATATGCATGCACTGTATCCAGGCCATATGCCTCAGTTTCGCCTGACTCTCCCAACACTCCCTGATGCCGCCACATCCTTTTATTGTAGCCCCATGAGGGCAAAAGCTTGCTGAGCTGTGGACTGAGCTTGTGACATGACCGTGTGCGAGTGACCACAGCCGCGGTGAGTCTTAGTACAGTGGCCACGGCGTGTCCAGAGGCGGCATTCACAGTGCTCCCCTTCATCCTCCGGCTCCCACATTCTTCCTACCCCTTCTTCAGGGATGTTCCTTGAGGCTTGGGTTGGGGGCTGGTGTAAATTTTCATTTAGGGCTGAGCACTCATCAAGTCCTGTTTCTCAGCTCTTGGACCGGTTGTGAATCTCTGCATTAACATCCACTACAGAAAGAACCTTCGCTGGCCAAGGCGGAGAGCAACACTGATCTATGGGCATAAGCATACAAATATTTAGAAAGCTGCTTGACAACATGTCCATTTAACCAAACGACAGTAGCAGCTTCCCCGCTTGGCTCTGTGACCTCCCAAGCCGTGGACTTTTGTCTAGGTTTACAGTATCAGGAATCAATTCTCTTCTGTGGAGCAGATCTAATCAGAAAGTGATCGATTCCACCCATATCCTTCATCCCACTATTGTAGTGATTGCACTTTCCCCAATAGGTTGGTGTTGTAGCATTCAGAGTCCAGCTCTGGATAAGATCATTGATGTCTTTTCATCCCCAGTAGCCTGCACAGCACTTTTTATCTGTTTCTATGACAACTAGCCAGCAGGTAAGACGTTTCCAGAGCAAAGAACTCTGAACATTGATAGTCTTAATTCTCCTATCAAAAGACATTGATTGCCGGGTGGTGGTGGCGCATGCCTTTAATCCCAGCACTCGGGAGGCAGAGGCAGGCGGATCTCTGGGAGTTTGAGGCCAGTCTGGTCTACAAGAGCTAGTTCCGGGACAGGCACCAAAACCACAGAGAAACCCTGTCTCGAAAAACCAAAAAAAAAAAAAAAAAAAAAGACACTGATTAACAGATTTCATTAAAAGAACAAGACCCAACTATTTGTTGCATGATAGAAATGCATCTCACTGACAAAGACAAACCCAACCTTAGGGGAAAGGTAGGAAAAGTACGCCAAGCAAACAGAACTAGAAAACAAGCAGATATAGCAATACCAATATCAGAGAAAGTAGACTTCAGGCCAAAGCTACCTAGAAGAGACAAAAATGGCAATTTATTTTTGATTAAGAGAACTATCCATCAAAATGACATAAGATGCTAAATATATGTGCACTGAATATTGGCATACGTGGTTTCATAGAACAGACACTACTGTTTGTAAAGACACACACTGACTCAGCACAATAATAGTGGGTGGCTTTAACACCCCACTCTCACCAGTAGGCAGATTATCCTGACAAAAACTAAGCAATGACCTTTACCTTTTAAAGCAGTGCATGGCACGTGTACATATTTTCGAGCACAATGAGATGCTTCAGTTCAGGCACACAGTGTGTAGTTATCCGATGATCTTCTGATGCGTTTCTGATTCCTTTGTGTTTACAGCCTTTGAGCGCCTCTCTTTTAGACTTCATAAAGCAGTAAGTTATTGTAGACTGTAGTCACCACTGAAGGGCTCTAGAACTTATTTCTCCTGCCTGACTATATTTTGGGACCCGTTATCTGACCCTTTCTCTACTTTTGTTCCTTACTAATCACTAACCTCACTTTTCTGAGATCAGCATTTTTAGCTTCCGCACATGAGTAAAGCAATTGGCATTTGTCTTTGTATTTCTGTCCTACTTGACTTAACACTGAGTCCTCTAGTTCCATCTGTTTTGCTTAAATGATAAGATTTTACTATTAAGTATGATTGAATTATATTCTACTGGGTGGGTAACATTTTCATTATCTATTCATTCATGATGGACACCTTGATTTATTCTACATCTTAGATATTAAACTTGGGAAGGCAGCTATTTCTGATTTTTTTCATGTATATCTGAGTATGCAGTATGCATATGTATTGGCAAATGTGTGTGTGCACATATACATGCGTATGCACATGTGGAGGCCCAAGGTTGAAGCTGGGTATCTGGCTTGACTGCTGTTCATTCTTCATTGAGATAAGGTTTCTTCTTGAACATGGAGCTTGCCAATTCAACTTCTGACTTGTCAGCTGACCCCGGTATCTACTATCTCTATCGCTTGCACTCTGGGATTGAGTAGCCACCACACCTTTCTGGATTTCATGGACTGTAAGGATCCAAATTCTGAGCCTCACCTGACTGGCAAGTGCTTTCTCTACTGAGCCATCTCCCCAGCCTAGGCGTCTCTTACATAAGCTCAGTTCATTTCCTTTTGAGATGTACCCAGAAATGGCACAGATGGGTTATACAGCAGTTTTATTTCAGGTTTTGAGGACACGCTACTGTTCTCCACAGTGCCTGCATCCATTTACATTTCTACCAACAGAACATACTCTTTCAAAGTCTGGGAACGAAGGACCATCTTGGTCTGTTTCGATCAGGTGTGTGAGCTGGCCAATCAACGCTGGTGAGGAGTGGGGAACCACAGGACACTGTCCAATTAGTAGAGGTCACAGCAGGGGACTGCAAAGAGGGAAGACAGTAAACTGGGAAAGGGTGAAACTATCTCTGGCAGTTTCTGTTGTTTTGCGGTTTTCCCAGTAGATCAGTGAAAGGTATAGAGGTCCACCAAGTGAGCCTGAGGGATGGCCACTTGAGACAACTTCCCAGAGCATGGAGTCACCGGCCACAGGCCTGTCACCTTCCTCCATGTGACAAAGACCATCACAGTTCTCTAAGTGTGCTGGTTGCAATATGGAAATCCACTGAACTTTGATGAAGGATTAATGTTCTAACAATGTGGGGCTTCAGTCTGGTCATTTGAGTTTGAAGTTAGTGATTCAAAGGGGACCAAGAAACGGCAACAATGAAGGAGATGCAGACTCAGGTGTAGTAGGGGCTGCGGGCCTCTTCCCACAGCCCAGCTCATGGTTGCCTGGCTAGCTTATGCCCCAAAATAACAACACACAAACTCTATTCTTTTAAACACTGCTTGGCCCATTTCTGTTCATGTATGTAGCACCCCAGGTGCGCTTACCGGGAAGATTCTAGCCTACGTCCATCCTGGGTTGGAGTTTCATCGCGTCTGCTCTGGAGAGGAGAGCATGGCGTCTGTCTCTGAGAGGAGCTGCCTTGCATCTGAGCTCACTTCCTCTTCCTCCCAGCATTCTATTCTGTCTACTCCACCCACCTAAGGGGTAGCCTATCAAATGGGCCAAGGCAGTTTGTTTATTGACAAATGACCTTCCTCCATCATTTCCCTTTTTTCTGTTTAAACAAAAAAAAAAAGGAAGGCTTTAACTTTAACATAGCAAAATTACATATAACAAAACAGTTATCAAGTAAAAATTACAATATTTACATCTATTTTATCTTTATCATAACTAAGGAAAACTATAACTATAACTATCTATCTATTATTCAACTCCATCAAAGACTCCAGAAGAATACAATATTACCTAAGCAAACAAAAAGTAAGCAACTTCTAAACTCTAGAAATGACAGAGACATCTCACTGCCTGGACAGTCACCCAAAGTTCCTCTGTACCGTTGGGGCATCCATCTTCGGCCTAAAGGTCCATAGTATCCAGAGACGTTTCCATGAAGCAGGAAATTTAAAGGCAGTTCAGTCACTATCTGCTGTGTCCTGCAGAATGTCTCACAGACTCTTTCATGAATCAGGAACCCCGAAAGATCATCTCACCTTTAGGCAAGTTCAGCAGTCCTCTCTCTGCGGGTTCTTTGTGTCCAGTTTATAAAATAGTCCAGGCAAGAGCAGTTTCTTGCCCAAATGGCTATCAAACTCCATAAGGATCCTCTTCGATGCCCATCTTCTTCTTGAAGTAGATTGGTGCTGCCAGGAGCAGAGTATCTCATTGTCATGAAAAACCCTAAGTTATTAAAACATTTAAAATACCATATTCTCTAGCCTTTGAAAGATATGATGAATGCCTATTTGAAATATATGCATGCACATCTAGAAAATCTAACTAACATGACTACAAACTTGACTATTATTGATAATTATCCATTAACAACCTATAGACATTACATTTTTAAGTGAACTACACAATCACAATACCTTAATCAATATCAGAAATACATATACATATAATAAAATTGACCTTAAATTAATATCAGTAAACCAAGATTCATATCAATGCAAATTATTCACATCTATATCATCTCCCCCTTTAAATGTAAAAGAACATTTATAAACAATATATGGGAACATGGGCGCAGTTTTTTCTCTCCAAACTGCTTCCTGCTGAATGGGGGCGCTGTTATTCGGGTCTTTTATGGGATAACCTGTCTGCTAGGTTCATCTCAGTTGGCAGTTGAGCGAAGCAATTTTTTAAGGGTGTTCACAGCAACCCTTCAGGAGGGCGTGGTCTATCATACCATATCGTGATCAAATAAGCAATCCACAGTGTCTCATCTTCTGTGAAAACAAAAGAAGAAACTCTTTTCCAAAGTATCATATCCTTAGATCCAAATTCTGAAGTCAAGGTATTTTGAAAATATCGATCTTGGATTAGTTCAGCAGCATTTATAAACAAATATCTTTTAGCAGATGTTTCTCTTTCCTCAGCATTCAAACAATTCAAAGAGAGCATAATAGCATACAGTATCAAGATTTTCTGTGTACTTTCCATCTTTGTGCGGCTTTATTTTAACTCTATTTTGTTTATTTTTACTTTTGTTTTATATTTTCTGTATATCTTTGTCCTGGAATAACTCTTTAGACCAGGCTGTCCTTGAACTCTCAGAGATCTGTCTGTCTCTGCCTCCCAGGCATTGGGATTAAAGGCGTGTGCTACCACACCTTGAAGTCACAGAGGTCAATCTTCGTCTGCCTCCCAAGTGTTGGGATTAAAGGTGTGTACTACCACACCCAACTACTTCCTTATTTTTGTTTTTTTACTTTTAAGAACTTTATCTTTCAGCCTGCATATATTTTTAAAAACACTGTAAATCATTTAAACTTTTCTTTGTCTTTGAATCTCTCTTTACTGTATCTCTCTCTTTTTCTGACCACACGAGCCTTTAAATTACTGAGCAATATGGGTAGGATTAAAGCCGTGGCTTTGCCAGTAAATCCAGGCCATTCCTTAGCTTTCCAGCCTCATGGCGGAGGTACCAGCTGTAGCCATGTTTATCACCACAAGTCTGTGGCGTTTCAAGGTCCTTGTCAGCAAACAAACTACAACACTCAAATGCTCTCTCTGTAGCTGACCTCCTGCCTTAAAGAGTCAGAGTTTGCCCTGGCAGGATGGCCCACAAAGCCGGCATTTTAAAACAGCACAACTTTTTTCCTGCTACGGCTGAAAACCGAAAAGCATGCCTTCAGCTTTCCACCAACACCGTTTTAAGTATTTCGTGGCAGGACCTCTTAAATGAGCTGCAAGGTTTCACAGCTGAAGCTGAGTCAGGAAGCCTCTCTTAGATGAGAGCACTTGCTTGCCTCTAGCAAGCAGAGCAGACCCGAGAAATTGCTGCTACCAAGAAAACACGCTTTACTCTATTCTTTCCCAAGCTTTCTCAGGCTTTCTGTGGATGCAGTTATCCACGTGGGCGCCATCTGTAGTAGGGGCTGCGGGCCTCTTCCCACAGCCCAGCTCATGGTTGCCTGGCTAGCTTATGCCCCAAAATAACAACACACAAACTCTATTCTTTTAAACACTGCTTGGCCCATTTCTGTTCATGTATGTAGCACCCCAGGTGCGCTTACCGGGAAGATTCTAGCCTACGTCCATCCTGGGTTGGAGTTTCATCGCGTCTGCTCTGGAGAGGAGAGCATGGCGTCTGTCTCTGAGAGGAGCTGCCTTGCATCTGAGCTCACTTCCTCTTCCTCCCAGCATTCTATTCTGTCTACTCCACCCACCTAAGGGGTAGCCTATCAAATGGGCCAAGGCAGTTTGTTTATTGACAAATGACCTTCCTCCATCACTCAGGCTGAGGATGCAAGGGGAGCAGTGATAGATGCTGCTTCCCCTTCTGTTTTATAATTTATCTAGGTCACTGTATGAGGAGTTTAGACTGCGCCAGCATCTCTAGCCGAGCTACAGCTCTGCCCTCCATGATCTCATGGCTCTTTCTTCCCAGCCCAATTTACCACGGAAGTGACTGCATTGTGCTTATTTGCCCGTGGATCTGCTTTCCTGACTGGACCAGAACCTCCGGGGAAAAGTCTGGTTCATGGCAACCTTGTATTCCTAGCAGGAATGCAGCTCAAACAGCACAGGTTCAAGAATGTTTGTTAGGTATACCATACTCAACATTTGCTGAGCTAAGGCAGAGTCAGAAATGCCTTCCTCCTTTCTGGTTCTCTATCCTCACTCTTCTGTGTCTTCCTATTTATATACTTTCTCAGATTAGACTCCTTACCCAAATCCTGGTCCCCTTGTCTGGACCTTTGACTCTTGCATGGCCCCTGTAGCCCTCTTCCTCAGAACCCAGCCCCTGAACCACATTCTGCTAACATTGCTTGGACTGAGCAAACAGATCCTGGTGCCCAGCTCCCTGCCTACCAGGATGCTACAGCTCCTCACACGGTAGAGAAGTTGGGCTTCTCCACTTCACCTTCTGTTTCATGTGTTGGTGTGGACCATGTCTAAACGCCTGTCTGGCATCCCATGCTGTTTCTGGGACCATTGCCTTTTGGTCATCTTCTTCCCGTGAGCATTATTAGCTTGGTGAAACTATCACACACAGCACCAGGGCTCTGGGATTTCTGCTTTGCTGTACAGGTCTAGTGTGAACCCTCCCTGGTCCCTTCCAGAGCTCTTTCCTGCACTCCTGTGAAGGGAGGAGCTGGGAGCACTCGGTATTTACTTGACTGGGGAGTTGCCATGGCCACCATGTCAAACAGTCCCTGGAGCAGAAACTTGCCTGGCTGACTCTATAAACTGCAGCCTCTGTGTGTGGCTGCTTGACTTTGCACGAGGAACAGGGGAGACCTGGGAGAACAAAGAAAGACCATCTACCAGACAGGGGGCAATACCCAAGGAGTAGGCTCAGCTTCTGCAGGTAGGGAATCTGAGTCTAACAGAATAGTAGGTGTCCCATGGGACCAGACAGATGACAGTGTTTTTGAATTATTGTCCCAGGGCTCCCTTAACAAAAGTATCACAAACTGGGTGACTTAAATTAGCAGAAGTGGGGCTGGTGAGATGGCTCAGCAGGTAAAAATGCTTGCTGCCAAGCCTGATGATCTGAGTTCATCAGGAACCCACACGGCGGAAGGAGAGCGTCTACTCTAGAAAGTAGGTCCCCCAGTCTGGATGAAATGCCTCTGGGATTGGGAAGAACATTCCACCACACTGTTCGCCTCTTCAAGAGCGCTTTGCCAAGGCAGGAACATAAGACTCCATTCTAAGGAATCCGAAAACACTTCAGATGAATGTGCCTATTCATTCATATAATTATACGGATCCCTCCCCGAAGCTCTCATTCCAAGCACTTCAGCAAAATAGAATAATGAGCCAGGATACTGAGAAGAGACAACAGTCTTGGAATCCAAAGTCCCCAGAGGATCAGGGCCAGCTCCCTAAACACGGCTTCCCTACGAGGAAGGAAACTGATCCGAAGGGACAGAATGGGACTACATTGGAACTTAGACACCAGACCCAAGCTGGCAACTGCCTTCTCAGACTGGCAACAGACCCTTCATGCCTAAGCAAGGCGGTCTGGTTTACACTGCTGTGGAGGTGTCCCCTTGCTAAGCAGTTAGCCTGGGTTTCCAAGCACACAGAAGTCCTTCAAAGATTTATGAAGGTGAGGGGGAAGGGGACGAAATAAGGAGTCCTTGATAGTATTTCTTACATGCAAGACAGAGAGAGGCTGCCCTGGGGAGGTGTAAACATATTATAGACACATTCTGTTTGTTTCCCCTGTGCCCTCCAAAAATGACTTACTCCAGACATTTTAATTGCGTGAGGGAGGAACCAGTTGCTCTCTACCAGAGAGGATTCTTCATGGGGACTTCTAGAAATTTGCTCTGCCTATAGAAACAGAAAAGGAAAGCTTGTAGAAGAACAGTGAACAGCCATAGGGTTGGGAGAGAACTGAAAATCAGACCCCAGAGGGGTCATCAAGGATAGGAGTTCACCAGCCTTTCCACCATCCAACGGCTGCCAGTCAGGACGACTCCCATCTGTAATCCCAGTACTCCTGAGGTTAACACAGTAGGATTGCAGTGAGTTTGAGGCCAGCCTGGGCGACAGAGAGAGTTTTAGTCTAGCCTGGGCTTATAATGAGACTCTGTCTCAGGAAATCAATCAACTAACCAACTAACCAACCCACCGATATTCCCAAGTGGGAGAACCGTTTTGAGCCGCTGTGCCCATGTTTCTGCGTCAGTGGGTTTTGGTGGGAGCCTGGGCTTTTTAGTCTCATGTGAGTTTCAGAGGGAGAAAGAGAAGCTATTTCACAAAGGAACTGAGATAGGGCAGGCAAAAGAAGCCATTCACCGTTCTACCAGTAGTCGGTCATCTCCTTCCCTCCTTGCCTCCCACCCTCCTTCCCTCCCTCCCTCCTACCCTCCCTCACTACCTGTCTCCATCCCTCTTTCCTTCTTCACTCTCTCCCTCCCTGCTTCTCTTCCTCTCTCTCCATCCCTCTTTCTTGCTTTCCCTCCTTTCCTCCCTCTCTTCCTCCCTCCCTGTCTCCCTTCCTCCCTCCCTCCCTCCTCCCTTCCTCTATTGTAACCAACTATCATACTGTTCCTTCCTGCTATGAGTTGAATCGTGCCGATGAAATAAAACTCGGGGCTTGCCTCTAAATAAGCTGTGTGGCGCTGGGAGATGATTTAAAAAGATGTGTGGTTGTTCAAGTTGTGGTCCCTTTGGCTGCAAGGAAACAAAACTCATTCAAGTTCCTCAGGAGAGATGCATATTGATAGCAAGAATTCTGTGCTCTCCAAGATCAAAGACCATGGAGTCTGTGTGCACCAGGGGAGAAGGACCCAACAGCTGGCTCCACCCTCCCTCTCTGGCCCCTGGGCATGGTTTCTCCTCTTCTGCTCATTGTGGCCCATTTCTCTGTCTCCACGATACAGCCTCCTCTGGGCACCAACTTGCAGATGGCTGCCCTTACTTTCAATTTACAGGGCCTGTTCACCACCAGCCTTTGGCAACCTCATGTCCCATATCAAGTCCCCAAGATAGTCTGTTCATCTTCTACTTCAAGGCTAGCTTCTAAAAAGCTCAGAGTTTCTGGACTTAGCTTGTAAGCGTGCCTCAGACTGAAGGAGAATCTCCAGATAAAGTCAGACTTCCTAAGATGATTGGAATATGATGTCAAAAGAAGGTTCATTTGCATAATAAAAGCACAATAAAAGTAATAGGACTGTATTTTCTAGCTGATGCCGTGGGAGGGGAATATTTCACAAATTGTTATTTTAGAAATCGGCTTTGTTCACTGTAATTTATATACAATGTAATCACTCAATTTTAGCTGTACGATTCCTTAAATCTGACAACTGCTGATGTGCTTTCTGTCACTATCAGTTGGGTTTTTTTTCTAAAATTTTCTGTAAATAGGGAATCATGAAATATGTACCTTACAGAGTTGAGGGTGTATCTTCCTTTACTCAGCATGAGTTTAACATCTCTTCTTGTGTGCGGAGTCATTGTGCAGTTATATCACAGTGTTTGCGTATGTGTCTGTATGGGCACATGTATACATGCATGTATGCAAAGGCCAGAGGTCATGTCTCAGGTCCTGTTGTGGAATGTTACTATAACTCTGTAAAGATGGGGTACATTTGTTTATGCTGCATTTGTTTAACTATGTAAAGATGTGCTGCTGTTTTACCTTGCCTGCCTAACTCACCTGATTCTTTTATGTTTTTATTTTTTTTTAAATATTTATTTATTTATTATGGATACAATATTCTGTTTGCATATATGCCTGCAGGGTAGAAGAGGACACCAGACCTCATTACAGATGGTTGTGAGCCACCATGTGGTTGCTGGGAATTGAACTCGGGTCCTTTGAAGAGCATGCAATGCTCTTAACCTCTGAGCCATCTCTCCAGCCCCTCACCTGATTCTTTTAATAGAAAGATAAATGACCAATAGCTAGGCAGTAGAGGAATAGGCAGTGCTGACAGGCAGAGAGAATAAGTAGGAGGAAGAATCTAGGCTCAAGAGGAGAGAGCAAGGAAGAAGGAGAGGGAGAGAGACACCCGGGGCCAGCCAGTCAGACATGGAGTAGGTCACACAGGATGAAAGAAAGGTTTAAAAGTCCCCAGGCAAAATGTAGATGATGAGAAACAGGGTAATTTAAGTTATAAGAGCTGGTGGGATGAACGTAAGATAAGGCTGAGCATTCATAATTAGTAAGTCTCTGTGTCATGATTTGGAAGTTGGTTGGCGGCCCAAAAGAAAGCCCGCTACACTCTCCACCTTGTTTTTAAGACAGGGCCTCTCACTGAACCAGGAGCTCACTGATCCAGACTGAGAGGTGCCAACAAGCCCTAGGGATCCTCCCACCTGTGCTTCCCCAGGACTGGCATTGCGTGTGCGTTCATTCGTGTGTGTGTGTGTGTGTGTGTGTGTGTGTGTGACCACACTTGCTGGGGATTTGAACTCTGGTTCTCATGCTCCCAGATTAAGCTCTGTTCTGGTTTGCTTTCTGTAGCTGTGGTAAACACAATGACCGAAAGCAACCTGGAGAAGAGAAGGTCGTTGAGGGAAGGCAGGGACTGAAGTTCCTGGAAGCAGAGACCATGGAGTAACACTTACTGGCTTGCTCCCCATGGTTGGCTCTCATGCTTTGCTTAGTTTTTATAAACCCAGGACTTGCCCAGTGGTGGTACCACTCACAGTAGGTGGAGGTCTCCCACTTTAACCATCAATCAAGAGAATGCCCCACAAATTGTCCAGAGGCTAATCTGTTGGAGGCATTTTCTCCACCAAGGTTCTTTCTTCCCGGATGAGTCTAGTTTGTGTGAAGTTGACAAATCAGAAACAAAACCAAAAGAACAACAATAACCAGTACAAGCCCTTTACTACCTGAGCCATTTCCTCAACCTGTTAACAACAGGACTGCATTTTCATAGTTAATGGGCATATGGGTAACTCCCCCCACACCCATAGCTTAATAAATTCTTTGAACATTTGACTACATATCATTGTTTGGCATATATTTTTGCTTTTCATGGTGAAACAATTAGAAGTGTATACAGGATTCTCAGGGGAACAGTACCAGCATCGTATGAACATATATGGAAGAGCTTTAAATAAAGACTTGGCTCCCACAGTTGTGAGGTCTGGACAAGCCCAGAGTGTGAGGGGGAACTCACAGAGACAGGGGTGGGCTTGGTTGCTCTTGATCATAAGCTCTATGCTGCAGAAGCAAACCCAGCCAGGGCTGTGGAGGACCTTGAGCCATCTGAGAAGTCGTCCCTATGCACAGCGCTCCTTTCTTTCTGTGCAGACCTCTGTGGAAGGCACTCTGCTTACCCAGTGTGCTCCCCACTTAGCTGTGTTTACTGCTCATATTTGTTGTTCCATAATGAGGTCTTATTTTTGACACTAAGAATTTGTGATTTTAAAAATATTTTTTACTAATATAGTCAGAATTTAAAAATACTTGTTTTAGTCTCTCTCTCTCTCTCTCTCTCTCTCTCTCTCTCCCTCTCTCTCTCTCTGTGTGTGTGTGTGTGTGTGTGTATGCATGTGTAAGCGTGTGGCATGAGGCATGAGTGTAGGTGTTCAAGGAGGCCAGAAGGTGTTAGATCCTCCAGACCTGGATTTACAGGTAGTTTTGAGCCATCATGTGCGTGCTGGAACCAAAGTCTGCTTCTCTGCAAGAACAGCAAGTGCTCTTAACTGCTGAACCATCTCTCAAATCTAGACTTAAAAAAAAAAAACATATCTTTAAGAATATAAATTTTGATTTAATTGGTTTTCTTTGTATGTCTTGTGTTTTGCTGATTTCTGGTATCTTTTATTTCCTTCCTTTGGTTTCCTCTGGGTTTAATCTGCTTTTCTCCTAGCTTCTAATTTGGAGGTTTATATACTTGATATGACCCCTTCTTTTCTAACATAATTTTAATGCTAAAAATGTCCCTTCAAGAACTACTTTGCATATACCCTAGACATTCAGTGTTTTGTGTTGTTTTTAGTTTAATGTATTCTCCAATTTACTTTTTGATTTCTTCTTTCTCACATGGGATATTTGTAAGCATATTGTTAATTTTTAGACTCTAGGAGGGGGCATCCTGATACCTTTGTGCTGATGATTTGTGTTAGATCTCTGGTGAATAGATAGCTCAGTTTTAACATAATCCAAACACTTGCAAATGTATAGAAGATTTTTAAAAGGTTGTTTTTATTAGTGTATGTGTGTAACACACACAGAGGCATGCATTTAAGTGTAGGTGTCCAAGGAGGTCAGAAGAAGGTATTGGATCCCCTGGGACTGGAGATACAGGGGCTCATGAACCCTTTGATGTGAGTGTCAGGGGAAAAAAACCCAGGTACTCTTCATGAGCAGCAAATGTTCCCAGCCATCTTTCAGGAGATCTAGAGAGACTAGCTGTGATCTAGAATGGAATCAGTCAGTCTTGGCTAGCCATCATCTAGAATGCAATCAGTCTTGGCTAACTATTGTTTAGAATGCAGTCAGTCTTGGCTAACCATCATCTAGAATGCAGTCAGTCTTGGCTAACCATCGTCTAGAATGCAGTCAGTCTTGGCTAACTATTGTCTAAAATGAAGTCAGTCTTGTCTAGCCATCACATGTGTCTTTGAAGATAATGTGCTTATTTAAATTGCTGTGCCCTTACTCTCTTCCTCCTGTTGTTCATTCAGTTATTGAGAGAACAACATGTTGAAGTGGTCTCTACATTTGTGGGATTTTTTAAAAGTTCTATACATTTTCATTTTATTTTTTGAGGCTTTGTTACATTGTGTACATTTAGGTCAATACATCCTCAATTAATTGACTATTTTACCACAAAACATACTTCTTTCTTTTTTAGTATTTTTTGACCTAAATAATTTGTTCTTTGCTAGTATAGACAATTGAGTATATTTTTTTATTAGATATGTGTCTTCTTTTACTTTTTATTTGTATCCATATTTTACTTTTCCATTATCAGATATATTTTATACACTTATTCACCAGTCAAATTGAAAACTATGAACCCAAGTCCTATATCCTCTTTGACACATAGCATGCCGTTTTTGTTGACAATACTATCATGACCATGTTTTGGTGCCCATAGTTTTCCCAATTGCCTTTGTGTTTGCGGATTAGTGAAGGATCAAATGCATAAGTAAAAATAAGATTTAAACAGAGGGAGATTTTATTCCACATTTCTTAAGATGAGAAGGGCTGTAGAGAGAATGTGAGGCCAGTGGGAAAGAGATGGAACGCTCTGTGTTAGGTTTTTGTCTTTAGAATAAGTATATCTGTAGAGGGACAGCACTGATCACGTTCCACATCCTGAGTAAGGGGCAGCGCGAATCTAATACACTCATCACTGAGCAGTTAGGAGATAAAGAATCATTGCTGCAATCTCTGTTCTCTGCCTGAGGCAGGCTTTTTTAGCAGCCTTAAGACTTCACTCCCCAGAGAATTAAATCTCCACTGAGATGCCCAAGGCATTCACCCCAAGGGCCGGAATCATTCAGGAGGTGTATCTGGGAGTTTCAGTGTGCCCAAGGCCTCTGCTCCTCCCACATCCCAACCCCTGGCTCTATTGTGACCCAGCAAATGAAGATAAAAACTCCCAACAGAGAGGAGTGGCTGGGAGAGAGTGCTGCCAGGCCCAAGACTGTGACAAGAGGTGGAGCTTTACTAAAACCAGTCTAGGATAGTTCATCTAAAAGTTTTTATTTTATATAATATTCATATGATATATTCATTTATACCACACACAAATATGCATACAAATGTATTATTTAAAATTATATATAAAATAATAAGATATATACAAATATATCATTACATTATATATCGATATGTTATATATAATGTATTCGTATATTTATATATATTAATAATACATGACTTATATATTGCTACATACATATTAATGCATTTGTATATACTTGTATGTAATATATATGAGTATATAGTAATTTGTATATATTTGTGTATGTATGTGGAGTGAGTGAGTACATTCATGCATGCCATAATGTATATATGGAGGTTTGTGAACAACTTGTTCTCTTCTACCATTTATGCCCCAGAGATCAAGCTCAGCTTTCCTGTCAGGCCTGGTTACAAGCGCTCTCACTAGCTGGGCCATCATATGATCCTATAGGATTTCGTTCTCATAGCATTAATGGCCTGAGACCGGCAGACACAAAATCTGTTGTCAGTGGGTTTTTTTTTTTTAAATAAATCATTTGGAATCCATTTTCATTTGTTTAATTGATTGACTAACTTTCAAATTGTTTTCACTTTAGTTCTTTCATTTTGAAAAAAAAATTAGTTGGGGTGCTGATTTGATGGCCCAGTGATTAAGAGCACCGCTGTTCTTCCAGAGGACCCAGGTTCATAGAGTGGTGTACAGCCGTCTGTAACCCAGGGGATCTGATACCCTCTTCTGACCTCTGCAGGCACCAGATATGCATACCTTACACTGATAGACATACAGCAAAACACCCATCAACATAAAATAAAATAAATGTTATTTTTAAAGCATTTGGCTATTTATATCCTGTCCCACACTGGACTATTGTGTAGCTAGAAGAAAAATATTAACCCAAGTCCCCTATCCTTTTTGGCGTGTAATAGATAGTGTGAGACTTTCCCCTTGCTGTTTTTTTGCTGTGACACATGACAAGTGAATGACTTTAAGTATTTGTGATTACTATCTTTACGAGCACTGGCGGTCAGAAGAGTGGAATGAATCTCAGCGGGCTCAAATCAAGATGTCCCCAGAGCTGTGTTCCTTTGGGAGGATCTGGGGAAGACTCGGCTCTTCTTTTCTTCTCTCAGCCTTCTTGTATCTTTCCATCTTGAAACCTAGCCCTGGGGGATGATGGGCCTCACGGTGCCATCATTCTAATTCTGGGTCTTCGGCCTCCTTCTCAATTTTAGAATGCTTTCTGATCACACTGTTCTCCATTGGCTAACTTGGCAGACTCTCTAACTTAAGGTCAGATGATTATCGAGTTTAAGTGCATCTATACTGTCATCTCTCCTGGCCACGTATGTAATCACAGCTTCCGGAGGTTAGAATGGAAGCATCTGGCAGAGACAGGTGTGAAACTCCCTGCAGGCTCGTGTGTTTGAACACTTGAGGCCACGGTGATGGCACTGTTTTGGGAGATTGTGGAACCTTAGGGCTATAGGACCAAGGCAGCGGACGCAGGCCACTAGGGGTGGGTCTTGAAGGCTAGAGATTGGTCTCTGTTCCCAGTCCTGGCTCTGGGTTCCCTGTCTGAGGCCACTGTATGGCCATCTGCGGGTTCCCATCTCCACGAACTAAGCCAATCCAGATGCCATGCTTTTCCTTCCACAACGGACTCTGCTTTAAACCAAACCAAACAAATTTTTCCTCCCATAAACCGTTTCTGCCATGCATCTTATCTCAGTCATGAGACAAGCAGTGGAAACACTGGAGGTGCATTACTCTGTCTAGCCCAGATAATAGAAACTAACCCTTGGTTGACAATAGCGTTGCAATGCCAGGCATCACAAGCTTGGGGCTTGGGGTTTGAATATGGAAAGTCTCAACAAGCCCATGTGTTTGAACACGTGATCCTGAGGTGGTGGTGTTTTGGAAGACCATAGACCCCCTTAGAGCCCCACTGGGGGGAATCAGAAGAGGATCTCTTCATCTTGGGCAAGAAAACCCCATTTGTGTTGGGTAAGGAAACCCAGTAATTGATGTTTTACAGGAGCAGGCTATCAAGTATCATGGTCTGGCCTTATTTCCTGTCCGCTTGCTGACTGCAGTTCCTCCCACTCCTCCCACCGTGCCTTCCCCACTGTGAACGCTGATGGAATTAGTCTAATAGAACTCTAACAGAATTAGAATACACACGTCATCCATTCAGGTGTTTCTTGTGAGGTGTTGAGTCAAAGCAGTGAGAGCAACCAGAACTGTTGCGTATGAGTTCCAAGAGCCATGGATCAGAAGAGGAACTCTTCATCATAGGCAAGAAAACCCCATTTGTGTTGGGAAAGGAAACCCAGTAATTGAAGTTTTACAGGGAAGCTACAGAGAGCCACAAGAGACTCCAGACAGAGGTAACCCAGTGAAGACAGGATTTCCTGTGGATGGATGAATCTGGTGTATAGTAATTCAGAGGCTTTGTTTGCTAGCCCCGGCTTTATGTTTCTGTGTCAGGGGAAGGAAGCCTGTTGACCGGGGAGTTTGCTGCTCAGGAGAATATCACTTATGAAGCCATTCACCAGATGGAGAGGGGAATTTCCATGGCTTGGGGGTGAGGAGGGTGCTATCCCAGTTTCCGCTGTCAGTGACAGTTTTTGATAAACCAACATCCCAGGAAAAGGTACCAATTGGCCTCTGACCTTCTCCTGGGGGATGTGTGATTTGAGCCAACTGCTATGAAGTTCAGCTACACATGGAGGTGGGAGGCTGGGGAGCACAGACCAAGTGCAGGGGTTAAAGGTATCTTCCAGAACCTGCAGTGACTGTTTTGCTGCGGTATTAGAGTGCCACCAACTCACGTTGCCAACAACTCTGGACCCTTGTCTAAAACAACAGCCTTGTTTTCTCTTTTGCTATTCTTGGGAGCAACGTGAGGCAGAAGACATGCCTGGGGGAGAAGCAAAAGGATGGTTTCCAGCTCTGTCTTGCTAGCTATGATCTGAGACTTTTGGCAAGTCACCCTTTCCTGACTTGTCACATAGACTAAGATGGTGTGGCAGTGGTCCTTAGGGACCTAGGAGGCTGAGGATTTACATCCACCATGCAAGACTCAGCATCAGTCTCCCTGTTTCTCTGAACTTGTGTTCCGCTTGCATTTCCTGCTTTAGGTCATGCCTCTCATTGGTCTGGTAGCTGCTTCCCAGGCAATGTTCTATACTATCTGCCATGGATCATCCTTCTCTTTTTCCTCCATTCAACCAAGTCCGTGCCTGCTTGTGCAAAGTTGGAGCCACTCCCACATGCCTGATCTTTGTGTCAGATGGGAAAGACATGAAACCCGGGTTTGCTGAGTCCTGAAGTCCTGGCAATACCTGAATGAGAAGGACATTTAGTTCAATAACCTTCTCTTAGTAAGAAGCAAACAGAAGCCTGAAGGGATGAAGTGATTTGCTCTAGACCTTGTGGATGAATAAAGGACCTCAGAACTGGGATGAGAATCCATCTTTCAAACTTCCGGCCCAGTTCTGCCGTAGTCCCACATTAGCTACGACATCCTGTTCGCCGACTCAAACACAAAACTGGTAATGAGCCCTAAATTATTTTCTCCTTGAGCACAAAGAATTTTTAATTGGAAAAGGATGTGCCAAAATCTGTGATGAGAAACAATTAGCACAGCTTCACAGACTTGCTGGGCTGCAGCCACTGTTTCAGCAGAGAAGAGAATGGAGACCAGGAAGAAGGACGTTTGGTCATCCTTGTTCTTAAAGCCTTTTGTCTCCATTAAGCTGGGATTTGTTACCAAACAGCAACTTAGGAATAGCCAGGTATAGCCCAAGTGTTACCAGCTACCTGCCCCAACTTCTCAGAGCCACGCTTGGCAGCCGCCAGCTCCACCATCTTTTTGCCAAGTGAGAAGACCAGGCCTCAGCTATGCTCCAATCTCATGGACTCCAGCACCTAGGGACTCTGTCCCTTTGGGTTGCTCTGGTCCCTACTTCTCAGCCACTGTGTCTGCCTGGGGCTTACTCTGAGCTTTCTTCAAGCTACTACTGCATCCACCACCTCCCCACTCCCGCCCTGGGCTCCACTTTCAACCCCAGCCTTGCCTAAGGACCCCAGCCTAGCTCTCCCACCTTAACACCTTACCTGCTCTGTGTCTCCAGTGGATATTCAGACACTCAGGAGAGCTGCCCGGAACGATCTTGAGCCCTTCCAGTCCAGATGCTTTCTTAGCTCCTTTACTGTCCAGCTTCTGCTGATCCCAAGTGGAAGATGTTTAGAAATGACTAGCACTTTCTTCCACAGTACTGTCTGCTGAATGTTTTGAATTTCTTGCACACTCTAGAATTTGCAATTAATTATAAACCGCAGGGGTTAAACACAACGTAGAAGTCAGCACTAACACATTTGTGGGTCCGTGACTATCTCATCAGAGTCACTTTATTAAGAACACTGTCCCCAGGGCAGCCCCTCAGATCAGTTGACTTAGGAGTTTAGAGAGATATTAGATTATTAGATGCAACAAAAGTAGATAGCTTCTGACTTACCCCATCCCTCAGGTTCCAGTTGGTTCTCTTATTTAAACCATCTATAGTAACCAAAAGATCCTTCTCATCTAGATGACCCTAGAAATTCTGGAAGTCACCAGCAATGTAGGAACATTGCTGCTACATGTATCAGTCATAAGACACAGCGAGCTTTCTGTGCAAGAATTTCTCCCACAGAACTCTGGTGAGTAGGGGAAAGTGGTTGACTAAAATGTCCAGACCATAACTTGAAAGTGGGGACACACATTTTATTCTTGTCTCAGGAACTGGAGATGATGTGGGCACAGCTTGAACAGGTCTGACCTTGTCGGGGTGGACCTGTCAGCACTGGCAGGAAGTCTGTTCTGATCTCTGTGACAAGTGAGAGTGTGGTAAAGGAAAAGTAGGTCACCATCCTGGTATCCCAAAGTCAACATATAACTGCATGTGACAGTAAGCTCTCTGGGAGGTACCTACTGAATGAAGAATGCCCCTGGTCAGGAACTGAAGTCAAAGCACGGGAAGACACTGGGGAAGAGTCTCTAGAAGTGTGTGCATTCGTGACTTGGAGAGCCTTCTGAAGACACAGACTCTGGAGTGACTTCCAAGCAAGCTCTCGGGCACTTTAGTCCAATGGAATCTGCCATAGACATTAACCTGTAAAACAGATGTAGAATGTGTGCAACTTCATAAGATGGGGGTGGGGGAAAGGATTTGCTAGGTCGTGTGTGTGCAACAAGAAATGATTCGGAAATATAAGCAGACTTATCTTACTTGTGTGAAATGGCTACCATGGGTGGGGTTGGGTTCAGTTCTGGGATCCAAGCTGATGGAGCAGCCACCGTGTTAAACACTGCTAGTTACCATGGCGGAGGGCATGAAATAACTCTGCAGAGTACCGTGTTGGCAATTAGATGTTCTCCTTTAAAGGACACACAGTGCTTCCCACCAGAGCCCTGGTCAAAACCTGTCACACGGTCCATTCGCCCAGCTACAAAGGGGCCAAGATGTACATTCCTTTCATATGCCCAGAAGGTATTTCCTCATGGAAACATGGGGGCCATTGGGTGTATGTGGGCTCTCAGTCAGCCCCGCTCTGCTACCTGAGAAATGGGTTGGAAAGCCACTAAATCACTTCCCCCATCTCGCAAATGAGGAGATAAATCAACTTGATTATTGAAGTCATAGTAAAATTTAGATCAGGATGGAGATATCTTGGCTCCTAGTTCAAGGTTTTTCTCATTTTAGTCCACAGTGTGTGGGAGGAGGGTTTGCGTAGAGAAATGGTGACTCACAGACTCATTCTGAAAGCCATGAGGACTTAAGGAAATTTTCCATGACGCCTCGCTACTCGTTCCGAGTGACAAATAGATGCTTTAAAGACATATTTGCTCTGATTACCCAGGGGACGCTGGCAATAGAACGGGCGTCTGTAGAGAACTGTCACTGATGGTGAAACACGATGCTCCTCGTGTGGCCAGGAAGTCACACAGAAATGACCAGCTTTGCTGTGCCCTGAGAGAAACACATTAGGGTCAGAAATGAGAAGGACACTGATGGATTCACTCAGTCAAGGGCGATACACTGGAAGCATTTATCCTCTGGGATGGAGCAGCTCAGCAAACATTAACCGTCATCGCTACATCCCACTCACATTGTTAGGTGTCAAGGATCCCGAGACAAACAGCAATTGAGATCAGAACTTAGGGCCGGAGACGAAGCCACAGAGGTTGGAGACTATCAATAGATGTCAGTTATTTTTCTTGTTGCTCAGACAAAACGTCTGACAGAAGGCATCTTACAGGAGGAAGACTTACTCTGGCTAACTGTCCATTATGCGGGTGAAGGCACAATGGTGCAGTGCCCGCTGATGTTCTCATCTGGGCGCACTGGGGAGCAAAGAGAAGAAAATCACAGGGTTTGCCTCTCCGTTTTTAGGGCAGGTTAATTCTCTCTAGAAAGACCCGCACAGCCATGCACAGAGCAGTGTCTCATCAGTGCCCTAGGAGTTTCCTAATTCAACAAAGTTGACAACCGAATTTAGCCATCGCAGGTTTGTCTTTGGGATGGTGGTAAGTTGCGTTCCTAAGTTTCTCGTCTCCTAGAGTTTCCCAGTGTGAACGTGGGCAAGCCAGTTCACTGAGCTGATCAAGCGTAGCTGACTGTATGTATAACATGCACTTGTGTGATCCACTTTCTGTCACTTAACGAGACCATCTCTCCTCCAAAGACACACGAACTCCATTTCCGTGTGTCTACATATGTACCGCCTGCTGTGAGAAACTATGAGTCTTCCTGCTCCCCCTCCACCCTGCAGGATGGTGTTTGCTTCTTTTGCAAGAGGGTCCTCTATACTGTTCTAGCCTGCCAGCTTTGAGCCATCTGTGTAGCCCAGGCTGGCCTTGAACTCTGTCTTATCACCGTTACCTCCCAAGTGCTGAGACTAGAGGCACCTGTTACCATGTCTAGCGTAAATTATCTTCATAGCTCTAAAAACACAAGTGCCTTCCAATTCTCCCTGCACCTTGACTCCTTCACTGTTCCTCCTAGTTTTCCCTGGGAAAAGTGAGGTTCGATAGGAAGTCCATAAAAGCTGAGCCCTCCCTGTATTTCTGCCATTTCTCTACCTTTCCTTCATGCTTTCCCAACAGACACAGATTTACAGTCCATATAGACAAAATACAAAAGTCGTGTTTGGCATCTTAACGCCCCAGGCATTTCCCATGTTGAATCTCTGTAGCCCTGACTTTGCTCTGCACTCTTGGTCTTGTCTGTTCTCATCTATCTGCTCCTTCATTCCTAGGACCTAGTTTCTTTTCTGATCATAGGGCTTGCATTGCTTGGGGGAACCACACAGTACAGGAGCCAGTAGCTTGTCATCTAGACAGATTTTGGATGAGTCTGTCCTGCGTCAGTACTTAATAGCTACAAGTTGCTTTGACTCTTTGTATCTCTACTTGTGTGAAGTAAGTTTGGTAATAAATCTTCAGACTTATTATGGAGATTAAGATACACAGTTCTAATTGATCTCATGGATGAACCCTGTGGACAACTGTCAGAGCGTATCCTCACACTGCTCCCGGCATCCTGTGAACTCTTATAGGTGTTTGGTTTTATGTGATGTTTTATTCTTAAGTGCTTATCAAGACATCAGGCCAACAGGAGGGTCCTTTGGAATGAATGAAGTGATTAGGGAATAGATTAGCTTGAGAACACAAGAAAATGCCAAGTGTGCTTTTGGGTTTCTAACTGGCAGGGTTGGGAAAGCACAGCCTCGTATGCTCCGTTGATTTGGAACGACTGTAGATGTGAACCTGCCAATCTCTCTTCTTGGTTCCTGAGTGGGAGGTCACACATCTTTTATGAGAGAGAGTCGGGGGATGTGAAGGAGTGTGAGCTTTGGAGTCAGCCCCACTGAGTTCTCAAAATTGTTTTTATTTCTGTGTGTCTGTGGGTGTTTGTGGAGCTGGAAGAGGAAGAGAGTGTTGGACCCTCTGAATCAGGAGGGTTCTTAACCACTGAGCCATCTCTGTACCCTATCCCATGGGTTCCTCTTGGAGACTCTGCTCCTTTCCAGGTCTAGGCACTACGGTGATACCCAGGTGTGGATGGCTGCGTGCCTCTCCGCCTCGCTGAGCTGCTCAGTGGTACACGTGTATGTGGTAATATGATGTGCTCTCATCCGGAGCTTTCAGAGCTTAGCACTTCCTCGTTGCTAGTCAGTTTGTCTTGTACTCGTAGGTGAATGACTTCTTCAGGATGCTCATGAAGAAATCGGAAGGTGGGGATTTAAGGTGTGCATGAGTCGGAGATTGTAGGGCAGTAAGAGCGCCTGCTTGCTACAGGTCCGCTCAGGTCAGCGGAATCAATGTACTGAAAAGACAGTTGTAAATGTCTTCTCCCTCTCCCACTTCACTCCCACCCCATTTCCCCTTTCTTTCCCCCATCTCCTCTTTTTCCTTCCCTCCTCCTCCTTCCCTCTCTCCCCTTCTTCTCCTATCTTCCTTCCTCTCTCTCAGTCAGCTTCCTACTATGGTAACAAAATACCTGAGACAATCAGCCTAAGAAGAAAGGTTATCTGGGTCGGTTATAGTGGACTTAGTTCAGGTTTGTTTTTCCCATTGCTTTTGGGCTTGAGGGGCAGCAGCCTATTATGGCTGGGAACACATGACGGAGCAAAGCTGAGCAATGTGTGGTGGCGAGAGGGGGGGGATGGGGCACTAACATCTCTTTCAACGTCATGCCCCCAATGGCCAGGGTTGTTCCCATTGGGCTCCCCGCTTAAGGTTCCACTGCCTCCCAATAGTTGCCATTGGGTAAGGAACAGTCTTTTTTAACAGGCATACTTTGGGGGATGTTTAAGATCAAAACTGCAGTATATTCTCACTTCTCTATTTCCCAGATCTCTTTCATATGTTTGCCTATCTATCTATCTATCCATCCATTCATTCATTCACTTTTGAAATTGAGTCTCATTATATAGCCCAGGCTGGCCTTGAACTTGTGACCGTCTGTTTTTGCTTCCAGAGTGCTGGAGTTACATTCTGCACCACCAGCCTCCCTTGCCATGACTTCCTGTTTCACTTTCCCTCGGTGCTCTACATCAACTTTTTTCTCTGTTTGCCCATCTATGACCTACACAACCTGCCACAATTGTCTTAAGATGGCAGATGCCCCTCCTCCGCCCCAATACCATCAGCTTCTTCCCTTTACCAACATTACAAAGAGATTAAATAACCTGTGCCTAAAGCACAAATCCCTGTCTGATAGAGACTAATCAAGCTTCTGGCCTTCTCGGAGCCCCACTTCCTTTCGATCAGCACTGGACATGGAGCCCAATGCTGTGATTAAAAAGTGTGTGTGCCCAGGGTGGCTTTGCTGGAGCTGAGGGTTCTCAAGAAGGGAACGTAGAAAAGAATGGCAGGTATCTGGAGTTTGATGTCCTGTCCCCTCAAATGTGGTACACTTTCAGCATCCACCGAGAACAGAAAGGAACAGAAGGAAAAGATTGGATTTGGGGTGGGGATGTAATCATTGGGCAAAGTGCTTGCTGTGTGATCATGAGGGCCAGAGCTCAGATCCCCAGAACTCATGGAAAATCTGGGGGGCATGGGCCGCCTGTAATCCCAGCACTTGGAAGACAGAGGCAAGGGATTCCTGGGTAAGTTGTTGAGCTGCATGGAATTGGTGAGCTCTGGGACCAATAAGAGGACTGGTTTATAGAGTAGGGTATGACTGAGGAAGATGCCCAATCTTCTTAGGGCCTCTGTACACATGAGCACACACATGCACATTCATGTGTACTCACACACAACCAGCAGACACACTCACACATACACATCTGTACACATAACAGATGAAAAGAAAGAAAGTTAGGTCAGTGTGGTTCATGATCCTGACTAACCATCCTTTTCTTTGGCTGCCATACATGCTACCTTCTGTGGTACCATTTTGTTTGTTTCTGGCCTCTTTGTGTGGTCTCTGGGAACACTGTCTCGGTTTTAATAGGATGTGAAGTCGTCCTCTATAGGCCCTGTCCTGCACAGCCTAGATTCTGCCCTCTCTGAGCCAATCTTTTGAGCCAGTTATTAGAATAAGTCTTAAAGCTGGTGCTGGAAGAAAATAAAATTGTAGATGCCAGCCATATCTAAGGTAGTGGGAACTCCCCTTCATTCTTCCAGTGAGGAGTTCCCCATTCCCCACACACTGACCATATCATCTATCCTTATATATCTCATGGTCCTGAGTCCAACCTAGATCAGAAGCAGCTTGAGTCTCAGTTGGGAGCCCAGGGCCAATATGGAGAAGAAAAAGGAAGAGCCCAAGTCTTTGAGAAGCATCAGGAAGGAAGGGTTGCAAGACTGGCAGGTGCAGGGGTGGGGAGTGAGGAGCTGGGAAGCAGCTGGAAGAGGCATCTCAAGCAGAAGGGAAGACAGCACTCTAGATACCAGTGCCAGAGGACTGCTGAGGGAAAGCTCCCCACTTCTTGCTTGCTTGGTCTCTCAGATTCCCCATCAGAGATGGTTTCTGGCTTCTTTCCTCATGTCTGTTCATGTGTATGCAGATTGTGGGTGCTCACTGTACTTGTGTGTGTGTGTGTGCATGTGTGCATGAGTCTGTGTGTGTGTGTGCATGAGTGTGTGTGTCTGTGTCAGAAGCTTGCCTCAGCTGTCATGCTTTAGACACTGTCCCCTTTGTGTTTTGAGACAGATCTCCTACTAGGACCTGGGTCTCACTGACTGTGTTAGGTCAGTCGGCCAGAAAGTCCCAGGGAGTCACCTGTCTCCACTTCCCAACACTGAGATTAAAGGTATCTGCCATCACCCTTGGCTTTTTATGTGGGTACTGGGGCTTGAACTTGTGTCTTTGCACCATGCAAGCACTTCACCAAATGAGCTGTCTCCAAAGTCCTCTGACTTTTCTTTTCCTTCAACAGCTAACTGAGTATCATGAAGATATCGAGACCACTGCAAGCCTGCTGTTCCCATCAGCTGTCGGGCATCTCTTCAGGGGTCCTCGAAAAGGGTTTATTGAGCAAATTCATTCCTAACAAAAGTCCTGCGTTTAAACCAGAGCTCTCTGCTCCTACCTATATCTGGGTCATCAGCAGTGGAGGCATTGGTCTTTGTTCTCTGCAAGAAACTCCTGTGGGCCCACCCCTCTGCTGTCAGCCCTGAGTGCACTCCATCGCCCCTTTAACGTCTGCCAGAGCATGAATTGCAAACATCCTTAGACTTGAAGGCTGTTTGGAGAACAGTGACGGAAGAGCTGGCCCTGAAGGAAAGAGGAGTTGGGCTGAAAATGAGCTACTGAATAATTTAGCCAGAATTGGAAAGTCAATACTTTAAGTGAGGCGTGGCAAAACTTGAGAAGTTGGAGGTAAACACTGTGAAGATGTAATTTTTGAGTGAACATTATCAAGGAGCATGAATTTTGGGGAGGAGAGGGAGACAGAAAGCTAACTGAGGGTTGGCTGGGTCTGGCTAGGGGTCAGGAGGGCGTGGGCACAGAAGAAGCCAGGCAAGAGTTGCATCTATGTGAGCTAGAGAAGAAGGACCCTGAAGGAGCTGCAGAGCCAGTAGGTCCAGTAGGTGCAGGAGGAGAGAGGATGCGGGTCAAGATGGAGGATTTGATTAAGGATAGTGCACGTGAGGGGAATCCCACCAGATAAACTAAGGTGGGGCCAGAGAGGAGGCCTGTGCAGCTGCAGAATGAAGGGTGCTGAATGGAGGCATGGCAATCTACTGAGGGGAAGCACCGCGGCCCACGCAGATTCTCTGACTGAATCTTGACACGCATGCACCAACTCATCTCAAATTATTGGCCATGAACTTGAACAGCTATGGTCCAGACCTTGCCGTGAGCACAGAATGAATCCTGGCCATACAGGTCTTAAGTATCAAACCAGATCGGTCACATGTGATGTGCTAGGTGCTCTACACGTCTTTGTCACGTTGTTGAGGTAGGTGAAATAAACACCCCCATTTTACAGATAAAGTCATCAAGGCTCAGAGAGTGAACCCAGCCTGCAGATATTGGAGCTACTGTTCTGTCTTCTTCCATTGCTGCTAAGTGTCTGCATTGGGAAGTGAGCCCATGGGCAGAGGTGGGGGTTGGGGGTGGGTGTGCAACCCTGTGTTCAGGGGCCTGGAGCCTTTCAGATTTTATTTTCTTTATGTTTGTGTGTGCTGGTGTGAATGTATTTACCCATGTGTGCGGGTGTCAGTGGAGACCAGACAGAGGGATTCAGATCCCTTGAATGGAGTTTCAGGTATTTGTGACCCAGCAAACTCCAGTCCTCCTGATTGGCCAGCAGGTGCTCTTAGCCACTCACTGAGCCATCTCTCTGGTCCCCTGTGGAAGTTACTTAGAGGAATCGGCAGACATGGATGGCATAATAAAGACCAAGAGAGCTTTGGAGGCTGAACTTCACACTGAGGGAGGGGGCCAGGAAGCTGCTGGAGGGTGCTAGCAGGGCTGGGGGCCTGTGAGTCAGTTCTGCATTTGAAAAGATCAGCATGGTTGCTCTGTGGGATGAGATGGGAAGGGCTAGCCTCTGGGATGAGAGGATGTGAGAGGCAGGAAACAAGTGAGCCAATAAATGTGTCAAACCTTCAGACACTTTCTCCAAAAGGCAGCCTCCTTGCCTCTTGTTCGTTTTTTTTAATTCTTATTCATTCTCATTTACAACCAGCGCTAATAATTCAGTTGTTTGTTTGTCCAATTTATAGCAAATTGAGGATAATGATCTAGCATCAGCTCTGAAAGTAGATAAGGTGCGGAGGGGAAACCAGTCACTGCAGGAAGTGACAGCCTGGCTGTAAGGAAAGCTCCATACGAGAACCATGCTAAAAATATGAGACCCGGGGTTAAGGGTTCTGCAGCTCTGTCCCCTGAGCAGAGCAGCACCATCTTCATAAGACCAGCGCTGTCTGTTTGCAAAAGATCCTTGCAGCTGGGCTTGTTGACTGTCGCCATTCCTGCTACAGTCAGGGGCCTCATTCCAAGCCCTGGTAACTATCTATGAAACACTGGGCAGGAACTCCATTTCAAGCCCCCTCCCCTGGGAGTTGCCTTAGTCCAAACTCCACCTCCGAGAAAGCCTGCCAAACTGTGACCCCGCCCAAGGGAGGGTCAAGACCACTCCCACAGGCTACTTAAACTGCCCCTCAGAGAGTGAACATGTGGTCTCCGGGTTTCTCATGGTCTCCCCTTTCCTCTCCATGCTTTCCCGGGCCACCCAGGAATGCTGCATTAAACATGGGTGTCTTTTATTTGGTTTAATTTGGTCTGATTGGAATTATTTGTGTTGACGAAGAGGCTCATCTTTAAGAAAAACCTAACAATTCCCACATAGACAGAGGTGTTGGGGAGGGCCTTTGAACCCTCACCTGAGTACCCAGCCATTTTTTTCCAGACACATGTATTTAATTCTGAGCATCATACATGGCCTGGTTGAGTATGCATGCTGGGGAGGACTAAGAGAAAGAACGCCAGATATGCATCTGTGAAGAAGCCATCACATATCCCAGGTGCAGACTTTCCAATTTGGCTGTGAAGTGACTGACGCCATCTTGCCCTGCTCGTATTCTAACTCCATTTTGTGTCTATTCAGGAGCTTTTCAGCACCCAACACCCTGAAGAGTCATTTCTGCCTTGGTAACACATTCAAGACTTCCCAAGAACTTGACCATGGCCCCTATGTATAACCAAAATACCGGCTGGATATGAAACACAAATAAATGTTTCAAGGTTCCCTTGACCTAAACCTGACAATGATGTCATCATGGGTTTGGGGCTTTGCCTTTATAAATGCTGTGCCTCTGAGCTCCAGTGTGCCGAGTTCTTTGTGGCGAGAGCTTGCTCTCAGTTACTGGGCCTTATGTGCATGGTGGTTTGTCACTCTCTTGATTATAACAGCTGCTTTAGGGTCCCCCATTTTCCTGCCCATAACCCCTTACCCATGCCTTATAAACAATAATAAACTCTGGTTCCCCAGGGCGAACAGTGTTAGAATTGAAATTTGAGTCACTGAGACTTTATGAGAAAGGGTAGACACTACTTAGTCACACCCTCTTCCCAACCTGGGAGAAAATCCTACAAACAAGAACCTTTCTTGGTCCTCTGCAGCCTTTAGGAGTTTAGAAAAACACTGACTGCTAGAGAGTGTCCTCCAGGAAGCAGGACTGAGATAGCTGCTTATTGCCTGAATTCACAAGGTTAATAAACTTGAATGTGTCTCAGGTCCTTCACCTGAACTCCCTATTCTTCGTGTGGCTGCAGCCGGACGTGGGAGGCTCCCTGTCCTGCGAGGAGTTAGGTTAGTGATTCACATCTCGGACTGATGATCTCAGCACTTAGACATGCATGCACCATGTGCCACAAACCATTCCTGAGCCAAGATGCCTGAACGTTCATGGCCAGTGGGTTTGCATGCCAGCACTATGCCACACCTGTTTATCTCGGTCACTTCGCTCTGACGCTTAGGGGGTATACCAGAGAACCGGGTCAAGGTGTAAGATGGCCAAGGACTTCTATTTCAGGCACTATATGTTTTTTAAACTGTAATTATTGCTAGTACAATAAAAAATTTAAATAAAATATTTATATTATTTGGTGATGACACAGAAGGCTGAAGTAGAAAAAAATACTATCTAAAAGTTGGGACGGCACCATAAGCCTTGACCCCATGAGGGTCAGTTAGGTTCGTGGACAGCTCCTCAAACCTTCTCATGTTATCTGCCTCTACTGACTTACCAAGACCCCTGGACTCTGTGTGAGGGACCAGTTAGGAAAATGTTTGGAAGGAGACCTGGGATGTCACTGGAATAGAGATAGAGAGTCGTGACCTCTCATGCTTAACTTCAGAGAACTTGAGTATCAAGTATATTTTGCTAGGATAAATCTAAATTATTTTATAGTATAATTTTTTGCTTATTAATAGTACATTCAGATATTTATCAAACCACCTTATTAATTATAATAAGATGACAGCTCTCTCCGTCTATAATCATAAGACATCTATAATCATAATCCTAAGACTAATGACAGTGTGATTTTATACATTTTCAATATTTTGGGGAAGATTGTTATCCATATTAATTGGGGAAAGCGAAACAAAAGATTGAGCTTCAATTATCACAGAATTTTTCTGATATGCAGGGTCTCTCACACTAACAGGTAACACATAGTTAAAGTAAAATATTATTGACTTATTAGATATTTATTCAGCACTGTGATAGGTGTTGATGCTATTGTTTTGCACAAAACTCAGATTTATCACTTTTTCCACGGAGCCAATAGACAAGGTTGTTAACAATTCATAGTCTAGGTGAGTGACAAGGGAGAGTTTGGGGCAGCAGACATGGTAAAATGTGGATGGTGTGTGACATACGTAATCGGTAGTTACAGCCAGCATAACTCGGTCATAATGGCATAAGGAACAAAGGAGAGGGAACTGTCAAGGATTTTTGCATGAATGTTGATCACTTGTTGAGTTAGAAAACACTGAAAAGGATCAGATTTGGGGACAAGGGAAAAGGAGAACTCGTGGGCTTATTTTCCCATATAGATTCTGGATGCTTTTGCTCTGTTTAAAAAGGGATGTCAGCAGGTTGCCAGGTGCATAACTTGTAGCTTGGAGGAGAGACCTGGCAGAGCTCATGTGTGTGATTTAAAAGTAGTTGAAGGTTTGTGAATGGAATGGACGAGGACTGGAGAGAATCGAGAGGCTTAGGAGGGGTCCTGGGAACAGCGATGATTAAGATCATGTAGAGAAGGATGGTGGGAGAGATACAAGAGCTCACTGGGGAAGAACAGTGTCTTAGCTGTGGGAACGGGGATGGTAGAGCCCAGAAGGGGAAGAGAACAAGGTTCAAGGCAGAAGAAAAGATGAAAACAAGGCCTGAAAAATGCCATCAGACCTACTAAATCCATTGCAACAATTGGCAACACTGTTTAGAAATATCCTGGTGATGACGGCAATGCTGAAGAGGGAGTAGGAAGTAGATAATTTTGATAATTTATTGGAAAACAAATCTACATTGTGTTTTGGTTTCAGAGTACAACCTGATAAGTAGGAATGTTAGTGAGACAGGAGTTAGCTTTTCTAGTGAGCACATACTTAAAATGGTAGGCCTCCTTCTTCAGCATCTGGTGGAGACCCTGCAAGATGTCGGGGGTGAGGTCACCATGACTTCACCCTGTCTGTCCAACTACTTAGGAGCATGGGATCCTAACTGTATTCTGGAGCTGGTCAGGCCCCTTGTGATATTTCCAGGTGAAGCCTGTGGGCACTGGGTGAAACCTGGACACGCTGGGTTTGAGCTCTGCAGGCAAAGTAATTGTGGTGCTGTCTGTCAATCTGTCCTGCATCATCCGAGTACCCATAGGCAAGTGGTGAGGATATTTTACCTGGACTCATTCTTCTGAACACTTTGTACTTTTGTACATCTATCTGCTGTTTGTCTTTGAACCAAAATGATACAAACCCTTTGATGACATATTCCGCATCTCTCGAGGAGGGGATCTCAGCGTGCTGTAAACCCAAGCTGCCCTGAGCTCTGGGCTTGGCTCTGTCGGGAGAAGCAGATTGCAGACTTACCTCCCAGCTGCTGCTTGCCACTTGCAATTTGGGCTTTCTACCGAAATCACTCTGTTATGAGCAAGTCAGTTACCTTGCCGTTGAGAGAAGTTGGTGGGACTGTTGAATATTTTATTCGCCATCTGGCTGACAATACAGCCCAGAGCATGCCCATAGGCTGATGATGTCCCAGACTGCTGTACACCAGTAGGGAAAAGGTCACTGCTCCTCACTTCTGGCAGGCACCTGCAATTCCTCATGGAGGACTCCTGCCATTTCTCTGAGGCTGAGAATGAGGGATCTGGGTAGAACAAAGCTGAAGGGGCCTCCTGACCTTTTGCCTATCCAAGTAACCACCAGGTATTTTCTAAAGTAGAGAATTCCATGGCTTAGCTCAGGCTCTTCCTGCCTTTCTGGGAAGCATACCAGGGTGCTCCAGAGGCACTGTCATTGAGGTCCCTAGGACTCTGTATATAGGGACTCTAGAAATGTCACATCGAGCCCGATTGTTACTTTTGGAAGGGTGTGTGTGTGTCACATCTCTCTTCCTTGTTCAGGAAGCAACATCCAAATAGGGCTTGGGCACTTTCTCCTTTCCAGTTGTCTTTGCTGATGCAATACTTCCAGTGTCTGTCAGTTTTAAGTCTGGTCATTGACCCTTTCATGGGAGATAGCTGTCTATAAACCGTTGCTGCATAGAATGAGCTCTGGGCTCAGAGTCAAAGTCCTCTACCATGTTTACTATTGGATGCTTGATTTCGTTACAGTTCTCCCATCCATAAAGTGAGAGAGATAACTTACTTATGGAGTTGTTATGAAGGTCAAGAGAAGACCCATGCCGGCAGGGCCTCACCAGTCTCCCTGCCTGAACGTCTGTGTAATCTAATGAGGCACAGCCAGGCCTTGTAGATCAACTTGACTCAGTTTTACTTATAGCAACAGCACAGAACAATTTCCATGCATCCTTTTACATAATAAAACATTTAGAAGTATACATTCAGTTCCTGGGTTGCATGCATACGTTATATAATATGTATAATTATGGACTGGGAGTGAATTATCATCATTCATTATTAAGTAAAAACGCTGAACACGATCTGAACCAACATGGGCTGAATACTTAGTACAACTGAGTGCCAAGCCTTACACATATTCATTTACACCATCTTCAAGACAATCCCGTGAGGGGGATATGGCATCTTCCAGGTGAGGAAGTTGGGATACGGGTTGTAAATTACCCATATCCATTCCCAGAACTAGCCACGTGGCAGGAGCAGCATTCAAAGCCAGGTCTGTGGCTTTCATGTGCACGAACATTGTGAAGATAGCACTTTGATAAACATTATCATATAACTGTTCTCAGAGTGTGGGCTGGAGAGATGGCTCAGTGACCAAGAGCACTTGCTGTTCTTGCAGAGGACCCAGATTTAATTTTCCAGCACAGATGTCAAACAACTCGCAACCCTTATACCTCTAGCTCCAGTGGATCTTATGCCCTCTTCTTCCGGTCCCCAAGAGTACTTTCATACAACCACACACACACACACACACACACACACACGCAATAATACGAGAATAAGAGAATAAACAGATGAACCTGACAAATTCAATACTTGGCCACAACTGCAGATCTTTGTAGACACCTTTACTACTGAGCTACATCTCTAACTCCACTTCCATCCGTGTTCAGGCTGGCCCTGAACTTATTCTATAGTCTAGGCAAGTGTTGTGTCCTCCTGCTCTAGCCTTTCAAGGAACTGGGATTGCAGGCAGGCATCAACAGGCCCAGAGATCCTTTTTGAAGACAACCATGAGTTCCATCTCTTGTGTTGGCCTTCTCGGGGGATGTGTGTGAGGCATTTGGGGCAGTGTTGACATGCAGATTCTGACTGAGGAGATGTGAGATGGAGCTGACATTCTACATCACTGATGTGACTGGTCAATGGGACCACACTCTAAGCGCAAGGTCAAAGGGTCATGTGCATCATCAACGTTGAGTCTCGATTCTGATTACGCTCTTACTGGAATATCTGGAAATACTTATTTCCCATGTGCTCTGGTTAATACTTTGAATTGTAATAATGCATTTCAAAATCAACCTGATAGGGCAGCTATGGCAGCCGTAGCTAGATAAAGGCTTCCAGTCCCTAGCAAACTTAACCATCCTTTCATATGTTTCTTAGCTGTTGGCATTTTCTCTTATTGTTTGCTTATGTTCTTTGTCCACCTTCCCCCATTTGGATAGTTTGACCCTCTGTTGGATTGGTTTATATGAGTTTTTTATATATTCTGGATAGTGCTCCTTTGTTATACGAGCATGTAAACATTTCCTTCAGGGAACCTGTCCAGAAGAGCTGTCTAGTACGAATGGCAGAATCCACCAAAGCACTTGTTAGGGGGTTGGAGTGGAGTAAAGTTGCTATCTTCATTGCCTGTTTTGTACCTCTCTTTTTCATATTTAGACATCAGCTACGAGCTTATTCTATTTCTTGGCTGGCCTCCTCCATTAAGGGAATGTAGTGGATGAGTCTTTGTGGGTACCCAACATTGACATGCCCAGAATGTGGTGTCACATGACCCGGAGTGGATAACTAAGGGGACAGAGGTGGCGCTAGTAGCAGGGTTCCTGCAGAATCTGAACTGGAGTGCAGCTAGGAGTTACTCCAGATCCTCTGAGAAAGGTGATGCAGGAACGAGAGGCTCCTTGGCTCATAATTTCTAGGCCCTTGTTAACATAGGGAAGATTCTCTGGGTGACATCTGGACACTCAGAGAACAGTAGTAACTTAGATTATGCCATCTATATAATATATAATATTTATATAATTTAATATAAATTACATTTTCATAATATTTCCCACAATGTCAGTAATATCACTGTCATCCCATTTTTCAGATGAAGGAACTTGAAGCAGCGAGTAGTTAGCTAACTTGCCCAAGGTCCCCCTAGTAAATGACAGACTTTAGGTCTTGCTCCCTCATCCATGCTCCAGATCACTATATGAAATCTTTGGCCTGGCATGAGAGAAGCATGAAACAAACCTTTCTATTTTCTTTACCACTCTCAGCAGTATTTTTTTTTTCAGTCAATCACATTTTAGGACAATGACTTCATAGCATCCAATCTTGGGCCTCTATAGCTTTTGTTTCTGAATTGAGTATCTATCTCTGCATGCAATTTAGCTGTCCCCATTCCCTTATGTACCTGTCACCCTAGTTCCCATAAAGCCAGCCCAAGGCTGAGGCCTTCCACCAGGGCCCATCCCTCCCCATTAACCCCCCAAATTCTCTTGGCACCTTAGGTCCGTGACTTTACACAGTGCTGCCATCTGGTGGGGACAGATGGCCACTGCCAGTCCTCTCTGAGGAGTAGATTTCAGCCCAGAATGTGAGGGACTGAAGGCTGAACTAACTCTAAGGTTCCCTTTTTCTAACTGTGATGTTAAAGGCATCTTGAAGAACGCTTAGCACTGGTTGCATTGCAGTGTTGTCTGGACACGTGGATAGGGAACTATGAAAGAACAGTCAGTAGTGCTTGTCTTTAATCTCAGTCCTTGGGAGACAGAGGCAGGTGGATCTTTATGAGTTCAAGGCTAGCCTTGTCTCCACTGAGTTCTAAGTTATCCAGAGCTATGTAATGAGATTCTGTCTAAAAAAAAACAAAATACACCTCCAAAGAGGCGTCTTTCGAGTAGTATTCGGGGGAGCTGTAGCTTCCCTTGCATACTACAAGGGTGACATTCAGGCTACACAGGGCAGACCCACAAGGATCTTCAGCCCTGCCCTCGTGTGTGGCAAGAGCAGAAGGAGACACCAAATTCAGATTTTTAGAATAAATCTTAAGCGCCACTTTGCCTCAGTCTCTGCTCGTATCCACGCCCCGAGGAATTCTTCCGTTCTGATAAGCATTGAGGGGCCTGATAACAAACTCCTAGGCAGGACTTGTTAAAAGGCAAAGATGGGAGACACTCGGGGGTTAGATGAGAGACGTAGAGAGTCACAAACCTCCTCAACTGAGATTTCCATGCTCACAAAAGAGGCCCCTACCGAGACTGTGGAACATACTTTGAAGTCACAGGTCTAATCGAACTGGGCAAGTGTCCCAGGCAACTGGTTATTCCACAAAAGGTCAGGAACTTGGTGAGTTCCTGTTGGGTTGAATACAATTCATACGAAGATATGAATCTCTGCCTAAGAACTGTTTATGGGAGGGTGGCTAGGAAGGCCTACGAAACACCTCTCCCTTTCCCTCATTTCTAACCAAGGCTTTGAGATCTCGAGTTGGTGCCTGAGGGCTCTTGGGGTAACCAGACCTGCAGGAAATAAACCTCCCTTCTGGAAAATCCTATCAGCAGCCTGGAATGATTGCTGAGCTGCTGATGGTGAAGGCAGACATTATGGGTAGAAAGTCAGTGAGGTGGAGCTTAGCTAGCTAAGGCACCAAGCCCTTCCTTGCTGCCCACAGCTTTGGATCCTGTAGCTTCCAGGAATGAAGAAGAACAGATAGTAGTCAGCAGAAAAATCAAGGTTTTCTAAACAATAAGTTGGTTCTCTTAGACCTGGGAAAGGAGGAAGCACATCCTGGATGGATGTCCACGTGAGCCTGAGCACCCACTCTGTGTCCTGTCCCTTCTAAGCCCTGTGTTATGTGCTCTCACTTAATAATCATAAGCAAGAAGGTGTTGTTTTATTTGATCCACGAGGGAAATGGTCCTGTTGGTGTTTAGAACCTTGCTCAGGCTCATGTAACGGATTCATAGTTGAGCAAGCCAGCGGTGGTGGCGCACTCCTTTAATTCCAGTGCTCAGGAGGCAGGGGGATCTCTGAGCTTGAGGCCAGTCTGGTCTACAGAGCCAGTTCCAGGACTACACAGAGAAACCCCGTCTCCAAAGCAAACAAACAAACAAAAAACCAAAACAACAACAACAATAAACAACCAACTAACCAACAAAAACCATAGTGGAGCAAGGATTAAAACCAGGAGCTTGTTGGCTACTGACAACTGGTGGCTCTTTAGAGACCAGAGACCATTCTGCCTTCTCTTCCATCTTGGGTTGTTTGTTTGTTTGTTTGATTGATTGATTGACTGTGTTTGCTTTTCACACTCTTTGTGGTCACACTATCTTAGAGGATCAACTGCACAGAATCTCAAGTTCCACATTCCACACTGTTTCTTGCCTGATGCCTCTACCTCTGTCTTGGAGCTTTGCCAATAAGAAGATAGAAAACGGGTCTCGTCTCCCCCGGGTGTGATCTGGTACCCATTAGGAAGATGCTGTGAGAGCTGAACTTCCAGGACTCCTGTTGGATCCAGGATGACATTTTAGCCACTGATGGTGCTCAAGGCCATTGTTTGGAGGACCAGGCTGCCCAGAGGTAGCCTAGAGCCCTCTTCTGTGAGCAGAGAACGAGAGATGTTTTTCCTCTCTTGTCTGTGTAGCCAGCAGATGGTGTATTTTAGAAACCAAATGTGACCCAAACATACACCCCGGTCTCCTTTCCCTACTGCAGCCCTCACCTGTGTTCCAGCTGAGGGAGGAGAGCATTCTCAGATCCTTAGAGGTCTTCCACTTTCTCAGCATCTTTGTCTGTAGTGTTAAAGGGCTACAACATGTCTGGTCTTTGCCTTCCTCTTTTATAGGACAAGGTATTTGCAATCAGATAGCCTGACAAGAGAGCTACAATGGTGGATCACCTTGGCTCTTTGGAGTGCTGGCTCACAGGGGGCCTCTTCAAGCTTCTTTCCCGGCCAGAACACACAACTTAGAACGGAAGGAAATCGGTTTTTGAAAGACTTTGTTTAAAGAATTCTGAGAAGTGAGCGTTTTAAGACACTGATATGAAGGAGTGCTTGCCCCCCTAAGAAACACAGTGGACCTTCTGCTGTGAGTTCCAGTTCTCTCCAGCAAGGCTCTGTTGCCCTCCCCATAGCCACGAAGACTACAGGTGTGGGAACTATACAGGTCATGGAGAATTGTAGCCTTCTGCCCCATCACTACCTATGAGGATTCCCTGTGCGTGGGCGATGGTGTGCTTCATAAGCAGTACAGGTTTGCAGGACATCACCATGTCATAGGCACTGCATAGACTTAAACAATCTTGGGAACAGTGATGGCTTAGAGACATTTTCACAGTTCACTAGTGCCTCTTCTAGCGATTTCCAGGAGGCCTTTGGTGACACCCTGGAGACCAGCAGAGGGCAGGGGCGAGGGTGGAGGCGCAAATGAATCAGAAGAAGGAGTGGACATTGTAAGGCCTGGCTACTTCTATAATCTGCATCTCGATTACAAAAGTGCGTGTGTGTGGGGGGGAGTGAGGAGTCTGTTTTTAGGTAGGAAATCAGCAGAATCTTCTCAGCTGAAGCCGGTGAGAGGGACAGGAACATTGTAATTACCGCATCCCCGTCCCCCCCCCCCACCACGCCCCCACGACCACCTTGCCCCCAAGCTTGGGATCTTTCGGGCAAGATAGCCAGAATTCCCCTAGGGGTGGAGTCTGCAGGCCTGGGCCCAGACTGGCGGTTGGTTCGTGGCCTGCAGGAGCCGGGTCCGGTGATCTGAGAGCCTCGGAAGCTCCGGCGCCTCCGGGACGAGAGCTGGTAGCCAGCAGGTGGGGCGCGGGGCGGCGCTCCGCCCCCTGGCCCCTACTCGTTGGTCCGCAGCCGCCCAGCCCCGGCCCCTCTCCAGAGCCGGAGCGCGATTGGTGGCGGTGCTTGTCGCTCGGAGGGGGCCGTGCCGTGCAGCTTCACTCCTTGGGTCGCTGCCACAGCCTCGGTTCTCCCGAGCAGCGAGCAACGCGGGCTGGTGGCATCTCCTAGGCAGCGGGCGCTGGAAATGGGAAGCAGCGCGGCAGCGGGCCCTGGCAGTGACAAAGTTTCCCAGAACTGCAGGTCGCATCGCTCCACTGCCGGCCACCCGTGACCGCCTAGGGAAAAGCTCGGGGATTTTGAGTTGGGGGTAAAAAAAAAAACAAACAAACCCAACAACAACAAACAAATCCACCTCGTTTCCTTTGTGGAGATCTTTCTCAGGGTGGCCAGCGGCGGGAGCTGCAAACTTGGGCACCGCGGCTCGCACTGCCAGGCGACCCGCCTTTGGAGAGCCTCAAGACTTAGGTGCTGGTGCCTTAGAGGCTCCAGGCGTGCCAAGGGGTGTGAGCGCGGGGGAGTTTGGGGCGCGCAGTAAGGAGGGGCCCTGGGAGCTCTATATGGAGGAGGGACCCCAGAATGGTGTGTACAAGGAAGACCAAAACTTTGGTGTCCACTTGCGTGATCCTGAGCGGTATGACCAACATCATCTGCCTGCTGTACGTGGGCTGGGTTACCAACTACATCGCCAGCGTGTATGTGCGGGGGCAGGAGCCAGCGCCCGACAAGAAGCTTGAGGAAGATAAAGGGGATACCCTGAAAATTATCGAGCGGCTGGACCACTTGGAGAATGTCATCAAACAGCACATTCAAGGTATGGGCACCCTGGGAAACTTGAGCCACGCGCACGGCCAGGGAGTGCCCAGTGCTCAGGGATGCATTGAGGCACTGAGGCCAATGCGTATCAGGCCAGTGACTGCAGGGAGGGCTTTAGGGTGGCAGCTGCATGGTTGGAGGGACTGCAAGGACTGGTGTCCTGGATCATCTGTGTCTGACGCCCTGCAAGTCTTCCTTGGTCACGCGTGTGTATGCATATGCGTGTTGTGTGTGTGTGTGTGTGAGCGTGCGTGCAGTGTGCTGTCGGTGTGGGGACGCGTTGTGCACCGCACGTGTCCAAATGTGCCTGTGACTCCAGGCTGCTTCTTCCCGGGATCGCAGGATCATACACTAGTCCAGGAGTGTGATCGACTGTGGATGTTTGTGTATCCAAGAGAGTACAAGGGCAAAAGAGCTCATTAGGCCGCTGTAAGGGATAGGAAAGACGCCCTGCGTGATCCTAACTGTGGGCTTTAAGCAGCTGCAAGCTTCAGGAGGAACGCAGACTAGAAGGGTTATACAGCTACAGTAGCTACAGTATCGGCCCCAGCCCCGGCTTCAGTCCCAATAGCGCTGGGACTGCAGGGGGCATCTTAAGTGGAAAACTGTCCTTAGCTATAGTACAACCGCAGATCCAGGATCCTTCCCTATGAGCAGGTGTCAACCCCAGGAAGAAGCTTCGTCCGCTGAAGTGGTTCAGGACCGAGAAAACCCACTCAGGCTGCAGCTTTCTGCCGGAGCTTTCTGGGTCCCAGTGAGGGCCAATTTGTAAAGCAGCTACTCTCGCTGGCCCAGGAATCAGCTATGGCAGAGTAGACAAACCCACAGGAGGCGGGTCAGAAATCCAAGACTGTGGGTGGGTGGGTGTCTTTAGACAGGGTTCAAAGGGGGAGTGGCATATAAAGGACATTCCTGATGTGCCCCAGGCAGTGTGAGTGCTAAAGGAAAGCGATGGAGCTCAGGGCACTGGAGTAAGGTGTGCTCACTCTGGCAATCCGGATTCTCCCTGTTTTCCTCGGGTGGCCCCTACTTTCCTAGATAAGAGAGCGACTTAACTGCAGGGCCCAACTGGTTTACCTGTAAACCTGACAGGCACCTGGGTATCTGGTAGACCCTGGCAGTATGTGAGCTGCAGGCTGCCTGCTCTGAGCTCTGTTTGCCAAGGACTACTTTCTGGTCTGGTGTGCCTCTCACATGGCGAGATGGGCTCCTTCCCTGGGAAGGTTTCACCAAGTTCAGGTGAGGGCAGAAAGGCTGTGCTTCCAAACTGAAGAAAGCAAGCACTTGACTTTGAGGACCCCAAGAAGAGGGACCTTTGACAGCTCTTACTTCAGATCCGCCTCAGCCTTACCCAGGCTGAACTTGACAGACCAAACCGAGCCATAGTGCCTGTTGCTGCCATTTCTTACGTGTTGGCTTCTATCCCTTGGGTCAGAGTCGACATTAGTGTCAGCAATAGAAAGGCAGCCTTGCTATGTTCTGGGAGATGCTGGACTCAGGGCTACGCCTTGTTCTGATATTTCCAGTTTGTACACATATTTCAAGAGATTTTCATTCACAAATTATCTGTGCTTCTGTGTTCAAAATGCTTCCCCTGCCCTTTTCTATCTAGTTAGGGAAGAAGTAAGCAAGGGACTGCTTCAGGAATGATTTCAAGGATTTCACGAACCCATGAGCTCGGCACTGGGCAGACTCCTATTATGTTGAATGTGGACCATGTCATATGATTCACAAGGCTCCACAGGAAAACCTTAGAACTCCTCAATGTTTACCTGATAAGTTGGGGGAGATGGGTTTTAAGAAAAAGAATCCTCCTTTCCTGTGTGTAAGTTCAGGTGTCTGTGGGAGATGACAAGACCAAAGCCACTACCCTCAGTGACTTGTGAAGCAGACAGATGGCGGGGCTAGCTGCTTGCTTGTGCTGTGGTAGTGTGTGGTGGTGTTGACAACTCCTCCCCCCAGGGTTCCAGAGCAGTCTCTGTACCTGGATCTAGGGCTCAAGGGTCAGACCTGCGAGTCTGTGAGATCCTTCCTGCCCTTCAGGATCTGGGCTGTTTCCATAGATCCGCTGTCTAAGTTTTACGTCAGGAGAGCCTTTTGGATAATCCATCACAGAGCCAAGGATGGGGGTGGCCGAGCCGATAACAAGAATAGCCCTGAACTCCGTGGTGCCTGTTGTATGCTGTGCCCTGTCTTCAGAACTTTGAGTAAGTTGATTTACCCTCAGAGTCTTGTGAGGTTGGTGGTATTAGCTCCATCTTACAGATGTGGACACTGAGGCCTGGAGAGGTTGCTTGACCCACTCGTCCAGGGTTACACTCGGTTACACAGTAGCTCAGAGATTTGAGCTCAGATAGTGGCTTCAAGGTCTCTGTTTTGTTTTGCTGTGAGAAGAGGTCTTAATATGTAGCTGTGTAAGGTTGGCTTTGAACTTAAGACCCTTCCATCTCTCAGGCATCACAGAGGGGTGCCACTATACACGGGTTATTTTTATGTTTATTTTGGCTGTTGGTTATGTAGGCTAAAGCAGGGGCCAGTCTGTGTTCTTAACTGCTAATACACTGTCTGCCAAGAGGGCCAGAGGCTCACAGGAAAGAGTGCTATCCTGGTACGGGGGGACTAGTGAAAGGCCATCTGAGGATGTTGGAGGGATGCTTTCCATTGTATTGCCAGTAGTATTCCCACATGGAGATGCTTTCAATTGACATACTACGGCAGATCTGGGTTTGGGTTAGTTTCCCGGAGAAGGCAGAGGTCATATTCCCTTAACTGATGCTTAAGGACTCTTTGGGCAGTTCCTGGCAGGTGGGAGAGAGACAGTCTGGGTGGATGAATGACTGCTCTGCACTGATGCCCAGCATTCTAGCTAGTTATGAGTGTGGGCACTGCCAGTTTCCAAAGGACAAGCTTTGCTTCTGAGTGTGGCCCAGGCCTCTTCTCTTTGGAATGAAAACTGCCCAGGAAGTTGCAAATGTCACCGAGTGTTCAGCAGGATGTTCTGAGAACTTGCAATTAGAAGAGGCTTTGGAGCGGCACCCGAGAGCTCTGTTCTAGTCATGACTGAAAAGTTGATCTTCCTCTTGGGGACTGCAGTGATATTTCATTTTAATTTGTTTTCTGATTGAATGATTTAATTAGATGGTGTGTGTGAATCTCTTGGGAATGTAAATTGTATTTTTTGAACATTATTATTTTTTTTAACCAAGTCGATGTTAAATGCCAGGGTGGTTAATGTCAGACTTTAAAATAAATATCCTATCGGGGTGGAAACACCTAGTAGTTCCTACTTCAGGCTCCAACTTACAGCTTACAGCTTGTTTTGAGATGGTCAGATGGCCAGATGTTAGCGGAAGCCCAAATGTGAGAGAACTTGCTAAGAGAAATTCCTTTTCCTCCTCCTCATCCCCTTGCTCTTTTTCTTTTAGATATGGTATCTCATACAGTCCAGGTTAGTCCCAAACACACTAGCAATCTGGCCTGAAACTTGCTAAGTAGCAAAGAGGACCTTGAGTTCTCTTCTCTCCACCTTCCCAGAGCTGGAATTACAAGTGCATGCCTGTAATACTTAGTTTATATGGTGCTGCGCATCAAACTCGGGGTTGTCCATGCTAGGCAAGCACTCTGCCAGCTGAGCAATCCCAGTCCTGGTTCGTGTTTGATTTTGCATGTCAAACACAAACAAAAATGGCTTTCTTTCTTTCTTTCTTTCTTTCTTTCTTTCTTTCTTTCTTTCTTTCTTTCTTTCTTTCCTTCCTTCCTTCCTTCCTTCCTTCCTTCCTTTCTTCTCTCTCTCTCTTCTGTTCTTTCTCTTTTTTCTCTTTTGATCAGTATGTTTTTGAATGTGTCAATGTTTAAGGAACAATTTAAGAATGCATAGAACTTCCCAGGATTCATTCTACCCCAGGAACTGTTTTATAATCATAAGCCCTCCTTTTGGCTTCACCCACTTGACTACACATACCATGAGACAATGTTCTTTATCTATTATCTATCTATCTATCTATCTATCTATCTATCTATCTATCTATCTAACTATCTATCTATCTATCTATCTATCTATCTATCTATCTATCATCTATCTATCTTTCTGTCTTCTTTCTTTGCCCCCCCTTTTTAATGAAGCATTTTTCTCTATGTTTGCTACATAGTTTATTCTTTTGACCTTTTTCTCTTGGCAACCTGAGGTGCTTCAAGTTACTCAGGCAGGGACTGCGTGGAGTTACTGGGGACCAGGGGGAGCTGGGATGCTCCTGGTTCACACTTGTTTTTTAAGGACAATAGAATTTCTGTTGTCAAGAGAGTCAATGAGCTCAAACATCAGAGGAAGAGGGAAGAATATTTCAAACACAGTAAATGTTTTGACTGTTATTTAAAAATGTACAGCCATTCATAGCCTTGGTGCTGTCAGTAAAAATGCTGTCCTTGGGTGGGTCTGCTATTAGATGCTCTACTGTCCGCTGTGCATACTGTCCCATCCCAGCATCATCTCATCCTGTTGATAAAGTCAGGTTTCTCCCATATTCTTTAAAATCCTCTAGGGACTGAGAGGTACTGGGAGGCAATCTCAGTGTAGTTGCCTAATATTTTTATGATTTTTTTGGCCTGATCTTTTGGAATGATTTTGCTAACCTGTAATATGACTATTTAAGTGACTGCCTTGTCTCAAGTATTGGCATTAATTTTTCTAGAAACCACCTCTTGCTTCTTTTTAGCAGTCTTCATGGGTTTACATAGCATGTAATTAAATTAAGCAATTGCAGCAACAAATCCCAATAGTATTTCTATGCTTGGGAACAGAGTTAGTGCACAGGAGGAAAGCATGGAACTCCACTGTTAGATGGAGGTGTAACCCACTAGAGAAAAGCCCACACAGGAACAAGAGCATCATGGGAATGTTTCACGGGGGAAATAGGAGGCATGCAGATTTTCAGACTGGATTGGAGATCTGCTTAAGAAAACATCCCCTATCAATCTACCTCAAGACCCAACTATGCCCATCTTGGGTATGTATCTAAAAGATGCTCAATCATATCACAAGGACAATAGGTCAACTGTGCTCATAGCAGAATTATTCATAATAGCCAGAACTTGGAAACAACATAGATGGCCCTCAAATGAGGAATGGATAAGGAGAATATGGTACATTTACACAATGGAGTATTACTCAGCTGAAAAAAAAAAAAACCAATGACCTCATGAAATTTCCAGGCAAATGGATGGCACTAGAAAAAGTCATTCTGAATGAGGTAACCCAGACCCAGAAAGACAAACATGGAATGTATTCACTCATAAGTGGATATTAGAAATGAAGTACAGGATAACCAACCTACAGTCCACAACCCCAGAGAGGCTAGATAACACGGAGGGCTCAAAGAGAGATACACAGATTTCCTTGGGAAGGGGAAACAGAAGAGATCTCCTGGGTAAACTGGGGGCGGGGCAGGAGCCATGAGGGGATGGGAACTTGAGGGAGTTGGTTGGGTGGGCTGGGGCACAGCAGGGTGGAGGGAGAAAAACAAAAAGGGACATCTTGATAAGAGAAGCATTTCTGACTTAGGGATAAACCTGGTGTCAGGGAAACTCCCAGGAATCCACAAGGACGACTCCAGCTAAGACTCCTAGCAACAGTGGAGAGGGTGGTTGAACTGACTGTCTACCGTAGTCAGACTGGTGACTACCCTAACTGTCACTAGAGAGGCTTCATCCAGTAGCTGATGGAAGCAGAAGCAGAGATCCACAGCCAAGCACCGGGCCTAGCTCTGGGAGTCTTCCTGAAGAAAGGGAGGAGAGATTGTATTAGTGGGGGTGGGGATGGAGGTGGTCAAGGTCATGATGGAGGAACCCACAGAGTCAGCTGACCTGAGCTCCTGGGAGCACATGGACTCTGAACCAACAGTTAGGAAGCCTGTATGAAACTGACCTAGGCCCTTTACATGGGTGTGACTTGTGTATCTTGGTCTGTTTGTAAGACTCCTAGCAGTGAAATCAGGACCTTAGCTGGCTTTTGGGAACCTGTTCCCCATGCTGGATTACCTTGCCCAGACTTGATGCAGGAGGAGCTCAGTCCTACCTCAACTTGATATGCCATACTTTGTTCAAGCCCATGGGAGGCCTTCCTCTATCTGAATGGAGACAGAGGAGGAGTGGAGGGTGTGGGGGGCAGGTGAAAATGGGAGGGGGGGATAGAGGAGAGGAGGGAGGGAAAATGGTCAGTATGCAAAATAAATAAAAAATATTATTGAATAAAATAAAATTTAAAAAAGAAAACGTCCCCAATACTTCAAATGACTACATAGTATCCCACCACCAACGCACCATTTTTCATTTGACTCTAATACTGGACATTTGTTCGGAAATGGATACACTCTGTAAAAAAAAAATGAATGTTTTTGCCTCACCTATTTTTCCCTTTGAATTATCCTCAAAGATGTATTTGAAGAAGAAAGATTACTAGTGACAGAGTCTGAACACTTTTATGAAATATTATTTTTCCAAAGGCAAGTCTTTCCACCCAGCCCCCGACAATGCAGCACTGTGCCGGGGTCACGGAGGGCTGGCATTTGGTGTTATCATTCTGCATTTTCTGGGCAAGTGGAATTGCTGTGAAGACAGTTGAGTCTTTTGATTTCTACTCCTTTGGTTATGGTAGAACTTAATGCCCTGCCTGAACCCCTCTGTGTGTTTTGTCTTGTGGGAATAATTTTTCTCTGGGAGGCTCAGTGTTGCTGATTTGTGTATTTTACATATTTTCATAGATTCTTAATAACTTAGTAAGATGGACATGATGGCTATATTATACACATTGTATATTTTTTTATTTTAATTTTTGAATTTATTTTGTGTTTGCTGTGTGTGTTGTGCTTGCAGCTGTGGGCGTGTGAGGGAAAGCTGGAGGTTGGCACAAAGAACCTTTGCTCACTACGTGCTTTGAGACAGGGTCTCTCACTGAAGCTGGAGTTTGCTGTTTTGCCTAGGCTGGCTGGCCAGAGAGCCTCCAGTATTGGGGTTATCTATGTGTACCACCATGCTCAGGGGTTAACTGTGTGTATCACCATGCCCAGGGGCTATCATCTATGTGTACCCACCATGCCCAGGGGTTATCATCTATGTGTACCACCATGCTCAGGGGTTCTCTATGTGTACCACCATGCCCAGCTTTACATGGATACTACAGTGTAAGCTCAGGTCCTCATTTAACTCAACCCCTAATTTTTGATTTAAATAGATGTCCTAGGTCAGAGGTTTTCCAACTGTGTCTCCAGGAGTTGCAAACTTCCAGAAGGTTTAATTCGGGACCTTATTAATAGTAACAAGGTCAAATGTCATTGCCAGCCCTCAGTAATCCCCAGTGTCCTCCACGACACTTTTTCCTTATGGTTTGCATGTAGTGTTTGTTAAATTGCTTCAGTTCTTAAAGGTTCCTCTTCCTGCTCCTGCTGCTCCTGCTCCTCCTCTTCCTCCTTTTTTCCTTCTCTTTCTTCTTCTTTTGAGACAGGGTCTCTTTGTGTAGCCTTGGCTGTCCTAGAACTCACTCTGTAGACCAGGCTGGCCTCGATCTCACAGAGATCAACTTGCTTCTGCCTCCCGAGTGCTGGGATTAAAGGCGAGTGCTACTACCACCTGGCTAAGGTTGGACTTCTTAGAGAGAATGCTGAAAGACACATGGGAGAGAAAGAGAAGTCTGACAGCTGCATTTCTGTGAGGGATGATGGTAGCCGGAGGCATCTGCGAGAATAAGCCAGTCCAGGTGACACTGAGATGCCTCACACTCTATATCTGTCCTTCCGAACACAACGGAAACGAGTTTCCATATGTGACTCACTCCTAAATCCACTGTCTTTCTCCTTACTCCAACTGTGGGAGATGGGGTCATTGATTGCACTGTTTCCTCAAGCTTATCAGGCAAACCATGTGCGTATTAGTGTGTCTCAGATCCACAGCATCGGGTTGATGATGGGGGTAGCGGAGAACCAGAAGTCTTAGGTGTGAACGTCGGTAGCCTTCCGGTGTCCGTCTCTGTGACTTAACTGGCAGCCTTTGTTACCAGGAGAGTGTGCGTCTGCTGGGAGCTTGTTTTAGGGAAAAGCTGTCATTGCTGCAGCAAAGCTCTCTAATTTTTGGAAAGAGCTTTGGTTCGAAAATTCTGTCCATAACAGACTCTGAAGCCTTGAGGGTGTCGGCAGCAGGGCTCAGGGTTGAGCCTAATTGCTTTTGTTAATAGCCCAGGACTACATGTTTATGGAGCAGAAGGACCTTGCCAAGGATTATAGCTTCTTACTATGGCCAAGGACTTTTCCTCTTTAGCCAGAAGTGGACAGGCTGCAAAATGAATGAATCCCATATTCTTTCCTGCTCACTTGACATAAATTGCTGTTTGCCCTTGATAAGCAGTTTGGTGGCAAATCTCAAGGAGAATTTAGAATCAAAAGCAAGCCACAATCCAGTTTGTGAGGGCCTTAAAGGGCAGCGCCAGCCACTGAAGTTAGCTTAGATTTCCCAGATATGTTTGTGGGATTTGAAGCCACATACACAAGCTCTAGGAGCACCTCTGTTGCTGTTCATTTGAGAAGTCGGAGGCACTGATGTGTGGCTATGGGTGTGAGGGTCTCCTTGGGTTTCTTGCCCATTTTCTTTGGTTGCGTTTTATCCAAGTGTCTGGAGAGACCTGCTTTCCTTTGGCCAAGCACACTGAAGGGATGCCATCTGAAGGCTTTGAGGAGAAACCCTACTGAGTATGGGGACAAACAGAGCCAGAGAGCAGCCATGTGGGCTTTGGGGAGGGATTGGGCTGTGGGCATGTGTATGCTGTGCTGTGGGCATGGAGGCCAGAGAACAATTTATAGGAATCGCTTCACTCCTTCCACTGTGTGGATCCTGGAGATTGAACACAGGTCATCTGATTTCCCAGCAAGCTCCTTTTATCCGGTGAACCGTCTCAGTCGCCCTGGATGTCTATAAATGTCAGGAATACTTATACATAGAGCCAGAAGCAGAGAACTGGGGCTGCAGGTGGCTGTCATATTCCATGACTGGCAGGCCATCTTTCTACGCTAAGCCTCAATTTGGCAGGGGCTTGATTATTCCAAAGTGCATACATGTTGTCTTCTCAAACTTCACTCTGCCTTCAGTCACATGCAGCTACATCTTGCAGTGCAAGGCTGCACGTAAGGATTCCCCCACATTCCTATTTCTTTGCACACATGCCTGCACACGCAGGGCACTCACCCAGGGCAGTGCCAGCATTAGGCACGTCCTGACAGTGCACCATGGTCGCCCCACCCTTTCTTTCCCACTCAGTGAAACACATTAGTATGCTGGGGAGTGTGTTAACCTTGGAATCTCTTTAATTTGTGGAGTTAAAGTTAATCATTCCTAAGCTTTGCTACTTAGGTTATTGTTAATAGCAAATTACCTCACAACTGTTCCCAAGTCAGGTTATGTTGTGTTAGTGACTGTGAGCAACAGCTGTTCTGGAAACTTCTCCGTGGGTCTGTGTACTCTTTATGGACTCTGCTGAGTAAATCCAACTGGAACTTTCAGAGGAAGAAGTCCTGGTTATGTGAATCCTACTGTTTTTGTGGCTTTTCTGGCTATATGGTTATGGCTGAAGATTCAGTGGTCACTGGACCACTGCTGCCTGTGTGGCTTTGGGGTTCTCCTCCATTGCCCAGTGCTCGGCTTCAGATTGGTGAGTTTGCTTTAAAAGATGAAGCTGTCCTCAATGGTGCAAGTTGAAACAGCTGAATATCTAATTCTGGTGAGCTATTGAGAGCATTCCTGAATGAAGCCACAGCTGAGGTGACACACAGGCCAGCCGGCACAATTAGCTGGGCCACATTTTATTGCCACTATCCTTCAGAAGCTCACAAAAGGACGATGTAGGGAAGGTCCAGAGAAGTGGCCTCTGAGCTGTCCCACCCCAGGTCGGGTAAAGACCATGGGAAATGGTGAGGTTTGTACCAGCTCTTGCAAGAATTCTTTCATCCTACCTGTGTCCCAAGTTCAAGTCTCAAAGTGGCTCATCCCGAGAAGGCATGTGGAGGACAGAACCTTAAGAATCTTGGCTTCTCAGTTGGGTTTTCACACCTGACTTGTCCAAACATTTCTGTCCTCAGGAGACTTTGAGTTAATAGCCATTGAGATTCCAGAGGCATGGAAAGGTATTTCAGAGACCTTGGCCAAGACAGGGTTTGAAGATTGGGGTAATATGCATCACGCTGATGGCATCTAGGAGTTTAGGAGAACAGAACAAAACTGTTTGGACCAATGAGTAAGAGTAGGAACGCTAAAGAGAGATTTTGTGCATGTATGTGTACAAATACATGTGCGTGCCTCTGTGTGTGCATCTGTGTGTATGCGTGTGCGTGTGTGTGTGCACATATGTGGAGGTCAGAGGACAACCTCAGATGTCATTGTTCAGGTGTTGCATATCTCCTGTTTTTAGGCAGTTTCCTACTGGCTTGGAGCTCACCAAGTCGGCTGTCTGAGGAATGAGCTACAAGTGAGCCTTTCTCTGACTCTCCAGCACAGAAATTACAAGGATGCATGACACTTTTACACTAGGGATTGAATTCAGGTCCTGAGATTTTTTTTTTCAGGTCCTGAGATTTTAAAGCAGGATTTTTGCTAACTGAGCTGTCTCTCTAGCCCTAAAGAGAGATTTGAAGTGACAAATTAGAACTTTTGATTTATTTGATTTATTTTAATGGCAACAAGCTTCTATGGAATTGAAGACTAACTGGGTAGAGAATCCTGCCTGGGTCAGAACCTGGGCACGTACTGTCCCTGTGGGATCACTTTGTTCCTGTCCTTATTTAAATGGAGTAATTCTGGGGAAGGGGCTTCTGGTTCCTTTGGTCTCAATATCCCAGAGAGATATGATTCCAGAGGTGATAAACCTGAGCCTTAGAAAGTTCCTGGTTTGGGAAGGACTTGAGTGTCTCCCTGATATTTGTGCATTGGAATCTTGGTCCCCAGTGTGGTGGGTTCAAAGCCATTAGAGAGGTAGATCTGGTGGCAGGTGATTAGATCGTTGACATCATCACATTTGGAAGAGAGTCATACAGTTCTTTTAGAACCCAGTTAGTTCCCAAGAGACACAGACTTGGAAATATGAGCGAGCCTCTCGTTTTCTGCCTTACTGTAGGACTGCTCTCTCCCTCCAACAACTGTTCCTACTGTGATACTTTTGCCTAGTTTGTGTGGTAGCTGAAAGCCCCCAAAGGCTGAACCCATGAGACCTGACTTTGGACTTTCAGAACCAACTTTTTGTTCTTATATATTATCCAGCTTCAGATTGCCTGTGATAGCAATTGATTATGGCCTAATAGAAGTAATTTGTCCAGGGTCACAGAGCTGATGGCTGGTAGAGTCAAGAAGGGTGGCTGTCCCCAAGATTTATGGTTTTTACAGAATAAGAAGGATGTTTCAAAAACAGAGAAAGAGGAGATGATTTTAGCAGACACTGTGAGGGTAAGCTCAGAGGTCATGGGTCAAGTTAAGAGAATGACAGGACTGCCAACAGGTGGCTTGGTTTGTCCTTGTGTCAAATCCTGAAGTGAGTGGGGTGGGGTAGAAGGAGAGACTGTACAAGTGTGAGTGAAGAGTCCCCTATCTGTGGGGCCCCCAGGAAATTTGTCCTTGTAGGAAAAGCAATGTTCCATCTGCACCCAGACTCACCCAAGTCACCCATGAGTTTCTGCCACCTGTGGTGTGCCAGGTATGCTTGCTGAGTTCTGTCCTGTGTGTTGACACAATCCTGTTTTCTAGGGTGACTTCCTGAGTCCAAGGAAACCCCTAGTCCTGGGTGAACGTGGGTGATGTGTTCCCAACACCAGGGCAAACCCAGCCATTCCGATGGCCCTGTGTCCCTGCTCTCGAATTCTGACTTTGTCTGCATTTACAGGGAGATGTTGAAGGTTCCAGAAGCCCTGTCCACACAGGCCCACACAGACTGCCTCCCTCTCCTTTGTTTTTCTTTTTGCCTTGGTAATCTGATTTCAGCTGTCTGTGCCCCTCAGGATTTGGAAAGGAAGAGACAGTTTCAGTAGAGGAAAGCCTTAATAAAGTGCTTTGGGCACAAAACACCAACAGCTGTTTATTTGCCCCAAACAGTAGGAGTCTGTATTAATAACCTTGTGAATTATGTGCTGGAAAGTCAACGCAAGCAAAAAAATCTCACTGTAGACCTGCAGATGTGGCTCCGTTTCTTTGCTGAACTGATCTCTCTTGTTTGCTCAGTGACATTTGCTGTTATCCACATGGAAGATCCTTTTTGATCTTCTGTTGCGGATTCGCTCAGCTGGTCTGCGGTTGGCATTCCAAGGTAGAGTTGTCTCATGTCTCTTTATTGCAGCTCAAATGCTTGGCGATTATGTGATTCTTACCTCAAAGGATTTCGGCTGCTGGTCAGGCTTTGTCTGACCAACCACCGCCTTTCTCTGATGGAGAAGAGCAAGCCAGGGAGTGAGGGGAGGGTCAGGAGGCTGCTTCAGACGTGCTTGCCTGTCCTTGGCATTGGAGGAGTGTCTTTCAACATTCTGGTGTCTTCAGTGTCTATGTTTCATTTTAATGATAAGCTTGGCCTCCGGTTTGATTTACTTTAGTTTCTAAAGGAGGGTGTGGAGAAGCCAGGAGACAGCTCAGTCAGTAAAGAGCCTTGCAAGCATGAGGACATGTGTTCAGTCACCAGAGCCCATGTGAGAGCCATGTAAACCTAGTGCTGCAGGAGACAGCTGGGTCCTCTTGAGGCTCTCTGGTCAGTCGGTAGAGCCTGCGTGGTGAGCTCCAGGCCAGTGAGAGACCCTGCCTGTCTCACAAAGAAACAGAAAGGTGCATAGCACCTGAGGAGTGACATTCAAGGTTGATCTCTGATCTACGCACATGTATATACATACACACACATATGCGTGCATACACACACACAGATGTGGAGGAGAATTTACAGGAGTCAGAACTTCCAGCTGCACATCTGGGCCGGACCTTTATCTTAGTAGAACCCAGGGATTCAGATTAGAAGAGAAACACAATGGAAAGTAAATAGAAAAGACTTTGGCCACTGAGTCAGAAATTGAAATGGAACCAGTGGAGAATGCCAACGCAAACAGGTCCGGACTGCTGGAGAATCCTGGGAGAGAAGGGACTCGAGGATCCTGCAAGTTCCGCATCAAATGCTTACTGACTGCCACCTTGTTTGAATCGTTAAGGAAGCCTGTGGGGTCATCGCACCATTTTACAGATGAGGAAATCAAGGCTCAATGGTTGTACTTAATTTGTTTGAGAGGGCAATCAGCTCTCTAAGATGAGACCCCTAACTCCTTTAAGCCTCACAGCAAAGGACCTGGGGCCTCTCTTGCTCTCTGGTCAAGGATGCTTAAGACATAAGAGGATCATGACTTTCTCCGGGCTAAAGGGCTGCACAGGACTTGGCAGAAGGGGAAGGTGAGTCCTTGTGACGGCTGAGGGTCTGAGCTGGGCTCCTAGTGACCCAGTGATGCCCTCCATTCTTGGACATGTAGGGGTGGACCAGCCAGGAGCCCTCTAGACTCAGCTCTCTGAAGGCGAGAGAGGCTCTCGAGGTGCTTGTTTCTTTCTCTTGCGAGAGGACTCAGTCTAGACAGTGTCCTGCACTCATTCAAACCATGCCTTCATTTTGGAATTCTTTTACTTTTAAGGCTTGGGATCTGGCAGGAAACCATTAGATGGTATCAATGGCCACAAAGCTGCTAGAAAGCATGGCTGGACCTACCGTGGAGTTTCCGTGGAAGGACTAGAGTCATATACCATGTAAAACAGGTGTGGGAGACTGGCCTCAAGGCCAGCATCTGTATTGGGATTTGGGGATGGGAACAGATGAACAGTCACAGCTAGGTGGGAGAAATCACGGGTGCACACCCAAGTTCTTGTTATTCTTATTTGACTATGAGTGCGATAATGTCCAGGCATGTAGCAGTCTTCTTAGATGACATGCTCAGATTCTTGTCTTTCTCATTCAGCAGCATTTGTTAAGCACCTAGGATGCAGTGAGGACATGTCAGTGGAGCAGACGACCAAATATAAAGATGTTGACGTTAAATGAGATGGCAATGGCTCTCCTCTAAGAAGGTGAGAGGTGAGCCATGTGCACGTCCAAGGGAAGAACAGGACCAGTGGGAACAGAAAACAGGGGAACAGCCCTGTGGCAAGGATATGCTGGGTATGCTTGCCCAGAAATGGCACAACCAGAATGCCACAGTAGAGTGACGGTGAGAGAAGGCGTAGGGCATGAGGACAGGTTGGGTGGGTGGGAATCTGGCTGTGCAACCTCAAAGACCATGGGGAAGAAACGCCCTAGAACTAGGAGCCACTGGAGGGGCTAAGGAAAGGAGCACACTTGGGAAGGCATCCATCTGGGCTGTTTTCTGGCTGTTTCCCAAGAAACACGAGCCTGCCTCTGCTGCCATGGCACTGTGCCCATGGTGGTGGGTGATGGCGAGATCTGTCCAACACAGTTCTTTTCTTTGAAAAGCACAGTACCAAGTCGAGGTGATAAATCAGCATCCTTTACCATGAACTCTCATAAGGGGTGTTTAGCTTGGAATATTCTAGAAGAGCGAGTCATCTGCCTAGGCTTCATAGAAGAATTAAGATTTGAAACACAAGGGGATTAGAGGAGTGGAGTGGGCAAGGTATGGGGAGGGCCGTTCAGTAACTCAGACCAACACTTCCTTCGAAGAAGGAAACCTTGTCACTCAGCATAGTGGAAAAGGACAGTGCAAGCGGGCCTGAAAATTGACCGTGCCTCTGATGGGTCAGGTGACCCCGGTAAGTCTCTTCACTGCTTACGCCTTGGTTTTCACAACTGCATGAATAAAGGTGATTGTTCCTTCACCATCGCATGGCTGCTATGCTTATCAAGGTGCAGGAAAGGGCCTGGCCCTGCCCACTAGGGGTGAGGGCCTGAAGCTACTCTGTACTCTCTGTTCCTACCTCCCTTTCCTCTCCCTCCTCCCTTTGTGTGTGTGGAAGGGAAGAGAGGGAGAGAGAAAGAGAGGGAAAGAGGAGTATGTGAATACGTTCACAGTGTGTGTGTGTGTGTGTGTGTGTGTACAAGTCTTGTGTGTGTCTGTATGTGTCATGTGTGTGTCTGCATGTGTCGTGTGTGTGCCTGTGGAGGTTAGAGGCCTGTGTCTAGTGTCTCTCTCAATTACACTCGATTGTGTTTGTTTCTGAGACGGGTTCTCACTAAACATGGCGCTCACGGGTCTGGTTAGGCTGGCTGGCCAGTGATCTCCAGAGATCCACAGAAGTATTCTACCATGCTTAGCTTTGTATCTTTGTGCTGAGGGTCTGACCTCAGGGCCTCATGTTTTTGTGGCGAACACTTTACTGACTGAGTCATCTCCCCAGCATCACTTCCCTTCATTTGCACACTTTCCTCCCTGGAGTTTGACACAGAAAACAATCAGCCAAGAATGAATGTGTTTTCTGGCTTCAACACCTAGGATATGGGATTTCAGTTCCATTTTGGTGCCACTCATTAGGGTTACCGTAGGTCCGTCAAGCCTGAGATGGTCGTGTTAACATTCCAGGGAGGCCAAATAACGCCAGAAACATTGCGTTGGGGGAGATGGGTAAAGGATTGGCTCAGGGGCATCTGGGTACAACCCAGCCCTGCCAGCTAGCAAGTTGCTGTTCTGTGTGCCCTTGCCCTTGCCCGGTAAAAGCTGCTTGGCCTTGCAGCAGGTGGCAACTGGTGTTGGCGATGCTCTGGGGTGGTGGGAGAGTTATGGAGAATGTCAGGCTGCCCGTCTGGTGAGCCTCCTTTCCCACTGCTATGGAGGTGAGCAAATGGGAGCTGCCTGTCCCCCTTTCTTCTTGACCTCCGAACTGACTCGGAGTGACATCAGCCCATCTTCCTGCCAGGGTGAGTTTGATTTAACTCAAAGTGATGTGGTGAATAATTTCAGCAACAGCCAGGAAGGTGTGATTTAAGACAATTGTCAGGAAGATTCGATTTAATCTTTTCTTTCCTCTCCCTCTACAAAATGTGCAGTTTGTTGTAGGATATAATTTTAATATACATCCTTTACAATCCAGAGCTGCATGTAGTCTTTGCACTGAGAGGGTGCATTTTGCATTTTTTTTAAAAGTACTTATCTCTTTAAAGTCCTAGAGACAACACACAGGGGACTAGCCTTGTCTTCTTACTGCAGAGATCTGTGGTAAATCATGAAACTGCCTAGATTGGTTATTGATTGTCAGGTTCTTTTTTTTTTTTTTTTTTTTTTCGAGAGAGGGTTTCTCCGTAGCTTTTTGGTTCCTAGCTCTTGTAGACCACGTTGGTCTCGAACTCACAGAGATCTGCCTGCCTCTGCCTCCCGAGTGCTGGGATTAAAGGCATGTGCCACCACCGCCTGGCGTCAGGTTCTTTTTTAAATAGAGAAGAAGGTTGGCTTAGCAGACTGATGAAAATGACCATATTTACCTAAAACTAGATATTTGTGAGTTCTGGATTCAGATGATTCTAGTTCCTCTGGAAATCCATCTGTGTTGGAGATCCAAGCCAAGGCATCTTACACACCTCTGAGACTGCGAGGCCTGTGTGGAGCTGCGACTGCTGAGCCATCCTCCCGTTCTTTCCACTCGCTTGCACATTAGCAAGGAAGGAGGAGCCACCTTCCTCCTCTCCCTGTCTCTGTAATAGCTCATTCAAGAAGGTTCTGGTTTGAAGGATCTTTAGTGAGATGTAGAACATGTTAGCATTTGAAGAAACACTGGGATCCACAGGCTTATAGCATTGGCTGAGAGCTCTGAAGCCCAACGCCACTTGGTAATTGTTTTGAGGAGGTGTTTGTTGGGTGAATACATGAATAAATAAAGAGGCGCATTTGAACTTGCAAGGAGAGGTGGTGTCAGAATTTGTGTCCAGATCTCTGCCTCCAGAGCTGTCTGGATGGGAAGGAGATTGAAGATTGGTTCTCCCCGTGCTAGGCCACAGGTTGCCTCCTTGAGGGGAGGCTGTGTCTCAGGCTGTGTCTGCCAGATGCTCAGGGACAGGAAACACATGCCCCTGGGTCTTTCTCTCGGCGCTTCCAGCTAATCCTGCTCTTCCCCTGGCTTCATCAAAGGGAAGAAGCTGTCCTTTTGCATGTGAACAGGTTAGAACTGGCTTCCCTGCTTCCCTGCACTGAGCTCCTCCCCACCCCCACTCCATGCTGAGCCCCTCCAGAAGTCAGCTGGTGAGAAGCCCTCAGGGGACCCTAGATGTTTTCATTTTAATAAGGCTGTCACTTGTGGTCACCTTCAAACCAAAGCAATCTAGTGGTACAGACAGAGGGGGAGGACTGAGCTGAGTTCCAGCAGAGCCAGAAGCAGCTGAGGAAGGTGCGGCCTTCCACAGGAGGCTCATTCTTGCTCACCTAGTCTTCCTCCCTGTCTATTGGCTGCACAGGGAAACCACTGTCTGATTGGGAGCTGTGGGCACTTTCCAGTGACAGGCACCTTCCTGGATACAGAGGGACACAGCAGATCATTCCGGGCTCCTCATTCTGCCCTCAAGAACAGAACAGCCTGTTAGCCATAGACAACTGTTTCTTTTTTCTTTTTCTATTATTCCCTGATATTTCCAATTTGAAAAGAGTCATTTACGCAGCGGGGTGGAAGAGGGCATAGTAGACATGGGGGAGAAATTGAAAATGTCATTTAAAAATGCCCCTTCCGTTCTTCATTACCTCAGCAGACAGATGGCCGTCTCTCACCTCTGCCCGTGGCCAGGAACCTCTGCTGGTGGGTCAGTCGAGGAGAGCCGTGATTTTATTTTCCTTTTCATTTCAAACAGACTGTATAGCCCTCAGGGTGAGGGGGTAGTGGAGTAAAGCTGGGGCTGGGGGACTAATTATGGCTCCCTACACGGCTGAGCTGGTTAATACAGAACTGTCACCAGGCCAAGCTTTCCTTGGGGTCAGAAAAGCTGCAAAAATTCCTTCTCTCTCCTGCTTTGCCTTGGGTGTTAAGGCCTTTTAGGGCTTTGCCAGTTAGAGAAAGACGGTTTGAAAAATCCAGGAGGTTCCTCTTAGCTCTGCAATGGTGTCCTGGGCTCTGGCGGTCAGTATGGCCACCCCGTGTGTAAGAGCCAGCCTCTCCCTGCTCCTGCCTGGCGCTGCAGAGGCAGCAGAGCTTGGGGGCGCGCATGCGCTCTACCCGGATAGAGGGTGTGCTTTAAAGGGACGTAGAACGCTGCAGAGAATTGTGACTAACGGCTAAGAGGACTAGAGTTTCCACACCCCCATGTCTGTCACCTAGAAATGCCTTTCATTCCCGATCCAGGAGATCCAGGAGATCCAGGAGATCCGATGTCCTCGATTGCCCTTGGAGGGCACCTGCACTCACGCACACATAAGCTTCCTCCATTCACATATGCACACATAATTGAAAATAAAAATAAACCTTAAGTGAATTTATAGCTTAAACTAATACAGAAAACACTGTCTTGGTCAATTTGTGCTACTATAGCAAACTGTCTTACACTGATTGGCTTATAAATCACTGAAATTTACGTCTCCACGTTCTGGAGTTGGGAAGTTACAATCAAAGCACTGGCGGCCGTGTTTCTCCTTATTCACAGAGGGCATCTTCTCATCCTGCCCAATAGACGGGCACAGCCATGGTCTCTGTCCCCTTTATGAGAGTGCTTCCCTAGTGACCCAGTCACCACCCCAAGGCCCCACCTTCTAACACTGTCATCTGTGGGTTTGCAGCGTAAAATCTGGACCGCGGCAAGTGGCTCCATACAGACGAGTGAGACCGTTCAATCTACAGATGACAAGCTTGCAGTGCGCTACAAGAAGTGACCCATAGCTCCCTATCTCTCCCCTACTGTGGATCCCAGGGTCCTACTGTGGATCCTCAGACAATCCAATAAAATCCATGGTCTTTTAAAGAACAGAGCAAAGATTTTAGATACTGGTGGCAGTGTTCAGAAATACAACCTTTGTGGCAGCAGGAAAGTCATGACTATTAACCTTACACACAAGCTCAAGCACTTAAGCAGATGTGTGTTTTGGGGTAGGGGTGTTCCCGCTGGCTAAGAGGATGGGGAAACCAGATTCCCCTGGGGACTTCGGGGTGATTTTGGGAAAAGTGTGGGAATGGAGTCTCCCAGACAGTCTGTTTGTTTCCCTGAACTGTGCTGTATCAATACTGCTCCTTGCTACAGCCATGTGCCAAAACTAGCTCCCACCCCTTGTGTGTGTCGGTATGTGCACATGTGTGTGGAGGGCAGATGCTAACTCAGTGTCGTTCCTCAGGCACCACGCACCGTGCCTTCTAGACAGTGTCCTGCTAGTAAGGCTATCTGGCCAGCAAGCCCCAGGTGTCTGTCTGTCTCTGATTCCCCAGAACTGGGATTAGGAGCGCTCACCACCATACCTGACTTTAGTGGCTTCTGCGGCTCAAACTCAGGTCTCTGCTTTTGAATGACAAATGTTTGAACTATGTTCCTCACCCCCACACCAATGCTTTACCTGAGAAATTTCCAGAGAACTCTCTAGGTTTTGGTCACGGAGGTGGAGACTGGCATAGCCTTGGAGTGAAATGCTGGCTCTTCAGCCAGGAAAGGTAGCTGTGACTTGCAGACACGGCAAATCTCAGTCTTCGCTGTGGGGTGCTATTCATCTGGAGTCTGTGTCTCTCCATGTTGAATTATCTTGAGAATGGATTGATTGAGACATTGATGAGAAGATGCAACTAAGAGCTGTTTCCTTTCAAAGGAGACCCTGTATGAGTTGGGACTCCTGTGACTTCTGAAGATGCTCTGTATTGGCCCAGAACCCTGTGACATCTTAGGAGAGACTTTAGTGGATTCTTCTAAGTTAAGTTGAACAAACCAGCTTCAAATAGTCTCTCATGCTGCCTCTAGAAACCATCTACTTGCATCATAAATTCTAGTACTTCTACTGTTCCTACCTCATACTGCCTACAAACTGCACAGAGCCTTTGCTGGCCCAAATGCCCTTGTTTTGAATTCAGATAATGTGGTCATGATGAAGCAATCAGAATGCAGGTAAACAGCCAGCTGTTCTCCAGTGGGGCAACAGCTTCTTCCCCTCCTCTTCTTCCCCCTCCTCCTCTTCCCTCTTGTTCGTCTCTTCCTCCTCGTCTTCTTGTACAGTACAAATCACCTGGGCTTAGGAGAACCACTTGAGGACTAGCAATGTGAGGAGCACTTTCCTCCTCCCCCGGGAAGCAGTACAAGCAGTCAGACTTTTTAGAACAAGGCCACCGTTGGAGCTCTCCGGAGGTGTCCTAAGGGCATGCTTACTGATTCAAGAAAATCTCAGTTCCGGCGAGACCACCAGGAGGCTGTGCTGTGTTTCTGAGCTGTGCTGTCCCCTTCTCCTCCATGGCTCAGGTGCTGAGTGTTCTGCTGTTCTGGGGAGGTGTGGACAAGAAAAGGGGCTGCCTTTCAACCCAACTTCTGTCTAAGGGATTAATTTTTCTCCCAGGGCGAGGAAGGCTACTAGTGTTTCTCAAAGTGTGGCGGAGAGGCCTTAGCTGCCTTCTGCCACCTGTGTGGAGGAAGCTCTACCCCGCGCCAAGAACACTGGACTTCGGATGCTGTCATACCGGCTCAATGGCAGGATGGAAGTGCTGTGATAGAGATAGGCCAAGAAGACGAGTGGTTGCTATGGTAGCTAGAGCTCCACAAGACCAGTGCTACCACTGCTGCCCAGTACTCTACTCACGAGCAGGAGAGAAGTCCAGGGAGGGGACTGTGTGGTATTCTTAGCTTTAACCCCAGCTCAGCCTTGCTAGGATTCTTCTTGCACTAGAGGCAGGCTCTATGGGCAGGGAGCTCAGACCTCTCTGTCTGCTCTGTAGATGCGACATGATCAGTCACCAAATGATCCTGTCACTGTCTTCCCAGTTGCAAGACCTTATTTGAAATGGAGTACAGAGAAGTTCAAGCCAGCTCTGTGACAGCAGGGGAGACAGGACAGTTAGCCCACTAGATGCTCTAAGCAAGCTTCAGAGGCAACTCTGCGAACAGGGAAAAGACCAGCTGTACCTGGACCGCACTGTGGAGCACTTGTATCGAACAGCAGTGTAGAAAACAATGCATACAGCAATCAATAGCGGTGAGTGGAGGCGGACGATGAGTGTGACCGGCAGATCAGGTCAGCCTGAGGCGGGACAGGAAAATGAGTAAGAGGGATTCATTTCAGAGGACCCTATAGGGGCATATGGCCAAGGATGAGACCCAAGGATGATGTCACAGACTGTATACTGTAGAGAAAGACCTTCCCTGAAGTGTTCCACCCAGAATACTAAACAAGTGAATAAACAAATTGGTATTGGATGGGAGAGGAAGAATGAGAGTTATTGGTACCCAGGATGACTAAGATATATCATCTAAAATATCTGGGTTATACGGCAACCTGAAGCATCAAAGATACAGGAACTTGTGACACATAGGACCAAAGCAGATAGAAATGGCTTTAGGAGAAACCTGACACTGGACTTACCAATACTGATGCCAATGTTGCTGCTGTCAATTTGCACAAAGAACAAAAAAAAAAAAAAAAAAAAAAAACCAGAGTGAAAAAGGAAATGTCTTAACAATGTCTTATCAACAAGTGATATCATAAAAAAGAGGTGAAAATTCTGAGCTTGAAAGGCACAGAAAGCATGAGAAGAGAAAGGAATACCTCACCGGAGGCACTGAAAAATATATTTAACTTGGCAGGAGGCAGTGTAAGCAAACTCGATGATAGATCAATAGAGATTCAAAATTTGAAAGGAGACAATAGAGTAAAGGAAAATGAGCCGAGCTTTGGAGAAATGGCAGACACCATTAAATACGCCAATGGTGCATTTACTGGGGATAGCAGAATGCGAAGAGAGAAAGCCAGAAGAAAAGGTGTTTGAAAAAGAATAGCCGATAACTTCCTGGGTACAATGAAGTGTGTTAACTGCTGCATGCAAGAGGATAAAAGTTCTAACCACTCAAGCCTGATGAGCCCAGCTTGATTCTTGGAGCCATGGTGGAAGATGAGAGCCTACTCCCTAATGTTGTCCTCTGACCTCATGTATGTGCTGTGGGTCTCTACACACACACACACACACACACACACACACACACACACCATGTACATGCTACATGAGAAATAAAATTTTAGTTAAAAAGTTTATTCCTCCCCAAATAAACTGTATATATAAACACAAAGACCACATCCAAATGTACTATGGTCAAAATAGTCAAAATACTGAAAACTGAAACAGAACACCTTGAAAGACGTTATGTAAAGACACATATCACAAGTGAATAGAAATACAGTTGACATAGGACTTCAGGAAGTAGTTGCTCAAATTGGCAAGTGATATTGCATGGAGTAAACAAGATTAGGCACAGGAAACAAAAACCTTAACAGTGAAACACAGGCTACAAAATGGGAGAAAATACTAGCTATACATCTGGTAGGGCATTATTGCCTAAAATATATAAAGAGTGTGCAAAAATTAAATCCTACGCAAAAGAAATAGTCTCATTACTAAACAGTGAACAGACAGTTGTTAAAAGGTGGTGTGCTGATGGCTAGTAGATGTATGGAAGCTGTCAGCCTCTGAGCCATGGGGAACTGCACTGTTGAGGTTCTGTCTTATCCAAGTTAGATCATCGTCTGACATGCAGAAAACAATAAATGCTGGTGACAATGAAGGACAGAAGGAACTCTTACATACTGCCAGCAAGAGTGTGACCTCCAATCACTATAGACATCAGTGTGGAAGCTCCTCATAAACTTAATAGAATCATTGTAGGTTCCAGCTGAACCACCCCTGGGGAGATGCCCAAAGGATCTATGTGAGCCTACAGAGATATCTACAATGCACGTTTATTGTGGCCTCATTCACAGTAGTCAAGTTGTGGGATCATCCTAGATGTTCTTCATGTCTTAGTGGACGAAGAATATATACTACTTATACATCATTGGGTTTTATGTAGCCACAAAGAAGAATTAAGTTGGGCCAAGGATGTAGCTCACTGGAAGAGCGCTTGCCTAGCATGTAAAAAAACCCCCTTGTTTAGTCGAAAGTCTTAGAGGGAAGAAATGAACTCATTTCGGGGAAAATTAAATGAAATAAGCTTGACTCAGAAAGTCTAATATTGTATGCTTCTTCTCATATGTGGACCCTAGATAAATGGATGTTTATATGTACGTATGATATGAAAGATAAAGGGAGACTGGAAAGAGGAGGGGCCTGGCGGGGACAGTAAGGGAGGACAAGAGAGAATATGGTGGGCAGATATGGCCAAGGTACATGGCATTGCTGAATGAAAATGCTCCAATGAGCCCACCACTTTGTACAATGAGTGTGTGGAAGCGAAATGACAGCATTACCAGATAAACAGAATTTGTTGCTATCAAATCCACATTATAATAAATATACCCACTGTTATTCAAATTAAATGTGAATGACAAGGGACAGTCATTTGAATTCACAGACAGAGCATCACTAAAGGTAATTGTATAGGCAATCATAAGAGATAATGAGGTTGTGTATCCTTCTTTTACTCTTAAGTGATTTAGAATAAACAATATGTAAATAATTGTGTTTGTAGGCATAAAGTATCCAGAAATAATACATAATAACAATGGGAAAATGGGGACGAGAGAACAGGAATATGTGGGAATAAATTTCTGTATTTTACTATAATTAAGTGATTGGATGTGGATGGATTAAAATGTACCAGTTAACTAAAAACACAGTTCAAGACATATAAATTTATGTTACCTATTCTCATCACATGAAAAGGAAAGCATACTTCAACTGATTTAATAATTTTACAATGTACTATATATCAAAATAATGCATTGCACACCATAAATATAGTTTTTATTTGTTAGTTATGAGCTTTATAACTTGTCAATTATCATGATGGAGAAAAGGAATATAGTTGAAGTTGTTAAAGATACTAAAATATATAAAAATATTCACCTGGTATATAAGAAAGCAGGCGAGGGGGAGCAGGAGAACAAAAGATATGTAAGACATAGTAAATAAAAAGCAAAGGTATACATGGAAGCCACCTTTTTTAATAGTAGCACGAATATGAGTGGGCTAAGCTTTCCATTCAAAATAAAGAGGCTGTAAAACTGGGAGAAAACACAAGACACAACTAGAGAAGCCACACATTTGATTAAAAATACAAAGAATTGGGGCTGGAGAGATGGCTCAGTGGTTAAGAGCACTGGTTGCTCTTCCAAAGGTCCTGAGTTCAATTCCCAGCAACCACATGGTGGCTCACAACCATTTGTAATGAGATCTGGTGCTCTCTTCAGGCCTGCAGGCATACGTGCAAGCAGAATACTGTATACATAGTAGATAAATAAATCTTAAAAAAAATATAAAGAATTTGATAGGAAAAGAAGAGGGAAATAGACTATACAAACTGAAGCCATAAAAAGTATGGAGTGGCTGTGCTCATATCAGCTGAATTAAACAGGAGATAGAGAGGGACATTTTATAAAAATTCCAGTCAGGGAATGTGTAACAGTTGTAAATATATATATGCCCCTAATAACAGAGATCTAAGCCCACAAAACAAAAGTTGGAAACATTGATTTGACAAGTAGTTTAAGAATAATAGTTTCAAATTTTAATATTTTCTTCAAATAATGGGTAGCACAACGAAGCAGATGTATAACAAAGACAAAAACTTTAAATAAAACTACACTCTAAGTAGATTGAACAGATATCTCTAACTTGCTCCATTTAGCCCCATTTAATAGTAGCAGAGTGTGTATTTTTCTCAAACGCACATGGTGCATTCCCCAAACAGACTCCATGCTAGACCCTGAAATAAGTCTCAACAAATTCCAAAGGATTTAACTCACATAAAGTACATTCCCACACAGAATGAAATTAGACTCAATAAAAAAGGAAATCTGGGAAGTCAAAAATGTATGTAAATCATCTTTCCTATAAATAACCAGTGGATTAGATAAAAAAAATCAAAAATGGAAATTACCAGACACTTTAAGATGAACAGAAATTGAGAGGCGACATATAAATGCACGCAGGCAAAGTAGATACTAGAGGGAAATGAATAGCTACAAACAGGTCGGCTTAGCACTTGAAGTCAACTGTAACATTTGAAAATACTTTTATGATACCTCATACATTGTATGGAAATTTAAGAAATAAGAAGAAAGCTCTCAAATAAGCTACTTAACCATAGTAAAGCAGCAAAGGGTCTCCTACGAAAGATTTTCAGTATCAAGGAACACCATGGCTGATTTCTGGTGAGGGCTGTGTTCTGGCTTGCAGAGTGTTGAATTCTATGTGTCCTCCCTTGGAAGGGGCTGACTAGCTTTCTAAGATCTCCTTCATTAAAAGGATGACTAATCACATTCATAAGGGAGAATCACTAGGATTCTGTAGCCCGACCTAAACCATTACTGTGGTAGTTAGACTTCAGCATATGAGTCTTCAGGGAAAGTAAGCATTCAGACCACAGCAGAACACAATATAGGCAAATGGCTTTGGAAAACAGTTTGAAAGTTGCACAAAATTTTAAACACAGAGTTACCATGTGGCCCAGTAGTCTTTCTTCTAGTTGCATACCTAAGGTCATTTAAAATACACATTACACGAAGACGTAAACACGAATGTTATAGCCGAATTGTTCATGGAAGTCAAGTGGATGCCATCCAAACGCCTACCAATGGATGTGTGTCCAAACAGAACATGGGATATCAATAGGACATTTCTTATGCTGTAGAAATAAAGGAAGTACTTATCATTAAGGAGGGACCTTGAAATCAGGCTACTAACTGATAAAGAGCCAGAACAGACTACACATTGTATCATTAGGTCTGCATGCTTCAGCAAATTTATAGAGACAGAAGTGGGTTTATGAGCAGGTGCCTGGGACTGGGCTGGAGGCTTGGGGTTAGAGGATGATTTTTTGTCAATGCGGGGTTCCTCTCGAGGATGATGAAAATGTTCTAAGTTAGATTGGTGATAGCGGTATGTGAAGTGTGCAAGTGAGTCCACCGAACCCCGTTGGCTGGGGCACTTAGGTCACTGGTACGCTGTATAAGTTCTACATCAATGGAAGCATTGAAGGTAGTGTTACTGGTAATTAACTGACTTCAGGTAGAGGTTTCCCAGCTCTGGGGGATGCAGGGGAACCTTTCTGAGTTTTAGACTCCATTTGCAGTGAGGTCTGTCTGGGAAGAATAGCAGATATAGTTAACTATGAGCTCTTTGGACCTGACATCTTCTTCCAGAACTGTGCATTCTCTTCATCTACTATGCAGATGTAAGCACACACACGCAGACTGGTGTGGTCTAGAAAATGCTTTTGGTCCCCGGCAGGATTGTGTACTATATGCTGTGTCTGTCTTCTAGCAAAGCAGAGAGGAACTAAGAAGCAGGAGACATGCATCATCCTTCCCTTAAAACTGTACCACTTCCCAAAGAAAACTGTTTCTTCGGATCAGGGTTAGGGTTCCAGTGAGTGTGGGCTCACTGCCTGTGAAACCTGGGAGTGCTGTTGAGAAATACTGCCTGATTTTAAGACGCGAGAATTGCTTCCTTGGTGATTGTAGGGGGAAAAGACTGGTCTCATACTAGCTTTTCTCCTGCCTCTGCCTCATGAGTGCTGCTGTCACAGGGATGCACCACTCTTGGATGAGGAGTTGGACTTCTCCAGAATGTTCAGGGCTATTTATTTTTCTTTTGAAAAACTTTGTTATTCTGCATGTGGCTGTTTTGTGTATGACTGGGCAGCAGATGCATGCAGTATCCTGGAGGGCAGCAGATGTTGAGTCTCCTGGAACTGGAGTTATGGATGGTTGTGAGCTACCATATGGGTAATTGAACCTGGGTCTTCTGCATGAACAACAAGTGCACCATCTTCCCAGCCCCATTCTGGGCTATTTCTCATGGTCTAATGGTTCCCTAAGAGGGGACAATGGTACCACAGAGTAGCGCTGGGGCTTGTGCTGGGCTTAAGGTGTGTATGATATCAGTGTGAAGTGAGGGTGTTTAGACCCCCAGATAAACTAGAGAGATGCTCCCCTTTCTTGGTTTTAGAAATCTCTTGGCCCTGGGAAGCGAGGCTTGCCGCAGGAAGGATGGATGGCTCAGACATTATCTAGAAAAGCCAGTCCATTTCCTTGCAGGAACAGCCTGTCAATATGCTTTTGTCTGCTTGACAATGTGTGGGAAACATCCTTGATTTTTTTTTTTTTTTGTAACTGTGCATATAATTTCTTAGTATTTCACTTCCGGGCATTGATTAAAGCTTTTCTGTCTCTTAGAGTCATTAAGTAGAAAAACGTCTGCTGGAGACAGATTGGTGGTGTTTCTAGGGACCTGCTCAGAGAGGTCAGGGTCTGTAACTTGCTGAGAAGTTTGTTCTGGTCCTTGGCAAATAGACATTGCTGGCCAACGTTTGCTGTGTTTATTACATGTGGATACCATAGTAAATGCTGGCCACAAATGACCTCACTCTGTCTTCCTACAATCAGGCTGATCTGCTATTATGATCCCCTTTTCTGATGTAAAATGAAGACTCACAACATTAAATAATATAGTTAGCACTACTCAGCATGTAGTAAGAGAGACACTAAGGCCACATGGTCTGACCGGATGAAGGTGTTACACCAAACCCAAACTCCTTAACGCCCTGAGGCATCTAACTACCTAGGTGTTGGCTCCCAGGGCGTAGGCACAATCCTAGAGTGTCAAATCTGGTGATGTGTATTTCGGTTCCTTCCAAGAACATGCGAGAACATGGCATGTCTGTGCTTGTGCTTGTGCTCAGCAGGGAAGAGGAGGCACCTTGGGAAACTGTCCTTACTTTCTTTGTCCACCCACAGTCACTCAGAAGGCGACATTTGCATAAAGTTGTCTTAAGATGATAGTGGCATCCACTGGTGGCTGCTGTCCTGGTGGGCAGAGTGACTGTGTTGAAGGGTGGGAGGGAATTCCAGGCTGTTACGGTCTTTCTCCTTATTTGCCTACGACGTCAGAAGGGAGCCTTTAGGGTAATTTCCTCTGCACAGATGAGGAATCTCAGAAGCAAGGATGAGAAGACACTCAATGAGGTTTGTCCAAGTTAGTCAACTGAAGTGGGCCAAAGACTATGCTAAGTACTTCAGATACATGATCCCAGGAAGTCCTCCCAACAGCCTCCTTGGTGGGCAGTCTGTTTTACCAATGAGGGCACAGATGGTGTTGGCTGCTTTTCTCGTTCCTGTTAGTAAATACCTCGCAAAACTGCTTAAGAGAGAAAGGGTTTGGCTCCAGGTAATGGAAGACACTATGGTCTGTGATGAGAGGTCGGGAGCCTGTGGCTGGGACCCTCACACCTAGAGTAGAGGGCACAGGAAGTGGGGTACAACACTTCTGGCTGCTGATTTTAGCTATATGAGGAAGGCTAACTGCAAAAATCCAACTTCCGAACCCTAATGGCTCTGACCAGCAGAGACATTTTCCGCATGTGGAGATTCTCTGGTGAGTTGGATGGAAACCTAAATTCTATCCAAGGATACAATTTTGGGCGCCCCAGCCTGTTCCTAGAAACGCATGGGAAGAGAACACAGAAGATCTCATGAGAGGGTTCCATGGCTCTGGCCTAGATCTAGAACAGACTATTTCCACCACGTTTGACTGGCGGTAACCCGGGTACATGGCACCACTTGACTGCAAGGGAAGTGTATTCAAGCTCATCAGTCTGGAAGAAAAGCGGAGCTGTGGCTGTGAGAACATGGTAGTCTCTGTCACAGGGCCATTATGTAGAGTCACTTGCTATGTGATAGTGCACAGTCCTTGGTGATAAACAGCATCCATCCCAGTGGTCCCAAAGACTGCATCACTTGGTGTGTGGTAGCAGTCTTAGTTCATCCAAGCATACACTATGATACTATTAGCATGACCATGACTCTTAGAAAGAGTTTAATTTTATGTGTGTGAGTGTTTGGTCTGCATATATGTCCGTCCACTTAGTCATGCAGTGCTTTCAGAGACCAGAAGAGGGCATCAGAATCTTCAAACAGGAATTTGGGGTGGTTAGTAGCCATCCTGTGAGTGCTGGGAATCAGACTGGATCCTCTGGAAGGTCAGTCAGTGCTCACCGGGCACTTGGCCATCTCTCCAGTTCCATACCGACACCTTTTGTAAGTACTAATTACAATGCCTCTCTGTCGTTAAACCACATATGAGGTGCCTGGATGTCATGCTAAGATACAGTGCTGCCGGTGGTAAAGCCAAGAGTAGACCCCAGCAACTCTGAATCTCCATTATCTGTATTGCCTCCCACACTCCTCCGAGGGGCAACCCAAGTTCTGTGTGTCTGGGCACTGGATGCTCTGTGTGACGAGGTGATGTTGGTGACAGCAGTCCTGTAGACTGTCCTTCGTGTGGCTGTCCACCTCACTCAGGGTCAGGCCTGTCACACTCCTCACTTATGTGGTGGTCAGGGACTCTGTTAGGAAGGACAGGTGAGTGACACGCTGTCATTCTCCCCGGGCAGGCTGGGCTGTCGTTAGCATTCAGGAGGCTCTAAGAGTTCTGTAAAAATCTCCTGCTGAAAGGGCTTAGGAACAACAGACATAAACACACTCTTGCTGAATGCCTCCCTCGGTTGAAGTTTCTGTGAGCACGGAGCTAAGAATTCCCATGCTCGTTGAGCAGCAAAGGGAGCTCAGGAATGCTGTTTTCCTTTGCGGGGCATGCCCAGAGTCTGTTTTTAGCAATGTTAGCGATGCGGCTAAATATGAGCAGGAATGTGGACTGTGTTCGCCATGTTTCTTAAAGGGCAGTATGTTTCTCTCGCCGCCTCTAGACCTTACTTGTTACAGGGGAGGATGAATAGTCTTCTTTTGGAAAATGCTGGCTTTCATTGCCTCTTTCCCTGTTTCCTCACTGGTCCATCCTAGGGAAGTGGAGCCATCAATTTTTCCTCCCTCTCTCCTGCAGCACTCCTCATGGAGAGCTTAGATCTGTAATCACGAGAGGTCTGAGCACATGATGCCTGCATTTAGGGTTCCAGGGTCCATTCATTTTCTCCTGCTGACCGGTGGGTAGTTCCAAGCATGGGTTTTAACGTGTGTAGTTCCTCCAGAGCCTGAATCTTGGTATGCTGCCAGCTTTGTCTGTCCTGTGCCGTGCTCTGTACTTGAACTTGGGTCTTCTGCCATGGGTAAAAAGTGGCCTTGTAGTTAGAGTTGAATATAAGAGTTCTTCTGGGGAGCTGTAGACAGAAGGTCTCAATGATAACCCAAAGTTTCATTTCACTTAAGTTTACCATGGGGAACCAATGAGTTTCTTGGGCTTATTTACAAAGCATGGGTAAGGGGTTCTTGGCAGAACTGTGAGTGACCTTAAGGCATTTCCTTAGCAATATTGATGAAGCCCTCTCACCCCCCATAGCCTCCCATTAGTCTCCCCAGCCTATATCTCTAGCGCCTCTCTGAGACCCCAAGGACATGTATAATCAGGGCCAAATTGCATGCACATGTCAGGGAGCAGAGGCTGGAATATCAGGAGACTGTCCAATCTTCCTCCCCATCCCTCATTTTATGAAGGAATATCGACAGTCATAGGTCCGGTAGTGATCAATGCTTGCAAGCAGGTACAGTTGGTTGGAGGAAGACGACAGTTGTCTGACTTGGAGGATGGCCCTCTACCTCCATGACAAGCTCCAAGGGTCACTGCTTGTTAGATGGTGATTAAGGGGGTTTGAGGGGGTTTTCCAGGCCCAGATGTCAGAATGATAGTAACACATAACATCTGTTCTCGTAAAAAAGCAGAGTGGAAAGCACAAATCTCTGGTGACTTTCAATAAATCCTGAACCCAGAGGGGAGGCAGCTTCCTCTGTGTGCCTAGGGTATCTACAAATATTCCCCGAGACAGACAGACAGACACAGAGAGACAGAGACAGAGAGAAAGACAGAGAGAGAGACAGAGAGAAGGAGAGAAACAGTGAAGAACTCACTCCCTGGAGTCTGCTTAGGTGAGGCTTTTCTTACCTAATGGTATCCCTGAGTCTTCATCTATTGGGCTTGGGGAAGAATATTGGTCAGGATGCTTATGGTAAGGAATAAGAAAGAGACTTGAATATGTGTGGTCCAGGGAGGGAATCCAGGACAATGGCAAAAATCAATGCAGCTCATAAAGAATCAAGGTCTGGCTTGCTTCCTTCTTTCCTTCCTTCCCTCCCTCCCTCCTTCCCTCCCTCCCTCCCTCCCTCCCTCCCTCCCTCCCTCCCTTCCTTCCTTTCTTCTTCTCTCTTTATTCCTCCTTTCCTTCCTACCACAAATCTGTTGATTTAGTCCACAGACACTTAGAAGGTACTCAACATGTCAGATTCCATGCCAGGTGACGGGAGTGACACACTGGGAAGGTGTGGTCCTTGTCTATAAAAAGCTCCAAGTCCAGTACGGGAGTAGAGCATGGGTGGATGTAGTAATTCATTGCTAGGGTGGGATGTGTTGAGTGCAGGTGGCCAGGCAAGTGGCCTGAGCAGACCCTTGTGTGTCAGTTCTGGCAGAAAGAAGTATTTGAACTGAATACCGAAAGATGTGTTGACTCTCAACTACAAAACCCTATGCGGAGGGTGAGGAACCTCGACAGGCAGACCTGTGTGTATAAAGTGTGGAAAGTGGGAAACAGTGAAGGCTTAGAGCTTGCTTCTCCATCAGTTCAGTGGAAAGGTTTTCTTCCCTTGTCCCTCTGAAAGGCTTTTGTGTTTCTGTTATTCACTGGGCTAGCGGAAGAGGTCTGTGAAATATTCTGTTTGTGATGGGTAAGGAGTGAGACTCTGTCGGCCACTGTATTCCTCCCTCACCTTTCCCTTTGAACACATAACAGGAAACGTGAAAGAAAACACCACCCATTCATCATTCTGACAGGTCAGTCTGAGGTTGCCGGCTACTCTTATTCCACTAGGGTGTGACTTCCAGAGCAGCGGAAGGAGGGCTGTGTTGTCCCCTCTGGAAGCTGCTCAAGCCTCCAGCTCTCTCTAAGTTAGCCTACAGAAGTCACTCAAAAGTAGGACCCACTGCTGTGGCATTTGGCAGTACCCAGCCACAGAGGTGGCACAGCACTAGAGGTGGATGCTGGGGACCCCCACTGGGCCCAGCAATCAATGAGATGCTGGATCTTAGGGGTAGGAGTGGTACAGGAGTAGGGGCCAGGATAGTCCGGCATCTCTCAAGTGACTTGAGAAAGCAGAGGTTTTACTCCATGGCAAGAAATTATTCCATCTTTTAAGAACTGAGGTTGCTAGAGCAGCACCATACCAAGGAGGTGACAACCCCGAGATAAAGAGATGGAAATTTATGAGCCATGTTTGGATTATTTAGAATCCAATCAAAAATCCTCCTGGTAGCTTCTGCTTGTCAACAGGGGAGATTTTGTCTGGGTGACTTGGAGTCTTCCAGATGTTGGGCACTGGACAAGTGGGCTTCTAATCGTTCAACCATAGCTTAAGCCAGTTCTCAAACTCCATGGTTTCAGGAACATTTTACACTTTCAAAAATTACCAGTAGCCTAAAGGGAAGATGTTTTTTCTAATGTAGTTTATGGGGCAGTGAGCTGCTAAGAGGGTAAAGGCACTTGCTGCACAAGTTTAGAGACCTGAGTTTGATCCCCAGGACCCATGTAAAGGTGGAAGGGGAACCAGTTCTATGGAGTTGTCCTCTGATGTCCACACATGTGCCATAACGTGTTTCTGTGTCCCCCATACTTGCACAAACACAGTAACAGTAATGGATAAACATTTTTTTTTAAATGTAGGTTATAAGATGGGAGGTGGTGATGGATGGGTTTAATCCCAGCACTCAGAAGCAGAGGCAGGTGGATCTCTGCGAGTTTGAGGCCAGCCTGGTCTACAGAGTGAGTTCCAGGACAGCCAGGGCTACACAGAGAAACCCTGTCTCAAAAAATGTAGGTTATACCTATAAACATATGCCAGAGTAGAAATTTAAACTGAGAAAGTTTCAAGCAGTTATTATTTTGTTTAATAATGGCAATAATCAGCCCAATTATAAGTTGGCACAAGTGAGACTGTTTCGTGCACAGGCAGTTACAGAATTCTGGTTTGTTTGAGCTGCTGTGATCAAATGCGATAAGCAAGGCACCATATAAACCACCCAAGCTTATCACTCAGTTCTCAGATTGGAAAGTTCAAGGCACCGCAGACTAAGGATCTAGTGATGACCCACATCCTGGTTCCTAAATAGGCATCTTCCTAGGATGTCCTCATATGGTGACAAGTGTGGAGGAATTCCCTGGGTTCCTTCAGCAGAGACATCAATCCTGCTAATGAGGGTTCTGCTCTCCCCCCCATCGTATCAGCAGTTACAGGTTGGACACATGAACTTGGAAGGGGGAGGGGAGTGAGGTGCAGATGTTCAATCAATAGCAGTTTTCAAAACAAAGCAAAATAAACCATTTTATTGAGAACATTACATAATATTTTGTAAGTTTCTTTGTGCCTGGTTTGACAGAACAAAGCTGAATGTCACTCCTGCCCCAGCCATCAGTTGGCCATGCTATGTAGGTCAGGCTGTTGTGGTTGAAGAGTATGAATCCCGTTCTCCGCAAAGATATGGAGACTCAGAATGGAGAAGCATGCTACAGCATCTTCAGATAACTGTTGACATTCTCATTTGATATGACAGCTGAAGGAGTCCAATCATATATTTTAGAGATGGTTGTGATGTAGAACCCAATTAATATAGTGGATATACGCACTCTGTTGCATCCAAGTTCTCCAGGCTGGAGAGATGGCTGTCTGTTTAAGAACACTTGCTGCTCTTGCAGAGGACCCGAGTTCAGTCCCCAGTTCCCAGCACCCACACTGGGCAGATCACAACCACCTGTAACTCTAGCTAAGGAGTTTCCTTGCCCTCGTCTGGCCTCTGAGGGCACCCGTACATGTGTGCACGTGTACACATGACTAATAGAATAATAAAAATAAACATGTGAAGTTCACTGCTCTGTTTGTACCCCCACTCTTGAACCTTTTACCCAGACGCATTTCTGAAACACCATGCATTGTTCCGTGGAAAAGTCAGGTCCCCAAGTCACCTTCTGGGTGTGACAAGATTTTGTCACACAGTACACTAATCCCCTGCACTTATATCCCTACCCATAGTGTGAGCATCTGGCAATGTCCTCTGGTCCTCAAAGGACTAGGGACAAGCTTTGAAATTTTCCAATTTTTCCTTCAAAACCTTGAATTTTTGTCTTTGAGGGAAAATATTATCAGTTATTTAAAGTGGCAAAGCTTTGAAACAAGCCACCAAATTCCCGTTTGAATGCTTTTGCTGTTGGTTGTTCTTTCAAGTAGCAACAAGGTTCCACAAAAAAAAAGTGGCCAGTTCAGGCTGAAACGCAAACAAACAGCCAGACAGGGCTTTGTTTGTTTTTTTTCCTTGAGACAACTTAAGCATACAATAGAATGCTGTATGGGCCTGGGTGTGCACACCATGCTTGCTTAGCAGAGCCAAGAGGAGTAATTCACACAGTGGTTTGTGGGTTTGGCTTTGTATTCCACACTGCCAAGGCACTTCAAGGGACAAATGGCTTTTTGTGGGGTTTAACTGAAGGCTTGTCTACAGTACCTACATGTTCAAACATGCCCCTGGAAGCTCTGGCTGCTTCTTCACTGCTGAGAGCAGAGCTCAGCCTCCCCGAGGGGCATCTCCCTGGATCTTCAGCGGTTTACTGGGGTTTTCTTTGCTTAGATTCCACTATACCAGCTGTCCCCTTGTGCTTGTGCCTTCCTTCTCCGTCCCAGACAGAACTTCCAGGCTTTTCTTGAAACAACTCTGTCTGTCCTTGTACTCCCTGTCCCCAACTGTTGGCAGAGGACTTGTTTCGATTTTATCTTCTTGGGCCCGCTAGATGCATCATTTGGACAAAAGTCCCCTGGAATCTCAGGGCCACTGCTTCTGCCTCCTTCTTTTGCTCCCCCGCATGTGTTCTCATTTGTCTACGAGAACACACTCCTTCAAATATCAGCACTGTTCGGCCAGCTCGCTCCTGATGCCCCTCTGCCGGGCGTTCTGACATTCTAAGAATTTCCTTCTCTGTCTTATCAGGTGTGACACGCAGTTAGCTGGTTGAGTAGAGTTGTACAAATCATGGTTCCCTCACTTGGGTTACCTGGGGCCTTGGGAATCATGGGCTTCTTAAAGATAAGGCTATGTCTCGGGCACCTCTGCCTTTCCCTCCCAGCCCAGGGATGCTAGCACACCATGTGTGTTCTGCATCCACTGACAGTGGGTCTGTATGGCTCTGCTTTGCTTCTCGCTTTTCTAAAAGAGCTGGAAATCTGGTGACCAGGGCTTCAGGAGGTGTCATGGTAATGCGTGCTCTATAGAAGGTCTACATTTAAATGAGTGTGTGACAGCTCCTTGGACCTCTGGTCTTTTGATGCTCTACCTGAGGGGAATGGGATGTAAATGTGTCCTTTGCTGGTGTTAGATAGAGAGGAATTTCGTAGTGACAACCTTTTTCATTCATTGATCATACTTGGCTTCTACATGCTTTTCAGACAGAAGCAGAACAAGAGAACTTCCTGCCCCTTGAATTGTATCTTTACTTATGGGTGGACTCTGGGCATCACCTTTCCCGTCCATTCAAAATATGCGAGTTGAGCAATGACTTTGATTAGGCACCAGATTTGAGAGGACTGAGGGACATCAGAGAGGCTGGCATTTGTTGGGACAGAATTCACATCTAGAGGGACTGTTGCAGTGAGACAGAATCTGGGGGGTGGTCCTGGGAGCTGTGGGGGACTAAGCGGGGACCGGCATTACGCCCCCTGACAGGAACTCCAGGGCATAGGGGTTGGGGAGTGGAGGTACATTCACACCACTTTAGGAAATGTATTCCACACGATGAAAAACCAAGAGCAGCTGCTCAGAAGACACAAGGAAATTGCTAGATTTTCACAAAAGTGCACATGAATAGCTTTCCTGGGGTGGGGGTGGGGAAATCAGACAGTCAAGGGTCTTGATTCTATGAGGTGGTAAAGACGAGAGAAAAATAGCTGAGCATCATGGTAGCTCTTAGTATCCCCTTCGGTGGGACACATCTGTTTATGCTCTGCAGGGTCAAGCCTACCATGGAGGGTTCGGGGTAGGTTCCGCATTGTGTATCATTGACTCTGCAGGGCAACAGATGGGCACACGACCCCTTCACAGGAAGGGCAATGCTAATGAGGAGCAGTCACAGAGCCCCGTAAGTGCCCTCTGCCACCTGGGCTCTGCCTTCCTCCCCGACTCCCCCCTCCAGCTGTCAATCCTCTCATTCTGCTCAGGCCCATGGCTGTCCCTCCAATACACCAGTTTTGCTTCTGCCCCAGACTTCGCCCTGCTGCTTCCTCTGCCTGCGGCATCCACTTCCTTGCTTCCTTCAGACCATCCAGCTCATCCCGTCCCACCCTTCTCAGTGCCTCTGTGCCATTTTCCTTTGTGCACCAATAATGTCCAGAGACTCCTCGATCCATCTGTTCCCCTGTTGTCTTTCTCCTCCAGGAGACTAGAAGTTTCATGAGGGCAGGCACGTGGTCTTGTTCATCTCAGTGCCTTATCTGACATAAGCAGGTCTCTAATAAATACATTTGCGTGGAGACTGTTTATCTGTGCAACAATAAAGTCCGCTCCAAAGTGGAGAGGCTCCCATCAGGCATCATGGCAGCCTGTCTAGATGCTTCTCTCACACCAAATGTGAAGTGGTCATGTGAATTCTTTGTAGACCCTAGGCGGAGATTTCTGGCATCTTCAATAAGACTAGCCAGGAGGGTCACAGCACCAGGTGGGATGGAAAACCCAAAGGCAAGCAGCAGCTGTGTCCTTCGCGTTGTACTGGATGAGACTGCAGCAAGTAAGGCTGGCAGAGGGTAGAGTGCAGGACTGGGAGGGCAGTGGCCTGGGTGTGGAGGTCAGCGGGGATTTTACCAGCCTGTCTTCCGGCTCTCTGCTTGGCTCAGTGTTCAACTCCAAAAGAGCAGGTCTGTCACCAGCTAGTTGAGGTGAGAAGTGCAGGAAGCCCTGGCTACCCTGCTTCCCAGAAGGCAGGGATTACTCTCAACCAGCCCTTTTGGCTCTGGTTGAGGGCCATTTGCAAGCCGGATGGAAATGAACCCACGGTTTTAGTTGGAACTTGAGTTGTCTTATATCTCTGAGTCCTTCCTCTTGCCCAGACTTATCCCTCTGCCCTGTGTTTGCCCTGTGCTTAAAGTCCCCTGGGTCAACACTCCACATGGAAATTAAGCTACAGTTTTAGTTAGAACTCAAGTTGTCTTGTATTTCTGAGTCCTGCCTCTTACCCAGACTTCCCCTGGGTTAGCACTTCAGCCCCTGATTCTTACTCAGCCTTAGGGTGCTTCTGCCCTGTGTCTTTGATCAACTCGGAGAGATGAGGCTCCTCTGGCTGTCTCAGCTGGGACACAGCAAGCCTGCTTCTCTTGGGATACGAGCAAGAGACAAAAGACACACAGACAAAAATTGTCCTTAAGACACACTGCCTTCTTTATAGGGTTACAGGGGGCTGGGAAACAGGCATCAAATGATGTTGGGAGGAAAATGCCTTGCTGTCCTCTCACTAGGATGCCCTGGGGCTGGAGGAGGATAAAGGACACATGGGACTCCTAAGTTGGTTGCCTTGTCCAGGACAGGCTAGAAACACCCTGGTCCTGTGGCATGGTGACGCTTATGAGCAGGGAGAGTGGTGCGTTTGACCCTAACCCTGCTGAGCCCAGGCCGAGGAAGCAGTGCTCTGGAGTAGTGACAGGTAGGGCAGGCAGGTGGTCACTGGAGCTGCTGGTGCAGCATAGTGGCTAACTGCATCAACAGCATCTGTTTCTGCTGGCCAGGCGCTCGGCTTGGGTGGTACCCATCTAGTCCAGCTGTCAAGTATCTCAAGTGTTATCCCGGTGGGGAGGTCTCAGTTGTTCATATCTCAGTGTCTGCGCAACCGCAATCTGATCACGGCACTGTGGACACTTGAACTTGAAGGTGAGTTCTGTAGCAGAGCAACAAAGGGAAAGGTTCTGAGCAGAGGGAGCAGCTGAAGAGAGACATGAGAAAGCCTGGGGTGTTCTCGTGTATCTTGGGGATAGTCCTGTGAAAGCCTTTGGTCAGGAAGACCTGGTTCGGGGATGACCAGGATGGCACTGTCCTCTGTCTTCCTGACCAAAACCAGGTGTATCTGCTGATGCTTGCACAGAAGGCTCATATCTGGAAACAGTCTAGAAAATCTGGTCTCTAAAAGATGGTTGCATGCTTGGGCCTCATAGTGAAGTTGGTAACAAGGCCAAGGCTACTCTGTTACACAGAAGCCTCTGTTGTACAGAGATAACTGTATGTCTTCTGTCTGCCCTATATGTAGCAATTTTTTTTTTTGTTGTTAAAAGCTGCAAGATACAGAACTCTCCATCATCTACACACTCTTTATCTGGCCTTGCAGTCAAGGTCATAGGAAGCCCTCTATGCGAGGACTGGGAGCACTTTGCTGAGCTGTCAGAGCCTGTGAGGCCCCAAGTCCCAACCCCGTTCACTGTGGTTCAGATATATAGGCTGCTAACGTCACATGCTACACGGTCCCATCCCCCATGCTCCCAGGAGTCTGTCCTCACTGAGACTGGGTTAAAATGTGGACTAGGTCCGGTGCTCCTGGATTAGTGCATTGATTGATACAATCATTTATTGGCACAACCTCCAAGCACGTAGGAATGAGCTTGGTAGTTAATTTAGAAAGGACATTGCGTCCATTGATCTTAATCAGATGTACCTTCTCGCTGTCCTTCCTCCTCTGGAGTCCTGGGCGTCAGCTGTAGAGCTCTCACCTGTGTGGTTTCTGATTATGCCCTGTGTCCACGGAGTACTTGGCAGTCTCCCAAGTTGGGCGCCTGATGATTGGGAGGTGGAGACAGACTCACACTCAACTTGCTTCGTGTGGGAAAGTTCTTCTCTGCTTAACTAATTGAGACTCACATAAGTATTTAGACACATACTACACAGCTCGGCCCAGTTTGGAAGTCATTCTTTAGAAACTGATTTTCTTATAGTTTTAAAATGTGTGTGTGTGTGTGTGCGCGCACGTGCTTGTGTTGACATGCGTGAGTATCTGTGGATACTTGTGGAGGGCAGAGGTTTGACCCTGGGAATCTTCCTTTATTGGTCTCCACATTAATTTTGCGTCCTGGACTCTCACTGAACCCGGAGTTCACCAATTAGCTAGGCTGTCTGGCCAGGGAGCTCTGGGAATCCACCTGGACTTGTTGCCCCAGCTACAGCGTGATTGGAGAGTCAGCCTTTTACCTAAGTGGGAATCAGAGCTTAGAACATCATGCTTGCATAGGAAGCACTTTACTGACTCATCTGTCTATCTTCTCGGCCCTTGGAAAGCATGCTTTGAGATGGGGGAGCCATCTCAGCCTGCTGGCTGGTTTGTCATCTGTAATCCTGGTCACACCTGGAGAAAAGTGCCCTTGTCTGGCTGTGCTGTGACTGTGTCCCAAAGGTCTCCTGTTAGGGTAGTGGTTGTGTGGTGCTGAGACCTTTAAGAGGGAGCACTTAGTGGGAGGAGGTCCTCACTGGTTGCTCCCTGGTTGTTGTCTGCCCATTTATCTTCTCTGCTGGCAGAAATGCAATATGCCAGGAAGAAGCACAGCTCAGGAGCCTTCACCAGCATGGTGCCATCCTCTCTGGTCTATTCAGCCATCAAAACTGTCATCTCAGTAGCCTTTCTAAGTGCCTCCCAGCCTCAAGTATCCTGTTATAGTAACAAGAATGGACTGAAACAGATGGATGGCGCCAACATTCACTGAAGCCAGCAGACCAGGACACCCAGCAGGACTCAATACTTTCTCTACCACCATCATCACATGACCAGCAATGTGTACAAACTCCATCTTCTCCCTGATGGGTCTGTATCCGCCTACAGCAAATTCCTAGTCAGCCCCTCATGTCTGCTGAGGCTCTGCTGGCCGGGGAAGCCAGGCTGCCGTTCTGGTTGAGCTCAGCTCCGGAAGTGATCTTGTCGTTTTTCTCCTTTTCTCCCCTTCTCCCTTCCTGCCACCCTTTTCCTTCCTACCTGGGGTTGGAGGGCATACAAGGTTCCTGTTCCTTTGGATGGGTTACTCCAAGTCTCAGGTTCTACTGATACAGCCCCACTAAATTCTGATGGAGGAAGGTCATTGGTTAATTAATAAAAAAACTGCTTGGCCCTCATAGGTTAGAACATAGGTGGGTGAAGTAAACAGAACAGAATGCTGAGAGGAAGAGGAAGTGAGGTAAGACACCTTAGCTCTGCTCTCTAGAGCACACACGATGAAGCAAGTCACAAGGTCAGACATGCTGAATCTTTCCCGGTAAGCGTACCTTGGGGTGCTACACAGATTATTAGAAATGGGCTAAATTAATATGTGAGAATTAGCCAAGAAGAGGCTAGATATAATGGGCCAAGCAGTGTTTAAAAGAATACAATTTGTGGTGTTGTTATTTTGAGGCAAAGCTAGCCAGGCAGCCGGGAGCTGGGTGGCAGGAACACAGCCCGCAGCTCCCACAACAAAATTCTAAGTAGGTACAAAACATCCCCGAGTTTGTAGAGAACCAGGGAATGGTTCCCGGGGGAAGCTTGTCTGAGGCCATACTTTCCTCTCTTTCCCCCATCTTCACTCTGTGAGAGCAGCAGGAATCCTGTAGGAAGGTGAGGGCCTCATGGTGTCTGTTTGTCTTGCACATAGGAAGCCCATACCCACTTGTAACATGCGACTCCAACACCCCTCATTCTCCTCACTCCAGCAGGTGGGGGAGCTCGGTTACCAAGTCATCTTGTTGCTTTTTGCCATGTCCCTTTCTTCTTTCTTTAAAAGCTTAGCAATCAATCCATTCTGGGGAAGGACGGGAGGGAGCCCCTTCTTAATTGGCTCAAGGCCATCACACACATTACCAGGTGCACTCAACCTGCAATTTGCTTTTTAATTAAAGTTACTTCTCCCTACAGGAAAGCTGAACACTGGGTCAGTGTTCTCCCACTCAAAAAGGGTGTTTTGGGGAGTGGTGACATGGAGAAGGTTTGGTTAGCCTTTGTCGTACAGAAGTACAGAACCTGAATTTCCTTCCTGTCTCCTCTGGTCAGTAACTTGCAGATACATCTTCCCTAGACCCCTGGACAGTGGCAACTGCTGAGGTTTTTCTGGCCTGCCCTATTCCTTGTCCCACATTCTGCGGCTCAGAATGTTATCAGCCTCAGAGTTCGGATACATTCTAGAGCACATCAGAGACTTCTGTCTGCCTTCCCCATATACTTGCAGTCTGTTTTACCCCAAGGCTATACTGACCAGAAGACCATTCCCTTGAGAGTCATTCAGAAGGTTTTTACTTTTGGGAAAATTTGAAGGGTCATGAGGAAGGTCACAGCCTGGTCTTGATGCTTTTCTTTCCAGGTCAGGTTATTCTGTCGTGTCTCTGACATACTACATTTTCTTCTTCTTCTTCTTCTTCTTCTTCTTCTTCTTCTTCTTCTTCTTCTTCTTCTTCTTCTTCTTCTTCTTCTTCTTCTTCTTCTTCTTCTCCTCCTCCTCCTCCTCCTCCTCCTCCTCCTCCTCCTCCTCCTTCTTCTCTTCCCTCTGTCCCTCCCAGTTTGAGAGGATCTCATGCCCCTCTCCTGGCCTCCAGAGGCCCCTGCATGCATATGGTGCACAAAGATATGCTCAGACACACATATGTACATATGAGATAAAAATATTTACTATCACAAGAGAGAATGGCAGGTGTGGGGATTTTGAATCAAGTTGACAGTTTAGTTGGCAATCAACATAGTTTGACAACCTCCAGAGTCTGAGTATTGTCTTTTGTCTGCAGCAAACACATTCTGTCATCTTTCTAATGGCGGTCCAAGGGTTTTCCTTAGTGGTTTGGGATGCTGATCTCTTTCTTATAGTCTCTGTGAGACTCAGAAGAATGCCCATACTCGCGGAGTGCTTGGTGTGACGTAAGAATGTGCCTGCACATTGACAGATGTTCACCCCGCTCCTCCCCTCTTCTACCCCTGTCCTCTCTTCCAGTTGTATCTGGTTAGAACAGCCCCTTGTAACTTAGCTCTTTGGGGAATGAGCTCAATATGATGTTCCAACATTTAGGTTTTTCTCATAATTAATCCAGACCCCGGACTGAACCCAGGACACCCTGTAATCTGTGCCCTTGGATCTGGCCAGATGTAGTTGCACAGGGAAGATTATGCTGTCTCCAGAGGGTAGCCACTGCACTCACCTAAGCTGGAGCTTTAAGATACAGTAGGCTACCTCTACCTAATTTCTATAGATGGGGACCAGGAAGCATTGTAGTTCAAAGAAAGAGCTTCAGATTTTTTTTATGTCTTTCCATGTGACCATGGGCCACATCTTATTCTGTTTTCTGTTTCTATCACAATAATACTTGAGACTGGCTAATCATCAAAGAATATAATTTTATCTAGATGATAGTTCTAGAGCCTGGGAAGCCCAAGAACATGGGGCCCCCATTTGTTTGGGATTTTGTCAGGGTCTTCTTGCTGTATCATAGCATGGTAGAAAGTATCAGGGCCATGCAGAACACATCTAGCTCACATCTCTTGTTATAGAGTTACTAATGCCCACTATTGGGGCTCTACCTTCACGATTTCATTTCATTCTAATTACCTACAAAATGTTCACCTTGGGGGTTTGGTATTAAGTTCATAGTACATGAACTTTGGGAACACGTTCAAATCATAGCAGGTTAGTCACTGCGGTTGACTCTTTGAACCAAGTTCCTCTTCAGTAAAATAAGGGCAAGGTTTCCCCTCCAATGCACTGCAATGAGAACAATGTATGTTATTATTACACATATAGTTATTATTGTCAATATTCATGATAAGTATGATCATATTTGCCATGGAAATATTTGAAAATGTTCTTTTTAAGAAAAGGCCATATTGAGATTCTTTTCCCCCCAAGAATACTCGGTGCGAAACAAATGGGGTCCCTCACTTAGTAAAGTATATCATTCTCTATCCTTTCTTCTCTCCCTTTCCCCCTTCCCTCTGTCTCTTCATAACTTTTGTTGTTTGCCATGTACACTGTGTGAGGTTCTGGGGAGGGTGTGAGAGTGTGAGATTGGGTGAGGGCCAGAGTCTCGAGTCTCAAGTAAAGGAAAACACAGGACACAGATCCCAAGACTTGAGAACTAAATTCACTTGTTGCACAAAAGACACTTAGAAGTCATAATATTACAGCGAGGAAACAGGCTTTAGAAGGAGAAAGGATAGTCCAAAGTCCACTAGCTAATGACCAGCCTCTTCGGAGTCTGGAGTGCCAAGAGGGGGGGAGAACCTTGCCCCAGAAAATAAGGAAAAGGTCCTGCTGAATGAACCTTGAGCTGAGCCTTGGAGGAGGGCCAAGACTTTATAAGGCCAAAGTGGGAAGGGCATGCCTGATCCACGTGAGAACTTGAGCAAAGGTGTGTCCATGTCAAAGCAGGAACAGAACTAGGGATGACAGGGGGCTCTACAGTGGAGGGAAGCGGCTTTGCAGCCTCCAGAGAACCTGTGATCGGGGAGGCTGTAGGCGGATTTTTCTTTTGTGACTTCCAGCTCACAAATAATGACACAGAGACTTATTATTAACTATGAAAGGTTGGCTGTAGCTTTGCCTTGTTCCTAACTACTTCTTGTAAATTAACCTATATTTTTAAATCTACATTCTTCCATGTGGCTCATTCCCTCATCTTTGCACTGCCCATTCTGCTTCCTCTGCATCTGGCTGGCGAATCCTCCTTTCTTCTCTCTGGAGTTCTCTCTTTCTGGAAGTCCTGCCTGTACTCCCCTGCCTAGCTAGTGGCCAGTTAGCTTTTCATTGCCCCAAATCGTGCACTATATCTTCACACAGTGTAAGATATCCCACACTCCCCCCTTTTGTCTAAATAAGAAGGAAAGGTTCTAACTCTAACATAGTGAAACTATGTACAATAAGAACAATTATCAGGTAAGAATTACATTTACTAGTATCCAGTCCATTTGCATTTGGCAAATTTGAGAAATTACTCTATTATCTGCCCTATCCTGATGAATCTAAAGTTTAATACCCAAACGATGTTTTTATCATAACTTATATTACCATCCTAAAAATATCTTTTTAGACCTTAAAACATTTTTTAGATAAACAAATTAAGCTTTAATGTTTTTAACCCAATAAATTTTATATCTCTTTAGTAAGTTTTATTTTTAATTTGATAACAAAGAAAATGGTATAACTAGTCTTCAACCCCAAGCAGAGACCCAAGAAAGATATAATATTCTCTGACTAGACAGGAAGTGCAGAGCAAGCCACTTTCAGAACTATAGAAATAACAGAAGCAGCTGGCTGCCTGGACAGTGACCCTATTCTCTCCTGTCTAGCAATTGGCCATTCATCTCTTTATTAAACCAATCATAGTGATACATCTTCACATAGTGTAAACAAATATTCTACATCAGGTGGTCTTCAATGCAATGCCTTTCATTGTATAAGACTCTGACAAAAATTATTATTTGTGGCAGTGAGCTTGAGAACTGAACACTAGGACTTACTATGTTCTACGTAGGTGGGAGCAGTCACCCCATTAGGCAGATATAGCTAGATGCACCCAAATACTTAAAGAAACCTGGACCAAGACACTAGTGAAGAATACCCCATGATAAATCATGGATATTAATTTTCATGCATCGGGGCTTCCAGGCTAGAGCAAACAATTCTTCAGCCTCCTGAGAGAGTAGAGCAGCAAGCCTTTATAGGCACGCAGGGTGATTGATAGCAACACTCTGTTCCACCCCCGCTCTCCTAACATGATTCCTTTGCTGGGAGAGATGTTAAGCAGTCTCCATCTGTCTTGCATGGCTCTGTGGTCATCCTGTCGCAGGGATTCCCTCTGATATCAGCATCTGCCTGCTCCCTGAAGTGCCTTGCTTCCTTCTGACCACCTTAGAAAGTGCTAGGTGCCAATGGATGGTCCCTTATGATGCAAGACAGACTTCTCTTGGGGTTTGGTGTGTGTGTGTTGGTCACGTGTGCACATATATTTATGGGTGCATATGCATGTGTGTTTATGTTTGTGTGGAAGCCAGAGGCCAGTTTTGGTTGGCTGTCTTCCTCCATCACTTTAACCTTGATTTTTGAGACAGGCTTTCTCACCAAATCTGAAACTCACCAATTCATGTGGGTTGACTATCCAGCAAACACCAGAGAGTCTCCTGTCTCTGTCTTCTCAGTACTCAGTAAAACGGACAAAGACAGTGGCTGACCGTGGGCTCCTGACTGTTGTGAGAAAGGGCAGCTTGAGCAGGTGGAGCATGGAGCTGAGTATGACAGTTTCCTGTCTGTCTGTCAGATGCACAGTCCTTTGTCTGTCAGAGGCACACATGCACATGCTGTCTTAAAAATGTGCCTCAGTGTTTTCAGTTCCCGCTTGACCTTTACAATTCAAAATGGCAGCCACGCCTAGGTTAGACTTGTTGTGGTGCCGTTGCATTGTGTTCACTTCTTTCCTGTTAGGTGTGTGTTTCCACACCACTGGAAGCTGACAGAAAGGAGAGCACTCGTCAGCCATGTATAATGTAGAGTCCTATCATGCACCTCCTGGTAGGAGACTAGACAGGAAAGGCAGGCCAGTGTCCCATACATTCCAAGCACTGGCCAGGTAGGTCTAGACAGGAGTGTGGACCCAGGTCCAGGTCACATCCTGAGCCCATTCCATTGAACCTCTCTGGGCTTCAAGTTACTCATCTTTACAAGCAGAGATAACACAATAACTCCCTTTCGTGGTACCTTTTGAACTGTAGGCAAACTATTTCATTTGTCTCCTGACACAGGGTCAACAATCATTCCATGTTACTTTAAAACTATTACCTTACTTCTTCACCTTCTTTGTCCCTACAAGTCACTCGAGGGGTAAGCAGGGCACGCACTGTGTCCCTAGTTTTGAATTGGGGATCTGAGGCTCAGCTGTTACTTAGTTTAGGACCTCTTAGGAAACAGTGCCTAGTCTTCGACCCTGGCAAGACCCTATGTGACACAGTATCTATGCTACTGCCTAGATGTGTCCAAGGGGGAGAGTGGAAAGCCACCCAGATCTGCTGAACTGAGAATGCACAGGTAGAGTCCAGAGACCTGAGATTGCAAAGCACGTTCCTGGGAATGCCTCTGCCCAGTAGTGTTGGGGTCTGTTGGTATGGGACAATTCTGTGTTCTGTCAATTATGTTTTAAATAAATGCTGATTGGCCAGTAGCCAGGCAGGAAATATAGGCAGGACAACCAGACAGGAAGTAGAGGTGGGGCAATGAGAACAGGAGAATTCTGGGAAGGAGAAAGCCCATTCCTCCCCAGTCCTGTCCCAAACACAAAAGAAGGAAGATGTGATTTCCCCGCTGAAAAAGGTACTGAGTCATGTGGCTAGCATAGATAAGAATAATGGGTTAATATAAGTTATAAGAGTTAATAAGAAGCCTGAGCTAATGGGCCAATCAGTTTATCATTAATATAGACCTCTGTGTGATTTCTTTGGGGCTAAACGGCTGTGGGACCTGGTGGGAGGACAGAAACCAGGCAGGACAGAAAAACCCAGACAATAGTCTGTGGTCTTTACTGCTGGACACATGGCACCCATGTCATCCCAGGGTATGGGAGCAGGACAAAGACTCTGGGGTGAACAAACACCCTCATTGCCAGACGCCACACAGACATGATCATCATAGGCTAAGTAGGAGTGTGTGAAAATGCAGGCAAAAAAAAAAAAAAGGTCACATTTCCACACGCCAGCTTTTTTCCAGGTCACTGGATCTCTTTCTGGATTAGATAACCTCATTACATATTATGGGCTCTGTGGAGGAAGGCTATTTAAGCAGGGTTGAAATGTTCTTTGTTGAGGCATTATGTTCAGGCTGGACATGGCTGGCAGTAGGTTGCCTAAGCCAGCTCAGGCCACTGCCAAGGGCACTTGGGCACACTGTTGCCTGGCCACGGGTCTCGGTGCTCAGGCAGATGTCCTATTCTCTAAATGAGCACAAAAACTGCCTGTCCCCTCACTCTTCCCTTAATGGGAGCTGACCTCCTGTCTTAGAAGATGAGAGCCTTGGGGTCTTCAGGAAGCACAGGTGACTTACCTGGGGAAGCACTAACTCTGAAGCATCAGACTGAGCAGCACAGCCTCCCCTGCACTCTGCCCAGGGAGCTCACTGCAGCCCAACTGACTTCCTGCACCTTCTGCAAGTCAGTTCTCTATAGACCATCCCTTAGAACTGTATGAAAGTTGGTGATGGCCAAGAGCCAGTCAGTATGGGTTCAAGTCCTTGAACTTAGCACCTTGAACCTATCTATGAGCTCTTGGGGGAAATTACTAAATTGTGTCTATGCCTAGATTTTATCATTTGTAAAATGGAAATAGTTACCTCAGTAGGTTGCTGTGTAGATTAAATGTGATGTATAAATTGAGTCCCAGGGGAAGAACTCAGTGACTGTTGACTGCTAACTTCGTATCTTCAATGGGTGAGGACCCAGGGACAGTTTGGAAAGTGAGTCTTTAGAAGCTACTGAGACCAAATGCTCTGGCCCCTTGCCAGTGTGGTGGAGTGAAGAGCCAACCGAGGTCATCTTCCCCAGTGTACCTACCAAAGATGTGCCCTCTGTGAATGGATCTTGGTACACCATGGGAAGCAAAGCTGAGATAACAAATAGAGTTTGCTGAGATGAACATGGAAGAGTATGTGATGGTTAGTTTTACACCAGCTTGGCACAAGCTAGCGTCATCAGAGAAGAGATGCCTCCATGAGATCTCGCTGGAGGCAATCCTGTAAGATATTTTCTTAATGATTGATGGGAGAGGATGCAGCCCACTATGGGTGATGCTACCTTTGGTCTGGTGGTCCTGGGTTCTATAAGAAAGCAGGCTGAGAAAACCGTGAGGTACAAGCCAGTAAGCAGCACTCTTCCATGGTCTCTGCATTAGATTCTGCCTCCAGGTTCCTGCCCTGCTTGAGTTCCAGTCCCGACTTCCTCTAATAATGAACAGTGATGTGGAAGTATAAGCCAAATAAACCCTTTTCTCCTCAGTTTGCTCTTGGTCATGGAGTTTCATCACAGAAATAGTAACCCAAACAACCCAGAAATTGGTACCAGGAGTGGGGTGCTGCTAAGACAGACCTGTCTATGTGTTTGGAAGATGGTGGAAGGACTTTGGAACTTCGTTCTAGAAAAGCCATTGTGTGTTGAGAGCTCAGTGGAGTGTTGTGTAGGCGTGTGGAAGATAAGAATATTGGGAGCATCTGCAGGTGATGAAGGTCTGGCTTGGAAAGTTTCAAAGGGAGGCAAAAACTCTATTGAGACATTTTTGTGAAGAACCTGTGGTGTCTGGTCAGCTGGGGCTAGAGTCAACTGTGATTAAGAAGTCACGGGCACCCCTGAAGCGAAACCTTTGCATCACCGAGATGATTGATGCTGGTTATCTGGGGCCAAGAAGTTAGCTGTGATTAAGCAGAGAAGCAGCATCACTGAGGGGAACTCTTCTGGGAAGTGTTTCCTAAGAACCAACACACAGAGGCTGTGCTGCAGAGGCAGCCAAGGTTGTACCTAGTGCTGGCTGCTGAACTCGGTGCCGTAAGCATCACCCAGGTGTTAGGATCATGGAGAGCAGCTGAGGCTTGGCACTGTGAGAGGCCAGGAGAGGCCATTGCTAGGGTGCAGCCTCAGTGGCAGGTGAAAGCCCAGGATTGAAGGGATTATACAGAGAAATTGAGGGTTGGCATCAAGAAGGGAGCTGTTGGTGAGAGAGCAGCCCGGTTGCAGCAGAAGACCCCAGTGTTTTGGAGATACTAATGCTTTGGAATGACCACCAGGAATAGCAGCAGCTGTGGCATGGAGCCAGCGGGAGCCTAGAAGACAAGCTGTGTGTGCTGCAGAGGGTGGAGCCAGAGAAGTGGCCCAAGCCCTTTGGAGGAGCCCAGAGGATTGTGAATGTATCTCAGTCACTTATACAGATTTTTGTTTTTGTTTTTTTTAATCTGATTGTGACTATGCCATGGATCTTTTCTCTTGAAGGAAGAAAATATTTGGTCTTGATTTTACAGGAGCTCACAGTTGAGAGACTAGGTTTGAAAAGAGATTTCAGCTTTAAAAAGAGACGCTGGATTTCTTAAATAGACAATTTCAAAGTGTTTTAATTTGTAAAGGCTGTGGACTTTTTTAATTTATGAAATGTTTTATAACGTGATGCTTATTCTGATGTGTGATCTTAGAGATAAACAAGAGAAACCGTGGCTATGCCAGATTGACAAGGGTCAGCTGTGCTGGCTAGTTTTCTGTCAACTTGACACAGGTATAGTCATCAGAGAGGAAGGAACCTCAGTTGAGGAAATGTCTTATAAGATCTGGCTGTAGGCAAGCCCGTAGGGCATTTTCTTAGTGATTGGTGGGGGAGGGCCCAGTCTATTATGGGTGGCGCCTGCCCTGGGCTGGTGATCCCAGGTGGTATATGAAAGTGGGCTGAGCAAGCCATGAGGAACAAGCCAGCAAGCAGCTCTCTGGTTTCTGCATTAGCTCCTGCCTCCAGGTTTCTGCCTGGTTTGCATTCCTGTCCCGACTTCCTCCAATAATGAACAGCAATAGTAACCGTAACAAAGACAAGATTGGAGCATCCTCCCACACTTCATGGTCAGGGAAGCTCTGGGACTATTCAGCTGGGAAGGAGAGGGAGGAGGAGTTGATGAGGTGGATCATGGGGAAGATTCTTGGTAGCGCTTCTAACAGAATGCAAGAGCTTGTGCTCAAGAAACCAAAGCAATGAGGGGCACAAGGTCGTGAAGGCTGTGTGTGTGTGTGTGTGTGTGTGTGTGTGTGTGTGTGTGTGTGTGTGTGTAGAGAGAGAGAGAGAGATAGAGAGAGAGAGAGAGATGCACAAACTGCCACAGGTGCTGTGATGGGGTAAAATAGATGGGGCAGTGCAGGGACACCCAGGACAGCTAAGAAGGCTGGGTTAGGGACCAGCATGGCTCGAAGGTTGCTTCCACTGTGCTGTGGTGGGCAGAAGGGTGTGTGAGAAAGGGTGTGGGGAAGAGAACTAGGAAGCTGTGGGCTGTATTGGTAGACTCGATTTCACGTGCCGAATGATCTGCTGTGGGTCCTGTCCCATGCTGTGCAATTTGAAGCAGGCACGAACTACAGAAAGGGCCGGTTTCCTCTGGCTGCTGTCATTTCTAGCCACGCCCAACTCCCTCGCATGCCTGCTCCCACAGGAAACAAGGCCCCGTCCTTGTATCTTTCTGGTCAGGAAAAGTCCAAGCTGCATTTCCCATCAAACAGTCCCCTCCCTCAGTTCCTGAGTGGTCTGCTCTGTTCCTGTCCCCCCATTGGATTCCCACCCCTAAACCATTTCACCTTTTCCTGAGAACTTCCTGTCTCTGTGGACCAGCTTCTCTTGGAATCAATTAATCTTCCCTGACAGCTGCAGTCACCTCTTGTCCTGTTTTCTGATCCCCACTCTGAATCCCTGCCCTGCTTGCCTACTTACCAGCCACTGGAATGTAGGTCGTGGCTACCCAGGTTCTGCCCTGATGTAATGTGGTTGTGATGCTCAGCGTTGGTGATAGTACAGATTTTCATTGTGCCAGACAGTGTTCAGTCGTTTTTGGAAGGATAGTCTGCCTGGGCAGATGGGAAGGGGACCTTGGCGCGTGCCCGAGTGTTAAGGTCTTTCCCATTCTCCTGTGCTTAGAATGTGGGTGGGTCCTCCACAGGGCACTTTGGGAAACTGAAAACTCTCAGTTCCTTGGATAGATAGCTTCGGCTTGCAAGCTCCCTGAGAACAAAGTCTTTTAAAGAAATTTTCAGAGAAGAGGAGCAAGGGAGGGCAAGAGGGACTTAATCAACCAATAGCCTTGTGAGGATCTAGGCTATGATAGTTTCCAGGGCACACTGGCTTTATAATGTGATCTAACAGATGGCTGACTCCCAAGAACCCTTTTCCATGTTGGGATGTTGGGGTGGGGAAGCGTTGTCTTCCCAGAGGCTTCAAAGAGAGGAAGTCAAGTAAAAAGCGAACGCTCAGTTTCTTCCACTGTGGCATCACCTGGCTGGTTTATCTCGTTCCCTTTCAGTATTTCCAAAGCTCAGTCCTTGATTGAGTTACTATGAGTCTAACCTGTTACCTCCTGGCTTGTCAGGCATCCACCACCACTGTCCCGTGAGGGTCAGGGGACCTCTGATGAGTGAAAAAGAAGTGTTGGCTCCCAGTGCACAGCTGGCCAGAGGCGTGCTCCCATCTCTCTTCCACGGGGGGTACTCACAAATCACTCATCAGCTCAGACAGGGACTTACTTGTCAAGGTCATCTGGGCCCCAGAGACTGCCCTTAGAGGGCCATGTGGTTATTGGCTCAATATGAGTCAGAATCCAAGGCCCTAGTCCTTAGCATGCCCTTCTCAGGCTGCACACCGTGAGTATCCATCAACCCTAAGCACTCCACTGATCTAAGAGAGAGAAAGGGAAGTGGCAGCTTTCACTGAAGATGTGACCTGAAGCCCATCTTTGGAAATTCCAGTCGGCTTGCTGGCAGGAATGATTCGTGACCTGAGGGTGACAATGGGGAGCCTTGCTCCTTAAGGGGCCTTGTGGGTAAATGAGGAAATGAGTCAGGATGAGGATGGAGCTTGGCCTGGGCCTTCACAGCAGTGGATGGGAACCATGGGCGAATTGTGCAAAGGGCTCTTTCTTTCCCTCTAACTACTTGCAGCCCTCTTGGGTGGTTAGTGGGTTGTCTCTAAATGTGGCTGCTTAACAAATGACCCCGAGTCTCCGTGGCTTGTGACGCAAAGGTTGGTTCTGTCTTAGACCAAGCATTGGCTGTGGTTCTTGTCCATGTACTTCTCATTCCCCAACATGCTCTTTCTGTGGAGACTGAGAAGAGCAAGAGCTTGAGCCATGTGCCATAGTCACGTCTAAAACTTCTGTTCAGATGGGGTATACGTTCATGTTGTCTGTGTTCTTTTGGCCAAAACAGGTAAGTGGCAGAGCCTGTGGGTCTTTGTAAGTCAGGAGATGATGATTAGCTTTGTTATGGTAACAAATATCGGAGCTAAAGAAACCTGGAAAGAGGAAACACTTATTTTGGATCATGCCTCTAGGGCATGGTCTCCTGGCCCCATTGTTTGGTAGAGTGTCATGGCGGGAGCTCTTGAAGCAGAGGAGGTCCATTCTCATAGCAGCTAGGAAGCAAAAGGAGATAAAAGAGAAAGATATCCTAATATCCCCTTGCTTCTGCCACCTCTAATTTCACATTCCCTCCTGCAGTGATGCTGGCTGAGGATCAAACCTTTAGCACGTGGGGGTGGGACTTTGAGGAACACCTAAGGACCAAAGTATGCTATAATTTGAAGGGAAGGAGACAATACGACGCTGACTTCAGCAATGCTTTGCAGGGGAGCGGGATGGTAGAAGTGCAGAGTCCAGAGCGGCCATTCCCACTCGCCCCGCCCCCCTTTCCAGGAACTGCCCTGTTGTGGTTTGCAGTCCTGCTTTGACAGACGCAAAACCAAAACAGAGGTTCTCTGAGATATTGTGTTTCCAAACGGTCCCACCTCCTCAGTGGAAATCAATGGCTGTCTACTTTAATGGAGGTGTTAGTGTTTCTCGTGGTATTGATTACAAATAAATCAAGAATTAGGAAATCGCTCCTCAGTCGGTGTCGCTGGAGATTCCGATCTGGGTTACTTGGAGAAGTACTGTTGCCAACCCTTTTAACCGTGTCAGCAGAGAGCCGCTCACAAATCACCTGCGGGCTTCCAGGTGGCCAGTGAACAGAATGCCACTAAAGATGTTCGGGACATTCTACCCCGGGGAGCACTAAATGGCCCTGATGGCTTCTTGTTCTTTCACATATTTCAAAAGAGAACTAGTTGGGTGGGAACAGGAATTCAATAAAAGGGACCTAAGTAGGAGCTAGGAATGTGTACACATGTTTGCATTCATGTGTCCTTTGGAACTGCACAAAGGAATGCAGATGAGCAAGAGACAGGATCAAAAGGGCCCCCGTGGCTACTCTGCAAAAGATAAGCTATGCCAGGTCAAGTGAGAGAAGTCTGAAGGCCGGGGCAGATCGGCAGAAGGCTGTCCCCGAGGGCCTCTCACTTTGCTGAAATTGTTCAAGTTTCTCACCTTCCTCCTACATTTTGTCTGGAAGGATTTCAAGCTTGTGTAGAAATTCCAGGAGCCACGCAGGCATATCCCTGCTTCCTTTGTCAATATTTTACCACATTTGTCTCATTTTCTCTCTCTGTGCGTGCATATTATCTCCGAGAACCATTTGGGAATTACAGACACTGCTGTAAACACTTCAGCATCTATGGACGCAAACATTCTCCTGCAGAACCATTCTGTGCTTAGCACACTCAGAAAATGAGTATCACACATCCCCATCACCTGGAGTCCTCATTCCCCTTTGCCCGCTGGTTCCATGGATGCTCTTTATAGCAGAGTTCATCTGCAGGGGTAAAGTCCTGCTGCCTCTTCTCATATGCAAAGCTATTTGGAACATAACCATGATCAGTCCTTTGTTCTTTGTTCAAATCTTGCCCACAACATTATGCTCACAGATGAAGTGCTACTTTAAGACAGCCCTAGAACCCCCTGTGTAGATGAGATCAGCTTCAAACTCAGAAGGATTCGCCTGCCTCTTCCTCGCAAGTGGTGGGATTAAAGGTGTGCACCACCATGTGTGACTATGGACAAAGCTTTGAAACTGGGCCATGCTCATTCACTTATGCCTTTTCTGTGGCTTTTTTGGCCACATAGCTACAGATATGAATAGTTATGGGAGAGATGTGTCACAAAGCTTAAAATATTTGACTCTCTGATCTTTCAAGGAAAAGTCAGCTAACTCATGTGTTAGCCGTATACGATCATCTCTGGGGCCCAGTCAAGACTTTAACTTTGCACAGTTTCAAACTTTTTAAAATGCACAAATGATCCTTATTGTATGAGTGGTCTTACACACCCATGGCGGCAGTCTCCCTGGCACGATTTCCCGAGGCTCCTGACACCAACCTCATCTCCCACTAGTTCCCAGCAAGATCCCAGATTTATGCGTCTTATTCCTTGCTCCTCAAACACCTCCCCACCCTGTCTTGCAAGCACGACCTCCAGACAATCTTCTGGATCTTTTCCACACCCCTTCTCCAAACCCCTTTTCTACCGTCTAGTTTCCAAGCTCTTGAGAGCCTCTGGATCTTTCAAAGAATAAGCACTTAACCCATGAGTTCACTGATTCTGTTTCTACGGGCGTCTCCACTACTTTGTGGAGGAAGGGAGACATGCCGTACTTGTCTGTCTCCTCCACACCAAGCATAAGATCCTGAAGCACTCAGATTTATTGAATGAATGGCTGGATCTCTCGATGGTTCAAGGGATTCTATTCACAGATCTACCCTGTGTGATGTCCAGCCTGCTCTTCCTCGTGCCCTTTCCTCTCCCGGTGCCTGCTATGGAGGCACTGATCCTCATGATATCATGTGGCCTTAGATCAATATAATTCAGGGACCAAAGAGAAGGGTGGAGGGAGGATGATTGAGGCCACAAGCTAGCAGCATCCTACCTCTCTCCTCCTCCTTTGTGATGAGTCTTCTATCTGTCTAGCTAGCAGCCGTCACCAGTGGTTGAGTAGAATAGACGGCGTCAGCCTCCACTGCCTGGGAGGTAGTGCTGGAGAGAAGTGACTGAGTGGTACTTGGTGTGGTGCCCATCTCATCCCTCAATCATAGAGAACAGGGAGGAGAACACTGCATCCTTGGTCCAGATGAGGTAACAGGCATCTACTGGTGGTCTCATGGTTAGGAAGTGTCACCTGTGCTACAGACTGGCATCTGTGAGATCAAAGTACCACTTCTCTAGGAAGAGTTTTTGTGCCGGGGCACCAGGATTCTCCCTTTGAAGGAACACGTTGTCCCATACAGAATGCAGGGGTGTAGTTTTGTGTTAGGGTCCACATCAGCGCTTTCGAAAGAAGCCAAGGTTCTTCAATAAGAGGGAAAGTCTCCATTGGCGGTGTTTGGCATGTATCCAGCAGGGACATGTCGCTAATGATTCCTCGGAATGTGGCTAATCCAACTTTAATAAACATATTTAATTTAGTAGCCACACATGACCAGTGCCTATAAGCAGCGCAGCCTGCAGTAACTCCAGCTGAGTTCATTCTGGGCCAGGCCAGCACAGTTTTCATCGAGAAACTCCCCACAACCTGATTAGCAACGAGTTTGTTCTGAACTTGGGGGTCCTTGCAGCACTCTGAGCAACAGTGGCAACTTCTGGATTGGCATTTGAGAGAGTGCCTCTTCCAGCCCTAGAGCAAGACCTAGGGCGTGCAGAGGGCCCCGGGGGGGGGGGGGGATAGAAGACAGGGAAGTAAAGGTGTGTGGTGTGTGCGTGGTGTGATGTTGGGAGTTAGCTTTGCTCCACACTCCTGGGCTCTATCCACAGCCTCCCGTGGATGTAGGATGGATAACTGGGCTGTCATTGGCTTTCCAGTGTTAGTTCCCAGAAAGATGCCTGCTTTCCCAGGAGCAAGGCAGCTGGACTGTCACTAGGGGCAATGAACAGTCATTGTAAACCTGGAATTTGGTGCTCTGCATTTGGGGGCTGAAAGCTTATAGGCTCAGTAACCTGGGACAAGACCTTCACTACTCAGTACACAAGCTTCTCTGACTTGTAACTATGGATTAACAACTGTCACCCCAAGAGGCTCCTGTCCAAGTTAAGCAAGTGAAGACGTTCATCTTCTGCCTTCATTAACTCTCGAATCTGGGACTCCCTCGTTGGCTTTCAGGTCCTCGGCACCAGCCGTGGTGGCTGCAGTGTCTATCAGTGAAGTTCCCTTTTCTGCTTTTGGTTGTTGTTGCTGTTTTCTTCCCCCCCTCTTTAAAGTTTCTGCCTTTCAGAACTCAAAATACTTTTGGGAACTTTGTAAAAATATTTGTTCCCAAATCCTGGGTAAGGAGTCTGTTTTCTCGTCTCGTCTCCCTCTCTCTAGATATTTATAGTCCTGGATAGAAAAGAGTGACTTTGAGTTCTCAGAATAGTTTCCACAAAAGTGTGATGTTCGGGAGCCAGGGCCGGGTGGAGGGAGTGTTAGACTTGGCACAGGAGGCCTGGGTTTGAAGCCCATAGGCTCCAACCTCAACCTCCCACGACGTATGACCTCCCTGACCCAGGTCTACCCTGGCCTCGATTTCTTTCCTTGTGACTGGAAGAAACAGACGGCCAGATGATGTGGCTCCCTGGCTGTGGAGAGAGGAGCGTGGTTAATGCCAGCTCCATTTGAGCATTTAAATCCGTCTGTAGTTTCAGCGTCAGACTCACAAGTTGGGAACTGCTTGGGGCCCTTCCCATGGGGCTGGTGGCTGGAAGCTGTCCTGACCGGAAGGAAGTCGTCTTTGGAGTAGCTGTGAGAGGCAGCAAGGCTGGCTTCCCGGCTCCGGCCTGTTCTCCTGCCAAGGGGCCTTATTTAGACACACAGAGCAAAGCTTCTGGGGAGCAGACTGCAGACCAAGCTGAAGTTGCCCTGCGGCAACAAAGGCAGGGACAGCTGAGACCCCAGAGGCAGGGAGGGGCAAAATGAGCTGGTTTGAACCATGCAGCATGGACCCAGCCAATTAGCAGGGCAATCTTGTTTGTAGGTGCTAGAGCCTGAAGCCCTGAATAACAGGAGAAAACTCTCTGTGGAGAGAGGTGCTCATAGGAAACCTGGACGCTCTACATCTCTCCCTTCAGCTCTGTGCATGAAGACCACACAGTTTCCACCTCAGCCTCAGACAGGCAGACAGGATGTGAAGAAGGACAAACAGCCTCAAGTTCATGTTTACTCTGCCACTTTCCTGCACGGGACTCAGGAAAAAATGGCTTCAGTCAGGCAGCAGGTGCCCAACACCAAAGTGAGGGTTAAAGTGTGCGTGCAACATTTGGATGAATTTAAGTGGGTCCACCCTCCCCGTCACATTTAATGGCAAATCATGCACTGTGTTCATCTCCAGGGTCACTTGACCACTTGCAGAAGCCCTCCTGGGACCACCCCCAGAACTCTGAGATGGTGCTGTGCTGTCTGCCACAGGGTTGGTTTGGTGACAGCCTGGCTCAGTGTTGGCAACAGTGGTGTGTGCTTCCGGAATAAGACTCAAAACCTCAGTTTTATATACTGGAAGATCAGGGGTCTAGAGCTGAGGTGTTGATCAATTGGATCCTTCTGTACAGACTTCATCCTCCTTCTAGTGCCTCAGCTGCTGACCTGATTGGGGATACTTATAAAACAGATTAAGAAGGTCCAAGGGAAGGCTCTAATGTGGTAGGACTGGGGAAGCTTGGACAGAGGACATGCACGGGGGAAAAGAGAGAAGAGAAAGGCAAGAGACAGCCCACAAGTGGAAGGGACAGGTACGGATAGACCTCCAGCAGAGCCCTCCGGAGCCCCTCCTGCTAGCATAGTGAGTTAGGGTTTATAGTTTTCAAAACTGTGCAATAATAAGTTCCCAGTGTTGAGGGAAACCTATCTGTGGCACTTTGCTGGGGTGACATTAAAAAATCAGTATACATAGTGGTCCTATATGCTGGAAGCTGAGGCAGGAGGGTTGTCTTGAGTTTGAGGCTAACTTAGGCTACATAGCAAGTTCAAGACCAGTCTGGGATACAGTGTGAGACCTTGTCACAAACAAATAAACAATCAAAACCCAAACAAGTAAACAAATACATAAATAAAGAAGAGAAGGGGTTGGAAGAATGCCCATGGAGGCTCTTAGGTGGCCTGGCCAGGGCTAGCTCCACAGTCGTCCACCAAGGAGCCTTGGGCAGGGCCTTCCCCTCCGAGGCATGGCTTTCCCTTGGAACACTGGGGTCCTTTCACCTGTCGGGAGGTAAGATGGAAAGGTGAGCAGTGGCCATGCTCTTGTCTCTTCTAGCATCCTATTCTTGCCTCCCCCTTTCTGCAGAGACTGCTGCTGCCTGGCTGGCTCTGCCCAGCAGCAGCTTCCTCCCTCCCTTACTGCTTGGAAATTTCCAGAGGCGGCACCACACCCATGACCCCTGGAAAGCTCTACAGAAGATTCTGTTAGCCCAGCTCTGAGAGAGCAGGATCAAAAAGGCTTTCCTCAACCGTGAACTCTGGGGCCTGAATTAATGAAGGAACCCATGTTTATCGGACATCAGACTTTCCCGGCCCCACCGGGTGCTCAGATTAGCTTTCTCATTTATTCCTAACTAAGAATTCTATGAAGTCCAAATTTTGTAGAATGGATCACTGGGTATCAGAAGGCATAAGTAAGTTGCCCCAGGGCTCCTATTTATCATTGGCTGTGCTGGAATCTGAACAGAATTTTACCACTCCATATAACTTTCTATGCCTACATTCATTTGGGAAAGAAGTGGGGGGGGCTAATTTTCCAGTTTGAGAATATGGAGTTGGTTGGATGGGGCTGTGGGTGGAGGAGAGAAAGGCTCTTTCCAGAGCTCCTGAAGGACAGGTGGCTGTGCCCACTTTGGGACCTGTGTTCTCATTCTTTCCCTCCTCCCCTCCTCCGCTCCTGGCCTCTTTGGAAAAGGTGTCCAGGACTAAGAGGCTATGCCCCTTTATGGATTTTTAATAAAGATGATGAATGAGTCAAGAACTGATAAGCAAAGGCAAATAAATGGTCTTTGGGTTATGCATTATTCTCGTCAAATGTATTTTGCACTGTAAGCTCTAAGCGACTTTTTGGTTAAAAGACCGCCACAGAAGGAAAGGTTAAATACAATGAGTTTTCTATGGCAGACATGTTGACCAAGTGACTTCTACCGGGTGAGATCTTCGCAAACTTCACTTGACTCCCCAGTGGAGGAATTGTGACACATTATGCCAATGCCACCTTGCTCCTGGCGAGAAAGCCAGCAGAGCTGCCAGAAAAAACATCGCAGGGGACCCAGTGATTCTGCTTCCTGACCTGGAGGGCTCTGAGGCACAAGGGGAGGCAGGTGGGCATGTGACCTGCCCGCAATTGCTGTTGCTGGGCTTAATGTGTGGGGAGCTGGCCCCATTCCCCGCGCTACGCCACAGCGCCTGCGGTGGAGCTTGATAACAGGGAACATTCAGAGCTGGATGGACAGAGGATGACCAGAAACTCCCTGTGAGTGCCGATAAAGGATTCTCCTACAGCCAGGACTCAGAGAATTTCCCCCTGCCTCCTGTTTCCAAGGAGACCTGTTTGTCCCAAGCCTCTAAGCCATTGGGTACTGGTTGGTGAATTGTCATCCCCCTGATGTGGAAGAGGCATTCGGTTACAATTGCGCTTGCACACTGTGATTATTCTTCTGGACCTGCCTCCATCTCGTAGTTCCCATGTTTTGGAAGTCTGTTCTGCCCCCACCCAACCCTCTCCATGCACTAAACACAGGGATATACTTGGTGTTAGGACTGATTCTGGGGACTGGGAGCACAATGACAGCCTTGCGTCTGTCCCTGCTCTTGTGGGTCCCACCCCACAGGGAACACCAGCTGACAGTTACAGCTTGAGACACACAACAGATGGAAAAATGAGACTCCACACTGTGTACAAATCAGAAGCACAGGCAACTGGACTGTGGGGCACGGTAGCTGGGAAAGAGGTCATGGGGTGATGGGGCCAAACTTGCAAAGCTGCGCAGATTCTCCTAGGCAAGGGTGGGCGATGCATGAGCTGTCACGAGCGAGAACTTGCTGAATGCTGGATCACATTCCTAGCATTCATTGTCTCGCTTCTCTTTCCCCTCCTGAGCCTCTGGGAGGCCAAGAGGTGACAGAACTGAGGCGCATGCCCAGGCAGGTCTGGGCTTTCATGCCCTGTCTTGAAACTTCGCTGGCAAGGGTGAAGAGTGCTCTAGACTCTAAAGTGAGCGACCGCGTCAGTGAGCAAGACCGAAAGTGCGACCAACAGTGAGCATGACAGCGCCTTGACCGCGGGTGGAGATGTGGGCCTGCAGTCACTCCTTCCTGGAGGATATAATTCCCACCTGAGCCCGGTGCTGAGCCTGTGAATCATAGATCTGTAGGGCCATTCCCACCTTTAGTGTATAATCCTGGCCAGGGCAGCTGGGTGAACACACCTCCTGCTTAGCCTAGGAGTACCCAGGCCCAAGCTGCTGAGGCTGCGGGCTAGGAAACTCTGAGGCTAGGCGAGCTTTTCCATTTCCCAAGTCTGGGGAGAAGAGTGTGGAGGCTACATGACTTCAGGTATAAGCCTCTGCCTGCCCATATCATACCCGACCTCACCCTGCGGGCAGCAGTGTTCCCTCCCCAGAGTCCTCACACCCTGCCCAACGTCAAGGATGCACGGGATCTCACAGCTGCTCACCAACAGGCACTGAACAGCACTGCTGAGCCCTTTTCCCTCTAGAAACATTTCCCTTTTTAGTCTAGAAAAAGTAGATTTCTATTGCATCCAACGACAAGGTATTTTTCCTCTGTTTTTAATATGCTACCATTTGTGGGACTCATCATCAATTTAATAATACTCTTCAGAGGTAATTTTAAAAAAAACCACTACATTAAAAGTTCATACTGATTGTGGTATTCATCACTGGCCTCTGTCTGTCTGTGGTGCATGGAAGAGGTGAGCATCTGGAAGCCAGGATGGGTGTATGTTTTCTAGACACATGGGTGCCAGGGTGGGGAGCCTGGCTCAGAAGTGGTGGCATGGATTAGGCTATACCGTCCGTCCCCTGCCTCTGGTCCACATCCATCCTCCCTCTGCCTTTGGTCCACATGTATTTTCCTCCCCGCTCCCCAGCTCACTGCCTGGGGACATTTCAAGCAGATGCACAGGGCCAGCTGTGTTGACAGCACATGTTTATGATGGCCAGGTAGTCACTAGAGTCATCCATCTGATGTGACACAATATTGTTCTCAGAAATCTGGGTCACTGTCCAAGCAACCTCAGACAGTTACTTTGTTCTTCTGGGTCCTGTATACCCCACCCTTATAGTGTAGACACAAAATACCTAAGACAGTAGTTAGCAATCCGCTAATGCTCCCCATGTTCCATATCTGGTTCCGTGTCTCACATATAGTAGCTCATATAATCTCTGTAAGATCTCAGGACATAGACACTGCTAATATTTACTTTTCCAGAAAAACAGACAGAGGGTCAGCACAGTTAACTAATTTCCCCAAAGTCACGGAGCTGGTAAGTGACAGAGACAAGCACCATGCTGGTTAAGAGAAAATTGCTACAAGTAAGAAAACTCAGCATAACCCTTTGGAAAACGCAACATAACACAGAGCTGCCACAATAAAACAAGTGGCCAACTCTCTGGGTGGAGACGGATGCTCCTTGTTAGCAGGGGCCTGAAGTCTTAATGATGACATCTTGGTTTGGTGACATCCCGGAGTTTCTTGAAACAGCATGAAAACAGCTGGGCTGGACAGTCTCCAAGGGTCACCATTGCTGGGGATCTGACATCTGGGAGGGGCACACAAGCTGGCCCCAGTATCTGAGACCTGTAGTCTTCTGCAGCACAGACTAACACAATGTTGTTTTCTGTCTGATACTCTTGAGACATGTGCTCAGCATTTGTTGGGGGTGGAGAGAAGTGTATTTGCTATTAATAAAAGCCAAACACTGTTTTCTAAGCTGTAAAATGCACCAGCTGTAACATCTGGGATGATTCAGTGTAGTACTTTCATGCATACTCGTCTGTCACTCATAACTGGTGGCATTAGCCGCCTATTAGCTTGAGATAATGGAAAGCACACCAACGCCGCGCGAAGGGTTTGCTCTCTGCAGATAAGCGCTGTGCTCTGCTCTGCTCTGCAGTCTTCGTGTCTCTGCCACTTGCCACTGTTAGGTGCACACTGCTGGCAACTGATGCCATGCAGTCTTGGTGACATGGTCTGCAGTCACAGGGAACTACTTCTCCACACAAACTTAAAAAACAAAGGACCCACCTGAGGTAGAGCTGGAGCCACTAAGAGGCTCACATTTTCTATTTCAGAGCTTTTATTCCAGGATGCCATCTTGTGTAGGGGTGAGGTGGATGGCAGGGGTGGAGTTAGCCACATATAGGGTACGGCACACAGAGTGCACAACTCCAGTGTTAAACCACAGTGTGGGTGGTATCTTCTCAAACTTTTGACTTTTGTTTCATTTTGTTTTGAGACAAGGTTTCATGTTGCCAAGACTATTCTCACACTTATGGTGTAGGGAAGAATCACCTTCAACTTCTGATTTTCCTGCCTCCACCTCGGAATGGAGAATTATTTAGTGCTGGAGATTGAGCCTGGGGCTTTATGCATGCTAGGCTACCAACTGAGACACAGCCCTAGCACCGCAGTTTGACCTTCTGCACTGATCGTCTTACTTTATCCCTTAACTTGGCACGGATGGTCTGTTGATTCCTGGCAGTGGCCTGAGTCAGATTGAGGTGATGAAGATGTGAAGAGAAGAGAGACTACAGACCAGATTAGCTTCCAGATAGTCTGCCCTGCATTCTTGCAGTGGATTCTCCTCTCTCCTGTAGTCCCTGGGGGATCTTTGGAAAGAGTCCCAGAGGGGGGAGGCCTGATAGAGATGTGTTTCCAGGCAGGTTCTTCTCTCTGACCGTGGAGTTGTCCGAGGGGGCTGTGGCAGAGGAAGAAATCGCTGAGAAGGAAAGCTTGCCCATTTCCTTATTGTTCTGGAAATTGCATTAAGGAAATGAGGTAAGCCTGGCAGGATGTGCACTGGGTGGGCGTATCAGTTTCCAAGGGCTTCCATAATAAAGTACTGCAGAGTGGGTGGCTTAAAACAACAGGAATTTATTCCTTGAGCTGTGGAGGCGAGAAGTTTGAAATCAAGGTGCCAGTGGGACTGGGATCCCAGCAAAGGCTGTGGGAAAGAAGTCTTCCTTGCTTCTTTTTGGTGTCTGGTGGGGGCTGGCACATTTGGGGTTCCTTGATTTATGTAATTGTCACTCCAGTCTCTGTCAGTGTCTTCCAGTGCTGCCTGCATGCACCTTTGAATCTCTGTTTTCCCCTCCTAGGAGTGCATAGTCGTAGGAGCAGGGCCCACCTTATTCCAGAATGGCGCCTTTTTAACTAATCACATCCCCTGTGAGCCCATTTTCAAATTAGGTGGACATGAACTTAGAAGGATGTTATTTAACCTACTGCAGTAATCCACATGGGTTCCTGGTTCCCAAATCATCTCCACCGTGGTTTTCTTAGATCTCCTGAGCATAGCTACCAATCTACCACCTGGAACTAGAAACCCTGTTTCCTTAAGCCATTGGAGCTGGAAGACGCTTGGAGCCAGCTTCCTGACATCTGCTGTGATTTCCATGACCAGAAATGGGTCCGTGGTGTCCTCGTTTGCTCTCTGTTGCTATGATAAACACCATTACCAAAGCAGCTTAGGGAAGGAAAGGGTTTATTTCAGTTTACGCTTTCAGATCCATCCATTGGGGGGAGAAGTCACAGCAGTACCCGAGCAGGAATAGAAGCAAAAACCATGTCTGCCTATCGGCTTGTTCTCTGGCTCACTTACTTCCTTCTACAGCACAGTCTTGCCTGTCCAGGAAACGGTACTGCCCACAGTGGACTGTGTCCTTCTGCATCCGTTATCAGTCAAGACACTCTCTTACGGACATGACCACAGGTCAGTCTGACCTGGAAGTGCCTCAGTTGAAGTTCCCTCTTCCCCAGCAGCTCTAGGTCACTCTAGCATGGTGGTCACCAGGAAGGTCTTGCCATGCCCTGAATTCATCCTGGCAGGAGCTGCATCCCATGGCCCCCTTATTTCTCCGTTGGCTTCGTTCGTTTGTTCACTCATTCATAGAGTCTTCTCTATGATGTGCGTGAGCCACCCCTAGGACATGTGTGTGAATGGGCGTGACAGTGGAGCCGTGGAAGTGGGGAAGGGGAGGTTCTTATCTTGACCATGACAGTTCAGTGCTCAGAAGTGGAGGAGAGACTGGACCAGGGTTGCCACAATCCGGCTGTCAGCGCCACACACAGCCCAGGACAGCGAAGCCTTCCCTGTGCTACAGGGAGCCTTGGCAGCCTCTAGTGTGCCAGTTCCCTTCATCATTAGCAGCTCCAATGGATAGGGTACCCACAGGGAGCGAGTCCCTTACCTAGACCAGCACCAAAACTGTCTTCTCTGCTGTGCCCTCCTTCTGTGCAAGACTCAAAGGCCTCTAGGAGCGGAGCTGGGGCCATCTAGAGCTACGGCAGCTGCCCCTGAGTGTCCTGGCCAGACACCCAGTCCATCTGTTGGAAACTGTGGAATGCAGGCATTTCCATTGCAGAGAATGGTCAGCTTCCCCACATACGGGCAGAGTGGGTCAGCAGGTCAGCGTCAGCAAGTAGAACACAAGGAGGCTCTGGTCACCGAGACTCACTTGACCTTGCGTGTAGCCGCATACACGTGGAGGCCTGCCTGCTCTTGAGTTGTAAGACTCAGGTCTGCAGTGGGGATTAAGCTGGTAGAAACCTGCTCCTGGCAATTGTTTACACTGCATCCAAAAGTGCTCTTGTGCTAAACCTCAGAAAACGAGGCTGATAGAGGGAGGGCCTGGGTCCTTGGCACCTTGACTGGTGGGAATGATGATACCTGACTCAAGCAAGGATCCTGGGCAGGTTTTATCACTTGGAAGCCCTGTTTCAACTCCCAGTCCCTCTGTGGGTCTTGGTTCTCACTTCTGCAGTGGTGATGACGCATGCACTGTTGGGCTATTGATAGGAATTAATGAGCCTGCTCCTCATCTGGCTGTACTTGCCTCTCCCTCAGTAAGGGCCCCACTGAGAAAGACATGTGGAGAAAGCCCTGGAGAGACTCTGCCACAGTTTCCAAACTGGGTTCCAGGCTAGCCTCCCTCAAATAAGATGCTGTGGACAAAACATCTGAGCATATTCCAGGAGCATATTCCATGATCCGAATATGATTGTGTTCTGTGTCTGCAGATGATTGGCCCCCACAGCACCCCTGTCCCCACAACAACTCTGTCCTAAGGACAGCAGAGCCCAAGGCCATCCATGCCTTAAGTAGCATTTCACAGACCCCCACACAGGTCTCCATGTCTATTTTAACTCATCTCTGCGTCTTTTCTCTGATTCCTTGTAAATGCTGTGGGAACAGTTGCTCTACTGTGTTGCTCAGGGAATAGCGTCAAGGAAGCCAGCATGTGTTCAGTGTGGGCACAGTTTCTTTTTTATTCATCTTTCGATCCATGGTTAGTGGAACTGGGAGCCAGGGATCAGGTGGTCAGCTGTTCGTTAACTACACCAAAGGCCTCCAGACACTGTGTGCCGAGGCCGCCCAGCGAGCGCCCAGGGCATCCTAAACACATGGTTTTCACAGGTTTTTCTTCCTGCCTGCTTCCCTCCCCTGCTGGCAGTTGCAGATTGTGCCTGCCACAGAGGACATGAGGACACAGGTGTAGGTGTCTCATGGTCACTGTGCCCCTCCCCCGCTTCCCTGGACCCCTCTCACCTTACAGTCAGTGTCTCCTCAGAGAGGCTGAGCTGAGGCAAAGAGGAGCAGGTGGCTGAGGCTGTAGCTGAGTGGGCGTTGTTAGGATGAAAGCCTCTGACATCACTGGGGGGAGTCAGGGGACGCTGTCTCCAGAGCAAAAGTCAAATGAATCTGACCTGAGATGGAAAGGCGCTTCTAGGTGAGCCCCAGGCAGGGGCAGGGTCGTCACCCACCAGAAAGCTGGACCACTGGCATGGAACTGACATCCTTTTGTGGTTATGAGGCCCTGTTTTGGGTAGGGGTGGGGGGGCAGTTTACAGGAAAAACTTCCATTTGCACACAATGACAACAGAATCAGATGGGCAGTGCCAGGGATGTTCCCACCTTGTGCCGAATACTCTCCAGTGCTCTTGGGGCGGCGTCTGAGAATTTCCTAGAAGCAAAGTGGATTTCTGGGTGACATTTGTAAAATTATGGTCAGGGGCATGATGGGTGACCTTGGCACCCAGAAAGAAGCGGCAGAAAAAGCTGAGATGTAGAAGGAAGACTGTTTGGAAGGGCGTGGGCAGAGGCGGGTCTAGATTACACTCAAGTGAAGCAAAGAACCACGCCTGAGGGGAATCTGGGATCCCACAGCCTGCGGGCTCTGTGGAAGAAGCCCTGGCTGCCTAAACTGAGTGGCTTCAGAACACAGGGAACATCAGGACCGGGACGCAGGAAGGCCATGGAGCTGAGGGGACTGGGTGCTTAACACAGGAGGCTCCAGCTTCTATGAAGAAGGCTGAAGAGATACTTGGACACCTGAACTAGGTCTAGCCTTTGGCTAAACACAAACTGGGCGGGCACTGGGAATTACTCTGCCCTTATGTTACCAGAGTTGTTAGCTTCAGAGCTTGGGCTCTGACATCCCTAACGGTCAGGGTAGTCCACTTACCCTCAGTAGGCCAGTCCAACAGATAAGTCACGGCAGATGGCAGAAGAGATGTAGCCACTGTGGCCACACTGACAATAGAAACAAAGAGGTCCCTTACCCCACCCCCAAGTCCATCCTTAGCATCCTGACTTAAGGTTTGGGTTTAAATGGGAGACATTGGGCATGCATAGCTAAGCTGTTAATGTGTTAAACTGTGGGCCTGCCTATCACTGACCCATCATCACTGAAGCTCTAGTCTCTCCTGTAAGGTGCTCCGATCAGTTGTTAGAACTGTGTGAAATTTCATTTTGAAGACAAGTTGGCACCAGGCTTCAGCCTTTTTCTTCTCTCTGCATGAGACTTCTGGGAAATTCTCATTTCTTGGGGTCCATTATCTCAATCTGATGGCCAAAGAGAGGGGCACAGCATGCTTCTAGAATGTCTTCATTCCAGCCTGTGTGTTGCATTTCAGTGTGTCGCATCTCCTGTGAGCTTGTTCTCAGTAAGCACACAGGGAGCACAGGGAGGGGCCATACCTTGCCCTCACAGCCACCAGGAGACACGGCTGGGACTCCAGCACTGGTTGTCTCTAGGATGCCTTCATTTACACCACAGACTTTGGTCACAGAAGCTCCCCTGGCCCTGTGCTCAACCCCGGGAGTACTGTGATGGGCCACACGAGGGCTGCCTTCATCATTATCACTGGGGAAGATTTTTGTGTTTACCCTTCGACAGGGACAAAACTATACGCGATGGGGGTATAGGAGGGTCACTGAGGGCCTGTCTCGATGGAGTAATGTAGAGTGACAGAGAAGACCACCTGACATCCTCCTCTGGCCTCTGTACGCATGTGTGGCACATACATCACATACAGAAAACACACATACCATCCATCTCACACCAAACAGAAAACCAAGGTAGACAGCTTCTGAAAAATGATATCCCAAGGTTGCAGAGTGACTTCTGACTTCCACACGCATGTACATGCAAGAACACATGTACCTGCACACGCAGACACACATGCACACACACACGCACACAGACACACAGAGTCCCACACTCTGCATCTGTTCCACAGCTTCAGGGATGACCTCAGGCCCTGGAGAGCCTCTGGTGGGAGAAAGGGCATACAGTATGGAATTCTGCTTGCTTATGTTTTTCTTTCAGAAGGAGGGTGGAGGACACTTTGTTCTGTAACACATCTCCAATGCATGCAATAAAAAGGGGGAAATAAACCAGGTTTGACTCACATATAAATAGACAGCAACTTTATTTGGTTTATTTTTCCTCAGAGAGAAACAGAGAGCTGACCCACTTAAGAAAAAAATTTGTTCTTTTTTTTTGTGTAAATAAAATGACCTCCTTATAGTATTTGGAAAACATCTGTGTGTATTGTGTATATGTGTAAGTGCATGAGCATACATGTATTTGCAGGCCAGAAGTTAATGTTAGTTGTATTCCTCAATCACTCTACACCTTATTTTTTGAGGCAGGATCTCTCTCTGAACCTGGCACTCCGAGGTTCTGCTAAGCTGACTGGAGAGTGGGCCCCAAAGGTATTTCTGCCTCTGCCTCTCTGGGATTGTGATTGCAGACATGTAAGCCACCACACTTGCTGTGTGAGCAACTTTGCCTGGGCTCAGGAGCTCCCTGTGTTTGCCAGCTACTGTCTTAGTTGGCATAGATCCATAACATTTCTTTCCAGAAGATTCTGTTGCACTGAACTGTTCTAAACCATCCAGTTCCATGTGCTTGGGGCTGATCAGTCTTGTGGACTAAGTGTCCTGAGCACAGGAAATCCGAGGGCCAAGGGAAACATTGGGGATGTTTTCTTTTGTGAGGATAGGAGGGGAGTGCAGGAGGGGAGGAGTGAAATGAGGAGGCGAGAGGAGGGTAGGAGAGAAGACGGTGGTGCAGGAGGAGGTAGGCTTTAGAACCCCGTGTGAGGGGCTTGGAAGTTTCTCAGATTTAAGTCTTTCTAATGCTTGTTTGTACAAGTATGTATTGTGTGCTGAGCATTCTCTGCCCCCGCCAATTCTCCTTTACTGTCCCCGTTTGAAGACCACTCTTTTCCCCTCCTCTTTGTCCCTCTAGACTGTCCCATCTCTATTTTCATGTCATAGATACATTCATGATTTCATTTAAAATCTCAGAGCCACAAAGGAGAAAAAGCATTGGATACTGGTCTTTCTGAGACCGACTTCGTTTAATTTGATTATCTCCAGTCCCATCGTTTTCCTGCAAATGATGTAACTTTGGTCTTTACAGCTAAAATTCCATCATGTATACAAGCCGCATTCTGTTTATCCGTTCCTCTGTTGTTGGACACCTAGGTCAGGTCTGAGCCTTACAGAGGCTGCACAAGGCCACCTCAACTCTAACGTGCAAAACAAGAAAATGAAAAGCAACGTGACCAATTAGTGGCCACCTTGTATTTTTTTCTGAGCTCTTTAAGCACAGAGGTAGGAGTTGGGGGCCCAAGGCAGGCCAGTAACTGTCAACCTGGTGCCCTGAGGTGGGCTGGGGTGCTTGGGTATGTCCAGCCTGGGCTCTTGACTGAGCTGTCCCGGCTCTGCCTCTTATCTCCTGGATACTAGACTCTCTGGGCTACCACCAGAGATGCCTTTAAGTAAAACGAATGAGTGTTTGTCTTTTCAGGGGCTTTTGCTGCTGAGTCATGGAAGCATCTTCTTTGCTGGTAGGATCCTATTATAGAGCAGAATGGCAAGAAGTTGAGCTTGGCTTTCCCAATGTATCTTCCACCCTCTCAAGCCTATCTCTGTGAACTGGGTCCTTCCGGGGGAAAGGAGGGTTCAGTTGAGGCACCAGGATTGTAGCTGGAACACTTCAAGAAATGTGCCTCCTAGGAACCAGCACACGAATCTCAGTGACCTGTACTATGTGCTCCCTGTAAGAGTGGCTGGGGACAGAAACACTGATCAGAGGATACTCAAAGACCAAGGTGGCCTTTGTTCCCGCCAAGGCCTGGCGAAGGAGCAGATCTGGCATTCCCTTTAGAAGGGATCAGTGTCTTGAAGAGGCCAGAGCACATGGGTCAGAGCAGCTCTCTGTCTAGCACTGAGCACCAATAGCAAGAAGGGGCACTTATCCAATTACTTCTTAGGGCACTGACCCCATTACTTAGAATCAGGTTTAGAAGCAAGTGGCAGAAGACACCGTAGAATGCTGATGTTGGCAGCAGAGACATGTATCTGTTGCTTATACTTAAGAGTCCTGGAATTTAGTAGCCAGAGGCTGGCTTGTCTATTTCCGTGTCATGGGGTCTTTTGAGTTTGTTACTGTCGTTCATCACAATATTAGCCCTCAACACTGCGAACCAAAATGGCTGTTTTAGCTCCAGCCATTGTATATGCATTCCAGCATTGAGGGAAAAGGTTGGAGGAGAAGAACATATCCTTTTCTCTATAGAAAATTCTAGTATGTTATGTGTACCACTTCTTCCTAGTCCCTGTGGTCCTGATCATAGTCACGTGACTACACATAGCTTTAAGGAAAGCAGGAAGTTGTATTTTTTTCCCCTTTCTAAGTAGCCATGTGTCCAACTACAATTTGGATACTCTGATGATCAATCTCGGGCGATTGGGTAGTTAATACAAAGTGGAGATTCCCTAACTTAAGGTGGGACTGTGTCCCTATTAAAATGATCTAAATTGAAACCAATCTGAAAGGATGCGTTTAACATATGGAACCTGTTGAACATCCCAGCATAACCCAGCCTGCTGGGAATGCTCTCTACTGCTTACACCAGCTACAGCTGAACATCTTTGTCAGCGAACATAAAACCTCGTAAACATGTTGACTGTGTGATGTAATCGACTGACTACTTGCACTGCAAAGCACAATGAGCTTTCTGTATCACAAATTTGAAAATGGTAAACATTTGAGCTATGTGGCTGAGGAGATGGCTCATCAGGTAAGAGTGCTACATAAGCATGGGAACCTGAGCTCCAACCCACAGCACCCACAAAACAAGCCAGGTCTGGCTGCATGATGCCTGTGGCCTCTGCACTGCTCTAAAGGTAGGGGGATCACCAGGGCTTGCTCGTCATCAGCCTGGCTCCAGGCTCAATGAGAGACCTCAGAGCACCAAGACAGTGAGCGATGGCACAGGACACTTCATGTCCTCCATTGGCCTCTGTGGGTACGCATGCATGACACACTCACCGGTACACACATACGGGCATAAACATTTACACTAGAAACATGGTTTCTCCTGAATGCCTATGAGCCTTGCACAGTCATAAAACTGATCAGTCATAAGATGGAGATATCTGTACATTACTATGATCAATACCATGCATAAGGCATCCTTTGTCCCGCAGGACATGGACATGATAGCAGGGAAGATGTACATCTTGCAGACCCTCCTACCATCAACATTGAGATCTATGAGTTGAGTTTGCAGAGGCCACCAAGGACTGCAGAAAATGGAGTTGGTCAAGGTGGACAAGTAATCCATGGCTCATATGCTCACGCGTGTGTGCCTGAGGCTCACGCACATTCAGAGTGCATTTGGATGTCCAAAGTCATCGCGGATGATGGGTGGGATGGCATTATATACTTGGCGGGTCATCTCTGCAGGGCCTTCTCCAGGCCAATATGGAAATGTCTGTGTGTTAAAGAAGTGGAGGCTGCAAATGGAGAGACGCTGGAGGTCAAGACCCAGCAGGTCTGGGTACCACAGGAGTGGAGGCTGTAGATTGGTTCTGGACTTTAGCAGGTCCCATGATATCCTGAGGCAGGATCAGAGGCTCACTGGGACAAGTGGCAACATATGATAGATGGAAAAGCTTTGTCCTTGTCCTTGGTGCCTTCCCTCGGCATTAGGAAGGTGCTTCCTGTGATCTGGAGTGACAGGACCTGCCTCTGCTTGAGAATTTGACTGTCTATAGTTCCCCCAGCACATGCCAAACAGGACTGAGTAGGAACAAGGTTGACAGAGAGCATCAAGCTTGTGCTCTCTTTCACAGCTGAGCCCTTCAGACCCTGGGGGATACAGGATGCCAGCTTGTTCTGGCTTTGTTTGTGTACCTATCAGCCATTCAACTTATACAGTGACTAGACAGGAAGATTCAGGCAGTTCTAGCGTCTAGGAGGAGAAATGGAAAAGGTCAACCTTGACTTCTCTGCACCATGACACACTGCTGTTGCTGAAGTCCCTGAACCTCTCCACCATTGATGGGGGTGGAGGGGTGGGGAGTCAGGGGACTGGGCCCGGAGCACGGGCTTGAGCATCTCTGCTGTGTAGCGCAGGTGATCCAGGAGATGTGGACAGGACAGGCAGGAAGGTGAAGAATCGGGATCCTGAGTCATGTCGTGGTTTCAGGGTCATGGGCAGAGCTCTGGACAGGTAGATTCACGCCACCTTGTGCACATGCTTCTTAACTCTTCCCAACTTGTATCAAGTAGGAGCTGTTCTTAGCTGTTCTTGCCTCTCGGTTTGCGGAGGAGAGGCAAATTTGATCCCTTTGAGCCCTGGGCCTTGGCACTGGGGAGCCCCTGCTGAGAAGAGCCACCTGAAGCTTTGTCCCCTGGGCCTCATTTGCTGCTGCTGGCTTTGAAGCGTTTAGGCATCACGTCCTGTCTAGAGGCATTGAGTGAGCCTGTAACTGTACACAGCAGACAGGAATAACTGAATGCTGTCCCTCTCCACTGCAGCAGAGCCAGAAGGAGACCCTGGCCCTGCCCTGTGAATGATGAGATGGCACTTATACCTTAGAGCCCTCTTCTAGGAGCAGTGTGCCCCATGCCCCAGCTACATACAGGCTCAGGGCTAACTCAGTGTTCTCTGCACACGTCTCATCTAGTCCTCATGAGTTCTTCCATGTAGGTATCAGGATACTCGTGTAGTTTGTTGGTTCGAGACAATGAAAGCCAAACAAACTACCTTTGTGTTCAAAATATGTAGTCAGGCTGTCTGCCTCCTTGGGAGGCACTAAATGACAATGAAGAAAGTAAAACACCTCTCTGTATCTGTCTGCCCATCCATATCCACCTATCCATCCATCCATCCATCCATCCATCCATCCATCCATCCATCCATCCACCAGCCTAACCACCTATATGCGCACACACGTGCACGCGCGCACACACACCCATTTTTACCCACCTCTATTTCCTTTCCCCTCTCCCGCTGTCCCATCCACATTCATATTGTCCCGAAGTTCTTTATAGTTCTTTATAGTTCCTGCCCACTGCCAGACTTTCCCAGGAATTTATAAGTCAGAGAGAACCCTAGAACAAGTCACTGAAGGACCTTCAAAGTCTCACTGTGGTAGATTCCATTGTCTGTTTGGAGAACAAGGGAGTCTGCATGCTAAATCTCAGAGGATTTGGAGCTCTAGGTGATGGATAATACCAGATACCTTGGCTGGCCTTCAGCTGTGAAAGACCATGAGGGCCAAGACAAGATGGTGGGATCATTCACTGGACAGTGGACCATCTAATCTTTTAAAGCCTGGGAGTGGCAGGCTCTGACTTGCACTGGTCACTTTTAGACGTGGACTCTATGTTCAGAGAGGTGGAGCACCAGAAATCCTCAGAGAATAGGCACAGGGTGGGCTTGGAGGGCTGAAGTTGAGTCTGGAACAGACGTGGAAGTGAGGCATGAGGACACTGATGAGTCAGAAGCACTGGGACCTGACACCTGAGGGAAAGGACGTAGAAGAGGGGCCTCAGGTCCTAGTCACGTCAGCAGTGTGGAAGCGGCTTTGGTGTTTACTAGGGGGTTGTCAGCCACTTCTATGCAACCCGTGTGGAAAACAGAGGAGTCTAAACAAGGTTCACTTCGGACCCACAGCCTTCTCGGGAGTCTCAGGACTCGTGTGAGGCCGAGGCTTAGGAAAGGCGTCTGTCAAGGCAGATGGCTGGGGAGCCAGGGAGGAGAGCAGGCTGATAGCTTGCTAATGCCTGCAGCCAGGGCTTCAGCCAGATATGTGGGGTCTGTGCTTCCTGAGGGCCTGTGCCCTGGGACCTCTGGGATTTAGGCCTTCCCTAGGGCATAACATTTCTCCAGGCAGCTCAGGACTGGTCATTGTTTCAAATGCCACCTCACAGGCAGCCCCTACCTGGCAGGCCTCCCAACAAGTGGCTGTCCACAAAAGGGGCGTATGCTCTCTATCTGTAAACATCTCTTTTGATTGGAAGGTGTGCCCTCATGGGGGCCTTTGGATCTTGTGGGGACTTGCCTTGGAGCACTGACCACTCCCAACAAGGTGACTTTCTCTAAGAAGGGCCCCTGATGAGCTGGGACTTATGCATGCCAAATGAGTGCTCACACACTGAGTTAAGCATGTTACGTGTACACACATGCTTTGAAATCTCTGCCAGTGGCTCAAGCTGTCATTATCTTAGAGACCATGGGGAAGGAGTTCTTCTCCTCCATGTTCTTGATCTGTACTCTTGTCTTTCCCCTAGTTCAAGGTTGGGTGTAGCACACTGCTTTAGTTAAGATTTTTATTGCTTCCCACAGGGCAGGGAAACCTGATTGCTCTTTGGGCTGAGGAGGGAGGAAGACTTGATTGGGGGAGGGGGGAGGAATGGGAGGTGGTGGCGGGGAAGAGGCAGAAATCTTTAATAATTAAATAAATTAATTAATAAAAAAAAGATTTTTATTGCTGTGAAGAGACACCGTGACCATGGCAATGCTTATAAAGAAAACATTTAATTGAGGGTGACTCACAGTTTCAGAGGTTCAGTCCATTATCATCATAACAGCATGGCAGTGTGCAGGCAGACATAGTACTACAGCTGAGAGTGCTACACCTCACAGGCAACAGGAAGTTGACTGACAGTCACACCAAGGGAAGCTTAAACAAAAGAGACGTCAAAGCCCGCCCCCATAGTAACACACTTCCTCCAACAAGGTCACACCTCCTAATAGTGCCACTCCCTTTGGGGGTCATTTTTTTTAAATCACATGTTCCACTCCATGACCCCCAAAGGCTTATAGTCATATCATAATGCAAAAAAAAATGAATTTAGTTCAACTACAAAAGTCCCCATAGTCTATAACAGTCTCAAACTTGTTGCACAGTCCAAAGTCTTTTCTGAGACACATGGAAATCTCTTAACTGTAACCCCTCCGTAAAACTCAAAATCAAAAATCAGATCACATACTTCCAACATATAATGGCACATGATATACATCACCATTCCAAAATTCAGGGAAGGGAGCATAGTGAGGAGATACTGGACCAAAGCAAGACCAAAAATCAGCTGGGAAAACTTCAAACTCTGCATCTCCATGTCTGATGTCAAAATGTTATTAAGATCTCCAATTCCATTCAGCTTTGTTGGCTGAAACACACTTCTTTCTCTTGGACTGGTTCTACCCCCTATTAGCATCTCACCTCATCAGATATCCCATGACTCTAGCATCTCCAACATCTTGGGTTCTCCATGGTGGTCCAGGCTTCAACTCCACAGCCTCATGCAATTTCTTCTCTACTAGACCTCCATTGAGGGACACCCCTGACACATGCATGGCCTCCATTCAGGGACACCCCTGACACATGCCTGGCACCAGCAGCTTTCTTTAGGCATGGAGGTAAATTCCATAACCTGTGTCTTCTATCCTTAACTCTAAACCCAGAATCATGTGGCCAAGGCTTCCAAGTTCTGCTCTTGCTAGGGCTGGATCATGGCCTCCTCCTTCAATACATCCGCACCAGCTTTCTGTCTTTTGCTGCCAAAGCTTGCTTGGCTGTTCTGAAACTCGCTCTGTAGACCAGGCTGGCCTGGAACTCGGAGATCTGCTGGTCTCTGCCTTCTCAGTGCTGGGATTAAATGAATGCCCCATTACACCTAGCTCTAAACTTTTCTTTAGTTTCTTTCCACTGGTTGGAAACTTAGCTGGGCGGAATCTTGCCCTCAGGCCGCCACTCCCTTTATTCCATTTCTTCATCTGTTTATCTCCTTGAACGTAGGTTTGAGCTCCATTCCACTTCCTGGTGATCTTTTTTCCTCAGAATTTATATTTCACAATTTACCCTGCTCAGCTTGCTCTTTTTCATTATAAATCTTCATTAGAGTTACCACTAAAAACTACACAACGAAGCCTGTACTAGGCTGTTTTGAGATTTCTTCTGCCAACAGAATTAATCCAAAATTCTTCACTTTAGCCTCAGGCAGACTCTCCAGACAAGGGCAAAAGGCAGCCACTTTCTTCACCAAAATATCACAGGAATGATCTCTAGGCAATAATAATTTTTTTCTCCTCTGAAACCTCTTGAGTAAGCCTCCAACTGTTCGAATAACTCTTAGCACCTCTGTCTTCCATGCTCTTACTAGAATGGCCCATTAAGCAGCACTTAAAGCCTTCTCCTGCTTCCATCACCCACAGAACCAAACTCTAAAATCCTCCAAACAAACACATGGCCTGGCCCCTCACAGCAACACCCCAGTCTCTGGTTCCAACTTCTGTCGCAGTTAGGGTTTTTATTGCTATGAAGAGACAACATGGTCATACCAGTTCTTATAAAGAAAACATTTGACCTGAGTGGCTCGTTTACAGCTTCAGAGGTTCAGTTCATCATCATCATGAAGGGGAACATGGCAGCGTGCACAAAGATGTGCTGCTGGAGCTGAGAGTCTATGTCTTGCAGGCAACAATCAGTCAAATGACAGTCACACCAAGGGAAGCTTGAGCAAAAGAGACGTCAAAGTCTGCCCCCTTAGTGACACACTTTTTCCAAAGGGGTCATACCTTCTAATAGTGCCACACCCATTTGGGGGTCATTTTCTTTCAAACCACCACAATGTGCCTTCCCTGTTTCAGTGCTACGTACCTCTCTGAGGGAATATCAGGGGAAACACTGTGGGGTGTTGTCTTGAACTGAATAAACCTGACCTCATGTCCTGGCTGCCATAGGAACCTGAGCAGTCCCATCACCAGCATCTGTGACATGGGATGCCAGCCATGCCGTTCACTTTGTGTGGAGAGTAAGTTTTAAAGATGACCCCATGGCAGGACTGATGCTCAGTAAATTACATTTTAACTCTGGTTGTCTCTGAGACTGAAAAGCTAGAGCCGGTTCTAAGTCAAGAAGTCCCCACCCCCCTTCATGGGAGATCTGGCTCCCATCCATGGGGCACTGGAGTCTTGGTTGTCTCATTTGCCATCTTTTTCTAGCCAGTCAGGGATCTTCAAGGCTGGTGCTGAAGCTGTGTGCTCCTGTTTCAGGGCCTTTGAGTCAATTGTGATTAAATTAAGAGTCAGGACCGAGGCCGAGGGTAGATTCTTATTGTTCCAACTGTCTTGCCTTAGGTCTGTCTGGAGGAAGAGGTTAGAAAGTGGTTATAAATTGCCTTTCCTGTTGGGGGAAGGGCAGGAATTGCTGGAAGCTTCCAGAGGTAAAAGCAGCAAATGAAGAAACAGCAATGCCTAGTGGCCAGTATGAGCCACCTTGGGGCAACGCCTGTCCTGTTCTGGATCCACAGGGGGAAGGCACATGCAGTCTCATCAGAACGTCATTTAGCAGTTGAAAGAACCTGGAACCTAGAGATGGATTGTATTCGTGCCCAGGGAGGAACAAAGGCTGGTTGGATTGATGCCAGGCACATTTGTCACCTGTCACCTGCCACCTACACTCTGCCTCCACCCACACACCTCGTCTACCGTCCTATTTCCCTACCCCACAGGCTTCCACCCTTCCGCATCCCTCACCCCTTCCCCACCCCTCCACCCTGCCTCATGGCCCCTGTACCTGCCCTCTGCTTCGTGCCCTTGGCCTGCTGTGCTCCAGTCCCGTGGCCCCTGAGAGAGTAAGCTTCAGCAGTGCTTGGGGAGGGGTGCCCCTTGCAAGGAAGGCTCCTTCCCAGAGGCAAGGGTGACAGGGAGGGTGGCAGAGAGGAACATCCCTGATCGGTCGTCGGTTCCAGATAGCTCCAACATGTTCACCACACTTGTGTATCTTCAGTCAGCCAGGGAGGTGGGCACGGGTCTGTGGGCTGGGGTATCTGAGTATTTGGTGTGAAGGAAGATAATGCAAGAAGCCGTTATGCCCCCAAGTCTAGCCACCACAAACAGTCCCTGCAGAAGCTGTGTGCCTACCAACCCGCAGTCACCACAGGCTGGACTGGCCCGACTGAAAAATTTCCTGAGGCTGAGGCATTCAAGCATGCAAGGTATGATGACCATTTGGGCGGAGCCGTGTAAATAGCTGGCAGAGGCAGACAATCTGATTAGCAGTTACTAGCATTAACAGAGCACTCGCCCCAGCCCCATCAGACCGGCCTGAAGGCAGGCCTCACACTGATGCTTTTGGTGTTCATAGTGGCTCAGTGAAGGCTCAGGACTCATTGTCCCTCCATGGGACCGTGGGAAAACCAGCAGCTGCTCGGTGGTGGGGGAAAGTGTCAAAGACAGGAGCCTCCAGGGTTGTCCTGAGAACAAGAGCTGTTCCCATGGTGGTGGGGTCACGGTTTGAGAGCCAACTCAGGAAGGATCTTGGATGTCCACCTGACGGCTTGAGACTTGGCCCTTAGCTCTTGGAGAACCCTGGAAGGATTGTAAGTAGAAAGAGGAGGTCTGTGGCTTAGAAAGACCACCTCAGCAACAGGTGGAAGAGAGCTGAGGGGGACAAGGCTGGTGGCAGCAAGTCCTACAAGCAGGAACGGAAAATGAATGGGTGAGGTGGCTCAGCTGGCAAAGGCAGCTCTGAGAGCCCAGGGAGCTGAGATTAATCCCTGGGACCCACAGAAAGGTGGGAGAGAATCAACTCTACAAAGCTGTCTTCTGACTTCCACACATCAGGCATGGATACATGATTCTAATGATGTTTAAATGAGGAGAATAGTGGAGTAACCCAGGCCTCCTTCAGCTCTGTGGACACTTAGACAAAACAAAGGAAACCACCCAGGAGCCCTGGGCAAGCTATTGTCCTAAGCTACCAAGGAGGTAGGAGTTGCAAGTTACCATAGCAACAAGGGAGCGAAACAATTATCCCTATACCTTCCAGGGCTCTTCGCCAAGGTGACAAGGACACAGTCTCAGCCTTTGAAAAGGTGGCTTGCTAAAGAGACAAAACAGACTATCTCTGTCTTGGAAATATTGATGTGGAGTTGAGAAAGAGTTTTCAGAGCCACAAAATTCAACTAGGATCATGCAGTCCAAATTGTGCAGTTTGCAGAAAAGAGACACTGAGACCCAGGGAGGTTAAGACCTTGTCTATTCCGCCAGGGACTGCCTCTGCGACCCCATGTGGTCGCCTTTTCCTCTCTGCTCACTGCTCACTATCTTTCTCCCTTTTCCCCATGATCAGTACTAGGGATGCAGGTGCTTTCTACCCTTCAAGGTACTGCATCTCACTTGTAGAAATCGGTTTCTGGTTTGTGCCATTGGCTTCTTTGTGGCCTTCATGCTGGTGGCACATTTTGACAGTAGCATCCCACACCTTGGGAGTTTGGTTGGTTTGGTTGGTTTGCTTTGCTTTTATTTCCTCATACCTGGCCATAAGCTTTCTTCCCATCCTTTTGGCACTGGTATTATTGTCCAGTAAATAAATAGGGACAATTGAGTTGGACCCATAGAAGGGAGCCTGGGAACCTGGACCCGTCACAACCTTCCTGGAGACAGTTTCTTGTTCATAGCACTGTGTCTAGTTAGTGCTTTCTTAAGTAATCCTGGGCCCTCCAGAGCCTTTTGAAAGTCAGTGTGAGACTTCTGGCTTCAGACCTGTGTCTACACCTCCTTGGCTATTACATTCTCTGTAGATGCTTGTGAGGGTCATGGTGGCATTGTCAGCTCCCATGCTTCAGCCTGGCCATCTGCCTTGGGAGAGGCCTGTAGGCTTGGCCCAGACACACACCTTGGAGGTGAGGACATAACTCCTAGGCCACCCTAATGCTGCTTCATCTGTCTGTGGAGGGGAGCAGAACAGATGATGGTTTCTGGAGTATTTGTCTCAGTTGCTGAGAGTGGGAGGCATCTGAGATGTGCTGGTGTCTCCTACCCTGTAGACCCAGCCCTGGTCCAATTGATACCAGCCTAGTTTAGGGGGCAGAGTACCTGGAAGCCAGTTAGAGTGAACTTGTAGCACACAGAGTAGCCCCATCCTGGCTATTCATCCCTGCCTTGTGATGGGCACCCATTCTATCTATCCTGGTCCCAGCCATGGCTCTGGGGATGGGGATAGAGGAATGGTTATATGCAGCAGTGACCTTGGTCTGAGGTCCAGAGAACCAAGGTGACCTGCTGGGTTTGAATCATATCACTTTTTTTGCTTCTTCAGTAGCCTGAACCAGTTATTCCATCTCCCCATCTTCTAAACAAGATCATGATAACTCTGGTCCAGGCTGAAGGGAATAAAAATGAACAGATTGGCAAGGCGTTTGGCCCCCATGTCTGGCATGCATACAGGAACTGGTGGGTGTCATTGTTAGATTATTATATTATGTTAGCATCAGATTTAACTTGGCCACAGAAGTGGGCTGTAACACATGCTATATTCTGGGGGTTGAGTTCTATTTCTCAAGGTACGTGGTACACGGATCCACAGCACACAGATCTGTCACATTCTTCTGGTAGACTTCCGGTGACTGAGATCATCAGAACCCCTGAGGAGAACCTTGTAAAGCTGCATGTATAGGTTATATGCAGCCATATCCTCACACTCCCACGTGGTCCAATCACCGGTCTGGGGTGAGGCCTTGGATCAACATTTTAAATCAAATCCTGCAGCGATTCTGTTTCAGGGAGAAAAGGTTGCAGAGGCACAGCCTTGTAAGCTGCCCGCTCTGGCTTGGCCGGCCCAGCTATTTCTGTTTGACCACCATCTGTTGCATCTGCCCCACACCCTTCCCACAGCCTGGAGACACACAGTAGACTCCTTTCTCTTTAGCTCCCCATCCAGATGTCAAGCAGAGCTGTAGACTCTGCTGTTTATAAAATGCCACTGCCTGTCTCCTGGTGACCACATTTTTTAAAGCCTCCTAGAGTGTGGAGAAAAATAAAGGATTTGTTTTTCTGACTTATTTGTGGCTCTATCTTGAATATTTCACAAGGCTACTAGGGTGAGCAGGACATGGAGTTCTTATGGGGGTCAGCACAGTGACTATCCAGGATGTCTGACCCATGGTGAGTGGTTAGTTTTCATGGGGAAGCAAAAGTGTAGATGCGCTCTCTCCTCCAGCCCGGCAAGATGCCCAAGGGAAAGAAGGCCAAGGGGAAGAAGGTGGCCCCGGCCCCCGCCTTTGTGAAGAAGCAGGAGGCGAAGAAGGTGGTGAATCCTTTGTTTGAGAAGAGGCCTAAGAACTTCGGCATTGGGCAGGACATCCAGCCCAAGAGAGATCTCACACGCTTCGTCAAATGGCCCCGCTACATCAGGCAGCAGCGGCAGAGGGCCATCCTCTATAAGCAGCTCAAAGTTCCTCCTGCCATTAACCAGTTCACCCAGGCCCTGGACCGGCAAACAGCTACCCAGTTGCTTAAACTTGCCCACAAGTACAGACCAGAGACCAAGCAGGAGAAGAAGCAGAGGCTGATAAGAAAGCTGCCGGCAAAGGGGATGTCCCGACAAAGAGACCACCTATTTTTCCAGCGGGCGTCAATACAGTCACCACTTTGGTAGAGAACAAGAAGGCTCAGCTGGTGGTGATTGCCCATGACGTAGACCCCATTGAGCTGGTGGTCTTCCTGTCTGCCCTGTGTCGCAAGATGGGGGTCCCCTACTACATCATCAAGGGAAAGGCCAGGCTGGGGCGGCTGGTCCATAAGAAGATGTGCACCACTGTTGCCTTCACACAGGTTAACTTGGAAGACAAGGGTGCTCTGGTCAAGCTGGTGGAAGCTATTAGGACCAATTACAATGACAGATATGATGAGATCCGCCGCCACTGGGGAGGCAATGTCCTGGGTCCTAAATCTGTGGCTCGAATTGCCAAGCTGGAAAAGGCAAAGGCCAAAGAACTCGCCACTAAACTGGGATAAATGTACTGCTCAGTTTTCTGTACATAAATATAATTACAAAACTTCCAAAAAAAAAAAATAAGTGTAGATGTTCCTCATTTTCACCTTCGGCAGTGGCCTGGACAGACCTTGGGAGTGCTAGGGCGCTGTTGCACATTCCAGGAACCCAGTGGGAATGGCAGCTCATCCTATTGACTGTCTTTTCTTTCCTTAAAATTCTGTCTTGAATAGCTGGGCATGGTTATGCATACCTGTCATCCGGGCACTAGGGAGGTGGAGACAAGAGATCAAGAGGGAGTTTGAGGCTGACCTAAGTGACATTACATCATGTCTAAAAAAAAAAACCAAACAAACAAAAAAACTGCCTTGAAGTTCAGCTTGGTGGCAATTCTGTCATTGTTTTTCCAGTTTTTCCAAAGCAGTGACTCCCTGGTGTGAAAGTGTATGAGCCAGGCAAACTCTGTTTTTTGGTTTTGTTTATTTTTTGGTTTTTTGAGACAGCCTCTCCTATAGCTCAGGCTGCCCTCGAATGAACTAAGTCAATGGCGGTGATGATGATAATCCTTCCTCCTCTGGTTCCCAGGTGCTGGGATTCTGAGCATGTGCCGTCACACCCAGCTTATAAGGTCCCGGGGTTTGGGTATGCTAGCCCTCTGCCAATTGCGCTGCACCCCAGATCCAGCAGATTTTCTTTTCTCTGGAGAATCGTTCTAGCTGGGGTCTAAGTGACATGTTAGGGTTGGAGGGGAGAAATTTTTTAGTTTCAATTTTCATGTCTAAAGACAAGGGATTGTGGAAGGTCCTAGCTGGCCTCTTCACTGAAGCACTTATTATTCTGAATGGAGGAAAGCTCGGATGCCAGACAGAAGCATGGACCAGACCTTCAGTGAGGACAAGGGACAGGAAGCCCTGCTCACCTGTCACTTCCCCTTCCCTGCAAGACCTGGGCTCCCCTCACTGCTTAAGAGGCAGATGGCAGAGTGGCTTAGCATTTGCCGTAGACAGTTCTGGATGACAAACTCGTCCCTCACCTATTAGCTGTCAGATCATGGGGACTCTGCTGAGAGGTTCTGGATGAGATGCATTTTTTTATAGACAAAATTAAGCAGATGCTTAGGATTCCAGAGGATTCCATCCTCCCAGTGGGGGGGGGGGGGGCTGACAGCAGCTCAAATCCTGGAAGACTGGGAACAGAGAGAGGGGCAGTGGTGGTGCTAAGCTGCTGTATTGCTTGGCTTTTGTCAGCTCGACACAAACCTAGACGTGTATGGGATGAGGGAGTCTTCACTGAAGAAACAAAACAATAAGAATGGCCTGTAGGCAAGTCAGTAGGACATTTACTTAAGATTGATGTGGAAGGGCCCACCCACCATGGGGGTGCCATCTCTGGGCAGATAGTCCTGGATGCTGTAAGAAAGCAGACTGAGAAAGCCAGGAGGAGCAAGCCAGTCAACACTGTGTCTCTATGACCCCTGACTTCAGTCAGTAATGGAGTATGGCCCCGGAGTTGTAAGCTGAAATTGACCCTTCCCTCCTCAAGTTGCATTTGGTCATGCTGTTTTATCACGGCAGTAGAACTAACAGAGAAGGCTGACATCTTGTCTTTTCCCTGTTTGATTCCATCCTGCCGATTATCCCAGGGCATGGTCCTGACTCAGTAAATCCCCTTTGGGAACACCCTCATAGACACCCCCAGAAGGGCAGTGCGCCAGTCTCCTGTGTGATTTGGGAAGGTTAGTTTTAATTGTAAATTGGATACAGTTTAGAATTGCTTCGGAAGAGAGTCTCAGGACCAGACTTGCCTGTGGGCATGTCTGTTGGGGATTGCCTTAATTGTGTTAATTAATATGGGAGGACCATTTCCCTAGGCAGGGGGCCCTGGATGTGTTAGTGTGGAGAGGGCACTGAGCACCGGCAGGTAGGCGTGTCTTCATTCCCCTCTCTTTTGACTGTGGTGTGATGTGACCAGTTCCTGCCACCCTGAATTCACCAGTGATGGACTGGGACCTGGAACAGAGAGTTAAATAAACCCTTTCTTCCCTAGGGTGCTTTTTAACAGGATATTTTATCATAAGAACAAGGAAACTAAGACATAATTCTAAATCCAGTATATGTGAATGGAGATTAACACAAGGTCATTCCTTGCCTGTAAAAATACAGATAGCCATAAAAACTGTGTTATGGAGCTATTGGGTTGAGTTCAGCAAGCATGGCATATATTGTGCCTTATGCACACCCAGTGACCTTTTTTATGTGTCCAAAGTAGCCTAGTATGTCAGGTTCTTCCCTGTCTGGGTTCCATAAAAGTTTGATATGCATGGGTAGGTGAAGGAAGAACACAGGATAACAGGTACGCTTGCTTAGTATCCCCTGGAAATCACTGTGTGTGTTTCTAGACAGGAAAGAGGGCGGGGCTTGAGACTGTGTAGGGACCCACTACTGCACAGAAAATGTGTTGAGATTTTCCATACCACCCAGAATGTTTCAGGGGCAGAGATGGAGGAGGCAAGGGATAAGCTGAGAAGTGTATCTGAGCCAGCTGATCACTGCAAGGTCTCAGGCTGCAAGACAGAACTTTGTATGTGATAGTCTCCAGCTACACACAGGAGGAGCAGGTTTGGCAGAAAGGGCACCTTAGGGCAATCCAGGGAGCAGGTCAGTGCTACAATACCAGCAGACAGCATGGGTGCATTAGAGGAAGACAGAAGAATCAGGTTGCCAGGGTGTTCCATCAGAGCAACTGTGGGACTCAGACCGACAAGCAGTGACACCAGGCTAGACAGTGCAGGGCTCTGGCTTCTAAGCAGGAATGCACGTGAACTTGGGAGTTCTCACTTGGGAAGTATCCCAAAGTAATGGAGAATCGGGCTTAGGACACCAGAGCTTGGCCTCACTGGACCTTGCGGGTAGCAGTGGAAGAGAGGGGTAGGAGGTTGCACCTATGCGCTGCCCTCTCTACAAGTCAGGGTTTTCCCGATGAGTAAGCTGAGGGTTCTCTGAGCTAGAGAGCTTACCAGTCTGCCCAGGATGCTCAGGAGCACTAGATGCCAGCCAGCCTGCCTGCTCAGACTTGCCTGCTTTTCCCCACGAAACCGCAGTGCCCTGGTCAACTCCATCTTATTTACTATCTAAAAAGCCTGCACTGTGGACCGAGGGTTGCATAGATATCCATGGGGCATGTGAAGGTATCCTATGGAACTCTCTCTTCAGGCCTAACTTGATGATGAGGAAATGACAGTTCAAAGATGTTGGCAGGCTGTGCCAGCAATGACCCTGCGAAGACTCAGCATGCCACTACTGCCTAGGCAGCATCAGCAGAATCTAGAGGGCACTTGAGTATCTTGAAGGACAAGTGGCAGGGCAGACTGTATTGTGGTTGAATATTTTAGCACAGTGTCGATACTCCAGTAAAGACAGGACAGGTTCCAGCTGTCTGCTAGTTAGGATGAGGGAAACACAGTGTGTAGGACTTCCCTGGGTCCCTTACCTATGTCCCAGTTGTCTGGGCATCTGGGGACTGTGCCATATCCATGGTTGCATCCACAGCACCACTGCAAACTCTAGACTGTGTGGACATTCAGCAAGTATTCGTTGAGATGAATGAAAACCATCACTCAAGTCAAGGGTGAGGCAGAATGGTTTGTCTAGTTCTCCTTACTCCTTCTATGTTACATACATTGTGGACTCCTCCAACTCCCTCTCTGGAGGGTGTAGGTGGAAGTTTCTGTCCCACCCAGTACGACAGTCATTCAGTCCCAAATAAACACAAATATTTATATTAATTATAAACTGCCCTATTGCTCAGGCTTGTTACTAACTACCTCTTACAATTTAAATTAACCCATAACTCTTGTCTATACTTAGCCATGTGGCTTGGTACCTTTTCTCAGTAAGGCATTCCCATCTTGCTTCCTCTGCCTCTGGCTGGTGACTGCGTCTCTGCCTTTCCTCTTTCCAGAATTCTCCTAGTCTGGTCACTCCTCCTATACTTCCTGCCTGACTACTGAGTGACAAATCTTTACAGTGTACAAGAGCATTATCCCACAGCAGGAGGAACCTGGCGTTTCTCACGGTTGTCATCTGTCATCTGTCTCCTTGAACATCTGCTTCCGTCGGGAGCCCTCAGCTTGGTGACAGAATCCTCTGCTACATTTGTTAGGATTAACTTATTGTGACCAAGAGCCCTTGTGCCTGCTAGGTTGCCAAGTTCAAGTCTTTGGTTTCACTTCTTATATGAGTGTTGTTGGGCAAAAGTCACCTGACCTCTCCAGGCTTTGACTTCCTTACCTAAAATAGGGGCAAAGGGGATGAATGAGGTGGTACACAGCACTGACTCCACCCCAGGATGTGCACTGTCATTCCCCAGAGGGCCTGGGAGAGAGCTGGCCCGTTCCATCTGCCAGCCAAGCTTAAGTAGGCTGTGGCTGCCTGCCCACGTTCCTTTGTTTGGGAGCACAAAGGAGAGGCAGGATAATGAGGCAGAAGGGAGAGGCGTCTACCATGTACCAGGCCAAGCCTAGTGGATAACATTTCCATTCTATTGCCTTCACCCATAACTTAGTTATTTAAAGTGTAGGAAGAAAGCCAGAATCGTCTGCTCGGTGTGCACTGATAGCATTTATAAATAGTCTTTCAGAGAGGGATAGTGTGGGAGGCAGCGTGGAGGGACCTGGGTGCCCACGGTGAGCCTTGCCTCACTGCTGTGGGGCATGGCTCATGTGTGATCTGGTGATATTTTGTAAGTTTCTTGCTCTGGTGACTCTTCAGGAAATTCGTATGTCTCTGCTTCAGATAACCGCATGGTGGCCTCTGAGCAGACCTCAGTGACATCAGTATCATTGGGTTTGGTAAGGATGACAGCACTTGGAGATTGACTGACTTATTTAGGTCCTGGTTTTAGCTCTTCCTAGTGGTGCGGCTGCTGGCTAGATGTCCAGGCTTCTGTGGTCCTCTGTAGCCTGTGTACATGAGACTTCATGGACAGGATGAAAGGCTGGCATAGGCGGAAGTAACCTCCCCGGTCTTGAGGTAACTCAGCCCGAGCTCCTGATCCACTTTGGTGAGAGAGGCAGGTCCTCCTGAGGTTCCTCAGCTGTGACATTTGTAGCGATCTGAAGAGTACCTGAGCGACAGGAGTCACAGGGAAAGAGGGACTGGGTAAGAGACTAACATTCCAAAGGGCGAGTTTAGTTATTATTGTGGTTACTTAGCTCCATACCGTCCGGTTAATTAGTTGGCATCTGGTCTATTAGAAGTTCTCAAACAATAAATACCCAGCAGCCTGCCAGCCAGGACTCTAGAGATGATGGTGGCTTGGCCAGTGACTCTAGAGATGATGGTGGCTTGGCCAGTGGCAGGGACTCTTCTGTCTCTTTCCCGTCAGGACATTTGAGCGTGTCAGTCTTGTGTCACTGTGAAAACAGTGAGAATATGGCATCTCTCAGGCAAACAACTCACTGATATTTGGCTTCATGAGGTTGTGAAAATTGGAGCGGTCTAAGAAGTTCTATTTGAGAAACTAAAACCTGACCATATGAATCCACTTAGAGTCAGGATTTTAAAAATGTGAATTTATATTTGCTTATGAAGAGGTTTTCATGGGCCAGTGCTTCAGCCTGGCATCTGTGTGGAGACAGACTTTCAGGGGCATGGGCTCTGATGCAGCAAGACGTGGGCCATCAGTTCTATCGAATGAAGTGCCCCTGGAAAGTTCCTTGGGGGAAGTCTGTTAACTGCAGAACCACCTAGGAATAACAATTTCTGTTCTCCTTCTGGTATTGGAAGGAGTTGGCCACTTTAGATCAGAAACATGAAAGATAAGTAAATATTTACAGGGGGAAGAGGGCTCCCCCAACCCAGCTGCAGACGGTGGGTGACTGTGGGTTTCTTTTCCTTCACCTACAGGAAAACTATGATGACAATTGGGACAGGCATTTCTTTGCTCCGTCTTGGGGGAACACCTCCAGGGTAATTAAGACTTCTGGGGGTGACTCCCATATAGGATGTGCATGGCTAGACCCCAACCATTCTTGACTGGGGGTTCTAAGGTCACTGGCAACCTAACGTCAAAGCCTGAAGAAGTATATTCATAAAAGAGACACACAATGTGTGTTGCACTTGACCCTGGAGGAGATATGTATCCTAAATGAGCCCTGCTGTCCTCTAGATCAGCAGTTTTCAACCTGTGGGTAGCGACCCCTGGGGAGCTGAATGACCCTTTTCACAAGGGTCACCTAAGACCATTGAAAAATACAGACACATTGCATTTCAGTTCATAACAGTGGCAAAATTATAGTTGTGAAGTAGCAACAAAAATAATTTTATGGTTGGGGTCACCACAATGTGAGGAACTGTATTAAAGGGTCTCAGCATTAGGAAGGTCGAGAACCACTCTACTAGATGGAACTCTACCATGAACACTGATGCCATCTCAGCTGCCTGCATCCCATGCTGAGGATGCCAGTGCTGGCCTAGGAATGGCATTCCTGGTGACTTCCAGTGTACATGTAGGAAGTCTGGATGGGGCAGAACTTAGCTGTGTTCACCCCCGATATGGTGGCTGGTTTTCACTGTGGTGTGTGTGGCACTGTCTCCTAAAGGCACGCTCTATTTTTAAAAGCAAGAATGATGTGGCTGTTTATTACTTCCACTAATAATAAGGCATCTGCTGATTTTTATCACAGGACAATGCCCCATAAATGCTAGAAACCAACAGCTGAGCTTGACTGGAAAAACAAGGACCCCCATGAGCCCCTGGTTTACCCCTAAAGCCACAGTGCTCCGTGGTCACACAGACACACCACTTCACCCAACAATGACGACTCCGTGGCCAGCTCTTCCATAATTGAGGCTTCTCTCATTCCAGCTGTCCTGAGCCCTTGCCTGGGCTGCTTTGGGTTCACCTCCCTATAGCCGTCTCTTAGCTCTCAGTACAGAGCACTCTGCCTCCATGGCCCTTCTTAAACCTGTTCCAGTCCTTTCTCCAGTTAGGGTGATGGGAACTCCTCCCCATCTTCCAGTTGCCAACCAAATACTTCCACATGTATATTCCAGGGACCCCCAAATGTGTGTTCAACACCAGATCACCAGCTTTCTTCACTCTTTCTCCTTTAAATCTTCCCTGATGTGCTAGTGACTTTATCAGTCACTTAGTGACAAGATCTGTACTGAACGTCCTCCATCTCCTGCCTAGCCACAGCTCACTAATGTCACCCCGGAGGTAGTTTGCTAGCTCACTTACTCACGGAGCCAGTGTTTGAGTTTAGGGCCTAATTACCTGGTGCTGGTTTAATCCATCTTGGTCACTGAGTTCTGGGGTCGCCCTCCACTCCACCTCCAACAGTGTGACATTTCTAAGACACAGAGAACTGTGGGAAACTCCCAATCTTACCCGACCCCAGACCCCGTGCCTCGAGAATCAGGTTGTAAACAAATGGCATAGTGTTCTTGTCCTTGGAAATCTCTCCCATTTTAATCTCATCTTTGAAACTTCTTGCTGTCACTCTTCCTGTAACATAGCACTCCCGGAATGGATATGCTCTCACACAAATGTGGATGGATACATTCACATATAAAGATGCATGCATTTAAATACATGAATGCATCCATGTATAATATAAATGAATTGGTCTGTATACTTTCCCCTTTGTGAATTTGTGCAGCTTCCTCTGGAGCTTCTCTGATAGAGCTGGACTTAGCTTTTATGATCTCATCTACATCTCTTCCTCTGGGAAGCATCCCGGACCCAGGCAGGCTTCCAGTCTGTTTTCCTAGGGGAGATTGCGTATAAGATCTCCTTCCAAACATTTTCATTCTCTGTGCCAGCTCTGACTTGAGAATGTCCCAGACACCTAGTATTCTTGAGAACAGAGACAGGGTCTTATTCTTATGTCTTCCCTTTCTTTGGGAGGCAGGGCTGTGGAGAGGTTTTCATATACATATATCACCCATTTGTTGTACTAACAGCCCCATGACTGGGAGACATCTGGAGGGTGGAGAGACCTGTGGCCACCACAGCCTTGCGAGGTTCTTCCCCGTGCCTTTCCCGTGTGAGGTGCAGACGGGAAGATCAACCCTCACTTGGGATATACTGTTTTACTGGATTAAAAGCATAGTCTGATTCTCCCATGCAGTGTCCCCTAAGGCCTTCCCTGGGGGCAGGTTGCATCACGTCCCAATGATCAGAGCAAGTTGTACATCCGAAGCCAACATCAGCAAGAAAGCCTTCTCCTGAGGATGGGGAACACTGCCAGGTGATGATCATGGACAGCCATGCACTGTGTCTGTATGGAGGAGGGACACACAAATAAATGACATACTGCCCTGCAGTGTGATTGTCAATTTAAATGGACACATGCTGCTGAAAGAAATCTTAGAGAACTCAGTGTCTGTCTTCATTTGCTGGACATTTGCCATTTCAGACCACCTGAGTGGTCTGAGTGACTACATGACTCTCAGACACCACCTGAGACTGCATCTCAGCGTGGAGACTCCTGGCTTTTGGAGTCTCAGTGGGAACAGAGGTCAAACAAGTTCCGATTAGAGACGTGATCTTGGCTTAGATCTGAACTTGGGCTGCATCAATCAGATGGTGGCTCAGTGCCAGGTACTTTGAGCTCTTGGGGCCTTGGTGGCTGCAATGGGGGGGCACAGTGCCCAGTACCTGCAGAATCTGCAGGATTAGCCATGTTTAAGAATCATCCTGTGGGGGATAAAAGAATCATCCATGTTCAAGTAAGACTTGGTGATGCCCTCGTGGCCTTACAGAACCCCGTTCTCTGCCTCTTCTGAAAATCCCTGAGCTTCCTGATGTCCTTCAGTCCCTTCCTTCTGTGTTGGTCAGACCCAAGGATCCCCAGAGCTGAGGACAGACTGTCTTTCTGGGTTTTACCTGCCTTATAACTTTACAGTGTTTGCTAGTTTTGATTTCTGTTATTATCTAAACTCAGAACTTGAAAGGCTAAGAGAACTTAGAGCTGGTGAATGTGTGTGTGTGCGCGCGTGCCCATTATGTGTATTTGTGTGCATATGTGTGTATGAATGTAGTATGTGCATGTGGGAGTATGTATGTAAATCAACTCATGTGGAATCTGCTATAGAGAGCTGGGTGGTGGAGAGACTTATGGTCCAAGTTAAGGAAGAGGGCCTTCCCAAGCCCTCCTTCCCCAGGGAGATCCCAGGCATTGTTGGCCATCATCATGATGAGAGGAAAAAAATGGACCCAGAACTCTGCAGCTGGGTAGCCAGAAGCAAGGGCACTTCCTGGATGGGTGTGGCTAGGCAGTTAGTCCCAGATGCATTGGCCATGATGGAGACTTCAGTCCACCCTTCATCCCAGTCATGACAGCTCTGAGGATCCACCCAAGTTAGGAAGCTCTCTCTCTTCCCCAGCATGCAAGCTAGCTCTCCAGCAGCCCAGCCCTGCATCCTGCTTTTATACAGCCACACAGTTCCCATAGCCTTCTCTCAGGACCTTCTGTCTGCCACCTTTGCTCCTGAAAGGCTGCTCCTGCCCCCGGCCAAGGAAAAGCCCTGGCCATCTCTGTTAATATTTATTCAGTGAGTGGCACAGAGTGTCTTTCCAGAGAAGCCTTAAGTGTCTAGATGAAGGGGCTGGGGCTGGGGCTGGCAGAGCTGTGAGGTCAGAGCTCCCAGCAGGTGAGAGTGTAACCCAGGCTTGTGTTACTAGGATGTGCAAATGCTCTTCCGTTTGCTCCCTGGATGATCTGAGGCAGGAGATTGACCCCTCATCTGTAAGCTGAAGAAGGGAACTGTGCCTTCCTCGAGGTGTGAGGACTAAGAATGGAAAATCTCCCATGGCCTTCTCGGGCTGCACGTAATAAGCTCTTTAGGTATGCTCGTTAAAGACCTCACCTAAGAACTTTGCCCAGGGCTCTTTCCAGATTGAAGCACATAGACAAGAAGATTGGCAGGCCTTGACCCCTCGGGATTGCTGCTTCTTGAGGTCTTGGCTGCCATTTGCTCTCAGACCCTCCTTGGGAGGCTCTTACACCCACTAGGCCACCAAGCCCTGCTTAGTCAAGAAGACCATCCTGGGCACATCAGGACAGTCCCAAGCTGGGTGCATTGCAAGCCTGGGCCAGCCTTGTTCCCATCTGTATATCTGCCAACATAGGAACTTCCAGAAAACTGGACTCCAGACCTTCCTGATTGCTGATGGTCACACCCATCTTTGGAATGTGTCTTCTGCAGCCAGGAGAGGTGGGGCAGACTCTGTGTGGGGAAGCGTGTGGGCCATCCTGCTAACAAGGGACCAGGTGAGACACCCAAGGAAGGTGGAGTATTGGATAGGGCACAAAAGGATGATACAAAATAGGCATGGTCCTAGCTGACCCTGAGTGGACCTTGCACACTGAGTTCCTGCCCTTCCAGAGCTAACTGTGCCCCAAACAACTTGATGCTTCATGGATTCAAAAATCCAGTCTCTGCGGGCCACACCAGCCAGGCTTTTGGCCCATGTTCTTGTGTAGGAGTGACAAGCTTGGAGTACTGGCAGTGGTTTTGTCCTTCCATGAACAAAGGCTGCATCTGGGCTACAGCTGGGATCCTGGAAGTTTGCCCTCCCCTCCCCCAGTTCCTTCAGGCATCACTAGTCTCCCTTCCCTCTTGGAACCCAGGTGTCTCTATCCTTCCATTACTTCTGTCACCTGTGCCAGCCTAAAGAGCTCTTTCATTAAATTCATAGCCAGTTTTCCCCTGGGACCCGAGGACTGTCTCACTCTCTGGCAGGCACAGCCCATGAGCCTTGGTTTTGCAAGCAGGCTGTGGGCTGGATTGGTCCACTGCCATCCCAGGAGCCCCTGTATAAGATAATCTGTACAGTTGTATGTGGAGGTGTGAGTGGGCTCAGCCCTCTTTTGTTCCCCATGGGGTTGTTTTCAGTGGTGGAGCAGAGCCAGGCTTGGTTTCACGGAGGCAGCTGGGCAGCCCTCTCAGCTGCTACAGTGCTGTCCTCAGTGTGGGAAGGGGACCACAGTGCCCGTTTAGACCGCAATGCTGGAGGAACAGGCACCTGGAGGTCCCGAGGAGTGCAGGCCAGGGGCTTTTCTTCTGGGTTTGTGTGTGGAGAAGCTGGGGAGTACAGGGCTCTCTATTGCCTCCGGACAGCTGGAACAATTCTCCTGGACAGCCTGAAGCACAGATGGGGTCAATCTCCTGCCTCAGATCATCCAGGGAGTCACTGGCTCTCACTGACGGTTGCATAGGTGCTCATTCCTAATAAACTACACATCGCAAGCATGCCTAACTAGCCATCATATTACCTAACTCTATATTGATGAGACCAAATCAGCAGGCTCTTGGTGATAGTGGAGTTAGCTGGGAATCATTTGGTCTCATGCATTGTGGGTGGAAAACCATGGCAGCAGGAGCTTCAGGAAGAGGTTGCTGTTCATTTCTGAACTAACAAAAAAAAAAAAAAAAAAAAAAAACAAAACAAAAAAAACAGAAAAGGGAAGAAGAGTAGTGTTTGTCCATTTTTTAAAAATTTCTTCCCTTTAATCCCAACTGGAGCCCCAGTCCAATGGATGGTACCACTCACATTAAGGGTGTGTCTTTCCTCCTCACTTTTCCTCTTGGAAAACACAGTCACAGCCCCTCCCAGAAACGCACATTGCCAGTCTCCTAGGAGATGCTGAATCCACCCAAGTTGAAAATTAATCACCATAGTCCTCGTCTATGTCCTTGTGTTTTCTGGAAGTTTCTTTTCTTTGTCTGCAAGTTAGAGAGGGAGAATATATGCTGTTCTTTTCCTACTTAACTAGACAATCTGCCTGTTCTGGACTTGAGCCCCAGACTTGTGGGGAGACCAGCCTCATTGAGAGGGTACCCAGACGTCACCTCTACAGAGCAGCAGCTGGAAACCCCAGATCCAATTAATAATTCCATAAAACAGTTCATTAGAATGCACAAGTGCTTAACTAAACAAAGCCATAATCGAAGTTGTCAGACGTGATCCACGCTTGTGTTAGAATTTTCTCATTCACACACCATTTCCTCTACAATTTAGTTAGATAACAAACACTACTTAGCCCATCAGTGGCTTTTTCAGCCATGAAATACAGTCGGTGCTGGATTGGATTGCCCTCAGAGCAGGGGTCTTTCATCTGGTTAGTGAGAAGGGTCCTAGCTTGAGGATCAGCGTGTTTCCTGCAGCCATGCTCAAAGTCTTCCTGGTGTCGAGCTTGCGAGAACCGGGTTTTGTGGCTGAGGATGACCTGCTTCTTCTGGTGTCTTTAGGGCTTTGTCATCCTGGAGGTGGCTCGAAGGGCTCAGTTCATTCTTTGGAGCAGAGCTTTTCAAGCAGGCCACAGAGGAAGAGAGAAATCCTGTGTCTTTTGGCATGCTCTGTATCCCAATGTTCATGTCTCATCCCTAAATAATGGAAAGCTACAGACTCTGTTCTTAGTGGGCACAATAAGTGAGGCTTATTGGTGTTCTCATGCTGGTGAGGGCATTTGTCAAGTCTTCCAAAAAGGAGGCATTAAAGACCAGGGGTCACAGAGGGTGGGAGAGGGGATCCTGAGCCACAGGGTCTTCATCCAGGCAGCAAGTCACTCACAGGGTGCTTGTTTAAATAGTGCTTATGATGAGCCAAGTCTTTGCAGCCCCAGACTACAGGACACCAAGACTGTTTAAGAGAGATCCTTGGTCTTTTGCTATTTGTGAATAGCAGAAGCAGTATAAATACCCATTTTAATTGATTAAGGCCGTAAGTGTGCATATGGGGATGCAGACATCCCTACACCTTTTTCTTGTACCCCATTTCTTCCAAAGTAAAGAAGATATTTCTACACTTAGCAGCAGAAGGGGACTTATTCCTAACAGGGCTGAGGATCCTGTTAGGCTTAAGAGGCCAGATTTCAGATCTCACTAGGACTGTCTACTGCCCTGGGCAGAAGAGTAAGCTTCTAATGCCCTGTTTCATAGAGCTGGCCTTGATTGGGTGTCTCAGTCCACCCAGGATGCTTTAACAGAATATTGCAGTCTGGGTGGCTTGTGAACAACAGGCATTGATTTGTTGCAGTCCAGAGGCTAGGAAGGTCAAGATCATGGCTCTGAGAGATTCAGTATCTGGTGAGGTCCTGCTTCCTGGTGCACACACAGATGCTCTCCCAGTGTAACCTCACAGGGAAGAAGGGTGAGGGAGCTCCTATTAGTGGGGATAATGTCTTTAGTCCTCTTCTCTCATATTCTAGACTCCTCCTTTTTCTTAGTGCCATCACACTGAGGCTAGGATCTAAACATATGGCTGGGTGGAGAAGGTACCCATTGCACTGGACCCCATTTCAGCTTATTACAAGAATCAGTCATAGCACTGGGTCCCTCTTCACTTGAATACAGCCATACTCTGTCATCATAGTAGGGACAGCATCCATGGGAAGAGGACTTTCCACACACCAGCACTTTCCCTCTTCTCCACCATGCCCATCAATACCCCTGAAGGGTGGGGTTTATGGCTGGAGAGGGATGGAGACCCAGGGGGGTTACTTTTCATGATATCACAACACATTTAGAATCATTTGGATGCTTGCTCGCATATATGCCCATAGGAGGTAAGCCCCTTATGAGCAATACCGGTTTATTCCCTGAGTGTCATGTAGAGGTGTGCTTTGGAAAGAACAGACTTGGGAACTGAGAGACAGAGATTGTGGACCTGCCTATGCTACTTATAGGTGTGACAGGTATGTGGACTCATATAGTTCAGCCACCCCGAATCTTATTGATTTTTCTTGATTAAGCAAGACTATTATTTGTTGTCCCTTGGGCAATCATACAGATTCACAATCATAATGGACAGTTACTCACTGTGGCTCTGTGGCTCATGTGCCACGCCCTGCCCCAAGCAAGGACAACCTCATCTTCTTCTTGGGATAGCCTAGGAGGGGCTCTGCTGCTGTTCTTGGTTCATAAATGTGTTTTCAAATTCATTTGTGTGTATTTATATACATGTGTCTGCATGTATGTCTGTGTCCATGTATATGTATGTATGTGTGTGCATCTTTGTGTATGTATGTGTATATATGTGAGTTTCTATGCATGTGCTTATGTGTGTGCACATGTGTGCGGTGTGTGTGTGTGTAGATGTGGGTGAGCATATGCATGTACACATGTGTTCTTAATTTTGCTCCCTGAGTTCTGGAATTCTCACTGCAGGTTATAGTTTATTGTCCATATCTATAGGTAAGAAGTTTTCTAAGCTGACTTAGTTTCTTTATATGTTTTGGCACCCAAAGTGTTTATTATTATTATTATTATTTTTCAAATTTTATGTTTTGGAAAACTCAGTTTGGCAAATCACTTTTTTGTGAGCTTTCAGTGAACTAAATTACATAGTACCCCATTAGAAGAAAGAGCAGCAGGTTGCTTAGAGAGGCCCCTCTTCTTAGGGAAATGGTTTGGTTATTGCAGAATACGTGGAAGATTATTTTTAAATATTGTTGCTTTTTTAATGTGTGTGAGTGTTTCGTCTGCATGTGTATATGTACCACATGTATGCTTGCAGTTCTTGCAGACACCAGAAGAGGGCATTGGGTCCCTTAGAGCTGGAGTTACAGTCAGCTGTAAGCCACCACATGAGTGTTAGGAATGACCCTGGGTCTTCCTCAAGAGCAGCAAGTGCTTTTAACTGCCATGACATCCTTCCAGCTCCATTTGTAAGATTCTTAAATGTCCTGGGTTCATGACTTGATATATTTCAGAGTTCTCAACAAGGGACCTTCTACTTGGGAGGCTAGAAGAGGGTATCACATCCTCGTGGAGCTGGAGTTACAGGCGGTTTGTGAACTGCCCCAGGGATCTCTGGGAAATAAACTCTGGTCCTCTGCAAGTGCTCTTCAGCCTCGAGTCATCTCTCCAGTCCCCCGTTCACAGTCTATGGAGATGATGCCTGAGCCACCCAAAGGTGAAATGACTTTCTCATGGTCACATGACTAGTGACAGACATTGCTGACTAATGCCTCCCCTATGGGGATCACTTGCTTGTGCACAGTATGCTCTTCGGTCAGCTCTTCTTCTTTAACAAGGACCTCTGTCTTCCCATGGCTGAGTTACCTCTGCTTGGGTTTTCCTTTGGATTCCTAGCCCTTCATCCTTCATGATCAACCCGCCAGTCTTCGCCCTGCCGGATCCTCACTTTGCTCTCTCTCCTCTGGTTTTCTAGGCGGAGGCCCCAGCCTGCCTTCACCTGGTGTGTCTGTCTCCACTGCCACACACCATCCAGTATCCTGCTCCTTCTATTATGTCTCCTGTGTCCTCCACTCTTCTCTCAGTAGCCAGATGGAAGCAAAAGGTCAGAGGTTAGACTGGGGTGGAAGTCTGCTAGAACTATAGGTGGCTTCAGGGAGTTTTCCATTTGGAGGGCGAGAGTAGGAATACAAGGCTGGTGGCTAGAGGCCACAATGGCATTAATAACAAGTGCTGGGGAATGTGAAGGTTCTCGTTTAAAAAAACGAATTTGTCCAAGTGATTGATGTTCTTATCTACACTCAGAAATGCCAGAACCAGTGACCCTTGGGCACAGTGAGGTCATCCAGCCATTGCCACAGCAGAGCAATGCTCAGAGAAGCTGCTTCCTGTGGGACAGCGCTGGGAATGTTGCTGGGTAAAGACGTGTCTCACTGGGTCAGGGCTACTGTGCTTGCTGTGCAAGTGTGAAGGCCCGAGTTCAGATCTCAGCATCCACATAAAATGCTGGCACACAGCTTCAGTGCTGGGGAGGCAGGGAGATCCTGGGGGCTTGCTGGCCAGCTAGTCTAGCTAGTTGGCGAGCTTCAGGGAAAGACACAGCCTCAAAAATTAAGGTGGAGAGTGATAGAAGATATCCAATGCCAGTGTTAACCTCTCGCCTCTACATCTGCATGCATGGGTTCATGCAGATACACACACACATACACACACATACACACACCATGTGCATATACCACTGAAAAATGGATGAAAGAAGGAAGGAAGAAAGGAATGAAGAAAGGAAGGAAGGAAGAAAGGAGAGAAAGAAGTCCCTGCCATTCTAGTGAAGTCTTCTGTCACCAAGCCAGAGGCAATTTCCCTAAAGGTTCAGCCTGGAGTCCATGATGGTAGGCATGGTCTTTGGAGTTCTGAACAAACCCTGGGTCAAATATAACTGCTGACACTCCCTGTGTGACTTTAAGCAAGTGACTTTACATCTCTGAGCTTCCATCTCCTGATCTGTAATGTGACAATCACTGGGTAGTTTGGGGTTCAAGGTTCTAATTAAAGGAAGATATTTTAGGAAATTTGTTTTTCTGTTTTGGCCCCTTCCTCTAGAATCAAAAGGCAGCTCACAGAGGAAGCCCCTTCCTCTTTGGTGGCTTTGTTTGTAAGTACAGAAGTTGTGAACTAGCCACCAGCACTGGTGTCTGTGACTCATTCAAGCCTGGTGCATTTTCCCCTGGATGTCCCATCAAAGTCAAGCGGGACCCCATGACAGCCTACATAGATTTCATACATTTACAACAAGCAAACAACAACCTTTACAGCTTTAAAAAAATAAATTATATTTCCTGTGAGCAGTCCCAGAAGAAATGTCATTGGGGGCATAAAACTGCTTTACTGTGAACTTATGCAAACGTCTCAGGAAATATACTGACTTCTAGTTCATTATGCAAAACCTCTTGTCCCCTGTCTTGAGAAAAATGGATTGAATTACTTGAGAAGCCATCCTGAAGCTTGGCGGGGAAGACAGGGTTCACTTGGTGCAGAGGTATGGGTGTGTGTTATTGTCACTGCTTATGTCCTCTGAGTATACCAGTTACAGCATTTTATAGGACCCAGGCAGATGACCCGTGTCTGTGGAAGAGGCAGACCTCATAGCCAGTAGAGGTTTGAAAAAGCTAGAATTAGATTCTGATCTCACACACATGCATCTCTCTGAAATTCCTCAGAATGGAGCAAGGAAGGGAAAATCAGTAGGGGTACACCAACCTCTGTTATGTTCCAAGATGGTTCTCATCCCTTTCCTCAACCCTCATATTTATCCCTTTCTGCCCTCTGAGGGAACATTGTGACCCCATCTTAAAAGGGCAAGCTGCCCCTCAGGATGTGAAGTGTCTTCCCTTGGGCCACACAGGGAGCAAACACTGGACTCTCTATTTGAACCCAGATCCACATACCTGTGACTTCACTGAGTACATTATTTTGCCCATAAAGAGGTCCTTTCTTCTGAAGTGTTTTTGGGGTCTAGAGTGAGCGGAGCCTTTGCCCTAGGTTGTAACTCCTGGAATACCTACATGGAACCCCGTGAACATCTGACATCATTTCTTTCTCAGTTTTCATGCTTAGAGCATGAAAACCCAGGTGGATGTGTGGGCCCTCTTCACACACACACACACACACACACACACAAATCTAGGTGACAGAGGAGTTGATGTCATTACGAGATTCGCTGAGAAGCTTCCTTCTCCTTACTGGAATGTGTATCCTGGTGTCCCTTTGATCCATGGGTTGATAGGGAAGATAGGGTGGGTGTGTTCTGCTGGGTCAAGGCACACAATGAGCCCAGGGCTCAGGTTCCATCAAGCTAGCAATGGGACCTTCCAGACACACAACTCCTGGCCAAGCTGCTGATTTGGATGGAGACTCTGTCACTTAAAGGATGTTGGGTAAGGTCTGAGCTGGGATGTATCGTCATGAGGCTGTGGCTAATTGACTGTCACTGCACTGGGCTCAGAAAAGAGCTATGCATGCTTCTCTGTATGTAGTGTGTGCATGTGTGTGCTCATATGTGTATATTTGTGCTTGTGTGTGAGCCTGTGTGTCTATGTATACCTTTTAGCACATGTGTGTACATGTGGTATTGTGTGATGTGTATGCCGTGTGTGTGTGTGTGTGTGTGTGTGTGTGTGTTATTGTCTCACTCAAACGTGCTTCCTTCCCTTCCCTGGAACACTGCCCCCACCTCCAGGTGCCACCCAGAGAGAGTGTCTGTGGATGCCAACGCACTAGGAGCTCCTCCCACAAAGAAAGCCAATCTGTCCTCCTGGCATATTTGAGTCAGACAATGTCCGACGTCTGTGAGACATGGTCATGAATACCTAGCCACAAGAGACAACTCCACACTGCACAGGGTGGAGTGCCTCTCAGACTGCAGGCTGGGAATTCAGACCTGAGCCTATCATGGGGCAGGAAAGCCCAAATTAGAGAATTGAGTCAGGTTTATGAGTCAGGTTGCTGGGAGCCCAGGGCCGCTGGTTCTGGAGAGTATCAAAGAGCAGCAAAATAATCTTCCCTGGATTTCTGGGTGGACTTTGTGGAATTTTCCCCACAAAACCCAAGAAACTAATGGAAAATAATATAAAAAAATATGCTAATATCTACATATGTATATGTATATACATGCGGATATATGTGTGGACATACATGTGTACACACACTGCTGTGTTTTGAATGTGAAATGTCCCCCATAGTTCCATGTTTTTGAACATGTGCTCTTCAGCTACTGGAGCTGTTTTGAAACAGTTGCAGAACCTTCAGAAGCTGGCCCCCTCTGGATGAAGAGAGTCCCTTGAGGGTTAGTCCTTGGGGTTTAATACCAGGTCCCACTTCCTGCTTGTCCTCTGTTTCCTGGTTGCAGAGGCAATGCGGCCAGCTGCCTCTTCCATTGCTGGCATATTTTGCCCATCCTGATGGACTTGTCCTCCCACACGTGAGTCCAAGGAAACCCCTCCTCCCTTCAGCTGCTTACTGTCAGGTGGCTTGTGACAGCAGCTAAACAACTGATGTCACACACAGTGTGTCCGCACACGGTAATTCTCACGGACTGCCACAGGCCACGTGACTTCTAAATGGCAGAGATTTGTCTGCAGTTCCGAATGCTAGAAGTCTGGCATGGCTGGGTCTTGTGAGACCCTGGACGGTCTGTATATCACTGTGTCTTCACATAGAGGGAAAGTTCATGAGAACTTTCAGCTCCTTCTCACGAGGGTCCTGATCGACTTAGTGCGGGGCTCCAACCTCGTGACCTAATTACCCCTGGAAGGTTTGTTCTCAGATGCCATAAAACTAGGCTTAGATTTCAGCATGTGCATTTGGGGTGAGACACCACAAAATTGAATCCAGTCTACAATGGGTACGTGCCTGTGCATTTTCTGGGGAGGTAGCCCAGCCTCTCTTGGATTTGTGCGTTTTCTGGGAAGGTAGCCCAGCCTCTCTGTTGGATTTGTGCGTTTTCTGGGGAGGTAGCCCAGCCTCTCTGTTGGACTTCCTGAGAGGTGTGTGGTCCAGCAGAAGGGAAGAACCATGGCATTAGCACAGTGTCTCCAGGGCTGGCAGTCTGCTCTGGGGATGGGAACTGGCTTGGTGGTGCTTCAGTGCGCCTCATGGAACCCATCCGCTGCTAGCTGTGTGGCTGTGCAGATCAGCGTGGAAGGTCTGAGATCCCGTCTGTGTGCTTGAAGTAATGAGCTTCACGGGTCGCTCCCTGTGTGAAGCTGGTTCATCTAGCTTTTAGCAGCCTCCTTGGTTGCAGTTCAGTTGGTAAATGCTGCCCACCCTTGGAATCCCACTCCAGAACATTCATTCCCACAGGAGACTTCATTTAGTCCAAGAGGAGGGGCAGGCTTATTTTTAAAATTCTCTGGAGACCCCCCAGCTGGAGCCTGCCCCCCTCCCTATGTTATGTGGGAAATATGTCGCTGTCATAGGTCAAGTGAAAGGTGGCCTGAATGGTGCTGGCTGAGACTGTGTTCTCGCACAGTGCTCCAGAGTTGTGAGAGGAAGCTGCAGAAGCCCACTGGGGACAGGAGAATTGCAGCCTGAAGGCCATACCATTCCCTGAGGTCAATACTCAGCTGGTACTTGTATGAGGCTAACTCCAAGACTAGCCACTGTCACGAAAGCCTATATTTGAAATGACATTGACCCCAGGGCCACAGCAATGCCCCCCCCCCATTTTCTGAAAAAGAGATCACAGTTTAGAAGTAAGAGATAGGCCAACAGGTCACAGGAGGCTGTGAACGTGGTTTCAGGGCAGAAAAGTTCATTGCAGGCAAGCAGACCCATCTGTCTCTCGAGCTGAACTAAGAAGTAGATAAAAGGTAGATAGATAAAAGGTAGTTAGCACCCAGAGGGGCTGCATCCCCAGTGCCTGCTACAAAGCCTGGGAATTCTCTGCACTCAGGTTTGTGGAAATGACTCGAATAGAGACTACAATAAGGATAGGCTTTCTGAAGGAAGAAATCCGGCACAGGGAGCTCTAATTACCCCGCTCATGTCTGACGCCACCCATTTGCCCAGGAGGACCTCGAGGGAGGATGCTGAGGCAGCGGCTGTTGTGCTGTGTGCACTTGGGTGTTGGCAGAAGCCTGGCTGCCATTGGAGGAGAGTCTCCTCTTGTGAAAACTTCTGAAACCCATCATCTCATGATGTGTTGTTGGGTTCTTTGATAGCTTAGGTATCTTAGTGTCTTATTTGCCGTGTTTTCGGGGGACAGGAGTTATGTGTATCCTTGTGTCTAGACACTTAATTGGGATTTTCTGGGCCATAGTGAGAAATTTTCAGTGTTAAGATGCTAAAGCTGAGACCCAAGGGGAGAGGGAAAGGAGACTTAGCCTCAGAAGGCCAGTGGAGGACATGAAATCCTATGCTTTGTTCTATCTTACATGATTTCTGGATGGTGCTGGGAGTGAGATGATCCTGTATCAGTTACTTGTCTCATTGTTGTGACAAAATGCCCAGCACAGACAATGGAGGGAGGGAGGGAGGAGGGAGAGAGGGAAGAAGAAAGGAAGGAAGGAAGGAAGGAAGGAAGGAAGGAAGGAAGGAAGGAAGGAAGGAAGGAAGGAAGAAAAGAAGGAAGGAAGGAAGGAAGGAAGGAAGGAAGGAAGAAAAGAAGGAAGGAAAGAAAGAAGGAAAGAAGGAAGCGTGTATTCTGGTTCACAGTTGCCAGGGCACAGCTCATGGAAGGGAAGTCATGGTGGCAGGACTTAAAGCAGCTGGTCCCGAGGCAGAGGCAGGCGGATCTCTGTGAGTTCGAGACCAGCCTGGTCTACAAGAGCTAGTTCCAGGACAGGCTCCAAAGCCACAGAGAAACCCTGTCTCGAAAAACCAAAAAGAAAAAAGGAAAAAAAAAAGCAGCTGGTCCCTTGCATGCACTAAGCATCTGGTGCCATTGCACGCACAATCAGAAAGCAATGAGTGACAGATGTTAGTGTGTTCAGGTGACTTTTCCCTTTTATTCACTCCAAGACTGCAGCCTATGGGATGACGCCACTCACCTTTTAGATGAATCTTCCTAGTTCAGTTAATTCAATCTAGAAAAGCCCTCAGGCATGCAATGAGACTTGTTTCCTAAGTGATTCTAGATCCAGTAGGCAATAGTAACAATGACCGTCACCCACTGCTGATGCCGTGTACAGGCCACAGCCACTTGTTGGATGATAACTTGGCCCATACAGCGATTGCAGGGCAGTGAAGACTTTGACTATGCAGCACTGGGGTCCGGGGCCCAATCCTTTGCTCTCAGACACTGGTTAAGCACAGGAGGCCTGGAGATGCTGTTTCTAAGGAGATGTGCTGAGGACAGACTGTGGAAGTTGAGAAAAAGAAGAAAGCCCTTGTTTCCAAAGCCCCAAACGTAAGTGGTGTGACTCTTAGCTTTCATCTAGTCAGTACTTACCAAGCAGTTAGCATGCATAGTGCATTGTGCTAGGCCAGCTGGAAGCTCAGGCAGAAATCTCTATCCTTGGGGCCTTCAATAAGGACTAAGTTCAGATATGTCATTCCTAAGGATCAGGTTGTTCCCTTCTGATCCTTCCCAGAATGAATTCAAAATAAAAACTCATGAAATTTATGCATTTATAAGACTATCAACAGTTCTAACCTTCCCCATGATAACCACTGAAGTGTTCAACAGAAATGAAAGTCTTTCAAAAGATTTTGGTAGTTGAATCTCATTGATGTGCCATTAGATACTACGGCTCTCGTTTCAGCCATAGGAGGGAACACACACACACACATACACACACACAATCACTTGCACCAAGCATCCTGATTTCACAGGCCAGAGAATTGAGATAATTGAAACTCAACATGTGAGTTGTAACCTGGTCATGATTCCCAACTCTGAATAACAAGAGTAACAAGACCTTACTGGTCACTGAGAGAAGGACATGCACAGGCTGCACATGAAGAGACAGGAAGCTGAGGCTGGACGGAGGAGTCAGTCTACAAGGGTGTCAGGGCCAGAGCCTGGTAGCCAATGCCAGGTGTGAGTGCAGGTGCGCCATAGCTTCTGAGCCTCTTGTTGCTGTAGGAGATAAATTTTCACCTTCAGAATATGCAGTCCCCTTGCACTGAATTTAAGAACATCTATGGTGCTGCGGCGATGCCAGGCTAATTGAGTGCTGGTAATTGTTTTCACTGTGCTTTGATGTAATGCATTTTTAAAGTGGAGTGCTCTCCAGTAAGTGTTTCTATCAGGGGGTGGGGGATGGCCAGAGGCTTTGTGTTTCTGAACGAGGTTTATAGAGAAAGCATAGCCAACGAAGACTGGGTCTCTGTCCATCCAGCTCTGCTTAGATCTGTTAGAAAGGGTATTGAAGTAATTGCAACGATTTTTAAAAACCAACCATTTGGGGAGGCAGATATTTACATGGCCTCCAAGTAACATCCCCACATATTCTTACTAATTACGTAGGCGCAGGGTAACTTGACAAGGAAGAATGCCACCTTAATCAAGAGATCACACTCAACGGTACCAGTGATGCGCCAGACTGGCACTGCATGTCTTTCTGATTGAGTGCAGCAGGAAGGACACAGTGTCACTCATGGAGTCTTCCTGCCAAAAATCCCCAACCCGAAGATAATAAAGAAAAAGTCATCAGACACTTATATTTTGGAACACCGTACAGCAGCTGGCATACACTAGAAATGTCAGCACTCTGAAAGATGGAAAGAGTATGTTTGTGCAGAAGGAACATTCTAGACCAGAAGAGACCAAAAAGACATGACAACCCAATGCAGTGTTTGATCTGGGATAAAGAATAGGAAGAACCAAGGATGAACTGTAAAGACCATTATTGGGATCTTTGAGAAATTTTAAACAGAATGCATATTAGAAAACGCCTCTATCAGTGTTAAATTTCTTAGGCATGATAATGGTATTATAATAATATGCAAGAACCCTGATTCTGATGATAAATTTAGAGTCGCAGAGAGAGCTTAAAAATGGATTCATCTAGAAGGTTATTGCAATGTTCACTGTGCTATTATTACAACAACAAGATAGCAGCTTCTCATGTACTCACAAAGGTCAACCTGTGCACTGATCTCAGATTGACTTGAAGTTAGCTTCACGTGCTGTCAAGCTATCCTGGCCCAAACACACACACCCCTTGCCTATTGGAAGAGCTGTGTGCTATGCTTTGGGTGCAACGTGACTTCATATAGCTGATGCTTTTGTCTAATTGCTCTCTACTGAAAAAAAAAAGAGTACCATCTCTAGATTGAGCTGAACCTGCTCGCCAAGGTTTCCCATGTACAAGAATTCTTTGGAAGTATGAGGGGGCGTTGTGCAAATTTCAGGGGTCTCTAGAAAGTTTCTTGATTCCATGATTCATTCTCTCTCTCTCTCTCTCTCTCTCTCTCTCTCTCTCTCTCTCTCTCTCTCTCTCTGTGTGTGTGTAGGTCAGAAGTTTCTGATATTATAGCTGAACATATAAAAGGGGGTGAGGAAGCGAGTCAAATAATCCCCAACTAGTTTAATTTGAATTTACTCACACTAATTGATATCATTCTTCAGAAAGCACACACCATAATTTTTTATACAAAGTCTCCAGTTGCCCTGGATCTGTCCAGATAGGCTAGGCTGGCCGACTGGTGAGTCTTTATGAGCCTCCTATCTCTGCTTCACTAGTGCTAGGATGAGATTACAAGGGTACACTACCAGACCTGTTTGTTTGTTTGTTTTTAAATGTGAGTTCTGGGGATTAAATTTGGGTCTCTATGCTTGCAAGGCAGACATCTTCCCTACTGAGCCATCTCTTCAGTCCCTTCCTTTTACTCTTGCTAAAACAATGTATAATACTATGCGTCAGGGTCTCTAAAGTAGGAGGAAGTCAAGGATCACAGATGCTCATAATGAGAGATTCGGTAGGACAGACAGCACGGAGCAGCAAAAGCCAGTCAAAGCAGCCCACGGGGAACCGAGAATCTGGAGTGCTGCCATGTTGAAAACTGTTTAAATAAACTCAAAGAAATGTGAGTAGATATTGCATGTGTATAACAAGGTTTTTAAATAAGAAAGACTCTGAGAGAGGTAGAGATAAGGGAACCAGGAGTTCAAGGCCAACTTGGGCTCCCTGATGAGCTCAAAGGCATTTTGGGTAACACGAAACCCTGTCTCAAAACAAGCAAACCTACACCCTTAAAGTTTTTTTTTTTTAAGTAGAAAAGAAAACATTAGGTATTTAGAACATCAGTACAACAGGTCCAACTTTTGGAAACAGGCACAGCCTACCCTGACCCTGAACTCACGGCCTCACCTTCTAGTATGCTGGGACTATAGGTGTCCCGCTCCACCCCCAGATCTAGAAAGAATATCTAAGAATAAATTTCATAGGCGCATTTGTGCATAAAAGGGTTGCATAGTGTCAGAACTAAGGGGTTACAAAGGAGAAAGGGGCAAGAGGAAGGGAAAAGACAGAGAAGCTGGCGGAGAGAAAGAAGAAATATAAAGGAAAGTGCATGCTGGCTGAGTGTCTTCAGACTGGCCTCTTTATTTCTGTCTTAATTACCTTTAGTGTGGGGGTGTCGAATGTGTGGAGGTCAGAGGACAACTCCAAGGAGTCAGTTCTCTCCACCACATAAATCCTGGGGCTTGGAATCAAGCCTCCAGGCTTGGCAGCGAGCGCTTTCTCACACGGAGCCATCTCACCTGTACGCTTCCGTATTTCAGAGATGAGGAAAACGATGTCTTTTTTTGTGTGAGCTTTAAGATAATTGCATAGTCCTGGTATAAAGTGAATCTTCAATCAATATTGATTTCAACGATTTCTTCTCCTGTTTTAATGAGAGACTTGAAAAAACAGACACTCTCAACAGTTAGAAAAACCTGTCCTTTCCACACCAAACACTGGCATCCATATGACTGCCCAGGAATGATGACACAAGGCCAACTCTTGGTCACAGGCCACCTTCACCTTGTTTGTGAGTGTGTTTGGAATCCTGTGTATGAGGGCGACCTGTGGCATGATAAAGTTGCTTAGAGGTGTTTTTGACCTGTACTTGGCCTTGTCTGGGGTACCTGGGGGGATGTTAAAAAATGTGACCTGGGAGAAGGGCACAGTGGTCACTAAGAAAGCATATAGTTGTTGTAAGTGACCACCTCTCAGCCGCCTGTGGCTCATAACTCTCAGGACAGCTGGAACTGCCCTGCTGGTGGATGGTCTCCCAAGTGTTTTCTGCCTGGTGACTGACAGCCTGGTCTCCCTGGGATCTAGGAGACTCATGGTCTTGAGAATGTCTTGGCCTGCCTTCCCTTTCTCAGTATCACAGTTTCTCCCAAGCCATGGATAAGGTCTCTACATCAAAGATTCGGACTTCTACCAGCAAACAACAATGATGGGGATCAGTATCACTGGGTGATGCGTGGCCAGCCTCACTCCAGGAAGCTGAAGACAGCACTCTTTTCCATGTTAGCTCCTTGGAACCTTCCCTTATGCCCCAAACATCTGAGCCACTAGTTGTCATTGCTTTTTTTTAGTCTTCTTGTAGCTGGCCATCCTGGGAGTTAAAATCATATCATTACAGGAACAGCATCAACAAAAACAGCCACACATAAGAGGACAATATTAAATATTTTATGGTAGCTTTTTCATATTATAAAATGTATGTCTAGCTTAGATCTAGGAGTTCATATCAAGTCAACGTGGAGTTTGTGTGGTGTGGGGTGTGTGTGTGTGTGTATTGCTCACACGTATTTTTCTGCTCCTTGCTAGAGGGGCTGTGTGCTGGGGCTCTGGGAAGTCAGATCATTCCAAATCAATAGAGGAATCCTAGACTTTAATTTCAGATGCCAGCTTCTATCCAATTGCCTGGCAGAGTCTTTCATCAAGGGTCTCTCCCATAGACCAAAGCAGCCAGACGGTTGTGGACATCGCAAGTGGCTGCCAGAAGAGGAAAAAGCCTCAATAATTCATAATTTGTCCCTTGAAAATTGAGCTGGGCATTAAACCCTTGCCAACTTGCACTAATGCAGAAGGCACCTCGGGAGGAAGACCCTCCTTCTCTCTCAGGGAAGGAGGCTTCTGTGAGCCAGAGATGAGCTCAGGTTGAGAACTAGTAGACCAGATCTGAACCACTGGACAGGGAGTGTAGACAGGGCCTGAAGGCGTGAATGAAGGGCTGGGTTCATGGGAGGAGGTGACTTTCCAGGGGTTGTGAGGGTGGCCTTGCATCACGTGAGGACCTTTGCATATGGCCAGGAAGAAGAGAATGAAACTTAAAAAAAAAGATAGTTCACTGTGGTGTCAGGGTGTGGTAAACCCAAACCAGGAGTTAGAGCATTTGTGAGGGAAGCTGCCAAGTATACTTCAATGATGCCAATTCTTGTTAATTCATAGTCATGGTTTAGAGTTCTTCGTTAGCAGGTTGTTACTGTGTGAGTCTGCAAAGGGCGATGTGTTGCATTGCTCATGTCTGCCTTGGGTATGGTAGCTGTCAGCAGATCAGTACAGGATGCCCAGTGCCCTTCTCCGGAGAAAGTCCCTGTTCTAGGGGGCTCACCCCATTCCCTTAGTGTGGCCTGATCATTTCCTGTCTTCTGGTCTTCACCCGGGGTTGAGTTTGCAGTAGCTCAAGGACATCCCATGACCCACCACACCAGACACTGGCTGGAAACAGCTAATTGGCTGATTCTGTTGAGTTACCATGTCTTCATTCCTCCTCGTCCTCCTTGTCTGCATGACCCTCACTCATTCTCCAAGCCCGCTGCTGTGTGGCGCTCCCCAGGACTTTCTCCTTTCTCTCTGTGCTCTTGGCACACCGCATCTTTATAATCTTGAGTCATTGGTTGATAGGTCTGTATCATCCTTTAGCCTAAAAGCTGGTGATTGTCAGAATAACCTTATTCAGCTCCGAGTCACCACACTCAGCAAGTGGCCTTGGGCCTAGCAGAGTGTCCTCTCCTGGAAGTGCTTTATAGCCCCAAAGCTTTGCAATCAGCTTCTCCTTAGTGACAAAAATGAGAGTCTGTTTGAAGACAGAGAGAAATGAATTATTACGACTAGAACTCAGAACAGCAGGATTGGACCACGGACAGACTAGTGCCAATATGTCCGGTGTACTTTCTTGCTGTCCTACCTCTGTCTACATGAATCTCTCTTTTGTGTAAGGGTGCTGAGGGAAACCAGTGCCATCATCCATTAACCCAGCACACCCTGAAAATCAACTGTGTACAGGCTCAGGGAGACACTTAACCCAGCTCCAAGAAGCTTATTGGAAAGGGAGATCAAGAAAAGGCAGAAATTAATGACACAAAATGAAATTCTTCCATCTATTATTTGCTTTTCTGTACTCAAGTTAAGTGAGAGAAGAGGTCAGTGCAAATGACACTTTTACAGAAAAGGCCAAAATGGCAAAACAGGCTTCACAAATCTCTACGGTGAGAATTTACTCTCATGTTGTCCTGGGTGGACACTGGTAGGAGGAAGGACAGCTTATTGCGGGAACAGAGATGGGCCCGATCTCATGGTGGCTGTGAGTTCACCTAGGTCTCTAAGCGGGATGGGCCCAATCTCATGGCCTCTGTGGCTTCACCTAGGTCCCTACTCCGGATGCTTGTGTTACATGCACACCAGCAGAAAGAGGAAGAGAGGTGGTGACTAGAAAAAAAGCAGGGCCACCACAGAGGGCAGTGAGCTCCCTTGCCATCCATAGGAATCCCACTGCTTTGCAATGGTCTTTCTTTCTTTCTTTCTTTCTTTCTTTCTTTCTTTCTTTCTTTCTTTCTTTCTTTCTTTTCTTCCTTCCTTCCTTTATTTTTTCTTCCCTTCCTTCTTTCTCTTCTTTTCTTTCTGTCTTTTTTTTTTTTTTTTTTAAATCCACTGCTCCTGTACAGGACAGGACCACACTGATGCCCGTGAAACAATAGGCTGATGGATATAGCCAGGAATCATGGGGGAATGGGTATCTGATTGCACCGTGATAATGATGAGTGACAGCAACAGATATTGTGTATCAGGCCATGACAGTGAGCCAGGCTCTCACACACATCTCCAGGCACCTTCAGGTTACTAGAGTTAGCACAGTGAGTGTAGTTAAGTACAGTCACATTTGAAATGCAGCCTCTCTTACCCCCGTGACAATTTTCTCAGTCATCCTAATGATGCGACCCTTTAATGCAGTTCCTTATATTGTGGCGACCCCAACCATACAATTATTTTATTGTGACTTCGTAACTGTAATTTTGCTATTATTATGAATCGTGATCTAAATATCTGATATGTAGCATATCAGTTGATGGCCCTAGCGGGGTCATGACCCAAAGATCGAGACACAGAGGTTGAGTGTGTTCATTATCCATCCCAAGCTAGAATCCTGTGGTTTTGAAAGCTCAGCCTATTTGCTTCATCCCTAACCAAAGGAGATGTGGCTCAATGTGTGAGAGCCAGGCAGGAAGCACTCCTGTCTGATAAGGAGTTTGCCTTCGTGTAGCCATTGTGTTATGGTTTGAATCTGAACCTACCCTCTCCCGCTAAAACCTACATTTTAACTCTTGTTCCCCAGCTATGACATTATTTTGAGAGGTCTCACTGGCAGAAATAGGTTAGTGAAGGCATGCTTTGAAGGTACTATCAAGTCTTTGGTCCTATCACACCCCGTTTTTTGATCTTCCATGCTCTGACCCATGTTCCCAAGGCTACGAACTCTGCTGTGTTTTCCTTGTTGTGATGGACTGAAATCATGAGCTGAAGTTGTTCCTGGCAGCTAATGTGTCAGACAATTGTGCAGGGAACTGATACACACTGTACACATTCTGGGGGAACTGAAGTCAAGCCAGATGGGTCCTGTGGACTAGACCAGCCTCCCAGGACAAAAATGGCCATGCTTTTTATTTCAAACACCTTGGGCCATGGGCTAGAAAGTTCTCTTCCTTTAGAGACGGTTAGGAACCAAAGCTGCTGAGGAATTCTTCCATGAATTCCTCTGAGTGGGGCTCTGCCTTTCATGACTGGCAATTTATTACAAATGTCACAACTTTTCTGCAGCTGGAAGGATAATTTTGCAAACTCCGTGTCTGCCAGATGAGGATGTCTGTGCTTGTACCAAGCCTACTGTTCTCGTGTTAACAGAGACGATCAGAGGAGGGGAGCTCGACCCAGCAAACAAATCATTAACCTTCCAAGCAGACACACACAGCCACAGTGGATGAATTATGCAGCAGGCTGTCCCTGCTTCGGACACCGGCCCATATCTGGGTTCTTCGCTCTGGCTACTCCTGTAAACAACCGACTTTCCTCTGTTCCCTTCCTGGCTCTTTTTGACCGTTTCCCTTTACACACAAGTCAGCAGAGTGTGGCAAAGGCTTAGTGTGTGCGTTCCCAGGTAGCCCTTCCCAAGAGAGACTCAGGGAGCAAGGTCCCTCAAAGGTTATGCATATTCCTGCCTGTCTACTCGGCTCAGTAACACCGCAGACAAACACAGAAGGCCTTTCAGCCCTGCCTTTGGGGCCAAGTCAGTACACAGCATGAAAGATGAAGCTGCTACTGTTGGTTTAAGCCTTGTTTGCCAGGGGCCCCTGGAGCACACGGATCCTGCCAACCTCCCCTTCCCTTAGAGATGTATTTTATTTATGCAGGTGGAGCGTCACTTTATGAGATGCAGAGCCGAACCCAGGGGTAGCACTTCATCTTCAAACAGGCTCTGAGCTCAAAATTATGGGTCTTCTCCTACAGACAGACATTCAGCCTGGGCCAGATGGGCATTGGGCACCATCCAGAACTGCCTCTTGGTTCCTTCCACATAGAGCTTCCTTTTCCATGCCCCCTGAGATCCTCCTGTCAGACAGTAAGCAAGATCAGAGCAGACTTCTGGCCTCCCTGAAGCCGCCTTTGTTGCAAGAGGGAAGTAGACAGTAAGTGAGGGGAAAAAAACATCCACCACAGCAACTGGAAGCAGGAAACCACACCTCATTTTTTTCTGCTCCTCCCCGCCCCACCGGGGGGTGGGGGAATCTGACCATCCTGGCAGCTAATGCTGATGTCAGGGCCACCAATTCCTTTGGACCCTCTGGTCCTTGCCCTTCTCCCTGCACCCTCTCCTATGATCAGGCAATGTGGAAACAGGCCTTATTGGATTTCAGAATGAGAAATAAGCCCTCTCTGGGGAAGATCTATTATTATATAATACAGGCAGATTGGGTCTCAGAATAGTTTGCTCATGAAAGAGTAACATCTTGGAAGCTCACTCCATCACTTCCAGGGCCTTAATAAAGAGTGAGGGAATACTAGAACAATATTAACTTTTCCTGCTTCGTCAAGCGGGTATTTTCACCATTACCACTGAAGCCGGTCAGATCTGAAGTTCTGTGAGATTTAAACATCTCCTTCCTTCTGTTACTTATTCACTCCCATCGGGTGTCTTGGTTAAATAGTTTTACAGCGCTTGAAAAGTAATAACATTGGATTTTTGTAACATAGACGGCCCGAGAGCAGTGCACAGCAGAGTGGGAAGCCAGTGTTTGCTGAATAATTGAGCGAGGTAATGAATTCTGACTTTTGTCCTCCGGATGAAGGATTACTGCCAGGTCTGGGAATGCTTAGGGAAGTGCGTGCTTAGGACTCAGTGGAGCTGTGTTTCTTATCTCTGTGAGTGGAGACAGGAGAGGGGTCTTCTCATTTACCCTTCTCCTTGCTGGGTCACAATGTCTGACAGAAGCCACTTACGGGATGGGGAAAGGACTCATTTAGACACATGGTTTGAAGGCTGTATCATCAACTCAACACAGCAAGGAAAACTATGGCAGAGTTGACAGCAATAGGAGCATGGGGCTAGGACTCCTGACATCTCTGCAGACAGGAAGTGGAGCCCGTCTGTAAAATACAAGTTACCCACCAGGGATAACTTTGGGACTTCTGGGAGGCTGGTCTCTTTTGCGAATTCTTGGTCGCAGTTGCCAGGCCTTTCATGTTATTAGAATCCTCTGGCTTCCTTCCTTCTTGCCTTCTGCTTTCCTTCAGTGTATGCCCGTGTATACTGTCACATGTGTGTGCTTGTGTGTGAAGGTCAGAGGTCAACACTGAGGATGAGTGTTGACTTTCTTCACTCTTCATCTTGTTACTGAGACAGGCTCTAAATCTGAGACTCACCACCTTGGCTGCGATGCCTGACTTGCAAGCCCCAGGGATCCTCCTGCCTCCTCTGGGGTCACAGGAATGCACCCAGAGCTGGCTCTTTATGTGGAATCTGGAGATTGAATTTAGGCCCTCATGCTTGCATGGTGAGCACTTTACTGGTCAAGCCACTGTCTCATGCACCTGGAATACTGGGGCTTTTTTCCCGAAGACATCCAGCTTCCTTCTAGTTGCTTTGAGATTCTCTTTGTGATTGCTAATTGAGTCTTTTTCTAGAAATCAATAGAATGAGAGGGGATGCCATGAGGATGCCAAGTCTCCATGGTGCCTGGCTTCTCTTTTGGCTCTTGTTTATTTTATCTATCTATCTATCTATCTATCTATCTATCTATCTATCTATCTATCTATCTATCTATCTATCATCTATCTATCTATCTATCATCATCATCATTAACTATCTATCTATCTATCATCATCATCATTATCTATCTATCTATCTATCTATCTATCTATCTATCTATCTATCATCTATCTATCTATCAATCATCTATCTATCATCTATATATCTATATGTATCATCTATCTATCTATCTATCTATCTATCTATCTATCTATCTATCTATCATCTGTCTGTCTATCTATCTATCTTTCCTTTCTGCCTGTTTAGGTCTCGGTCTTTGTCTTTGATAATTAGAGCATTTGATGTCACAGACATAGAGAGGAAACTGCTAAGGTCTGGGGAAGGGTCCCTCTACCTAAAGTTGCCATGCAGACTCTACCAGTGCCTGGTGTTGAAGGCATGCTTCCCATACCCAGTGCTCTTGACTTGCACATATTCTTACCCAGTGCTCTTGACTTGCACATATACTTACCCAGTGCTCTTGACTTGCACATATTCTTCCCCTAGCAAACCCATGGGCTGTATTTCTGCTAAATTGTGGATAGAGATGGATGGAACCAATGAGCAAAGATCTTGTTTTTAATTGACGTCTAAAGGAAAGCCAAGCCAGTGACCTAAGTGAGGATTTGGTTAGTGACGGTGACTCATGAGTCTGGAGCTGCTTACTGCATTTGGTAGCTTTTGGGGGCAGAAGAGGGATGGTAGCATCCAGAGACCTTTCTTATACTTTGTTCCTCATGAGTGAATACAATTGTGCACTTACAAAGCCATTTTCATGACACTCGGTTCACGAGGTAACCACGAGGACCCAGGATAGTGGTGTAAAACCACAGAGACTTTGAGAGTGAAAAACTCTCTCAGCAATGTGTCTTTGACTCAGCCAAGAGCAGTCTCCTCCATGTTTGTGAGATGATGCTGTCAACATTTGACAGAAGTAGGGTAGTATTAAAAAGAATATAACAATCTATGATGGAAAACGTTTTGGCATGTTCCCATGTTATCTACATACAACGGACTATCTCTTGACCTGCCTCACTCAACAACTCAGGAATTTACCTGTGTTCTCCGTCTGCTTATTCTGTAGACACCACTGACAGGGGCCATGAAGCACTGGCAGTCCCAACTGGAGGGGACCCCCAGTGTTTCAGATGCCTCCCCTCAACAGCCAGAGAGCTCCCTTTCTTCCCAGCATTCTGGTCTAGTGGAGCTTGTTACCATACTAATAATATAGTCAAGTTTTGAATGACTCAGAAAAATATGGGTAGACAAAGAGTTGTTTCTCAGGAAAAGCAAGTTGCACACATTGAACAATTTGATAGAAAAACCGTTGCTAACAAGAATGACTGTCAAAATAATTACAGGCATGGCAGCTGGGAAAGATGAGAAGAAATTTGTACCCAGTCCTAGAAGAATGTTGTGCTCAAATTGTTTCACATATGAGTTTAAAATGTATTTTTAGGAACTGGAGAGATGGCTCAGCAGTTTGGAGCATTTACTGCCCCTACAAAGCCACAGCTACCTATAACTCCAGTTCCAGATGAGCCTCTGTGAGAGCCAGCCCCTCACATGGGGCACAGACCAGCACTCAGGAAAACACTCACACAGGCGGTTGGCAACTGAGCTGAGACTTGAATGACAGCAAGGGTCTATCCTGGGGTCCCATCAAGAACATGGGTCCTGGATGCTCGGATGATCCTGGATGCAGGGATGGAGGCCCATGTGCTGGAGGCAAATGTGTGATGAGCAGTTTGGGGTGTAGGTTTCGGCTGGATGAGAAGGGAGAGTGTTGAGTTTGAAGTGAAGGAGTTCTGCCATCTGGTTCGTGTTTCTAGATGTTTTCTCTGGCCGCTGTGGCTGGTGGATGCAAGGGGATGATTCAGGTGGGGGAAGGCACTGGGAGTCAGATCAGGAATGACAGGTAGAGCCCTCAGTGGGAGGGGTTGGTTAGAGATATGGAAGGACTCAGAGCAGGATGGAACCCCAGGTCAGTGCCCCACCCCCATGGATCTTCAGTGCCCCTCAGCCCCGCTGCCAGCTCCTTCCTCTCACTTTGTTAGATTTGCCCTCCAACTATTCTGCTGCCAACCTCACTGAGGGCTGGCAAGTTGCTCATTTTTTTTGAGGGGGGGTGTAGGGCAGAGAGAAAAGGACTTCCTGTGTAGGAATCAGCTGTTACTCCTGCTGGGAAAGTCAGGGCTGGAGACTAAACTCACGGGCTGCTATTGAGCTTCTGAGTCAGGCGAGCACTGACCCATCTTGTTTACACTCTGGTGATCGCAACCAATAACATGTTGTTGATGGATGGGGAGATCTCAGGCTTCTGGTGATGGATGGATGAATCATGGGGGAGAGAGCTGCCGTTTTCCAAGTAGAAGGTGACTGTCTGCCAATCAAATGAGTTCAGGAAGAATGAAAGCATCTGTTGTTAATTTGGGGGAAAAAAAGGATCCCCGTTCACCGTGTGGAGCAGGTATCATGCTTGGTCTAGAAATGTTAGACATAGCCTTTCCCATTTGTGCAGTGGTAACACATTGTATTAAATGTGTAGTATCTTATCTACATGGGTTTGTGTGCAGAAACTAATAAAGAATTCTCTTAAAAAATAATGAAAGCCCTGTTGTTGTATTCTAAACAAAGCCCTTAAGACTGTGAGATGTTGCCAGATGCAGCAGTTGGGTGAGTTGGCCCCACCCCTTACCAGGGCAGTGCTGGAGACCTGGCCCTGGTGGCATGGGTGTGGGAGAGCTGGCCCCGATGTTGTGAGCCATGAGCATGGGAGAACTGGTCCCATCCCTTGCCAGCTGCCACAGGCAGGAGAGCTGACCCCACCCCTCATTGGGCAAAGCAAGAGAGCTCTTCCTGGTGGTGCAGGTGCAGGAGAGTAGGCAGGTTGGCCAGCTCAGCTACCACCCCGGCCCAGATCCAGGGCTTTGAGTTGGCCCACATCAACATCTATCCCATCTAAGAACTGCTGGAGCGTGTGAAGGGGCCGGTCCTGCGGAACCAAAGCTGCTGGATCTCCATGACACAGGGCAACAATGGGATATCTGATATAAGTCTCAATGAGATCCAGTATTGATAATGTAGCAGAAACCAGAGGTCTTGAGCCAGAGCAATGATTCATTGCAATGAACATTTGCAGGTGAAGCTGTTTTCGTGAAAGGGTACACCGTGTGACACACTGTGACACATCACAGCTACTACAGTGAGATATTAGTTTGCTTTTGTTTTTTATTTTAATTTTTTATTTATTTTATTTTTTGTTTTCTTTTGCGGGGAAGGTTGCAAGGGCAGAGAGTGGATATGGAAGAACAGGGAGGTGAGTGGGTTTGGGGTGAATGATGTGAAATTTACAAAAAATCAAGAAAAAGGTTTTTTTTTAAAAAAAAATGTGAGAAGTATTTGTAAGAACCTTCCTTCTATCTCTTCATCCATTCAAGAAACATATAACAACTTCCTGGCTCTGTTTCTTGCTGTGGATCCTTGGACACATTACTTAACCTTCTTGAGACTAATTGCTTTGGTTGGGGAACAGAGATACTGATAGGAAATAGGTCTTAGGATAGAGAAGTGTGATGGAGGAATGGGCATGATTTCCTCAGCCCAGCATCTCATGGATGGCCAGGTCGGGGAGCTCAGAGAATGGGCATGATCCCTCAGCCCAGCATCTCACGACGGCCAGGTCGGGGATCTCAGAGAATGGGCATGATGCACTCATGATCCACTCAGCCCAGCATCTCATGACAGCCAGGTCGAGGATCTCAGAGAAGGCGAGGAATGTCTGGTTCCAGCAGAGTGGCAGCACTTGTTCCTTGGAGCCTTTTTAATGCCACCCTTTCTGCCATGGTTTTGTTGCTAGGTGCTCTTTGTTCTGCTGAGTGAACTTTAGGAATCAAGATTGAAAATCTAAAACTTGAAATACCCAAGTCCAGGCTCTCTGCTCAGAACTTCAAATAGCTGACAGATTGCTAACCCGATTTCTGATACCTTCTGATTTACTTCTCAGGGCTTGATGGGATTTTTTTTTAAAATGTGATTTCATAGTTTACTGAAACACTCCCATCCTCTTTCTTGGCCGACAGAGCTATGGTGCTCTCGAAGATTCATGTCAGATCTTCTGCATCCAGGTGCTAGATCACACCACACACACTGGCTTCTAATTCCAGTTTGCTGCACTTCCTTTTGGTGGCTTTTAGTATCTGATTTGTGACACTCTTCAGCGATGGTGACTGAAGTTGTATGATCAAAACATTTCCCCTCCCATAAGAATATGAGTCTCAGACCGACTTTAATAATAACGACACCATAGGCTGGATTTATTTCTTTCACATGTTCACAGTGGAAATGCCCTAACTGAGGAGTGTGGGGATTGCTGTGGGGGAAAGGCTGCCAAATCATCCCCGAGTTAGAGACCAAACAACACAACACAGAGGCCATGGTAGGTTTGAAATGTGTGTGGCTGTCTCCTGGGGGAAGAAGGAAAGCAGAGCATGAAGAATGGCTATGCTTATGATGACTCAGCTACAGTGTGCTTCCCTCTAGGCTGGGTGGTACCCAGGAGGAGGGGAGGTGCTTAGCTTGAACTCAACTTCTCTTTAAGGCCTCTTTAACAGTGCAGTTATCACAGGGAAAGTGGGAGGCGACTATGCAGAAGCAGCCAACAGATGATCACGGTCACATGGGTGGGGGAAGGAGGGATTGGGAAGGATGCAGCTAGTGGCTAACATCAATAGATTGGCTTGTTTAGATGGATCATGGGCTTTCTTTCACTTTTTTGATTTGTGTATATTTGTATGTTCATGTGTGTGTGCAGGTACATGTTTGTATGCAGATGAGCATGCACATGTGTGCATTGGGTATGATGGCCAGGGTAAAGGCTTGGCTGTCACTACTCAGATGTCATTCACTTTGTTCCTAAGAGATGTTCTCATTAGCCTGGTACTCTCCAAGTATCTGGTCGGCTGGCCAGTGACTGTTACACTCAACTGGAAAACCTAATGGTCAATGTTCTTTCTGGGTTTCTTCTAAAATAGTCAAGTCAGAGATGAGGAAAAAATTCCATCTTGTAACCAGCACCCATTAACTAAGTACTATGGAGATTTTACTAAAGCCTTCCAACACCATAGATTATTACCACAGCCATCTTGAAGGTGGAAAAAGTATATCTATATCAAGGCCCTTGAGATGGCTCAGAGGGTAAAGGAGAACACAGTGCGTGCCCAGAAACCTGAGTTAGAATCTCTAAATTATGGAAAGGTAGAAGGAGAGAACTGTCTCCATAAAGATGTGCTCTGACCTCCACACACAGTGGTGCATGAGCGTGCGTGCGCACACACAAGCACTCACTGTGTGAACACGTGGTATTCATTCCTGCAATCCCAGTACTCAGAAGGCTAAGGCAGGCAGACTACTTAGTAACATTAGAGAGAGAACCCATTTCTACGTCAAAGAAAGAGAGATCCATTTGAGAGTCAGGGATGGAAATGGGTTTTCCCATGAAGCCTTGGGACCTGACAGACGCACTCTTAACCCTGCACTTTTCTCTGCTACCGGCTTGACCAGTCTGCCTTCTGTAGCAGCATCCTTGGCTTCTATGGCACTGTAGCTTTTGGCTTCAAAGCAGGCAGATGCCTAGGACCAGAGCTGCCTTTTGTGAAGTCAGAAGGGAACTCACCCAGAAAGCACCTTGTGTTCTCACTCTTCTGTGTGCCCACTGCCTGGCACTCAGCTGGCAGGATGCTGGAGGACATAACCTGGATAAAATGCTCTGTCGCTGTCTGACGCCAGTGTGCCCGGGGCTGCTTAAACATCAGGATGCAATTTGTAATGATTCTCCTCTCCCTGGAGGGCTTTTTGCTTTCTTTGTTTTTTTTTTTTCATTTACTCATTAATTCTGGTTGAACCAATAAAACAACATCACATATTATTCATTTTGGAATCTAAAAATCAAATTTGGAGTCAATGCTAAATGGATCAGAGGTACTCTTTCCTTCTGTGAGAGATGAGCTTTTCATTGCCGATTCTGTCGATCCGATCTGTCCGTCACAAGCAGGCTCCGTTCCTCCAGCTCAACCTGGCTGTGGATGGATGCCAAGTGAGAATGTCCTGCTTTACCAGAGGTGGTATTGCCCTCCATGCTCCCGAGGCTGTGATGTCAACTGTGCCAGCCCACATGGCCAAGCCACAGCCCCAGTGTTTTGCTCTCAACCTGCCCTGGGCAGCCGGGGTGAAAGGGTAAAGTGAAATGGAGTTGAATGGTGAGACAAATGTGCCTGCCAATGACCAGCCAGTGCTTTGCAGCAGAGATATCCGCAACAGGCTCCGAGCAGAGCCATGTGCGAGCTGGATTCACCAGCATTTAGGTCTGTTTGGGGAAACAGAAAAATGCAAGGCCAAAGAGTTCCTATAGCCTGACGTTTGCTTCTTTGAGCAAATCAATCATCCTTTTTAAAACCCAGACTTTAATTGGCTATTTCCTGGGAGAGGGTTCCCAATACATCCCCCATCTGGTAGGGCTAATTGTCCTTCGCATGCTGTGGTTGGATTGGTGCTGTGAGCCCAGGAAGAAGTCTAGAAGGAGCTTGCGCCTGCAAATGTCACTGCTCAGGACTACAGTGGTAGCGGGGCTCCCTGACACCTGACTCTTGCAATGATTCATAGGCTGTTCTTACAGATGAGCTGTTTGGAGATCAGAGAGGACTTCCTGGGGGTAGTTGTGAAAGATGGGATGTCCTTGTGTGGCCAAGATGCATGCTACACAGCCATCTTGTATTACTGGCTTGGCTTCTGGCCTCCATGACTATAGTAGTCCATACAGTAAAATAGAAAGCAGAGATGAACCAGATCTTACTGACTTTCTCTAGACATGTGCACGGCCTCATATCTGGCTTCCGTGCCTCAGTGGACACACATTGTCCTCTTGCCATTTAAGCCTCTGCCAGAGCATGCCAGTGGAGTCTGGGCCTGAAGGGCCAGTGAGTTCAGATGTGCAGTATAATTGGACACTCATAGCATCCAGTCCTGACTTTGCCAGGCACAATCCCCCCAGCCCAACAGTCAAAGTTGAGCTGCCTCTGTTTCATTAGAGAAATCCAGACCCAACACAGCATGGCATGGAAAACCCAAAGGTGACAGCAGTCTCAGATGTATCTCTGGGATGGACAGGGCTATCTCTGCCATGTAAGTCAGAGATGGTCCCATTGGAGGCTCGCATTCCCTTGTAACTCTGCTCACTCCCTTGGCCATTTGGAAGCACCTATATTTATACCCCTAAACTATGCTGGGCTGCTGTACCATCATTAGCTTACTTGCTCACATGCTATTATATGCATTTACTATGCTCTTACTATATATGAGCCAGAACACCCATATTTTGTACGGATACTTTGTTGAATTCACAACAGTCTTATGAGGTGAGCCATTAACTCAGTCAATTCTGTGTTGCTGTAACAGAATACCCAGGACTGGATAGCCTATCAAAATCCAAGTTTTGTGTCCTCACAATTCCAGAGGCTGGGAAGACCTAGTGGGTGGGGTCGGGAGAGTGCTTCTTGCTTCTGTATCCCATGATAGAAAGCACATGAATGAGAGGGCCTAGGCAGAGAGATGGAGAACAGGAGAGAGCCAAAAAAGGACTCCACCCCTGCAATATGAAAGCAACTGCTAATGGCAAAGCCTTCATCCGTTCATGATAGTGGGGTTCCAGTCAGCCAGGGTTCTAGTGGTAGAACACTCCGACCAAAAGCAGTGCAGGCAAGAAAGGATCTTTTGGGTTTATGCTTCTGGTGATAGTCCATCACTGAGAACAGTCAGGGCAGGAACTCAAGCAAGGGCTTGAAGGCAAAATCCTGGAGGAATGCTGTGTGCTGGTTTGCTCTCTGACTTGCTTGAAGGCTCATGCTTCACACCCAGGGATGGTGCCACCCACAGAGGGTTGAGTTCCCTTGCATCCATTAATAATCAAGATCACCATCTGTAGACATGCCCACAGGTCAATCTGTTTGAGCAATCTCTCAGGTGACCTCAAACTGTGTCAAGTTGACAGTTAAAACTAATTAGCACACCCATCTACCTCTGTGTACCGCTGAGTGTGCTCCTATAAGGCACATGTGAGTGGTAGCAGCCCCGTTGTGAGGACTGGGGAAGAATGGTTCCTCCAGAAGCCGGAGCCAGTACTGATCGCCATCAGTTCTGTGACTCAGGACAGGTTGCTCGATGTAAACTTCCTGTTACTCAGTCTCTTACCTGTGGAATATGATAATAGTACCATCATCCTCGTTGCCTACTGAGAGCAGCACCTGACATGTGACTCGCGCTCTCGTCAGTAGCATCAGCGTTTACACAAAGGAGAAGTCAGAGTGTGGAGAACTAAGCTTGGTTCTCTGAGGTCGCAGTGTTCACGTGGCAGAGAGGGCATACAAAGCAGCCTAATTCCCAGGCTCTATCAGGCTATTCCAGGTCGGAAAGATCACGCATTCTTTCTAGAGATACAGCATAGAGATCATATGTTTGTTTGTACTGGCATGAAAAGTGACAGACAGGACAGGTAGACATCTTCCTTTTTGTAACAGACCTTGTCATACATCTCAGTGAGGCTCAGCTGAGAAGAATTAGTTTCCCATTTCCCTCCTAGCTAAGAGTCACCACCACCATCAAAGGATGGATATCAGGAATCTGAATTTCCCTTCCTCCCTCTGTTCACTCTCAGTAGGCTGCTTCCACCCATATGCGTGATGGCCCGTTATATTCTCTTCCATAGTAATGCTCACTGGTCCATACTGCTATGATGGGGTATAGCTGATACACCCCATGAGGCTTATATCCCAGAGTCTGGCACATAGCAATCACTCAATAAATGGCTATGGCTACTATTAAAATCATTGGTCCATCTTCCTTCCATACTTGTGCCATAATCACTTTGCCTAGGACCCACTCCCACATAGCAGCAGTGAGTTCAGAATCTTCCCTTTCATTTCTGGGACATATGAAGCCCTTGCTCACCTCCCTGAGCTTGTAGAAGGAGCTGGGTAGATGGGCTATTCAGGTTGGACCTGGAGCACTTGCATACCCCTGCCGTGGGTGTGGCAGAGATCTGGGTTGGCTCTGCTCTTACCAGCAATCGGTGTGTGGATACCTTAAAGCTCAGCTCCTGAGGTTCAAATAATGGCAGGAAACAGTTATTTTTATTTGTAACCCAAAGAGCTGAAAGGATGCATGGCTGAGTGAGTATTTTCAATAGATCTCAATACTTACTCATTGGGTATAATTTATTTGTGTTATCTTTTCCTGAAGCTACATAATATTGATGCAGCATGATTGTACTCTTATATTAATGCTGAAAAGGCAACCTCTCATTGGGGAAAAGATACAGTGGCTTTTTTAAAAAAGGGAGTGGGTGGAGAATTGATTATTTACCGTGAACAGGAACGCAGCTCGGAGCAGCTCAGCAAGAGGAGGTGGGAGGAATGGAAAGATCTCAGGGGGAGGGGTATGAGCTGAGGACTGGGAGGTGTGAGGAAAGACGGCTTTTGTGAGCAGAGAAGCTCTGTCTGGTACAGTATCCAGTGGTCATGCGTGGCCGGCGAAGTGTGTGACGTGCCTGCCCACGTCAAAGACTTCAGATGAAAATGGTAACATCAGAGTTCTCATTTGTTATCTTTATGTTATTACACCAACCCCTGATTCAACCCACCACAGATCAAAAATAGCCAGAGAGGACAAGAGATGTGGTTCAGCGGCTAATGCTGGTCTGTCTGGCTTGCTAAGTCTGAGTACATGGCAGAGGAATACCTTGCCCCAGTCACCAATTCAAGGTGAGATCCTACAGCATAATTTGGGGCCACCCTTAAAGTCAACCATCCCATTGTTTTGTCGTTCAAGGGACTTTCAGGGACCCACACCCTTGTCCAGCTATGCACCAATGGTTGGAGTGAGGGCTCAGGAGGGCTAGGCGACCAGCTGTCTCTAAGAGGCCTTAGACATTTGCTGAGCCAATGACCCACATAAGTTCCTCTCCATCCAGGAGGGCTCTGGCAGGCCTGTAGTAAAGGGGGGATTTCATGCTGTGCAGCAGAACTCCTCTGTATGATTTTTAAATGCAAACGGAGGCCCCTGCATGTGCCTTAGATTCATCTTCCCACCTGCCCATCCTGGGACGCAGTCAATGCTCTACATCTTTCTTCCAGGCCACAGTGTACATTATCTCATGGAATAGGGAGGTGGAGGACAGGCGCGTTCCAAATGTGGATGACAAGGGAAGAGGGAGACTCTTGGTGGGAACAGGTTTATGGATTAAGCACTGAACCCTATCGTTTTTGTCTATACAGGTGTCTTTATTTCTACTTTCATTCACAGTGCAGAGAATCCCATAAAGAAATGGTTCCAGCCCCTTGGAGTAGGTGGAGGGTGGGGCCGTGCACTTTGCCTGTACTTTCTCACTCAATCTTTAGATTGCCTAGTATTCATATATTATTATCTGTAGCATGTGGGTAAAGAAATGGAGCCTCAAAGACTTTATGGCTTAAGGGTAGAGTCATAAAGACAAGTGTGACATTAGAGTCCAAATTATTAACCACCGTGACCTCATATTTCTGTGACTTAGCAAAAGAAGTCGGAATGAATTTCCAGGAAGTGTGGGAGGTGGTGAGGGGTGGGAAGAAATGGGTGAGGAGAAGGAGGGAAGTCACTCATCCTCCACTCCCTCATCTACTCATTATGTTTTGATTCCAGACCTTTTATCATCACTTAGATGCTGAAATATATGAGATCTACCCTGCTCCATAGAAGCTACCAGAGAACTAGACAGTTAGGGGTCCTGTCTATGATGTGCATGAGGCTTGGGTGAGTTCAGACTAAAAACCCATGGACAATGACAACTTCAACTTCACATGAGTAGGAGGCATTGAACTTGGGATTGAAGGAGCATCTGGCATTCAAGTTAGAGTCTACCACATAAAGAAAGGACCAGAGACTGGGAGCATGTTGATTTACTGCAGGTGGGAAAGTGAAGACATAGAGCATGGCATAGGGAAGGTTTGTGGTCAACAGACCTTCAGTAGGTCATGTGATGGGACATGGAACCAGAGGTTCTGCACTCCCTTGATGATCCTGCCTGTACCTATGTATCTTTTCATATGTACATCAGTCACTGTTAGTATCTCAGAGGCTTGGTCAGGCTGGGGAAGGCGCCACAAGCTTGAGGGAAGTCTCCAGGGACCAGCCCTTTCTGTGCAGTCTTGCGTTGGGTATATGGACAGGTCTCCAAGCAGATTTTATCACCATGAAACCAAACCAGCACTGGAAGGCTGAGAAACGTAGGACTCTTGTTGGCTGTCAGCCTTTCTCCATGGAGGGCATGGAGATGTATTGAGTGTTGAATGTCAGTATCGATGTAATAAAGATGGCACACTGTAATAAGCACTTTCCAGGTGAGGAACCATTTTCAATACGTTGTCAGCCTGTCTGGTAGTATGAATTATTAAAAAAACTAGAAAGAAGACGAAGAAACACCTTTGGGAGTTATTTAACTCTTAGATCTGCTCCCAACACTGCCCTTTCTTGACAGAAGCCAAGGCATCCTGAGACACACAAGGTCTTTGGAGTTTAATGTCCCTCATCACATACACACACACACACACACACACACACACAGAGAGAGAGAGAGAGAGAGAGAGAGAGAGAGAGAGAGAGAGAGAGAGAGAGAACATCATTCCCAGTGTTATCTTTCCTGTAGTGGGATTTTCTTGATAGGTTAGATTTTGGTCCTCAGATAGGTGTATAACAAGCAGAGGAGTGTCTGGAAATTGTGTGTGCCTATGTGTGTGTTTACAGGAGATTAAATCCACCACCTTGTGCATGCTAGGCAAGCCCTCTACTACTGAGATATTTAACCAGCCTTGGAAATGAATACTGGAGAGAAAGAAGATAGCAAGGTCTGGAGATGCAAGGCACCTGGGATAGCGCCAGGCAACTCACAAGGGTTGGTGTGGTGTCGGTGGGCCCACTTGACTCTCAAAGGTCTACGCAAAATCTCAGATGATTTCAGAGTTTTCCCTGGGAGTTATGATCATTTCTAGGGACTCAAGGCCACCTCTGACCTCCAGGTTCCTATATTCCTTACCTTCTGCCCTGGGTCATGATGCTTTGTTGCATGGGTTCTATTTCCAAGACCTCTGCTCTGGTATTCTTTCTTCTCCTTCCTTCTGGGCACAATCTCAGTTTATTTTCTCCAGTTTTGCCATCGTGGTGAGATCCCTACCTTACTTGAGCCCTGACCTTCTGTTGTCTCCTGTTCTTGTAAGTTCTGTACTCGGTGAAAGAGCTAACTAGAGCTCCTGTGCTCATTGGAAAGCAGCCTGGAGTCCCTTGGGTGTTTTCCTAACATTTCACCTGGCTATTTTTGAAAAGAAACAGATTGCTCAGAACCAGCCTTGGGTTTCCAGGTCAGCAGAGGGCCTGTTGCACATCCAGCGCTCTGCCCTGGAGACAATGGCCTCAGATGGGCAACCTGGGTCTATTTATGCAGCAGCTCTACCACTGGACACTATGCAAAGTTTTAACAACTATTCGGAGAGTCTGGCTCTTTATCTGTTGATACAGCTCATAGCAGTGATGCATCTGAATTTTGGAAAGCATTGGCTGTGGATATGGCAAACCTGTACACAGTAGGTGCAGTTTTCTGGCAGTGGAAATCATGCACCAGACCCAACCTGCCCAATCATGGTCACTTTTCTCCAACACAGAAAATCATGCACCAGACCCAATCTGCCCTTACAGGGTTCACAGCTTCTCTTCTAGAGACTTTCCAGTCAGCCTTCCAAAAGCACATAAGAAGGAGTCTAAATACCAATTCACCCTCAGATACTAGGTTTATTGTTTATCAAAAAGGAAAGCCCCCGCCGCCTGCCTTCCTGCAGCTCCTTAGGGTCACTGAGGATGCTCTCTCGCCATCTGTCTTTCAGGGTCTTGTCTCAATGGAAGAAGCAGTGTGCATTTCACAATCATCTTGGGTTGACATATTGACCTGTCCCCAGCTTCCTCCAGGCCTTAGCTCCCAGAGCTTTTTGACAGGCCAGAGCAGGGGTGGGAACACTTCTCAGAGCCTCTGACAGTTGGCTCCTCTGGAATGATGGGCTGTTTTACCACCAGAGGATCATCTAGCCAGCATTCTTCCCTCCGGCAAAGTGTTTTATGTTGGCACTAGCAGATGGTTACATAAAGGTGACCGGCTCCTCTGATCCGATGTGATGATGCGATGGAAAGTTAGCAGAGCTTTGGTTGGACGCACGCTATTCTGACACTGAGTGGACCACAAGATGACAATGGATAGCCCAGAGAGCTTGTGGGGAGACTCCCTGCAGGGAATGGCGCTGGGAGAAGGACAGCCCAGGATAAGGGGCTAGGGGTGGGGAGAGTGCAGACCTAGAGGAACACTCCTTCATGGGCACATCAGTGGGTGGCAGAGCCACCTAGTCGGAAGATTTCACAATGGTAGCCCATAAGCTTTTCATGGATAATGGAAGAGATCTATGAAGAAACAGGGCATGTCTGCCTGAGGCTGTGTGCCTCCTGTTCCTTGCACCCCAACCTTCTGGACACTTTTAACTGCAGGCTATCCCTGGATCCTGTTCCTTGCATCCCAACCTTCTGGACACTTTCAACTGCAGGCTATTCCTGGCTGTAATGACACACACCTATAATCCCAGGATTTGGATGTGGAGGTAGGAGGCTCAAGAATTTGAGGACAGTTTCGGGTACATAGATAATGCAGGACTAGCCTGTGCTCTATGAGGTTTCTGTGTCAAATGAACAAACAAACATCACAACACAATACAAGAATCAGTGTTTCTGACATGCTGCTAGAGAGAGCCGAGGCTTCTGGTCTGTGAACCACACTTCAGATTTTGAGGATAGGTCAGTAATGGGTAAGAAGACTTCAAGCCCTAACTGTCTGCCTTGACTTTCTGTCTCTGTCTCCCATTCAAATGCAAGGTTAATCTTGCTTTAGCTGATCTCCAATACCACTTGGGACTGGTGGTTTTGGTCACTGGGCAGGACAATCATCCTAGTATAATTGGGATACTTTTTAACTACATTGGTGTTCAGCAGCCATTCTGCCAAATTTCACTCGTACAGAGCAAGGACCTCTAAGAGACAGACAGCTTACATATTCTTTGGGAATCCAAGCTGTTGTCGCTGTCCTAATGGTTTCAGTGAGGCCAAGATGCCACCCCTCACCTTCCCAGCCCTTAGGCATGCCCCTTAATTGAATAACAACCCAACTTGACCCTTTGGTTCTTGATTTCTCCTTCCAAACCTGTTGGCTTCAGTGTGCCAAGATGGAGCATTCTTATAGCCTAGCTCTGTGAATATGGAAAACATAGTCTCAGGTATAATCGATTGCCCAGTACACCTATGCCTGTGCATGGGGCATGCATGGATGACCAAGCACACCCATCTGTAGGTAGTAAGTGGATCAAAATCCAGGGCATGTTCTATTTCCCTTTATCAAATTACACTCTTTGTAGCCAAAGTATGAAGTCAGTTTTGTCTAGTGTTGAGCACTTGTCATAGGCCTGGTTCCTGGGGAGCAATGTCCTTTTCTAAAAAATCTAATGTAGATGGAAGTTTCTGTCCCTCCTGGTACCACAGCCATTCAGTCTCAAAGAAACACACGGAAGTTTATATTAATTATAAACTGTTTGGCCTATTAGCTCATGCTTATTATTAACTAGCCCTTATAACTTAAACCATAATTCTTGACTATGATTAGCCATGTGGCTTGGTACCTTTTCTCAATAAGGCATTCTAATCTTGTTTTCTCTGTGGCTGGATGGCAATGGCTGGTGACTGCATCTCTGGCTTTCCTCTTCCTAGAACTCTGTTAGTCTGGTTGCCCCACCTATACTTCCTGCCTGGCATTTTATTAAACCAATATGAGTGACAAATCTTTACAACACACAAGAGCATTATCCCACAGCAGGCTACCACATAATAGAGACAAAAGACAGGAACTTAGACTAGTATAATTCACTGTGGATAGAAAGAGCACAGTGGTCTGGGGACATGGATGGGGTAACTAAGTCTGTGAGTAGAGCAGATAATTCAAAGAGATATGTTTAAGTTATATGGAGAGGAATCACCAGACTCAACAATGCTGTTGGGATCTAACACTGAACCCACGGAAGCAAGATGATGAGACAGGGCAAGGGGGATGGCAGTATCTCCCAACAGTAATCAGTATCCCTGCCCACTCCTTCAGTACACCCTGGTTTGCTGTGGGATAATGATTTGTCACTCATATTGAGTTAATAAAATGCTGATGAGCCAGTAGCCAGGCAGGGAAACCAGACTAGGAGAATTCTGGGGAGAGGACAGGCAGAGATGCAGCCACCAACAAGATGCAGAGGAAGCAAGAATGCCTTACTGAGAAAAGGTACCAAGCCATGTACCTAAACATAGATAAGAATTATGGGTTAATTTAAGTTGTAAGAGCTAATTAATAATAAGCCTGGGCCAATCAGTTTATAACTAATATAAGCCTCTGTGTATATCTTTGGGACTGAATGACTGTGGAACCAGAAGAAACAGGAACTTCTCTGTCTATACTGGCTCAACGTGTAGCCACCAGCATCTCATTTTTTTGTTTAGATGTCTCTTCTCACTAGTACTCCCTCTTCTCAGGAAGACCAGAATACTGGGGAATCAACACCCGTTCCCCATAGCATCCAGTGACTGGTGATGGACAGGAGATGGTACATAAACACCCCAGCTCCCTAAACCTTCAGGGAAGAGAGCACAGAGGCATGTGCCCAACATCTAGTTTCCCTGGCAGGAGTTAGCTGGTTGTTCATGTTTCTGGCTAACCAAACCATGCTTTCCAATATGCCTTCTCTTCCTTGTCTTGCTTTCCTCTCTTACCTGGTTGTCTTCATTTGTTTCTTGCACTTAAATGCTGGTTCCATAGTGAGTCTCAGTGTGCACCATGCAATAGGAACCCTGGACTTGTGCTAAGAGATTCCATTTCAAACTAGAGGTCATTGTCCTAGTTCACTTTTTATTGCCATGATAAAAACCCTAACCAAAAGCAACTCAGGGAGGACAGGGTTTATTTCAGCTTACATTTGCATTACATGACTAAGGGAAGCCAGGACAGAAACCTGAAGGCAGTAACTGAATCAGAGGCCATGGAGGAGCATGGTTTATTAGCTTGCTTCCCATAGCTTGCTCAGCCTGCCTTCTTGTACAGCACAGGATCACCTGCCCTGGGGTGGCATGGCCCACAGTGGCCTGGGCCTTCCCACATCAATCATTTTAAGAAAATGTCCCCACAGGCATGCCAGTGGGTCACTCTGATAGTGTTTCTCAGTTGAGGTCCCTCCTCTCAGATGACACTGGCTTGTATAAAGTTGGCAAAATATAAGCAGGACAGTCATTGACAAAGGGAGAAGTAGAAGGTCATGGTGGGGAGGTGACAAGGAATAATGTCCCCTCCTGGTTCTGACCACTTGAGAACTAAATTTCCCTCTCTCCCATCTCCCTTCTCCAGCTTCATGGTAAGATGTTGAGGGAGACCCCTCTTTCCTCTTTCTTTCTTCTGTTGGGTAGAACACCCAGACAGTTGATATGTTCACAGTGCATTCTAAGGCCAGTCTACCCTAAACACAATGGATCTTGTCTGATCTTGAATGTTAAGCAGGATCAGAATTTGTCAGTCCTTGGATGGGAGACCTAACTTCAGTGCAATTCAAAGTGAGAAACCTTATCAGAAACATGAGTCCTGTTCATGTTAATGTGTCCCATTTGGTGAGGTTTCAAGAAGGTCAATTTGCATAAAAGAGTATTTATTGGTCTACTGGCTTTCAGCCTCAGGGATCCATGGCTTCTGAGACAGAATCCCAAGACCATAGATAAACCAAGGCCCTAGCTTTTCATGGGGCAGAGGCCAGATCAGAGAACTAAGAGTCAGTGAGTTTTATGTCACTTCTCAGATTATCAAATTGAATCATTTCTACACTTACTTTGAATTTCATCAGAGTAATCCTCGCCATAGTTCAAACTCCAGAGGGACCTACAAAGACACAACATGCTTTTCTGTTAGATCATAGCCTCCTCCTCACCCTAGCCCACACCAGCTCATATCTGAGTCACTGTTCTAAGGACATGCTGGCATCCCTGTTTCCTGGCGCACCAGCATTAGACAGGGCATCCCGGGTTCCTGTTATGGGAGATAAGGCTGAGCCTCTCTGTACTCAACCTCCCATGACTGCATCCCTCCTCTACCCTCGTCTTCATACTCCAGGTTAAACTAGTATAAACTAGTATCTGTTTACAGTGAAGGCAACCTCCGCGATAGCAAGTTTCTTACTGGCTAGAGCAGTTTCCAGTTAGAAAAATAGAAATCATTCTTTAAGTCAGTTGCAAGTGAATTTAAATTGGTCGAGCAGTAATGGAGGAACTGAAAAGCCACCCCGGGGAAGTTGAGGCAACTAGAAGTTAGCAACTGTAAGAAGCAGCTCCCAGACTCCATAAGGCCATCCATCAGAAGGCCTTTCTAGGAGTGCAGACTAGAGGGAGATCGTATCTCTATAAGAGATACCATAAAGACTGTGTAAGTGAGGGGTAGAGACATTGGCTGTCCTCTTCCCTGTTCACTTTCTCCTGGGGTATCTCTCAGTGGTTAAATTCAGGCGGAAGCCACCTTTGAGCACTGAGGTCGGGGGGCCAGCACCCAGCACCCTCTCACAAAGGTCAGAGCAGAGAGGAGGTGAATATGAGGACCCACAGGCAAACCTTTAGCCACACTCGTGTTTGCTCTTTCTATATAAAAAGATTAAGTCAGCATTTAGCCTTCATGGTTTTCCTATGTGTTCCATCAAATCTGCTTTGTAAGTTTGATATTACTTTCCAAATGTTTGGATCTATCGTATAATCCATCTGCTTCCATGTGCTTCCCAGAGCCCTTGATCCTTCTGCTCTGCAGGGCTGATCGTTCGCAGACTGCCCTGGTTCTGCCAGTCAAGACTTAGTATGCCTTCATCTTTGGAAGCCCTTATCCTGGCTCCTGGGCTCAATCTCTGACTTTAATCCCCTGTTTTCCCTTTTCGGTTTACTTCCTTCTTTCGCAAGAACGCGTCTTTCAGGAGTGTCCCAGGAAAGAGGCCGTGGGAAATACATGGTTTTCGCCTTCGTCTGTCTCAGAATATCTTTACTCTCCCTTTGCAGTTGATTGGCAGGTGAACTGCCTGTAGAACTCCGGGTTGAAAATGAATTTTCCTTGGGATTTGGAAGGTGCTGATTCACTAGCTTCAAGCTCCCAGCACTGCTTTTATGATCTAGTTTCTTTGTTCCTTTATTTGTGACCTGTTTTCCTTCCCTCTTCAAGAGCTTTTAGGATCTTCTTTATATCCTCAAATTATCTAGGCAAATCTAGATAAATGGGGTGGCGGGTGGGGTGAAAAAGGAAAGGAAAATAAAAAAGCGAAAAGGACCTTTTTTTACTCCTGTGAGTTCTCTGGAGATGCTCTACAGAGCCAGTGGATGCAGCTTCTAGGATAGGGGCCGAGTCTTCACTTTGGCTGGCTCTTCCCAGCTCTGCCATGGTTTCTGCCCCTGTAGCAGCAACTCACGGGGACTCATAAAGCATCTTTTGTCCTAGTAGGCTACCACCTGGGACATGTTCACTCTTAAAACACTCCCTCAGGAGCCTTGGCTTAGTTTTGCTGAGGCAGTGGAGCTTAGTGGCTCAGTCCTCTTGGGTGTGTATCAGGCACAGACTCATGTTCCCCCAACTTCAGAGCACACAAATTTTCTAGAAGGTTCTATCGTCACTTGTCCTGAATCTGGACTGACTCAACATTTTATTCCCCCAGTCAGGTGAAATGCAGATCAGATTCCCGTCTGCTTTGAAGTTTCATATCCTTGTTGTCTGAGAGTTCACACGGGCATCTCACACCCATTGCACACCAGGGCCCTGGAGAAGATCCCAAGTTTAATGTTTTCCCTGGCTCAGCATCTTCAGGAGTCTGCACCCCCCGTTTCTGTCACCTCCTCCCCAACCTGCCATGCAATAGTTATTTCAAGTGTCTCAGTGTCTCTGAGCCACAACCTCTGCCAAAAGAAAATGGGAACTGAACCCCAGTCCTTTACTAAGGAGTTTCCCGAGAAAGGGATGTTCCAATTAGCGGGCTGATGGTGCAACCTTGTCTCTGGGCTGTCGATAACAGAGCCAGCATGCCAGGCAATGCTTTATGAGCCAATAAAGGAGGCACCTCCAGATTGGAGGAAACACATTTATTTGCTTATTTATTGCCTTTAATTTTATAGGCTCTGAAGGAGATTTCTCCCTTCTGAATGTGTCCAATTAGCTCCGTGTACCGGAGGGGGTTCGTGCTTCCTGATTCTTATTATTCCGTAGAACAGAATTTAGGGTCTCTTCTCCCCCACACCACTCTCTCTCGTGTTCTCATGTCTGTCTGTGTCGGTGTGTCTTTATATGTGAGCGAAACCATTCTGAGATCTAATAAGTCCTCTGTTACCAGGCCAAGACTCAGAATCTCAGAGGTCCGTGAGTGTAAGGAGTCACTTTTCTGTGCTTTTGTTAACCCTGGGATGCCCTTTCTCCCATTCCCCTGCTGCTCGGAGCGAGGGTGGATGCTGAGCTAGAGTTATCAGATGGTTTGGAGCAGGACTTAGGTGAATTGGTTTCTTGATTCCATAAACCTAGCTGGCAACATGTTGAACTGATGTGTAGGGAGCTCACCCACTCCCAGGTCAAGAAGGGAAGGCTAATGGGAGAACTCCATGCTCATGCTCACTGTGCCCAGATTGCTGTCTGCAGGTAGGAGTCTTCTCATAGCCTTACAGGGAGGGAAGGCTTGCGTTTAGAGAGCGATCCAAATCATATAAACCATGGTTCCCCAGATCTGCTCTTGATCCTCTACAGAGAGTGTTGTTTGGACTGAGTGACTTGGAGTCCCATGACGTGACTGGAGATTGTTGGGTGTGCTCTTCTAGATGACCCCTGTAGAAGGGCCACTGGGACTGACTGGCGGAATTCAGTGGCGTTTTCCATTTTTGTTTTGTGTAGTGCTGGGTCGAGCCAAGGTTCTTGCATATGTTAGAAAAGCGTTCTGGCACTGAGCCACATCCCTACCTCAATTTCTCAGTTGTCTCCCTTCCTCCGTCATTTCTTCTTTCCCTTCCTTTCTCCTTTCCTCCCTCTCTTCCTTTGACACAAGGTCTTATGTATCCCAGGCTAGTTACATACCTGAGAGTGACCTCTCAAACTTCTGATCTTCCCCACCCGCCAAGTACTGGGATCACAGGCATGTAGGGGATTCAACCTGGGGCTTTATGCAAGTTAACCAAGAACTCTACCAGCTGAATTACATCCCTGGTATCCATTGTCTTCTTTTGAGACAGAATCTCATAGGGTAGATTAACCCCAATTACTGATCTGTTGCTAAATTATTCATCTTTTTGTTTCCACCATACCCAGTGATGTTCCCATTTTTCTAATGCTAACCCGTTCGAAGTCGTACACCTTTAGAAAATTCATATACAAATGCCGGACAGGTGCAGCTGTCCCCAAGGCTTTTCTGGGGCTGGCTAACAATAGCATGAAGTGAGTACCAGCGACAGGATCTGCAGCCTCGGGTCAAGTTTCAAAGATTTTGTTTTAAGTATGCTTTTGTATTTTACCACTCATTATGACTAAAAGGAACAGAACTCAATTTGGGGGTCCCAGGAGCCACGAGCCTCCACTCTGAGCATGTCAGGAGATGTGCTCTCAGTGCCTTGCCCTGCTGTTTTAATGAGATTAATGATTGCTTTTCCACTGAGCACCCACCTGTGATGTTCCTAAAAAAAAAATGAAATAAATGGCTCACATGGAGATTGAGTAGGAGCTTGCTGGGGAAAGTGCATGTTAACAGGCTCTAGAAATATGATAATTATCAGCTACTTAAGATGCAGCAACTGCAGTATGATAACAAGATGTATTATGCAGGTAGAAGCACGAGAGAAGTGACACTAAGTAGAATTAGGAGAAAAAGGAGTAAAACAGAGATCTCATATGCGTCTTCTTTTTGTGGAAATAAAAATGGAAATGGGGGAAATCTGAGTGCACATGTAGAAAGTGTTCAGCCTTTCTTCGCTGCAGGTTTGCAACTGAAGTACCTGTCTTTCCTGGGAGGTGTTCCTTGTATGCTGGACAGAAGTCTGGGTGTGGTTAGGGTCACCAGATAGGAGCACATTTGGCTTAGATTATGCCTAGAAGCTGGTGCTGGGGGAAGGCAGTCAGAGTTCGTAGGGCAGCTCTGGAGAAGACTTACATCTGATCCACAACCATAGGCAGAGAGAGAGAGAGAGAAAACGGGAATGGCATGAACCCAACCCCATTGGCACACCTCCTCTACCAAGGCCACACCCACTAATCTCTCTTTAACAGTTTTCCCAGCCGGGTACCATAAACTCAAATACATGAGCCCATGGGGGGCATTCTTATTCAAATTACCACATCTATCATCTGTCTATCTTTCTATCTATTTCTTACTTATCATATTATCTGTTGGTCTATCTTTTTCTTGTTTATCACTATCCTGTCTGTCATTCATCTACATATTATATCATCTTCTGTCCATTCTTCCAAACACCCACTTGCCTGCCATATTATTTGGATTCCCTTGTTGCTTCCAGAGCTTTGCTTCCCCGCCCACCCTCCATGGGATCCTCTGCCATTTTAAAACCCCGTGGATGCAGCAAAGAATAAATCCTCGGGCTTTGTGTTTGTTGATCTTCAATGTTTGTTGAATGAGTAAATTCACCTTTACCTAACTTAAAGTCTGGCGTTCGTGCTCCCAAAGTATATTGTAAATCCAGCTGTCTCTTTCCATCTTCAATCTTTCTAGCTTCATCTAAGCCGCTTCTTCTCCCCATGGCTCAGTCTCTCCTAGGTGGCCTCCCTCTATCCACTGTCCACTCAAACGAATTTTCAGGCCATCAGCTCCTAACGCTCTTTTACTTAAAACCCTTCCAGCTTTCCCTGTTACTTTTATGGCAAGGCCCCTTCTCTTTACTAGAGCTCACAAGACTCCAGCCATCTCTCTTCAGCCTCCTGCCTAACTCATTCTAGCTAACCCCACTGGGACCATTGTCCATCATTGGTCATTGAACTCATTCTGACAACAAAGGTTTCTAAGGCTGCCATCTCCATTGCCCATGGTTGGTCCTTCATCTTTTAGATGTCAGCTCAAGTGTGACCTAAGCTAGCCACCATGTTTAGACAGTAACTTCCCTCCTAAAGTCTCTCTCCACTGTGTCACAGACTGTAATGCCCGAAGCTTCTGTTTTTTTTGTTTGTTTGTTTTTTGTTTTTGTTTTTTAAACTTTTAATGATGTAAACAAAAATAGACCTAAAAGCGAAGCTTCTGGAAAAACCATTTGTTCTTCCCTGTCTTGTATCGTTCCTCAAATTTGACCTTGGCTTCCTGCCTTGCCTTGCGTTTCAGGGTTGGGTCCCTAAAGACATCCTTGTTGACAACAGTTTTGTCCAGGGGGATGTCCACAGAGTACCTTGTGGGCGTCAGGTGGTTGTAGTTATAAACCTTCACAAAGGACTTGATCCTGGATCTCTTGGTGACTTTCTTCTTGCCCATGGCAGCCGTCACTTTTCGGGGATAACGGTCAATTCCAGCCACCAGGGCATGGCTGTAAGGGCGGTCTGAGGTGCCATCATCAATGTTCTTCACGATGACGGCTTTTCTTCCGGAGTAGCATCCAGCCAGGACAAGCACCATTTTCCCGGGTTTCATGAACTTGCCCATTTCAACAGCGAGCAGCCTGTTCCCAGCAGAAAGCGAAGCTTCTGTTTTATTTACCAAATGTCTGTGTCTGACAATAGAAGGTGTACCCCCACAAGGCAAAGACCTGCTGCCTCAAGCGAATGCTGAGTACCCAGCCCAGAGGCTTTGTAAATGATAGATGGTCAGTGGTAGTAGAATATTGTCCTTGCTTCTCTCGCTCTTGACCTGTAGACACATTTTCATTTTGCCAAAAAGATATCCCTGCCACTGTTGTCCTTGTGACTTCGTTTGCAGAGAGAATACTCATGATGCTGCAAACAAGGCTTACATACTTCACCCAGCGTTTCTGTACACAGGGCCCATCTTCATGCCTGCCGTGAGCCCTCTGAATCCTCAGGCTTTCTAAATGCTAAATATATAGCAGCCATCAGATCTCCTATCTCTGGTGAATAACTCAGGCACATTCCTTTATGCCGAAATGCAGATCCTCCATTGAAAGACAACTTTCTTTTCAAGCATTTGGATAATACTAGGTTTGTATTTATAAAAATAACTTATATGCCAGGGTGCAGTCTGGACCCAGAGTGCTTTTATTTGATTGCTCAATAAGTATATTTTCATCCATCCAAAGCTCTTGCCTCTGAGTATTGTGCACTGAGATAGTCAAATAAGTGACAGTAGCCCTATTGAGTTCTGTTTAATTTTATTCAACATAATAATGTTTTGTTTTGTTCTGTAGCTTTTCTGGGCCCCTGGATATTGGCTTGTATGTGTCTTGCATGGGATGGGATGGGTTTGTGGGTTGTAGTAGAGACAGAGAATAGAATAGGATAGAGCACACGCATGGATGGTACTTCTGCTCCTAGCCCCCTAAATATCACATCTGTGTGTCTGTTATATTAGTGTGCACATACATGTGCATGACAGTGCACATACACATGTATGTACATGAATGCACAAGGTTGGCATTGGGTGTCTTCATTGATCATTCGCCACCTTTTTTTTTTTTGGGACAAGATCCTTCACCACTGACCCTGAAACTCAGGCTGCCCCAACCCTCCTAGTGCTGAGATTACAAGGGTGTACCACCACATCTGGCTTTTTGCGTGGGTTCTGGGGACTAAACTCAGGTCCTTTTGCATTCATGGCGGACACTTGACTGACTGAGCCATCTCCCCAGCACTTGTTATACAATCCATTGTATGACACAGCCCTACGTGTGTTTCCTCATGCAGAAACAGGGGTTTTCATACTTACCTCGTGGATTACTCTGAAGATGAAAGGAGGTAACGAACATACTTCACATGTTGTGTGACAGATCATTGGTGACTTAATAAACAGATCATGGTATACATTTCAATCATTTCGAGTGGACCCAGCTCACGCGGTCTGTACCTTTCTCCACTCTGGGTGATCAGGGTTCAGCATTTGCCCTCTCATATACTTGTAGTGTCTTTCTCCATCACCAGCTACACCATCTAGAAATAACTTCAGCCAGTTCAGTGCCTTCATTGCCACACGTCTCTCTGACTATCCCCTTCCTAAATTGACTTTAGTTTGATTTACTGGGGGACATATAAGGAAATACTCCAGGACAGTGAGAGTGTGAAGAAATACTACCCTTGATGCCCTCTCTGCTGCCCATGTGACTGCCTTCCCCTTTCAGCTCCAGACCTGCCCTGAGCTGGGGAGTCTGACAGCCATGCATTGGCACTGGCCCCTGGCCATTCCTCCCTCTGCCCCAGCTGGGTACCGCAGCAGAATGGGAAGCATGGCTAGCCTCCAGATGGTTGTGCCCTCGTCTCCTGTCAGAACTGGTTGTCATCAGTTGCTCTTTGTGTGAGATAGAGCACCCATTCTTCCCTGGCTGTGCACTCTCAAACAGTTTATCTTACAAGCAACCCAGAACAAAGTACAAATTGCTTCCTTGAGAGACTTTCTATTGAGAACACTCTCCTGAGGGCTCAGCCACATCCTTCATTCAAGGGTCATTTTCTTGCTAGGCCCTCCATGACCCTGGGTGACTGGGCTGATGATGGAGAGAGACAGGCTATGAAGCTCTTCTTTCTACAGCCATATGGTTAGGGTTGGAGCAGGGCAGGAGCTAAAGGGACAACAGTCCTACTGCTTGGGAGGCCCATGAGTGACATACTCCAGGGATGAAATCCTGTTTGCCTAATGTTCCTACTGAGAATCCCTACATGAGATATTTAACCTCTAAGCCTGAGTTCCCTTGCTTAGAATGTGTTAGATCTAAATGCCTACCCCAAAAATTTAGTGTGGAGAATGTGAGACCCAGAGCAACAGTATTGAGAAGGCGGCTATGGAGATGACTGGACCACGAAGGCTCTGGCTTCATGGGTGGGTACAGACTGTGGAGGGGATGGGTCTGTTATCCCAAGAGTGAGTATATTATAAAAGATACTTAAGTTATCTTCCATGACGCCCTTTCCCACGCGATGCCTCAGGATTCTGTAGGAAGTCCTTCCCTGCAGGGAGTCCTCTCAAGGGTCAGCCTTATATTCTTGAGCATAATAAACTCCTGTTCTTTACAATTTACCCGGTCTGTGGTGGTCAGTTGTGGCAACAGTATTAGAAGGACAGTGTGGTTCTACAAGCCTTCTCTCTTTACCACAGCCTTTATAAACACTGTCTTGATAAACATCGACACATCATGTCAACAAGGTATATGGAGCCTTTTCTTTTTTTTTCTCATTTTTTTTATTCTTTTTTAATTAAAATTTCCAACTGCTCCCCGTTTCCCATTTCCCTCCCCCTCCTCCCACATATTGCCCCCTCCCCCCGCTCCCCTCCCCCTATCCTCACTCCTCTTCTCCTCCCCCCATACCATTCCCCCTCCCTCTCGATACTGAAGAGCAGTCCAAATTCCCTGCCCTACAGGAAGACCAAGGTCCTCCCACTTCTATCTAGGTCCAGGAAGGTGAGCATCCAAACAGGCTAAGCTCCCACAAAGCCAGTTCATGTATTAGGATCGAAACCTAGTGCCATTGTCCTTGGCTTCTCATCAGCCTTCATTGTCCGCCATGTTCAGAGAGTCCAGTTTCAACCCATGCTTATTCAGTCCCAGTCCAGCTGGCCTTGGAGAGCTCCCAATAGATCAGTTCCACTGTCGCAGTGGGTGGGTGCACGCCTCGTGGTCCTGATTTCCTTGCTCATGTTCTCCCTCCTTCTGCTCCTCATTTGGACCTTAGGAGCTCAGACCATTGCTCCAAATTGGGTCTCTGTCTCTCTATGATGTGATTTGTTGGCCCCAGGGATGACCAAGGCACAAGTTACCCCCAGAACTCCCAGCCTCCCTGTGGAGCCTGCATGGTTCTCACAAATCCAACAGAAAACGAACCAGAGGCTAGCTACTGACATGTCCTAGAGAAGTGGACTGGGGGCCTGGCAGATAAAGGAAAGCTCTGGAGGAGGGGACCCTCCAGGGAATCCTGCTCTATCCTTTTCTTAGACCTCTGTGTTGATACTGAGAAAGACTTCCTCGAGGCAACAAAATTGAGAGCAGCAGGTGATACATCCTTCCTGGCTCTGCTCAGGGGATTTGCAGCTGAGCTTTGAATGACCTTGCACCCCACTGGTCTGTAGAGCAGGATTGTGATGTGCTCTGGGGAAGGGATCTTATTATAAGATCAACCCTCAGGGTACGTGTGCTATCGTCCAGACAGACTGGCTAGGCCTCTCTTGCATCAAGTCAAGAGGTACGCAGATGTGCTGACCTGCATGTGGAACTTGCTATATCCCACCCAAACGCTTTGTGGCAGGTAGGGCGAGTATAAGTTATCATGTTATTTTCGCAGAGGAAGAACCAGAGGTTTTGAAGTGTGTACAAATGCAACGAAGCCTGCAGCTGGTAGAGGACCGTACAGGAACTCAGTGGGCATCTGGATGCTCAGCCTGGGTCTGCCAGTGTGCTAGGCTGCCATGTGCCATAGAGAAACAGGGATCTTAGGCTGCAATGGTGATGGAACGCTTCCCACGCTCAGGCAGTGCTAAGCATTGCATGTGAAAAATGTCTTTGCTCAACTGTTAGGAGGTAGACATTCCCTTTATTCTGTTTCTGCTGCTTGAGTAACAAGTGTGTCAGGAACTTGCTCAGCCTCAGTTTGGGAGTGGCAGGCTGGCAGTTCAACCCTGGTCTGCTAAACTTGGAGCCATCTACCTTCCAGAGCCCTCACACAAAGTAGACTCTGGTAATTGGCTGATGTCTGGTGGGACCAGGGCTCTGAGGAGCTGTTGTGGCTGGCTATCTGAGGTTCCGCTTTGCTGGCCTAGAAGATGTCATTCATCAGTGGGGCCCTGTCTCCTAGGCCCTTCTCTGGTCCCTGGGAGCAGCCTGAGCCTCTGAGAAGGCACTGGCCTGGAGCTGCGCACACTGAAGCTTGCCTGCTGCCAGGAAGCATCGGAGTCACTTTTAATGAGGACCAGGTTGTCAGGACTGCACCCCACCTTTCATCTTCTCCTTCTGAAGTCTCTTCAGAGTCTGGGACCGTGCAGCTCAGGGCCTTCATTAGCCTTGCAGCGTCTGAAACCCTCACAAAGGCAATAAAACAGCCTTGGTCCTTTTGTGTTTATAGCAACTCAGACAGCTTTTCTTGGCCACAGCCGTCCCCAAAATAATCTCCCCAGACTTAGCTTCTCAGTGCCGTGTGGCTGAAAGAAGCCGGGTTTGCTGACCTCGCAGATAGGCAGGTGACAACAATTGCATCTCTAGCAGCACAGCCGTCAGCCCGTCTATCCTGAAGGGGAGGGTTCTGGAGTCTGGGAGACAGCTGAACATGTCTCTCTGTCCCTCCTGCAATGATCTATGTTGTCTTCCTCCAACCCCACACCTAAAGAATATGCCATGTTCTATGGGGACAGGCTGCTACTGCTTAGAGGGCATTTCTGGAACCTTGATTTCAAAATCCCTTCCCCTTTCCTAAGACTCTTCCCTATGGTAAATCAAGAGAGCAGAGCTCCGTGAAGAACCTCTGAGACCCACAGTCCATCAACTGATCAAGATTTCCTTCCCGGAAGCCTTCCTGCAGTCTCGCAGCAGGGTGCAGCAGGGTGCAGCAGGGCGGAGCAGGCTTTCTCTGCTGTTCCTCAGAGTGTGTTCTGTAGAACACCCCACAGAAACATTTGAGAGAAGGACAGGGCTTCCCAAGAGTTGGCCGTTTGTAAGAGTGTGAAGGGCAGGGAGGATGAGGAGGGTCAGCGCTGAGCATCTGGGGTTCGGGGACCAGGTTAGCCCAGCCATGGCACAGCCTTCTCTTTTATATACAAGGATGTCTGAAAACCCTCTGTATTGGGCTTAGAGAGGAGGCAGGGGAGAGGCAGCTTAGAAACTCCAGGAGGGAGATGAAATGTCATGATGCTCAGGTGAAGAAAATAGACCTTGCAGTCACAAGTTATTAAATTTCCAAAGGCTCCTGGAAGGAAGGAAATGACAGCATCTTACTCTGTCTGAGAGAAGGTAGCATGCTTTTCTAGAATAGACTTTTGATACCTAAGGATGGTGATATCAGATCGGGTGATGTGGCACTGAGGTGCCATGACTGTTGGAACTGAGGTGTTGACAGTGAACCCCGAGTCCTGCAGATCAGGCAGGAGCCGCTCTCATGCTGGGGTGAGAATAACTCTTCAGGGAGGGGGAGGGGAGGAACAGCTGGGGTAGTCCACATTTTTAATGCATTTTTGAGGTGGGTTCTCAGATTGGAGTCAGAAACCACTGCCTTCAGCCCAGTGGTCCTAAACCATGGCTGTATGTTAGAGTCACCTGGGGAGACGAATAAATCACAGGTGGAAAATCTTAACAGATTTATTCAGGGCTGGGTCAGGATGGATTTGGGCTTTAACCTTTGGCTGTTTTTTTCCCTACTGTCTCTAAGACGCAGCTGTGTTAAGATCCTGGGTTTGGCTCTAGCTCAGGAATGGTATCTGTCTGTGTCCTGCTTGCACAGGTGTAAGTGTGCGTATGTTTGTGTGTTCTGCCTGGACCTTGGGCTTTCTCTACCCACAGGGTGGTTCCCTTCACTGTGTCTCCATGGGGCTGTCACCTTAGTATAGTGGCTTCTGTTGTGCACAGTGACAGTTGGCAGAAGCTAGGAGATGAGCCTTGATCACATTGCCTCTGGATATGAAAGAGCTGTGAAGGACCAGTTTTGACAGCTACAGGCAGAAGCCAGTGTAAGAAGAGGGCTACTCCTGGGGTGCTGAATGGTCCAAGTTGGGTACAAGCTGAGGCTGTGACAGGGCTGCAACCCCTGACTATTGAGATGGTTGTCTGCATGTCAGTGAGGTCCAGCAGGTCCTCTCTCTGTCCCTGACCCACACAGCATACATGGCTGGCACGAACACAGGGATGCCTACCTATATCCCGCCTCCTGGACCCTTTAGGAAGATGCTGTTCTGTGCTCAGAGATAATAAATGTGTTTCTCATGTTTTATAGCCAAAGGCACAATGTAGCTATTAAGCAGGGCTCTGACACCCGGGGGTAAGACAGTTTCCGTCCTGAATCTTCTAGAAATCCCCTGTAAGGCCTACCAGTCCAGTCTCCCATGGATCTCTGGGAGTGTCCTCATGGGGGATCTCCCACAGATCTGTGAATGTTTTTATGGCAGACCTTCCATGAATCTGTGAATGGGTCCTTAAAGTGGATCTCCAATGGATCTGTGAATGTCCTTATAAAGAATAACCCCTAACCTCTCTCAGGGGTCACCTATTGCACTGGGCTGAGCATGGTGGCATTTACCTGTGATCCCAGCAAAACACAGGAGGCTAAGACAGGAGGATTCCAAGTTTATTGGCAGCCTGGGCTATATTACTAAGAAAAAAAATCACTATCCTAGATATATTTATTGCATGTGTGGCAGCATCCTGGAACAGTTAGAGGTCATGTGCCTTTTGAAATAGCATCATCCCAAATGGCCATTGTTGGTGTTTACAGTAATGATAGTTATTTGTTAAATTTCAGGTAATATGAAGGGCGAGCAGGGATTTAATAACATTTATTCTGATATAGATCGGTGATTTTCAAAATTCAGTCATTGCCTATCAAAGGGTTATGAAATCAATAACCCACTAGTGCACAACCACTGTTCCTCTTTCTTAATAGAATATTCCAGAGCAAAACAGGAGGTCTCAGATCTGTCATATATAGTGTACCCGTTACTTTCTTGTTGCTGTGACAAGCTACCTGACAAAGGCAACTTAAAGGAGGAAGGCTTATTCTGGCTACAGTTTGATGATCTAATCTATCTCTGGTGGACGCTGGTGCTGGGCTTGCTTTCTGCTTTTTTATTCATCCTGGGGTCCCAGACCGTAGGATGATGCTGCTCTCGTTCAGAGAAATCTATTCTGTCTGTCGTTGCTGCTGCTGCTGCTGTATAAAATACCCTGACAAAAATCCACCTAGGAGAGAAAGGATTTGCTTTAGATCCAGGTCCAGTTACAGCTCGTCAAAACAGGGGTGTCAGGGTGAAGGAATTTCAAATAGCTAATGACACCACATTCATAGCTAGGGCCAGAGATGGTGAATGTAAGCATGCTCACTGCTCAGCTCACTTTCTGCACTCACAATCCAGGACCCAAAGTCAGGGAGGGAATAGTGCCACCATAGTAGGCTGGGTCTTCCCATGACGATTACTGTAATCAAGACAGTCTGCCAAAGACATGTTCACCGGCCAACCTGGTATAGACAGCCATCATTAAGACTCTCTTCCAAGGGTGATTCTAGATTGTATCAAGTCCACACACCTACACCTCCTCAGTTAAACCTCTCTGGAAACGCCTTCATAGACACACCCAGAGAGGTGTGCCTCCTAAGCAATCCAATTCTAATTCTAGTCAAGCTGATGATGGAGATTAACACATAGTAAAACTAAAGATTGTTTTGCAACTTGTTGTTTTTCATGTAGAGGGGTGTGTGTGAGTGTGTGTGTGTGTGTGTGTGTGTGTTATGAGTGCAATACAAGAATAAACTTCTTTATTGTAAGTTATGGCCAAAAAAAAAAAAATCTGGAGACTGGTGTGGGATGTGGGAGTCCTCTCTGTATGCTGTGAATATGTCTTATTACCATTGGTTAATAAAAGCAGCTGCTCTGGCCTGTGGCAGGACGAATAAAACCAGACAGGAAATCTGAACACACACACACACACACACACACACACACACACACACACACACATATATATATATATATATATAGAGAGAGAGAGAGAGAGAATAGGCAGAGAAGCAGAGTCAAAGAGACACCATATAGTTGCTGAAAGAAACAGACAGGGAAATCTTACCATAAGGTCACAGCCTCAGGGTGATATGCAAATTAATAGAAATGGTTTAGCTTAAGATGTAAGAGCTAGCTAGGAATACCTAAGCTATTGATCAAACAGTGTTTAATATAGTTTCTGTGTGATTATTTGGGCCTGGACAGCAGGGAAACAAAAGCACAGTCTTTGTTTACAGGTGTGGGAGGGGATTTCTGGGCCCCTTAGTTCTGGATGTAGCACTCGTGCATTTGGGAGACCTCCAAGCCCACTGTGCTAAGCAGAAGCTTGCCAAGAAATGCAGAGAGGACTCAGGAGAAGGCAGGACCTGGGTGGCATGCACCCTGGTCCTACATGATGTCCTACAGTTCTGTCCCCTGGTGCCTTGCAGGAAGCAAGGAGCTTAGGAAGGAGATAGTCTCTCTGAAGTCCACAGTACAAGTGCTATATGTATGAGACAAGTGGAGTGGCTGGGCACATGAGGTGATCCGGGTGCCTACTTGACAAGTTCAAATAGCATCTTGTCACTGCCCCTGACCATGCTGTGCTAGTACTCAGCTTCCTTTGATGTCTATGGCTACTGACATACCATGGCTACTTGGTCATGAGCATCAGAATCCTGGGAAGCCTTAAGGAGCATGTCACAAGCCATGAGGAATGTATCTACTTTCCTGCAAAACCATAGAGCCACAGGGGTGTGTTAGTCAGCTTATCACTGCTGTTAAAAATACCTGAGAAAATCAAGTTACAAAGAGAGAAGATTTGTTCTGTCTCATAGTGTTAGAGACCCCAATGCTGGCACTATTGCTTTGGGCCTCAGACAACAACACAGTGATAGTGGACGTGCATGTCAGAGAAGAGTGACTCATCATGTGGCTCGGAAGCAAAGGAGAGCATGAGGAAAGGGGCGGAGGCCCCACAGGAACCACTGAGGACAATCCTCAGAGACCTGAGACTTTCCCACAAGACGTCATCATCTGAATGTCCCTCAGCACCACTCAGTGGAACACCCTGTGGGCTAGCCCTTTAATTCATAGGCTTCTGGGGGACATTTAAGACCCTAACTCTAATAGTGGCCCTAGGATGCATGTTTGAAAGACCAGTTAGCAGGAAGATCTTCCCACCTCCCCAACTATCCTGCCTCCTTTGTCAGTCTCGGTAGAGTGATCCCCACTCCGAGGAGCCGGGATGACCATGCCCTTGCCTTTCCTGACTTCCCATTGTCCCCTAGAGGGATAGGGGCCAGGATTAGGGGCAGACCTTGCAATGACCTCATTAGGATACTCATTCCAGGTTCTGGATTCACACAATCTACTGGAAGGATGGAGGAGCTGCCTACGATTCTAATTACTCTATGACAGATGCAGTGGAGAATATTAGAAGATGACAAACAGTCATCCCAAGAAGCCCCACACCTTCACTCATCTTTCTACCTTCAGTTTCCAGCACAACATTTGACCAGTAACAGTCACAAAACTTAACGATTAATGTATGCCCATGGAGAATATGAAGGTTCTATTACTAAATTACACACTCCCTGTAGAAACCCTACAGGAAGCAGTTTTACAACAGCTCCAAGTTTCCCACGTTTCGAAACTGAAGCATGGAAAGGTTTAGAGGCTCATGGCGGGTTAGGCAAATGGTGAGGGGTAAAGATACATTCCAGACCCAGGCAGAGTGGCTCAGAGGTCCTGACTTTCACTTCTGGGCCACGCTGACTCTACAGAGTTACGCCTTGCCAGTTCTGAATTAGGGAAGCAGGCCTCATGCTATTATAACCCTGAATGCATAGAATCTTATTTTTTTTTCCTGTCTAAGGATACACAGAAAATGTATCCCAAGCCAGCGTGTCTTCACCAGTGCGCCAAGTTCTACCGCTGTCTGAGCCAACACCCAGGTGAAAGGACAAGAAACCCGAGTCCATGTCTCCTACCCACAGAGCAATTGTTAAGGCTATGTATCAGAGCACCCTCTAGGGCCCAACCCCAACCTTGAAGAAGGGTGTGGAAGGGGAACATGAGATCCTCAGGCTCTCTGAGCAGAGAACTTGCCGTTATCTCTGAGTCTGGGAGACCTTAGCTCTCACGAGTGAGCAGTTTGCCTTCTGATGATTTAGTAATATATTCGAAGGGTTGGGATGTTAGCTCACTTGGTTAAACCTCTTGCCCTGAAAGCTTGAGGACCATTGTTTGAGCCCTGGAACTTACAGTGAAGTGCTAAACATGGTAGTTTGCTTGTCATCCCATCAACAGAGGGCCAGAGATAGGATGGTAACTGGCTAGCCAGCCTAGCCCATGTGGTGAGTCCCATGTCAGTAAGAGTTTGTGTCTACAAAATCACAGTGGATGGCAGCCACCTTAAGAGTGACGTCACGGGCGGTGGTGGCGCATGCCTTTAATCTCAGCGCTCGGGAGGCAGAGGCAGGCGGATCTCTGGGAGTTCGAGGCCAGCCTGGTCTGCAAGAACTAGTTCCGGGACAGGCACCAAAACTACAGAGAAACCATGTCTCGAAAAAAAATAAATAAAGTTACATCTGACGTCCATGTTTGATCTCCACATGCATACACACAAGTGTGTGCACACACACACACATACAAAGCGGGGGAGGGAGGGAGGGAGGGAGGGAGGGAGGGAGAGAGAGAGAGAGAGAGAGAGAGAGAACATTGTAGAGCACAGTGTTAATAATGGAAGAAAGTGTAGACTGTAAATAACCCTGAGACCCAGTGCTGCAGCCTTGTCTGACCTTGTGCAGACGAATCAGCACAGATGTCCTTCAGAGTCTGCTGTGATGGAAGCAGAGAAGCACAGGGCCCATTCGCTGTGTCCCAGACTTACACAGATCCTTCGTGCAGCCCTTGGCTGAGCCTGTCTGACTGTAGGCTGCATCTGCTTCCTTCCTCAGCCTCTGGTGCCCAGGTGGCATGGCTAGGTTGGGAAATTAAGAATTTGCTAGAGGAAAAAAACTCATACACACACTCACCCCCTTCAAAATCACAGGCGTGGCAGGTTTTGCAGACGTTCCAGGGGGTACACACTGCATGACTAACACAGCATCAAGACATCATGCAGGTTTCACATCTTTCATGTGATAAATATTTTTTTTTGCTATCATGCTTGAGAAATGGATTTTGTTTGAAAATGGCCTGCTTCCTTTGATGGCTGCTTTGACGTGGCTTCAAAGCCTGTCGCAGACAAATCTGCTTTTCCATGCTGCAGTTCAGCCATAGCTGCTGGGCTGGGAGATTTATGACTGAGAAATGTCATACATTGATGTTCAATGGACAGAAGCTGTTGGGAGTCATGGCCAGCTCATCCCTGAACTTCCCTGGCTGGGTACCCAGGCACATATGAGTGAACCCCAGATTCACCAGGCTGTGACTCAGACCAAACTGCACATTGAGGTTCATATGTGGACTGTTTAGTTAGAGTACAGCCCCAAAATATTTTAGCTTAAGTTAAATTTATTTTAAACTTATGGTGTTCTTTTCTGCTCATTGCAGTAGCTGGCTTTTGGTGATCTTGCTGCATGTGTTGAGTGGACACTTGGAACAGGAGAATCTGCTTTTGGGTCAAGCTTTTGAGAACTGCTACAGGCTGTAACTGTGTGTCTGTGTATACATGTATGCGAGTATGCACATTCATGTGTGAGAATATATGCATGTGTGTTCATATATATTGTATGGCACTACACAAGAGTATACTAATAAGAGCATGTCCATACACAAGTGTATGTGAAATGAGTATGAGTGTACACATGTGGAAATATGTGTTTGCATGAATGTGTGCACATGTTCAGGTTCATGCCTGTGTGTGCTTGAACTATAGAGTATGTATGTGCATATGCAAGTGTGAGCATAAGTGTGTAAGCCAGCAAGTGCAACCTGAGGCAAAGTAGCAACAGGGCCTGGGTAGTGATCCTCAGCCCCTTCTCAAATGCATGGTAAGGCCCACCTTACTGCCAGCAGTTGTAAGATCTGGCCACAGCCATCTGCCCTGTTGGGGAGCTCTGGAGGCAGAAAGGAATTTGCCAGATTGCCCTTGGTGTAGGCTCTTTTCTGGCCATATCAGACATATTGGAAATACTCATTTATCAGAGGCCACAGCTATTTTGCAGGGTCTTTGTGGGTGATAGAAGGCACTCACCAAGGAACGAGGCATCCAGCAGCTTGGTGAGCTTTAGTTCTGGCTTTCACTGCTTCCAACTGTGTGGCTCAGTTAAGTCCCTTAACCTCTCTAGGCACGAGGAACTGAGCTAGAAGTCCATGTGTCTGTGTGAGCTAGAGCCAGTGACATGTTAGGATACAAAGGATATTGTTATAACTTTGTGTTTATAAATGAGAAAACCTAGAAACCTAGAGAAGGGGATGGCCTGTCAGCCCTGCCCAGTGTGGGGCTTAGAGTCAGGGCTAGAGAGCAGGCCTATGGCTCCCACAGCATTCCTTACCCCTTCCGTGTCACCGTATGATGTTCGTAGTGAGACCCTGGGCCCACAGCCTCAGTAGTATCTGTAATGCATGGAATACAGGTTCTCCTACTCACATAGCACTCCTGAACAGGAGACTCTGGGGCTGGGTACCAGGGGTGCAGGCTTCCTTTTGCAGCATGCTTCAGTACTTCAGAGAGAATTATGCAGAGAAAGGGTCAGCTGTGGGGCCCGTAACTTTCTCCCACAGATGGATCTGTGAATCCCCATCAGGAAAAATGTGGCCCTCAAAGGCCGGCACGGTGGATCCAACAAGTTCATCCCCGGAAATTGATGTGCGGACACTGGGTGCTTTATGTGGGAACGTGAGGTGTATATTTAGGAGTCTGGTGCTCAGCTCCTGGCTGTCAGCTCTCAAGGAAGGAGAATGATGGTGTGTGCTTCAGAGTTCATTATATCTTGCCAGCAGAATTCTAGGAGTAAAGGGTGGTTTTAAAGAAGTAAGTAATGGCACTCATAAATCCAAGTTCCTAAGATACATTCATTCGCCACTCCCTAAAATGAGTTTTTTTGCATGTACTTTTTATTTCATCAGCTTGGAGGGGAAATTTGAGCATTTTCCCAGCAGCTTTATTGTGCACAATTTCTGGCGCACTCTGTTTCCTTGTCTGTAACTGTGCACATACCAAGTGTTGACTGCCCCTGCCTGTACTAGACATCTTGACTGTGAGCTCAGCCACACCCGTACTCAGAATCCCTCCGTGCAGGGGTGGGAGGACTCAATCGGGAGTCAGTACACTCAGGAAAAAGCTGTTTTCCCATCCCTGGAGTGAGCTTGCCATCCAATAGCTTGCCTGACACATAAACCCACCCAGCCTTCTCCCCAGGACCCCAGCTAAGGCCTGGAAACCCTCTAACATCCAGCCTACTTGTCTGGGAATGTACACTCACATCTCGGTTCCCTCCCAGGATGCAAGTCCTGATTCCTCTACTTTATGCTGACTGACAGCAGCCCTGCCCAACTCCTGCCAACTGCAGTGGGCAGTCAATGTGGGTGCTGGGGTTGAGTGAGCAGTAGACACAAGTATCCGCTAGGGTTCCTTTGTCTCATTGAGGCCCTGGGACAGAGTCTTCGATCCTCTTCCCAAGAGTGGAGGCAGGTGGGGCCAAACCACTGAGCCCTGACTGTGTCAGCAGAATGGTGGCCACCCAGAAACCTGCCTGTGTGCACTGCTGAAATCTATGGGCATTCCAGCCTCTCTGAAAAGGGGAAGTCGGGCTGCAGATGAAAATGAAATGCTTTTATTTTAGCCATTCTGACAGGTGCAAGATGGTGCTGGAGAGGTTGTGGAGAAAGGGGTACACTCATCCATTGCTGGTGGGAATGCAAACTTGTGCAACCACTTTGGAAAGCAGTATGGCGGTTTCTCAGGAAATTCGGGATCAACCTACCCCTGGACCCAGCAATACCACTCTTGGGAATATACCCAAGAGATGCCCTATCATACAACAAAAGTATATGCTCAACTATGTTCATAGCAGCATTGTTTGTAATAGCCAGAGCCTGGAAACAACCTAGATGCCCTTCAATGGAAGAATGGATGAAGAAAGTATGGAATAAATACATATTAGAGTACTACTCAGCAGTAAAAAACAATGAGTTCTTCAATTTTGCATACAAATGGACGGAAATAGAAAACACTATCCTGAGTGAGGTAAGCCAGACCCAAAAAGAGGAACATGGGATGTACTCACTCATATTTGGTTTCTAGCCATAAATAAAGGACATTGAGCCTATAAATCGTGATCCTAGAGAAGCTAAATAAGAAGGTGAACCCAAAGAAAAACATATAAGCATCCTCCTGAATATTAACCTTCATCAGGCAATGAAAGGAGACAGAGACAGAGACCTACATTGGAGCACCAGACTGAAATCTCAAGCTCCAAATCAGGAGCAGAAGGAGAGAGAGCATGAGCAAGGAACTCAGGACTGCGAGGGGTGCACCCACACACTGAGACAATGGGGATGTTCTATCGAGAACTCACCAAGGTCAGGTGGCCTGGGTCTGAAAAAGCATGGGATAAAACCGGACTCGCTGAACATAGCGGACAATGAGGACTACTGAGAACTCAAGAACAATGGCAATGGGTTCTTGATCCTACTGCACGTACTGGCTTTGTGGGAGCCTAGGTAGTTTGGATGCTCACCTTACTAGACCTGGATGGAGGTGGGTGATCCTTGGACTTCCCACAGGACAGGGAACCCTGATTGCTCTTTGGCCTGACAAGGGAGAGAGACTTGATCGGGGGAGGGGGAGGAAAATGGGAGGCGGTGGCGGGGAAGAGGCAGAAATCTTTAAGAAATAAATAAATTAATTAATTTAAAAAAAAAAGAAAGTGAAATGCTTAAGCCAGCTGACCTTAAAGTTGAAAGCATCCCGAGCAGATGGGATTCCTGAGTGACTGGAAGGTTCTTAGGGAGTGGGGAAGCAGAAAGCAGAGGAGGCCGGTGTGTTGTGAGGAGGAAGGCCTGCTGCTGTAAAGATGGAATGAGGGCCATGTGCTAGGAACCTGGCAGCCTAGGGAGATTGGAAAAGGCAGGACGTAGATTTTCTCTGAGCCCCTAGGAGCAAAAAGCCTGTCCACACGTTGTTTTTATCTCAGTGAGACCCTATCACACCCATTTCCAGAATTCTAGGATAATAGTAAACGTGGGACCTTACAGCCACAGGGCTCAGGGCCTTGCTTCATCTGGGCCCAGGACAAGGCTGGGATTTGAACCTGAGGCTGAGTGTTAGCAGGAGGAAGTGGAGACCAAGTCCCAGGCTGGGGCTTTGGGGTAGGGAGGCTGCACAGTGGACCTGTGTTGAAGGAAGGGTCCGGACACTGACTGCACCTGTCACTTCTCCTTGGTTAGCCCATGAATCTTGTCCTCATGGGCGGTGATGGGAAGAACTATAAACCCTGTCTAGGTTTCCCTGAAAGGCCCAGCATCCAGGTTTTCAGAGGAAAAGGTGAATTGTTCCCAGCAGGGCTTCGCTGAAAGCTGCTAAGGCAACTGTTCACTTCTAGATGTTCAATTAGTCCTTTGCTTTTTAATTCCAAATAAAGCATGAGCAGAGGCATCTTAGGGGTTGAAGAAGAGTTTTCTAAAAAATCATTGAATTGGACATTAAGCAGGGTGAACATCGTGATATGCAAATTATATCTCAGCAAAGTTGTTTTTAAAGACAGGGAGGGGTGGAAAAAGGAAGCTTGATCCCCTGGAACTGAAGTTAGAGACATTTGGGGGCCACCCAACATAGATGCTGCGAACCAAATTGGGTCCTCTGGAAGATCAGAATGTGTTATAAGCACTGAGCCACCTCTCCAGTCCCAGATTTAAAGCCAAGGTCACAGCATCCTCCCCCACAGCACCTGGGCAGGTGGCTCCAATCCACAAGGGAAAGAAACAGACTTGAAGCACCTTTGGGTCTTGCTCAGAGGCCATGAATGACAGGCCCAGGAGTAAGGAGACAAGAGTCCAAGAGATGTCTGGGAGGAGGACCAAGAGATAGGTGCAGTATCCTCCTGATAAACACAAGACCCCGGTGCCTAGAAACTGTGTCCTCAGGATTTGGGTCACCTGTTGCTTCTGTCTCCAGGTCTTGTCACCAAGTCCCCAACAACCACAGCTCTGAACAGGACTTGAGACTAAACAGAAACAGCAGTGACCAAGGACTTGGCCCCTGGGCAAAGCTGGGTCACTCCTCACTCGCTCTCAAAGCCATCTGAGTGTGTGCTCCGCTAGTGAGAGGGCCACCAATACCTGAGGAAAATCAGAGGAACAAGAAGGCTCCATCTGGTTCCAGTGGGAGTCCAGCCAAGCCCTGCGAAGCAAAGCTGCACTCTCAGAAAGCCTGCCATTTAGTCTAGATGACAATTGCTGAGCACTCAGCCGGGTGAGCCATATCCCATGTGGTGGCATTGTCTGCCTCCTCAGCTCTGTGGTCTGACTCCAAGCCACTCTGACCTCCTGCAACAGCTGTGCACTGGGAGTCCTGTGCTGGAATCCAGACGGCAGAGATGGGTGCTGGGTTCTGCTGAAGAAGAGGTCTGGGCTACAAAGCTCTCTTGAAATCTCTCCAGAAAGCTGCTTCTCTTGCAGCTCTAGCAAGAGCTGGCAAATGTCTTCCCACTGTGAGGCTCTCAAGGGTTATGGGTTTGGAGAAAGGTACAGTCAGAGGGGGTCAGGGTTGGGCAGCCCTGCAAGGCGTGCATCACTCAGAGATCCAACCTTGTCTCTCTGTTCTGGATTCTCAGCACCACCAGGGCCTAGCTGCAAAGCCAGATTCAAAAGGCACAGCAGGGCATCAACCTGTGCTCCAGGTGCTTGACAGATTATCTGAGGCTCAGAGTTTTGCAATTGCTTCCTTGCCCCACTTTCCCTTGCCTCAGAGAATCAGCACGGAGACAGTTAGGATAGATTTGCACAGCTCCACTCTTGTGTGTGAGTGTCAGGTTCTGTGGGTGCAGCTCTGAAACAGTGTTATAACATTTCCTGTATGTGCTATATGACCAGTGGTAGAACTTTCTGGAAAATAAGACATATACAGTAAGGACTGAGCGTTGCCATGGATGAACTGCCAAGCTGAGAAAGTGCCCTAGGAATTCATTATTCTGTTTACAGGGGCCTGTGTATGAAGGGATAGTGGAGAGATAGAATCTATTTTCTCTTGTGTGCAACAGCACACACCTAGAATCCCAGTACTTTTGAGGCTGAGACAGAAGGTCCTAGAATGTGAGGCCACCTAGAGCTTTCCAGTGAGATCCTGCCTCAGGAAACAGGCTGACAATATACACATTTGCCAAGAACTTGGCAAGCCACAGGTTCTAACCACACTACAGAGGCACTGGCTTGGCTTTGAGCAGGACCCAGGGGGCTCCCAGCTAGACCAAGCCTGTACCTAGATTTCTGTCTGGCCAAGAGATCTGAAGGCTTCTGAGAAAAAGCCCAAAGCTGTGAGGAAAAGAGGGACACTCAGAGGGGATTCTTGAGAGTCATCTCTACCCTGTGAAAGTATGCCCACAGCTTAGTAATTGGTCCACACAAGCTCAGACCCACTGAGTAGCAGCCCTCTAGAAATTTCTCTGGCCTTTCCAAGACTTACCTCCCCTAAGTGGGTCCTGGCCCACAATGCAGATGGGGCTGTGGTCAGGAGAGGAGTGAGTGAGTGAGTTCTGTTCCAAGTTCCTTAGCATTGGATGTGCCTCACTATCTGCTTTCCTGTTGTGGACCTGTGCACAGCATCTGTCCCCAGACCCTCAGCGTGACACCACACTTGCCCCTGCTTTGGCGTCTTGGCTCTCACTGTGCCTTCCTCCTCTGGAACCTTTTCTGAAGTGATCTTATGGGTCTTACTTAGTCTTTGTGGTCTAACCCAAGCACTTTCTCATCTTGGAAGCTGTTCCTGTCCTCCAGGGACCTGATGGCATTTTGTGTGCCATTTGTCAGAACACTGATCAAACTTTCTGTGTTGCCATTTCACTAAGCCAGCTGTCCCACGAGCATGGAGAATATGTCTGGTTCATCTTTATGTTTCATTATTCAACCATCATCCTAGCACAGAACAAAGCTGTTTGAATGCATATTGTGGGCTGAGGAGATGGCTCAGTCAGTAAGAATGCTTGTTGTGCAAACATGAAGATCCGAGTTCAAATCCCCAGAACCCACACAAGAAGTCATACATGGCTACATGCTTATACCTGCAACACTGTGAGAGGCAGAGATTGGATTGCAGGCAAGCAGTGGCCTTCTGTCTCCTCCCAGGATTTTCTGCTACTGCCCTGTTCACTCATTTGACAGATTGAACACCTGTGGACATAAAGATACACACACATGCACGCGCACACACACGCACATGCTGGAATTTATGCAGCTGTAAAGAACAATGAAATCATGACATTTCAGGAAAGTGTTTGGAGTTGGAGGTCATTGTGCTAAGTGAGATAAGCCAGGCTCAGAAAGACAAATGTGGCATGTTCCTCTCAAATGTGGGGTCTGGATTTAAATTTATATACAGGGTGCACTGCAGGACATAAGAGGGCACTGGGAAAGGAGGAAGTGGTCTTGAGCAAAAAGAGGGCACCAGAATGCATATGCAACAAAAAGTGCTTTGTCTGGAGGGGAAAGAGGTTCAACCAAAGGTGGGGAAGGGAGACTTGAGGAGGGCATTGGGGATGCGGGAGGATAAGAGCAAAGTAGATTGATGTGTACATATGAAAATGTCATCATGTAACATATTATTTGTATGCTAACTTAATATTTAATATAAAAAGGGGACAAATATTGCTTTCCTAGTTCCCTTAGCTCACCATGTGTGTATGGTGTGTGTGTTGTGTGTGTGCATGTCTGTGCACGCACATGGTGTACATGTATGTACAGACCAGGAGACAACCTCGGGTATCACTTCTCAGGTACCATCCACATTGTGGTCTGGAACTGAGCAGGTAGACTACATGGCCTGGGCAGTGAGCAGCAAGCGGCTGCTGTCTCCACCTCCCCGGCACTGGGACTGCAAGCACACGCCACCACATCTGGGACTGCAAGCACACGCCACCACATCTGGGACTGCAAGCACATGCCACCACATCTAGCTCTTTTTTGACATGCGGATCAACTTGGCATGCTCCTTGTAGAACAAGCATCTCACCAACTGCACCACGACCCTCTCTCCCAGTCCCCTAGTTCATCTTTAAGAGCATGCTGGTTTCATGGTGGCAATCATTTGTACCCATACCAAGTAACAAGGTGGGGACACAGTGCTGTAACCTCTGCCTTCAATCTGTTTGTAATACATTATTATGCAACACAGGCCTAATTGTGAATCATAATTTTTTCATTAACTGATCTCATTTTACTTGGTAATATCCATTTAGGCATTTGAGAGCAATAAAACTCCATTTCTTTTAAATATTATATGATTCAGTTGGCTCACTGATTTAGATTTTACTGCTCTTCCCCACCCCATATGAGTCATTCATCTTTGTAGAGATAACGAGGACCTTCAAGATCATGCAAGCAGGCCTCATGGGGAGAATGCACAGGTGCACCCCAGTCTGGAATGGAGCATTCTGAAACTGGGCTGGCTCCTGCATCTTAAAACCCCTTAGAAATGCCTGTGTGGGTGATACTGTGCTCCCCAATAGATCGTGGTAATGATATGACTCACCTTGTCTTGTGGGTCCCAGCCTGCTGCTGTGCAGCCCATAAAATGCAGTGGGGGGTCCACTGTTTGTGGGGGGGCGGGGGAGTGGGGGGAGAGTGGGAGGGATAGGACTCCCGGATGGAATCATCCCAGGTCTTCTATTTCCTGCTGGGTGAACCCAGGCACATATCTCGTGTTCTCTGTGTGTCTCTCCGAAGAGGATCAGTTAGGATGATGGGCTGTGTAGGCATGTTTAGGAAAAGGCCATGGCTCAGGCTTGGCTAATGTTAATGAGTTACACCTCCAACCCAGTGGGTGGTCAGAGCCTCTAAAGGAGAAGTTCTCATGCTTGCTCCCTCTGGGAGTTTGGTGGGCGACTAAGAGTCCCTTTACACCTGCATCTATCTCTTCTCACTCATATCATCCCTGCATCACCTTGCTTGGGTCTGCTTTCTGAACTGCCAAGCACTTCTAGCCATGCCAGATTTCCTGCCTCTGAAGTCCTCTGGTGTGTCCAGGGATGCTGGGAGCCTCTGTGAGCAGGCAAAGTCACTCTTCCCAGAGCAGCTCTTAGTACAGTGACTCAAGAGTAGGTGGCCATCTGGAGCACCGAGTGCCCAGGTCTGGAAGACATGAAGACCCTGGCCTTGTCTCCAGTCTGTGTCTTCAGGTGTGTTGTATACCTACTAGTGTTGTGGGAACTCCTTCAGCAATAGCCTTTTAGATACTGACCCGTTTGGGGCATGGTCTGAGGTACTATAAGTGCAGATGAAAAATTTGCATGGCCCTTTTTCTGCTGGATTTAGTGTCCTGCTTCCAGAGCCCACAGAGGACTGTGAATCTCTATACTTACTGTGTTTTATCCCCAAATAAACACACCTTTGGTAAACTCCATTCTGGGCTATTGTGGATCTCTTTAATACATCTCCATACTAGCTCTATACAGACAGCCGAGGGGACCCAATAGGTGCCCTATAACTGTCTCTCCTGCTCCGGGCTTACTACTGCATCCTCTGATCTCCATCTGGTTCCAGGCCCTGGGCTCCACCTTGTATGTTCATGCCATAGAGGGCACCAGGTCCACTGGGCTAGATGTCGGTTTACTGTCATTTCTTTAAGTGGTTTTCCTGACTGTCTGTCCCAGGACACTAGTTTAAGTTTTGGCCTAAAAGCTGTGCTAGGCCCGTTACTGGGCATCAAAGAGGGATTAAGAGACCCATTCCTGTTGCTGCTCCCGGTTCCCACAGATTACGTGTTCACTGGGAGACATACACTCACCTAAGTGCTTCATGTGTTATCTTCTGCAGTCCTCATGTGTCTCAGATCTGTGATCTCACTTGGAAGGAAGGGAGGCATGGGCTTAGGGAGGCTGGTGCTCACTGTGGCCTCACAGCTCATGTATGATGGAAGAGAATCTGAATCTCTGACCATGCAGATTCAAAGCCAATGGTCTAGCCAGAAACGTCTCTCTGTGTGCCTGGGGAGACACTGGGAAACCCTGAACTGCCTTTGAACTTGAAGGGGGATGTCTCCATAATCCCTGGGAGTCCAGGGAGCAGTTCTAAGTGTGTAGCAGGTGGCTGTTACCTTGGCATGGACGTCCATGTTGAGGTGGCGCAGGTCCAGAACTCTGGGGGATGTGGTGCAGGGGGGCAGACTGGAGAAGAAGCAGAAGCCCACCTAGGAGGCTGGGCCAATATTCTTGGCAGAGGAATAGAATGGAAAATGCAGTGTCTCTGTGTTAGCTTGTCAGATTCATAATCATCAACTTCGTGGTAGCCCCTGTTGGGTGTATGTCTATATCTCTGGCGGCAATGGTTATCGGGTGGATGGCGTGATAGATTCTTGGGTGAATGAATCTTTGAGGACCATGAAAATCCCCGTCTCCACTCACTCCTTGAGGAAGGGCTCATGGAAGGAAGGGAAAGGCTTGGTGTCGGCATATGCAGAGTTCCGCTCTGACCCACTGTCTCCTTGTCCCTTCTTTCTCCAGAGGCTCCTGCCAAGCCCGAAGAGGCAGAGGCTGAGCCCTTCACGGACTCCTCCCTGTTTGCACACTGGGGTCAGGAGCTCAGCCCCGAAGGCCGGCGTGTGGCCCTGAAGCAGTTCCAGTACTACGGCTACAACGCCTACCTCAGTGACCGACTACCCCTCGACCGGCCCCTGCCAGACCTCAGACCCAGTGGGTGAGCAGTCAGTGGCCAGGCTCTTGCTATCCTGGCTATGAGGCCATGGGTCCTCACAGTGCTGGAACAGGGCCAGGACCGGGGGGGAGGGCCAGATGCATGTGTCTCTTTCCCATCTCAGCCAAGGCCTACCCTCTGGGCCTCAGTTTCCCGTCTGCTGAGTAGGGGGACAGCTTCGTTCTGTTAGAGATTTTGGGGATTAATAACACAAATTATCCCTTATAGGCACCAGAATTATCTAGCAGCCTCACTAATATGTCATTTTAAACCAATTAACTAGAACTTTTTTCCTTAAATTAGTTTTTTTTAAAAAATATATCTGTCTTCCAAGGTGAACAAGTCATTACATCTGACAGAGAAGTCTGTCTTTTTGTTACACAAGGATATTTCTTTAAGGTTCATCTAGATTCTTTATTATTCATAATTATTAAAATTTGGGCACGTACCATAGTGAGAAAATCTCATTAACTTTTGTGAGCTCCCCCATATCTTCATTGCCCCTTTCTTCCTCATATTTAAGTGTTCCTTAAAGCTGCAAACCATAGTAAGTTTCTCTTTGGGATTTTCAGGAAAGACTGTGAAGCTGAGCTTAGAAGGTATGGCTTTTTAGAGCAGTGGTCCTCAATCTGTGGGTTGCGACTCGTTTGGGGTTCAAATGACCTTTTCACAGGGGTCACCTAAGACCATTGGAAAACACAGATTCACATTGTAATTCACAACAGTAGCAAAATTACAGTAATAAAGTAGCAACAAAAATAATTTTATGGTTGGAGGTCACCACAACGGGAGGAACTGTATTCAAAGGTCACAGCATTAGGAAGGTTGAGAACCACTGTCTCAGAGAGAGTTCAACTCAGCTCCTTCAACATTCACTGAGCACTTATTGAGTGCTGGATGGTCCAGTGTGGCTGTCCCTGGCCTGAAGAGAAGGTGGCTGCAGATCTGGGGACCTGAGGAGAAGGGTGTGTGTGTGTGTGTGTGTGCGTGCATGCGTGTGTGTGTGTGTGCGTGCATGTGTGTGTGTGTGCTCGCGCGCTCGCACGTGGGGGGGTGTTTAAAGATGCTTTATAAGTTTTGTGTCTGTGTGCACACAAACTGGCACACCCTTGGTTACCGAGTCTCCATTGCAGAGAGGAGGGAACAGAAGGGCGGAAAGACTGCAAACACTGCCCGGTGTCCTTAGACTCAGAGCTGGGGTGGGAAGTCAGGCAGTCTAGCAACAGAATTCGGTCAGGTAACCTTTGTGCTGTACTGCCGTGAGGTGGCAGTTTGTGTCACTGTCGTGGGCCTAAGGGACTGCTTTCCACAGCACTAGTGTTGACTGGCCAGTTTCAGAGAAGGCCAGGTCTGCATCTCTATTTTGGAAAACAGTAACCCATTATCAAGGCTTGGGGTGCTGCATTGCTACAATAACTGCCTCCAGAGAGGCTTCCCATGGGATATGCCTCTGCTCCTGCCTCTCCTTTGCATGGCCTCTGTGATCCAACCCTCGTCGTCTGCCTGTGCTCAGAACAAAGCACTGTCACAGTGAAGGGTTCATTCAGTTGGTCCCTGAGTTTCATGGATTTTTCATTGAATGAGTGTTTCTTGAACATGGAGTTTTTTACCAGACACCAGCAAAGCACAAGGCAGTCCAGACTCCTGGAGCACACTGGGTGGGAGTCCAGACAAGGTGGATTTCTGCATAACTTGCTGATACCCTTGGGGAATAACCATTCTGGTGGCTTCCAATAAGATGGGGGCCTAGCTTTTATACCCATGGATGCCTTGACTTCGGTGGTCTCTGTGGCAGGGAAGTGGCCTGGATACTTAGAGGGAACCTCCCTGTTCCACCTCTTCTGGAGGGAAGGAAAGAGAGACAGAAGTGGCAATGGCTTTTTCTACCTTATCTATCAAGAGAGACTTTTTCTTCCAGTGGCGTTGGGTGAGGTCAAACTACATCAGACTTTTGAGGAACATAGCTGCCCAGTGGACCACCAAAGGAGACAGCATTTTACCAAAGACTACCGCATGACAGGCTTGAGGTCTGGGCAGTAACTCCCTTGTTTCCTTCTGAGTTGGAAAGAGACAGTGCCTCAGGACTGAAGGGAAGACACCTCCTTCCTGCTTAGCTGAATGTCACTATGTCCCTGATGGGCAGTGAAATAGGTGCCAATGTGAAGTTTTCAATATGGGCCCTATTCTGTCTCTAATGTCTAAACCCTTTGTTTTTGCCACTGAACCCCAAAATAACCAGGGGCAAAATTAGAAAAGAGCAAGCCAGTGTTACACACATGTATCAGAAGTCACTGAACTGCACATTGGCTGTCTGTGTGTCTGAGTGGACTTAAGTCAAATAGCAACATGTTGAGAAAATGAAGTTGAGAAGAGATCAGGGGACCCTCTGTCCCTGGGGGAGTGAGGACGGTGGTGACGCAGGGGACACCACTGAACACATGGGTGTGGGAGCGGCTGGGCGGGAGCACCATGCGGAGCTGAGGCAATGGTCACTCGGGAACCGTGAGGGCAGGTGGGTTTGCCACCCCAGTGACAGCAGATCAGGTGGTGGCACATTCCTGCCCTCGGCTCCCTTGTGTTGCAATGACAGACTCAATATGCTCTTTCCTCACGCAGTGGTTGTTCTTTCCAAACAGTGGCCACGAGGAATCCAAGGGCAAGTGCCTACCCTAAGGGGTGTGTGGGTATGAATAAAAGGTTTCCAGTACCAAATCTGTGAATTTCCATGGCAACCAATGCTATGGCCTGCCTCTAAGATAGCTCAGGGCAGAGCCCTGGGTAATGGCTGCTTTTGGTCTCTTGCTTGCAGATCTTCAGACACTCCTGAGTCCTTTCTCTCCAGTGTCACTGGGGTCCATGTCCCTCCCTCCCAGGCACTAGGGTGCATTGGCTCTTGGATTGGCAAGTATGTTAGGCACTAGGGCCAGGGCATCAAGAGTTGGTCTTTACAGGATAAGTCCATTTTCTACAACCATTAATGAGAGCAGCTGTGACAAATCCACATTCGAGCCCAAATACAGAGCCAGAGAGAGAGAGGGGGCCTCTGCCAATATCAGGGGAGGAATGGGACAGAATGGCAGCATTGAAGAAGTCAGGCACTAGGACCCTGAGGAGCATGTAATGGTCCTAGGGCAGGAGGGCGTTACAGTGGGAACTGGGATATGAGGGCTGGACAGCTAGATGGCATTGCTGGTGGTGCTGCCCTGAGGCTGGCAGATAGCACCTTGCTGTGTGCCAGGGCTATGCATATGCTCTCCTGCAGCTTGCTGCTGGACTTGATCTTCATGTCACATTCCAGCAGTTGCTACAGTTCCGTTATATATGGGAGAACGCTGAACCCTTACAAGACTGAGAAACCTTTGGGCTAGGAAGAGATTAAATCAGTAAAGTACATGAGGACCTGAGTCCTATCCCCAGAGCCCATGCCAGAATGCCTGGTGTGATGGCGTGTTTGCAATCCTAGCACTGGAGAGGTGGAGACAGGTGGATTCCTTGAATTGCATGTAGAAGAAGTGAGAGACCCTGCGTTATTTTTAGCCGTCAACTCGACACAAGCTAGAATTACCTGGGAAGAGAGTTTCAGTTGAGGAATTATGTAGGACAAGTTGGCCTGTGGGGAATTGCCTTGACTGTTGGTTGATGAAGGAAGACCCAACCCACCGTGGCCAGCTCCTTTCCTTAGGCGCTGAGCCATAAACTGTATGAGACAGGAGAAAGCAAGCAAGCCTGTGTCTATTCTCTTTTTACTCTTGACTGGTGGTGTGATGTGACTAGCTGCCTGATTTCCTGCCTTAACGTCCCTGAAATTATGGACTGTAACTCGGAATCATAAGCCAGGTAAACCCTTCCTTCCCCCACGCTGCTCGTCAGTCAGGGAACTTGTCATGGCAACAGAAATGGAACGAGAATAGCCTGTCTCACACAAACAAAGAGGAGAGGGACTGAGATTCCCCTACCCCAAGGATCTCTGGTCTCCATGAGTGTGTGTGTGTGTGCTCAGGTTCTCACAGGTGCTCTGGCAGAGGCAGTGTCTTTGTAGGTTCTCAGGACTCCGAGATACCACCTTGTCCCTTCCCCAACTCTGCCTAGGAGGGCTTCTCTGACTTGGGATGTTGGCTCTGGAGAAGCAGAGGTCTATGAAAGAAGGTTGCTACCAGAAGCAACCACAGGACGAGAGGTGAAATAAACACTCTTCTAAGGGCTGTGCTGCCCACATTGGAAATGCTCACAGTGCAGACATGACTGGGAGGTCACTCTAGAACTGAAGCACTCTGGGAAGAGCCTTCTGACTCTCTCTAACATGAATTAAACTCCTTGTGAGCCAGGAGTGAGATTGATTGTTCTTGAAGAAGCAATAATCTCAAACTTTCACGTAATATCTTACAAGAGGAAGGTGACAGTGTTCTTCTTTGCTGTTGAACCTTATCTTCATAAATGGATTGTAGGGACACAGAGGAAGTGGGCTGTGCACCCTGGGAGAGATGCTGGGTTCCATGACAGGTAATGTTTCTGTGTAGGTTATAGATTAGTAAGTAGTCATATTTGCTTCTTTAGCCTCCAAAACAAAGTTTCTTGGTTGAAAGTTAGGTGACCTTGTCCAGTAAGTTACCTAGCCTCTCTGTTTTTGTTTATAAAATTCTGCTCTTTAGAGAGAGCAAGACAAAGACTGTAATATATTTGGGGTCTGGTGCATACTTCCCAGCATGCAGTTGCTCTTGTTATCTGGGTCTGTGGTTTGAACTGACTTATAGGCCAGAGGCAGAGAAGAAGCAGTATGGTCTTAACTTGGCCACCTGGAGGATCACGGTGTGGACAGGGGACAGGGGCGGAGCAGGGCTGTGGCAGCCGATGAGAGCAGATAGGCTCTAGGGGACATTACACTGTAGTCTCCATGGAAAGCTGCCTCCCCATCCTGAGACCTGGAGATCAAAGGTTGAGCCCAAACTGGACTTGGCTGGACCACAAAGAGACCTGCTCTCCTTGGCAACCAGTCTTCTGTGACAGATCTAGGGACCCTGCCTTCATTTTTCCTGATAGATTTAGGGGTCTCATCTTTTACCTATACAGATCCCCAAGGATCTTCCTTTCTCTACAGATCTAGATGTGCCTCTTCTGCGCCAGCAAATCTAAATAACATCCCTTCTATTAGAAAAGACCTAGGAGACCTGCCTTCCCCTGTCCCTGCAGATATAGGGGACCCACCTTTCCCTGCTCCTGCAGACCTAGGGGACCCACCTTCCCCTGCAGATCTAGGGGACCTACCTGTCTTTGCCCCTGCAGATATAAGGGACTTACCTGAACCTGCCCCTGTCCCCTGTCCTTGCAGATCTAGAAGACATCCATTTTCCTGCCTCTAGCAGAGCTAGGGGCTCCAGTTTGCTTCCCCAGAAAAATCTAGGGTTCCTACTTTTTCCTGCCCCGGCACATCTGCTCTGCCTCATGTTCCTTGAGCCTAGATGCCACAGATCTGGTCTGTCCAGCCACAGATCTTCCTAGCAGAGCCACTGAACAAAACTTTCCACCAGAGCCTGTTGACTTTTGCTGTCTGAGCAACTGTTCATTTAACTCCCATACTCTCCAGATCGCTCAGATGTTTGGGGAACAAATGAGCTCACTGCTTCCGGGTATTGTTTACACTGCAGCTGACGGCGCTCCTGTGTATCTCAGCTTATCTGCATGGCGGATCCTTTCACTGCATTGATAAAAATCACCAGAAAAAAAAAATGTTCATTAAGCTTCTGCCTCTGAGAGTACACGCGCTCAGCAGCTCACTCCTTAACAATCCCTGGGCTACATTCTGTTTCTTGATCTTGCCTGGAGCATTCTTCTCACTGTGCAGGTGACTGGAGCTCCAAGATCTCAGGTGCCATTGTCTTTTCCACATCTGGACTAGTCTCTGAAACCCTGTCTATGCTAAGTACCCCCACCCTTGCTTCATTATCCCTTTGTTGGATGTGGAATTTTGTTCCTGTCAAGCTGGGAATATTATGTAAGCTGACTCCATTCTTGTCCTGTCTTGATGGAGTCTCCACCAGTACAGTGCTCTTGGCCAGATCTGATCTCCTGCTAATGAATCTAAGTTTTCCTTCAGGAGTCTGTCACCAGGCACTGTACTTTCTGAGAATCGTCCTGCTGAACACTGAGCCAGGTGCTGTGAATTCCTGGTGTGCAGACAAGTCCAGATTTCATGTAGCTCACCTCTGACAATGTGTCGTAATCACATAAGCTGTGCATTGCAGTAGCGTGCAGTGGCGTGAGGGCAAGCAAGCAAACAGCAACAAAGGGAAAGCAAAAGCCAGGGTTTCATGGAACTTGAATAATTTCAACCAAGAAATAGAGTGAGCCTTGCTGTGCCTGTGTGTGCCATTTGGGGTTCTTTGCGGATGATACAGACCCATGCCTTCATGTTCAGAAGTCAAAGACGGGCTGTGGAGGTAAGGGGTGTGACTTGAGGAAACCTCTTTGTTCCGTTTCTATTGCATCGTTCCCAGTCATCCTCGTCCATGTCAACAGTTGCTTGTTGTCAGTGCTCTGCTTCCTGTCCTGGGCTTATGCTTCTGCCCCCTTGGAGTATCTCACATTGAAGGTCCCCACAAGAAAGCTACGATAGGCTCCCTGGTCTCTCAGTATCATCAAATCTAACTACTTAGCACTCTCATTATGTAGCCATCAGCATTCCCTCCAAATTAAAGCCTTCCCTTCTGGATGGAGGAGAGAGGTTCTTACAACTCACTAGAGGCCTGGGAAACTTAGAAAAGTGTGAGAGTAACAAAGCTCTCCCCCAAGATTAGATGAGCAGTGGACAGTTAGCAGGGAAGGACTGTCTTCTGCAGAGCTGCCTTCAAGATGCCCTCACCTATGTTGGAATGGTCCTTTGGTTATTCAGCTGCCTTCGAGTCATCTACATTCTTGTAAGTAGCCCCAGTGAATCCTCTGATTCACCAAGATAGGCTGGTGCAGAATTGCCTTCATGGTCTGCTGGTGGTGCTCTATCTGGGAAACTAGACATCTGCTCACATCCTCCTGAGGAAAGTCATACAATAGTCCCTGAGCAAGGTTGCCTTGTAGGTCAAAATTAGGCCTATTTGTCAGTATGTGAGGCTTAGAAGTCAGTCACTGCCCCATTCAGTTATAGGCCAAGTGACAAGGTCACATGCAAGGCAAAGAAGGTGTCCCTGGGGCTGGTTCTGTCAAAGACAGTAGTGTAACTCAGAGGAAAGCTCAAGCTTTCATGCCCATCCGTGTGATTTAACACAGTGGCCAGACATAAAATCCCCTCTCCAGTCCTCATGCAGAATTGGCAGCTTAGGAGTGAGGCTTCCCAGCAGGGTTCCTTGGTGCCCCTGACGCACCTGTCTCCCTGGACACACCTCTGGTGGCACAGAAAGCAAGGCGGCATCATCAGGCTGCAGGACTTAGCAGTTAGATGAACCCAGGCTTAATTAAGCCCCAGAGGATACATTTTCACCTCAGCTTCATTTCCTTCATCTGTGCAGCGGGGATGAAGACACGGAATGGTTTGGCAGTTGTTGGGAACAATAAAACAATGGAAAAGAACAAAATCATGCATGCTGTATGGCATCAAGAAAATGCTCTTTACTCCTCTTACTCCAAGGGGCTCTGTGGGGAGTCTGGGGAGAAGTGGTAGGTGGGCAGGAGTCCCTTTGCCCTGAAGGTTGTGAAGATGGATATGTCAGCCAGAGAGGAAGGGGCCATCTCGAATTTTCTCACACTAGTGAGAATCCTCTCATTGCCTCATCCTTGGGTCTCCTGGAAGGCCAATATCTCCAACAGGTGTGAGTGTCCACATAGTCTGAAAACAGTGGAAACTAGAAGTAGCCAAAGTGAGGTCACAGGAACACCGTGCATGTTATGCAGGTACATGGAGCACAATGTCTGGTGTAAGGACACTAGCATCTAGGACCAATAGGAGACCTGGAATAACAACAGGAGGCCTGAGGGACAACAGGAGACCTGAGGGACAACAGGAGACCTGAGGGACCACAGGAGACCTGAAGGACAACAGGAGACATGAGGGACAACAGGAGACATGAGAGACAACTGGTGTTGCTGATCTTGAGGGACAACAGGAGACCTGAGGGACAACCGGAGACCTGAAGGACAACAGAAGGCCCGAGGGACAACAAGAGGCCTGAGGGACAACAGGAGACCTGAAGGACAACAGGAGACCTGAAGGACAACCGGAGACCTGAAGGACAACAGGAGGCCTGAAGGACAACAGGAGACCTGAGGGACAACAGGAGACCTGAGGGACAACAGGAGACCTGAGGGACAACAGGAGACCTGAAGGACAACAGGAGACATGAGGGACAACAGGAGACATGAGAGACAACTGGTGTTGCTGATCTTGAGGGACAACAGGAGACCTGAGGGACAACCGGAGACCTGAAGGACAACAGGAGGCCCGAGGGACAACAGGAGACCTGAGGGACAACAGGAGACCTGAAGGACAACAGGTGTTGCTGATCTTGAGGGCTACAAGGTCTCCCTGAGCTTATGCTCTAGGCTGCTAACGATTCACTTCAACACCATATTCGGATGGTAGCTGGGAGGCAAGAAGTTTAGGAAGAATGGCCAGGACAGCCTCCCTCGGGAATGGTGACCCCAGAGTGTCATCTTCTCACTTTCTTTGCTCAGGTACCACTCTTGGCTGCACTCTCAGAACTCCGGCACAGAGAAGCCCTGCCCCCAAAGCACATTGGCATCTCCTTTGACCTCGATCTGGGAATGGTGTTCTCCATCCTCCCACCTCGTAGATCAAACTGCCCCATGAGTCATTTTATGGACAGCGATCTTGTCCATTTGTTGAGGTCAATGAAAGGGCCGAGACTGCCAATCCCACATGGGGCTGCCCAGCTGTAGGGCGTGAGGACTTGTTTCCTCACTTGACAGCCAGAGCTGAGCGTGGTCTCACACCGGGTCCACTGCTTCCCTTCCTCTCACGTCAAACTCTTGATAGAAATTTGTCTTGGAAATGACTTGAACCAATCTGGGCCTAAATCTTCAGAGAGGCTCCCTAAGTTGCCTTGTATCTCGTCCCTGCATCTCTTTCTGTGTATGGAGATCAATGGAGTGGAGTTTATCGGGGCCATCAATTCAGCTTATTGGGCAGTCCCACACTCCCCATCAGCTACACCTTGTTTTTATCTCTAGCAGGGAACAGCTTGACTTTGAGCCTGAGTGAAAATAAAAAGAGAGCTTTTATAGCTTCATTGTACAGGGGAAAGAAAGTGTGTCTGCTCAGAATGAGTCAGGGCTGGTGTTAGAGTTAAGTGTCCTTAAATAAGGACAGGTTGATGACATTCATGTAGCGTCTTTGCACTGCAATCTTCATGCCCTTCGTTACAGAGGTGAATACAGACAGGGAGAGCAGGGACAGCTCTCAGGTGGGTGGCAGGGTGGCTCTGAGCTTTGGTTTGTGTGCAGCATGTCCTCAAAGGCCCATGTGTTGAAGGCTTGATGACCAGCCATGTTGTTATTGGAAGGCAGCAAAGTCCTCAGGGGGTGGGACCTAGCAGAAGAAAGCTAGGTCATTGGCAGGGCACCTTTGAAGGAGATATTTGCACAGAACCTTGTTGGTCTTTGCTTCCTGCCCACCATGATCAGCTTTCCTCTACCCAGAATGCACTGCTGTGACAGCAGCAGGGACAGATGACCATAGGCTGAACTCTCAGGAACCATGAGGAAAAATGTACCTTTCCTTCCTTCACCTTGACTTCTCTCGGGAGTTTGGGACAGCAGTGGCAAGCTGTCATTCTGAGAAAGCATCCTAACTGGGGTGATGTGGACCAGAAGTTATGGTGACTGGATGAATCCAGGTCCTAGATGCATTCATTACTTTTACATGTAACCACGCTATGTAACAAAAATGATCCAAGAGAACATGCGCTTGTTTTGACTTTTTTTTCAGAGGGTTCAGTGTATGGTTGTGGCATGTGGCTGGACAGGAAACAGAGCATGAGGAAGACTCTGAGGATCAAGTATAACTCTGAAAGCCACACCCTCCCCCGAGTGCTCTGCCAACCAGGGGCCAAGCAATCAATGTATGAACCTGTAGGGCGTACTTCACAGTCCAACAGGAGGGCCAGATCCTCTCCGTGCTGTGCGCAAGAGAGCAGAGGCTACAAGGTGATTGCTGAACTGTCAGGAGGAGCCAACTCGAGTCTAGGGCAGGATCACAGAACTTGAGTCCATTATTGCCTTCCTTTGTGGCATTTCTGGAAGTGTGTTTCTGTTGCGGGACCCCAGCAACAGCCATCTGTCCCACGTCCGGCATCCTGGAGTGACAAAGAGGGCTGTCACCTGCAAATATGTGTTTATTTTAACTGACATGGTCTGCCTTTTCTCTTTCTGTTTCTTTCCCTCAGCAATGCAAGCTCTGTTTCAGTGTTGAATATAAAAATTGTAACCACAGCTACATGTATGTGACAGGCGGGCACTGGGAAGGATTTGGAAGGAAACGTTTCCAACAAATCAGCAGAATGTCTACTCTTTTCCAGGCACTGTGCTAGGCACTGGTAGGCTGTGAGCAAAGCCGTTCTTGGCCCTCAGGAAACTTATGGTCCATGGTCAGGGTGGCCAGCCATTCCAGCTTTTGTGAAGCAGTCATTGTTCTGAAATGGAGAAAAATCCAGACAAATCATCTTCCCTAGCTGCTGTGGTAGCAAGGGATGTCCCTTGTAACAGTGGGTGGTGGCAAGGTACAGCCTGGGAGGAAGATAGAGTATGCAGGTCATTTCTTTAGCCAAGTGCGTTCTGTTCACTGCATGTATGATCAAAGAGCCTCAAGCTTGCTCAGCAAAAGACCTTTGGGTGATCTTGTCTTCCCATGGAGAAAACACAGGAGAGGTTAGAGGCTTGTTCAAGATCATGCAACATGGCAGGCCGAGCTGAGCAGGGTGCCCAGCTGCCTTCATTCCTGCTGTACTGACTGGTGGGGCTTCCCACCCCTCGCCTCACACAGACCCTCTTTCAGGGAGGGGTGGAGAAACTGAAGTGGGGAGGAAGAAGGTGCCTTGGGTTGGGAGGGACCCACCATGATCAGAATCTCAGTAAAGAGGGGGTAAGAGGGCTTCAAAGGGGTGAGTACATTTGACCTCAGGGTGCCACTTCATGGAGACTGAGGAACTGGGGCCATAAATGCAGATAAAGACTTACAGTCCAACAAGAGCCTGCATCCAAGACAGATCAGTGGTATGCAGATAAGGTCCAGGCTGCACAGAAGATAAACATGCCTACTTGTGCTCTGTATGATGCCCAGACACTGACTGACCACCTACTATGCCCAAGTCCCTGTTTAAGTTCAAAAGAAATCCTTGCTCTCATGGAACTATATTTGCTGGCACTCAGGGAGAGATTATAATTGAGTGTGGGCATGACATGATGTATCCGGGGTTCTCTTATGTCTCTCATTATGTTTGGAGAATTACTACCTGGAAACCAGCTTGCAGGGGCTGTCATGGCCGTCACTGGGGAAATTTAAATGGGGAATCTAGGTAACCATGTTCAGAAATAAGGGAAGAAACTGGGGGAAGGTGATTAACTCTGTCTCTGGAAAATGACCTGAAAAGGCAGAAGTGAGAATCTGAAAACCGAGTTTGCTGGAAACCCTGGGCAGGTAGAGGGGTCAAGGGCCACTCATTGCTCATGAGGTTTACCAGTGAAGACAATGAACTTGGACCACATACAGTGACATCATTGGGAGTCATCCACTGTACTCAAAAGATTAAAAATCAGTGCGTCGTTTGACCTTGTGTCTGTCACGTTTGCTTAAGCTTTGTTTTTACATATATGTATCCCCCCTCTGATGTGTGTGTATGTACGAGCACATGTGTGTGCCACCTATGTTCAACTGCCTGAAGAGGCCAGAATATGTGGATTCTGCCTGATGTAAACTTTGAGAATTGAGCTCAGGTCTTCTGGAAGAACAGCAAATGCTCTTAACCACTGAACCATCTTTCCAGGCCCTTGTGGCACTGCTTTTAACATGAACTTAGGAAGGAATGCGTATGTCAGTATTCTCCTGTTTCCGTGCTCAGGGAATGCCCTGCTGTCTCGCATTGACTGCCTATCATTAATGAGTTCTAGCCAACAGAACTACCTGGCTGTCTTCCACAAACATTCTCTTTGATTTTAATTAAAGTTGCATCCACCATAACAAAACACAAAATGACCTCTGGGAAGGGTCTAATGAGCTGAAGAAGTTCCTCCCCTCACTGTGGTTAGGCAGGGGACTTGTCTCTCGTCTAGCCACAGCACTGCTCCTGTGGTCTTGTAAGATCTTGGTATGATCCACTCTTCCTCACTGTTTAAGAGTCTGCTCAGATCTCTCATCTTCAAAGAGGGCTTCTTGACCATTCCCTGGAAGCGCTGTCCACACATCACTCTGTGCATGTGCCCTGTGCTTCTTTTCATTTGAACACTTGCATTGACTTGCTTCCATGTTCATCCATTTCTCTTGTCAAAGCATAAGCCCCATGAGGACAAGAATTTTGTCTGTGTCCCATTGTGCCCCAGTGCCTAGCCTCATCCCCACCAGGTATATGAGGCTCAGTAGGTAGTTACTCCATTAAGAACAAGAACGAAAGTGTGCTATGTCAGTCGTTAGCTTAATGGTTGCATTAAAATTACAAGTGTGAAGTATATTTGGGAAAAGGCTCAACTCCTTTCCCTCCCCCACCTCCCTTTGGTGAGAGAGAAGAAGAGCTGGAAATAGAATGGGAGAAGTTTCTGTAAATTTCTGGTAACCATAGAGACAGTGATTTTCGTTTATTAATCTCCCGCTCTTAAGCAGGCTGGGGCCCCATGGTGATTTCTCCAGATTGCTCCGTCTGGCTATCCTGCAGTCTTCCTCATTAAGATGAGCAGGCCCCTGCCTACCCTGCAGCACTTTTTTAATTACTGTGAGCGGAAGCGCCATGCTCCTGCGCTCATTACCTCGCCTTCTGACTTGGCTGCACCCCCGCTTTAGAACAAAGTAACACGGCCACCAGCCCTAAACCCCTGGAGCCTTTGGTACCAGGTGGTGGGAGTGGGTGGCTTCCTCCCCAAGCCTGGGGCTCTCTCCTTTTACTCGGCTGTCTTGAAGGTGAGGCTCAGGACCTTCTGGAAGAGCTTTTCATGAAGCCTGCCCATGAAGGCTATGCTTTAGTGAAAAGAATGACCCTGGGAAGTATGTTCTTCTTGTCTGGCCTCTTGTGGGATCTGATTTCACTGTTCTTTGCTCCTCTTCCCATGCAGAAAGACATGGTTGGGGCAGCTCCTTTGGTGGCAGCTCTTCCTTGCAGAAGAGTTTGGTACAGATGTTCAGAGAGCAGAGTTGGAATTCTACTACATCAGTGAGCTTCCGTTAGAGTCACTAGTAGGAACCACTCAGCTATGAGTGACGTTTGGTTTGGTCCTTCTGCTGCTCAATCGGTATTGGGACTCTGACTTTAACTTTCCTTTGGGTCCCTGATGAGCGGGATGTGCAAACACAGAGTGGGTTCAACAGAGGCGTGTCTCTGAATGGAGTCTCAGCTCCCCTAAAGCTGATCACCTAAGGTCTAACCTTCCTGCCTTTGGAAACACTAAATCTTCCTTTTGGCTGAATTCTCTGTCCCCTTGGTTTAGAAATGCTGAGCCATCCTTCCAGCAAATGTTCTGAGAGACCCGGCCATTGTATCCCTAGTCAACACTTCTTAGCCTATGGCTCATGAACCCTTCTGGGGTCACCTAACTTAGTGTGGGGGTGTGAGGGGTGTGAAAAGGGTGAAGGGGTTCTGAGTGCACAGAGACCAAAGCTTAGCTCAAAAGTCACACTCAGGACGAATCCAAGAATTTTCTGGCGGCATTCACCAATGTTATGTCACACGTCATGCAACCTCAGTTCTGAACGCTCAACACACGCACTTTGTACACCCCAGCGGCACCCGTGGGTGCTTCCTGAAACAGAGGGCCAGGGACAAGATTGCAGGATTTTTACCAACTATGCAAAGTTTTCAGATCCCACAGAAACACAATATTTTAACTCTTGATAGCAGAACTATTCATATATCCCACCCACTGCCACTCCCATTTAGTTTAGTGTGCCTTTGGACTATGCTGTGCTGAAAAGACAGGCATATGGAGAGCCCTCATATATCAGTTTTCTCTTATCTTTAATAAATGATAAGTTTACACATATACTAAAGAATTTAAGATAAGTTGATTTATGATTTATGATTAAAAGTTTGATTTAAGTATCTATTTTGGGCACCTATATACTCCATGTCACTTAAGAATTTCCCAAGTAAGAAGGGGTTATAGTTATTAGAAGTCTTAAGAAGCCCTGCACAGGGTGCTTAGGTCCTGCTGTGCAGCTTCCATGGCCACCAACCCATTCTCATGTGCTTGTGGGCCAGGCTTTCCGTAGCTTTAGATTTGTGCTGCTCAAGCAAGGCCCACCTTCAGCATACCAGAGATGAGGCCCTGGGGAGAACTTAGGCTTCTGAGCCCATCTGCAGACCTGAAGGAATTTGGGGGTAGGTCCATTCCTGGTGTCACCAGCAGGTCCAAGAGCTCAGTCACTCTCCTTTCCAGGTGCCGGAACCTCTCGTTCCCCGACAGCCTCCCAGAGGTGAGCATCGTGTTCATCTTCGTCAACGAGGCACTCTCGGTGCTGCTGCGTTCCATCCACTCCGCCATGGAGCGCACACCGCCGCACCTGCTCAAGGAGATCATCCTGGTGGACGACAACAGCAGCAATGGTGAGTGCTTGCCTCCCTGGAGCCCAGCCCCTGGCCTGTGAAGGCCGCTGAGAGTCTGCGTCTTTGTGTTTTCACTTCTCAAGCCTCCCAACGGCTGTCCCATCTAGGGGTGTCACCTCAGGGACAGCTCTCGTGATGGTCACTGCTTGGAAAGTCTGTGTGCATCCCAGAGAGGCTAGGAAGTCAGTGGCTGACCGCTGTCTCTCCCAGCGTTCTAATGCAATAGGAGGAGATGCAAGGGCTGAATCTGCCCCGCCTCACACACAGCGACTGTCTCCTGTGATGTATCATTTCATTGGTGGTGGTCCTCACCTTCACTTGGGTAGTTGTTTTCCAATAGGAGTGAGGATGGTGCTGGTGATGGGAATGTTGATAGACATGAGCCAGATGAAAGCAAGTTGAGCTATTGGATATCTTTGCAAATCACTTGTTCCCCTCTAATGGCCATGCTCTGTCCCCAGAAAGGCTCAAGACTGCCTCCAAGTGCCCTATTGAACTCTTCCATGTATCTCTTTCTCCAGCTACCTCTATACCTTGGTGCATGTTCCGCACCCTCTGATTCCCACTCTCATAAATTCCCAGGACTCTCTGGACTTAAAGATCAGGTGTGGACAGCTTAGCAACCACTGTTCTCAGCAGAAACCACATCTGTGGATGTGTTTATGAAAATGCATAACTTTAAGAAACAATCAACCATTGTGTATGTGGATCACAGGTCCCCGAGCTTACATTGTGCTCAAGCCTTCTCAGGTGTAGATGGCAAATTTCCCAATGAATCGGTTGCTGTAATGAGGTGGGCAATTTGTGATTTGTTATCAATTAAAGCTGAAACATATCAGATAATTGAAATGCCTTTCATCTCAATAAGTGAATTTCCCTTTTCATTCTCTCGCCATGAGGTACGAACCACATGGCAGAACTGTGAGGGGACTGAAGAGCTTTCCAAAGGGAACGCTCATGGTTCACGCGCTTCATTGTTCCATGGATACAAAAGAAGGGGACATCAATGATGTGGGCAAGTTGGCAATACCATTCTGAAGGAGGCAGTCAGGAGGAGGGTAGGAAAGGCCCAGCCTCCAGCTCTCCTGGTTCCCACCCTCACTTAAGATTCAGTGGAAGGGGGGGCTGGAGAGATGGCTCAGCGGTTAAGAGCATTGCCTGCTCTTCCAAAGGTCCTGAGTTCAATTCCCAGCAACCACAAAAAAAAAAAAAAGAAAGAAAAGATTCAGTGGAAGGATTCCCCAGAGAGTTGTGTGCCCTACTTCTCATCTCACATGAGGAGGTGAGGGGGGCAGAGCCTCTATCACAGAGAGGAGGGCATTTCCAAATAAACCCCCCCATCTCACTCCAGTACATTTCATCCCAGACTAAGGAAGAGATGCTGTTTGATTTTAATCTGCGTAGAAAGCAAAGGGATGCTGTGACTGGTATTCTAAGAAATCTAGATAAGGAGAGTGAGTCAGATGCGGAGGATTTCTTAGGTGAATCCTTACAATGTAGACTTTCTTTTGTTAATGCTGGTAAGCATCATATGGTTTTGGTAAGAGGAGAAAGGGGTTGAAGACTGAGCAAAGGACAGGCTTGTCTGCTTTGTGGTCCTGGGTGGGGAAGGTGCCTCTGGAAGAAGGGACATGGGTAAGGAGGCTCTTGCAGACGGGTAGACCAGAAGTCTAAGACCAGGAAGACTGAGAAGAAAATACAAACCTGAGAGACATTACAGAGGAAGAATTGGTGGGACCTGCTATGGACAGATGGGCCACAAAAAGGGGGGAGGCAGGGCACTCGTGACTCAAAATTTCAAGCCAAGGTGATATAAGAGATGGTGGCCATTGTCCTGGGACATGGAGGTAGCAGAGCAGTGTGTTGGTGCCATGGTTACCCATGAATGATGTACATAAAAAAACATACTTGGGAGCTTTCAAACCCCCAGGAAGTTTGACAGCAATGGTACAATGAAGTAACTTGGTCATAGGAGTGGCTACACTCAGCTGCATCGGTGATGAGGCTGCATTCAGCTCGCTGTGCATACCCAAGTGAGAATCTGCAATTTGGGGAGACCTGGGCAAAGATGTGTGAGCTGAAGCAGCATCCAGTATCCTGATTGTGGTATTGACTGTAGTGTGTACAAAGTTACCAATGGGCTATGGGATGTAGCTTATTAGTTGAGCATGCACAAGACTCCAAGCTTCATCCTCAGTGCCACAAAATATTTTTTAAAAGATATTAGTATTAGGGAAGCTGGAATGAGGGTGCTTGAGATGTTTTTCTACACTCTGTGTTTTTAGTAACTTCAAAATATGATGTATTGTGAAATATGTGGTATCGCACACCTATAATCGCAGCACTCCAGAGACAGAAGCAGGGGGATCTCTGTGAGTTCAGTGCAAGCCTGATCTACATAGCAAGTTCCATGCCAGCCAGGACTGCATAATGATGTCATGCCAAAATAATAATAATTTTTTTTTTTTTGGTTTTTTGAGACAGGGTTTCTCTGTAGCTTTGGTGCCTGTCCCCGAACTAGCTCTTGTAGACCAGGCTGGCCTCGAACTCTCAGAGATCCGCCTGCCTCTGCCTCCCGAGTGCTGGGATTAAAGGCGTGCGCCACCACCGCCTGGCTAATTATTGTTATTATAATTAGAAGTGCAACTAATAAAAACTCAGAGACAGATACTGGGCTCAACCTGAAGACCAGAAAAGCAAAGCAGCCAGCTACTGGCTTTTACCTCTATCTCAGTCCAAAATGGCGATCCTGCCTCCAGGAAACCTTAGAATGAGACTGAGCCTGAGTGCTGTCTCTTTCCATTTTATATTCCTCTCTAGTTCTGGGATTAAGGATGTGCACCATTACTGCTTGGATTTTATGGCAAGCTCATGTGGCTACTGGGATTAAAGGTGTGTGTGTGTGTCATTGCTGCCTGGTCTATAAGGCTGACCAGTGTGGTTGTTTTACTTTCCTGATCCTCAGGCAAGCTTTATTTATTAAAATACAAATGAAATGCCACTCTAATAATTATTATAGTAGCTATTTTTATTATTACTATTACTACTACTAATAATAATAATTTTTATTTTTTTTTTATTTTTTATTTTTTTTTTCTTTCTGATTTTTATTAATTAATTAATTTAATTATTAAAGATTTCTGCCTCTTCCCCGCCACCACCTCCCATTCCCTCCCCCTCCCCCAATCAAGTCTTCCTTCCTCCTCAGCCCAAAGAGTAAGCAGGTTTCTCTGCCCTGTGGGAGGTCCAAGGACCACCCACCTCCATCCAGGTCTATTAAGGTGAGCATCCAAACTACCTGGGCTCCCACAAAGCCATTACATGCAATAGGATCAAGAACCCATTGCCATTGTTCTTCAGTTCTCAGTAGTCCTCATTGTCCATTATGTTCAGCGAGACCGGTTTTGTCCCATGCTTTTTCAGTCCCCGGCCAGCTGGCTTTGGTGAGTTCCCGATAGATCATCCCCATTGCCTCAGTGTGTGGGTGCACCCCTCGCCGTCTTGAGTTCCTTGCTCGTGCTCACTCTCCTTCTGCTCCTCCTTTGGATCGTGAGACTTCAGTCCAGTGCTCCAATGTTGGTCTCTGTCTCTGTCTTCTTTCATCGCCTGATGAAGGTTAATATTCAGGGGGATGCTTATATGTTTTTCTTTGGGTTCACCTTCTTATTTAGCTTCTCTAGAGTCACGAATTATAGTCTCAATGTCCTTTATTTATGGCTAGAAACCAAATATGAGTGAGTACATCCCATGTTCCTCTTTTTGGGTCTGGCTTACCTCACTCAGGATAGTGTTTTCAATTTCCGTCCATTTGTATGCAAAATTCAAGAACTCATTGTTTTTTACTGCTGAGTAGTACTCTAATATGTATATATTCCATACTTTCTTCATCCATTCTTCCATTGAAGGGCATCTAGGTTGTTTCCAGGTTCTGGCAATTACAAACAATGCTGCTATGAACATAGTTGAGCATATACTTTTGTTGTATGTTTGGGCATCTCTTGGGTATATTCCCAATAGTGGTATTGCTGGGTCAAGAGGTAGGTTGAACCCAACTTTCCTGAGAAACCGCCACACTGCTTTCCAAAGTGGTTGCACAAGTTTGCATTCCCACCAGCAATGGATGAGAGTGCCCCTTTCTCCACAACCTCTCCAGCAGAGGCTATCATTGGTGTTTTTGATTTTAGCCATTCTGACCGGTGTAAGATGGTATCTTAATGTTGTCTTGATTTGCATTTCCCTGATTGCTAAGGAAGTTGAGCATGATCTTAAGTGACTTTTGGCCATTTGAACTTCTTCTGTTGAAAAGTCTCTGTTCAGCTCAGTGCCCCATTTTATAATTGGATTGATTAACCTTTTACGGTCTAATTTCTTGAGTTCTTTGTATATTTTGGATATCAGACCTTTGTCAGTTGCGGGGTTGGTGAAGATCTTCTCCCAGTCAGTGGGTTGCCTTTCTGTCTTAGTGACAGTATCCTTTGCTTTACAGAAGCTTCTCAGTCTCAGGAGGTCCCATTTATTCAATGATGTCCTTAGTGTTTGTGCTGCTGGGGTTGTACGTAGGAAGTGTTCTCCTGTGCCCATGTGTTGTAGAGTACTTCCCACTTTCTCTTCTATCAGATTCAGTGTGTTTGGACTGATATTGAGGTCTTTAATCCATTTGGACTTGAGTTTTGTGCATGGTGATATATATGGATCTATTTTCATTCTTCTACAGATTGACTTCCAGTTTTGCCAGCACAATTTGTTGAAGATGCTCTCTTTTTTCCATTGTATACTTTTAGCTCCTTTATCGAAAATCAGGTGTTCATAGGTTTGTGGGCTAAAGTCAGGGTCTTCTATTCTATTCCATTGGTCGACTTCTCTGTTTTTATGCCAGTACCAAGCTGTTTTCAGTACTGTAGCTTTGTAATAGAGTTTGAAGTCAGGGATGGTAATGCCTCCAGACAATCCTTTATTGTATAAGATTGTTTTGGCTATCCTGGGTTTTTTGTTTTTCCATATAAAGTTGATTATTGTCTTCTCCAGATCTGTGAAGAATTTTGATGGGATTTTGATGGGGATTGCGTTGAATCTATAGATTGCTTTTGGTAGAATTGCCATTTTTACTATGTTGATCCTCCCAATCCAAGAGCAAGGGAGGTCCTTCCATTTTCTGGTGTCCTCTTCAATTTCTTTCTTCAAAGACTTAAAGTTCTTGCCAAATAGATCTTTCACTTCCTTGGTCAGAGTTACCCCAAGGTATTTTATGCTATTTGTGGCTATCGTGAAAGGTGATGCTTCTCTGATTTCCCTCTCTGCTTCCTTATCCTTAGTGTATAGGAAGGCAACTGATTTTTTGGAGTTGATTTTGTATCCTGCCACATTACCAAAGGTGTTTATCAGCTGTAGGAGTTCTTTGGTAGAGTTTTTGGGGTCGGTTATGTATACTATCATATCATCTGCAAATAATGAAAGCTTAACTTCTTCCTTTCCAATATGGATCCCCTTGATCCCCTTATGTTGTCTTATTGCTATTGCTAGAACTTCAAGCACTATATTGAAGAGGTATGGAGAGAGTGGACATCCTTGTCGTGTTCCTGATTTTAGTGGGATGGCTTTGAGTTTTTCTCCATTTAATTTAATGTTAGCTGTCGGCTTGCTGTAAATAGCTTTTATTATATTTAGGTATGACCCTTGTATCCCTAATCTCTCCAAGACCTTTATCATAAAGGAGTGTTGAATTTTGTCGAATGCTTTTTCAGCATCTAATGAAATGATCATATGGTTTTTTTCTTTCAGTTTATTTATATGGTTGATTACATTGATAGATTTGCGTATGTTGAACCAGCCCTGCATCTCTGGAATGAAGCCTACTTGATCATAATGGATAACTTTTCTAATGTGTTCTTGGATTCGGTTTGCCAGTATTTTATTGAGAATTTTTGCGTCGATGTTCATGAGTGAGATAGGCCTGTAATTCTCTTTCTTGGTTGGGTCTTTGTGTGGTTTTGGTATCAGGGTAACTGTAGCTTCATAAAAGGAATTTGGCAATGACTCTTCTGTTTCTATATTGTGAAATACATTAAGAAGTATAGGTATTAGCTCTTCTTGGAAGTTCTGGTAGAATTCTGCATTGAAACCATCTGGCCCTGGGCTTTTTTTGGAAGGGAGATTTTTGATAACTGTTTCTAATTCTTCGCGACTAACAGGTCTATTTAGATCGTTCACCTGGTCTTGGTTTAGGTTTGGTATATGGTACTTATCTAAAAAAGTGTCCATTTCTTTTGCATTTTCCAGTTTTGTGGCATACAGGCTTTTGTAGTAAGATCTAATGATTCTCTGAATTTCCTCTGTGTCTGTGGTTATGTCCCCCTTTTCATTTCTGATCTTATTTATTTGCGTGTTCTCTCTCTGTCGTTTAATCAGTTTGGATAGGGGTTTGTCAATCTTGTTGATTTTCTCCAAGAACCAACTTTTTGTTTCATTGATTCTTTGGACTGTTTTCTGTGTTTCTATTTTGTTGATTTCTGCCCTCAGTTTGATTATTTCCAGTCTTCTACTCCTCCTGGGCGCGTCTGCTTCTTTTTTTTCTAGAGCTTTCAGGTGTGCTGTTAAGTCCCCAATGTATGCTTTCTCCGTTTTCTTTAAGTGGGCACTTAGTGCTATGAACTTTCCTCTTAGCACTGCTTTCATCGTGTCCCATAGGTTTGAGTATGTTGTCTCTTTGTTTTCATTAAATTCAAGGAAGACTTTAATTTCTTTCTTAATTTCTTCCTTGACCCAGGTGTGGTTCAGTAGTTGACTGTTCAGTTTCCATGAGTTTGTCAGCTTTCTGGGGGTAGCTTTGTTGGTGGCTTCTAACTTTAATCCGTGGTGATCTGATAAGACACAGGTGGACACTGATATTTTTTTGTATCTGTGGAGGTTTCCTTTGTTTCCAAGTATGTGGTCAATTTTCGAGAAGGTTCCATGAGCTGCAGAGAAGAAGGTGTATTCTTTCCTATTTGGGTGGAGTGTTCTATAGATGTCTGTTAAGTCCATTTGATTCATTACCTCCAACAATTCTCTTAATTCTCTATTAGTTTTCTGTCTGATTGACCTGTCCATTGGTGAGAGAGGTGTGTTGAAGTCTCCTACTACTAGTGTGTGTGATTTGATGTCTGCCTTGAGTTTTAGCAATATTTCTTTTACATAAGTGGGTGCTTTTATATTAGGGGCATAGATATTCAGGATTGAGACTTCATCCTGCTGAATCGTTCCTGTTATGAGTATAAAGTGTCCCTGTCGATCTCTTCTGATTGATTTTAGTTTGAAGTCAGTTTTGTTAGAAATTAGTATGGCCACACCTGCTTTTTTCTTAGGACCATTTGCTTGAAAAACCTTTTCCCAACCCTTTACTCTGAGTAGATGCCTGTCTTTGTGGTTGAGATGAGTTTCTTGCAAACAGCAGACTGTTGGATCCTGTTTTCGTATCCAATCTCTTAGCCTGTGCCTTTTTATTGGTGAATTGAGACCATTAATATTAAGTGATATTAATGACCAGTGGTTGTTAACTCCGGTTATTCTTACTGCTTTTGGTAGAAGAGTTTGTGTATCTCCCTTCTTTGAGTTGTGCTGTTGAAGGGTCGCTAGATGCCTGGGTTATTGTAGGCAGTGTTGGCAATGTTGGATTCCTTGGGTTGTGATTTTCCTTCTATTACTTTCTGTAGGGCTGGATTTGTGGCAACGTATTGTTTAAATTTGTTCTTATCCTGGAATGTCTTGTTTTCTCCATTGATAGTGAACGATAGCTTGGCTGGGTATAGTATTTTGGGTTTGCATCCATGGTCTCTTAGTTTCTGTAGTACCTCTATCCAGGACCTTCTGGCTTTCATGGTTTCCATAGAGAAGTCAGGTGTAAGTCTGATCGGTTTACCTTTATAAGTTACTTGGCCTTTTTCCTTTGCAGCTCTTAATATTCTTTCTTTAATCTGTATATTTTGTGTTTTGATTATTATATGGCGAGGGGACGTTTTTTTTTGATCCAGTCTGTTTGGTGTTCTGTATGCTTCTTGAATATTCAAAGGAATATCTTTCTTTATGTTGGGGAAGTTTTCTTCCATAATTTTGTTAAAAATGTTTTCTGGACCTTTGAGCTGTGCCTCTTCTCCTTCTTCTATCCCTATTATTCTTAGGTTTGGTCTTTTTATTGTGTCCCATATTTCCTGAATGTTTTGTGATGAGAATTTGTTGGTTTTGGTGTTTTCTTTGATCAGTCCGTTTATTTTCTCTATGTTGTCTTCAGAATCTGAGATTCTTTCTTCTATCTCTTGTATTCTATTGATTATGCTTGTTTCTGTAGTCTCTGCTCGTTGACCTATATTTGCCATATCCAGCTGGTCCTCAGTTTGTGTTTTCTTCCTTGCTTCCATTTCAGTTTTCAATTCTTGGACTGTTTCCATTACCTGTTTGATCGTTTTTTCTTGGCTTCCCAGGGTATCATTTACGTATTTACTCATTTCTTCAAACTTTTTGTTATACTTCTCATCCATTTCTATGAGGGCATTTTTTACATGTTGTTTAAGGGACTCTATTGCTTTCAAAAAGTCAGTTTTTTCCTCTTCTCCTGTGATAGGGTGTTCAAGTCCTTGTGTTGTAAGATCATTGGGTTCTGGTGTTTTCATGTTGTTTTTCAGATTGTTGGGTGAATTCTTGCCTTGGCGTCTGCCCATCTCCTCTTACCGATGCTATCTATTGGGTTTGATTTAATTGTAGCGGGGCAATCTGTTCTCAGTGCAGGCTTCACTGTTTCTTGCCCGCACTATCCTGTATCCAGTGCCTCCGCCGCCCGGGCCTGCCTGCCGGTGCCTCCGCCGCCCGGAACTGTCTGTGCGCCGGTGTTTCCGCCGCCTAGGCCTGCCTGCCGGTGCCTCCGCCACCTGGGCCTGCCTGCGCGCCGGTGCTTCCGCCGCCTAGGCCTGCCTGCCGGGCCTGACTGTCGGTGCCTCCGCCACCCGGGCCTGCCTGCACGCCGGTGCCTCTGCCGCCCGGACTTGCCTGCGTGCTGGTGCCTCCGCCGCCCGGGCCTGTCTGTGCGCCGGTGCTTCCGCTGCCTAGGCCTGCCTGCCGGGCCTGACTGCCGGTGCCTCCGCCACCCGGGCCTGCCTGCACGCCGGTGCCTCTGCCGCCAGGACTTGCCTGCGTGCTGGTGCCTCCGCTGCCCGGGCCTGCCTGCGCGCCGTTGCTTCCGCCGCCTAGGCCTGCCTGCCGGTGCCTCCGCCGGCCGGAACTCTAATAATAATTTTTAAACTACCCAAAAGCTCTCCCATGAGATTCTACCTCACTAATTTTAAGCAGAGTCTGGAAATTGCTGTTTTTAAAATATCCTTAACAATCCTGACTGGCAGCCTGGATGAACAGACCAGATACGCCTTCACTCTCTGCACAGTTAAGTGTCACTGTGCACTGGGAAGGCTGAAGTGAGAAGGTGCTCCCTGCAGAGGAAGAGTGACAGAGAAAAACCCTCTCTGCTAACCCTCAATAACTTCCTGTGGAAGCAGAGGTGGCAGTTGCGCCGTGTGCCTCACCTGCCGAAAGTGGTGAAGCAAACCTTATAACTGAACTGATCTTCTCAGTGGCGTCCCTGCCCAGCCCCACTCCCTTCCCAAAAGACCAGCACAGAGAGCTGCACAGAGGACAGCAGGGGGTCTGAATCAGAGCCTCATATGTTGAAGCCGCAACTGGGGAGACAGGGTGTCCAAAGAGAAGAACAGAGAGTAAGAGCATAAGAGTAAGAGAACAGATGCGTAAGAAGGGTATTGAAGGTGCGAGAGTCAGGACCAGGGAGGAGCCGGTGGGCAGTGATAGGTGCTGATGGAATAGGAGCCAGGGGATTCAGAAGCTAGTTATCTACCGTGGGATGAAAGAGCTCTAGGTTGCCCTAACCCGCAGACAGGTGGATGATACAGAGTCTGAGAAGAAGCCCCTGGGTCTGGAATATCTGACTCTGGAAGGCTTGGAAAATAGCAGTGGTCGCACAAGGCTGGGGCTGGATATGAGAAGCCAGATGCAGCGGGGGAAGCAAGGAGGGAAATTTACCATGAGGAATTTGACTCCAGGGGAAGATCACCAGATAAAAAAAGGAGCTGGAGCAGTATTTCCCCAAAATAAAAATTTACAGCACTATCATCATCTACAGCAAGAAGTTTCCATCTGACCCAGAATAACACGCCTACTCATGCCCCTATCCATCCACACCACCCCTGATTGAAGCAGAACTTCTAAGAAACAATGCCTACTCTTACAATGAACAAAGCATTCTGCCGTTTCCCATTGTAGTCTGTGCTATGGCACTCAATTCTATTGTATTTTGTTCTATTCTCTCTTCTTTAGAGGCAGGCTGTTCTCAAGACCCCGAGTACATTTCAAAAGCACTTTGGTGAACTAGGGGAGCTGGGATTCAGGCCATTTCTGTAGTGATTAAATAGGTCTGAAGAGGGATTACCTGAGTCCCTGGCACCAGAGGCACTGAGCAGGGGCTCCATAGAAGCAGAAGATGGATCTGGGGTGCAGAAGCCAAAGAGAACGAAGGGTTCATCTGCTCCCCAGTCCAGAGGAACAGAGGATAAATGTTGAGCCAGCTGGAGGCAGCGGAGGTGTAGAAGGCACTCGCAGTGATAGGCTTAGTCCTAGGACCCATGGCCAGCAGGGGTCTAAGACTAGAGTGCCCCTGGGTGGGATGAGCAGGAAGGTGGCCAGTAGCAGAGAGATGGTCCTGGCTAGCTGGAGGTAGAAAACAGACAGGAGAGAGACACTCTGAGGAAGGGTGAACCGCTGGTCCAAAGTCACTTCTTAGTGTCTCAGCCTGGCCCAGTGAGCAGTCTCTGTTTGGGGAGCTGCTCCTATCAGGTGTCTTGTTACTCAGGCAGGGACTCTCACAAGATCATCAGGACTCAGCTCAGCTCCATAAACATTGCAGGAACCTGACCTGTCAGCTCAAGTCTTAAGTCCAAAACCTGGAGGAAGGAGGAAGGTCCCCTTTTGGTCACTTCTTTCTTAGGTGCCTTGTGGGGACCTTCAGTCACTCCTTGCCCTGCCTGTCCAACAGAGTCTCTGAGGACAGCAAGGGGCAACGGGAACAAAGGTTCTGTGTGAGTGGCAGTGCAGGGGACAGGCTAAAGAGTCCGTAGTAACATGTCACAGCTGGTGGAGGTGACCGATGCCTCAGTCACTGGTGGCAGAACTGGACACTCGGCCGGCCAGCTATGCAGTTCCAGCTCTCTCTAGAGTCTTCTGCCAGTGTGTTCTTAACCTATGTGAACCCCATTCTCCTTATCTTTAGAATTGAGATGTTTTATTCCTACCTCTGGGATTGTTCGGAGTCTTGGATGAGATAAGGAATGATGGAAGAATTTGGGCTTTTAAGATTCTAAATCAAGCCGTGCAGAGCCATGGGAATGGCTTCCTCACAGAGCCCTCCTTCCCAGAGTCGCCATGGGCTCTGTGTATAGTGGCTCAACCTGACCCAGTGACTGTGTTTCTGGCCTGAGCAGTCTCTGTTTGTGGAGCTGTCCCTGTCAGGCCTCTTGTCACTCAGGCAGGGACTGTCACAAGCTCACCAGCATACATCTGGGCAAGCTGTTACTTCCTCTACCCACCTTTCCTGCTGCAGCCTGGGCTTCCTCAAGTAAGAAGGGGTGGGGGCAACCATACTTCTATCCAAGCCGATACACTGTTAGCTCCTCCGAGGCCAGGGCCCAAGGCTCTGTCAGTGGTCCTGTCGAGGGGCCTCAGTTCATCTTCTCAACCGCCTCAGCTGCTTCCTCCACCAATTCTGCTTCTCCAGAGACTGGCTTCTACTTAGGATACTGTCACTCCCCTGTAAGCAGTTGTAATGTTGGAACAAGTCAGTGTTTACTTGTCATTAGCAATATGGCGCTCTATGCCAGGCTCCTTCCTGCCTCGGGATATTGATATAGGCTTGCCTTTCACCTGCCACACCCTCATCCCCAGCTCATATTTCCCCCTATTGCTTCCTCAGGGTATCTTCTCTAGAGCCCTTACTTGGGCTATCAGTGACCCATACTGTTTAAATGGCAGCCCTTGTCCCTGTGTCCTTGTCTCTCTGCACCCTCCTGGGTTTCTTTCCCTCTGTAGCACCTATTGCCCTCGGGTGGAATGAACTTAGCTGCTTCTCTCACTAATTTATCTGTACACTATAACGCGAGCACACACACACACACACACACACACACACACACACTCCTGCCCAATGTGAAAACTTGAGGAAAGTGAAGCGTCTTTGCCTCAACTGTATCCCCTGTATGTGGACTGGTACCCAGTACTTGCAAGGACTCAGCATACATCGCTTTGATGAAAAGATGAGTGAACCTGAAGTCTGAGGATCCGGGCAAGGCCTGGAGTCTGCATGGTGGCACTCTAGTGCCCTGGAAACCTTCTGTCTCCATGTCTAACTGCGGTAGATACGCCTGTTCTGCCAGGCTCCGCTTCCCTCCAGGGGTGGGGTAGAGCCACTTGCTGCTACCCAGGGATATGGTATGAATGCAGATGGAGAATGGAATGCAGAGCAGGAAGGGGCCTTTTCCTGCTATGACCCCAGCTCATCCTGAACTCAGAGCCAGAGAACCACAACGCCTCCCTGCCTTGGTCAGTGTAACCTCCTGACCAGCCACACCCTGCAGGCTCAGCTCTACAGTCACATTTCCAGGCCCCTGACGTCTCTTAATTTTTTCAAGAAAATGACCTAACCTGCTCTGAGCTTCCTGGTCTTTGCTGTGAATTGCGGTGGACCAGTGTTTTCAGCTCTAGCTGGGCTTTCTCCTGGGGCTTCCAAAGGCAGGGGCCCAGGGTTCTCATGTGATAGTTATCTCTGCCTTTGATTTTCTTCATCCACTCACTCATTGGTTCCCTCAGCAGGTTCCCAGATCACATGACTGAGCTCTGTGAGCTTCTTCGTGCCTACAGTATCCCTGCCCCAGGTTCAGAGTCAGGTTCTGGGGGAGGGGATTCTTCCAGATCCCCTCGCCAGTCCTCAGCTAGCATCCCATCCACAGCTTGCCTACCCCGACTTCCAATAAACAAACAGAAATCGGGGTGCTTTCCATGTACTCTGTTTGTTTCATCTATGAGTTCAGATCCTCTTTTGATAAACATAAGGATCATGCCCTTCTTTTCCTGCCACTTAAATTTCAAAGTTAATCTTTATTTTGTTATTAAGCACATCAAAGGGATGGTAATGTCAACTCCTCTTTTGAGAATCTCATTCCCTGGAGGCTTCGGTCTGCTCCTGGTTTGGCAGACATTTGCTCAGCCTCCACCCATCCACAACACTTTCGCTCTCTACTTCTGCTTACAGACCCGAGAATGGTGGCTTCAGCATGTCTTCATGCTTCGTGGCTTCAGCATGTCGCTTCAGCCTCGAGGGCTCTGGTGGTCCTGTCCCCCTCTCCCAGATTGTGATCTCTCTTGCTGACAGGAAGCCTTTCATATGTGTTGCCAGGAGATGACATAGAAGTAGGTAGGATGCAAGTGACAAGCGGGACGGAGCTGTTCCTAAGTGTCCTAGTAACAGACAGACAGACTGCCAAGAGCCTGTAGACTCAAGCCCAGTCCACCAGCTTCAGCTGACCCCCTTAGGGAATCTCCATGTTGCTGTGAATAGACACTTACAGGTCAGTTTAGGGAAGGGAGTTTCCTTTGGCCCGTCATGCGGGGAGCCATGGCGGCGGGAGCATGAGGCAGCGGCCACACTGCGTCTGTGCTCAGGAAGCAGAAAGAGATGAAGGTTTAGTTTTCAGCTTACATTGTTCATTTTTTTTTTCAACCAAGGACCCAGCCTAGGGGCTGGTCCCACCCACCTTCCAGGTGAGTCTACCCTCCTCAGTTAAACCTTTCCAAAACTACCCTTGTGGATACACCCAGAAGTGTTTCCATGGTGATTTTAAATCCAGCCAAGTTGACAATGAGGATGAACCATCACACTGACTCTTGGGAGGAAGCTGAGGCTAGAGAAGGCAGAAGAAGCCTGGCCATGCTCCTGTCTAGCGGCAGAAGCAGACTGGAAACAAGGAACATGAGCAGGCTGGGCTGTCTCCTCCACCAGAGTCTTCCTGGGGCTCAGTAAGGAGAGACAGGTGGCACAGATGCTTTGAGACTTGGGAGTTGATTCAAGAGTTATCAGCCATGGATAATCTTGTAACAACTGAACCAGGAAAACATTGATGTGTGTGTGTGTGTGTTTCTGTACAGTGTATGTTTGTGTATATATGCATATGGACTTGTAAACGGAGGTTTCTCTGTCCTACCCTAGCCTATAGCTGATTCTAAATAATCACGTAGGAGCTCAATATTAATTACAAACTACTTAGCCTGTAGTTCAGGCTTATTACTAACTAGCTCTTACATTTAAATTAACCCATTTCTATTAATCTATATATGGCCACGTTGCTGTGGCTTTTACTGGTCTACTGGCATCTTGTTTCTTGGTGGCGGGCTCACATCTCCCTCGACTCCACCCTTCTTCCTCCCTATATTCAGTTTGGCTTTCCTGCCTAGCTATATTCTGCCTTGCTATAGGCCAAAGCAGCTTTTGAGAGCAATGAGAACAACATATATTCACAGTGTACAGAAGGGTTATCCCACAGCATATACTCATGTGCATGACTGGGCATGCTTATGCATCTATGTGTATGCCTGTGTGAATGCTTTTGTGTGGATGAGACCCTGCACACCCACAATCATGCAGTAGTGAGCATGTATACACATGTAATCAGTGGTGTATAAGGCTTTACAAACAACGGATTGGGCCCCATCCCAAGCCTTTTATCACCTACCTAGGGACACCTTCAAATCCTGATTGTAGAACTCTGGGTCACTGTCACTTTCCATGGCTGGTTAAGATAGTTGTTGGGCAGTCGTGGCGCACGCCTTTAATCCCAGCACTCGGGAGACAGAGGCAGGCAGATTTCTGTGAATTCGAGGCCAGCCTGGTCTACAAGAGCTAGTTCCAGGACAGCTAGGGCTGTTACACAGTGAAACCCTGTCTCGAAAAAAAAAATTTAAAAAAAGATAGTTACATATAATGACAAAGTAGAACCCTTGTTCCTGGGCTCCTTGCTGTCAACTGCTAGGTTCCCCTACATCTTCTTGAAAAATCCCCAACATCCTCTGGCCCAGAGCCTGCCTAAACATCGTTTAATGTTTTGAAGATGCTGGCCTACACAAGAGATACTCATTCCAGGCTGTAAAATCACCAAGAGCTCTGCATGCAGCTGGAATAATTGTAAAAATTAAAAAAGCAGAGGAAAAACAGTCCAATAGCCTTGTGTTTTATGAAGCTTAGAGAATCCCATGTAGCTAATGGAATTAAAACCAAGATTCAGACAGCTTAAAGGTATTTACTCAACCAGCCATGGAAGCTGTGAACCACAGCTTTCCCTGATCTGCTTCAGGCCAAGGCATCTTGCTGCTGCCTACCCCTGTCCTTTGCCCAGCGGGACCAAGCTTACCCATGCACAGCACCGACAATGGCACTCAGTAACCTAGAGGTTCAGGTAGCGAGATGCCAATGTTCTGCAAACATTCCATTGCTGCCAAGGGAGGCTTCTTCATGCTGCATTGTTCATCAGTAGTCTGGGGAACGACTCTGTGTGATAGCTAATATTGATTGTCAACCTAACAGGATCTGAAATCACCTCTGGGCATGCCTGTGAGGGAATGTCTACATCAGGTTCAATATGGTGGGAACATAGAAACTACAATGTGGGCAGCACCATCCCATGGCGTGGGGAGCCAGAGTGAATAAAAAGAAGAAAGCAAGCTGAGCACCAGCATCCACGGTCAGCTTCCTGAAGTCAGAAGTGACGTGAGTGGCTGCCTTCGGCCCTCCCGCAACTTCTCTGCCACGGTGTACCACGCCCTCAAACTGGACACTGAATAAGCTCCTTCTTTTCTGAGTTGCTTTTGTCAAGTACTGTTGCAGCCTTGACAGAAGTAACCATAACACACCCAGACTCAGCCGCACAGCCTGAACCCTGCTGCAGTCCACCCTGCATGGCCAAGCTGTTTCCGAAGGGACACCTGTGGTTCTTGAGCTCCTAGGTGCTCCAGGCAACACACACCTGCCACTCTCTGCTACCTTAAGCACTGTCTCAGGCCTAGGACCCGCTGTGGCCAGTGGCTCTAAGGTGAGCAAGAATCAGACACACACCTCTCAGCTGTGACAGTTTGTCTGGGACCTGTCATGTGTGTCTCTGCAAGTGGAGCCTTCGCCTTACACTCAGACCAGGGCCACGTGCGAGAAGAAATGAACAGCGTGTCCCATTTGCTAGACTGTTCATCTTTCTCCCGCTAGTGCTCCTAACACACGTCAAGGGGCTATGTATAGGTAGCCTACCAGCCCCGACGTCTGCAGAGCTGCTGCTGTCTGAGTTCTCTACACCTGCTGCTCTTACCTATCTCTGATTGGGCTGTGTGCTAAACCTTCTGTCTGTTTCACCACCAATCCCGTTTCTTGCTGGAGTACGGAATGAAACCTCTCTCTGATACCTACTTATCCCTTTCAATGGACTCTTGCTCCTTCTCTGGCCCCCTCATCCTCCAGAGAATTAGATTCTGGTTCCTGTATTTCCAGACTCTGATCCACCTGTCCCCGGAAGAGTATACCCTTAGTTAGAGATGCTGGGCTGTACGGCATCCTGAGGACCCTGCCTGTTTATGGACCAGCCCCAGCCTCAGTTTCCCTACCTCAGTTCTGCCTATTTCTAACCATGTCCTCTGTTCTTGCCAACCAATGGGCTGAAGTCCTGACACACTTCGATGGTTCAAGCCTGGTGGCGTCCCCATGGGTAGCTCATGGCCTCCTTTAGCCTCATTCTTGTACAAGGCTAATTGTCTTAGGGAATGGGTGCTCCCAGGCGTACTTCCCTGATAGTGCCTGGGGGAATAAAGCCCCTGCTTCTCAGCTCCTGAGCACCCTGTGTGCAAAGATGGCTTGGACCGCTTTGTTTATAGACTAGCCAAGGTGACCAGTTTGGGATAAACAAAGCTGGCAGGAATCAGAAAAGGGCTCTCCTCCTCTGGTCAGCTGCCCAGCCATCTGTCAGAGAGGAAATTCTTGGAACTGGAGCATGGAGCTAAGCGTGGGGGTAATGGGGAAAGCTGTCTCCTGCCCGCAGGTAAGAGGGCCTGATGCTGGCAGCTGGGAATCAAGCTGTCCCTGAAAGAGGCCGCAGGAAACCCTTCCAGGGTGGGCGGAGTAGCAGCCACAGGAAAGGACGCTCTGTCCCTCTTGGCCTGGTGCCTATCTTGTTCAGCAGGTGGAAAAGACAAATTCTGGTGCTGAAAAGCATACAGGAAATTTGGGGCACCCCTGGTGAGCCAGGGTCCTCCCCTGCTTTCCCAATGATTCTGAGAAGGGCTCCAGACTAAAACAGTGAAACACTTCCTATTTGCTGAGGTTTGAATGTGGCCCCAAAACTCTCGCAGGAAACGCAATCTGCAATGCAACGCTGTTGAGAGGTGACATCTCTAAGAGGCAATTAGGTCACAGGGCTCTGCAATCGAGCGTAGATTGATGACGTGATTAATACTCTGGATCATACTTGAGTGTTATCGTAAGAGTGGGTCCTGATCAAAGAAAGTGTTTGATTGCTGTGTTATCTCCTTTCCATTGCTGTGATGAAACGCCCAAGGTAATTCGCTTATAGAGAAGAAAGTGTAGCTAAGTGTTGTCTTATACACTTGCAATTTCAGTACTTTGGAGGTTAAGGCAGGAGGGTTTCTGTGAGGGAGAGGCCAGCCTGGGCTACATAGTGAGACCCTGACTCAAGAGGGAGAAGCGGGGAGGAGAAGGAAGGGAAGGGGGAGGGTAGTGTATGGAAGTAATGATTCACCTCAAGACTAGAATACAAAACTGAAGAAGAAGGGGGCTGGGGCCCACTAAGCCCTTCTAATACCTGGAAGTCTTTCTACTAGGTCCCACCTCTTCAAGTCACTTTCCTATAGCTCACACAGGGAACCTTCCAAAGACATTTAAAATCTAAGCCACAGCACTCAATGCCCCACACTCCTCCCTGCTAGTCAACAAGGAGATCCTCTGCACTGAGTTGTGGCTCCTTCATCTTGAACTTCAGAACCTATAGAACATTGATCCAAAAAAAAAAAAAATCAGTTCTCTGTAAGTTACCCTGACTCGAGTGTTTTATTACGGCACCCAGAACCAGGTGAAAGCATGGAAGGTTCTGGAAAGGCTGCTGAGAGTCATGCAGTAACCTTTAGTAGCATCAGAGTCTGTGTCCTCAGGGAAAAACAAAAACGTTGGCTCCTGTCACCACTGCGGCTGCCACCCCTTTCTGCATGGTAAGAATTCTGAGCTCTGGGAAGGTGAGCAACTGTCTTGTTTGATGAGCAGGAGGCTGTGCTGAAGTCAGTACACAGGCTGAGGAGGCTGTCCAATTGATGGGGCTGAGATCTCACTGGTAAATATGTACCCACCCAGGCTGGGCCTCAGTCTGCCTCTACTCCTATCAAGGTTATGACTCTGTTTATCTGTATAATTAAGGCCCTATTCTACTCTAAGGGCCCTAAGTTAGATAACAAACATCATTATATTTTTCTGAGACTGCCTGACCTGCCTGCTCAGCCCCACAGGGACTACACTCCTTGTGCCCTATTCATTCATATGCATTTACTAAACAAATGGAGGAACAGAACCAAGCTCCAAAAGGAGGCAGCTGTGAGCCAGGGCTGAGCTTCTCCCGAACATCCGTTCTCTTTCCTGAGAGTACATCCACACAGGCTGGGTACTGTGGGTCTCTTGGTCTTCTCACAGATGCTCAGAGTGGTTAAGGGAAGCTGTGGCTGATACTCCCAGACAGGGCATAGCCAAAACAGCTCTGGAACCTGAGAGCTTAAATCCCATTTCTATACTGAAGGATCCTCAGTTACCCCCAAGGCTTGCTAGGTCGTGCGGTTGGGGGCCGTGAGTCAGTCGTGAGTCTGGAAGGTGTGGAGACTATGGTGAGTCTACCACGACGAGCTAGGGGAGGCAGCTGTTGACCCCCTCCATCACAGTCACCAGAACCTGCCCATTGTCCACGTGTTTATGTTCTGTGGACTGAATAAATCATGCACATGGGTCAAATGCTGCCCTCTCTTCCCTGTCCACCACTTCGTCTCTCTGGACTCCCACTGGAGGAAACAGAAGCATCTTTTGAAACGCTGTTTATCTCAAGTGTCCCTCTCGCCCTCTCTCCGTCTCTGTAATTGCTTGTTTTCTACATCTCAGAAAAATAGCCACCCCAGACAGCAGAATTAGCCTCCCTCTCAGCATCCCTTTCTTGTATGCACCCTTTGAGGGCACTGCCAGGCAGTGAACCAGGGAGGGCCCACTTTTAGAACAGAGCAGGGTCTTACAGTCACAGGATGGGCTGTGTCTCTAGGGGATGGGCTCAGATGCCAATCTCGGGACCTGGAAGCCAACCAAAGGCAGCAAAACAGAGAGAACATTCCAGAACTCATGCTTCTTCCCACTAGGGGAGGAACCCAAACTGGATGTTTTCTAACCTACTTCTCTAAGGTCTTCCTGCTGGGGTGCATTTGATGGGTGACAGAAATGAATTAGAAATTAGATCAGAACAGAGCATTTACATGGGCCCCGAGCCAAATGAAAATTAAAACGAGTGTCTCTGCAGGGTTAATGGTAAAGGTGAGGCTCCCAACTTTCTTTAGCAGAGTGTGCTGACCTGGGTCTCAGAGGGGAATTGATCGATGGAGCCAGATGATGAGATCAGGAGGTGGAGCTAGGGCTCTCCACCCAGGCAGTGGGAGGAATTAGCTTGTCACCCAAGAACACTCGCTGGTGCAACAGGAGAGTTCCGCAACACAGGATAGATTTTAGCACCAGGCTGTTCAATAACATTACTGGCTACCCACTTCAACCTGAAGGTTTCAAAGGGAACATGTCCCCTACCACTAGGGAGGCTTCTGGCCAAGTTGCTGGCCCCCTTCTGGGGACTGGGTATGTCTGTTGGGCTTGCCTGAGTTGTCAAATTTCATTTGGCTTCAAAATGAGAAGTAATATAGAGAATCCAAGCAAGCAGAGTTGTTTGCTGAGGTTCCCTGGCTGGCCTGCTCAGGCATGAGACTGAGAAATTGACTCAAGTGATTCTCTTTTCTTTGAAAAGAGCACTCAAGGTTGTTCTTGATCTTTCGGGAGTGACTTCCCGCAGTCTTGGGTGTCTGATTACTGCCCTCTGATCCTTCGCACTCTGTATTCCTGTGAAGAATGGGAACGTGGATGGGCAAGGTGATGCCTGGTAATTTCTCAAATTTGCCACATTTCACCCTCCTTCTTTGCTGTTATCAGATAATGCATGGGTGCATAGGTACGGGGGTCCATGAGATGGTATGTGAATGCATGCGTGTTATCAGATAATGCATGGGTGCATCGGTACATGGGTCAATGAGATAGTGAGTGTGTGGATGCATGTGTGGGTGAGTGGGTACATGGATACACAGGTACATAGGTGCATCAGTGTGTGGATAAATGGGTGCATGGATGAGGATACAAGAATGGACTCAAGGTTCTCCACTCCATGTTGCAGGTATTTTATACCCACTCTAGAGATGAAAGAACCAAGGATCAATCATGCTAAATGAGTGACTAATGTTCTCTCTGCAAGGTGGTAGCAGAGTAGAGCCTTAGCCTTACACTTCCCAACACCAGGCTCAACACACTCCTCCTTCCTTCCTTCCTTCCTTCCTTCCTTCCTTCCTTCCTTCCTTCCTTTCTTTCTTTCTTTCTTTCTTTCTTTCTTTCTTTCTTTCTTTCTTTCTTATATTTCCCATTCAGATTAAAAAGGAACAAATGCCTGCCTATTATCTAGAGGCAGCCTCATGGGGTTGGAAGCATTGCCTATACAAACAGCTGGTCGGGAAGGAGTCCTTTTGATTCCATTCAGCACATATTTACCCATCACTCTGTAGGCAGAATTCTAACGTGGTCCTGTGAGATTCCCAGCCCTGATAGATTCTCCTTCCAGGTCTCTGGGTATACCCAGGGCCCCAAGAAAGCTGCTCAGTCAAATGCTTCTCTGGGTATTGCTGATAATAAGCAGTGTCAATGTTCTCCTTTAGGTGGGTGGATCTCAAGTCCTCCAGTGGTGTCAGCAGGGGGAAGTCACAGAGATGGGCTCTGGTGGCTACAGCAAACAGAATTCTGTGCTCTAACCTGCCTGAAGGACTTGGGTGGCAGGTAGACGAGGGCAGCTGAAGCTGCTGAGGAGAGCATCCAGACAACCGGCAGCAAGAAAGCAGGAAGAGCCTTCTAATACAAAGAAGTGAACTTGGCCAACAGCCAAGCCACCTGGTGGACAATCCTGAGCCCCAGATGAGAAGCAGCACTGTCAACAGCTGGATTTCAGCCCAGCAAGGCTCTGAACAGAGGCACTGCTAAGCACCGTCTGAATGATGAGTTATAGAAACCAGGAGACTGTGAGTGTGTGTTGCTTTAAGGGGCTGAGTGTGTGGTGTTTTTTTTTTTTTTTTTTTTTTTTTTAGCAGAAAAGGAAAATCGTGCATGGTTCAGTGTGTGCTGGAACAGTGTGCGATAGGCAGGGAATCTGAGGCCAGCAGCTATGGCCTGAAGCAGTAGAGGAGGAAGGCACAAACGGTGACAGACCATACTAAATGTCCTATGCGGTAAAAATAGAAAAGTTGGAAATAACCAGGTGGGGTATGGGCCATGCTTCAGGCTATGGGGATGGAGAAACCCTCTGGTCCACTGTTTCTAACACAGGAACTGGCATCAGTGGAGCCCCTGAGGTGGGAGAGAGCCTGCCATGCAGTCAGAGCCACAAGGAAAGGAAGCAGAGAGGGTGGCTTGGATGGCTCACACAGGTCCCCGTGTCACGAGCACTAGTGAACTCTATTTGGAAGACCTCCACCCCTCTGCAATGAGTGGCCGCAGCAAGACATGTTGGGGGCTGTCACGTACTTTGGGTAAGGCAGTACAGTGGGACTCTGGCGGCTGAAGAGTGGATGAATCTATAACACAGTGAACTAAGGAGATGAAGCAATAGAAAGATTTGAAGATGCATCCCCACTAGTGATGGGGAGAACAGGTGCCATTTGCCAAGATGGCGGAACCTTATGGGAGAGCATCAACTGGGAGAGTGAGAGTAAGTTTGGGCTCTACTTAGTGTGGGCTGACGACCAGACGTCTGAAGGGAGACCTTAGTAGACATGGGGACAGGCAGAGTGGTCTGCAGAGGTGGGACCCAGGGAGGTATGAACTGTCTCTGGCTGTGCAGTTAGCTCATGAGCAACCTGTGAAGAACAACAGAGCACACCACCTCCACACAGCAAAACTTCCAGGAGACAGCCTAGACCTCTGACATAGGCATCTTTCGGGCCCCTCTGCTCCTGTGCTGGATCCTGGGAACAGCCAGAGTTACAAGGGGGAGGCTTCAGGAGGGAGCAGAGGCCTCTGGAAGGAATGAAAACTTCCAGAAAGAGCAGAGAGTTGAAGAAGGAATAAGGAGGCAGCTTCCAGAAGGAACAGGGACATCGGGAAGAGTAGCTCTGATGTGAACTACCACTTTGTCGGGCTTGTCACCTCTGGACTGGTGAAAGGGGCTGGCGAGCAGAGAAGAATGTATGTGAACACTGCTGAATCGCCTATAGGACAATCCCTGATTAAAATCACGTCCCAAGACCAAGCAGCCCCCAGAGAGAGCTGGAAGGGCCTGTGAATCGTAATGGGGCCAGTGCCCTTCTGAGGGGAGCCTGGGCCAGACTATGGCTTCTTTGCTGGGCTACTGGATCCAGGTAGGAGGATTGTGTACCAAAGAGATTCTCGCAGGGGTCGTTGGGAAATATGGCAGGCAGATACTTAGGAAGTCCACTTGTGATGGCAGGCCTCAGCTTTTCTGGTCTTCCCTCGGAGGAGCCTGTCTCCCAGAAGCATGCCCAAACACGGACTCTGTGTGTGTGTGTGTGGGGGGGGGGGGCGGGGGGGATTTGATATAAGCCTTCAGGTAGGGAAACAAGACTAGGAAAGATTACAGCAAACAGGAGCCTGCCGGGTTGGTCACACGCAGGTGGAAAGCCATTCTACTGGAGACTGGGATGTAATATACATGCACAGATTACCCCCGCAGAGAGATAAGGGAGCTGGGCCATGTATAAACCATGCCTTTTTAGTTGAGTTTGAAGCCTCTCAAGAATACCAGTTTTAAGATGGGTCTATTGGTAAAGCACCCGCTGAACAAACATAAGGACCCGAGTTCGGATCTCCAACCCCCACGTCAGGCAGGCTCAGGGCAGTGCGTGTTTGTGACCCCAGTGCTGGGGAGGTAGGGAACATAGGATCTGTGACTTGCTGGGACAGGTCCAGTTGGGGAACTCTGGGTTCAGTGAGAGACCTGACTCCGAGAAGAAGGTGGAGAGTAATAAGAAAGCACATACACACATGAACACACATGAACCTACACCACACACGCAGTTAATTCTTCCTCTTCAGACCTACAGTTGCCAGGAAGAGCAGCCTCTGGTGGGTTTAAATAAAGTGGCTGACTTTGACCCAGCTCCAGTTCCCACCCAGCCTCTTCTCTGATTTTCCCTGCAGGAATTGCTCAGGCCTTCAGTCAACCTAAAGTCCCCACCCCCCACCCCCCATCCAAGGAAGTGTATGAAGATTGAAGATGTGTCATAGTCGAGTGACCCACTCTCCCAGTTCACATGGGACTTGGGGCCTCTTGGTAATGAACAGGAACTGTTCTGAACAATCTAGGATTAAGTTGTCCTTTGTGTGGGGATCTCATTCGAAATGGATTGAGTTCCTTGTGTGAGCCCCAAACTGTGCCAGAGACTACAGGGGCAGCAAAGAAGTCAAGAGCATGTCTTCCCTGCGAAGACATGAAGGGAGTGAGGCTTGTTTCTCAGGCCTCGCTCTGCTGTGGCCAGCTCAGTTCTAGTGGGAACAGCTTGTTTCCTATGGGCAGCTATCATATCAGAGAGGGAACTAGACCAGGAAAAGAAAGGCGAGGTGGAAGAGAAATGAAGGATTTTTTTCAGGGGACTTGGGATCGGTGAGGGGAGCCAAGACAGGCTCTTGAAGATCTGTGCCACCAGAAGTCATTGCAGAGGCCAGTCAAGGGTGGCTGTTCTCCATGCATGCTGGCAGAAAGCTGCTGCACAGATTCAGGGCACATGCTGTGTAACTAACTCCCTGGGCATGCTCATATGTATGCTTGAGTGTGTGCATGCCTGAAGAACTGTCATCCAGGGTGGGGTGGCAACCTGGGTGACATAAAGGTCACAGCCTCATTGTCCTGAAGCATCAGCTGCTGCTGCATTTCCGGAAGGTCAGAAAGGCAGGAAACAGGGCACCAGCTCAGAGCCAGTTGATGAGACAACAGTGAGGATTTGATGGAGACACCTCTTGGCATGCCTGGAATCCATAACAAAGAGTGGATACCTCCCTGCCTGCCACTGAAAACTGCAGGGGCCAGACATCTAGAAAAAGTCTTAGCAGCTGAGAGTGGTAAGTGGAAATTAATTATACAATGCCTGTGATTGCTCACTTAAGATGTGTAAATGCCACTGATGAGCTCTTTATTTCATTGGCTGTCTTAATTATTTGAATATAATGAACGCGAGAATGCAAGCCGGGGCTTTCCCAGGTTCACCTCTGCCTCTGAACTCACTTTCTCCACCTTCCCAGTTTCTTTGAGATCAGAAAGCAAGGCCCTTGTGGGAAGCAGGTGGATCTCTTCAATTGAGAGAGGTTTTGTTTTGGTCTGTTTTCTGCGGAGCTTAATAAAGAGACAATTTTTCGATGTGTGAGTAGGGACAGGACAAGACCCAAGTGTTAGACTTGCATCCAGTACCCAACAGGGCAGAAGACAGAGGGAACAGGAGTCAGAAGGAAGGAATCACTGCCGGACTCCAGAAAGATTCCACCGGCGCTATGAGCACCCTCCTTCTTCCCTCTAGTATGGGAGCCCCAAGATGCCTTACTTCCGGGCCAGCCTCCTGGGGCCCAGAGAGGATAAAGAAGAGTGGAGTGGGGCGCGGGATGCCCATTCGTCCCTATGTGGCTTAACTACAGCACTGTGGGAGCAGGCTTAGCAATGCAAAGCTGCTTAATGAGAGAGAATGAGAGGCTGCGACCTCTCTTCATTTTTACAGTGAGTATTTAAGTGGGAGAATGAGAATCACAATGAGGAACTCCAAAAACAGTATTCTCGGAAGGAAGAAGTCTAACTATGGGCTGGACATAATTCCTCTGTCAGAAGCAACACCTTCCAGCATCTTCTTCAAGTGAGTCTTGGTTCGCTAGGGTCTGTTCACTGAAACCAATAGTCCCCTCAGCCACATGGTGGTAGATACTATAATATAGAGGAGCTTAGGGGCAAAGACTACGCCTGGAGTCAGCTTCCTGTCCTCATAGGTGGTATGAGGTAATCAGGTAATCAGGATGCGCAGAGAAAGGAGATGTAGTGGCCACATTGGGGAAAAGCAACAAATAAAAAGGTACCACTTCCCCAAGTCTGTCTTCAGAGTCCTGACATGAGGTTGAAGTTAAAATAGAGATTGTGGGGTGAACATAGCTAAACAGGCTCAGGGAGGGAGCGTCCTGCACATACTCTCAAGGCGCTGGTCTCTTCCGCAAGATGTCCTTACAAGGTGCGGAAACGGAAGAGACCTCCTTCTTGGAGAGGAGGCCCCTCTCTGGCTGGTACCAGGGGCCCAGTCTTTTCCTTCTCCCAGCATGAGATTCCAGGGAATGCCAATTTTGTGGGGTTCATTGTCTCGATAATTTAATGCCGAAAGGAGGGACACAAATTTCCCTTTAGAATATGTTCACACCTGCCTGGCTGGTTACATCTGTATTCTCTTTCTTGTATATTTTCTCCGGCCGCCCCCTAGTAAATCTTTCAGGGAGAGAGGGCTGTGTCTCTGGCATAGTGAATCCCACAGGGCACCCAGGGTGTTCCTGATCAAGGAGTAAAGGGCCGAGCATGGGTTCTGCTCCTTAAATCTGACAGACAGTTGGGACTTCTCCCATGATGCATTCTTTCATCTCTGGTTTGTTGGTATATTCCTCAGGGATTTGTGCCTTTTCCTTTAGTTTTGTTATCTCCTCTTTGGATGCTTTCCTCCTCCTGCTAGGCCCTGATCGTGGGTTTGATAAGATGAGGGGCCAAGTAGGGTTCTGTGTTTCCTCCACCCTGCCATGTTTCCTGACCGTCTTCAGTGACAGTGGCCATGAAAATTTCTGCTCTGTTGCCCCATGAGTCATCTTGCAACATTGACTGGCTGGGCCATGCAGCTGACTCTGAGAAATTCTGCAGTGCCATTTCTAAATAATAATAAATGGAGCCGAAGCTCCATGAAATTTATTGTTTCTTTCTGATTCTGCAGAGTAGAGACATGTGTGCCAAAAGGACAGGGGTTCTGTTCTAGCAGTGGCAAAAATCCTGGGGCAGGGGTGGTGGCTTCCTTAATTCTCTTTTCCTTGCTATAGTTGCCTGGTCTGTTTCCTCCAGGGATCATTTGATAAAAGGAGTGGAGGATGCTTGTGCTTCTCCAGCCCCAGCCCTTGGCTTAGCCTATCAGAGAGCTCCGTGATTCCCAGCAGGGGTGACCATCACTGGATGCCTGTCTGCAATACCACCCTTGCCTCCAAGTCAGCCCTGATAGAGCCTCCTTCACGTCTCTCCTTATATTAGCTCGTCCAGAACATCTTGCCTTGCCAGTCATGTCAAGAATCCCAATTTGTTCCCAGAGCAAAGGCTCAGGAACTGATTTGTTTACATCCTTGTAGAATCAGCAGTTTGGCGTTGAGCTGGCTGCCACTGACTCTTATTAGATTCTTTGTTCAGCTATGCACTTTGAGACTATCCTAGGTAAACACTCTGCGCCCACCATCCCCAGAATTCTCACCTCTGCACAGAAGAGGCACCCCACCCCGAGACACTATTCCTCCTGGATTCAACCTCCTGCACAGCACAGAGGAACCACACCTAGGCAGATGAGGTCTTGTGCTTCCCAGAAAGGAAGCCACCAGGCACAGCCTGGCTAAGGAGATGACCCTGGCCTGTATTTGACTTTGAGAAGCCCCATGTCCTTTCTGTTCCGCAGATTTTCTTCTCAGAAATCCCCTGTGTGGTGAGATTATCACATTTATTTTGATGGTTATGATTTTAGAAAATGGCTTTGGTCATATTATTTTGATATCCTGTCCCAACTTTTATGACATTTTAACCCTATGGCCCTCTAGCGTTCCATTTTGCCATTATTATACTGCAGTAGCATGGCATTTGGGGGCCCCCACCCCCTTTAGTGCAGCTGAAATTACATCCAGGTAGCAGAGCATTACTGTGAGTGACTTTGAAGGTGGGAATGGGGCCGGAATGATGAGCGTTTTATAGTATTTTCCAGATCTTGGTGCATTTCATATAGTTAGCCTTAAGGAGACAGAATAGTCGGCTGTTTCACTGCAGCGTGGTGGTAAGGGACAGTAAATGGCTGAGCTGTTATTGTGATAGACTTGAGCCTCTTTGGAACTGCAGCCATCACGATGATTGCCTTCCTACTTAGTGGGGGGGGGTTATCACACCAATCTCAGTAGCCGCTGCCCCAGCCTACATGTTTAACCCATAATAGATACTGAGAAAATTGTGTGTGTGTGTGTGTGTTTCCATGTATACATATGTACTTTCACTCTATTTTTTGACACAGGGTCCCTGAACCCGAAGCTTGCGAGCTCTGCTAGGCTAGCTGGCCAGCAAACTTTAGGGCTCCTCCTTCCTGGCTCAGTAATTACAGGTGTGCACCACCACGCTTCACTTTCTCTGTGGAAGCTGGCTCTCCAAACTTGGGTCTCTATTCTTTCAAGGCAAAGCATTTCACTGCCTGAGCTGTCTCCCTAGACACTAGTGGTAGGTCCTATTTTTTAAAGACAGGTTACCTAATTTTCTGGTCCCTGTGACAAAATTCTTGACAGAAGCTGCAAAACCATTTTGAGCCATGGTTTCTGGAATACAGCCCACCACTGTGGTTAGTGGCTTGCAGCTAGGTCCCAGGAAGTGGGAGCCCATGGCTAACAGTTTCCTCACATCTCAGTCGACCAGGAGGCAGAGTGCTTGGACTAGAACTAGAACTCATCATCCTCAAGGCCTGTCACCGGGGACTCCCCTGTGTTAGCCAAGTCACAGTTCTAAAGCCTCCACAGTCTCCCCCAAGCTTTATTATCAATGGGGACCAAGTGTTTAAATGCCCAAGCCTGTGGGGGAGCATTTTGCACTCAAACCATAACAGACAACAACCTCTTAATTGCTTTGATATAGTTCTTATTAATCTGACAGTGTAAGCCACATAGTTATTCTCAATAAGACAGTCACAATAGAGGCAGACTACCGGGAAATGCTTATACACTGAGGTCTAGATAGCATGCTCTAATCTCTTTGGTAGAAGTCTTCCTGGATGAGATGCTAGACTCTGGTCCAGCGAGACTGTGGATGCTGCCCTTTTCATCAGGCACCATGGTGAAGATGCTAAATCTGAGGTTCGGAGTTGGGTATCTGAAAGGATGCAGACTTGAGGAAGACAGACGTGCAGGGAACCAGACAAGGATGGAAGAGAGGTGTGCCCACCAAGTTAAAACCGTATCCGTCCCCTCCCTAAGGTAACCTTTATCCGTCACGACTTGACTGATCTTGATTTGGCCTGTTCTCGAGAGATGTTAACTTTCTCTCTTTTCCTCTGCTAGCTCGTAGGCATCGAAAGGACATGTGTCTGGCTTACAGATGAGATGAAAAGCAGCCCTCAGAGGGCTCCCACTTGCTGTCTACATTCAAGGCTTCGCTCTAATTTTCCTAAGGAGAAAATATTCTCTTTTCCTGTGTTCCGCAAACCTTTGAGACTTAACCCCACTAGTCTCTCTCTCTCTCTCTCTCTCTCTCTCTCTCTCTCTCTCTCTCTCTCTCTCTCTCTCTCACACACACACACACACACACACACACACTCATCCACATATGTGTGCAAAGCTCTCTTACCTTTCTATAGCTCTCCTTTGTTCTAAATCCTTAGACCCTCTATGGAGCATGCACAGCAGGCCCTATCTCATCAACAGAGACCAGCCCACCCTCCCTGTGCCTTCCAAAGTCTTCTATGCAAATTCACTTTGAAAAGAGGGATTTGCCTGCTCTCTGCCGAGGAGATAAGCATAGCCCTAGTTTTTTTCTTATGAACAGTCGAATTCAGCTTGAACCAAATCAGATGATTTTTAACACCAGCAAAGTTTAACGTGTTTCCTTCATAACTAACAATCCCCTCCCACTACCCTACGCAAAGCATGTGGAGCCCTGACATTGTGATCTGCCACCTGGGCACACCTGGGAATGGATCAGGCTCCTCTTTGTCAGGTGTCTCTAGGAAGGACAAGATCTGGGGTATATGGCATGCGTTTACGTGAAGAGGGAGCCACAGGAAAACAGTTCTGTTATTTTATCTGTGTCCCAGCACCAAGACGGGCATCCCTTGCCTGATAGATTGTCTCAACTGTCTGCAGACCCAGGCTGAACATGGGCTTAGAAGGAAGACAGTGCTGCTGAGGGTTAGACTGGGTGCAGGCTTGGTGTGGTCAAGTTGAAGCCAGGCAATCAAAGTGGACTCATAGCTAGCGAAGCCTCGGGGCGAAGCGAGGTTAAGTGAGGGTCAAGGGGGAGCAGGGGTTTTGGTTATGAAGGCTGAGGTGAAATGTGAGTTAGAGGAGTTAGGCTCTGTCTGAAGGGGACTGCAGGAGGGGCAGCAGATTTGAAGCTCGCTGACTGGAGTTATAACCCAGAGCTTGGGTTTGGGTGACCCTGCAGTACAGATCAAATTAGCCACTATCATTCATGTAACCCTCCTTAAACCAGTGACTGCTTGACTCGATTCGCTGGGCACTACTGACCCTTAACTCTTTTGGGTCCGGCCTTTGTTCATTCTCCACCCATCTGTCTCGCTTTCCTGAATTCTGCGGGCGCTTGATTTCCCTAGTGAGGGAGCAAGCTGAAATAAAAGCAGCTGAAGCGGATGTGTGAGGCTGACACGCCCACTGTTCTGCCCCTCTGAAGGTGATGGTGCAGGCAGAGGCAGGGGCACTGATGCTGGGGACTCCACACCCCCCGGGGACTCAGTATGAATGCCATCCCTGGTGTCCCGCGCAGAGATGACTGGTTCCCTGCTACGCGCACATACATTCCTCTCGCCACACCTTTCCAGGAGAAAAAGGAGTCTGTTTTATGGGAAGCCCATGATCTCTCCCCTGCAGGCGGGCAAGTGGCTAGGTATCAGTTCCTCATCTGTTCGGTCATTTCTCCTCTGAGGAGCCAGGCTGCCTGACAGTGGCTGTGTAGTGTCCCCTGCTTCCTGCACACTGTGCTCAGGGAACAAGGTCCTGGGTCCTAGATGGGGTTCTCTGTCCTTTGGATTGGTAGCAGTATGGCTGCTGGAAGCAGGGCTGTCCTCTGCATAGTCCTCATTGTCAGGAGTGAGAAACATGCCCTCCTCAGACTATAGACTAATGCAGTCTCCTGGGCCTGGCACTGCCATCAGCCAAGTCTGCAAAGTGGCTAAGAAATGACTCCAGCCGCAGAGCCAGGGCGATGAGGCAACTGTCTGCCTGACAGTGTCCTCCCTAAAGCCTCTCACTGCCATGGCAGGAGAACAAGAAGAAGGAGATACACTTCTGGCCTAAGACTGTGGAGACTTCCAGAAGGAGTTTCGTAAGAATCTGACCTGTTGGAGAGCATGGATGACACATGGCGTGAAGACCTGACAATCTCCAGTCTCTGGATGGGAGCACTCAGCTTGCCCAAGGCAACTTTCCAAATCAGCTTTTAACCGAGCTCCTGGGACCAAAGATTTAGGATTAGTGGGCAGAAGCGGCTCCATGCTAGCCTTCCCCTCCGCCTGAGAAAGAGCTTCCTCCCTGCAGAGAGAATAAGCTGTGAGCTAGGGAGTTTATTGTGTCTGGAGATCATCAAAGCAGAGTGTGGATTCTCCATCAGAGATATGGTCCAGGAGCATCTCCTGGTGATAAGGAAGGTGAGAGAAGCTGGCTACGGCAGGCTCTTCCTGGGAGAGGCTCCGAGATGAATGTCTCAGATTCAGTGTCACGTGTTGATTATAGGTACCGACAAGCTTTATGGAGCCCTGCCACATCCAGCCCCTGCTGCTTTTTCTATCTCATTCCTGCCACTCCCTCGACATCATTTCTTCTGCCAAGAACAGCCTGGTTCTCTCTCTCTCTTTCTCTGTCCCCCACCAGTGTGTGTGTGTGTGTGTGTGTGTGTGTGTGTGTGTGCAGACATGTATATAGTGCACATATTGGGGGGATTTGGTTGTATGCGTGTGCCCCTGAAAGTCAGAGGATAACAGCAAGTATTATTCCCTGGTAATTCTGTCCCTCTTTTTTTTTTTTTTTTTTTTTTTTTTTTTTTTTTTTTTTGGTTTTTTGAGACAGGGTTTCTCTGTGGCTTTGGAGCCTGTCCTGGAACTAGCTCTTGTAGGCCAGGCTGGTCTCGAACTCACAGAGATCCGCCTGCCTCTGCCTCCCAAGTGCTGGGATTAAAGGCGTGCGCCACCACCGCCCGGCTGTCCCTCTTATTTTGAGACAAGATTGTTCCCTAGAACCTAGGGCTTGCCAAGTAGGCTAGGGTGGCTGGTCAGTGAACTCTGTCTCCCCAGCACTGAACTTACAAATGCAGTGCCTCCCACAGCTGACTTTTAGAAAGGTTTGAGGGATTGAACTCAGGTTGGCATGCTTGCACACTTAACCGCTTTATCCATTGAGCCATCTCACCACCTTGGTTCTTTCTAAATCATTTTTCTTTGTCTTCTCTGAGCTCATCGTCCTTGGGGGAAATGCCTGGGGTTGGGGACTAAAGAAGTACCTCTCCATCCAAGTCATGTTCCCGCCAGAGGGAATACCTGAGGCTCCTTGTCAACCCACAGGAGGCCGCCATGTTTTCCTGTCTTATCTGCTATCATGGATGCCAGTACGTGTGTTGGGGTTCACGCTTCTGCTTTGGAAAAAGTCTGGGACTTTTAGTTCCACCAAGAGTTTTGCGGCTGCTGTTATCTGTAAATGAGGAACTAGCCCCTGGGGTTATAGCGTTTGGAGACAGAAGGTCATGTAAAGCCCACGTCTGAAGGTGCTGTGACCACTAGGTACCTGGTGCTGAGAGGCTGTGCTCAACACAGCGGCAGGCTGGAGGAAGTCGCCCACCCCGTGCCTGGTTCAATAAGATCTGAGTGGTGAGTGATTCAACACAAGCTGTCATCACAGATTAAAACATGTCTACGCCCCCAATGACAATAGCTATTTTTTCCCCGGAGAACATTGGGTGTGTTGCTTACATTTCGTAGATGAGGGGGAATGGAATTCAGTTCCGCCAGGCTGGATCATTTAGGACAATCTACCCTCTGTAAACATGCTGAAAGGTAATGTTCCCATGGTGATAAACTCTAACTGTGGTTATGTGGTGCCTCGGTGGCAGCACTGTTTGCTTAGCGTGAAGAATCCCAGGCCAGTCTTGCTCAATTCCTTTGAATTTGGTCAGTCCACAAGGTCACTTTATAGTGCCTCACTCCACTAATGGGGGAGGATGCTCAGATTCATGTGTACTCAACAAACTCCTCTTCATCCCTTACAGCCCAGCTGAGACGCCTCTCTTTTGTAAGGCCCTGACTTACTCTTAGCCTGAGTTAGCTGTTAGGAGTACCCTCTACTGTGTGTACTTGATCATGTTGTTGCCCTCGGCATTTAGAAGAGAGCTGGGAAATCCCTGAGAACAGGGACTGTGTCTCTGCAGGGCTTAGACCCTCTATGTCTTAGACCTTCTATGTCTACGCCTGAGCATAGTAGTTTCTCAATAAAAATGTTTGACTATTCTTTTGCTACTAGGTTTTCAGAGCATCCTGGCCTTTCTCCTCTACTATTGTAAAGATTCATTTTTTTTATTTATATGTGTGTATGTGTGTACATGTAGATGCATGTATCATGTGTGTGCAGGTGCCCTTAGAGACCAGAAGAGGGCATCAGGTTCCCCTGGAGCTAGAGTTAACAGGTGTTTGTGAGCTGACAAAGAATTAAACCTGTGTCCTTTCAATGAGCAGCAAGCAGTCTTAACCACTGAGCCATCCCTCTAGTCCCCTCCTTTACTGCCTCCAACTACTGAAGTGTGGGGTTGGCCCCTGGTCACATTCTGGAACCAATCCTGATTCTCAGTTGAGGAAAATTTAATGAGATTTAGATCAGGCACTCAGTGGTACAGTCATGATGTGGTCCAGAGGAGAGGGGCCGGGAAAAATCAGAACAAGAGCCATGTACCTGCTCCATAACCACCCAGCCAATAAGATCCCAGAGACCCACCCTCCTGCCAACCAGAGCCAAACACTTGCTCCACAACCACCCAGCCAGAGTCCAGATACCCACCGGCCTGCTTATCAGAGCTAGACACTGGCAACTTTGGTAAGGATGATCTATATCCAGGTTAATAGATGGTCATCTTCTTGCTATATCTTCCATGTAACAGAAGAGGTAAGGAAGCACCCGGGTTCCTTTCTGTGAGGACACTAATCCCATGGGTGAGGGCCCCACCCTCAGGACCTCGTTGCCTCCCAAAATTCTACCTTCTAATACTACAACACTGGGCATTAGGTCTTAACAGATGGGCTTTAGAAAATGTTCTAATTTTCCTGTGTTGCTGTGGTAAAACCCTCTGACCAAAAGTAACTTGGGGAGGAAAGGGTTTATCTGGCTTATACCACACAGTCCATTATTGAGGAATCTCAAGGCAAAAACTCAAGGCCATAAAAATAGCACTGTCCACAGTGGTCTGGACCCTCCTATTTTAATTAATAATCAAGGCAATCCCTCATAGACCTACTCAAAGACCAATCTGTTCTGGGAAATCTCTCAGTTGAGACCTCTTCTCAGGTGACTCTAGGCTTTGTCAAGTTAATAATTAAAGCTAACCAAGATCGGGGAGGGAGTTTAAAAAAAAAAAAACATTTGTCACCCAATCCCAGATGACTGATTCTGAGTATTTTCTAAGGAAAGACAAAGATCTTCACATTTTGGTAAGAAATCTCAAAAAAAAAAAAAAAAAAAAAAAAGAAAGAAAGAAAGAAAGAAAGAAAGAAAGAAAGAAAAAGAAAAAAACCACTTTTTTTAAAAAAGAAAAATCCGAAAGAACAACAGCAGCAACAAAAAAATGCACGACACCTGCTCCACAACCACCTAGTCAATGAAAGTCTAGATACCCACCAGCCTGCCAATCAAAGCTGGAACTTGTGTCTCTGCTTCTAGACATCTATTCCTCCTAATTCTGAGTCATTTTCTTCCTCTCTTCCATACTGCATCTGAAGGAAGCAGGACTCTGGGACAGGTTGAATGACACTAACAGTAAGTGATTCCAGCTTGGTGATGAATGGTGGCCTTTTTAATTGAGTGTGACCAAGCCCCTGACCTCTTGCCATGTAGATGGTGGCACGCACCGTGAACTGGGCCTTCCTACATCAAATAATAATCAAGAGAACATGTCCGTGGCTTACCTGATCTAGACAATTCCTCAGGTAATGCCTTCCTCCCAGAGACAGAGAGGATGGTGGAGAAAAGCTAAGTACAGGTAGCCTCATGGGGGTCTAGCTTCAGCAGAAGATCTGGGGTCCCTGCCTGTGGTCAGCAGCAGAGAAACCCTGCAGGTCTGGAGGGGCTACCTAGGATAGAAGTGGCTAGGGTTCCACCCAGGGGCTTGGCAGCAAGCTACAGTTGCAAACCCCAACACATGACTCCCCAGAAGAAAGCAGGTTCCATCTACATGGCCCGTGGACCCTGCCTTCGGGTTCCCATCTCGAACTCTTTCCCTATCTTTAAAGATGGACTGTAATCTGGAAATGCAATCCAAAGAAGCCCGTTCTTTCCCAAGCTGCTTTTGGTCAGAGTAGTTTTATCACAGCAACAGAAGTCACATTAGAAAGAACAACATGTTGTGTCTATTGTCATTTCTCCTGTATTCTTCTCAATAATAAATACGAATGGATATAACCTCTCTACCTAACTTGATAGAGGAGTATTTCCCCACAGCAGCACAAAGGGAATTTGAGAATCCTCTAAGCCCATATAGACCGACCCTACCTACAGCACTGATGAAGCGCCCTGTGATATCCGCCCAGCTTTACACTATCAAAAAGCCAAACCAAAACAAACAAACAAAAAAGCAGCAAAACACAATTAGAATGAGATTTTGGGCTGTTTGTAGAAACCATGCCATGTTGGTGGTAACTCATACACTAGTCTCTGGTGGCATAGCCACTCACTCATTTGTGGCTCTTTAACTTGATTATATAAGCACCCAGCCCAGAGGTAATGCAATTGGTAGTTTTCTGGAAAAATGTTTTTCTCAGTCTGGCCTCGAACTCACAGAGATCCGCCTGCCTCTGCCTCCCAAGTGCTGGGATTAAAGGTGTGCGCCACCACCGCCGGGCTACAGGTGTCAATTTTTATGACCTGTTTTCAGAAGTGACAGACTGTCATTTCTACTTCTAGAACATTCTGTTCATTGAGAATGGACCATTATGTGCATACTAGAACTCAAGGGAAAATAAGGATTTCATGTAACTCAGGCTAGCCTCCAAATTTTGATCCTTCTACCTCCACATCCCAAGTTCTGGGATCATAGGCATATACCCATGCCCTAAAAGCTTCATTTCTTGAAGAGAGGATAGCAGGGAATTTGGGACATATCTTAACCTCACAATAATTGATTGGATAATGACATTTAGAAATTTCAGTGCTCAACGTACAGTAAGTGCTTAATAGATGCTGCCTACATATTAACAGCTAACACATATTGAACATTGAGGATGCTTTACTCAAAGCTTCGCAGCACTTATTCTTGAATAATGACTATAAAGTCACGTTTATGATTTCTGACATTTTATGATATTCCTGCACTTAGGTTAAATCTTGTTGTGTTGATATGGATAATCTCTTCCTTGATGCCCTTTCCCAGATATGTTCATCTGGTTTTCCAGCTCTTTCTTCTACATCTTACATACTAGCTCACTATTATAGTCTCTAGCAGATTTCAGATGTCCATGTTAGGAACAGAAACTGGAGATCCCTGAGGTTGGTTGGGCATTCTGGGATGGTTAATCTCGTCAGCTTCACTGGGTTCAGAATCACCGTGGAAACACACCTATGTATGTGTTCATGTGTGCATTTCCAGAAAGGCTTAGCAGAACAGGAAGACCCATCTTGAATATGAACAGCACCAACTCCATGACTTGGGGTCCTTGTCTTAATAAAGAGAAAATGAGCTGGGCGTCAACATTTCTCTCTCCCCATCTTTACACTGTGGATAAACTATGACCAGCTGCCTCCTGTCCCTGTTGCCTTGATAGGCAATACCTGTTTATTGTAAGAAATCTTTGCTTCCTGAAGTCACTCTTGTCAGGTATTTGGTCACAGCAGTAAGAAAAGTCATTAATCCAGGTGGTGGTGGCACATACTTAGAAGGAAAAGGCAAGCAGATCTGAGCTTAAGGCCAGCCTGGTCTACAGAATGAGTTTCAAGACAGAATGCAATGTTACACAGAGAAACCCTGTCTCTAAGAAACACAAAACAAAATGAACAAAATAGCAACAACAACAAAAAAGAAAAAGAAAAGAAAACTAAGGAACTAAGGCATGCACTCCCTGGGGTCATTTTTAAGGGACATCTGAACTGTTCAGGGCTGGAGACTGCCTGCCTGGGTTTAAATATCACTGTTGCCTCTTATAACTCATGACGTCATGTAAGAACCCTAGGTTTGGGTTTTCTTATCTCTAAAAGAAAGGGAGTATGTTGGCTGCTGTTATCACTGTGAAAAAAAGAAGCTCAACAGAACAACTGAAGGAGGAAGGGCTTATTCCTTATTATTCCTTATTCTGACTCACAGTTTAGGGGGCCACGGTCCATCATGGTGGGAAAGTTTTAGTGCTGGGTGGGTCATGCAGATTGTGCTGCTGACCAGAGAGAGGAGGGCGCTCAGGCAGGAAGTGGAGTGAAGCTATACTCTGTACCCCAAAGGTTCTAGAACCTGCCTAAACAGTACCACAGGCTGGCAGGTCAGGGGCCACCCCTGGTATTTCTAAAATCTAGAGAGAATGTGGGCAGTGCTCACAGGAAGGAACCACTTTACAGAAAGGCAGATCTCTCTCTCTTTCTCTCTCTCTCTCTCTCTCTCTCTCTCTCTCTCTCTCTCTCTCTCTCACGCACACACACACACACACACCAGCTGGCCTTTTCATCTAGAAAACGCAAAGACCAACTGCTTCTCTCAGGGTTGTTTAGAAGATTAAATGATGTCTGTAATGCATGGAGCACTTCACTGCGGGAACACAGCAGTTATTTAATAAATGCTAATTTCCTTCCTTTTGCCTCCAAATGGAGCATTAGTCCCCAGGCCTGGGGGCAGGTGGGCTGAAGAATGCATGCCAAGGAGCAGGGTTTTGTCTCGACCATCTTATCCAGTCTGCTCACTTATCTCAACTGGGCTCTCACAAAGCCCAATCAACAGACATGTTGAATCTCTTTCCTACTTCCTCTTCTTGACCTTCCCACGACAGGAGTCCCTTGAGGGTTCTCCAGCCTCCTGTGACTACTATTCCATATGGAGTCATTGGTTCTAATACAGGCAGAATTTGGGTTCCCAAGGCTTCCCTTCCAGAATCTACCATCCATGAAATCACAGCTTCGCTCTCCCAGTCATTCTGCTATCCGTCTGCTGAAAGCTGAGTCTGTTTACCTGGCCTCCCCTTCCTCTCAGATGGGCACTGTGAGAAGACACAGACATTTCCTCTGGAGGGCTCCTCTATGATGGCTAATACCTCTTGTCATCTAGATGAGATCTAAGGTGACCTGGAAGGTGGGCCTCTGGGCATGCCTGTGGAGGTTATGGTGACTAGGTTCCTTGGGGTGGGAAGATCCACCCACAATGGGTGGCCCCATTCCCTAAGATCCTGGGCTGTTTAAAATGGAGGAAGTGAGCTCAGCAAAAGCGTTAATTGTCCGTCCTGTGCTTTCTGACTTCAGATGCAATGTGATAGCTGCCTCAAGATCCTGCTACCATGGCTTCCCTGCCAAGATGGATGGCATCTTTGAACTATAACCCAAACTCCCTGAAGTTCCTTTTGGCAGGATCTTTTATCACAGCAACAGAAAAAGTGACTAAGACTCCATTAGGCCGCCTCATGGGTCAGCGCTTCCTGACTGATGAGAACTATCATGTCCACAAGGTTTTAAATAGACACCGCCGAGGTCTTGAAGAACCAGGCACGGCCTTTGGGGACTTCCTAGGCTGGGATACAGGCAATTGACCTATGTGGAATGTGTTTTCATAGGAAAGATTCGGAGGTTTCACTAGGCCTAATCCATTGATCCCCAAAGCATAGCGAGCCAGGCCTTATTCCCTTGAGCTTCTGGGAGAAGACACCATGGATCAGCATGTCACAAGTGTCCTGTTTTGAGGGAATGGAAGCCTTCTCTTCCATCTCTAGGAAGCTGATGCCTCCTTATATGCCTCCCTACGGTGCTGCCATGTGCCTGTCTTGATCTATCGGGTTCAAGGCTCAGCTACCTACGGACTGCAGACCTTCTTCCTTTTGACCTCACCAAACACTTCCTGTCTTGCACTAGCTGGTGCCAGACAGGAGATCATCTTACCTGTCCCCAGTAACTGTGTTTCCACTAACTGAATCATGCATGGGACTCCATGAGATGATCTCCACACTTGGCCTCCAGACTCGAGTTCTCCTCCTGTTGCCTGTCTGCTGTGTAGCCTTCTGGGAGGTTTTCTCATCACTCCTGCCTCCAAGGTTTGCTCTGCTGAGTCACCCATCACTCCCACATGTGAACCCTTCCCTATCATCCAGCCATTCTCCGTGATAACCTGTTCATGCTTTTCTATTCTCCCCTGTTCACAGCAGAAGCAAACTCCCTCTGCCTCTCTTTTTGAAATGCCGCCCTTTTGTAAGCAGCTTCTGTGAATCCCAGGGAAAGCTCAAGGAAGCTAAAAAAAAAAAGTGCTGGTGACACCATCAGCAGGCCCAGCCAGCACCCTCATAGTTCTTTGTTCTTTCAAAGTCAGTGGGGGGGGCAGTATAAATGCCTCTCCTCTACCAGCTCCTCGGTTTCCTGCACAGACTTGAACAACTTGACTGTTTTTGAATGAGAAGTTGCTCAGGCCTGTGGAGTGGAAACGGAGGGACATGGTTGTGCTGGATAGAAGCCCCTCTCCCACTGACCTATGTCCCCACAGCGGTGACTTGCTACTGCTTTCCTTGCATTGATAGCAGCAGAAGCCTCTTTCAGTGGGTGGATACTTGCATGTACTTAGTACAATGTCCTCAGCCTATAGACTGATCCTTCTCGTTTCCTCAGTGTTCTCGAACCTTCTCTCCAAACATGGATGTCTTTCTTCCTATCAGCAATGTCACATCTGGTCTTCCCTGCCTCCTTCCTCTTCCCTATTCTTTGTGGCATTCCTTCTACCTTGCAGGATGACATCATCTTAAAGAGCATTCCACTCCTTTACCCTCAAGTAGAGGACTCTATCTCTGGCCTGTGTATCCTGATAGCTCATGCTTCTGGCAAGAAGACCTGAAGCTCCCTGAAGGTTCCTGAATGTTCCTACTTTGCTTTTTATGCTGTCTTGTCTCAGGTCCCCATCTCATGGGATTCTTGTGCAGATTACAGGAGTCAGTGTAGATAGAGCATGTGATGTGCATGTTGTGCTCCAACAAGGAAATTCCCTCCTTACCTTCCTTCCAATTCCCTCTGGCCATTGACTCTGCTTAGACACAATCACATTACAAATGGCCAGGGTCTTACCTATGTCTCTTTAGGTGTACACCATTGCAAACCAATCATAATTCAAGGGAAGCCCCACCCATACTTAGTATCTTAGGGTTTCTGTTGCTGTGAAGAGGCACCATGACCACAGCAACTCTTATAAAGGAAAACATTTAATTTTAGTGGGCTCGCTTACAGTTCAGAAGTTCAGTCCATTATCTTCATGGCAGGGAGCACAGCAGCCTGCAGGCAGACATGGTGCTGGCTACATCTTGATCTGAAGGCAACAGGAAGTAGACTGAGTATTATGCTAAGTGAAGTGTGAGCAAAAGAGACCTCAAAGCCTGGCCCCATAGTCACACACTTCCTTCAACAAGGTCATACCTCCTAATAGTGCCACTCCCTTTGGAGTCCATTTTCTTTCAAACGCCATACCTACGGTTCTGACTGCAGACCTTCCCAGGCCCACATTGGCCACCTTGTTGAGGAGGCTTCCCAGTGCTGTGTCCTCCACACTTTCGCTGAGGGAGTGGACAAATGATTTGAGAAAGATGATAAGAGGTCCAAGCTGTGAGTCTGGAAATTCACACAGGCAGATAACAGTGGGTTCTTCCATATGCCGTGTCCCCTTCAGACCACCTGGGTTACCCTGGAGCTATGTGCACCTCTATGGACCATCAACTGTTTCCATGGTGAGAACAAAATCTAGCTGTCCCAACTTTTCATTTTCTAGAAGTATGAGAAGGCCGTCATAGCAACAGATGTGGCAAGGGAGGGCTTCAAGGATCTCACTAAGGTACTAGACCTAGCTTGCTCCTGTCCTAAATACTATTTCTAGACACAGTCTTGTCAGAGCCTCGGTGAAGCCCTGATAGCTGGAGCTCACTGGAGGATGCGTATCTTGTATTAAAGGAGATGCAGCCCAAGCATCTCCCTTCCATGAGGGTCTGGCATGGTGCAGGTGTCTAGTCTGGTACTCCAGTAGATGTAATTAATGGGGAAAAATGGATGAAAGGTCCCATTTCGGCTCATCTCCCCTAGGCCTTTACTATGAGGATACCAAATAAAACTATGTTATGACGTCTTAATGGTTTGGGGCCTTCTTTCAAAGCCTTTATAATCTTTCCTCCACTCCCTCACCCAACATCCTTTCCCCTCATCTTTTTTTTTTTTTTTTTTTTTTTTTTTTTGGTTTTTCGAGACAGGGTTTCTCTGTGGCTTTGGAGCCTGTCCTGGAACTATCTCTTGTAGACCAGGCTGGCCTCGAACTCCCAGAGATCCGCCTGCCTCTGCCTCCCGAGTGCTGGGATTAAAGGCGTGCGCCACCATCGCCCGGCTTTCCCCTCATCTTGTCTGTATTCCAGCACTGAGCTATGCCCTCACTAGGTCACCACATCTGAGTCACGCCATGCACGTTCACATCCATCTCCTGTCTACACTCTGTGCGTCTCTACCTGGGATGCTTTCTGTGCCTCTTTGACTTCTTAGCAAAGTCCCATCATCCATTTTGTCTGCACAAACTCAACCATCATTATATTAAACCTTCGAACCCTCTCACAGCCACCCAGTCCCATGCTGCCTCTACCTTTGAGAACCCCATTGAGGACAGCAGGCTGGCTCAGTAGGGCTTGTGGAGTTTATGAATGCCCAGCCAACAGGAACATTGTCCCCGCAGCCAAAGGGCAGCACACCTACCACACACAACGCGCTAAGATATTTGTCTAATGATTTGCTTCCACTGGAGCGTGATCATGCTGGGAGAACTCTGAACTGCTTCCTACACCTGGTGCTCAGCGCTGTGCTCACCACGAGCCACGTCCTGGGTGAACACCTGGCCGGTGAACGCCAGAATGAAGAGAGTGCTGAGGGGATGTGCAGCAGAGAAGCAGCAATAGCTTCAGCATTTGAGGGCACGTCTGTCAGGAAAGTAATATTTCTTGGGTCTCTAAGGCAAGTTTCTGGAGAAGAATGTGATGATGGATGGTCCCGAAATAGAGAGGTCAGGAAAAATCAATGGTTTTCAAGGCCGGACCCAAGCTGTGCGGGCGATGTGCTCATTCCTCCCACCCCACCCCCACCTCCCACCCCGCCCTCCCGCGTCCAGCCTCGCAGGGGGTATGCCTGGCCTACCCTTCTATTTCTGGCACTCAGATAGCATAGTAAGGACCTGGGCTTTGGATTTTTGGCAACTCACTAAGAAGACGGCAGGGAAACCCATGCGTCTGCGGTGGAGCCTGGGAGGAGGCCAGTGTCAGAGGTTCGCTGGGATGGTGACATGGGTATCTCTTTAGCCTAGACTCTGAATGGAAAACAGCAAACAAAGCAAAAGTCATTGTCTGCCTAACCAGGTCAACCCTAGCAGTTAGTGAACTATATGAATCAGCTATGTGCCTGCTGCCTCAGGCAATGGGCCCTACACACACACACACACACACACACACACAGCATCCAAGCCTGGATTTAAGCCTATTTCAAACCCAACCTCTGCCAGCCTCATTGTGAGGGGTGCACACACACACTGAGACAATGGGGATGTTCTATCAGGAGCTCACCAAGGCCAGCTGGCCTGGGTCTGAAAAAGCATGGGATAAAACCGGACTTGCTGAACATAATGGACAATGAGGACTACTGAGAACTCAAGAACAATGGCAATGGGTTTTTGATCCTACTGCACATACTGGCTTTGTGGGAGCCTAGGCAGATTGGATGCTCACCTTACTAGACCTGGATGGAGGTGGGTGGTCCTTGGACTTCCCACAGGGCAGGGAACCCCGATTACTCTTAGGGATGATGAGGGAGGGGGACTTGATGGGGGAGGGGGAGGGAAATGGGAGGTGGTGGCGGGGAGAAGGCAGAAATCTTTAATAAAAAAATTAAAAAAAAATAAAGGCAAGGCTATCAGTAACTCTAAAAAAAAAAAAAAAAGAACTCAGACTATGGTAGAAACGGCTTGTATTGGGCAGTGTGGACCCTTCTTCCTCTCTGACACTAGGCTTGCTCATTGTGACCATGTCATAGCTGAGGCTGGCCTTCCTCTGTCTAGAAGAGGAGGGGAGGGGAGCTCAGAAATGCCTATTGAATGCACAGCTGCCCTGCCAACAAGAACACTGTCCCTGGAACTGCAGTATGCTGTATCTACCTTGTCCTTTGGCAGTTCCCCACCTTAACAGACCAGGCACTAGCACTGAACTTGGGTTCAGACTGATGGACTTTGAAGCAGGACTTCCTCTTTGGCACTGTGACATTAGGCAAGGGGACTGATTTTCTTGTTTATAAAGTGGAGTGTGCCAATGATATCTGCCTTGTAAGTCAAAGTGAATGCCTCCTGAACTGAGTTATATGAAGTGGCTCAGATTGTGTCTGGTAAATGGATACCCCAACACCACAGCTATGATAGCTCTGGTCAAGCTGAAGACATGTGGCCGTGTAGCCTACGATGACCATGAACTCTGATCCTCTTACCTTCACTTCTCAAGTGTAGGGATGCACACTATAATGCCTGGTTTATGCTGGGGGTTGAACCCAGGGCTTCACACATGTTAGGTAAGCACGCTATCAACTGAGCTACATCTCCAGCCCACCTTTCTGTTGTTTTTTAGTTCCTTCATGGGAGCGGAGTATAGGAAAGTACTAACACAGGTCAACAGAGGCTTCTAGGAGGAAAGATGGTGAAATCTGCCCTCTGTCCTGCCTTCGACCCTGGGACTGAGTCTAAAGTTTGCTGCTCACTAGCTGTTTAAGTAGAAAAGCCACACCGCAAGGAGACTCTGTTTCTCTCTATTTAAAGTGTAACTTGCAGAATGCCATGAGGGATAGATGGGACACTATGAAATAACCCTGTTAGGCCTAAACACAGAGAATGTCAGAAAAGCTCCCAGGGAGTTGGGAGGCTCAGCCGCAGGGCCACCCGTTCTTTCTGGGCATCTTTCAGACAAGGACTCTGAATCTGAGCTTGTGAGTTTCCGCCCCTTATGCCGCCTGTCCATCTAGTGGGTCTCCATGAAACCCCAGGTAAGAAGAAGGGGAGGACCCTATGCGCCTCCTCGAGGATCCCAGAGTCCAGGGGGCAGTCATTGAACCCACACGGAGAGATGCAGGCCTCAGGGCAGGGCAGGAGGAGCTGAAGGAGATCCACACTGACGTCATCCTGGAGGATCCCGTCCCTCCACTCCTGCAGGAGTGTTTATGGAACAAACAATTTCTTCCACTGTCCCTGCCACAAGCCAACCTGTGTGTCGCTGTCTCAGTGCTGGGTCACAGCTCCGTGCCTACCACCTAAGTGTGCATCGATGACATCCAGGTGCACAGACCCCCCTCTTTCTATCCTGGGGCTTTCTCCAAATCCTTGAACAGTTCCTTTGGCACACACCAAACAGGCAGATATTCCGGGAATAAAGCCCATTTTTGGAGCAGCCATTCACAATGGCTGCTAGAAATAGGGATAAAACCAGCCTGATCCCCAATTACTAGCCTCATTTTTCTCGTCTGTGAAATGGATACACGAGCCTAAACAAAGACAAATAAAGAGAAATGGATAGCCTTCCTTTACCTTTTTATCTGCTTTAAATGACGAAAGGAGGCTTGCCAGATGTGTGTTTGGTACCTAGTACAGAGACTAAAAGGAGACTCATTGATTGTACCTTTCTGCCCTAGGAAGAAGTAGAAGCTGAGTTGAGAATGTGAATTCTGGGGTCAAACTCCAGAACTTGGAATGTTGGCTCAATGACTTACCAGTTACTGGACGAGTTATTTCGTTTCCTCGTTCCTCAGTGTTCTCATCAATCAAATGTGTTGTTTACAGTAGTAACACGTATGTGTTGTAACAGTCACATGGCAGTAACAACAACCCTCTTAGGAGAAGTCACTTTATAGGTGACTGTCTGAAGAAACAGACACAGGTTGTGAAGAGTAGACTGGAGGGAGGGTATATAGTGAGCAGACAGCCCTGAGGAGCAGCAATGGTGTTCTCTATGGGTAGAGGGTGTCCCTGGGAAACATTCTGCAGGCTGGATTTCCCAGATGATGCAGGGGTGGGAACAATTCCCAACCCAGGTGACTTCCTTTGAAAAAGAGGAAGAGGAGGCAAGAGTTCAGAATAAGGAACACAGAGCAGCCCGCGCTGCTGAAGCAGACCCCGTGGTCTCCTGTCAACGTGTGCTAAGCCAGGTAGTAGACGGTGTTGTTCTAACTGTGCACATGAGGAACCCGAGGCTCTGGGAGAGTCCGTTCGCACCCAGTCACACAGCTAGGAGAGATTGTGGCAGAGCCGAGAATGAAATCTATTCGAGATCTTTTCAGAAAGAAAAAACCCCAGGAAGGCTGGAGGCAGACCTCTGGGCTCTGCCCTGTCACCCGCCCCTTCATGTGAAGCCTTCTCCTTGAAGATAGATTTTCTGAAGGTGCCCTGTGAGCTGAGGAAAGGGGCATCCCACTTTCCCATGTGATGAGCTGTACCTGCTGTGTGGTGTAAGTCTGTGTGACACCTGCAGGTCCCTGGGCCCCACAAATCAGCCCGGTGAAGGCAGCTGGGCAGGTGCCCTGAGCAGAGGAGATTTGCAGAAGGACAGACCCGATTCACAGCCAGAGAGAGCCTTTACCTCCTCCCTCAGAGGCTGCTAAGGAAGCTTGCAGCCCCCACTGATAAGTCTGGAGCTTTGGGCCAGAGGTTGTTCCTCATTGGTTTTGTGAAACAGGTCTTAATAGTCCCCCCTGTCTGAGGGGAAATAGTCCCCTTGCTTCTCAGCCGCACCCCAGATTGGGAGAACTGCAGGTGAGGACAGCCATCCGAAAGCATCTGTGCTTGTAAAGGCAGGAATGCCCCAACCAGAGGGAACTTAGCACAACGGCACCGTGGCATGGGTGAACATGGGCGCTTGGGAGTCCTGCTGAAATGGCCGAGGGTAATCGGGGTCCAGACCCTTCACCTTGTGCATCTGGGGAGCAGAACAGAGGACAGGAGGTGGAGGATGAAATAATCGACTCCTAACTATTGCTGTGATTTGGAGACTTTAAGAATCTCTGAATTGTAAAATTTTGGACTAAGGACCCTAAATCCTTGTGCTGTCTCCTAGGAGAGTATGATGAAGTTTCTGAGCTGAGTGATGCTATAAAACTGTCCCAAAGAGAAATTAAAACTGCATGAAAAGAGAAGTCAGCACCAAATGTCAAGTTGGCCTCTGGCTTACCTGCAAGATGTGCTGGACCTTCCTAAGTGCCCTTCTGGAATCTGCTCTGCATCCCATGGTCCCAGATCTGCTTGTCCTCAGCTTGGATGGAGCCTGTTGTTGTATGGGGTCTCCAGCATTCCCGGGGCCCTGAGTTCATACCCTACCGAGATGATAGGGAAGGCCCTACTGTGTACCCCTAGCCAGGATACCAGGGCTGGAGCAGTGTCTCAGCTTGAACACAACTGGCATCAATCACTTAATATGGTCCTTTTTTTTTTTTTTTTTTTTTTGATTTTTTTGAGACCAAGTTTCTCTGTGTATCTCTGGCTGTCCTGGAACTCACTCTGAGACCCTGAGCTCACAAAGATCTGTCTGCTTCTGCCTCGCTAAGTGCTGGGATTAAAGGTGTGTGCCACCACCATCCGGCTTTACTATGGTCTTTTAAATCGGCCCGTGGCTCCTTTCTATAGCCACGGGAGCAGAAGGAGTCATTTACTCTTACCCAGCTTCTAGTATCTGGGCACTATCCCCACTTTTGCTTAATAGGATCCCTCCTTGAGCCCAAGGGAGTACAAAGTTGAGCTGGTCCTTCCCCAAGTTCGCTGAACCGGGGCACAGCTGATCTCTGTTATTCTTGTTTTCATTTACTCCATTACTCGAGGTGCATGAGCAGACAGCCACAGAAGGCTGGCTCCAAGGAAGCGCCGTAGCTGAGGTCCATGCTTTGAGGAAGCCAAGGCTGTGGAGTAGAAAGAAAGATGGTCTAGTCTCTAGGGTCAGGCAGATCAGAGCAGGACACACCACTCCTCCCTCCTGCCCTTGCATCCAGACAGTGCTAAGTGAAATCTCAGACCCTTCTTCACTCACCATTTCTTGAAGGTGGCTGGCCTCTGAGCCATGTTGCCTAGGCTCGCATCACTTGACTGTTGCTGTGTCACTGAGATGATCCTGGTTCCTTCTGGACTCTGAAGATTACTTCATTTGTGGTAACAATAAATCAAGAGGACAAAGATTAATTTCCAATCATGGTTTCAGAGGTTAAGGACAATGGGTAATTGTTCGTGTTGTTTCTGGGTCTATGGGGAGGCTAAAAGGGAGCATATGGCAGAGCAGAGACGATTACCTCATGTGGCCAGATTGGGGGGGAGAAGAAAAAGGGGAGTGGGGGGAGGAGAATGAGTTAGGGAGAGGAGGAAGAAGCGGAAGTCTCTGCTGACTGATGACAGCAATGGTTCTGATGAGGAGTCAGGGTCCTGGTTTCTCTCTCAAAGGCACACTCCCATTGACTTTTTCTCTAACCAGGCCCCATCTCCTAGGTCCTCATCACTTCTGCTTATCCCTTAGGTTGTGAATCCATAAGTGGATTAATACATCCATGAGATAAGAGCCCAAATTATCATGTCACTTCTCAACACTGCTGCCTGGGAAGCCAAGTCGTCAACACCTGATCCCTGGGTGCTGTTAATGATCTGAACCATAGCCAACAGCATTATGGACGTTGAAAGTGTTGAATGAGTCCTCTGTGAAGCGGGTTTAGGATAGTACTGAGCTCATGAAGTTAGATAAAGGAACTTTACCCATGAGCACCGCTGTCTGCAAGGTGGGTGTGCGTATTTCAGATGTGTTCTGTGAGTTATGATGGAATGATGGGACGATGCTCAAAGAGGGGATCTAAAGCAATGAGGACAGTGCCAATCACATGGCACTGCATATGGCGAGCACCACGGACTGTACCCGCCCTGGTTTATAACTTCCGGGTTACAGTGCTGGACCTAGCTCACAACTGGTCCTACACAATGCGTGCACAATCCTTCTGCAAGCACAGCTCCCCCCCTGCTTAGCATTAGTGGCATCAAGCCAGGTGCATGAAACAACATGGGGGGTTATTCCACAGCCACTGACAGGCATTAGAAATTGAGAGAGAAGAAGAGGAGGAGGAGGAGGGCAAGGGAGGATGGGCTGGAGCGAGGTTTGAGACCAGCACATGACTACCGGGCAAATATTTTCATGTCCTTTGCTGCAGTCGCCTTCAAAATCAGTTTGTAGCAGGACAGTGTGATGGGGACAACAAGCCACCAAGGAACAGAAGAAGAGGGGGAGTGTGGTTGAAGCCTGGCTTCGGAGGCCCTACTAATTTTGGAGTAGATATTTCTAGTGGATTTGGGCATCCCTAGTGCTGAGCCATGACATCAGGGAGCAGAATGAGAAACAAGGTGGGTCTCTTCAGTGGTGATTCTGGGGCTTTCTCTCATCACTTGGTCACACCAAGTTGAGGTGTGATAGTGTGCCTCCTCCCTGTGGTCATGTTTAACAGCCTTCTGGGGGTGCTCCTTATGGACCATTTTCCCAAATCTTTGCCAAACAAACACAACCAGCTCAGCCTTCAGGTGGAGGGGCTATTTAATTTCAGGTCATTTGGAATCTCCTTCAGCCCCAGCTGACTTTGAGGAAGGGCAGCTCTTAAGGTAGCTGGACCAAAGTGCGAAGGACAGAAGAATGACCCAAGGAAAACACTTGTAACCTGCCGATGAGTTGAGTTGAAAGCTTGGTGATCTCACAGAGAGAGACATGTATCAAACTGTCCCATTTGGGAATCCATGCTGTCTTGGCCAGGCTACCTTGCTCATCAGCATGGCCCCCTGAGTCCACTTGCTTCGTGGAGAATGTGATGAGTGTCATCTTCCTTCGGCTTTCTTTGGCTCTCCTGCGCTGTGATGATCAGCTAATTTTGACAGCCATTGGCATCCTTTCCTGTAATCTCTGTCTAAAGTGTATTGACATAGGGTTTGTGTTTCAATGGCTCTAAATGGTTTTAGAGAATGGCAAGTTAATCTTCTGATATGAAGAAGACCAGCTGCTGCTCACTCTTAAAAGAATAAACCAAATAAAACGTGCTGTGTTTTTCATCTTTGAATCAGCATCGTTAGTAGCTGGCTGTTCTTGTTCACACTGACCAGCAGGGGTGAAGCAGAGGGTGGAGTAAGACTATGATCCGTGCTGGCTTGATGTCGGGAGGAGGAGTGACCAGAGTGAGACAAGACAGCGGTCTGTGCAGAGTGCAGCTGGGAAACCCCAGAGGACAGTCCAAAGCGTGTAGAAGGGACAGTCCCAAAGGCGAGTGTTGTCTCCAGAACTCATATGTTGGGCTTGGTGTCCAGCCTGTGACACCATTAGGAGGTGGTGGGATCTCACAAATATAGCCAACATTTTGACATTTTAGTGTTTTGGCGCACACGCGTGTGTGTTGTATGTGTGTGTGTGTGTGTGTGTAGGCAAGAGGATAGTCCCAGGTGCGTGTGAATGTATGTGTGTGTGTGTGTAAGCCAGAGGATAGTCCCCAGCTGTGTGTATGTGTGTGTACACGTGTGCACACGCATGTGCGTGTGTGTGTGTGTGTGTGTGTGTGTAGTCAAGAGGACAGTCCTAGCTGTTTCAAAGATGCTGCCCATAGTGTTTATTTAGACAGGGTTTCTCACTGGCCTAGAACTTGCCAAGTGGGCTAGGCTGGCTGGCTAGTGAGCTCCGGGGATCCACTGTCTCCATCTCCCTTGTGTTGGGATTACAGATGCATAAAACTGTGATAGGCTTTTTATGCAGTTCTGGGGATTAAGCCCAGGGCCACATGGTTGCAAGGCAAGCACTTTACATGAGCCGCCTCCCCCGCAACTTCTTAGTGACTCCTCTCTGGGGGAGAGAGTGAAGGCTTCTCTGACGTCCTCATGGAGGGCAGTAGGCCTGTGGTTTTACAGTGCCCTCTCAAACTGAGGTGCTCCTGTGATGGGAGAAGCTGTGCATTTAAGAGATGATAAGAGTCCGGAGAGGTGGCTCAGTGGTTAAAAGTGCATACGTCTTGCAGAGGATCCAGATTTGGGTGGCAGCACCCACATGGCAGCTAACAACTGTCTGGAACTCTAGTTTTAGGGGATCTGATGTCCTCTTCTGGCCTCCATGGGCACTGCACACATGTGGTATACAAGCCAGACACCCAAACATGAAGAAGGAGAAGAAAGGAGAAAAGATAAGCAAGCAGGCTCTTCCCTTACGGTGGAGACTAAAGCCCTTACCAAAGATGCTTCAGGAGCATCCCACCAATTTCACCCTTCGTTTCATGCCATGCAGGAATAACAGAAAGTTTCCCTCTTAACCCTTCCCATGCCCGATGCTGGTAAATTGATCTCAGACCGCCTAACCTACCGAACTCTAAGGAAATGGATCTCTGCTTCATAAATAACCCAGTGTGTGTATTCATTAGAGCCAGACTCTAGAGAGAATTTAGACAATTTAGACTCTATCCCTGTGACCTGCCCACCTCCCCATCCCCCACCTCCTGATGCCATCATGTGGGCATTGAGTGGGCCCCAAACACTCGGTCCACTGTAGACTGCTCACAGCCACAGCAACTGGGACGTATATGATAGCTATTGAATGAAAGAATGAACAAATGGATGAGTAGCCTTTCTCTTCGGTCATGCTTCCGCGAGACCTACAGAACACAGTGGGGAACCATCTCCTGAACACTAAAAGACAAAGACGAGGTACTGGTCTGCCTGCTCCTGGCAAGCCTAGCCAAATAATTTTGCAAAAACACCCGTGCCTCTGCCTTCCAAAGAGCAGAGAAGCCTGTGCAAACCAACTTCCCAATGTTTCGGTTTCCTTCACACTAAAGACCATGGTGTCCAGCCAAGCGTTTAACCCTGATTAACAGTAGTGGCTGCCTCGCCGCCTGTCGAGCCTGTGAGTCATCACTCTGGACTGGTTGGTGAACCACAGAAGCACCACAATGAGGCAGATATAGGGAAAGAGCTCCGTGCAGCCAGGCTGCGGGATTCCCGCTTCTTGTTGGTCTGAAAGAGTGTGAACGGGCTCTGGGGAAGCCCTTATGGGGCCGCGGAGCATGGCCTGCACCCTCTCAGGGCGTCACCATCCCAGCTTACTGAAGTCTCTCGGATGTCAGCAGAGCAGGAGTCTGTGGACAGCGGGAGAAGGCTGGAAGCACCACACAAGCAGTAGGGGGCTTGGCCCCATGCAGGACACAAATTGTTTCTCCATCAGCACTGACTGTGGACAGCTCCCACGTTAACTCTCAGTCTGGAAAAGTCCCAAGAAGCAGACCTCGTGCCTCCTGGCTTCCCAGCATGCTGCATTGAGTGCAAAGGATAGCTTCTCCACTCTGCAGCTTCAATCTATCCTGCTCTACTATGATATTTTATTAAACGGTATTTATACTGATTTTTAAAAATACTTTTTAATGAGATCTATGGTCAGGCCTCTAATCCCGACTACTTGGGAGGCTGAGGAAGGAGGATCACCAGTTCAAGGCTTGCATGGGTAATTTAGTGAGACCTTGTTTCAAAATTAAGATCTACATATGCATTTGATATATATATATATGTATATATATACATACATACATATATATATATATATATATATATATATATAGAGAGAGAGAGAGAGAGAGAGAGAGCTGTAGCTGTGTGCTAGATTGCTTGCTTAGCATGTATGAGGTTTTAGATTTAATCCTCAGTACAGATCCCCTGAACAAATAACCCACATATTTCACACTTTTTTCAGATAGTTTACATAGGGGAAAAGTTAAAGATGGTTTTAATCTTTCAGATTAGAATTTTGAAAATCAAAGTCTTGGGTTAGATAAGGAAGCAAAAATGTGGCTCAAACTATAATGATTAGTCATTATATGTATCCCCAAGCTTCCCGACAGCCTTAGCTAAAGGCAGGTGTGATCCGTTATGTGCTTGTATTTAGTTATAAGAGAATATTTTCTATTTCGCAGCAAGTTCTGAGAAATACTTTTAATATATAAAATATTTAGCAAGGTATATAGTATACATTAATTTATAAAATATTAATACATATAATGTATATCTCACAGGCAACATTTTGGAGAAGTTTTCTGAGAACATGGAAGTGCCTTTGAGGTATCTAATACTTAACAGTTGGCAGAGGTTGGAGGAAGGCATGGAAGCTGAGTTAAGTGACTGGACCAGAATCATCCATCATCTGGAATATTTTAAGCATTTCAATGCCCTTTTCCTCTCCTACTTCACCCTCCCTGTCTCCCCCTCCTACTCTTTACCCCCACCCCTTACCGTCTAACCCTCTTTCTCTCTGTCTGCATTGGCAGTGACTGACACACCTTTAAATCTGAGCACGATTGGAATTCAGCTGACTGCAGGCAGACTTGCCCATCGGCAGCCTTTGTCTGGCTCCCGGGTGACCGGTTATAAAGGAACTAGAACTTTTAGCAAAACAGAATATGTCCCACTTGCTGTGCCTCCTCAGCTGACCCTTCTGTGTTTGATACCATGTCTGTGCCCCAGTCTTACAGCTTGCCCTGCTTTGTCTAAAGACAATCCGAGAAGTCACTGGCTTCAAACATCCAATGCTGCTTGGCATAGAATCCTGCAGTCAGGGCGTGGGTCTCCGGGCAGCTTGTCAGTGAGCTTGTGTCTGCTCTGCATGAGGTCATGGATTCGTCTGGCTCTTTCAGACCTTTCCATCTCTTCACTAGGGTTGGAGGATCTGCGATGGCTTGCTTCCCTGTCTGGACCACTCATCCTCTGGGAGGCTAGCTTCTGCTTCTGGCCAGCCAGAAAGAGAAAGCTGGAGCTTGCCTGATATAGACAAGGGAGTGTATGAACTCAGCTTAGGGAGGGGGGACCCTCCTGGGGGACCCTTTGGTAGTAACCCCCTCATCAGTGTCTTAGAACATCATTCTTGGTGTGTACGAGCTAAGGTATTAACATCAAGTACATACACATTCCTTGTGTCAGCATGGAATACAGAACTGCCGATGACTCATCGGGGCCTGGTTAGATTCACCCCTGGTGATAGGTGGTTGGCTCAAAACGAATCCTCCTTGACAGACTGTGAGGAGTCCTGGGTTCTTGCTTCCTCTGCTAGAGAAGTATAATGATCATGGCTGCTATATCCTCCCAAGCTGAGAACTCCCATCATGGAGGTACAGAAACAGCATGGTACATACCAAGCCAGGCCCAGTCACAATGGGTAGCAGCCCACTGGCCCCCTTGTCTTCACAGCACAATGCTTGCCATTGGCCTCCCAGAAACACGATCCAGGCAGAGTACAAGTTAAGGTAATGACCACTGGGGCACCTCTGGCTGGCAGGAGGAGCAATGGAGGGGGATGGGCAGGAGAAAGCAACTGAGCGCTGAAGAAGCCTGGTCTATTCTCTCACTGCTCTGACCAAATACATGACAAGAAGCAATTTAAGGGGAGAGAAGTTTGCTTCGACTCATGGTTTGGTAAGAGACAGTCCTTTGAAATCATTGTCCCCAGCGTGTGAGGTGTCTTGTTATAACATGCTGGCTGCTGGGAAGCAGAGTGGACTACAGATTCCCCCGCTCCACCACAACAGTGACCTGCTTTCCTCTAGCTAGGTCCCAGCCCCCGGTGGCTCATGTCCTCCGTGTGTTGTTCACTGTGGGCTGGTGGGTGACATGGGGAAAGAAGGAGCTCCAATGTGATCCAAGACTTTCAGCTCAGAGATGCAATGCAGTTTGGTTTCTCAGTCATGGGCTGGAAGGAGGAGAGAGGATTCTGGAGACAGCTGTGTAGGTGACCCTTGCAATAGAGGCAAGTCTCCAGCAGTACAGGACCATGAAGGATCAACACCTAAAAGACGTGATATCCCAGGTGTGGCCCTAGCTAGCAGCTTTGTGGGAGACATGTGGCCAGGGTAAGGCAGAGCAGTGAGTTCCTGTCTAGCTGAGGGCAGGGCTCCACTACCTGGAGGCTGCAGAGACCAATGCCCTCCCTCACAGACAGGGCAGCACCCAGTGGGCAGGGGAAGACAGAGGTAGCTTTGTGAGATCTCCCAAATAGTTCACCCTAAACGGTCCCCAGAACAGTGCCACCCGCTGAGGACTAAGCATCCAAACATGTGAGCCTTTAGGGAACACTTTGGGTCCTATTCAAAATTTTGATAGCGCAGGCTGGTCAAATCCGTAGACCATGTGTGAACCTGCCTCCAACACTCATGTGCTGTGTGAGCCCCACCTTCCAGTCGCCTTGCTGTGATGATGAACTAGACAATGTGTGTGAGTTCTTGATAAATGTTCGGTCCTGAAGCTAAGCAAATACCATCTTCCTGTTTCCCCTCAAAGTTGAGCTATGCTGGCCACCACTAGAAGCCAGTGAAAACCTGGAGTGGGTGCAACAGGGGGTACGCTTGCCCCCTGGGAAGGGGCGGCGTTTCACCTCAGTACTGTGACTCTTTTGGCTGTTTCAACCTTGGCTCTTACTCAGTTCCTTCTCACCCACAGAGGAGCTCAAAGAGAAGCTGACGGAATACGTGGACAAGGTGAATGGCCAGAAGCCAGGCTTCATCAAAGTTGTGCGCCACAGCAAGCAGGAAGGCCTCATCCGCTCCAGGGTCAGCGGCTGGAGGGCAGCCACAGCCCCTGTGGTGGCCCTGTTTGATGCCCACGTGGAGTTCAATGTGGGCTGGTAAGTGCTTCAGGGACAGGAGGGGTCCCAGTGTGACCCGGTGGGTCTGACTCAGAAGTACAGTGCATTCTGGGAGCTTAGTTATGGACTAGAAGATTAGAAGAGGGTTGTGGGGACAGCTGAGGTATGGGTGTGTGAGTGAGCCAAATCTTGTAATAGGGCTCAGCCTCAGGCAGGGTAAAAGAGTCAGGGGTCAGCACCTGAAGGGTGTGGGAACACTCAATCTAACTTGCCATCCAGCTCACAAATAAATACACAGAGACTTATTCTTACTTATGAATGCCCGGCCTTAGCTTGGCTGGTTTCTAGCAGCTTTTTACATTTAAATTATCCCATTTTTCTTTAACTATATTTTGTCTCTGGACTTTTTACCTTTCTTTGTTCTATATATCTTTCTTTCCTTCTTATTCTGTGGCTGACTATGTGGCTGGGTGCCTGGCATCCTCCTCTCTTTCTCCTTTTCTTGCTCCTTGCTTTCTTCCCTAGATTTCCCCGGTTTTTTTCTCTCTGCATGCCAGCCCCACCTATCCTTTCTCATGCCTAGCCTTTGGCCATTCAGCTCTTTATTAAACTAATCAGGTGTTTTAGGTAGACAGAGTAACACAGCTTTACAGAATTAAACAAATGCAACATAAAAGAATACAGCACATCTTTGCATCATTAAACAAATATTCTGCAGCATAAATGAGCGTAACACATCTTAAACTAATATTCCACAACACTGATCAGGAAGACAAGTATATATAAAGGGCAAAGCAGAGAGATGGCTCAGTGGTTAAGATCACTGGCTGCTCTTGCAAACAACCCATATTCAGTTTCTAGCACCAACATGGCAGCTGATGCCCATCTGTAACTCCAGTTCCAGGAGAGCCATCGCCCTCTTCTGGCACCGTCAGATACTGCATGCAAGTCATGCACATTCACATAAAACAGAAATAAATTAATCTTAACCACAACAAAAAAGCAGAGCGTTTCTGTCTAGCCGAGCATGGGACTTCAGAGTTGCAGACAACAGAGTTGGAGCAGATACAACACAGATGCCTTACTTCACAGACAGAGCAGGACCGAATGGGCAGAGGTGGGTAGAGGTGGCTCCCTTCATCCTCAAATGCCCTCAGAACCACCATCCCAGCAAAACTAAGTCGTATTCAGTCTTCCTTTGTGAAGTCAGGCCGGCCAGGTGCCGAATGGGGTAAACATGAGAGCTGACAAGTGGCCTCTGTAGCTGCTACTGAACTCTCACAGGACACCTGATGTTGGTTTCCTTCAGGGCTATGAATGTATGGTGTTGTTCACTGTGCGTGGCTCTGCGTGGACATGGAGACAGATGCTAAGGCTGATTTATAGCTGGGATATGTAGTTTCCTGCCCTCTTTCCTCATGTGCTTGGTGGCCTTGGTGTCTCCACTCCCCTTCCTATCTCCATGGTGCCACTGCCTACCTAGGTCCTGCTCCTCTGTCCCGGGGAAGCAGGATGAGGAGGACACGCTGGTAGCAAGGAGTGGCAGGGCCTACAGGCAGCCTGGGAGGGATGCCAGCATCACAGGCCTAAACTCCTTAGGTTGCAGCAAGTCATTTTTTATTCTTGAAGTCCCTATGTGCTATTTGTGACTATTTAAAAAGCATTTCCACTGGATTTATGGCCGGCCAAGGAGAGGGACACTTACTATTTCAAGCTGATTTGAATAAACAATTATGTACAGAATATATTATTAATGAGAAGCTTATCATTCCTGTCGGCAAACACATTATTCTCCTGCTACCCAGAGGGGCATGCCAGTCCCTGGGGGGAGGCCTGGGTGCCCACTCCTCCTGAGGCGAAGGAGAATGTAACTTCGCCCACACCTCCTGCCCCTTCCTTCAGGTTGGTTCAAGCAAAATAAAAACCCAGGTTAAAAGTTTCCTCTAAAGTCTCAAATCTATTCCTTCTTTATATTTCTTTTACTTCTTTTTATTTTGATTTTTGTTGTGGGGGTGAGGGAGGGAAATAATCATACAGGCTAGGTGAGAATCTCTCAGTTCAGCCCTGGTTGTACTGAAGGGTCTGCTGGGCTTCTTGCCAACTCCGAGGTCCTTAGCAGGGGACGTCAACTCCTGGGGATGCAGAAACCATTTCTCTCTATCTTTGGGGAGCAGCGGTTCCTTCCTCTTGCTGTTGGCAAGTGACGATGCTGAGCTGCTCGTCTGTCTGCTGCCCACCTTGGCTGCAGTAATAGCTCTCCTCTTCCTTCCTGCTCAGGGCGGAACCAGTCCTCACGCGCATCAAGGAAAACCGGAAACGGATCATCTCGCCGTCTTTCGATAACATCAAATATGACAACTTTGAGATAGAAGAGTACCCACTGGCCGCCCAAGGCTTCGACTGGGAGCTCTGGTGCCGCTACCTGAACCCACCCAAAGCCTGGTGGAAGCTGGAGAATTCCACAGCCCCAATCAGGTGTGTAACCCTTCCTTGTTGAGAGAGAGCAGAGAGCTGCCTGGGCCCTCAAACAAGAGCTTCCCTCCCTGCCCAGGCCCAGTGTGGGTGGCAGAGAGAGGGGAATGTCGACCGGAGTCACCGTGTGAGCTTCAGGCTCTGCTCACAAGCTCTTGGGTCCTTGAAAAGAATCTGGGGAGCGATCAGAACCCCAAAGTCTCAAAGGCACAAACTTTTAAAAACAGATTCATATTTTTGCTTTTATTTAGGGTGTGTGTGTGTGTGTGTGTGTGTGTGTGTGTGTGTGTGTGTGCCTGGGGTAGAGGGTATCAGATGCCCTGGAACTGGAGTGACAGGCTGTTATGAGCCTGGTAATGTGAGCGGTGGAAACTGAACTCAGGTCCTCAGGAAGAGTAGGAAGCACTCTTACCAACTGGCACCTATGACCCCAAAGTTGCTCATTTTCACACACCACCATCTACAGCTGCTGGGTGTAAAGTGCTGTGGTTGATGCTAGAGATCCAGAGGGAGTAAGATTTGATTTCCAAGTTCCCAAGCCTGGAATACAGTGCAGGGGCGGGGGAACACATCCATACTGACTCTGCCTCACGGGTAGAAAGCATGTATACAGCAGGGGGAGGGGAAGCATCAGAGCTAATTTTCAGGGGTGAGAAAGAGATGACTAGGTTGAGAGTGACACCCGTGTGTGACACTTCTGGTCACAGCAAGCTCAGAGAAACCCTAAGGAGGAGTGTGAGCAGCCCCAACAATGAGGTCCAAACAGACCCTGGGACCTGGATAGTGCCTGGGTTTTATTCTGTAGAACACAGGCACCAATGACCTCCAACTGCATTTCAAGAGCCCCACACTCTTTCTGCCTTTGATACTATCTCCCTAGACCCGCGACTGGCTTCCCTCTGCTGCCTCAGGAGTCCTGCAGCAGTCAGCTCTACCAGCCCTGTTTCTGGGTGTGGGTGACAGAGCAGACATTTGCTCCCCACCATTAAATAGACAAGTGGAACCAGAAGGTGACTTGGGGGGCCACCTTGGAATAAGAACCCAGTCTAACTTTGTACTGCAAGAGAGAGAGAGAGAGAGAGAGAGAGAGAGAGAGAGAGAGAGAGAGAGAGAGATTATGAAAACTGTCATTCAAAGAATAAATATCACGAATGTTGTTACTGGAAACAGATTTCATACAGAAAATAGGATGGAAGAAAACTCACCTGAGGTTTCTTTTGTGGCTTTCTCAGTCCGTCTTGTGTTGCTATGACAAAATATGAGAGGAGGGATAATGTATGAAGAAGGATGTTTATTTAGCTCCCAGTGCGTGAGGTGGAAGGTCTGAGACGGAGTGGTCCCACCTGGTCAGCCTCTGCTGAAGGCCTTTAGTTATGTTAGAACAGGAAGGTGACATCACATGGCAGGAGGAAAGGGGAAAAGAGCCACACATGGAGAGGCTAAGTATGTAAAATGGGCTTGATTTCAGGTGTTTCTAACCCGTGGCCCTGGGAAGTGTTCATCCCAGGATAGGTATGATTGCCACCCACTTCAATTGTAGGTGACAGCATCATAGACAATGTGAAAAGGTTGGCTATGTCTGCATCAAGACTTAATCGGATGCCCTCAGAGCTACATCTATTCATCCTCATGCAGTTCATCTATTCTTTGAGAAATATGTATGTATGTATGTATGTATGTATGTATGTATACAATGCCCACCCCTCACCCCAGCTCCTTCCAGACAACCCCCCCACATACCTCCAAAGTTGTGTCTTCATCTGTTACCCACTGAGTCCAGTTAGTGTACCTGAGTGTAGGTCACCTGCTGAAGCTTGAGAACCCTACCAGGAGCTTTACCCCTGATAAAAAGTGATTCCCCTCTACCAACAGCCATTGACGGCAGGCGAGGTGGGCCTTTGTAAGCCTCTCTTCCATCTCTGGTGGGATCTTGACTGACTTGCTCTTGTGTGAAGGTCTTGTGCAAGCAGCCACAGCCCCAGGCGATTCCTTCAGGGATCATTTCCACAGCCATCACACTAATCCCTTCTGAGTGTGGCTGCCCTGGGATCCACTCACCTTTTGCAAGACTGCACGTCCTGAGACCTCCTACCTCTCAATGCTGAGCTTCCAGCATGGGAACCTTTGGAGGGGACGCACTCTAAGCATGTCCAAGCCACCGCGGCTGCCTACACAATTGTGCAGTTACTTTGTTGGGAGCCTGCAGTGTGCCGGGGCCTTTTACACACATGGTTCATTGAATCCACATTATAATCCGTTATCAACTCATTGTGCCGTCCCTGTTCAACAAGACAAGAGCAAAACGGAAGCAAGACTGAGACAGGAGAATGGTTCTACTGAGGACAATAGAAGTGGAGCTGGGCTGGGCAGTGGTTGCACACGCCTTTAATCCCAGCACTTGGAAGGCAGAGGCAGGCGGATCTCTGTGAGTTTGAGACCAGCCTGGTCTACAAGAGCTAGTTCCAGGACAGGCTCCAAAACCACAGAGAACCCCTGTCTCGAAAAACCAAAAAAAAAAAAAAAAGAGTGGAGCTGGGTTCTACTAGGGTCATTTAGACTCTGTGATGTGTTATCACCCCCTGCCTGATTACTGTTGAGTTTACAGCTTGTGTGGCTCATTCCTGCCTCAATCTGAGGGAAATCAGCCACTGTGCTAAGGGTGTTCTTGCAGAAGACAGCATGACTCTTAGCTGTCTCTATTCTGCTCACCACCAAAGATACTGGGATGCTCTTCATGGGCAGAGTTGTACTCTGTATCTTTTCCAGAGGATATCGTCTCGACCATTTATTTTCCATCTCTGCTCAATTTTTATTCTTATTAGGAATGTAGGTGAGAAATGAGATTCTGGAAACCTTAGGTCATTTCTGGTTTCATCACGATATGAAGATAGTCCCACTGGAGACAGATTTTACACAAATGTACTACAGGCACTCCAGACCTTCATTCTCTGGAGCTGTGTGTTAGTGTTTGCCCACACATGTTACTATAAGGAGAGCTCAACACTTGCCTCTGGGCGGTGGTGGCGCATGCCTTTAATCCCAGCACTCGGGAGGCAGAGGCAGGCGGATCTCTGTGTGTTCGAGGCCAGCCTGGTCTACAAGAGCTAGTTCCAGGACAGGCTCCAAAGCTACAGAGAAACCCTGTCTTGAAAAATCCAAAAAAAAAAAAAAAAAAAACTTGCCTCTGGTGTAGTGAGAAATGTCATTTTTAAGATGGTTATTCACTGGGTTCCCAAATCTCCAACTGACCCAGTCAAGAAAATCCACGTGAGAAAATCCTGTCAAATTAGTCCAAAAAAAAAAAAAAAATTCAAGAAGCCAATCAGAGCATTTCCATCCCAAAACTGTGAATTTCGTTTCTAAGAATCTGTATGCTCCCTTTCATTTAGCCCAACAGGAAGCTCAGAATCAACATCTGGGCTCATTTTAAGAACTGTGATGGAGAGCTAGGGAGATAGCTCACTGCTAAAGAGCAGAGCCTTGCTTCTCTTACAGGGGACCCATTTCCTAACACCCATATTGGGCAGCTCACAGACACCTGTAACTCCAGCTCTAGAGGATTCAATGACCTCTTCTGCCCCTCCCACACACACTCATAAACAAGAATAAATCTTTTTCTAAGAAAGAATTATGACAGAGAGCCCCTACACTTGCTTTTTCTAACTGGTCCCCAATCTATTGTAATTTTTAGATCTCTCTAGATGTTATTTACAGTTCCCGCCACATTTTAGGGTTTTTATAAGCTGTATCTAATCCTTTTGGGGATGGATGCTATTTATCCTAATTATTCTTAGTGCAGCATCTAGTTGCTAAGTGTCTGGTTTTTATTGGAGCAATGGCGCCAGGTTTTGTGCCGTTCCTGGCTGGGTCTGGAAGTCAGGGGGAAGCCCCTTCCCACAGGCTCTGGGTGCTGTTCTCAGGAGCTCCGTCACATCCTGTATTCAGAAGTACAGAAGAAAACGTGAAGGCTTCATTCTGCAGACCCATGCTTTCACCGTCTTTCTTTAGAAAGGTGAATCTCTGAGCCTCTCTACTGCACAGCAGTCTTCTAAGATCTGGTTGTGACCAGAGCCTTAAGCTGTTTACCCTGTTTAACAAAGTCCACAGAATGTTATCAGTGACCTGATGTTAGAGGTCTCAAGGACTCTGGTTGGGAGGCCTGGGTGGTGGAAGGCCAGGAAGGTCTGAGGCGTGATGGAGAAGATGCTGTCAGAAAGCTCCTTTTACTTCTGGTGCTGGGATCACACCCAGGGCCTTTAGCTTGCCAGCTGAGTACCAGGACCTTCAGCTTGCCAGTTCTACCATGTAGCTACATCGTCAGTGAAGCTGTCTGCAGAAGGACGTAGAGTTTGGTGCCGGGAAACTGATCTTCTCCTACCAGTGGGACACCAGCAGGCTAGCATAACAGATTCCTGGAGCTGAGGTCAGTCAGCTGCACTACAGCACGTAGGGTGTCTGAGCGGGGCTCGCTAGCTAGTTCCTAAGTGCAGGGCTTCACAGAAAATTGGTAGCATCAGAGAAGTCAGCAGGAGCACCAGGGGCTGCTTCTGCATTGTGTATCATCCTCTGTCCTTCTTCTCCTTCCACTGTATCAGGCCAGGCTGAGGATTTGGTAGAGGAAAGGAAAGGAGAAACTGAAGAACCCTTGGGAGTGAGAAAACTACCAATCTCATGCCAATGGGCTCATGTTTGGAACTAGAAACAGGTTCAGAAAGGACTATTTCCTTAGGGAATGAATGCTGATGCAGGGGGATGCTCAGCCACATGGACTTCCTGGGGTCAAAGTCCCAGACTTATTCTATGACTTCACTTCCACAGACTGCAGGGTTATCACACATGTGTGTTCTTAGAGTAGGCTGATACCCTGCTCTGATGGAGAACATCAAACCCAGACATAAGAGGTGAGCATTATGGGAATGACCAACCTCTGACTGTGAATCTTGAGCAGCTCAGCTTCTTTGAGTGTCTGAACCAGAACCATTGACACCTATAACATCCGATCAGTGATCAGTGACGACTTCTATCTCTCTCACTATATCTCTTTCCAAATTCCTCTGTGTCTTTACCACCTTTCCTGGACCCAGATACAGCTTCCCACTGGGTTTTTCACTACGACCCTCATCTCCTCTAGTCAGCTACCACAGAATGTCCCCCTCAGATCATTCAGGCTGACTTGGAACTCTATGTAGCTAATAATGACCCTGAACTTCTGATCCCCCTGCCTCTGAGTACTGGGAGTATGCTACTATGCCTAGTTTATGCAATGCTGGAAATCAAACCCAGGTAGGGTCTCATATATGCTGGGCAGCACTCCATCAACTGAGCTACATCCCAGTTTGCCTGAGTAGTCTTGATTTTAAAGAAACATACCCATTCATTATGCTGTTCTGCTTGAGATTTGTCATGGAAAGCCTTTACCTACTGATGAAATCTATAAACTATTTTTCTATGCTACTCAAAGCCTTTTACAACCTGGTTCTCCAAATCTTTCTAAGTGAACAGAGCCTCCATTGGGGATGATGGGAAAGTCTAAGCTGAAACAGTCTGGCCGTGTGGCTCAAAATCAAAAGAAGCAATCAATACCAGCAGAGTGAGTGGCACACACCTTCCCTATTGCTAATGTACCAGCTAGCTTAGTGGGGAACAATGGCTGGTCCCAGAACAAGAGCTGTCGCCCACTGTGAGTGCCTGGGTGAAGTTGAATCTAGGAGGCTACCCAGAGAATGAGCACCCCCCCGGGTCTGGCAGCAGAGGTGGGGGCACTGATCCTGTAGTTGGGAGCTCTTTATCTCCAAGTGACTCTCAGACTAGCTTTTGCTCAAAGCTGGCTATCCATCTCACCCTGCAGGAGCCCCGCCCTCATCGGCTGTTTCATTGTGGACCGACAGTACTTCCAGGAGATTGGCCTGCTGGACGAAGGCATGGAGGTCTATGGAGGCGAGAATGTGGAGCTTGGGATCAGGGTGAGTGGAGTCTCTCACACGGGGCTGAGCTCAGTTCCCATGAGGGTGAGTAAGCAAGACTAACGGTGCAGTGTTGGATCTTTAGTTCATAATGCAAAGGGGACTAAAGTTGAATGTCACACTCTGGCTCTGAATGTCTAGTCCTAGCCCTGATATATGTATACAACTGGAGCCAGGGAAACTCAGAGCAGAGCCTCCTGAATTCTCAGGGCGAAGAGACCTGCACAACTTGCTTGGCTAGAGAATCCAGCTCCCATTTAGCACTCTTGTTAAGACTGAACAAATCTGTTGGGGTAAGCAACAGAAGGCGTCAAAGGGGCAGCCAGACAAGAGAGCCCCTCAGAGTCACTTCTCCATGGCTGTCTTCTCCACAGCGGACCATAGAACATCCCCAAAGATGATCACAAGAGCTCTAACATTAAACTCCTGGGTATAAACAGCAAAACACAGCCAAACTCACCTCCTGCTGCTTTCTGACCTTATGTAGTGCTAGCTAGACCCATGGGCTATCCTGCGCCTCGATGCTAAGGGCTCTCTGTAACTATCAGCTCATGGTGCAACTCTGTGAGAGGTGCCATTTTCTTTCTTACCCTACAAGAACATTTACTAGGTTTCCTGGATCTTTCCTCTTTGCCTGTAAAAAAGAAAACCGAGAAGGATTCCCCTCCTCAATCAGGAAGGTATATTGGGTGTCCCGATGTTTGGTAGAAATGCATTGATGACTATAATGAAGTGTTTCCGTGTCCAGAAAGTAGCCCTGACAAGCCCACAGCTTGAGCCTTGGCATGTCCCCATAATGGCTCCAACTGTCTTTAATAACCCATCACCTGGCCGGGCATTGGTGGCACAGGCCTTTAATCCCAGTACTCAGGAGGCAGAGGCGGACGGATCTCAGTGATTTTGAGGCCAGCCTGGTCTACAAGAACTAGGTCCATGACAGCCTTGATAGTGACAGCGAAACCCTGTCTCAGGAAAAATAGACAACAACAACAACCAACCTCACCCATGCACCTTTAGGGAAACCTTGTACCTCCTGGTGTTTCTTGTAACATTTTCCTTCTCACAGTCAGCCCATTCATACCTCATGCAGACCTCCTCCAAAATCTGGTCCAACTGACTCCACCTTTGACCCTTTGGACATAGAACACGCACCTGTGTCTCTAGGTCCAGACCTTCAGTTCCCACTCAAAAACCTCCCTTCCTCTTACCTTTAGCTTCTTCCTTTTCCCACTCTACAGAGCATTCAGCTGACCCTGGGCAACCCCCTCCTTAGCCCTTCAAGGGAGCCCAGATTCCTCCAGGGAGCATCCCCAATGACAGGAGCTCAGACTCCGCCAGGGAGCATCCTATGACACCTGAATAGACCTAACAGTGCTCCGATGCCCAACTCCTCCCCAGACTTAATGCTGGGCTTTGAGGACTGGCTGAAAGAACAACCTACGGTGTGAAGCTGAACTTGGAAAAGACTTCAGACACCTGTATTCACTGGCACTGCAAGCAATTGCTTTGGAGGCAGTGGGAAGGCACAGGCTGATGGGGAGCTAATGTATTCATAGAGGCCAGCGCCTGCATAATCACCCTCATTTCTCCAGCTCTCCCTCCGTTGGTCATTTATTCACCACCCGCTGGCGTCCTCCCCATCTCCCCATCTCACTTCAGCCCTGCTCCTGGATAAATGCTTGCCCCCAAACACAATCTGTTTCACCAGGAGCAGCTGTCAGGAATCGGCTGAGCGGGCAGCACCGCCTCCAGTCACTTGTGTTCTCTGGGTAAAAATGTCCAGAAATGGGGAAAGGAATTAGATTTGTGAACTCTGCTTCCAACGTATGGGCGAGTCGATCACGGAGTGGTGGTGATGTCTGGCTTTCCTTCCTTCCTTAAATTATAAAGCTATTTTGGAGTGTGGACCTGGGTGAGGCTCTTGAATATGTGTTAAAATATCTTTGGGTGGTTTCGTGGTCAGGGTTTCAAATAAAGTATGAAATGTCGTCAGGTTTTGTTTTCCTTCCATCTCTACCCCCGCACCCAGTGGACAAAGATGAAGCATCGTTGATGGCAAAGGAAAAGGCGGCTTTTAAAACAGGGCCCAGCCCCTGTGAGCTGGCGGCACTAAGTACACAGGGAGGGACCAGTTCATTTGTATTCTGGTTCCTCCTTGAGGGGGTGCAGAAACTCTGATCATTTTCTTCTGGGGTAGCCTCCTGTGTGTGGTTATTGCTACATATTTTTCTTCTGTGCTTATTATCAGCTAATATCTCAGTGCCTCAGTTTCCTCCCTGCGAATATTGTATTTCTAATTATCCCTCAGGATCTTGTGCCAAGCTGAGAGATATTACTCATCACATCTGCCTTACACAGAAACAGCTTGTGCAAAGCCCTTGCCTATTTTGGAACATGAAAATAGAAAGATTTTTTTCTGTTCATATTAAACCCCTGCTGTATGTTCGGGATCTTTTTTTAATGTATGTTGGGCATTCTTTTTTCCTTTCTCCATGTTTCATGTGTGTATGTGCATGTGTTTATTTTTGTATGTGTGTGGCTGTGCATCACATATGTGTTTTTGCATGTGGAACTTCCAAGGTTGATGTCTGGACTCATCCTCCATCTCTCTCCCACTAAGTTCAATAAGGTGGGGCCTCTCAATTAAACCCACTATCATATGGCTTGTCTTGCTAGCCCACCGGCTGTGGGATCTAGTCTCAGCCTTCTGAGGACAGAATTACAGGCATCTCACCACAACAGTGTTCCCATGGGTTCTGGGGGTCTGAATCCTGGTCTTCACACTTGCATGGTAAGCTGTTTAGTAGCTGAGCCCTCATTCCAATTCCGGGAGTGTTTTAAAAATATCATCCATCCACAGAATATCCTAAAGTAGACCTACTCATGGTATCCCTCTTTATCAGTTAAAGAAATTGAAATTATGAACTTGGACATGTTCAAAGTTCATGAAATTTGTAAAATACAGAGAAAAGATTTAAGTGCAGGTCATTATGGCTCAATAGATACATCACAGTGATCAAGTCTAGGACCTGAGTCATTTGAGACCCTTCCCCCAAGAAGTATTACTCCATTGTGTAAATTTCCTTTATCCATTTTTTTGGTTGAGGGGCATCTTGGTTGTTTCCAGGTTCTGACTATTACAAATAATGCTGCCACGAACATAGCTGAACAAATGTTCTTGTAGAATGATTGAGCATCCTTTGGGTATATGCCCAAGAGTGGTATAGCTGGGTCTCATGGTAGCTTGAGTCCCAATTTTCTGAGAAACCACCATACTGATTTCCAGAGTGGTACAAGTTTCTATTCCCACCCATAATGGAGAAGTGTTCCCCTTACTCTGCATCCTTTCCAGAATAAACTATCATTGGTGTTTTTTATCTTAGCTGTTCTGAAAGATGTAAGATGGTATCGCAGAATCATTTTGATTTGCATTTCCCTGATGGCTCAGGATGCTGAACATTTCCTTAAGTGTCTTCCCACCATTTGAGATTCTTCTGTTGAGACTTCTCTGTTTAGAGCTGTACCCCATTTTTAATTGGATTATTTGATATTTTGATGTCTATTTCTTAAATTCTTTATATATTTTGGAGATCAGTTTTCTATCTGATGTGGGTTTGGTGAAGAACTTTTCCCATTATGTAGGAAGCCTTTTTTGTCTTATTGGCTGTGTCCTTTGCTTTACAGAAGCTTCTCAGTTTCAGAAGGTACCATTTATTTATTGTTGTTCTCAGTGTCTGTACTACTGGTGTTATATTTAGGAAGTGGTCTCCTATACCCATGCATTAAAAGCTACTTCCTATTTTCTCTTCTATAAGGTTCCAAATGTGGTCAGGTTTATATTGACATCTTTAATCCATTTAGACTTGAGTTTTGTGCATGGGGATAGATACAGATCTATTTGCCTTCTTCTACATGCTGACATCCAGTTATGCCAGCATCATTTTTTGAAAATGCTTTCTTTTTTTCCATTGTATAATTTTAGCTTCTTTGTCAAAAATCAGGTGTACATAGGTGTGTGGATTGATATCCAGGTCTTTGATTTGATTCCATTGGTCAGCCTGTCTGTTTTTATGCCAATACCAAGCTGTTTTTGTTACTGTAGCTCTGTAATAGAGCTTGATGTCAGGGATGGTAATGCCTCTGAAAGTTCCTTTATTATACAGTATTGTTTTGGCTATCCTGGGTTTTTTGTTTTTCCATATGAAGATGAATATTGTTTTTTCAAGGTCTGTAAAGAATTGTGTTGGGATTTTGATGGGGATTGCATTGAATCTATAGATTGCTTTTGGTAGTATTTTTTATTATGTTGATACTACCTATTCAAGAACATGGGAGATCTTTCAATTTTCTGATATCTTCTTCAGTTTCTTTCTTCAAAGACTTAAAGTTATTGTCGAACAGGTCTTTCACTTCTTTGATTAGTGTTTCCCAAGATAATTTGGGTTTTTGTGGCTATTGTGAATGGTGATGTTTCTCTGATTTCTTTTTCAGTTTTTTTTTAATCTTTATCTTTTGTATATAGGAAGGGTACTGAGGTTTTTTTTGAGTTGACCTTGTATCCTGCCACATCACTGAAGGTGTTTATCAGCTGTAGGAATTCCCTGGTAGAATTCTTCGGGTCACTTATGTATACTATCATATAATCTGCGAATAGCACAAATTTGACTTCTCCCTTTCCAATTTGTATCCCCTTGATCTCCTTTTGTTGTCTTATTTCTCTAGCTAGAACTTCAAGAACTGTGTTGAATAGATATGGCAAGAATGGACAGCCTTGTCTTGTTCCTGACTTTAGTGAAAAACTTTTGAGTTTCTCTCCATTTAATTTTATGTTGGCTGTCAGCTTGCTGTATATTACTTTATTATGTTTAGATATGTTCCTTGTATCCCTGATCTCTCCGAGACCTTTATCATGAAGGGGTATTGGATTTTGTCAAATTCTTTTTAAGCATCTATTGAGATAATCATGTGGTTTTTTTCTTTCAGCTTATTTATATAGTGGATTACATTGATAAATTTTTGCATGTTGAACCATCCTTGTATCTCTGGAATGAAGCCAATTTGATCATGGTGGATGATTTTTTTTTGATATGTTCTTGGATTTTATGTCAATATTTTATTGAGTATTTTTGCATCAATATTCATGAGAAAGACTGGCCTGTAATTCTCTTTCTTGGTTGAGAACAATTTGAGGAATATAGGTATTAGCTCTTCTTTGAAGTTCTGGTAGATTTCTGCTCTGAAACCATTGGGCCCTGGGCTTTTATTTATTTATTTTTGGTTGGGAGGTTCTTGATAACAACTTCTATTTCCTTGCAGGTTATAGGTCTATTTAAATTGTTCACTTGGTCTTGATTTAATTTTGGTATATGATACCTACCCACAGAATTGTTCATTTCTTTTACATTTTTTAATTTTGTGGAGTACAGGATTCTGTAGTATGACCTAATGATTGTCTGGATTTCCTCAGTGTCTATTGTTATGCCCCCCTTTCATTTCTGATTTTGTTAATTTGGATGTTCTTTCTCTGGCATTTGAGTAATTTGGATTAGGGTCTGTCTGTCTTGTGGATTTTCTCAAAGAAACAGCTCTTTGTTTCATTGATTCTTTGTATTGTTTTCTTTGTTTCTATTTTATTGATTCCAACCCTCAATTTGATTATTTTTTGTCGACTACTCCTCCTGGGTGAGTCTGCTTCTTTTTGTTCTAGAACTTTCAGGTATGTTGTTAAGTCTCTAGTGTGAGATTTCTCCACTTTTTGTATGTAGGCACTTAGTGCTATGAACTTTCCTCTTAGCACTGCTTTCATTGTGTCTCATAGATTTGGGTATGTTGTGCCTTAATTTTCATTAAATTATAGGAAGTCTTTAATTTCTTTTCTTATTTCTTCTTCAGGCAGGGGTGATTTAATTGAACACTGTTTAATTTCCATGAGTTTGTAGACTTTCTGCAATTAGTGTTGTTGTTAAATTCTAACTTTAAAACATGGTGATCTGATAAGATACAGGGGGTTATTCCATTTTTTTTATCTGTTGAGGTTTACTTTGTTACCGAGAATGTGGTCAGTTTTAGGGAAGGTTCCATGAGGTGCTGAGAAGAAGTTATAACCTTTTGTGTTTGGATGGAATATTCTATAGATGTCTGTTAAGTACATTTGAGTCATGACATCTGTTAATTCTCTTATATCTCTGTTAAGTTTTTGTCTGGTTGACCTGTCCATTGAGGTGAGTAGGGTGTTAAAGTCCCCTACTACTAGTATGTGGGGTTTGACGTACAATTTAAGCTTTAGTAATGTTTCTTTTACATATGTGGGTATTCTTGTATTTGGGGCATAAATGTTCAGGATTGAGATTTCTTCTTGGTGGATTTTTCCTGTGATGAGTATGAAGTATCCTTCTCCATCTCTTCAGATTGATTTTTGTTTGAAATCTATTTTGTTAGATATTAGAATAGCTACAGCCACTTGCTTCTTGGGTCCATTTGATTGGAAAATCTTTTCCCATTCCTTTACTCTGAGGTAATGTCTGTCTTTGAAGTTGAGGTATGTTTTTTGTATACAGCAGAAGGATGGATCCTGCTTTCGTATTCATTCTGTTAGCCTGTGTCCTTTTATAGGTAAATTGAGTCCATTGATATTAAGAGATATTAATGACCATTGATTGTTAACCCCTGTTTTATTTTGTTTTGTTTTTTGGTGGTAGTGTTTGTTTCTCTTCTTTGAGGTTTGCTGGTATGAGGTTATCTGTTTCCTATGGGGTTTTTTTTAGGGTACAATTAGCTTCCTTGGGTTGGAGTTTTTCTTCTAGTACTTTCTGTAAGGCTGACATTGTGGATAAGTATTGTTTAAATATGGTTTTGTCATGGGATATCTTGTTTTCTCCATCAATGGTGATTGAGAGCTTTGCTGAGTATAGTAGTCTGGGCTTGCATGTGTGGTCTCTTAGTGTCTGCAGCACATCTGTCCAGGATCTTCTGGCTTTCATGATTTCCATTGAGAAGTCAGGTGTAATTCTGCTTGGTCTGCCTTTCTATGTGAGTTGGCCTTTTTTCTTTGAAGTTCTTAATATTCTTTCTTTAGTCTGCATGTTTTGGGTTTTGATTATTATATAGCGAGGGGAGGGTTTTTTTGTTTTTGTTTTGGTCCAATCTGTTTGGTGTTCTTTAAACTTCTTGCACCTTCATAGGGATATCCTTCTTTAGGTTGGGAAAGTTTTCTTCTATATTGTTGAATATATTTTCTGTGCCTTTGAGCTGCAGTTCTTCTCCTTTTACCCCCTACTGTTCTTAGGTTTGGTCTTTTCATGGTGTCCCAGATTTCCTGGGTGTTTTGTGTTAAGAATTTTTTGGATTTAACATGTTCTTTGACCAATGAATCTATTTTCTCTATAGTACCTTCAACATTTGAGATTCTCTCTTCTGTCTCCTATGTTCTGTTGTTTATACATGTCTCTATAGTTCCATTCCCTTGGTTTGTGTTTTCTTTATTGCATCTATTTCAGTTTTCAAGTCTTGAACTATTGAACTGCTTGCTTCACCTGTTTGATTGTTTTTTTTTCCCTTGGTTTCCTTGAGTTTCTTTAAGAAATTTATTGATTTCTTCCAATTTTTGTTTGTCTTTTCCTCCATTTCTTTAAGAGAATTTTTCATTTCCTCTTTAAGCATCTCTATTATTTTCATAAAGTTATATTTAATATTGTTTTTTTTTCTGCTTTCTTTGGGTTAGGATGATCAGGTCTTCCTGTTGTATGACTACTGGGTTCTACTGTTACCATATTGCTTTTTAGAGTGTTGAATTAATTCTTGCATTGGTGCCTACCCATCTCATCCTCTAATTGGTGCTGGTAGTGTCTTCATCTCTTGGTCCAATCCTTGCAGTTGATGTCTGTGTCTTAGGGAGCTGTTCTTAATCTGTTCTATGCAGTTGCTGTCTGTGTCTCAGGCAGCTGCTGAGGTCTCTCTTGCCTGCTCTGTACAGTCATCACTGCCTGTGCTTCAGAGATCCTCTGAGGTCACAAGGGATAGGAGGGTTTGGGCGTGGAATGGGCCTTGTGGTTTATAGGGTCCGATCAATGGAGGGAGGTTGGAGCAGCCTACCTGCAGGAAACTTACCTGCTGGTTGACTAGTGAAGCTGAGGTGGGTGGGGGAGGGGCCAGAGTTTTGCTCCCTCCCCCAGTACTGAGGGCCTAGAGAGTGGGGTGCCCAGCTGACTGGCTGATCACTCACCTCTTGGTCCAATCTGTGCAGTTGCAACCTGTGCTACAGAGCTCTTCTGAGGTTGCAGGGAATGGGTGGGTTTGGGGACAGAGTGAACCTTGTAACTTACAAGGTTCAATCGATGGTTTGGGGGGCGGTGGTAAACCAACCTACCTTCTGGAAGCTAGCCTGCTGGCTCTCCATGGTTTCTTGATGCCATTGTTCCTCATCCTGGGATGAGACACAATATCATGGTACTGAGCATATAGTAAAGCAGAGAGACTATAGTAGTTACATTTTTGCTGCAGCTACAAGAAGTAACATGAAGGAGTTATTTCAGCACACAGATGCATGGGATGCATTCGATCATGCAGAGAAAGTTGTGGTAGCAGGAACTTGAGGCAGCTGGTCACACCGCATGCAGAGTCAATGTCTTAGGGTTTTATTGCTCTGAAGAAACACCATGATTCTGGCAACTCTTATAAAAGAAAACATTTCATTGGGACTGACTTACAGTTGTTTTAGAGGTTTAGTCCATTTTCATCATAGCAGGAAACATGGTGGCATGCAGGCAAACATGGTGCTGGAGAAGGAGCTGATAGTTCTACATCATGATCTGCAGGTAGCTTGAGCATGTAAGACCTCACAGCCTACCGCCACAGTGGCACACTTCCTCCAACAAGGCCATACCTACTCTATCCAACAAGGTCATACCTCCTATGTGCCACTCCCTATGTGGCATATTCAAACACATGAGTCTACTGGGGTCATACCTATTCAAACCACCACAGTCAGGAAATAAAGGTGGATACTGGTACTCGGCTTGCTCTCATTTTTATGCTGTCCAGGACCCAGTCTACAGAATGGTGCTGTCTGCCTGAAGGAAGGCTCTTCACAGCCCAATTAACCTAGTTTAGATAGTCCCTCACAGATTTGTCCAGAGAGTTGTCTCTGGTGATTGTAAATCCTGTCAAGTCGACAATTAACATCAATCATCCCAGCTTTTTATCTCTCGGTGTCCAGGAAGCAGGGAAAGGAAGAAAGATCCAGCGGCCACGAACAAGATACACATTCAAAGGCATAGCTTCCATGACATACTCTCCAACAAGGCCACATTTCCTCCTAGCCTACTTCAGTTATGAACTCAACAGTGATGGGTCAGTGCCCTCATAATCAATCAATCGGTAGTGCTACCCATCAATTAATACATGAGCCTTTGGAGACATCCTATAACTAAACCATAACATCTAGTTTTACTAGCCACATATTTTAAAATGTGAAAAAATATAAAATGAAGCTAAGCGTTTAGTGGATGAGTTCAACAAATACATGAACATTATTAAATAATTTATTTAATAAATATATTTAATGAATAATTAATAAAACTACCAAACCAGACAGTATATCTAAAGGGATCATTCAAAATCAACCCAGAAAGAAAAGAAAAATATATGTGGTAGAAGGTTAAGTAGAATAGAGTATAATATTTTATAATTCCAAATGGAGATGGTGAAAGGAAAGGATTGGGCAAAAGCAATTATTTCAGTAAATATCTCTAAGATTTTCCCAACCAACATGCCAACTCATACAAACTCCACTTGTCCAAATTAGGATAAATATGAAGATATACTTTGCATGTATGGACATATGTATAGTGAAACAGCAGACTCCCAAAGGCAATAAGAACTTACACCAATAGGAGAAAGAGAAGCTACCTAAAAGCCAGTGATGAACAGCGAACTTTTTACTATAACCAAAAACTAAAGAGACTATGGAATACTCTTTTCAGTATGCCGAGAACATGCTTGTTCCCCCAAGTAAAACACACACACACACACACACACACACACACACACACACAAACTTGCTCATGCAAAATCTTCATTAGAATAAGTTTAAAGAGTTTTAAATTTGGGACAAAAGAAATGATCCCCAATGGAAAACCGAGATTAAAGATAATGACAAATAGATAAGTCTAATAAAATTTTGAAATGGAATGAAACACAAGAGTACTGCCTTTGGGATTATTAAAACTTTATGAATATTAACAGGACTATATAGGCTGGGAGCTGGATTTTTTGTTAAATGTCTATTGGTAGTGAAAGAAAAGTCACTAGTTAACTTTAAAATTTAGTAACTTAAGTAAACAAGTAAGGTTTCTAGGGATGCCATGAAAAGCACAGAAAGAAGAAAGATGATTTCAAAATCAGTTGATGGAAAATATGAAAATGCTATAAGCAAGACCAAAATAGATGTATACAACAGCTTGTGCGGAGAAACAACACAGTCCTGGTTATACCAGTCAATCTACATGAACTAAGTCAAAAGACAAATAATTTTAGACTAGCTTAAAAGTTTGCTTAGCAATGGGCTACTGACAAGACACATATCTGAAATAAGACACAGAAATGACAAAAATCCAAGAGTATAGAAAAATTCATAGTGGTCAGATGCTAACCTAAAGAAAGTTATTGTATTAACTTTAGAAAAGAAACACAATTACAATAAAAAGGTCTAAAATGATAAATGCGAAATTTATCTAGAATCTTTTAGCTGTCAATTTGAATGTTACTAACTCAACAATGTAAATTTGTATACAGAAAAAATCCACTGGGTCTAGATCAATGGCTCAACAGCTAAGAGCCCCAGCTGCTCTTCCAGAGGACCCTGGTCTGATTCCCAGCACCTACATGGCAGCTCACAACTATCTGTGACTCCAGTCCAAGGTGATCTGATGCCACCTTTGGCCTCTGTGGGCATGAGGCATGCATGATATGTACTTACATAGATGTGGACAGAACATGCATACACATCAAATACTTTTTTAATTTAAAAAGAAAAAATAGTGGAAGCATGCTGAGACATCAGCAACCCTCATCGCATGGTGGAAGGCTTTATTACATCTCAAGTGATTGACAGACCCGTACAGTTAATAGGCTGAATCTGGATGGGATCTAAAAGTTGCTAAGTTCATTTTTTTCTCCAGAGCAAATAGAATATTCGTGGATGTTTACCACATCCTGGAGGATAAGTAAAGATACAACAAATATCAAGGGTTCTTATCACAGAAAGCATATTCTCATATCAAAATGGAATTATTAGAAATTCATGACCAAAAATTACAGACAAAGACATCATTTTTGAAAATTCATGAGACATGCTTCTAAAACTCCATAATTTAAAGAAGAAACTGTGTCAGAAATTTGAAAATTCCTTGAACAAAGTGATAATAAACATGCAAGGCACATATGTTGTGTGAGTGCAGCTTACACTAAGAGAAACTGTCTGGCATCCCGTTCCTCCATCAAAACTAAACACTGAACATTAATAGCATATGAGTGGTTAGAAAAAATCAGAATAAAAATAGTAGAAGAAAATCCCGAAGAAGGTGCTTTGCTTGCATATTTTAAACATCCCTAAACTGTCCGCGTGGTGGAAGTGGAACCAGAACCTGGAGAGGAAACACCAGGGTTGAAGTCCTCAGAGACTCAAGGTGGGTTGAGGACAGTGCTGGAAATGGTCAGGGACGCTGGCACAGATAGACACTGACATTTACATTGCATGAGAAGGGCCAGACCCTAGGAAATTATCTGTAGTTCATGATTGTGAAGAACCCAGAGTGGAATTTTTTGGTTACACTCTGACTCATCCTCCAGACATTTGGGTGCTCTTCTAGCTGCTGAGCCATCAAGCAGAAATGAACTCACACACTCCCTCCTTATGCAGGATGCAGGCTGGACTATTCTCATGATGGTGCAGAGCCCAGAATTAGAGTTTGTGATTACAACACGTTCTGTGCTATAAGACGATGCAGTTGTAGTTGTTGACTCAGTCCGGTTGTTGGAAACTTCCAAGTGTAGTCACTTAACAGAGATACAGTAAATCAATAGGAGGAGTATAAAAAGGCTCATTGATATGGGTATCAACAATTAAGAACATGCAGTGAATAAGTTTGTGCTATAACTTGAAAATATCAATAAACAATGCAAATTTGTGGAATGATATATTTATGAGAACTGATAGAAAGAAATCAAGACCTAACCCTCTCCCATGATCATGAAAGAAATTGAATCCAGAGTTTAAAATAGTCTCACAAATAAAAACCTAGGACCAGGTTATTTTACCATTACACACTGCCAAGGTCTCAAGGAACACAACACTTCAAATGTATAGACATTATTTGATCATACAGATCATAGACAAAAGATAAGCGCCCAACAGTAAAGCAACTTGCCTCATCTTCTGTAGCTAAGCATCTAGTGAGAGCCAGGTTTACAGCACAATTGTTGAAGATCTTAACAGTCCTGATGCATAAAAGACAGTTCTCTGACATTGTATTGCATGAGAAGGGCCATACCCTAGGAACTGTATTTTGTGTGCTTGTTCAATAAGAAAAAAACAGAACACACACAAAGTGTTTCTTAGATGAAATTTATGAGCTGTATGGAGTTGCTGTGTAGAAACATACAAAGCCTTGCCGGCAATTGTCCTTACAATTAATCCTTACAGTTGAACTCTTTAATATGAACCCATCCTCCTGTGGCAGGAACAGGAGCGATCAGAGGGGAGGAAAGAATGCCCCCTGCAGCCATGCCCCTATCAGTAGTGTCTAATCTGGCAGCCAGAGGACGGGGACCTCCTCTCCACCATGCTCTAACTGTGGTGATTCCTGGCTGGATGAAGCTGTTTGGTGTTGCTACATAAAAGAGAGTTAACCACAGACAGGGCTTTGCTGGGCAAGCCACAGGACGTACACAAGTCACGACTCCTGTCCAAGCACCCAGACTTTCTGTCTGGGGTTTCCCATGGGAGTTCAGAGCCTCTGACTTGGAATATTCTTTATCATTTGGCCCTTTAGACATGGCCTCCTACACTGATGACTCTTAAATAACATTTTCAACCTCCAGAACCATCCTGAACTATCTGTCCCTAAGACTGAATCACTGCCTTCATTTTTTAGTCTTTAGTCTGAGCCTCACTCCCTTTACCTGATATTTCTTAGCCTCTTCATTGGACCCTCCTGGGAAATGAGCCTCTTGCTTTGCATGATCCTGGCCCTTTTCCTGATGGAGCCAAGTACCACCTAGGATGGGAAGAAGTCTAGGTGACTAGCTGCACACTTTGGCCTTTGAAGGCATATCAAATCATTCACAGTTCTTCATCCACACAGTCTTTAACAACTTAATAAAGCCGGAGATTGCACCTGGGGTTCTCTCTACCTCTGACCATGACCACTCTAACCCCATGCAATAGTCTTCTATTGCCCTGTCTACCAGTTTTCACCCCCTTGTAAGCCTTCTCTCTCAGCCACGGGGATCCCAGTTCGCACCTGCCCGTGCCTCAGAAAAATCCCTACTCCACGGACAGGCAGGAGAAAAGAAGCAAAAGTGGAGGAGGAGATCGAGTAGCCCTCACAATGACATCGCTACCTTGGATCGAAAACACCCCCATGGATGGGAGTGTGGCTCAGTTGGGAAGGTGACTGCCTAGCATGAACAAGGAAAGCTCTGGGTTCCAGCCCCAGCACCACAGAAACCAGTAATGACCCCCGCAATCCTAGTACACAGGAGGTAGAGGTGTGAGAATCAGAAGTACAAGCTCATCCTTGGCTATATGGTGAGTTCCAGACCAGCCCGCGATATGCCAGACCCTACCTATAAACAAACAAGTGAACAAACAAACAAGCATATGTTCTCAGTTGCTGCAGGAAGACAGTCTAGTGTTTCTATGCCCATGAAATGCAGAGCCAGTGCCTTTCATTGCTATTTCCTGAGTTCTTCCCTTACGATTATCCTCTACAGCTCACAGTGCGATAGGCAAGCTAGCTGTTATTATCCTGACACTGCTAGGTGATTCAGCATGTTTATGTTGGCCCCGAGAGTTAATTCATCCTTATGCTTTATTATCTCATTATCATAATTATTATTTTTAACAACAACTATAAAAGAAGAAATAAATTTGGATAGTCCATAAACTATAAAGTGCTCTATATAAAGCATATGATCAATCTATCCATCGTCCACGTGACATTTATGTTATATAAACATGCTGTCGCCCATTTTAAACGGTGTTTTTTAGGCATGCACTAACTTATATATGTATATCCAGACCTTTTATTCATCTAGTGCTCAAAATCAGCACCGTAAAGGAAGAAAGCTGACTCAGGCTAACGAGAAATCAAAGAGCTAATTGGAAGGCATTTGGGGTTTCGCCACTCTGCCAGGTGGTTGGGTTTCTTTTTGTTTTTGTTTTGTTTTGTTTTGTTTTGGAAAGATGAGGTTTATTCAGCTTCCACTTTCGCAGGACTGTTCATAACTGAAGGAAGTCAGGACAGAAACTCAAACAGGGCAGGAACCTGGTGGCAGGAGCTGATGCAGAAGCCAAGGAGTGGTGCTGCTTACTGATTTGTTCTCAGAGATTCTTTTTTTTTTTTTGATATATTTTTTATTGAAAAAAATTCTGCCTCCTCCCTGCCTCCCATTTCCCTCCCCCTCATCCCACTCCTCTCCCCCACCCCCACTTCTCTCCCCCTCCCTCTCCAGTCCAAAGAGCAGTCAGGGTTCCCTGCCCTGTGGGAAGTCCAAGGTCCTCCCCCCACCATCCAGGTCTAGGAAGGTGAGCATCCAAACTGGCTAGGCTCCCACGAAGCCAGTACATGCAGTAGGATCAAAACCCAGTGCCATTGTCCTTGGCTTCTCATCAGCCCTCATTGTCCGCCATGTTCAGAGAGTCTGGTTTTATCCCATGCTTTTTCAGTCCCAGTCCAGCTGGCCTTGGTGAGCTCCCAATAGATCAGCCCCACTGTCTCAATGGGTGGGTGCACCCCTCACAGTCCTGACTTCCTTGCTCATGTTCTCCCTCCTTCTGCTCCTCATTTGGACCTTGGGAGCTCTGTCCGGTGCTCCAGTGTGTAACTGTTGTGAAGCAAGCTAGAGGCTTTTCGCACAGCTGAGGCCATCTGCATTGCCATCTCCGCGAGCTGCTCATGCCTTTGGCCCACTTGCCTAGTGTTGGTAATCTCTGCTTTTAGGAGCAGTAATGCTTTATCTATCATATACTTTGAACTTCCCGCCCAAGTGTGTTACCTCACTTTTGTTTTTGCTGTGAAAGAACTGTTTGCTTTATTTTATTTATTTGAGGCGAGGACTTATAGGCAAGGCTAGCCTTGACCTCACTTGACTCAGTTTTGCCTCAAACTTATAATCCTTCTGCCTCCACTTCTTGCATTACCACACCTACCCTTAGCTGCCTTTTCAAAATCAAGCAACTGTATCAGCCTTTCCCTTCCTATCCAGGTCCTTAGGAAATCTGACCCATTCCCGGCTGCAGAGAACTTCGTCTACATTTTCTACTTGCATATTGGATTTCTCATTTCATCTTTGATTTTTCTCAGAACTAATCCTGACATAGTGTGAGGGATGGATCCGTCTTGTTTTTCTCCGTGAACATCCGACCACGTGCTGTCTTCATCCATTTCCTGTTGCTATAGCAAAATTCTGGAGCGTGGGGGATTTTAAAAGAATAGATGCTTGCTTTTGCTCGTTTGACTTTCTCAAGTAGTTTCCCTTCGTGTGTGTGTGTGTGTGTGTGTGTGTGTGTGCGCGCGCGCGCGCGTGCACGCGTGCACCCGTGCGCACGTGTGCCTATGTTTCACAGATGTGATGATATATTGCCCTCCAATTCCACTCCCAGAACCAGGAGAATCATCCTGGTCCCCACGATCAGTGTCACCATGGTTAACAGTGTCTAACAGGCCACTGGAAAACTGTCACTGGCTTCATGTTTCTGAAACCTTCTGTCCACTTTGACTGTAAAGCCTTTGTGGGTTCTTTGATCCAGCAACTCCAACAACAGGAAGTGCACAACTCGGAGACCCTGCTCACACTTTTAAGGTGATATTCCTAAAACATAGACAAATAAGAAAACAAATTCTGAATTTTAAAAGTACAAATGGAATTTTAAAAGTACAAATAAGAGAGGTAAAGGCAGGAGAATCAGAACTTCAAGGCTATCGTTGGCTACATGGTGAGTTTGAGGCCAGCTGGGAGTAGGTGAGACAATGTATTAATTAGTTATATTTGGTTGCTCTGATAAAATTCCATGACCTAAAGCAACTAAGGAAGAGTCTATTTTGTTTATAGTTCCAGAGGACTTGATGTTCATAATGGCAGGGAAAGTTAGGTGGCAGGAATAGGAAGCTGAGAGATCACATCTCAACCTTACACAGGAAGGGGAGAACGCAAACAGGAAGCAGGGTGAAGTCATGAACTCTGAAAGCCCACCCCGTTGATGGAATTTCCACAACATGGCTGCACCTCCTAGAGGTTCCATAACCTCCCCAAACAGCACCGCCAACTGGGGAGCAAGTGTTCAAACTCTTGAGCCTATGGGAAACATCTCATTCAAATTGCCACAGACATTGTCTCAAAAGCAAAAATTAAATGGAAATGATCACATGTGAATAACAGTGAAAAAAAATAAACTACAGAAAATGAACATAGTGAAATAGGAAGAAAAATCTTGCTGAAGAGATGAATATTTAAGAATTCAGGCCTGAAAAATCTGATTGAAGGAAGCAAAACTGAGTGGGCATTGTTGACACAAAAGAAACCTGTGTAAGGCGGTCACGGTGGCACAGTGTGTTGTGCGTGGAAGCAGGCAAGGCAGAGGCATGCCTTTATTTGATAACAAACCACTCTTTTGTTGGTAGGTGTTCTTATATAAAGCTACAGTTTTCATAATGACATTTTAAATCAAATATACCACGTAGTCTAACCATATCACTCCCCACACCTAATCCTCTCTCTACTCTTAGCCCCCTTCCCCTCTCAACACATCAAATCCTCGCTCTCTACTGTCAGCTCAACACCATCCTCAGCTCCTGGTGAGTTTTTGGAAGTTAGCCTGGGTGGAGACATTGTCTTTAATTAATTAATTAGTTAATTGACTGGTCAATTTGAAAAGACACGGTACGATAATCAATTAATAAATGTCCCCCACAGAGCTAATGCTCTGCTTGGCTTTGTGCTGTCTGTCATTGGCTCCGTTACTTGTCTTCTCTCTGTGGCAGAGAAAGAAGAGCTGAAAAAGAAGCAAACATACAGGAGGTGCTGGGTCACAGCCTCTGTAGACAAGCATACATGAGGTCCTCGGTCACAGCCTCAGTGTAGACAAACATACAGGGGGGGTCCTTGATCACAGCCTCAGCACAGAGAAACATACAGGAGGTCCTAGGTCACAGCCTCAACACAGACAAACACACAGGAGGTCCTCAGTCACAGCCTCAGCACAGACTCCATCATGGTGGGGAAATCACGAGAGCAGTAACTTGGGGCATCTGGTACATTGCATCCACAATTAATCAGAGAGTGGGGTCTGGAGAGGTGGTGCCGAGGGCTAGCACACTGACTGCTTATAGAGAACCTGGATTCAGCTCCCAGCACCCACATGGCAGCTCATGACCATCCCTGACTCCAGTTCCAGGAGACCCAACCACCTTTTCCAGCCTCCATGGGCACCCTGGGCACCAGGCATGCAGATGATACACATACATACATGTGTACAAAACACACATGTAAACCAAAACTAATCTTAATAAGCAGAAAGCAATGAGTCCTAGTTCTCAGCTCCAATTTTATCCAGTCCAGGACCCCAGATCACAGGTATGGCACCTACATTTGGGGAAATCTCCTCATTATTTTTAGTTTAGGATAATCCTTCACCAGCATGACTGGAGGCTAACCTAATCTTGATAATCCCTCATAAGTGTACCCAGAGGTGATCTAAGGTTATCTAGATCCTGTCAAGTTGACAACCAGTATCGACTGTCACAATAACTAACTTACCAGTATCGACTGTCACAATAACTAACTTATGACAAAAACCAGGAGAGAACAGAATTCTTAGCCTCATTTTGCAGATGACATCACTGAGACTCAGAAATTTGTCTCACTTATCCAGGTCTCTCAGAGAAGTGGTACACCTGACTATGGTGGCAGTTTGGCCTGATCTCAAAGACTCTAAATTACCTCCCTGCACTCCCAGAATGCAAGAGAGCAGAGGACATTGGATGCCCCATAAGAAGGCCTCTGTGTGGGCGGTTGGTGTGGAGGAGTGATGACAGAAATAGAGAGGATAGGAAGCGGGCAATTTATAGGTACCATTTGACCAGAGAGAGAGGTGAGGTGATTCCTTGACGGCTGCTGGTCGAGTGCCCAGTGATAGACAAGGCCAAGTGTCAGAGCTTCAGGAGAGCTTGGACTTGACTAGAGAGAGCTTCTGGTCTGCCTGTTCCCTTCTGGGTGGTCTACTCTATTGGAATGTGTGCTATGAGCCATGGCCTTCTAGAATCCATGGCTTCTCAAATTCCCGGGGCCTGTAAGATACGAGTTACCAGAAGCCTACTAGGCCCAGATCTCTAGGTTGGTGCGTACCCCTTGTCTGAACTGAGACAATCTTGTCTGAACCAAGAGAATCTTGGTGCCAACCCAGAAACAATTTTTCCGCCCTTCCCCATGGCTCCAAGCAAGTATCTGAATCCACTGTGTGGCAGCCCCAGTACACTTCTACAATCACCAAGCAGCAGCCGAGCAGACACAGCTCCACGGTACATTGTAAAAATTTTACGTTTAGTGAAGATAAGTGCAAAATTAATCCCTAAAGAACAAAGCAATTTTAAAAAGCACATAATGAAGCAATTAGCTCAAGACGGTGGGGAGCAGAGGTAGGCACCCTCCCTCGGAGGACTGGGCTGGGAGGGGTCTTCACACCAAGGTTTTGTTCCTCGTGCTGTTCAGTGAAGCAGCCATGAGAAGCGGGATGATGAGACACACGGACAGGATGGAAGCTGACAAAGGATTCTGGGAGTCAATTCGAAGGAAAGTTTACTTTCTGAATAATCTAAGGTCAAGGGAGGAAAAAGTCATAAAAGCCATTATTGAGACAATCCCTAGAATTTCTTCACAATCTGCAAATTAAATAGGAAAAATGTCAACACTGAATTTCCCAGTTTGGGAGAAAAAACAAAAGCAAAAGAATTAAAAAATTAAAAAGATAAATAAAACAAAAACGAATAAATAGAAGCCAGCAATTCTGTTAAAGTCCCTGGGACACCTTCCTTGTCTGTGTTTCTCTCTCTTTTCTTCTTTTCTTGCAAACAAAACAAAAAAATCTTTAAAATTACGTGTGTGTGTGTGTGTGTGTGTGTGTGTGTACGCATGCATGTTGAGGCACTTATAGAAGTTAGAGGGCAACTCCATCTACCCGTGAATTCCAGGGAGTGAACTCAGGTTCTTAGGCTTAGTGGCAAGCCCCTTTACCCACTGGGCCATCTGACCAGCCCCTTTCTGTCCTTTCTTTAGCTGGGCTGGCCTGCTGGTTTGTTTCAGTGGCTGGAAGGGTGCTTCTTAGGAACTGTTTGATTATAGTTCTAATGCCCCAGGCTTGGAGCAAGGAACAATGTCACATTGCAGGAATTGGGTTCTTCTCCCTTCCTCTTCCTCATTTTCATCATTATTGTAATGCAGATACTGTCATGATTTCCTTAGACAAGACTCTTCTCACCAAACAGGGAGTCTGTATGAGTCTGAGCTAGGTCCTCTGCATATATGTTATGGCTGTGTAGCTTGCTGTTCTTACAGGATTCCTGCCAGTGGGAATGGGGATGTGTTTGACTCTTTTGCCTGCTCTTGGGTCTCTTTCCCTTCTACTGAGTTGCCTTGTCCAGCCTTGATATGAGGGTTTGTGCCTAATCTTTTTGTAACTTGTTATTCCATGTTCGGTGGCTATCCCTGGGAGGCCTGCCTTTTTTTTTTTTTAAGGAGATGGAAAAGTGGATCTGGGGAAGAAGGGAGTTAGAGAAAGACTAGGAGGAGGGAAGGGAAGGAAAACTGCATGGGAGAAGAATAAAAGAGAAAGATGCTTTCTTCTTAGGGATAATGGCGTGATGTGATAAGACAGATGCCTTTTTAAGGATCAAGTCATAAATGTGTAATTATAAATCACAAGTGTACTGTGCTTGCCAGCTCGAGCTCCCCAACAAAGCCTGCTAAGCTGCACTAAGTGGCTGTGGTTGTACACATTTCCTCTCTTGGTATTCTGGAGCTGAGAGGCTAGACCAGGGTGCAGGAGGACCAGACCTGGTCAAGGCTCCCTTTCTGGCTTCTAAACAACCACTCCTCACCTTGTCTTCCCTGGCAGAGAGACAGTTCCTGGTGTCCTTTCCTTTCAAGTACACCTTGTGGACCAAGGATCCTGTCATGACATCATTTCACCTAGTCACCTCCTTACTGTTCCTCTCTCATATTGTACCAGTGATGAGGAGGGAGGACCCAGAAGCCTGGACTCAGTGGAAGGACTGACTGTATTTGCTGACATATTGGGTGTGGAAGAAGAGGAAATCACGATTCCGGCAAATTATGGGTTTCAAGTATGGGCTGTTATATGAATGAGGGAAGGTGAAGGACAGATGGGGAGGAAGAGAAGAAAATCAAGAAGTCTGGCTTGGACCAGATGAACTTGAGATGTCTGAGTAGTATGTGAGATGGGACGGAGGCAGCTGGGCATATCGGTCTCCGCTGTGGAGGGTTACAGTCTCCTTCTGCCTTGAACAGCACCCAGCGTAAGTGAGCCTCCTAGCTGAGGGTCTTACGGTGCTGGTAAGCATGAGAATACTTAGGGGTGCTAAGCCCGTGATAGATGCTGATGTAAACTTCTACCGTTAGCCACTGAATCCCCACAGCTGCTCTTGGAATTGGTTGTTTCTGTCTCCATTCTCCATACAAGGAAACCGAGAAGGTGAGATGAATTGCCTCCAGGCATAAATTCAGCAAAAAAAAAAAAAAACAAAAAAAAAACAAAAAAACGGGAATTAGGTGATTTTGCACCAAAATGTTTGACCCTGAGCCTGCACTCAGAACCATGATGAAGTCATGTCTTCCAAGAGGCGGCATACTTCTGGTCCTACTCTGCTTCTGAAGTATGATGTGACCTTGAACTTCACCTGGGAAGTGATGGGAATGGCTGGCGCGTTCCCCTTCAAATACGCTCTTCCGCGATGCTGATTCCCCCTGTAAAGTCTGTTACTAATGTAATGCCGCCTGGGTGCTTTTCGGCAAGGACATTTGTGCAGGTGCTCAAGTTGACAATTCATTTGGATATGTGTTAAGGACAAAGGCCTTTCAAAGTCATCCTGGCACACAGCTGTGTAGTTAGTTTTCTCACTGCTGTGGCAAAATGCATCACCAAACAACCCAAGGAAAGAACGGTTTGTTTGGCTTGTGGTTTCAGGGGACTTGCAGTCCACCATCATGGCTGACTAGCAAGCAGGAGGAACTTACCAGGAAGGAGCCAGGGATGGCACACTGCAAAGACCCTCTCTCCAGCCAGGCCTCCCAAAATAGGAATACAACATTCAAATAGTTAAGTCTGTAGGGGGAAGTCTACAGCCAGCCCATAATATCAGCTTTTGTTATCTGAATTCTAAGCACATGAACAGATAAGCTTCTTATAACAAATTGCATTCTGGGTAAAAAAAAAATGAGTCCCTGGACTTCATTTCCACAATCTTTTTTTTTAAAAAAATATTTTATTCATATGTATGTGTCTGTGACTGCTAGTGCACCATGTGCATGCATATGCCCTCAGAGGCCACAAGAGGGTTTCCTATTCCCTAAAACTGGAGTTGCAGGTGGTTGTGAGCTGCCTGCTATGGGTACTGGGAACTGAACTCAGATCTACTGCAGGAACAACCAATGCTCCTGATGGCTAAGCCGTCTCACCTGTTCCCATCTCTACCATTTTAATAACAAACTGGGGAGCCCCACTGGGACAAACCTGGTGGGGTGTACCTGGACCAGATGCCCAATTCCAGGGTCTGACTTCTACCTGCCCCATCTTAGTGACACCAAACCCATCTGTCATCAGACTGTGCCCATCCTAGGAATAACAGAGTGTGTGCTTCCCTCCTGTGCTCCTGGTTGCTCTGGTTTCGGAAAGGCTCCTGCAGGCTTACCATGGCACTTGTCTTGGCATTGACTCAGAGACATCCTTTGAGGCAATGTCATTCTTTGGGGAGGAGGGGCATCTGTTATGGACAGCCAGCTTGAATGTGATTGGGACAGGCTAATGAACCATTCATATGTGTGGGATTTGCTTCTGATTAGATTAAGCCTCCGAGAGAGGAAAAAAAAAAACAGACACTGATTAGAGACATAAAAAAGGAAACGCTTTAAATGAGTAAGGAGCTCATCTTCACATAGCAAAGTAGAAATTAAACACAGTCCATGGGTCTGCTCTGCAGAGCAGCTGGAAGGAAAGAGAAAGCGGTTCACAGAGGAGGGTAGTGCACAGCTACTGAGAGGGCCTTAACCCAGATACAAAAAGTAAATAAATGGGCCCCGTTAGATGGAAGGAGTGACTCCTCTTACCAAGGAACGGTAAGGTTTGATTTGACTGTGCAGAGGTTGGTCCTTGACTTTGGGGCATTCAAACTTAGCACCAGGGATGATAATGACGCCAGAGATTTTGGTTCAAAGCAAAGATGTGACTAGAGTAGCTGGCACATGTGGTTAGGGACAGCATGGCCTTTGGCTAATGGTCTCTCTCTGCTCTTCAGGTTTCTACTAGAGCTTCGTTCTATGGGAATATCTGAACTAATCAAGTCCCTTCCCAGGATCTTGTAGCCGGATGCTCTGAGGGTCAACCCCAGCTAACATCTGTATCTTCTGGCCAAGGGCTGCAGCCATGGTTACAGCCCAGGCCTCGGCAGCTAGCTCACTCTGTCATTAACATGATTGCCACAGGGCTACTGTCAATAGCTTTCTGGGTAATGTATGGCTGTGTGATCTCCAAGCCACCACCTTCTCTCCTTTCTCCCTGCTAGTTTTTCCTCTGGATTTCTGCTTTGTTTTTAACTCTGTTCCAGGCTCCCGTCAGTAGCCTCTTTTGCAGGGGCTCCAACACTCTCCTTGAGCCTCAGACACTAGATCTTTCTGTCTGTGTTTTCGGCCTCTGAGCGGTCTCATCACCTTGAATTGGGATGTCTACTTGCTCCCTATGCTAGGACCTTCCTTCTATAAAGTCAGAATTGAGTTCCTGTACCATGGGGCCATCCTTCTCTTTATAGATAGGAACAATCACAGATTACAACATCAGAGGCCAACCTCAAAGATGCCCCCCGGAGCTCATTGTCTGCTCATACCGCAGCTCCCTGAGGGATGGGAGACTCGATGGGTAGCCTTCATTCACACAGTGACTTAGGGGTTCTGGTTGTTTCTTTTGGGGGTTCACTGTCTTTGAACTTCAAGGTCTCTCTAGCTTAAATATGCAATGGATAGGTCGGCTGACAGAAGAATGCGCCATGACAATTCTCAACAACATGGATACTCTCCAGCCCGGCCCAGGAAACAGCAGAGGGCATTTTTTCTCTCAGGTTGTTGGTGTGAGCTGCTCACAGTCCCTCCAAGGGAGCAGCAGATGCCCTTGAGAAACAAGCGCCTCTGCCATAGCCTTGGGAACACCCTCACCCCACAATATGTTCAGGTCTGTCATCTCCCCTTTCAAATAGGAGACATGAGGTAGCCAGGGGTAAGCATTGCTTTACCCAGAGTCAGGAGAGCTGCCTTGAAATCTCCATAACCACGTACAGGAAAAGAAGCCCTAGAGGAATTCATGTCCTGGGTCTCCACAGCCCTAATACGATTGGTCAGAGCACTGAGGCACTAGGCACTCAGGAGACTGGGGAGTGGGGGCCTCTGTACATGCCTGGCTAGTTTGCTGAAGCCATGCCTCTTCAGGTGTCCCAAACTGGCTTCTGGGTTTCCCTGAAAATGTGCAGCTGTTTCTGCACAGGCAGACCCCTGCAAAACAGCTCTCAGACGTTTCGGTCTAGCTCATCTCTCCTTGACTTTCCTGCTTTCTGACGATTCTGAAGGAGTTCTTTGTGATGGAAACCTGCCTGAGTGTCCGTTGGGACCGATCCAAACATTCAGACCGTTCAGGGACACCAACTGAGAAGCTGCACCATGTTTCCAAGGAACAGGCAACTCTTTGGGAATATTCGTTGCTGGAAAGCAGCTTTAGAAACTGGGACCCCAGGGAGTGTTCTGTGAGGGCTGGTGGAAGACCCAGCGTGGCCAGATCTTACAACTGTTCCCTAATGCAGGAGCACACAAAGGTAAATAAAACCATTTTATTAAGGGGCCACAATGAAAAGGGACAAATTCATAAAGTACAGAGAAAGGCTGAGGCTGCGGCTGATCCGGGGCTTCTTTCAGCTGCTCTGGGTCTCCCCTTATGCCAAGCAAGAGCCAGAGCAAGAGAGTGGGCTTGCTCCTTCTTCCAGCTTATCAGTCCCCACATAGACCCTCGGACCACACCCTAAGGACTGAGTAAATTTCCACAACAGCTCCCCTCTGCTTTAAATATCTGCCCTCGGAAACCTAGGGCAGTGCCAATGAAGCTCACAGAGTAAGAAGGAACGAAGCCCAACTTTGATCCTTCATGAATAGAGAAACTGTTAATTGAGTGTCTCCCACATGCCTGGCTCTGCATGGGCCTTGGAGTAAGGCAAAGGTGAGTCTTCTCCTAGAGTGGGCCATTGTGGGTTAATGACAGGAAAGGAAAACAAACAAAACCTACCATCTCACTAACAGTCAGGCGAAACAGCGAAGGAAAACTGTGGAGAGAATTTCTACCCATGTCACTGATGTCAAATGGTGACAAGGGGGCTGGGTAGAAAGCTCAGTAGTTAAGAGCACTAAATACCCATGCAGAGAACTGAAGTTTGTTTCCCAGCACCCATGTCAGGTGTCTTACAACCATCTGCCACCTGCAACTCCAGCCCCTGGGGACCCAATGCCCTCTTATGACCTCCACAGGCAAAGCATCTACACTCATTCACACATGCATGCATGTGCACGCGCGCGCGCACACACACACACACACACACACACTTAAAAATAAACCCTTAAATGAAAAAGTTGGTAAGGACACGAAACAACATGCATCTCATTTATGCTGGTGGGAGAGAGATCAAAAGGCATCATTTGAAACAGCCCCTCCTTCCCATGGGCAAGTTGACTGTGTACCTCACTTGTACTGGAGACACGCTGCTGTGGCAAAATGCACAGAGTGGTGCCCACTCGAGCCCTGGGAGCTATGTATAAGAGTGTTCCCAGGAACTACCCACAACACTGGAAACAATCCTGCCGACCAACAGGAGGAGAATGCATAAATAAACCAGTGTGTATTTATAGAATGGGATGCTGGGGTGAGAAAAATAAGTGAACTAAGAAGAAAAGGGCACATGCAGCGGTTCTGTTTATGTAGTGTCCAAAAACAGCAATGTGTGGGTTAATTTAATGGTAAGAAAATTATCACCCAACATCAGGATACTGGGTTACCTTTGGGTAATTTTCTAAGAGGTTGCCAAGGAAGCATTGTTTCTGAAGACAGGAGGTATGCCGATGTTTATATAGTGTGCATTTAAACTGTACACAGGGCCAGTCTTCTCTCTGTTTCTCGCTCTTCCTCTTTCTCTCCCCTCCCTCCCCCATCTCTATTTCTCTCTGTGTCCTCAGAGTTATATCTGCCTAAGAGAAAGTATAAGGAATGTTCCTGGAAAGGTCATTTAGCCAACATTAGGGTGTCCGGGGGAGGTAGATGAGAATTTCAGAGATGTGTTATATACTCACAGAAAAGAAGCAGTTCCAGGGAAAAAGGTGAGGACAGGGATCCATGAACATGGTCTACCTCGGGAACTGAGAGAAGCTAGTGTAGAGAACCGGCTGTAGAGTGGGAGATGGCGTTTTCAGGGAATAGAAGTGTACTCTAAGGGATCCTGGGAGTCTGGTTAGGGAGAGTGATTTTGTCTAGAAACTGAAGATTTTCAAATTCTGTAGACTTTTGGACAGAGGGTATTTCTGCACTTACGCTGTCTTTATCTAGACTCCTCCTCTGCCTCATGCACCTGATCTTGGCTTACTGATCTTTAGCCTTGCTCAGATATAGCCTCCATTTCCTTATTTTTTACCCCTGCAGGGCTGTGACTGAGTAAGGATAGTGAAATACTGTAGTTGGCATTTTCTTTGGCACCAACCAGCTCCCAAATAAAGACACAGAGACTTATCATTAATTATGAATGCTTGCCCTTAGCTTAGGCTCATCCCACCGTTGCTGGGCCCTAATGTCTTCCTTGGGGGAGAGGGGGAGAAGGCATCAGTGACATAGACTCTGGGAGTCTGGTGAAAGAGATCCAGCAGAATCATCTGTTCAGCAATGGGGAAAGCCTTATATACACTCTCAGCACCCAGGCAATCCAATCTGCTGACATTGCGTGGTCACCCCTCATTGACTAAGCAATATCAGAATCCCTGACAGCCCCAGGCAGACTCCAGGTGGCTCCTCTTGGCCTGGTAGGTCTTAACTTCCTACGTTCCACTAGCTCTTCTAACCTCACTTAACCTGTTTCCATCCATCTGTATTTTACCTTGGGGCTTCTTACCTTTCTTTTATTCTGTATGTCCTACCTTCCTGCTTCCTCCACTCTCATCTGGCTGGCCCTGGTGTCTCACTGTCATCTCCTTTTCTTTCTTCCTCATTCTCTGTCGAGCCTAGATTCCTCCTCTGCTTATTCTCTCTGCCCAGACGTCCTGCCTGTACCTCCTTCCTAACTATTGCCCATTCAGCTTTTTATTAGACCAATCAGATGCCTCAGGCAGGCAAGGTAAACAAATTCAACACATCTTTACATAATTAAAGAAATATTCTGTAAACAAATGTGACACATTTTTACATGGATAAACTAATATTCCACAACAAGATACCTGTGGTACAAAGTTGAAGGACACCCTGAAAGAGAGGGCCATGTCTGTCTTGTCCATATTTCTGCTTACCTGCATCTCTGACCCCTAAGTCAGTCTCAAATTGGGTCTCTGGTCCTCCCATACCCTTCTCAGGCCTTAGCCCTGACTGCATTAATTTCCTCATCTTCTTCCCATCCTTCCCAGTTTGGGCTTTCCACTGTTGTCTCTGATATTCATGGCCAAGCTAGTGAGACAGCTGCGTATGAAAAGATTAGCCACTTCAGCCAAGAAATCAGGACCGCGTGAGTGATGTTACTCTTATGTTCAAAGAGTTTGGAAGAATGGAGCCAGGCTGGCTCTGGATGGATGGAGAGTAGGGAAAGAAGTTTTATGGGCTGGGAGAACTGGAGCGACGTTGTTCCAAGAAATAAGAACTCATTAGTGTCACAAGGAGACACCAACCGAAGGGGCCATGGTTATAAGGTGCAAGGCTGGGAATGTCACTACTCACTAATCTACCTTACCCATTGTTAGTACAACTAATACATTGTTCTTTCTGTGGAGAGAGCCTCATGACCCTCAATAGACTGGGGCTGAGACAATAAATAGCTCAGTCAGTAAAGTGCTTGTATTTTGAACTTGAGGACCTGAGTTTAATCTCCAGAACCCAGGCTTAAAAAATATGTGTGGTGGCGCGTGCTTGTCATCCCACCTTAGGATAACCAGTGAGCCCAAAGTCTCAGTGATAGACTGTATGTCATAAAACAAGGTGGACAGTGCCTGAGGAACAGTACCTTGGTTGATTTCTGACATCTATGTACATTCATATAAACACATGATCCCACACATAGACACACACACATGCGTGCACCTGCACATATACACTGGCACAAAGGCACTCATATGCACACACACATACATACCTACATACACAGATGTACACACATGCATATTCCTATATACATGCTAATACACACAAAGAGACATAAACAAAACAGACACATGTGTGCGCACACACACACATGAGAGAGAGAGAGAGAGAGAGAGAGAGAGAGAGAGAGAGAGGGAAGGAGAGAGCGAGAGAGAGAGGGAGAGAGAGAGAGAGAGAATCCTTCTCAACAGATGACATGAAAGCAAATGGATTGAACATAAAAGCACATGAAACCATCTTGTTGTCCCGCCTCAGTGTCTCCCAACTGTGACTCAGGCTGTGGCTCTGTGAGTTGTATCTCAAGACCCAGGCATCATTTGAGGTATGAGACTTCTCAAAGTAAGAATGGAAGGGGAAGGGATCTAAAGAGTCACGGAGTTTGTCAACCCCCATGTGATAGCTTGGTAAGTAACGATTAGCACAGGAATGTTGATTATGGAAGCGGCGCAGACCTCACCCTTTGCACCAGTCTCGGAGAGAGAAAGAGACCAAACTCTTCCTGAGCCCCCTCAGCAGGGCTGGCTTTGCTGGTGAGCGGTATTCATATTGAATTTCCCTTAAATCCCCCAGGTAACCATTATTCCCAGTAAAAGAGCAACTGGCAAGCATAGACAAGTAGAACTCAGTGGCTTATATGCAGCAGGGTCAGGATCTGTGCCCTTTCCCACCAGCCTCTAGAAACCTGGGCTTCTTTGCAGCCCCACACTGAAACCTGAAGCCTTTGCAGAGCTGGTAACAAGATCAGGGTTTTCTAGGAAGGGCTGGCAGTGAGGGCTTTTTCCTGTGACACTGTTGTTCACACTCTGCCATGGGCTCTTGGTCACCTCTGGAGATCAGGGCCAGTAGCTCCTCCGGAGGCATAGCCAAGCTAGTTAAAACTGTGTCCCTGTAGTCAGTGAAAGCCCAGGACCCTCAAATTCACTTATTCAGATAACAGTTGTTGAATACCAAGAAACAGGTCTGGCACATACAGGGGAAAACACACAGACATATCCTTGCTTTTCTAGTGGTTACAGTCCAATTCTTAAAGACAAATATTTAAAGAATAAGTACATATACCAAAATATGAATGTTTTATTTAGGGATGTGGACACTAAGGGTATCCCGAGATGGTCTAACCTAGTAATGGTGGGTCAAAGAAATGTCAAGTTGGCCAGCAATTATTCTAGGCAGACGGGTTAGCAGGGTTGTGAAGGCAGAGGCTGGAAGGGGCTTGGTGTGTGGTCTAGGATCATTTTTCTCAATGGCCAACAGAGAAGAAGGGACCCAGCCTGGGGTTGGCTTGTTGCCTAATGTCCCCAGTATCTGTAGACTTATTGCACACCCTCACCTTAATGTGACTCTTGCTTGCCTGTTGCCTGTGACCTCTTGGTCTTTTTTCCTCTCCGCCACTCCCTTGGTACACACCTCTCCTCCCCTCTCTTCATGGATTCCCCACCCCTGAAACTCACCTTTTCTCCAGTGGCCCTGCCTCTATGAACCAATCTTTTCTGTGCATGTCCTCTAACTGACTTGTGACCTGCCATTGGGCATTAGGTATTTCCTGTGCCAAGGACAGCTCTCCCATTTACTCATCCTCTGCCTGCCCCCAACCCCCATGGAAGCTTCCTGACATCGCATAGCTTGAACACACGTGATTTTTTTTTCCTAACACTGCTGAGCATCCCAGAGAGGAACTCTAAGGTCATTGGTGAATAAGACTTCAGAGGTTCTCTTGGGTCCGCAGAGCCACGTGTCGCCCAGGAATAGATAAGCGCAAGCCTTTTCTAATTGACTTCAGTGTCATTGGCAGGGTCCAAAAGTTTATGTGTATACAGGCCAAATCTACACCTCTACTCAAAAGACCAGATGCTGCCAAGAGCTCACAGGCCACACCTCCCTCCATGGACAGGCTCAGCATAAGGGAAGAGACTGTGGGTCCCCTGAGTAAGCAAGGGCTCCCAGTCTCTGAGGAGCATCATTCTCTGCTGGTGTGGTCACCTGATCTCGGCAGCCAATTTACTCATCAAACGTGAATTGCAGAATAAGTCAAATGACAGCAATCTTAATAACGATCATAAAACAAAGGCACAGACTAAGAGTTCCAGGAACTACTATGTGACTTGATGAGGCCAGAGTTAGGTCCAGAGGCACCATTCCTGTGGTACCATGGCAGGACGAACACTGCCTGAGATGCCCTGCCCTCGTGCCTGAATCCTTTCCTTCCTCCGTCACCTTCCACGTGGTCTCCATGACACAGCAGGCGCAGGGCTGAGCACCTCCCATGCTGCATCATCACCCTCCCTTGCTGGGCGGAATGGGGCTTCAGGAGGGCATACAACCTGCCAAGGTACACGGCAGTTTCTAGCAGAGGTCAAATTCGGAATCTCATTCTCACGGACACCAAAGCTGTGCGATTAAATGTGGTGTTCGGCTCCTAGCTGCCACTGTCCCGCCTTTTCCCAGGAAGCCATGATCTACTATGAGACCACTTAGAAGTACACGTCAGAAGGAAAATTTGATGAGGGCATAAAGAGCATTTTGAAAGAAGAGAGATGATTAAACAAGCAGTTGGTGGGAGGGGAGGAGATGAGACCACAAAGCAGAGGGTGGGGAAGTGACTTTGAACCTGTCCCTGGACACTCACTGGGTTTAGGAAGCTGGGTGGAGTGGAAAACCTCATTGCGTGTGCTGAAGTCTAGCTGATGAAGGAAGAACTGAGTGTAGGATGAGGACTCAGTGTGCTCATCCTATCCACTGTGCTGGGGAGCACCATTTAACGTGGGGAGAGGGTGAGTGGTGCCACCAACCTGGCTCTGGTTACCATGGCAGGCACACACGCTCTTAAGGGCGAAAGGCAAGTTGACTCTGAGAAGCAGGACTCCCGCCAGAGCACGGCAGTGAATAATGTCCTATTTTGCATTGTTAAAATATGTCGAGGATTTCAGTTGCAGGAAAAAACTTACCCTGGTTACTGTGTGTTGTCAGTAATGCTGTCACAGGATTCACGGGTTCTAAGGGCAAAGTGCCCTGAAGTTGCACTGTCTCTAGGATAGGTGAGTCCTAGCAGAAAGGGGCACAGCCTGGAGACTGTCATGTTCCCTCTCCTGGCCCTCAGAGTCAATTCCTGGAGATGCCAACGGCTCTTAAAACATGGTCACCCGTGAGGAGCATCAGCTCTGCCTTCATCTTCTTTGGGATCTCTTTGCATTGTAAATACCATCTGTGTGCTTTTGGATAATCAGCCTTTTCCAGTTGTTTCTCACCTGGTGTTGGAGATGACGGCAGAGACCTCACAGGCTGCTCTGAGGCTTCTCCGTATAATTTGTATGGTTGTGAACAGGTTTGACCAAGGTCTCGTAACGTACCAGTGCATTGTGTGTCATCAATTTAATCCTCCCCAGTACTTCATGATCCCCGAGGAGACAGAAACATAGGCACAGTGAGTCAGGGTGACAGCCAGTATGAAGCAGAGCTCAGAGCTGGACCGAGGCAGACTGGTTGCAAACCTCAGTTGGCAGCAGTGTGTTTAACTGCCTACGCCTCAGCCCCACCCTGCCCCCAATGTATACCTCAGGCCTGGAACATAGCTGTCACTCAGTAGGAATTCTTGTCTCCTTTTATTGACCCTGAATAGTATACTAAGGGACAAATGATCAGATTTCCTCCCTGTAACCATGGCTATGGAGATCTTGTAACACTGATCAGAGGGGGAAGAGGACTTCCTAATCAACACAGCCAATTAGATAAACCTAAATCTTGCCAGGTCCTGGACCAGCACTTACTGCTGTTAATGGACAAGTGTCAAACACAGGAAGGTTCCCTACCACACTTCCAATTGAGAATGCTGAGTAAATAACTCCCACTGTCACCAAAAGTGTGGAGTGCTTCCCCTCAGGAGCCCATGGAAGAGGGGACAGAAGTCAAAGCACCTGGCTCTTTCTCAGTAGCTGTCATTGACCTTTGTCCAGGTCTTTGAAGGTCCATTTGAAGATGGACTTCTGAGCTGGGAGTCCCCAGCAGTCCATTCCTGCTAGGTAGTGGTACAGAGGCCGTCGTGGGGTGGGATGGAGTGCTAGCCTAGCGATAAGGAAAGGACAGCTCAGCTCTCTGATCTCAAATGTCTGGTCTCTCTGGCCACATGGGGCTCGTGGATGGGAGGAGATGGTGCATTAATTCTCCTCAAATAAACTCATGGCAATAAGAACCAAGCTGTGAATTAATTTCTTAATATTCCTACTGCAGAAAGAGAAATCAGACTCAGCTCGCTCCCTCTCGACAGTGTGGGGAGAGAAGGTGGAGAGAGCTGTGTTTCTCTGAGTTCGTGTTGAATGATGGCCTGCAGCTTGCCGTGCAGAGGGACTGATGGGCACACTCTTGTCTCCACAGGTGTGGCAGTGTGGTGGGAGTGTGGAAGTACTGCCCTGCTCTAGGATTGCCCACATCGAGCGAGCCCACAAGCCCTACACAGAGGACCTCACTGCTCATGTCCGCAGAAACGCCCTCAGGGTCGCCGAAGTCTGGATGGATGAATTCAAAAGCCATGTCTACATGGCATGGAACATACCCCAGGAGGTAGGGAGCCTGGATGGGTCTGGATGTCAAGACTGGTGAGAAAAACATTTTGAAACAAAACACTAGACCCAGTTTTTCTCCCAGGGGCATGCAGACTCTCATTGGCCGTGTCAGACTGTTAACCCTATGCTTCCTACATAGGAAAGACGCTGACAAGCGTCTCCAGGCCATTTCTCCCCCATTCCTGTAAGCATGCTTGTAGGGGGCTGTGTTCTCTCAGAACTTCAGTGGCTTCATTTTAAATAAGTTAGAGAGCAGGATGTAGCTCGGGTTGGTACAGTGCTGGCCAGTATTCAAGAAGCCCTGGGTTCAGTCCCCAGTTCTGCATAAAACTAGGTATGGCACCTCTGGCCTGAGACCCCCAATACTCAGAAGAATCATAAAGTTCAAGGTCATCCGTGGCTACGTAGTGAGTTTGAGGCTAGCCTGGGCTACATTAGATCTTATCTCAAAATATATAAACGAAGTTGGATCCAATGGCTCTAAATTTCCTTCCTACTCCCAGCTTCCCTGGTGTCTCATGGTTCAGGATTATGAATATATTAATACAACAGTAATGACTGTGGAATTACAAGGGACACTTGAATCTCTGTATAGACTGGATTCAAGCCTCTACACCAAGCAGAATAAGGAAAACCCATGCATCTGTGGGACTTCTTGAACCATATGGTTGTGAATGAGATACATTCCCACAGGCATCCTCCATCGGAGAAGACAATTGCATGGAGATTTCTGACCTCCCCAGAGCCCCGCCCTTGCCTGCCACTCTCCTCTGCCCTTCCAGTCACTTGTGTTAAGATTGTTGCAGAGAAGCACCAATACTCGTCTTCTCGATTTGTTCGCCTTGGCGTGTGACATGTGGAAACGACTTTCAAATGCTGAGTTGGGAGAAGCCAGCAGATGCCAGCTGCGACACTCCAAACCTGCCCGCCTGCTCGGCTGCCTGGGCTCTTGGCTCATGCTGCCTTCTGTGTGACAAGGCTGACGGCATGGCCTCTCTCCTTGCTCGCAAGCCCGGGCTTTCCCCTTGGCAGATCTTCAGACCTCACTTCTCTCTGACAGCGAGATCTTTGTTTAAAGTTCCAAGGAAAGCCCTGTACCCTGTTCTTCCACCAACCCCATGCTGCTCTGGCTGAATTATTTAAAAAGCAGACGAAGCCTCAAGCAGCAGCTTTAGGCAAGCTCTCTTCCCAGATGGAATCCAGGGCCTCATGCGTACTAGGCAAGCACTGTACTAACTGGCTACACCCCTGGTCCACCACCACAAGAGAAAGTGATTTAAATTTCCTCCCCCCACCATCAGTGGGGTGGAGCCAAGGCCCTGGCGGGGGAGGGGGGAGGTTGGTAAGATTCCCTAACGAATCCCTGGCAGGAAGAGCATTTCCAGGGAAACCTCTATGCTTCTAGATTCGTATGAGGCTGTGGGCGTTAGAACTTAGTATCCCACTCAGGATGATGAGCCCCGCCGTGGGTATCCCTACATGCTAAAAATGTATTCTCTCCAGTGAACAGCATACTCTTAAGGCTCCTGTAGGGCCAGAGTCCTGCTCATGCTCCGCCCTCTTCTCTCTGCCCCACGAAGCCTCAGAGCTGCCTGCCAGTCTTCCTTACTACAGCAAAACTTAGTGAAAGTTACTGTCTGCCTGAGGTCCCTCTGAGGGACTAGCACTAACCAAATGAGAGCAGGAGAACAAGGTGAGATGCGAAAATGCCCAGGCGAAAATCTTAGATGGAGGAAGCAAGGCTGGTGGATTTTCTATTGGGCTGGGAGGATGGCTCCATTAGTAAATCATGCCTTGCAATCACAGGACCCACTAAAGGAAACTGTGTGTGGCGGCACATCTTTATAATCTTCCCAGTGCCGGAGAAGAGACTGGCAGATCTCTAGGGCTTGCTGGCCAGTCAGCCTAGCTTACTTGTTGAGTTCCAGGTTGATGAGAAACAAAGCCTCACAGAAAAGGTAGATGCCGTCTAATGAGTGACACCTGAAGTTGTCCTATGACATGTACTCAGACACATACAAACCAGCTCTCTTCTCTCTCCCTCCCCCCCCACCACATGCATATGTGTGCACCCCATTTCCTTGCATCCCCTGTTACTTCCAGCTCCCAAATTCCCTCCTTTAAGACTCTGGAGCTTTTTCAGGACCAGGATTTTCCTGTTGCCACCCACTTCTCCAGGCACATCCCAATGTCAAGTCCGCCTTTGTCAAAGTCATCCTGGACAAGCCTCTTGACTACACAATCTCCTGGACATTTTTACACATACTCTCCCTGGGACTGGAGAGATGGTGCATTCGTGAGGGCTGGAGTTTAGATCCAAGCACCTGTGTTATAAGTTGGGTGTCCCACAAACACCTGTAATACCAGTTCTGGGGGACCCAACAACCTTTTCCGATCTCTGTGTGCACCCACACATGTTTAAGTGCGTACACACAAAAATAAATAAATAAATGAATAACAAATAAAGTTTAAAAAAAACCTTTCTTAACCTACATAATTTTTCCCTTGAGATTCTGTGGTCCCCAAGCTCTTGGGTTCCACACTCTTAGGTAGCCTCTCTCCCTCGGGAGGTTACCTCTTTCTCCCTTAGGGGTTCATCCACCCTCTGCTGTTGCTTCAATGCTCCCCAGAGATGCAGCCTTCATCAGCCTCTCATTACACTGCCTCTCTCAGTAATGTCCTCTCCTCTTGGATGTGATTATAACACCCATATGCTGACAACTTTCTAATTAATATCTCCAGTCCCTGCTTGTGGACTGGCATCTCCGGCAGCCAGCTGGACACCTCCTGCTTCAGCCCTGGCTGGCACTCAGGCTGAGGCTGACCGCAGATAAGCCTGTCTTTTTCCACATAAACCAGCTCCTGTTCTTAATCGCCTGTCTGAGTTCCTGCTCCCGTCTGCCAGATACCTGACTGGATCCTGCTCACAGCCCTTCCTTCCTCCTCTCTTCTTATCCCAGTCTGCCAATCACAGAGCCTTCCTGTCCAGTCCCATCTGAGCTCTGGCCCTGCTCATTCGGGCTTCAACTGATTGCCTTGTTTCAAGACTTTCCCCCTTCAATCTATTCTTTCTAAATGATTTTTCGATTGCCTCTCTTTAAAAATCTATGAGGGACTCTATATGGTGTACCAACGTAAGGGCAAGGTTCCACTGAGCCCTTACCACCCACCTTGTTCAAGGAATCCAATGTCCATCTAGAGCTGGGAACAACCAGGATAAACTGTGGGCTCCCCGAGAACATTTGATGTACGTGTTTGTACTACAGTGTATAGCATAAGACAGGGTGGGTGGTAATGCTCAGTGGAACCTTGCTGACGTTTGTTAATGGGTTGTGGGTCAGCCTGGCTACGTCTGTGTCTCTTTACCCCTGGCCAGCGGCTCCTAAAGCAATGCTGTCATTCATCTAAACAGAATCCCATGGAAACCTTAGAGAAAATACCCCCCTCTGGGCCTCTTCCCTAGAGATTCAGGTCAGGAAGCCTGTGGATGTGACAGGACCTGTCGGAGTCACATGATGATGGCTTAGGGAGCCAGGATTCAGTTCATCTTTTAGATTCCCCTCCAGCATATTGGGCTCCAGGAAGCTTTCTTTCTCAGCTCACCTGGCTCCTGCATCACCTTCCTGGTTCCCAGCACTCCAAGCTGGATTATAGGGCCTTGACTCTATTCTCCCTTACCCTTTGCTTCCTTTCCTGCCTCACATAGTGTGCAGGGAGTTTGTTTGCTTGTCTGCGTCTCTCAGACTTCCCTTTCAGGACTCTGACGCGTTCCTGATTGTCTATGCAGTAACTGACACACAGCAAACAGGCACTCCATAGTTGACAAAGGAGAAGATGTGACTGCCACCTGCTCTTCACGTTTTCCTGGGAGCATCCCGGCTATCATCACCCTAGTACCAACAACTCAAGGACAGGCACATCTGTACCCACTTACTTGCCCTCTCATCTCTAGAAACCACTGCAAATTCAGAGCCGAAGCCCTTCAATCCTGCTCAGGTGGTGCCTGGAAAGTCCTATCAGTTAACAGGCATCTAGACTCTGGTCAGTACTGGCTCAGCACCCAGAAGGCTCTAGATAAATGTTAACTCTTGTCATTGGTGCTGTTACTCATACAAATGAGTTCTTTGCCAACTCTTACCTGTTACCCTACTGAGTCCTCCCCTGGGCCACGCATGCACGGAACAGAGTCATCGTCTTCACATGTACCCTCACTACCACTTTTGGTCCTAAACTTGTGAGAGGCCAGAGCATCCTCCAGCACACACATCCCCCAGCACACGCATCCCCCAGCACACACATCCTCCAGCACACGCCTTCTCCAGCACACGCCTCCTCCAGCACACGCCTCCTCCAGCATGCGCCTTCTCCAGCACACGCATTCCCCAGCACACATATCCTCCAGGACACGCCTCCTCCAGCACACGCATCCTCCAGCACATGCATCTTGCCACTTTGGTTGGAAATCTATTTGCCTGTCAATACCCAGAAAGCCAGCCTGAAGCAAACATCTGTATTTCCTTCAGCAAAGTTCAAAACCCCACCCAGCTGCTGCTTCCCTTGCCCAGGGGTATGATGCTTTGTTGGTGACCTTTCTTTGAGGCACCACATGGAATTTTGTGGCTTTGTGGCAGAAGTCCTGGGTCATTTTCAGGGTAGTCAGCTTTTGATTTGTTTCCTAAGACTGCCCAAACAAATTAGCCACAAACTTGGTTGTCTGAGACAACAGAACTTTTTTCTCAATAGCTCTTGAACCCAGAAATTGAAATCAAGTGCTAGCAGGCCATGCTTCCTCCAGTGGCTATAGAGGGTCAACCACATTTTCAGTCTCTTCCGACATCTGGAGGCTCCTGGCTTTCCCAGTCTGTTGATTTGTCACTTCCGTCTACTGTGTCCTGTGTAGCCTCTCCTTCATGTGTCTCTAGACTTGCAAACCTCCCTCTCCTTTCTCACACAAAGTTACCAGTCACGAATGTGGGGCCTGTCCTATTCAAGATGAGGTCATCTTGAGATTCCTAAGCTAAGTATGTCTTTAAAGACTTCTTAAAATCCTCTTCAGAGGTTCTGGGCAGGCATGGATTTTGGAGGAAAAAGATCAGCCACCTCTACCAAATGTTAGGAAGAGGAGTGCTCATTGTTTTCTCACTACAGAGGCTCAATAGCCTTTGTCTACACACGACCACATTGTTCCTAATCATTGCTTATTGCCATGAAAAGGATTTGATGCAATTGTCAGGAAAAACAGTGAAGACATACTGAGCCTCTGAAACACAAAAGCAAGTCAGTTAATAAACAGTAATATATACATATAATATATTTATAATAATAAACAGTGACTAATACATATACACCACACACACGTTCCTGTTTATTATATGTGTGTGTATATATATATATATTTCTGAATATGTATATCTATGTATTTATCTCATTCTATCATAAGCAGATAAATAACCCTGAGTACAGAAAGAATGGTTTCCCATGAAAACTCACACCATTAGGAAAACATGGAGGCTGTCCCAAGGCAGTATCTACTGGTGACCCCTTGTCAAAGCTGATGCCCCAGTCTTAAGCGTTAGCTGCACAAAGTCAAGTATTCCGGCCCCTACTTTACTTGATAGCAATCCCTTTCAATACTGACCTCAAATTTCAGAGTCCAAATGGGTTAGTTATGGGGTGAATGCTGCATTGGGAAACACAAGACAACATCCCACAGGGCCCTCTACCAGAAAGTCTCTGTGAATCTTGGCTGGAGGCACTGGGTCCTAGCAAGTACATACAGAACAGGCCTGACGGGAGCTACATCTCTGCCCTGCTTCCTGTACAGGACTCAGGGATTGACATTGGGGACATCACGGCACGGAAGGCTCTGAGGAAGCAGCTGCAGTGCAAAACCTTCAGGTGGTACCTGGTCAGTGTGTACCCAGAGATGAGGATGTACTCGGACATCATCGCCTACGGAGTGGTAAGGAGTCTGTGTCTTTGGGTTTCATTCAGAAACAGGCAAAAAACAAGACTGGGAGGGGTGTGACCATGGAAGGGGAGGGAGGGAATAAGCCCACTGTCCCCTCTATGGTAAGCTCTGCAAGATTGGGCTGATGGGCCTTCAAGAGGCTTCGCTTTCATAACCCAAGTCTTTTCAACCCTGCTGAGCGAGGACCCTGCCTGTCCTTTAGAGTCCTCAGCAGCCACATCTGGCTCCAAATCTGCACAGCCCACTTAACAGCACGCATAAAGAAGCTGTTAGCTTCAGATTACACTGGTTCACCCAGCTGGGGTGACTGGGGTTCTTTCAAACACCCACATGCCTCCCACCCACAGGCTGATGAATCCATGTTGAAGCCTCCCTGGGAACACTTCTGAGAACCCAAGCCTTGGAGAATTTACTGAAGGATTTTGTTGCTTTGTTTGTTGATGTGTTATTTTCTTCAGTGTGTGTGGTAGAGGCACGAAGATGGAGAATAGAGTGCAGGAAATGGCATTGGTTCAGTCTGGGGGTGTAGCTCCTGGTAGAAAACTTAACTAGCATGTATGAGGCTCTGAGTTCAATCCCCAGCACCATTAAAAATACAAAGTAGAATAAGACTTGATCTCTTCCCATCAAATGGAGTGTGAGCTTTGGTTTCTCCATCTATTAAATGGGGTAAGTTAACACTGCCTTCCTGGGCTAGAAGCGAAACTGAGAAATGTGGATGTGTTTTCTCTCTCAGGTTAAAATACTTTGGCCATGAGAAACTCTTCCATGAGGCCCCTCCACTCTTTGAGTGTCTTATGCAGTACACAATGCTGTTTGAGTAGCTCCTCCATGACTGTTGAGGTCTGAACACATAATTTTTCCTATGACAGTTAAGCCCTTGACTCTACTCTATGGGACTACTTATATTCAGGTTACATATGAAGAAACGGGCATAAAAACTGACTTGCCTCTGACAGAATGGCTGGAACCATCCCAGTCCTGTGCTTTGGAGAGCTCCCTCCTGCCTTTTTTGATATACCAAGATGAAAACTCAGAGGCAGAACTGAGGCCTCTTTGGTGCCCTCTGATCAGAGCTGAGCTAAGGGCTTCCCCAGCTGGGAACATTATGGATGGAGCTCTGCCTGGGAGTGTGAAGTCTTTCCGGAAAAGTTGGACTCAGAATTAGTCTCTGGTCCTTCTATCGCTAATATCCAGTGGTTATGAATGACACAGAGCTGGGGAACCCCCCAATCCCAGATCTTGGTTGTCCAGTAGCTCATCTTGTACCGATGAACCATATCTTCCATGAGAGCCACATGTATCACATGTCTTTCAGTCCAAATGGTGTCCTCTTGCCTTTTCACTCCCCGGGCTGGTGCAGGGGAGGGGGAGCCAGAGCATCCCTCAGCTGATGCTGCCCAGATGCTGTGTGATACTCCAGATTTTCCTTCATCACAGAAACACTCTGCACTTGTGATGCCCATCAGCTCCTTCCGCATGACCAGAGGCATCCAGGGGATACCTCTTCTGATGCTACGCTTTGCTCTGTAGAAACAGTGGATGCCGCTCGGCCGCTGTTGGAGCCAGTCCAAAGAGAATATTTTGGGTCCAGAGAAAGTTTTAGAAGCAAACCTCCATGAGCTATGACTGTCTTCCAGACTCACATTCTCATCAGGCCATTGCTGAAGCTGAATGAGATTAGCCACCCTTGCCCTGAGCAGCAGAGGAAGCAGTAACGTGAGAACGTCTTCATGTAGCCATTGCACTTCCGGGTCTTAGCTACAGGCCCTTGCTTCCTCTACGTACACTCAGTAGCAGGTTTCTGTTGGGGCCCCTTGATGACAGAACTGGAAAAGTTTGATTGACCAGATAGTCATGGCAGGTACTAGGCTGTGTCTAGATCCATCTGGGTCCAGCTCAGGCTGGCTCTCCGCTCATCATCGCATAGAGATGAGCTTGCTGGCCGTTCCCAGGGCTGGCAGTGGTCACTGTCCTTTTCATGTTTGTGCACCAGCCACTGTGAAAGGTCCAGCCCGTCCCTCCCTCCTCTTGTCCTCCATATAATGTCAGTGCCTGGCTCCTTCAGGAACAGAGACAGGCTTGCTGGTCCAGAAACATTGTGAACTCTTAATGAGGGCCACACAGGATGCGGCCACAGGAGAAAGAACATTCGCTGGGTCTGAATTGTTCTTCCTTGGTAATTAGTTTTATTCTAAAATGCAGAGGCCAGATGTCTTTGCAGGGGCAGCGGTTTTTAAAATCTTTTATTTTCCATTCCAGTTCACGGTCAAGCTACATCACTGAGGTCAAATAAATGTTTGGGTCACTCAATTGGGTCAGTGTCAAGTCTACCGCCTAGGCTATTAATCCACTAATAGGTCTCATTACTGCTCCTTCAGGCTGAAGGAGCTGTGGGCTGCACTGGGTGGGTTTTGTCTGAGCTCTCTGTCTGGGAGATGGGGTAGCTCTGGGTGAACCCTGACTCTGGTGCTGAGAGCAGAGATGGAGAGGCAGCTGGAATCAGACACGCCCAGCTTCTGGACATTTGCCTTACGCTTTCTTGCTACACACCCTTGACATTGTGCACAGCCTCAGTGTTATAGTCGTCCACCCCAAGGGGCACATTTATGGTATCAGGCTCATAGACACACATATGATGGGGAAAGCTTGGCCTCCAATGTCAAGCGTACTGTGGCCTTGTCTCTTGCCAAGCGATTGCCGTTCATTTGTTCATTTTCTGAACACTCTCATTCAAGAAGCGCCAGTTATCGGCTTCATGCCCTGGTCCATGCCGTATTCGGTAAGGAAGATTAAGACCCAGTGTCGGTGATGAACGAGGAGGCAGGCCAATAAAAAGGCAATGAGAAAGCAAGATGCCAGTTGTCGCGGTAAGCTCCATGAGAGCGGAGCTGGAGAGATGACTCCGCAGTTAAGAGCACTTGCTGCTCTTGAAAAGGACCTGGATTCAGTTCCCAGCACTTTCTTTTTAATAAGATGTCCCGATTTCCTGTCCAGTGGGAGCCTGTCCTTTATACAGAGGAACAGCTGGGACTTGCTAATACCATCATGTTTGGTGGCGTTGAGGAAGAAGCTGAGTCTGTCTGGGGGACACACTTGCCTCTCCTAAACTAATACATGTGTTTTCTCCCATTTTCCCCCTTGGGTGTGGCCGCACTTCCTCTGACGTTCAGCTGCAGAACTCCCTCAAGGCTGATTTGTGTCTCGATCAGGGGCCAGATACAGAGAACATCCCCATTGTGTACATCTGCCATGGGATGACACCCCAGGTGAGTCCTCAGATGACCCCAGTGCCAAGGACGTGCATGTGAGTGTCTGCTGTGGGGAAGCACGGCTGGATTCTATCATGGAGTCCCTGGACTCAGAAGTCTCTGATGTTCATTATGAAGTATTCCCATGAGCCCAGGAACCATGTTGTACCTTCCTTGTCTCAATAGAAGCTGAGAATTGGATGTTAGGGGGCCAGGATCCCATGGAGTAGGGGAAGGAGAAGATGCTATATTTTTATAGAGAAACCACGCCTCGTTTTGGAAGCTGTGGCTCTGGTTCTGGTAGAAGAGCCCTTCCTTGGCAGGACAGAGTTCAGGGATTCTGTGAAGCTTGGCTAATGTGCCTGAGTTCCATTGAGTGCTATATTACAGTCTACAGGCCATGAGTCTCCTTTCTAAGACATGCTTCTCGTGGGGAAGAAAGAGCAGCCACCAGGAAATGGCTGTCCTTTGACATTCTCCATGTTTAGTCTAGGCTTCAGATATATAAAGGGTACGTTGAACTACAGGCAATGGAGCTGGCTTACACAATAACACTGACCAATTTTGTCCAAGCATGCAGAGTGTCCAGATGGACAGTGTCAGAGTCTAACTCCAGAAGAGGACAGTGTCTGAGAAGAATGCTTTCTTACCAGTTTTTAGGATTGTGCTTCTGTGTTTAAGTTGCTCCCTGCCTAAACACATGACTGAAGGCTATCACGTGAGCCTGTGTGCAAAGGATGGGAATTTACAGTGATTTTTCACTGTGGTCCTAACACCGTATCTTTTGGTGGGCCCTGTGGCTGTGACATCATTAGTTGGTTAGTCTCAGTCTCAGGGTAGCAGATCACACTACCCCCACATCACTTAGCATAGCAACACATTCCTTATTTTAGAACAGTGTGACATTTTTGATACATTCCTGGCTCAGACACCTCACATATTGCTGTGACAACATACCAGACCAAAGCAACTTAATGGAGAAAGGGCTATTTCCACTTCTAGTTCCAAGAGAATAAGGTCCATCGTGGTAGGTGGGTCCGCGGTGGCAGGAGCAGGAGGCCACCAGTAACCTACTTCCTCCAGTACATCTCCACCTCCTAAGGTCCTACAACCTTCCCAAACAGCACCATCAGCAGGGACCAATGGTTCAAACACCTACGCCTCTGGGGGACATGTCACATTCAAACCTCAGCACTGTCTTTATGCTGACAAACGTCCTACCAAGTCATCACATATATACAGAAGATAACGAGTTGTAAGTGTGCAGATTAATGAATGGCCATGAAACGAACATGATAATATTAGCTAGCACCCCAAGAAGCCACCCTATCTGTGAGTTACATTCGTGGCTCTAATAAGTTGCTCATTTGTTTTACTGCGTACTATTCTGTGTTATGAAAATGCTATGGAGTACTGAGATGGGATTAATAAGAACGGCCCTCATGAGTTCATACACTTGAATGCTTCGTAGCCCAGGAGTGGCACTATTTAAAAGGATTAGAAGGTATAGAAGATGTGGCCTTGTTGGAGGAAGTGTATCACTAGGGGTGGGCTTTGAGATACCCAAAGTCCATGCTAAGGGCAGAGCCCACCCCACTCTCTGCCTATGGATCAGGCTGTGGTTCTCATCCACTTCTCCAGCCCCTGCCTACACGCTGCCATGCTCCCCTTCCATGATGATAATGGACTAACCTTCAGAAACTCTACACAAGCCCGCAAATCAAATGCTTTCTCTTCTAATAGTTGCCTCCGTCCTGGTGCCTCTTTGCAGCAATGGAACAGTGGCTAACATGAGTACCACGAGTCCTGCTGCAGTGGCCATCTTTGTTCGTGTCTTTTGGCTCGTTTCTATACTCATTTCTTTTGGATTTACACTTAGGCATAGACTAGTTGAATCATAGAGCTGGTGTGTGTTTCCTTTAATGATCTGTAATAACCAGTAATAATTTTCTTAGGTGACCCAAACAGAATACCACAGTTTAAACAATGAAAATGCATTTCTCACAGTTCTGGAGAGCGGGGAGTTGAAGATCGAGGTGCTGACAAATTTGGCATCTGGCAGTGGCTTGCTTCACAGCTGTCAGGGGCCTCCCTTCCTTCTGCACTCACAGGGTATGGAGAGAAGGGCCCCACAGGAATGAGGTGCTGGTCTGGCCTCACAAGAACACTAAGCCTATTGGATAAGCATTCCACGCTTATGGCTTCACTCAACCTAAAGATTTGGAGAAGACTAAGGCTATCCTTGTTGAAAAATCACAAAAAGACACCTTTGGAAAGAAATACTAGGACATGGCTCATGATAAAGAGGCTGGGTCTGGTGTAATTCATGGACTCTGTCATCTCAGCAGAAGCTAAGGATAGAGATGGATGTAACCGGGAGAGACACAGAAAGGTGGCAGGGAAGGAATGGTGGCTGTCACACCCTTGTGCGAAGAAGTGTAGAGGTTTTTTTCTGTGAACTGCGCTGTTCTTCAAGGGAAGGAGCAGGTGATGCCATATGCTGTAGGGGACTCTAAGATCATCAAGGGTGTCACTGCTACCACAGGCCCAGGGAGCAAGGCAGACATCCTCCCCAGCCAAAGACCCCTAGTGGCAATGCCTGGAGCATCTGCAAGTTGCTATGGCAGTGAAAAGAGAGACAGCAGTGGACAAAAGGAGGCCTGGGTCCTAGGCTAGGTCTCTCAGTATCACTTAACCTTTTCTGGCCCCCTAGTTTGCTGGACTCCATTGTGGGGGTGTAACTTTATGCTAAAGTATATGACATATAATCAGGCAGTTCAGTGAATCCCGACCATTGTGTGTAGTGTAGTCTCCATCCTACTCAAGCCTGTCATCCCTGAGGGCTTCCCGTTTGCCCTCTCTGTCAGCATGGCTACTCATGGGTAGCGACAGTTCTGATCTCTGCCCAGTTGACTTGATAGCTACATCCGGGCCTGTCTGTTCGTCTGTAAATGATGAAGCTGGACTGGCCATCTCTAGACGCAGCTCTACTAGCTATGACAACCCACCCATCTCCAGTTCTTTTGTTCTGAAAGGCACTTGGCTGAAGCTGTGCTTCTATGCTGTGCCTGCCAGGGATGCTGGGATCTGCTGTCATAGATTAGCTTCTTCATGTGCTCACATACCTAAATTCTGCAGGAAGCTTCAGGCCTGATGCCTCCACCTTCTAGGTCCGTGCTTTCAAGGTCCAGCAGGCTCGGAACCAGGCTCAGGTCACAGGTTACCAAAGAAGGAAACCATGTGGACTCTTGTGGCAGGAGTTGATTGAGAATGGACTTGAGAGAGCCAGAGAAGTCATATTATCCTGGAAGTAGGCTGTGTCCCTGCCCCGAATTTCTGTATACACTCAGTGTGAACACAGGAACGTGAAGCAAGTGACTGGTGAGGGGCCAAGGCTTCTGATGTCCAAGGATTGCTAAAAGCATCCTCCAGCTCTCAAAGGCATCATAGAGAGGCTTAAGAAAGGAGGTGCTCTGGGTACTTTTAAGAGACTGTGGATAGATGCTGGCCACACAGGCCCACTGCACCCCACGGAGTTTGTCTAGCCACGTATGAAACATGCATTTTTGATGGGATTGTTCCCTCTTCCTGGCAGTTCTCAGAGAAGCCTTTCACAGGACAGGGAGAACCCAGGGATGATCACACATGTACATATGGGCTGCCACATGTACTACCCCAGAGGAGAGCAATGTCCCTCACTTTGTTGTCTAAGAAATACAAATCTGAGGCAACAACCTTTCTGACCTCTGCTGTAAAGCGTCACAGGTCCTCCCCGAGAACCACAGCCACTAGGCAGCCTGCAAATGCCGAAGGGAAACATACACACTGTAATAACTAGAGGTCAAGAACCAGGCCATGGAGATGACTCAACAGGTAAAGGCACTTGCCACCAATCCAGACAACCTGACTTCAGTCCCTGAGAAAGGGAGAATTCATCCTGACAAGCTGTCTTCTGATCTTTTCTTGCACACACACACACACACACACACACACACACACACACATGAATAATGTAATCAAATGTTTTAAAAGCACATAAGAGCCGGGGAGATGGCTCAGCATTAACAGCTCTTGCAGAAGACCCAAGTTCAGTTCCTAGCAACCATGTCAGGTGGCTCATAAGTGCCTATAACTCCAGCTCCAGGGGGTCCCATGCCCTTCTGGCCTCCACAGGCAACTATACTCACATGCACAGACCCCACACAGACACACAAGTATAAAATAAGCATAAATATTTGTGGATAGGAGAGATGACTCAGTGGTTGACAGTACTTGCCCTTCCAGAGGACCTGGGATGCTTCCCAGAACCTACTTTGGATGGCTCATAACTGTGTAGAAGTTTCAGGAGGTCTGGGTCCCTCCTTGAGCCCTCACAGGTACCCCTATGCACATATACACAGATAAAAATTAACACTTTTAAAAGTTATTGCTAGGTTGAAGCCATAACACTCACTAGCCAAGTACCTTTGGTAGATGTTGTGCCTTGATTTTATTACCCACAAAATGGAGATTATAGCATTACCTATCTTATAGGGTTGCTACAAAGATTACATAATAGGTGCACATGAAACATTTTTACAGTGCGGCCTGGCCCATGATGGTTGCCTATTCTGTGTAAGCAGTTATTACAAGGCTTGTGGGGAGACTCAGGTCTATCCCTGAGCTAAAAGGACAGCAATGACTATCCTGGGAAAGAATAGCCTTAAGAGAGAGTTGAAACTTCCTTCCAAAATAAAAGGACACACATGTTTGTCTGAGAACAATGGGACTCTTCCGGCCACTGGCGCAGGTGATGGTGACATCCCCATCATCCCTGTCCAAGCTATGTTAGTAAGCTTCAGGGGCGTGATACCTAAACTAAGAAATTCCTAAGATTCTTCCTGCTCTGTGACTCCATGGATTCTTTTTACTTCAAGACAGAGTCTTATGATATAGCCAAGGCTAGCCTTGAATTCAAGATTCTCTCTTCTCCATTAGTTCCTGGATTATAGATCTGCTCTGCCATAGCCTATGGTATTGACAATCCATCATATATATGATCCATCACCATGTGTGCATTTCCTTTAATGTCATCTTGAGTCTACCATATATCCTGTAGTGTTCTTGATCTCAGAGAACAGTGCTTGGGGCCCTCATGCCATTGGCTTTCTCCTACTCCAGACAGACTGTTTTCTACCTTTAAATCTTCACATGATTACCTTACAAGGGAAAGGCTTGTTCCTCTCTTGAGCATTGCCTGACTGGCTTCATTTGAGATTTAGGACTTGGTTTCAGCTAGCCACAGCAAAGCACGGTGGAAGAACAAGGATACAGAGGCAGCCCCGCTGACTGGTACAGTTCTTGCTAATCTGTAAGATGATTAAGTAAACTCAAAGTACATCTGAAAGTGGATCTGCAGGCATTTTCTACGAAGCAGTGTTAGGAGAGGATGGACAGGGCAGACACAAAGTGGCTAATATCTTACAGGGAAACATAATTGTTGCCTTCAGTGTGACCTTTCTACCCAGACAGAAAACCAGGCCTTGGGATACAGTTCTGTGGTGTCTGAGAGTTAATCAGAAGGAAAATTGTGCAAGCAAGTGCAGATAGGATACCCTTAGAAAACTGCATGCTCTTAGTGGGTCTGTCAGACAATGCCCCTGTGTAATATCAAAAGGACATCTATGTCATTTCAAGGTCTTTGGTATTTTTCATTTTTAAAATTATATTTATCTACTAGCACACCCATGTGTTAGTGTGTGTGTATGGGGGTGTGTGTGACAGCATGCTGATGAAGAATAGTTAACAATTTTAGGGGTCACTTATCTCCATCCACCATGTGGGTCCTGGAGTCAAACTCAGGATGTCAGGCTTGGCGTCAAAGCACTTTTACCTGCTTAGCCATCTCACAAGCCCTAGGTATTTTCTTACTCTTTTTAAAGTTGGCTGAAGGTCAAATGCCCTTCAGACCATCTGTGACTCAGTGACCCTTGGAGATTAACAGCTTGACAATGTGGCCTTTCCTTCAGTTCCCAGTGTCATGAACTGAGAAGCAGGTGCAACAAGGGTGTGTCCCTCTACCCGGTTCTGGAGACTGGGAAGTGCAAGGTCAAAGTGCAAGCAGGGCATGTTCCCTCAGAAGGTTCCAGGAGGATGGTTCCTGGCCTCTCTCCTACCCCTGGAGTTTCTTCGGCTGCTTTCAGCACAGTTCTGATCCAGGATGCAAGAGACAAGTTCAACTTTGCCTCTTAAACATGTACTTGTTGGTTTGCAGTGAGAGCCTATTCTATCCCATAGTGACTTCACCCAAATTTAAATAATGGCATCTGCAATGGCTTTGATTCTAAATATGGTCCCATTCTGGGAACTGAAAGTTAGAATTTGACATGTGAATTTTAGGGGTGCACAATTGGACCCATCAACCTCCCCTCCCCCTCATAAGGACAGGCTAAGAACTGGGAGGCTTTTACTTCCTTGACTAACAAGCTCCTCACATAACTTCCCCTTCTAACTCCTTGGCTGGGCTGAGTCACGTGGTTCTGTCTGACCTCAGAAGTGGGAAAGTGTGGATTTCTGGGTAGCCAGAAGGACTTATCTCCATCACAATAATTTAGATAGCTCCTGAGTCCATGTTACCTGTGAGAAGACAACAGGAAATGGTTACCTGAGGTATGAGCTTGCTTGCCCAATGGCATCATGGTCACCAGCAGAAGACAGAGGTCATACTTTGACCTCCACTTCTTCTTCACTTCCGTTCTCTCTTTTCCTTTATTGTCATTCGTCATTCTTCAGGTATGACAGGGCAACTTTCATAAAGTCAGCATGATTTCAAAAGTTTTATTGCCCTTGAGGGATAAATACATTTGGCATAGTGATAGGAATGTTTCTTGAGTGACATCTAGTAGGTGCCAGGGGTCGCCAAAGACACGAGAGACTCAGAAACAGCTTGTGCTAGGAGAAACTGGCCCCCCAGTTGGGTTAAAGCCTCAGAGAGAAACGTCCACTCTGCTGGAGCTGTGACACTCCCAGGTCTCAGGGAAGGCCGTGAGCAGGAAAAAGCATGATGCAGCTAATCAAATTAGCGAGGTGAAGCTGCTGGGAAGGGCGCTAATTGGTTAATGAGTAAATGTAACCATTTTATTTAAATTAGTAGCAAATTTTAAGCAATCCTCAAAATAACTGAGAATATGAGCCCTAATTAGTGTAACAGCCTGGAAAATTTCTCCTAATGGGAAAAAATACAATAATGGGGTCTTTCCACAGACTCCATCCAATTAATCACTCGTTCACTCATTCATTCATCTGCCCATTCACGGAACACACACTGAGCTTTATGCCAAGAACTGGGAGAGGGGACGGTGACTTACCTGAGTCCCCAGCCTGGAGGAGGAAGACAGACACAGAGAATTAGCTTCCATGACAAAACCCTGTAGCCCAACGCCACAACCATCTCATTACCCCACAGAGGGCATTGGGGCCAGAAAGAACAAAACAGAGTTGGAGAATCTCTTCCGTCTATTCTGCCAGAGCTTTCTAGAATGTAGAAAGCACATCAGGATGAAATGCTTCTCCTCTGGGAAGGTACGTTCTTGGCAATAGAAGAAAGGCAGAAGGGATTTTAATTCCTCCGGAAGTCTGTGAAGTTCTGAAGTTGCCACATCAGGACTTCAGGACGAGCTTTGACTCAGGGTGTAAAGAACAGAGTTGAGCTGGGAGAATTCTCTTCCAACCTGAAGATGAATCTCATGTCAGGCCAGGGAGTGTGTTTAAGAAAAGTTAAGCAAAGCACGGAAGAGGAAACGGACTTTGCTGCACTGCTTTTTTTGTCATTACCTCTTCAGTTTTATTTATTTTTTTTTATTTTTATGGTGTTGTGAATTGACCCAAGGCCTTGTAGGGACAGGCAAGGGCTCTGTCTGTGAGCCACTCCGTCAGTGAGCTGCTGTCGGTGAGCCGCTCTGTCGGTGAGCTGCATCCACTCAAGTCCTCTTCAGCGTTTCTAAGAGTGTTCACTTGGATGCTTGATAGAAAGACAGATAGGTGGGTGGAAAATGAAAATTGCTGCTTATTTCATTGTCTACTGACTGATTTCTAGAATTTTCTAATTTCCAGTGGGTCACAATGACGCTCTCATCCCTTCCCTATTTGACAATGCCTCCGGAATGATGGATGGATGGATGGATGGATGGATGGATGGATGGATGGATGGATGGATGATGGATGGATGGTAGATAGACAGACACAGACAGGGAAAATGGAAAACATTGATTATCCCATTGTCTACTGACAGCTTTCTAGAAGTTTCCATTTGCCAGTTGGTCATAATAACACCCCTCCCCTACTTGTCAATGTCCCCAGTGGCTTCAGGGGCATTGAGGACACCTCCGAGATTGTGCTTGCATCTCCAGCCCTTTCATGTAACATTCCAGAGACAATTGCAAAAGTCTCTTTGTGTGCCAAGAATTTAAATGGCTTTGCACTTACCAGTGACCTTTGGCAGATGTCTCCACTTCTCCATGACTTTTATCTATAAATAAATAGAATGCCAGGCCAAGAGCGGCTATGCAGTTTACAGATAGTCCCTGGGTTTCTTTCCTGTCATGAGAGTATGCACTCCCTGACTCCCGGTCAGCAGGTACCAGCTGATCTTGGTAGTGTAGGGAGGGTCTCCCATGGCCTTCTGGATTTGGTTGGTGCCGTGCTTTAAATGTGAAATGTCTCCCATAGGCTCACGTGTTTGAGCACATGTTCCCAGTTGGTAGCGTTATTTTTTTGGAAGGTTGTGGAACCTTTAGTAGTTAAAGTTTTGCTAGAGTGAGTGGGCCTTCAGGTTTTCTGGCCCAGCCCCACTTCCTAGTCACCCTCTCCTTTCTGACTATGTGTACAATGTGACCAGCCACCTCACACACCAGCCACCATGCCTTCCCTGCCATGATAAACTTGATTCCTTAAACTGTGAGTCCAAAACAACCCTGCCTCCTTGTTGCTTCTATCATGGCATGAGGGAAACTCATGACACAGCTGGTCACATGGTCTCTGTATCACTCAGGAAGTCGCCCTGAGAGAATCATCTGGATATTACACACAGTCCCAAGGCCGCAACTCATGTGGAAAGCGGAGCAAGTGAAGCCTCAGGACTGTCACAGGGACTGGCCCTTGGTGGCCCTGGGATGGCCCAGGGCCCTCTGGCACCTGTTCTTCAACACCTTCCCACAGAAGTGTTTTCTTGGTGTGGACTGCTTGTTTGAGGGGAGGTCTCAGCTGCAGAGGACCCTGGGAAATGGCTGACAGGTAGATGACTGGATCTCAGGATCAGACAGAGCAAGAGTCTGGTCCCGAGTCTGCCTACTCCATGGGACAACTCCATGGGACAACTCCATGGGACAAACGAGTTGAGGGTTCCAATACCCCAATTATGTTCTAATCTGCGAGCACAGGATTCTGAGGTGCACATTCCCTTCTGAAATTCCTGGGCCAGGGACTGTCTCACTCACCCCTGCAGCCCTGGAAAGTGTCCTCAGAGAGCAGGTGCCCTACCTTACATTCCTAAACCTCGAGTTCAGCAGCTCGCTCTCTTGTCTCTGATCTTCAGGGAGGCTGAGTTGATGAGCTGCCTGCTTCCTGCATCCGCATGAGCACTCTTTGCATGGTGTCTACTGGAAGGAAGGAGGCTAACTTTGTAGTCCCTGCCCACACCCCACCTCTTCCTCCACTCCACCCCACTCCACTCTGCCGTTCAATTACACCGTAAACAGCTCTGCTGCTTAGTCAGTTTGTGACCTGGCATTGATAGAATTCCTGATTTCACTTTACAATTCAAAGTAAGGCATAACTCACGGTAAACGCTAACTACAGGTTGTTATGTTATTTGTGTTTACTTAATGTTTACATAGGTGTGCATCCATTTACATAGACACACAGAGAAACACCGTGTATCTGTATCTGCTTGACTCTGCATGTCTGCTTATTACATCTTAGTGCTACCTTGCCAGCTTGTCCTCAAACGTATGCCCCTCCCAGGAGGCAGATGCGGGCTCTAAGTCCTAGAACTTCATGACAGATGCTTAGTCATACCCAGGGGCAACCAGGACCCAAGGTTAGGAAGAGGGGGGACTGGCTATGGCACTATTTATCAGTGCACCCTCCTTTGCTCCTGCTGCTCCCAGAGGCACGGGTGACACACACAGGTTTCCTTTTCTGTCACAGTCAACCACCAGATTGCCTGAGGTTGCCTCTGGGTGCCAGCCCACCTGGGTCTGGTTCCTCCTCAAATGCTGAGAAGAGTGTCCAACTGCCCCCTACCTCTGCCCCCCTGCTTTAAGAATGTACATCATCTACATAGGTGGGGATAGTCGACATTGGGAAACAGGGGGTCACAGGGAATGGTGAGCTGCTGGAGGCGCCCAGGCGTGAGGCCATGGTGTCAGCTCCTCTTTCCACACACAATGGTGGTGAACTCTGAGCTGTTCCTGCAGCTTCGCTGCTAAAAAGGGAGCTGCCTGATTTGTTATTCACGCCACATATGTTCTTCATTTCATGTCCAAACTCCGCAATTAGAGTCATCAACAGCGAGTTTTGCATGACTTTTATTAAACTCCCACAGGCTGTGAGCAGGCTGTCATTAGCTGTACCCTAAGTGCCCAGCGTTCCAGCTCCTAAGCAGAGAGCTGCTGCCCGTGGCACCCTGCCCACATTTCTTTGCAGAGTTTTGCTCCCCGGATGACTCTGGCCATGGAGACAAGATGGGAACCCAGGGACAGGGGCCCTGAATTTAGAGCCTAATCTGGCTGTGTGCACTTAAACAAGTCCCCTGACCTCTCTGAGCCTCAGCTTCCTGATCAGTAAAATGGGTACGGGAACTGAACCCTAGATAAAATATCAGACCTGTATATGCCTCACACCAAGTTCATCCTCTTGTTCAGATGAGCACCCTCTCTCCATGAGTGTTTTCCATGTTGAATGATGGTTACACAGATGGCAACACTGTGCAGGCACAGTTTCCGGGCCTTCTTTCAGGTACCTTTCAAAGTGCTTTTCCGTCTAAGCTCACATTCCCAGCAGCCCCTGACAGTAGCTACTTCTAATACCCTGTTCTTACCAGGTGGAAAACTGGAGCTCACAGTGGTTGTATATCCCAGTAGGCAGAGCTGTAGAGCCCAGGCTCAGAGCAGGCTCCGTGTTGCCTTCCTGCCTGCTGAAGTGTGATGCCCCCGCTCTCAGAGAGACCCTTGAGTGGAAACAGGACAAGGACGCACCCTGAGTGGAGTGGTGTCGGGGGGGGGGCACCAGGAGGCACACCCATCACAGCGGCAGTGTGAACAAGGTCATGGAGAGAGTATTGGGGAAGTGACCCCAACCTAGATAAACATTGCTCTCCTTAGGATCCAAGGGAAACTGAGTCTAGCCTGTAGTGTTCTTCTGAAAATACTTGTGGAGGAGTCTCCAGACTGGGCTTGAGGGGATTTGAACTCTGTCCTTCCCCACACACCCTGAGCCTGAGCTCAGAACTCAGGCCTATGAGGTTTCTCTCAACTCTACAGGCCATCTGCCTGTGCCCCTTGTCTTGAGTGTCCCACTTTCTCATTGAGGAACCAGGGAGATGGTTCCTCACCTTTCCAGAGGAGATGTCCAATCCAAACCCCTTCTGTCTTTCTCTCTTCCCCATTCTTTAGGCCCCAGTTCCAAACCTATCTCCTTAGGAAAGTCTTTCCCTGTCTCTCCAAGTGCTCTCCCTCATCTGTCTCAGCTCTCTGAGCTTTGTCCGAATCTGTTAATACTCTCAAATGTTCAAGTACAAAAATAATCATTATTGGTAACAGATTTATTATTATTATCATCATCATCATTATAATTATTACCAGGCTTTCTCTACCCCCTGGTAGCAAATCCCTGGAGGACAATGGTCTTGCTTTGCCTCACCGTTATTTTAAGAACAGGTTTCTTGTAGCCTAGATTGGACTCAAACTTGAGTCTACTCCCTGGCTCAGAGCAGAGGCTGCACACATGCTACGGATAGCAAAGTTGTTGGATTTTTGAGTAAATGGCTGCCTTGTTTAGGGTTTTATTGCTGTAACGAGACTCCATGACTATAGCAACTGAAGCACAATTAATAAAAACTCAGAGAGAGAAACTGGGGTTCAACCTGAAGATCCAAAAATCAAAGCAGCAAGCTACTAGCTCTTATCTTGACCTCAGTCTGAAAATGGCGATCCTGCCTCCTGGAATCTCAGAATGAGACTGTGTGTGAGAGCTGTCTCCTCCCGTTTTATAATCCTCTCTAGTTCTGGAATTAGAGGCGTGCACCACTACCACCTGGCTTCTATGGCAAGCTCTTGTGACCACTGGGATTAAAGGTGTGTGTTATTGCTTCCTGGTCTGTAAGGTTGGCCAGTGTGGCTGTTTTACTTTTCTGATCCGCAGGCAAGATTTATTTATTGAAATACAAGTGAAATGCCACTACAAGCAACTGTTGTAAAGAAAACATTTAATTGGAGCTTCTTAAATGCAGAGGTTTAGTCCATCATCATCATGGTAGAAGCATGGTGGAAGAGACTGTCATACTGGGCCTCCTTGAGTATCTGAGACCTCAAAGCCCACCCCCAGTGACACACTTACTACAGCAACGCCACACTTACTCCAGGAAGGCCACATCCCCCAACAGTGGCACTCCCTATGGGCCAAGCACTCAAGCACATGAGTCTATGTGGCCTTTCCTACTCAAACCGCCACAATGGCTTAAGCACTTTCCCTCCAGCCCTGGTGACCTGCTCAGGCACACTGGCTCTGTCATTTCCTAGCCTGACCCAAAGCCCAGTTCTTCCTTTACTGCTCCTTGGAGGCTTCCCAAGATTAATGGGAGGTCAAAGGTGTCACTCTGAATGCACAATTAGCCTGTGTTTGGTACATGGTGGTTGCTGATTTTCTTAGCTTTATTACTAAGCCCTCCATCAATATATGGTCATACTTATGAGATTAATGTCAGAATTAGCATCATCCTGTGTCTCTTCCTTCAGACATGGCATCTTTCCATGAAGACATGGGGGTGAAAGTCTGAGAGATGTGCCCCACAAGGCTTGATTCACCAGTGAGTCCCCTCTCCTGCAGCTGCTGTCACTCAGTCCCCCATTTGCTGTGGCATTAGGGGACTGCTCCCACAGGAGTCAGGAGAATAGAGTGGACAATGTAGGGAGACAGCATTCTTTCTCCAGTGTGCCAAAGTACAGTATCCTCTCAAAGGCACCTCCTCTGTCACCTATTTGGGGCAGGAAGTGGGGAGACACCCCCATGTCGGCACACTGATGCTCTCCCCTAGCTCACATGGGCACACTGATGCCCCCCCCCCCCGCCTAGTTTACATGGACACACTGATGTCCTCCCCAGTTCACATGGGCACATTGATGTCCTCCCCAGTTCACATGGGCACACTGATGCCCCCCAGTTCACATGGGCACATTGATGTCCTCCCCAGTTCACATGGGCACACTGATGCCCCCTCTAGTTTACATGGGCACACTGATGTCCTCCCCAGTTCACATGGGCACACTGATGTCCTCCCAGTTCACATGGGCACACTGATGCCCCCCAGTTCACATGGGCACACTGATGTCCCCAGTTCACATGGGCACATTGATGTCCTCCCCAGTTCACATGGGCACACTGATGCCCCCTCTAGTTTACATGGGCACACTGATGTCCTCCCCAGTTCACATGGGCACACTGATGCCCCCCAGTTCACATGGGCACACTGATGTCCCCAGTTCACAGGGGCACACTAATGCCCCCCTAGTTTACCTAGGCACACTTATGCCCCCAGTTCATACAGGCACACTGATGCCCTCTGCATTTAGGGTAGGTCCTCAACAATTGTATACTTTGGGTGAAGTAGTTTGTCATTGTGTGGCCTGTTTCTATTGATTGTGCAAGATCACCATGCCAAGGTCCTGATCACCAACACAATCCAGGTGCCACCACAGTGTCTTCGTGCATTTTCAGGGCTCCCTTCAGCTAAGAATCAGAGGAAGGACACGTCAAAATCAGTAGGCTCTTGGGCTTCAGGAAGGGTTGGTGCCACTGAATATGGACACCTGAATGGTATTTGTACCACAGAAGCTGAAGGACATGTTTAGTCCATTTTAAGGAAGTTCCTGAGGAACTGCATCGAGAATGCATGATGGGCATAAATGAATTCTCCGATTTGATTTTGCCAGCTAACTGCCTTGTCGTATCACCTTTGTCCCAGATTCTGCAAGCCTGCTTACTGCTGCGGGTGAGCCCTGGGAGGGCAGCTCTTTAGTGGAGCCCTCGAGGGTAGTAAGTACTGTGTTAATATGCTGGGAATTTAAGTAGAGCTGGGACTTCTAAATCAATCACTAGGACAGCTTTATATTTTTCTTTGCTCAAAAAATACACTATTCTGCAGTTACATGTGTGGGCGTAGAGGTTATCCTGGGTGAAGGGCACCGAAAAGGAAAATTTCATAACATTTTCACTGTAGGAAAAAGGACTCTCTGGTCTGGTCTTAATTCTTCTAGAACTGGCTACAGAACATACCAGCATCTCTGCAGTCCTTAGAATAGTCTAGGCTGCTCAGAATTACTCGATTTTATTTGCCTGGGACATTAAAAATGCTTAACAAATATGGGCTAAACAAAAGATCAACTACAAAAGATCAACTAAATAGATTAGTGAAAGGGGTTTTTGGTTTGTTTTGGTTTGGTTGTTTGTTGATGTTGGTTTTTTTTTTTTTTTTTTTTTTTTGGTTTTTCGAGACAGGGTTTCTCTGTGGTTTTGGAGCCTGTCCTGTAACTAGCTCTTGTAGACCAGGCTGGTCTCGAACTCACAGAGATTCGCCTGCCTCTGCCTCCCAAGTGCTGGGATTAAAGGTGTGCGCCACCACCACCCGGCTGTTTGTTTGGTTTTTTGTTTGTTTGTTTGTTTGTTTGTTTTTGTTTTTTTTATTAATTAATTAATTTAATTATTAAAGATTTCTGCCTCTTCCCCGCCACCACGTCCCATTCCCTCCCCCTCCCCCAATCAAGTCTTCCTTCCTCCTCAGCCCAAAGAGCAAGCAGGTTTCTCTGCCCTGTGGGAGGTCCAAGGACCCTCCACCTCCATCCAGGTCTATTAAGGTGAGCATCCAAACTACCTGGGCTCCCACAAAGCCATTACATGCAATAGGATCAAGAACCCATTGCCATTGTTCTTCAGTTCTCAGTAGTCCTCATTGTCCATTATGTTCAGCGAGACCGGTTTTGTCCCATGCTTTTTCAGTCCCCGGCCAGCTGGCCTTGGTGAGTTCCCGATAGATCATCCCCATTGCCTCAGTGTGTGGGTGCACCCCTCGCCGTCCTGAGTTCCTTGCTCGTGCTCACTCTCCTTCTGCTCCTCCTTTGGATCGTGAGACTTCAGTCCAGTGCTCCAATGTTGGTCTCTGTCTCTGTCTTCTTTCATCGCCTGATGAAGGTTAATATTCAGGGGGATGCTTATATGTTTTTCTTTGGGTTCACCTTCTTATTTAGCTTCTCTAGAGTCACGAATTATAGTCTCAATGTCCTTTATTTATGGCTAGAAACCAAATATGAGTGAGTACATCCCATGTTCCTCTTTTTGGGTCTGGCTTACCTCACTCAGGATAGTGTTTTCAATTTCCATCCATTTGTATGCAAAATTCAAGAAGTCATTGTTTTTTACTGCTGAGTAGTACTCTAATATGTATATATTCCATACTTTCTTCATCCATTCTTCCATTGAAGGACATCTAGGTTGTTTCCAGGTTCTGGCAATTGCAAACAATGCTGCTATGAACATAGTTGAGCATATACTTTTGTTGTATGTTTGGGCATCTCTTGGGTATATTCCCAATAGTGGTATTGCTGGGTCAAGAGGTAGATTGAACCCGATTTTCCTGAGAAACCGCCACACTGCTTTCCAAAGTGGTTGCACAAGTTTGCATTCCCACCAGCAATGGATGAGAGTGCCCCTTTCTCCACAACCTCTCCAGCAGAGGCTATCATTGGTGTTTTTGATTTTAGCCATTCTTTTTTTTTTTTTTTTTTTTTTTTTTTTTTTTGTTTTCTTTTTTTTTTATTAATTAATTAATTTAATTATTAAAGATTTCTGCCTCTTCCCCGCCACCACCTCCCATTCCCTCCCCCTCCCCCAATCAAGTCTTCCTTCCTCCTCAGCCCAAAGAGTAAGCAGGTTTCTCTGCCCTGTGGGAGGTCCAAGGACCACCCACCTCCATCCAGGTCTATTAAGGTGAGCATCCAAACTACCTGGGCTCCCACAAAGCCATTACATGCAATAGGATCAAGAACCCATTGCCATTGTTCTTCAGTTCTCAGTAGTCCTCATTGTCCATTATGTTCAGCGAGACCGGTTTTGTCCCATGCTTTTTCAGTCCCCGGCCAGCTGGCCTTGGTGAGTTCCCGATAGATCATCCCCATTGCCTCAGTGTGTGGGTGCACCCCTCGCCGTCCTGAGTTCCTTGCTCGTGCTCACTCTCCTTCTGCTCCTCCTTTGGATCGTGAGACTTCAGTCCAGTGCTCCAATGTTGGTCTCTGTCTCTGTCTTCTTTCATCGCCTGATGAAGGTTAATATTCAGGGGGATGCTTATATGTTTTTCTTTGGGTTCACCTTCTTATTTAGCTTCTCTAGAGTCACGAATTATAGTCTCAATGTCCTTTATTTATGGCTAGAAACCAAATATGAGTGAGTACATCCCATGTTCCTCTTTTTGGGTCTGGCTTACCTCACTCAGGATAGTGTTTTCAATTTCCGTCCATTTGTATGCAAAATTCAAGAAGTCATTGTTTTTTACTGCTGAGTAGTACTCTAATATGTATATATTCCATACTTTCTTCATCCATTCTTCCATTGAAGGACATCTAGGTTGTTTCCAGGTTCTGGCAATTACAAACAATGCTGCTATGAACATAGTTGAGCATATACTTTTGTTGTATGTTTGGGCATCTCTTGGGTATATTCCCAATAGTGGTATTGCTGGGTCAAGAGGTAGGTTGAACCCGACTTTCCTGAGAAACCGCCACACTGCTTTCCAAAGTGGTTGCACAAGTTTGCATTCCCACCAGCAATGGATGAGAGTGCCCCTTTCTCCACAACCTCTCCAGCAGAGGCTATCATTGGTGTTTTTGATTTTAGCCATTCTGACCGGTGTAAGATGGTATCTTAATGTTGTCTTGATTTGCATTTCCCTGATTGCTAAGGAAGTTGAGCATGATCTTAAGTGACTTTTGGCCATTTGAACTTCTTCTGTTGAAAAGTCTCTGTTCAGCTCAGTGCCCCATTTTATAATTGGATTGATTAACCTTTTACGGTCTAATTTCTTGAGTTCTTTGTATATTTTGGATATCAGACCTTTGTCAGTTGCGGGGTTGGTGAAGATCTTCTCCCAGTCAGTGGGTTGCCTTTCTGTCTTAGTGACAGTGTCCTTTGCTTTACAGAAGCTTCTCAGTCTCAGGAGGTCCCATTTATTCAATGATGTCCTTAGTGTTTGTGCTGCTGGGGTTGTACGTAGGAAGTGTTCTCCTGTGCCCATGTGTTGTAGAGTACTTCCCACTTTCTCTTCTATCAGATTCAGTGTGTTTGGACTGATATTGAGGTCTTTAATCCATTTGGACTTGAGTTTTGTGCATGGTGATATATATGGATCTATTTTCATTCTTCTACAGATTGACTTCCAGTTTTGCCAGCACAATTTGTTGAAGATGCTCTCTTTTTTCCATTGTATACTTTTAGCTCCTTTATCAAAAATCAGGTGTTCATAGGTTTGTGGGCTAAAGTCAGGGTCTTCTATTCTATTCCATTGGTCGACTTCTCTGTTTTTATGCCAGTACCAAGCCGTTTTCAGTACTGTAGCTCTGTAATAGAGTTTGAAGTCAGGGATGGTAATGCCTCCAGACAATCCTTTATTGTATAAGATTGTTTTGGCTATCCTGGGTTTTTTGTTTTTCCATATAAAGTTGATTATTGTCTTCTCCAGATCTGTGAAGAATTTTGATGGGATTTTGATGGGGATTGCGTTGAATCTATAGATTGCTTTTGGTAGAATTGCCATTTTTACTATGTTGATCCTCCCAATCCAAGAGCAAGGGAGGTCCTTCCATTTTCTGGTGTCCTCTTCAATTTCTTTCTTCAAAGACTTAAAGTTCTTGCCAAATAGATCTTTCACTTCCTTGGTCAGAGTTACCCCAAGGTATTTTATGCTATTTGTGGCTATCGTGAAAGGTGATGCTTCTCTGATTTCCCTCTCTGCTTCCTTATCCTTAGTGTATAGGAAGGCAACTGATTTTTTGGAGTTGATTTTGTATCCTGCCACATTACCAAAGGTGTTTATCAGCTGTAGGAGTTCTTTGGTAGAGTTTTTGGGGTCGGTTATGTATACTATCATATCATCTGCAAATAATGAAAGCTTAACTTCTTCCTTTCCAATATGGATACCCTTGATCCCCTTATGTTGTCTTATTGCTATTGCTAGAACTTCAAGCACTATATTGAAGAGGTATGGAGAGAGTGGACATCCTTGTCGTGTTCCTGATTTTAGTGGGATGGCTTTGAGTTTTTCTCCATTTAATTTAATGTTAGCTGTCGGCTTGCTGTAAATAGCTTTTATTATATTTAGGTATGCCCCTTGTATCCCTAATCTCTCCAAGACCTTTATCATAAAGGAGTGTTGAATTTTGTCGAATGCTTTTTCAGCATCTAATGAAATGATCATATGGTTTTTTTCTTTCAGTTTATTTATATGGTTGATTACATTGATAGATTTGCGTATGTTGAACCAGCCCTGCATCTCTGGAATGAAGCCTACTTGATCATAATGGATAACTTTTCTAATGTGTTCTTGGATTCGGTTTGCCAGTATTTTATTGAGAATTTTTGCGTCGATGTTCATGAGTGAGATAGGCCTGTAATTCTCTTTCTTGGTTGGGTCTTTGTGTGGTTTTGGTATCAGGGTAACTGTAGCTTCATAAAAGGAATTTGGCAATGACTCTTCTGTTTCTATATTGTGAAATACATGAAGAAGTATAGGTATTAGCTCTTCTTGGAAGTTCTGGTAGAATTCTGCATTGAAACCATCTGGCCCTGGGCTTTTTTTGGAAGGGAGATTTTTGATAACTGTTTCTAATTCTTCGCGACTAACAGGTCTATTTAGATCGTTCACCTGGTCTTGGTTTAGGTTTGGTATATGGTACTTATCTAAAAAAGTGTCCATTTCTTTTGCATTTTCCAGTTTTGTGGCATACAGGCTTTTGTAGTAAGATCTAATGATTCTCTGAATTTCCTCTGTGTCTGTGGTTATGTCCCCCTTTTCATTTCTGATCTTATTTATTTGCGTGTTCTCTCTCTGTCGTTTAATTAGTTTAGAAAGGGGTTTGTCAATCTTGTTGATTTTCTCCAAGAACCAACTTTTTGTTTCATTGATTCTTTGGACTGTTTTCTGTGTTTCTATTTTGTTGATTTCTGCCCTCAGTTTGATTATTTCCAGTCTTCTACTCCTCCTGGGCGCGTCTGCTTCTTTTTTTTCTAGAGCTTTCAGGTGTGCTGTTAAGTCCCCAATGTATGCTTTCTCCGTTTTCTTTAAGTGGGCACTTAGTGCTATGAACTTTCCTCTTAGCACTGCTTTCATCGTGTCCCATAGGTTTGAGTATGTTGTCTCTTTGTTTTCATTAAATTCAAGGAAGACTTTAATTTCTTTCTTAATTTCTTCCTTGACCCAGGTGTGGTTCAGTAGTTGACTGTTCAGTTTCCATGAGTTTGTCAGCTTTCTGGGGGTAGCTTTGTTGGTGGCTTCTAACTTTAATCCGTGGTGATCTGATAAGACACAGGTGGACACTGATATTTTTTTGTATCTGTGGAGGTTTCCTTTGTTTCCAAGTATGTGGTCAATTTTCGAGAAGGTTCCATGAGCTGCAGAGAAGAAGGTGTATTCTTTCCTATTTGGGTGGAGTGTTCTATAGATGTCTGTTAAGTCCATTTGATTCATTACCTCCAACAATTCTCTTAATTCTCTATTAGTTTTCTGTCTGATTGACCTGTCCATTGGTGAGAGAGGTGTGTTGAAGTCTCCTACTACTAGTGTGTGTGATTTGATGTCTGCCTTGAGTTTTAGCAATATTTCTTTTACATAAGTGGGTGCTTTTATATTAGGGGCATAGATATTCAGGATTGAGACTTCATCCTGCTGAATCGTTCCTGTTATGAGTATAAAGTGTCCCTGTCGATCTCTTCTGATTGATTTTAGTTTGAAGTCAGTTTTGTTAGAAATTAGTATGGCCACACCTGCTTTTTTCTTAGGACCATTTGCTTGAAAAACCTTTTCCCAACCCTTTACTCTGAGTAGATGCCTGTCTTTGTGGTTGAGATGAGTTTCTTGCAAACAGCAGACTGTTGGATCCTGTTTTCGTATCCAATCTCTTAGCCTGTGCCTTTTTATTGGTGAATTGAGACCATTAATATTAAGTGATATTAATGACCAGTGGTTGTTAACTCCGGTTATTCTTACTGCTTTTGGTAGAAGAGTTTGTGTGTCTCCCTTCTTTGAGTTGTGCTGTTGAAGGGTCGCTAGATGCCTGGGTTATTGTAGGCAGTGTTGGCAATGTTGGATTCCTTGGGTTGTGATTTTCCTTCTATTACTTTCTGTAGGGCTGGATTTGTGGCAACGTATTGTTTAAATTTGTTCTTATCCTGGAATGTCTTGTTTTCTCCATTGATAGTGAACGATAGCTTGGCTGGGTATAGTATTTTGGGTTTGCATCCATGGTCTCTTAGTTTCTGTAGTACCTCTATCCAGGACCTTCTGGCTTTCATGGTTTCCATAGAGAAGTCAGGTGTAAGTCTGATCGGTTTACCTTTATAAGTTACTTGGCCTTTTTCCTTTGCAGCTCTTAATATTCTTTCTTTAATCTGTATATTTTGTGTTTTGATTATTATATGGCGAGGGGACGTTTTTTTTTGATCCAGTCTGTTTGGTGTTCTGTATGCTTCTTGAATATTCAAAGGAATATCTTTCTTTATGTTGGGGAAGTTTTCTTCCATAATTTTGTTAAAAATGTTTTCTGGACCTTTGAGCTGTGCCTCTTCTCCTTCTTCTATCCCTATTATTCTTAGGTTTGGTCTTTTTATTGTGTCCCATATTTCCTGAATGTTTTGTGATGAGAATTTGTTGGTTTTGGTGTTTTCTTTGATCAGTCCGTTTATTTTCTCTATATTGTCTTCAGAATCTGAGATTCTTTCTTCTATCTCTTGTATTCTATTGATTATGCTTGTTTCTGTAGTCTCTGCTCGTTGACCTATATTTGCCATATCCAGCTGGTCCTCAGTTTGTGTTTTCTTCCTTGCTTCCATTTCAGTTTTCAATTCTTGGACTGTTTCCATTACCTGTTTGATCGTTTTTTCTTGGCTTCCCAGGGTATCATTTACGTATTTACTCATTTCTTCAAACTTTTTGTTATACTTCTCATCCATTTCTATGAGGGCGTTTTTTACATGTTGTTTAAGGGACTCTATTGCTTTCAAAAAGTCAGTTTTTTCCTCTTCTCCTGTGATAGGGTGTTCAAGTCCTTGTGTTGTAAGATCATTGGGTTCTGGTGTTTTCATGTTGTTTTTCAGATTGTTGGGTGAATTCTTGCCTTGGCGTCTGCCCATCTCCTCTTACCGATGCTATCTATTGGGTTTGATTTAATTGTAGCGGGGCAATCTGTTCTCAGTGCAGGCTTCACTGTTTCTTGCCCGCACTATCCTGTATGCAGTGCCTCCGCCGCCCGGGCCTGCCTGCCAGTGCCTCCGCCGCCTGGAACTGTCTGTGCGCCGGTGTTTCCGCCGCCTAGGCCTGCCTGCCGGTGCCTCCGCCACCTGGGCCTGTCTGCGCGCCGGTGCTTCCGCCGCCTAGGCCTGCCTGCCGGGCCTGACTGTCGGTGCCTCCGCCACCCGGGCCTGCCTGCACGCCGGTGCCTCTGCCGCCCGGACTTGCCTGCGTGCTGGTGCCTCCGCCGCCCGGGCCTGTCTGTGCGCCGGTGCTTCCGCTGCCTAGGCCTGCCTGCCGGGCCTGCCTGCCGGTGCCTCCGCCACCCGGGCCTGCCTGCACGCCGGTGCCTCTGCCGCCAGGACTTGCCTGCGTGCTGGTGCCTCCGCTGCCCGGGCCTGCCTGCGCGCCGTTGCTTCCGCCGCCTAGGCCTGCCTGCCGGTGCCTCCGCCGGCCGGAACTGTCTGTGCGCTGGTGCTTCCGCCGCCTAGGCCTGCCTGCCGGTGCCTCCGCCACCTGGGCCTGCCTGCGCGCCGGTACTTCCGCCGCCTAGGCCTGCCTGCCGGGCCTGACTGCCGGTGCCTCCGCCACCCGGGCCTGCCTGCGCGCCGGTGCCCCTGCCGCCCAGACTTGCCTGCGTGCTGGTGCCTCCGCCGCCCGGGCCTGCCTGCGCGCCGGTGCTTCCGCTGCCTAGGCCTGCCTGCTGGTGCCTCCGCCACCCGGAACTGTCTGTGCGCCGGTGCTTCCGCCGCCTAGGCCTGCCTGCCGGGCCTGACTGTCGGTGCCTCCGCCACCCGGGCCTGCCTGCACGCCGGTGCCTCTGCCGCCCGGACTTGCCTGCGTGCTGGTGCCTCCGCCGCCCGGGCCTGTCTGTGCGCCGGTGCTTCCGCTGCCTAGGCCTGCCTGCCGGGCCTGCCTGCCGGTGCCTCCGCCACCCGGGCCTGCCTGCACGCCGGTGCCCGATTTTAGCCATTCTGACCGGTGTAAGATGGTATCTTAATGTTGTCTTGATTTGCATTTCCCTGATTGCTAAGGAAGTTGAGCATGATCTTAAGTGACTTTTGGCCATTTGAACTTCTTCTGTTGAAAAGTCTCTGTTCAGCTCAGTGCCCCATTTTATAATTGGATTGATTAACCTTTTACGGTCTAATTTCTTGAGTTCTTTGTATATTTTGGATATCAGACCTTTGTCAGTTGCGGGGTTGGTGAAGATCTTCTCCCAGTCAGTGGGTTGCCTTTCTGTCTTAGTGACAGTGTCCTTTGCTTTACAGAAGCTTCTCAGTCTCAGGAGGTCCCATTTATTCAATGATGTCCTTAGTGTTTGTGCTGCTGGGGTTGTACGTAGGAAGTGTTCTCCTGTGCCCATGTGTTGTAGAGTACTTCCCACTTTCTCTTCAGATTCAGTGTGTTTGGACGGATATTGAGGTCTTTAATCCATTTGGACTTGAGTTTTGTGCATGGTGATATATATGGATCTATTTTCATTCTTCTACAGATTGACTTCCAGTTTTGCCAGCACAATTTGTTGAAGATGCTCTCTTTTTTCCATTGTATACTTTTAGCTCCTTTATCGAAAATCAGGTGTTCATAGGTTTGTGGGCTAAAGTCAGGGTCTTCTATTCTATTCCATTGGTCGACTTCTCTGTTTTTATGCCAGTACCAAGCCGTTTTCAGTACTGTAGCTCTGTAATAGAGTTTGAAGTCAGGGATGGTAATGCCTCCAGACAATCCTTTATTGTATAAGATTGTTTTGGCTATCCTGGGTTTTTTGTTTTTCCATATAAAGTTGATTATTGTCTTCTCCAGATCTGTGAAGAATTTTGATGGGATTTTGATGGGGATTGCATTGAATCTATAGATTGCTTTTGGTAGAATTGCCATTTTTGCTATGTTGATCCTCCCAATCCAAGAGCAAGGGAGGTCCTTCCATTTTCTGGTGTCCTCTTCAATTTCTTTCTTCAAAGACTTAAAGTTCTTGCCAAATAGATCTTTCACTTCCTTGGTCAGAGTTACCCCAAGGTATTTTATGCTATTTGTGGCTATCGTGAAAGGTGATGCTTCTCTGATTTCCCTCTCTGCTTCCTTATCCTTAGTGTATAGGAAGGCAACTGATTTTTTGGAGTTGATTTTGTATCCTGCCACATTACCAAAGGTGTTTATCAGCTGTAGGAGTTCTTTGGTAGAGTTTTTGGGGTCGGTTATGTATACTATCATATCATCTGCAAATAATGAAAGCTTAACTTCTTCCTTTCCAATACGGATCCCCTTGATCCCCTTATGTTGTCTTATTGCTATTGCTAGAACTTCAAGCACTATATTGAAGAGGTATGGAGAGAGTGGACATCCTTGTCGTGTTCCTGATTTTAGTGGGATGGCTTTGAGTTTTTCTCCATTTAATTTAATGTTAGCTGTCGGCTTGCTGTAAATAGCTTTTATTATATTTAGGTATGCCCCTTGTATCCCTAATCTCTCCAAGACCTTTATCATAAAGGAGTGTTGAATTTTGTCGAATGCTTTTTCAGCATCTAATGAAATGATCATATGGTTTTTTTCTTTCAGTTTATTTATATGGTTGATTACATTGATAGATTTGCGTATGTTGAACCAGCCCTGCATCTCTGGAATGAAGCCTACTTGATCATAATGGATAACTTTTCTAATGTGTTCTTGGATTCGATTTGCCAGTATTTTATTGAGAATTTTTGCGTCGATGTTCATGAGTGAGATAGGCCTGTAATTCTCTTTCTTGGTTGGGTCTTTGTGTGGTTTTGGTATCAGGGTAACTGTAGCTTCATAAAAGGAATTTGGCAATGACTCTTCTGTTTCTATATTGTGAAATACATGAAGAAGTATAGGTATTAGCTCTTCTTGGAAGTTCTGGTAGAATTCTGCATTGAAACCATCTGGCCCTGGGCTTTTTTTGGAAGGGAGATTTTTGATAACTGTTTCTAATTCTTCGCGACTAACAGGTCTATTTAGATCGTTCACCTGGTCTTGGTTTAGGTTTGGTATATGGTACTTATCTAAAAAAGTGTCCATTTCTTTTGCATTTTCCAGTTTTGTTGCATACAGGCTTTTGTAGTAAGATCTAATGATTCTCTGAATTTCCTCTGTGTCTGTGGTTATGTCCCCCTTTTCATTTCTGATCTTATTTATTTGCGTGTTCTCTCTCTGTCGTTTAATTAGTTTGGATAGGGGTTTGTCAATCTTGTTGATTTTCTCCAAGAACCAACTTTTTGTTTCATTGATTCTTTGGACTGTTTTCTGTGTTTCTATTTTGTTGATTTCTGCCCTCAGTTTGATTATTTCCAGTCTTCTACTCCTCCTGGGCGCGTCTGCTTCTTTTTTTTCTAGAGCTTTCAGGTGTGCTGTTAAGTCCCCAATGTATGCTTTCTCCGTTTTCTTTAAGTGGGCACTTAGTGCTATGAACTTTCCTCTTAGCACTGCTTTCATCGTGTCCCATAGGTTTGAGTATGTTGTCTCTTTGTTTTCATTAAATTCAAGGAAGACTTTAATTTCTTTCTTAATTTCTTCCTTGACCCAGGTGTGGTTCAGTAGTTGACTGTTCAGTTTCCATGAGTTTGTCAGCTTTCTGGGGGTAGCTTTGTTGGTGGCTTCTAACTTTAATCCGTGGTGATCTGATAAGACACAGGTGGACACTGATATTTTTTTGTATCTGTGGAGGTTTCCTTTGTTTTCAAGTATGTGGTCAATTTTCGAGAAGGTTCCATGAGCTGCAGAGAAGAAGGTGTATTCTTTCCTATTTGGGTGGAGTGTTCTATAGATGTCTGTTAAGTCCATTTGATTCATTACCTCCAACAATTCTCTTAATTCTCTATTAGTTTTCTGTCTGCTTGACCTGTCCATTGGTGAGAGAGGTGTGTTGAAGTCTCCTACTACTAGTGTGTGTGATTTGATGTCTGCCTTGAGTTTTAGCAATATTTCTTTTACATAAGTGGGTGCTTTTATATTAGGGGCATAGATATTCAGGATTGAGACTTCATCCTGCTGAATCGTTCCTGTTATGAGTATAAAGTGTCCCTGTCGATCTCTTCTGATTGATTTTAGTTTGAAGTCAGTTTTGTTAGAAATTAGTATGGCCACACCTGCTTTTTTCTTAGGACCATTTGCTTGAAAAACCTTTTCCCAACCCTTTACTCTGAGTAGATGCCTGTCTTTGTGGTTGAGATGAGTTTCTTGCAAACAGCAGACTGTTGGATCCTGTTTTCGTATCCAATCTCTTAGCCTGTGCCTTTTTATTGGTGAATTGAGACCATTAATATTAAGTGATATTAATGACCAGTGGTTGTTAACTCCGGTTATTCTTACTGCTTTTGGTAGAAGAGTTTGTGTGTCTCCCTTCTTTGAGTTGTGCTGTTGAAGGGTCGCTAGATGCCTGGGTTATTGTAGGCAGTGTTGGCAATGTTGGATTCCTTGGGTTGTGATTTTCCTTCTATTACTTTCTGTAGGGCTGGATTTCTGGCAACGTATTGTTTAAATTTGTTCTTATCCTGGAATGTCTTGTTTTCTCCATTGATAGTGAACGATAGCTTGGCTGGGTATAGTAGTTTGGGTTTGCATCCATGGTCTCTCAGTTTCTGTAGTACCTCTATCCAGGACCTTCTGGCTTTCATGGTTTCCATAGAGAAGTCAGGTGTAAGTCTGATCGGTTTACCTTTATAAGTTACTTGGCCTTTTTCCTTTGCAGCTCTTAATATTCTTTCTTTAATCTGTATATTTTGTGTTTTGATTATTATATGGCGAGGGGACGTTTTTTTTTTTTTGATCCAGTCTGTTTGGTGTTCTGTATGCTTCTTGAATATTCAAAGGAATATCTTTCTTTATGTTGGGGAAGTTTTCTTCCATAATTTTGTTAAAAATGTTTTCTGGACCTTTGAGCTGTGCCTCTTCTCCTTCTTCTATCCCTATTATTCTTAGGTTTGGTCTTTTTATTGTGTCCCATATTTCCTGAATGTTTTGTGATGAGAATTTGTTGGTTTTGGTGTTTTCTTTGATCAGTCCGTTTATTTTCTCTATGTTGTCTTCAGAATCTGAGATTCTTTCTTCTATCTCTTGTATTCTATTGATTATGCTTGTTTCTGTAGTCTCTGCTCGTTGACCTATATTTGCCATATCCAGCTGGTCCTCAGTTTGTGTTTTCTTCCTTGCTTCCATTTCAGTTTTCAATTCTTGGACTGTTTCCATTACCTGTTTGATCGTTTTTTCTTGGCTTCCCAGGGTATCATTTACGTATTTACTCATTTCTTCAAACTTTTTGTTATACTTCTCATCCATTTCTATGAGGGCGTTTTTTACATGTTGTTTAAGGGACTCTATTGCTTTCAAAAAGTCAGTTTTTTCCTCTTCTCCTTTGATAGGGTGTTCAAGTCCTTGTGTTGTAAGATCATTGGGTTCTGGTGTTTTCATGTTGTTTTTCAGATTGTTGGGTGAATTCTTGCCTTGGCGTCTGCCCATCTCCTCTTACCGATGCTATCTATTGGGTTTGATTTAATTGTAGCGGGGCAATCTGTTCTCAGTGCAGGCTTCACTGTTTCTTGTCCGCACTATCCTGTATCCAGTGCCTCCGCCGCCCGGAACTGTCTGTGTGCCGATGCCTAGGCCTGCCTGCCGGTGCCTCCGCCGCCCGGGCCTGTCTGTGCGCCGGTGCTTCCGCTGCCTAGGCCTGCCTGCCGGGCCTGACTGCCGGTGCCTCCGCCACCCGGGCCTGCCTGCACGCCGGTGCCTCTGCCGCCCGGACTTGCCTGCGTGCTGGTGCCTCCGCCGCCCGGGCCTGTCTGTGCGCCGGTGCTTCCGCCGCCTAGGCCTGCCTGCCGGTGCCTCCGCCGGCCGGAACTGTCTGTGCTCCGGTGCTTCTGCCGCCTAGGCCTGACTGCCGGTGCCTCCGCCACCCGGGCCTGCCTGCACGCCGGTGCCTCTGCCGCCCGGACTTGCCTGCGTGCTGGTGCCTCCGCCGCCCGGGCCTGCCTGCCTTGAGACAGGGTTTCTCTGCAGCTTTGGAGCCTGTCCTAGAACTAGTTCTTGTCGACCAGGCTGGTCTCAAACTCACAGAGATCCACCTGCCTCTGCCTCCCGAGTGCTGGAATTAAAGGCATGCGCCACCACCCAGCTAGTGAAAGCTTTTTAAAGGGAATGTTCACATGATGAAACAGGCAGTGTTTGCCTTCTTGCCCCTTTGGGGGTTTTCTATGATGGCAAGGTTCACCCTGAACCTATACTTGGAATCAAAGGACCACTCACATTGAGTCCCAACCTGAAGGCTACATGTGTAGATAGTTGTAGAGCCTGGGAGGACATGACGATGGCTCCTCTGATTTAGGAATGTGAATGAGAAATTGAGCTTTGAGTGTGGCCTCTTCTGCCCAGAGTTTGCTACAGAGGAATGAAGAGGAAAAGTTTGCCGTCAAGGAGGACTGTGGGGTTGAACAAGGCATGTGCTTGTGTTTGTTTTCCAGGGAAAGCAATAAGTAAGCATGTTTGAGGCCTAGGGGAAGAACCAGAGAATGAGATCAGCACTAGGGTAGAGAGGTCACAACAAACTAAACAGCATCCCTAGGTGTGAACTGAGTGAGGACTAGAGCGGATGCCATCCAAGGACTGGATGGAGCTGGTCCTGGACAACAGGAAAGAGCCACTGCTTAGGCTCTGGTAAACTTGGAGGGATGCCCAAGACGAACAAGTTCATAGCTGCCTTGCCAGTAAGTGGGGTATCTGTGGAAGAACAGAGAGCCCAAATGCTGACCACATACCCAAAGAGGACATGCTGGTTAACATGGAGAGGCCTGTGTGAAGTTGAAGGTCATGTGTGTGACAGCCTAATTTGTGTATGTTTCTATCATCCTAGGAACATCCTAAGCTCTTAAAGTAGTACAAGGCAGCTGTACTGTCCCAGCAAGAGATAGTATTTCCTTGTTTCTGGGGTGGTGGGCAGATAATCATTCCATCTAGCTCACTCTGTCTCGGGGAGAGTCATTTATCCACTGGGCTCTATGAAGAGTGATGATTGGGGTTAGGAAGTAAGGAGTATGGAGCAGACACTAGGGAACAAGCCTGGAGGGATTTCCAAGTTGAAGTACAAGGGTCCCTAGTATACTTCATTAATACACTAGTCCAATAAACTAGTGTGTTTGAGTGTGTGCTATGTGTCTAATACACTAGTTCAGTAAACTAGTGTGTTTGTATGTGTGCTGTGTGTCTAATACACTAACTAGTCCAGTAAACTATTGTGTTTGAGTGTATGCTGCAAGGTGTCAAGTTTTAGTGATCAGCAGGTAATAGTGGGCAAGGTGAGAGCAGACATGGTCAATGTCCTCAGAGAACTTGGGATCTAATAGGGACCTTTAGTGCACGGGTGACACTGTCACCGAGCATGGAGCACTAGTCACCCCATGCCAAGTTCCCTATAACCACAGTTGGCCCTGTTTTCACAGATAAGTAAGCAGAGAATGGCAGTTGAATACATCATTTGTGTCATAGGTGGGTGGGAAAAGGGGCTTGAGTCTAGGCAGTATGCATCTGGAGTCTTTCCTACATCAAGCCCCGCCTCCACATTAGCTCAAGTGCCCTTGGCACATGCTTTCAGAGCCCCCTGTCATGCCTTGAATTTGATATTTCTACTTTTGCACAGTATTGTGGGGGAGGGCGCTTAACAAAATGGCTGCCCAGCGGCCAGGCTCGTCATGCCCCAGTAACACACGATCTCAGAACCTCCACGATGTACAGTAACAGTTGTTTCTCGGTCACGCCACATGTCCATTTCTTCTCTGACCTTCTCTCTCCTTTAGTACCTTGTCAAAAGCAGCTAATAAAACAAAGCCTGCTCTACATCTGTGTGTCCTCAATCTCCCAAAAGCTGTCTAGAAGCCATCAGCATCTTTGTGATCTCCAGTGATGGCTTCCTCACGGTGGCCCTCTTGGCTCCAAAGTCAGTGTCCCATAGATTAGGGTCTGACCTTACCCTTCATCTGGGGCCAGTTTCTGTAGGCTGATGACCTTGGCTGTAAACTGCCATCAGAGCCTGCTTCTTGTTCGTGCTCCATGGTCACCATGGGTCAATCTCATCCATCTGGGATGCTGTACGTCCCAGGGCAAAAGGGATGAGATAAAATGCCAATCTCCAGGAAGGTGGCGGTGGAAGAGGGGACCTAGTGAGGTTCCCTTAGACACAGGAAACAGATTGAGTCCCACTTTTACTCTTTCTGTCCCCCGATTGTTGTTATCTAGCAATAACAGAGTCCAGAGTGTGTCTGCCAGATCTTGGACTTGAACCTTCAAAACTGAACCCAATCAAACTCTCTCTCCCATATGTGCCTGTATATGTGTCTATGTGTGCATGTGTGTCTATTACTCTGTAACATATGGAGAGAGATGGTGGAGGGGTGATAGGTCACATTATAGCTCTGAAAACTGATTGGATATGCATGTATCATTGTGGTCAACGTTAGACAAGAAGCTACATCTGACATATTTGATGTAGGCACAACAATGGGGGAAGACTCAAGGGGACAAGGAAGAGATGACTTTTTTTTATTGATTTTTATTGAGCTCTACATTTTTCTCTGCACCCCTCCCCGCCTCTCCCCTCCCACTTCAACCCTCTCCCAAGGTCCCCATGAGAGGAGATGACATTTTGAGCCCTCTGACATAGGAAGTTTAAGTGAATTATCCCCGCCCAGTGACAGTGCTGCAGGCCACTTGGCCACTCTCCTGGGTTCACAGTGGGAGGCTCTCTCTGTTCAGCCCCAAGTTCAAAAGCACCAGCTCCATTTCCCCGTGCCAGTCTGCACACATGAACTCTGATTGTCTAGAGTCTAGACAGACCTGCAGCTGCTTCCTTTGTCACCTGTAGCCCAGCACTGCTTCTTAGGCCCCATGGGTATCTTTACTAAAAGACTGTAGGAAGTGCTCAGATGTGTTAGCAGAGGGCACAGTGTGAGGTCACAGCTCTCTTGGTTACCAGCGGGCTGTCCACAGTCTTCATGATGACTCTCCTCATCTCCCCGTCACCCCACAGAATTGTGTTGCATGTTTCTATGGCATTGATCTGGGCAAATGACCCCACTCTAAGCTGTAACCAAACCTTGATACTCGCTGGCCTCCTTGAGTGGAGTTCATCACCCTAGACCTGGATCATCGCAACATTCTGACCAGTGCCCTGCTACAAGCCTGGCCAGAAGAATCTCCTAGACATATTGCTACATGTGGCTAGCAGTTCAATGCAGGAGTATGTCAGGCTTTCGGGGACCTGACGTTTTAGAAGAGGGTTGCTGAGTTGGTTGAGGTCACCCACCATTACAAGCCTCTCTCCGTAAGGTTCAGGGACTCATGGGCTTAAAGTCATTTATTCACGGGAGAAATGAGTTCCAGGGGAAGGCTCTGGCTTAGAAGCCTTGCCTTACACATGGCTGTCACTTAGAATGTAGCACTGGGAGCTATAAAGGCCTCCATCCCCTGCACGGACTTGGTGCTGAGGTTGGTGGCTGTAAGGGTGTTTTAGAAGTGACTCACCCCCAACTCCTGATTTATTGGCAGTGCACTGTGGCCCTGAGAACCGTAATGAACCTCTGTGTCAAGGGATTAATGACCAATAACCAAACCTTTAAATCGACAGAGGCCTGCGGCTCATCTTTGGGTAAATAGGACAAAAAGCCCATTTCTAATACATTTTCTGGATGTCACAGCACCATTCTATAAATTGAGACTGAGTTAAACAAGCCTCCACTCCTCCCTCCTCCCTGACCCGTGCCATTTCTAACTACCTGGCAGAGGTTGCCTGACTCACAGGCCAGTCAGACTCAGGAGGAGCCATAGACATGGAGAGGGTAGCCTCCTCACTATGCCGTCCCCTTCCCTCGTGGAGACCCTGGTCCCTGTCAGGGCCTTGCCCTTGCTCTGAAGATGTTGTGACCACACTTAGGGATTTCAGTATTTTAATCTTTAAGATACCACCCCTACATTTGTGTCTATACTTTCCAGGGTCTCTTTAAACACAGCTAGCTTATCGAGGCTGCACACTAGAATCTTCTGGAATGGTCCCTGTGTTAGTGACTTTTCTTGTTGCTATGACGAGGTAGTAAACAAGAAGTGACTTAAGCGTGGGGCTGTTTGTTTGGGCTCTCGGGTTGAGGAAACACAGCTCACCTGGAGGGGGAGGTATGGGAGCAGGTGTGCCGTGCTGACAGGGGTATGTAGCCCCGACTCATCACCCCTTACACCCACAATGACTTGGTGGAGCAGGAAACAGGAAGAAGACAAGAAGTGGGGCTGGACTTTTCAAGGCCTGCCCCCAGTGACCCACTTTCTCCTGTGTCCAGTGATAGGAAGATGTCCAGTACTTGAACTGTGCCCAGAAAAGTAAATCTTGTGGTCGTCTAAATGAGGAATGCATTGGAACATTTGCTCCCCAGTTGGTAGCGCTGTTTGTTGGAGTCATGGGGCCTTTAAGAGGTAGAGCCTTGCTGGAGGAAGTGCATCGCTAGGGGCAAGTTTTCAGGGTCTATAACTTTGCTCCACTTCCAGTTTCCTCTCGCAGCTGCCTGTGTGAGGATGAACGTGTAACCAGTCAGCTTCCGGCTCCTCGCCTTCCCTGGTATTGTGGACTCCATCTCTCTGGAGGGATAAGACTAAATTAACCCTTTCTTTCCCTGCTTGCTATTTGATCCGAGTGTCCTATGCAGCAGCAGCAAACTGACTAATACAAGTCATTCAGGAGCTTCACCACAGATTTCTGAAGTGTGTGGAAGTTTCTAGAACTTCTATAGAGGCTACACCGTGAAGTGGTGAGAGGACTGAAAGATTTGCAGATTGGCCATGTCCCAAAGGAGTGCAAGAGGTACGGAGGCTGGAAATGGAGGCGAAATCTTTTTAGCCAGTGTTTGCAAACTCTGGTTGGGTCAAAAGCTTGCAGAGTCATAGCGTCCTGCCGGGAGATGCCTCCTGCAAGGTCTTCCTATGTAACCCTAACTGGCCCTGAATTCACACAGGTCCCCCTGCCTCTGCCTCCTGAGTATTGAGATTGCAGGAGGTCATCTCCACACCTGGCTCCGCTATCAATCCTTTTTAAAAGAAGTTCTTTGTCAATTTTTGTACCAACCAAATATCCTATGACACTGAATTATAAAAAAGAAAATAATCTGTAAGGTAGGTTTAGAAGAAGGATCAAGTGACCTCAGGTACCTTTCTGATGCCCAGGACTGGGGAGAACAGCTGTGCGGTTTGGAGGCTTTAAAGGGAACCATTGAAGTGGTCCTTGGGGAGAGGGAGCCGTGTTCTGCTTGCACCAGCCTCACTGGGGCTTGGACTGAGTAGAGATGGAGCCTCAGCTCCAGCCCTGGGCTGCTGAGGAAGGAGGACCACGGGGCTTCTGTCTCTGGAGAGAAATACAAGCCCTGAACTGTGGAGAATTCAACCTAGCTAGGGACACCCTCCAGGCCTACTCAGGACTTTGGTGAATTGTTTTGAAAAGCTACATGTAGCCTCAGTTTCCCTTTCCTCACAGATGGAGGATAAAAGTGAACAGAAGCCCTAACAATACCCACACAAAAAGAGAGCTGTTGTCTTCTCCCCTCCCGTTCACATGCCCCTCCTCTACCCTGGAGAGTCCTGTCAGTGAGTGGCCTTTGATACCTGTGAAGGGTGGATGTTATGGTCCATCGCATACCACCAGGACAGGGCATACCACCAGGACAGGGACTCTGGTATGGGGTCCATCTGCATCCTGCCTTGTCAGAGGTGAAGGACTCGAGCAAGGCCACATCCTCCTGCTCTGGGGACTCTATGCCCAACCTTGACCCTGTGACCCTGAGCAGGCAGAGCTCTGTGGTCTCCATGGCTGTCTTCAGCTCAACCATTCATCATCACTCCCATCCCTGGCCTGGAGAAGGGGACACCTACTAGCATGAGACCTAAGACATGGATGTTTGTTCTTGGAGTTGTAGGTGATTTTTCTTTCTCCATCCAGCTTCAAAATAAAATGCCAGTCAGGTGCGCAGCCCTGCTGAGCTGTGCAGGCTGAGTGAAGAAGGATGCAATCCGTCATTGCAGCTGGAGCTGACTGGCCAGGGTATCGTTTCGATACCACCGGGGGTTTGTAAAACATCCAGACAGGATAACAGCCTGCCTCTGCCTCTGGCAGTTACAGGCAGGATGCTGCTGTCTCAGCATCCTGTGTTCTATTGGTCTTTAGTAAGGGGACCCTCCCATCCTCCAGTGCTTAGTCCAGACCCCATGGTGGCTCCAGGAGACCATATGGAAGTTAGTATCCTGGCACTCCCTACTACCTTCCAGCCTACACACTGGGAGTTGAAGGGTTGCAGGGAACTAGACGGTGGATGTGAATTGCCCTGGGTCTGGCTCAGCAGGCAGATTGCAGTTTGAATCTTAGCTGCTAGTCACCGTTGTGTGACTCTGGACACAATCATGTATTTCCTCTCAAATATCTTAATTTACCTCGGTTTTTCATATGAAAAATGGGAGATAATGGTAATGTGGGTAGAAATTCAAAATCTGAAATGTTCTATAATCTGAAGCTTTTTGAGTACTCACACAGACAATGGCAAACCCGACCTTTTATAAGAAGTGATTATGTATAAAATTGTGTTTAGACTATGTGCACAGAGTATATATAAATCATAAACTCTGTGTTTAGACTTGAGTCCCATCTCCAAAATACTTCCTTATGAATGTATACGCATCTATTGTAAAAATCCTTCTAAAGATCTGAAATCAGAAATCCCTGGTGCCAATGCTTTGAATATGGGGTACTCAAACTCTGTCCATGACACATGGCACCATTAGAATTAAATGAGACAGGGTGTGTGAGCCCCTTCTGTTCTGGCAAAGCACAGCTACAGATATTTCAGCTTGATTATGAGCAGTCTACACCAGGACCTCATGACAATGCTACCCCTGATATTTGGGGCCAGGCAGATATTGAGAGGCTCTGTGTACTCTGTCTACCCTGGGTACCATGAACCTCTTTTTCACCAAGTCATAACTAAAAAACCATTATCTCTAGGTACCCTAAGTGACCTCTAATAAGCAAAACTACCCTGTAGACCCCACTGGAGACCACAGATCTCCTTCACTTCTTGTTTCAACCCTCAGAGCTCCTCATTGCTCCGAAAGCATGGCCATGTTTACTGGGCCTGTGGGCATCAGCAAGGGGCATCCTGCACGAAGTCATTCCCCTATTTTATGTGTCCGGGTCAGTTATTGATTCAGTGTGCTACCGGCTGGACTTCTGAGGAGTCCACGGGAGGACTACAGGGAGTCTTCCTTGCCAAATCTGTCTCTGTGATCCTCAGGCTTCCTAGTTGCACTCATCAAGATACACTTTGTCGCTGGCTCTTTAAATAACAGACAGCTGTCTGTCCCCATTATGATCTTGGGCTTGGGAGTGATAAACAGCGCTGGTGACAGCTGTAGCAGCAGTGAGCACGCACACGCCACCGCTCAGAGCATCTCCCAGGCGCTTCAGGGCAGCGAAGTGGATGAAACCGATTCCAGCTGTTACCTGGGTGGCCACTGTGTCTGGAGACCCCGCCCTGGAGACGAGAGGCGGACTCTGATGACAGGAGGCAGGAAGGGAGGGAAGTACCTGGTCCCTAGCCATCCTTCTCTTGCACTCATGCTTCTGAGCCTCAGTCCTGGCTCCCAAGCTGATCACTGACAGCTTCCTTGTCCTGAGGTCACGCGTGGCTGTTGCACACTCAGGAAAGGCCCTGGGAGTTGATGACTTTTTATTTCCTGGTGCGAGAGTTGGAGTAAGGCAGAGGGGAGCGCGGTGAGGGTGGGACATAGTTCATGTGTCACATCAGTGGGCTTGGTGACATTGCTTCCTGGTGTGGCTGGCTGGCTTATCCATTACTCTTTTGTTACCATGACAAGAAACAACTAACTCCCAGAATGAAAGCCAACTGTGGCTTATGGTTTGAGGCTACAGACTGTCATGGCATGGAAGTCATGGCCAGGAAAAATGGTGCCCCTATCACACTGTGCCCAGTCAGGAAGCAGCGAGATGGAGGCTGATGCTCAGCTTGTGGTTTCTTTTCTATCCAGCCTGGGACTCCTTCAGTTTAGCCTTTCTGGGAGCTCCCTCACAGACACATCCAGAAGCAACTCTAGCCTACCCTACCCCGTAGGTAATTCTCAATCCCATCCAATTGACAGAGAAGGTTGACCATCCTAACCCATTCAGTCTCCAGGCTTCAGCCACACAACAACGACAGCTTTCTCACCTCTGTATCCCCAGAACTCAACTTCTCAACTGAGTTCTTATTTGGATAGGTAGATAAGTGTTACGCTTAACTGCACAGCTACTGAAGGTCCTTAAATCCTACCTCTGTCAAGTTCTTCCTTAACTCCAGTGAATTAGCATTTCAATAGGTCCTCAGCTTTCCTTCGGGCAGCCTAGAAATCCAGGCCACAGACTCGGACCTCCTTGGCCTTACACTAGAAACTCAGAGCTCAACCAGGTTAACTTGACAAGGCATCCTTGCCTCTTGCATTCCAGTTACATCTCCATGTGGAGCTGGGCATTGCACCTTTTGCCTCTGCTTAGAACTCTGGTCTTTACACTCTTTCACCTCTGTAACGAGAGCAATCAGTAAGGCTGCTGGTTTTGATGTCTTCAGCCCTGGATTTACTAACATGATAAACTGTGAGATGCTCTTAGGGGATTGATTTGGCCATAACACTTGTCCCTCTCTCTCCACCCCTTTCCTCCCACCCAGGGAGGCTGCCGCATGGTGCACTTCAATGGGCTCCCATGTTCTCTGGCCTCTAGTTGGGTTTTGCTAATAGTCATTTTGCTAATGACTTGACAGAAGATCAGAATGGGAGGAAAAAGAGAGGTATTTTTTTTACGTGTCAGGCCAAGGCTGTCCTAGCAGAAATCTGGGTGCTGAGGCTCCAGTGAGTGGAATCCCTGGTAGATGGTGCTTCACACATCGTGACACACTCCTTCTGGAAACAGCACAAAACAGAGTCTTGGGTGGCTTTTCTGAGACAGAACCTTCAGCTGCTGAGGCCAGGCTCAGTGACTCGTTCCCTCGCCTCCTCCTTAGCTGGCACGCTCTGCATCCCTCACTGTAGTAAGCCATAGCTGCGAGCCCTTATTAAATAGGAGTGCGGACCGGAGGTTCCCCAGCGTACCCTCAAGGCCAACAGTGTTACCCCTTGGGACACGCTTGCTAGCCCCTGCTGTATACTGGCTTAGAAGAGGTGGAAACTCTGCATCTTTTCGCCTCCCAGCCCCCAACAAAGGCAGGGCCTGGGCCTTTGTGCTCTGTTTCCGGGTCAAGTGCAGCATCTGGCACAAAATATTTATGAAGGAAGCCAGCGAGTCTGCACATAATGGATTCGAGAGGTACTTTCAAAGCTCTGGGTGGTAAAATCAATTTAAAAGGTTATGGCCAAAGTTTCTCAATGCAAGAATAGAATGGAAAATATCAGAGTGTGCCGTGCAGTGGGGGCGAGTTTTGTTTCTTGAAAGTTTTGTCTCCATACTCCATCCGTGTGGACCAAATGCTCTCCTGGATCACAAATTGGAAGAGTTTCTTGCTGTCCACTGTCTTAGTTAGGCTTCCGAAAGTCACTGTATATAAAAATCTGGGGTCTGTTTTCCAGTTGTCTGGTGACAATGGCCACTTAGCGTCATTTGACCTTTCCCCCTTCTCTTCACCCTAGAATGTGTATTACACAAGCGGCCAGCAGATCCACGTGGGTGTCCTGAGCCCCACGGTTGATGACGACGACAACCGCTGTCTGGTGGACGTCAACAGCCGGCCACGGCTCATCGAGTGCAGCTACGCCAAGGCCAAGAGGATGAAGCTGCATTGGCAGTTCTCTCAGGTAGTGATCGCTGTAGGGATGAGGCTCCTGCTCAGGGCATTGTCTGGACGGTTTGTGCAGAGCAGCCCCCACGTGGCTGACCATGGACCTTTCCTTCCTCTGGTCTCCATCAATTCGGAGGCCTGCATTTAACTCATTACCTTTCCTTGGCTACTACGCCTCTCATTATGAAGACGAATCCCAGGAGTCAGATACCCAGATTCGAATGGACTCTTTGCCTCTGCCCCAAAAGCTTCCCACCAGAGGGTGTCTACTGTTAGGAGCAGTTTCAGCCTGTGGATGGGGATGCTGGCCTTCTAGGTAGTAAGGTAGCTGATTCTAACAGGAGGCGAGAGAGCCCCATATGGTTCTAGAACTCCAGAGCACCTGGGGACCTAAACAGAATCGGGGGGGTGCAAGAGGGACTGTCAACTCTCAGGAGACTAAACAGTAAAAGTCCACCACTCAAACCTCCCAGACAGTTGCTTCTGCCATGAGGAAGAAGGATTCTGGAAGGGCAAGACAAGAAACTTTGATCTAATTACTGTCCCTGCATAGAGATGGAAGATGCTGGTGGTGAGGGGTATATCTTACACTGTGGGCACAAGGCATGTTTGGCCTGTGATCTGGGTATAGGAAGCAGGGGTCTTCGAGAGAGCCATCCTGTCCTAAGTGAGTGGTATCAATCCTAAACAGCACATTCAAATCATAGACTCAGGGAATAGTTAGAGACTCGGAATGGGAGCCTGATCCGGGAAAACAGATGGGAAGGTAGTTTTTAGAGAACCAAGGTAGTTCATCATCACCAGCAGGTAGAGTGTGCTTCCTCAGCTGTGGGTGGCCCTGCTAGGAGGCTGAAATGAAGTTTGAAAGATATTCTCAACTCCCTTGCCACCATGACCTTGAGGGCTCTTGGCATCCTTGCCTGCCTCAAGGTCACTGCCCAGGCAGCATCTGAGACTGACCCAAGGATCTCAGACTTTGGCCCTTGAACTAGTCGTGCCAACAAGTGTGGCTGACTCCTGAAATGGTCCAGCATGTGCCTCACCTCCCTGAAGGCAGGAAGACAGATTCTTCTGGACTATCTTACCATAACCTAAGGGGAGTCACAGGCCAGAAGGGTGTCCTGGGTCTTGGGAACTTGCATCACCCAAATGTGACTATTCCTATTTCACCAAATCTCTCAGCCACCTTTGCAGGCTTTGATCCTGCAGAAACTCTGGAAACAGTAGGGAGACAGCTCTGTCTGTCCGTCTTTGAACCTCAGCCTCAAAAAAAATCCATCTCACAATGAGGTCCTTCACTGTTCCATAGCAGAATGTAGTCTCAAACAGGCAGCCCCACATAACTCCTACCAGAATGGACTCGTTGACCAGCCAAGCAGACAGTGCCGCTGTGCAGCGCTCTGGGGGCCAGGCAGTTTGCAGGACGTTAGCATATGTCTAATTAAAACTCCCCAGGTGCTCTGGCAACCACAGCTTTGATCCCTACACCAAAGGGAACTGCTTGGAAGTAATATCTTTCAATTCCTAGTTTGCAAACCCCAAACAGCCACTTCCTATTAACTATTCAATAATGACTAGATATGCAATTTTTGCTTAATGTAAAACGATCGATATTTATCAGAAAACCTGGAATCCATCCATCCGCTGTTCATTGATGAGGAGATCACTGCTCACAAGGCCAAAGGAAGCCTGGAGCCTCTTAAATGATTAAAACCTTGTGCTTAAGCCTGGGAGATAGCTCAGGAAGTAAAATGCTTGCCTTGCAAGCACAAAGACCTGAGTTTGATACTCAGTACCCACATTTAAAAAAAAAAATGAATGTGTGGTGCAGATTCATAATCCCAGAGCTGGGGAGGCCAGGCAGCCTAGCTGAACCGATGAACACCAGGGCAGTGAGAGACCCTGTCTTGTGACTGCCACACACACACACACACACACACACACACACACAGAGTCTTGCACTTGGGCTAATTTTCTTCTAACACATTTTAATCTTTGAATATTATGCAGTGACCTGACCAACTAGAATGTTCTGCTGCAGAAGCTGAGATGGGAGGAGATTTCTCTGGTGCATTTAGAATCTCTTTTCTGGTTCCAAAGTATGCATTATTTACTCTCCTGAGGACCACATTTAAACTTCACAGACACGCTGAATTAATTTCAAAATAATTCAGTGAGATTCTCTTAGATTCCTCACAAAAAGGCATTTGCATTTCTCTGTTCTATCTCATACCCTGGCTTTCTGGTTAACAAATAGTTTGTCCCCCTCTAACCTCTGCAAGCCCTTCTGAATTTCCAGTGCTTCTGGCTGAACTGAGACACAGCTAGACATGGCCATTCTGAAACCACATCTGATGAGAATGTTTCCTGGCAATGCTGATGTACAGGGCTCTGATGAGCAGTTTTCTGATGATGAACATTCTTTCTTTCAGTCGTTCATCAAACATTTATTGAGCGCAGGGGTTTGGCAGGGGGATGAAGACGTGAATCAGACAGGGCCTCTGCCCTCAAGGAGCTCGGGGGCATGTAAACACACAACAAAACAGGCTGATAAGTGCAGAAACAGGGCTGTGCCGTGCTCTGGGAGCCTGGGGTGACCGACTCCATGAGCAGAACACGAGGATGGACTCCTGTGTGCAGTTTGTTTGATCTGACTGTTGAAAGCATGTACAGACAGTTCCTAGATGGAGAGAGGGAAAGGAGCACCCCAAACAGAAGTTCTGCCTAGGCCAAGGCCCAGCAGAATTCAGCATTCTTTCAGAAGATGTATCTTCTGTGTGGTGTGGGTGGAATTTAGAGTGTGATGGGGCCGGTGGGAGGGGAAGATTGTTAAAGCCACACTCACCTTTAGACTTCACCTTAAATCAAAGCTCTGAAGCTGTCTTGATCAATTTCCATTACCATAGCAAGAAGGGATTGTTTAATGAACAGTTCTCCTCAATTCTATTGACAACTTCCTGAAGGATGGTGGTCGTCATGGCTAGAGATGGGAGCTCACAATAAAACAGAGCTCAGGCTCTCTTTGGTAACAACATGTTTTTGCAATAACTAACACAGGGATTAAAGAGAGAACAAGGCCCTCAGTGACCTAAGGACCTCCCAATAGGCCCCACTACTGCAGACCACCATGCCAAGGACACAGATGTCAACACAAGGATGTCTAAACCATAGCAGTATCCCTGGTGAGATCTGAATATACCCATGGCAGCTGGGCGGAGGGGAGGAGGAAAGGCTGGTGGCTGGGGAGTAAGGTAGGGAAGGGACTGTCTATCATTCCCCAGGATAGGTGGGAGGATTTGATAGTCATGCAGACAGCAGTTGGGAAGGTCTTTGAGAGACATGTCAGTGCTGTTGACCACGGTGATGGGTTGGTGACAATGGCTAGGTAGGGGTGGGATGGTATTAGGAACCCATGATAACCTCTAGCTCTGGACTTGAAGAATGGTTGGTAAGGTGACCAGAATCATGCAATCAAACAAATATCTCCCAAAATAGCCAGTATTTTCATCCCTACACTATGAAACCTCCTTCGCCTGGGAAATGGTAGGTTGGTAGCTATTAGTTGCTTTCCATGAGTTTTCTATCTCCCGTCTGCCCCTTTAAAGAAATCCCCCAACTGACTATCTCCTGGTATTATAAATTCCTATTAACTGAGTGTACAACCTTCAATCTCCTGAGAGTTCCTTTCAGCCTAGGATCTAGAAGACATTCTAAGACAACAGTATAACATTGGTGAAAGAGGCATTTTGGTCAGTGACCTCTGGACCAGGAAAGGGGAAGGGAAGCCCAGACACTCTGACACAAGAAGAACATCAGTAGAGCAATGGCTGACAAGGCCACCACAACCCTAAAAATCTCTGTGGCTTTGGGTAGTTAATGCAGTGCTAGGGTCGCCTCTGTAAGATCTTGCTGGGGAACCTTGAGAAGGCTGCTGTGACTGTGTCCTGTAAGTCCCAGCCTTCCTCCAGCCCTCATGTGCACATGAATGGCAGTAGAAGGAACGGGTGTGCCGAAGACCAGAAAGATGGCAAGAGGTTTTGAGCTCCTCGTTCTGGAATCTCTAGGACCGGCAAGTGTAGGGTGGTGCTGGCTTGTCCCATGGAGCCCTGCAGAAGAGCAGAGGGGGAAAACACAATAACCAGGGTCAGAGTTATCCGTGAGGTTGGTGGGTCACTGAGGGGCCCGGCGATCCACAGATGCTGAACTGGGCGGCTTTCACACCTTCCCAGCCCGGAAACCCTACAAGTCTCAGCTACTGAAGTCAGGCTGCAGAGCATGCGGGGTTTGTGCCTTCCACAAGTCTATTGGGCCAGCCCAAAGACACAAATTAAGAAGCTAAACTTAAATGAGGGTCTTCATGATGACAATTTGTGGGACCCCTTACCCATCATCCTGACCTGTGACACTCTCTTCAAGTGTCCAGTAGTATGGATAACAGGAATGTGTCTCATGTGTTAGGCAGCTCTACTAGAGATGTTGGGACAGAGTGGACATTGTGCTGGTTTGCTCCTCTATGCTATGATAAACACCATGACCAAAAGCAAATTGGGGAGGAAAGGGTTAATCTGGTTTACATATCCCTATCACCATCCATCACTGAGAGAAGTCAGACCAGGAACTCAAGCGGGAGCCTAGAGGCAGGAACTGAAGCCTGGAGAACGCTGCTTACGCCTGGCTTGCTCCTCATGACTTGTTCATCCTGCTTTCTTATATAAACTATGACCACCTGCCTAGTGGTAGCACCACCCTCAGTGGGCTGCCCTCCCATATCAATCATTAATCAAGAAGATGCCCCCATAGACTTGCCTGCAGGTCAATCCGATGGGGGCAATTTCTTAATTGAAAGTACCTCTTTCCAGGTATGCCTCGGTTTGTGTCAAGTTGACAAAACCCAACCAGATAGACAGACATACAGTGTGCTGTTGATCAAATGAAGAGGCCCTTTAAAATAAACGTATGACCCTTAGAAGCCTCCTGTTTGCCAAAGACAAGCAAAGCCCTTTCTTCATCGACCTTGTTTACTGTTCTTAGAAGCAGGCAAAACACACTTTATATGTGTGGGTGTGTGATGTGTGTGATGTGTGTGATGTGTGTGATGTGTGTGCATGTGTGTGATGTGTGTGCATATGTGTGCATGTGTGCATGTGTGTGATGTGTGTGCATGTGTGTGATGTGTGTGAACGTGTGTGATGTGTGTGCATGTGTGTGCATGTGCATTTCTCCCTATAACCGCATTTTCTAGGAGGTGGAAGATCTCTTTTGTACTAAACAGATGCTCATATTGCATAGAGCACAGTGTAAATTGGTGTGGCTGTGTTTGAAAGGGGGATTTTGTCTCAGGCTCTCTGGCTTGCATTTTCTACTAGCTGCCCTCAACTATCAGTTCATTGGTAGAAAGAAATATTGACATGGCTGAGAGTTCAGGGTCACACGGAGGAAGCCCCACATCTCAGCTCTGGACTTGCCACATTCTGGAGAGACTGTCAATGAGACGAGCAAAGGTATGTGTTGGTGCCAGGAGGGTAGGAAGATGTCCCAGGAGATCACAGAGGCCAGTGCCCAGCTCACCTGCCAAAGAACAGTTGTTTCTGACTGCTGGGGCCTAATGTGATAACCTGATGTGAAATAAATATCAGATAAAAAATTAAATCCTGCTACAAAACCTGTCTGGAGGCGCATTTCCCCGGGGGCCTAACCTTGCCTGAGAATTCTTCCACTCAAGGGAGGAGGAGCCTTTGACTTTCTCCAGCTCTGTCCCCAAGCACTGTCAGCACATCCAGTCTTGAGAACCTTTTGTTCTGGAAAGAAAGGGCTAAAATCGGGTGTTTCATTGTGACTGTGGGAGAAAGCAGCTTTTCATTTCCAGGTCATAGGAAAGGATGCAGGGGAACTGTCCAGTTACAAGGGACTGACAGTGCTTTGTTTAGACCCTGTTTTCTTAGTTATTTTTAAAATTAAAGCAATCAGCATTTTCTTCTTCCTTCTCTTCCTGCAGAGATCAGGGACAAGAGCAGATGTGATTGCTCAGCTCCCAGAACTGCATGGGATTTTTAAATGTATCAAATATTTATATAGTGTTGATAAAATACCAGGCACTATGCTAACCTTCTATAAATACTTCTTTGAAACCATGGTGGGGCGATGAGAAACTTTCTAATAACCCATTTCAGAGATGAGGAGAATGAGGCACAAACAAGTTAAGTAATTGTTAGAAGTCAGACCTAGGAATGCTGTCTCAAGAATCCACACTGTAAATTTCCACACCAGGATGGCTCTGTCTTTGTCCAGAAAAGCAGTTTGTGGGAATTTGAGGCTGGGGTCTCCTTGCTGAGTCCGGCATGTGTGAACTGGCCAGGCCATAGCCACCTTGGCCAACTCTCTAGACCGAGGAGCCCAGCTCTCTTTGGGGTCCTCTCTGTCTCTCCTTGATTACAGATACCCATCCTCAGCGCCTCCACACACCTAGTCCAAGGCAGCGTCTCACTTAGGCTTAGGTGAATCCCCTTGAAGTAAGAAAACACTGAAGTACACATTGGATACAGTAAGTGTTGAATATTCATGCTACACAAAGACTGCTTTACTCTACAAAACACCTAATCTTGGGGTTTCTGTAACTAGGCCTAATGTCCTGCCCAAGCTTTGAAGTATTTGATTACCAATCATTAAGTACTTAACTGGGAAACTTTGCAACTGGCTGAGCTTAAAGCCCAAGACCCACAGGGCTGCTTGCCTTTGGAAAGTTCACTAGCAAGGAAGGTGGAGTGCTAGTTTGGGGTAAGCGAAGGTGGCAGCAAACCCAGCATCTAGGATCCGGTACAGTTGGCCTTAGGTTACCCGAGTATAGGGAAGGCCAGCCCAAACAGCCCAGAGCCTCTTGCCCAGGAACAAAGGCCAGGAGTTTCCTAAAAAGTGCTGCTGATCCTTGGATGCTGGAACCCGGACCAATGCTGCCATTAGGACGGCACTTGGGAGTGCAAGAGGCCCATTTTCAGGCCATGTCTGAGACCCGCTGAAACAGAAAGCAGGGTAGTGGCCAGGTTTCCCAGGCACTCTGGTGACTGTCCTCTCCAGTGGACAACCCCTGGGCTTCAAGCCCAGTCCACTACTTGCTAACCATGAGCCTGACCCAGCTCCCCAAGCCTCAGTCTCTGGTTTTATGAACAAGAAATCTTCATTTCTACCTGTCAGGGAAACAGTGAGGAGAACACCACCGCATGCCCCTCCTCAGTAGGGTAGGGCTAGGCCGGTCCTATCTGACCCACACTTAGCCACAGTCTAATATACTCTGGTAGAGAGGTTCTTGGCTGTATCATGACCTGAGATCGGTGTCTGAGATTTTCATAGACAGTGATTTCCATGTGTCCCAATGTATCCTTAGTCCTCTGTGCTAAGATATCGAGTGGCCCAGAATGGTAGATGAGATGATAGGCAGAAGCCCAGGTCACATGATCACTCCCTAGGCCACATGACCAAGTCCTGAGAAAAAGTCCTTCCTTACTTGCTTCTGCTTTGGCCCTTTGCCTGAAGGAAGAACAAGACAGTGACTGGGACTGGTTCTAGGAATCATTATTAGTATTCTTTATCCTATACATACAACTTCTGCCTTTTTTCAATGGCTGCTTCCATATTTAATTAGGTTTTCATTCCAATTAAGCCCTCTGTGTGCTGCAGCTTCTCTCCTGCCAGGTTTAATTGCCCTTATTTAAATTCTTTAATTAAAAGTATTGTGTGTTTCTAGATCCCGTAGATGTAAGTATTACACAAATAATTTTGATGACTGGACTGGTAAACCAACAAGCAGGGCCCTCCATGAAGAGAGGAATGCTCAGATCTCAGCAGCCAGCTCCAGTTCCAGAGCCAAGAGACTGGACCAGAGCTGCAGTCCAAACCCCTGGAGATTAGGACAAGAGTTGGTTGGTACAGGTCTGAGCATCCTTCCTTCCCAAAACTCGGCCCAGCCCAGCACCCAGAGGGATCTGCTTAGCACGTGGATCCAACCTAGCACAGGTTAATTCTGCCTTGCAGACAAAAATCCAGAGTTCAATGGTCCTACCCTCACTCCTTGGGCCACATCGCTTCCCTTTTACCGATGTTACCTCTGCCTCTGCACAAATGTACCCCAAGAATTTCCTGAACCTTACCCCACGCCCGTGGAGCTTTTCATCAGGTCCCTGGACCTGCGACTGTCTTCCTCTCTGTGTCTGCTCAGGCCTCACCATTATCAACTAATAATCATCCCTGCTCCCAGCATGCTTATGCCTCCTCCTGAGTTTCCATGATTCGGGGCATAGCCTCATTCTCTCCTCTCCTTGCTAGAGTTGCCATCTCTCCCTCGTAGAGCGCAGTTGCCACAAGAACAAAACCCTCCTCTTTCTCAGTCATGAATACATTGAAGCAGCTAAGAAATGTGCATGGCACTTGATGGATGCTCATTGAACATTGGGCAGTGGCTGGAAGGATGCATGAATCCTATCCCTTCAGAGATCCCTCAAAGGGAACAGACCAAACAGGCTTTAGTTCCCTGAGACATCTTCCTCTACCCCAGCACTGGGAACCACCAACTCCTAGTCTAGCCCCTACCTCACAGAGAGGCGTGCGGTAGGGTAAGTGGTAGCTTTGTTGGCTACTTATCTAATGGAAAACAGGGAAGGGGGAAGATTCCCTGGGGTTCCAGCTGGGCTCTACATGGAACCTTGGGAAACTCTCTCAGGCTCTCAAAACCCCAACCTCCAGTTCTATAAGATGAGGGCTCCTATTACCTCCCCCTCTGGATGGTATTGTAAGAAACTCATGAGATTGGACAGGGAACACACCAGGCAAGGTGCCAGGAAAATGGCAAATAATGTTAGTTCTAGTGAAGAACCTACAGGTCAAGACAATGACAGAAAAAACGCTAGGCTGCTTCCCAGTGTGAGGAAGCTATGAATAGGAGTCGAGGCTTCTTTGCATGTATGGTGGGTGGTAGGAAAAGGCTTAGTAATCGTTCTGTGAGAGAGATGTTCTGAGGAGGAGGGTAGTGCCCAAGGCTGGTGCTGGTTTTACCACCAAAGAGGGCCTGGCTGTACTCCCCACCCCCAGGTGTGTTTCCTGAAAGCATTTGACATTGCTCAGTTTTCCAGAAGCTCTTTCTGCTGAGGCGAGAGCTCTTAGCCTCACACAGCCCTCCCAGGAAGGTGCCGATAGTGCCAGTCAAGTGGAATTCCTTCTACATGCCCCATTCCTGCTCTTGGACTTGAACCCTTTCTTCCACACCCTTCTGGAAGGCCACACTGGCTGTTTTCACCCAATGATCACACACTTCCTGTCTCTTATGGTGCTGAGGGCTGGGTTGTGGCAGGACAGGGCCTGGGAAATATCAGCCTTGCAGCTCTGACAGAGACGCTTCTTCTCCTTCCTCACTCTCTTGCCTTGGGAAAGTGCCCAAGGAAGGCCTCAGTGACAGGCATGGCTGTCAGCAAAGGAAGGAGATGTGAAGCATCCAGCCTCGCTGTTGGCAGAGCCTGTTTCTGGCCATAGAGATGTGCTGAGCAGCTAGAATCTACCGCGTAATGGATGGAGCTTGGTCCAGCCTCATTTCTATGACCCCCTCCCCCAGGCTGATGCCCTGAACAGACCCGTGTATGTGTGCCATCTTCCAGCTTGCAGAGAAACAGGTTTCCCATGAGCCCTTCTGCTCATCCTCCCAAGCGTTACCCCTTAGGCCTATTGATAAGTAAAACGGGGGACCCTTACCTGAGTCCCCCAGCTGACAAGCAGAATTGATAAGCTCTGAGATCAGCACTCTACCCTCTTGGCCTCAGGCTGAAAAGAGGCAAAGCAGGCAGAGTTGTCCTGGACTTGTCCTGACTTCCTTCTTGAGTTCTGTCCCCACCTCCAGGAGCAAGACAGACAGGGTGATGAGACCAGGACAGGCTGACCACAGGACTACTTTAGGTCTGTGAACCAGTAATAGGGCTTAGCCTGGGTGCTGTTTCCTAGGTAGGCCTGAGAAATGTGTCTTCATGTTCTCTGGAGAGGTCAGCAGTTGGTTGCTGTGGGATGGTTGTGGCCACCTTGGAGTGAGCTCCTTTCTAGAGAGACTTGCCATCTCTCCCTCACACAGGGAACTTCCTGGCATGAGCTGGAGAAGGTACAGGATGAAGACCACCATGCCATCTGGGTACCTGGAGGAGGTGGCTGGAATCCTGGGGAAGTGGAGAGGAGCTGGGCCTCAAGATGTGGCTGTGGGCTAGACTGCCACAGAACTGTAGAGAAGAGCCCTAGGCACTGAATGAACAGGGGCCAGAAATGTGGAAGGAAGTGGGGTATGGAGCTGGGGAGGGCTCAGAGATGAAGCAGCCCTGAGTCATGAAGGCCTTTGTGCTAGGGTGTTTTCAAGGCTAACCATGAATGTCAACCCGGTCATCCCTTATTAGGATTCTGAAGAAGTTATTCAGATGAAAGATGACAGGGGTCCGAAGCAGGCAAACATGGTAAAAGATTGGCTGGGACAAGACGGGAGGGGAGGAGAATTGACAATATTTGGTACCTGACTGGATGATAGCAAGCCAGATGAGTGTGTGAAATTGCTTGAGTTTCCCCCAAAAGCACCTTGTTACTGCCAAGATGGGGACCACAGGAGGAGTGAGTTCTTGTGCTAGGCGGGTCTAGCAGATACTCAGTGTCTGCTCCTGGGATCATCAGTCAAGCAACTCTGACTGTTTAAACTCCAAGTCTGACTGATGGTAACACATCCTCAGACATCCCAGACTCACAGCAGGTGGTCCCAGGGGGCCACACCCCTCAGGACCTCACCTGGGCTGCTGTATAGGTACTTTTGGGAACACCACTATTTTCAGGGGCTTTTGGACATAAACAGTATTTGTGGCTGCACAACCTCCCAGAACATCAGTTGTACAGGAGATCCATGTATGCTCAGGCCCTGAGAGCATAACAGCCATATAGACAATATCCAAGGTCTTGAGTTTCCTTGAGCCCAGCCTTAACAAATTCCAGCTGTTGGAGAGCCTTAGGATCAAGAAGTCCTAGTCTGAGGGATGCTCAGATGCAGGTTGATCATGGAGAAATTGGCAAAACAAGGCTTCTCAGAGCAGTGGCCGGTCCCCTGACTAGGAACTAGTTATAGGAGCAAAGCAGGGTGACACAGCCCAAAATGGTAGATAGAAGTTGGGGCAGGGATACCTCTACTCCTATAAAGCACTAGGGCCCTGTGGGGAAACTGAGGCATACATCCATTCCTTGGGAGAAGATCAGTACACAGGAGCAGAGGGAAGCTGTGGCCATGGGAATGCTGGTTCCTAAGCCATCTATTGTCCCAGCTACCCCCAAAGCTTGGGGCTCCTTGGATCCTCCTGGTTACCTCTGTGCCCTCTGACGCTCTTTCTGTTGGGCTCCTAGGGAGGCTCCATCCAGAACCGCAAGTCCAAGCGCTGCCTGGAGCTGCAAGAAAACAGCGACATGGAGTTTGGTTTCCAGCTGGTGCTGCAGCAGTGCTCGGGACAACACTGGACTATCACCAATGTCCTGCGGAGCCTGGTGTCCTGACCCTCCCCAGATGTCACCAGCCACTGCCTTGCTACTGTGTAGCATCAGCTGCAGCGTCGCCTGCCGTCACGTGGGGTTGTCTGGAGTCTGAGAGGGGGAGCCTGGTGGGTGGCCTCCCCCCACGAAAGAGCTTTTTATTTCCTACTCGATTTTCATGGAGTTTATAGAGGGATGCAGAGAGGTGGATGAGGGTATAGTATCCTGAACTATTTTACAATTGTAAATATGGGACAAATGGAAAATATTTATAACTGGCAATAAAATACGATTGATTAAGAAAGGCTTTTGCAGTCATTTGGGTGCCCCAGAGTGAGCTGCTCCTGGCTCCTCTGGCATTGGAGTCTGGTGGCTGAGCATGTGTCCTCAGTTGTTCTTCCCTCTTCACAGTATTGATAAAGACAGCTTTAAAGTCACGCAGACCATAGGGGCCTGTGGTGCCAGCTTGCTGTGCAAGGTCCAGCTCAGGGTAGGGCACTGGGCCCTTAGGCCGCCTCCATGAGGGCCAGTCCTTCCTGCTCCCTCCATGTGAGTTAGTGCTCACTTTGGACAGGTGCCTCCCCAGAAGATGTCACCTGAGTCCTAAGTGTCATCTGCTGACAGACTTTCCTGAAGTCACCAAGTCACGTCTCCAAGCTGTCCACTGCCCCTTATTTGTGGCACATCCTTGTCTGTATCCAGTTGCTGATTCCTGTTTGCTCCCTCCTTGAATTATGATGCAATGGCTATAAGACAGTGCCATACGCTGAGGATGCTTATCAGAAAATTAGCACACCACCATTCTGGAGCCTGGAAGTCCAAAATGAAGGTTGAGAGGGAATGGGTTCTGTGCCTCTTTCCAGTTTATGGAGGCTCAAGTGTTCCTTGGAAAACAGATGCCCCTCTTCTCCCTGCCTTCACACTATCTACCTTGTACATGTCTGTCACTTGGGTCCAACTGTCCCGTCTTTCTTCTATTGATGGAGAGGGAGCTTTAAATTTTAAATCTGATGAACTCTATAAAGACTTTATTATGAAATAAGATCAGGTTCTACAGTGCTGGGGACAGGCTCTTAACCAGTCTTAGAGCACAGTGCTATCCATAAGGCATGACTCCCTCAATCCCAGCTCCATGCCAGCCTGCTGGGCTCAGCCTGGGAGACCAGCAGCCTCTTGAATGGAGTCTCTTCATTGGAGTCTGTTTCTAAAGTCCCATTCCCTCCAACAACATCCTTCTAGCTGCTCTTGTCTCAGTCCGAAGAGCCCTGCCTCTGCTTGAGAACTCTGTTTTTACTTCAAGGGACCTCTACTTGAACACCACTTCAATTCTCTGGTTGTAAGGCTCAGTCTTTCCGGGATGAGGTCAGCTACACTCACCCACCTCCTCATTTTACCTGGGTACCCTTTCCAAGAGGCCCCCAATCTAAACAGTGACCTATTTAAGACCAATAATTTGAAAAAAAAAAAAAAAAAAAAAAAAGGACTAGGAAATTCCTGTCCTGAGAAATCCCAGGGTGGGGAGGAGAGGTCTGGTTTTGTTGGGGGGAGCCACCTTTTGCTCCCCAGAACCAAATCCAGCACTTGGAAGAGCCCTTAGGACTTTCCCAGGCCACTGTCACAGGCTCTCCTAGAAGTGTACACTTAGCTCTCCAAACTGTCCCCTGGGCTCTAACAGGTCAATGAGAGGACATCTGCCAAGCTGGCCACACTGGCTGTTCACCACCCAGGAAGTGGAACTTGGGGAACTAGGCTTCCCCAAGAAGACGCTCCTACAGGGCTGTGGATGCATCCTCTCCCATGCTCCTGAAGCTCTGACTCCCACATTCTAAACCCCACACTCACCTCTCTAACTAGTCAGCCCCAAGCTCGTTTCAGCCAGCGTCCATCTCTAGCTGCTCCAATCTGTCCCTCAAGATCCACCCTCGGCCCTAGCCTCACCCTTGCCCATCTCCATCCACACCACAGTCAAGAAGCAGAGAAAAGCTGGGTGTGGTAGAGAATGCCTTTAATCTCAGCACTTAGGAGGCAGATTCAGGGAATTTTTATGGGTTGGGGGCCAGCCTGGTCTGCATAGTGAATTCTAGACCAGCTAAGGCTACATAGTAACGTTGTCGCTAAAACAATCATCAACAAAAATAAAGTGAAGGGGGATAAATGGCTGTGTTCAGCCTTTTTTCTCCTTTTTATTTAGTTCAGGACCCAAACCTATGGGATGATGTTGCCCATGTTCAGGGTGTACATCCTGTCTCACTTACACCTCTCTAGGATCTCTCTCAGACACACCCAGAAGTATGGCTCTGTGTGATTCTAAACCTTATTAAGTAGACAGTCAAGATTACCATTTAAGAGCAGACTTTGAACTAAACAGCCTAGGTTCAAGTTCCAGTCCTGGCCCTTCCTTACTAGCTGGGTGACTTCTCTGTGCATCTTCTTAAGGACAGAGGGACACTAGGGCTGGGGAGATAGCTCCCTTGGAAAGGTGCTTTGCCACACAAGCAGGAGAAACTAAATTTGATTCCCATATGTAAGTAAAAAGCTGGTTATGGCCCCAGTGCTTATGAGGCTGAGGGAGGAGAGAATGTAGGACAAAGCAGCCGGATCCCTCAGGCTCTTTGGCCAACTAGCCTGGCCAACTTAGCAAGTCCTGGTGTCTCAATGAGAGACCTGGCTTAAAAAACAAGGTAGACAGCTGATAAGGTACGACACCCTAAACTGACCTCCATAGCACACCCACGGAGGCACTAGCAGAAGATCTTTCATGGTTTAGTGATGAAAATTAAATAAACGTGAAATTTGTAGACCTGTGATGAATCTATAGTAAGTGCTAGAAAGTTCTGGCTGTTATTATTTGACCCATCGACATCCTGATGCTCAAGCAACAGTTACCATACCTTCCAATACCCAATACTCAGTTACTGTAACCAATACTTATGCCAATACCAATATCTATGCCAATCTACACCCAGAGTTCACCAAGCTGTCAACATCTGTATCGATAGCCCGTAGAAAACAGTGTCTGTACCACCCACCCAGAGGCACCTGCCCCCACATTTATAAGCATTCCCACAAAAGTCACAATCCTTTCCCCCCTATCAAATGCACCCCAACCCACTCCTTACAACTCTGAGGAGCATCCCAGGGGACAAATCTCATCCCAAGCCTTGAGGACGGTGAAGATAGGACAGTGGGTCAATTTTCCTGGGGCACTCACTCACTCTCTCCCTGTGCCTAGACACCAGAGAGAGCGGAGAGCCTGGGGTGGCCCCTTGGTCCCTCATCACATGGGGACCACAAACTGGTTCTTAGTATAAATGTATGAAGTAGAAGCAGCAGGTGGGTGTGGGCAGAGGCAAGAGACCAGAGCATAAAGGAGAGGAGAGGCTGAGGAGTCCCCAGCCCAGAGCAGCCTCACCCCACCACAGCCTGGGCTGGCTCCCGCAGCAAGCTAATTAGCAGCTGTTTAGGGGCTCTGAACACCCTGGAGCGAAAGCATTATTTTTCTTAATGATCTTGCACATTAAACAACTTTGTTTCCTGCATCCACCACCGTCCCGATGCTAGAAGGAGCTGTCTGCGCATATCCCATAAGACCTCCTGGACGGCCAGCCTTCTGCTCCGTTCACAGCTCAGATCCATAACTCAGCCCCCTGCCTTGCACAGCCCTGCACGTGGGCCCATCTGTTGTGAGGAATGCCCAAGACTGCACTTCCCTCCCCACTGGAGAGGGACACAGTGGTCAGCAGCACCAATTGGCGGAAGGCTGTCAGTGCCCTGGCAATGTCACAACCTGTCCCGAAGGTCATCTGCCAACAGCCCCATGCCTGCAGCTCCCCAGATGTCTGCATCTCTGTTCTCGGCTGTTCTCTGGCCTCAGGCTCCCACCAAGCATAAATATAACCAAGCCTATTCATTTTCTAAAATCTCCAGTGGTTCTCACAGAGATTTTAATGACCATCTCAGATGCCACCCTCAAAGTTTCCCCCCTCAATCAAGTCAAGCAAGAATGTCAGAAGTTTCTGGGCCAGGGCTGGTGAGGCAGCCCTCTGGTCTCTACAAGAGTGTGGCACCCAAGCACACGTGTGTGTGTGTGTGTGCTTGAGTGTGTTCTCTCCGTTTGTGTGTATATGTGTGTGTCTCTCTGATTCGGTCTCTGTGTGTATCTTTCTCTGTCTCTGTGTCTCTGTCTCAATATCTGTGTCTGTCTGTGCGTGTGTTTGTATGTGTGTGTGTTTGAGTGTGTTCTCTGTGTGTGTGTATGTGTGTGTGTCTCTGTATCTGTCTTTATCTCTCTCTGTGTGTGTTTCTCTTTTTAAGCATCCATATTAGGAACCCAAGGCAAAGCAAAAGGGGCAAGGGCTGCTCCCCTGCCATGTTCAGAGGAAATCTGCAGCCCCAACCTACCTCTCCAGGGTCTATTAGCATCTCTTGCCCCTTGCTCTTTTACAGGAAGCTTTTCTTGAGGCATCTATTAGTTTTCTAGGGTTTCTAAAATGAAGCCCCACAGACTGGGTAGTTCAAATAACAGAAATTCACAGTCAGTTCCAAAATGGAAGTGGGCAACGCTGGTTCCCTCTGAGGGTCTGAAGGACCACCTGTTGCCAGCCTCTTTCCTTGACTGGTAGATGGTGACTGTGCCTTCCATGTGTTCACACTGCTACACATGACTATTCCCAAACCTCTCCTTATAAGGATACCAATCATACTTGTTTAAGGCTAACCCTGGTAGTATGGCCTAATATTAATTTCATTGTAAGGAGCCCCCTTTCCAAGTAAGGTTGCATTCTGAGATACTGGGAGTTAGAACGTCATTATATAGATTTTAGGGTGACACAATTTTAAGTCATAGCCAGGAAGCAGAGGAGAAGCCTCTGGGGGAAATTTACACTTACACCAACTTTTCTCTGGGGAATTCTTCATTCTTAGAAAGGAAACCGTATTTTCCTGGCCTCCCTGGGAACTTTGTGACATGGGAATTTTTTTACAGGACCATGAAGGATCATTATCTTCTGCATCCTTGGCTCTTTAGTTAGAAAGAAGACTGTCCATCACGTGACCCCTGTGCCACGGTATCTACATCAAGACTGCAACCCCTCACACCTGCTTCAGCCTGATCAAGGGCAGAGATGTACTCATAGATTGACTACCTAGGATGAGTCACTGTTGGTACCAGTGACCCAGTACAGGAAATGTGGCCAATCCCACCCTGCTTGACCACGGGCACTATTGTGCAGGAAGTGAATCCAGTCGTGATTAGAGAAGCCCGGGAGGCCTGCTGTGATCTGGGTCAGGGCTCAGAGGATCAGGCAAGCCAGCATCAGCCTATGTCAAGGCTGCAAAGTGGAAGCCACAGCTAGCAGAAGAGGGAGGAGCTGACAAGCAGAGGGCTCCTTGAGTGACCTGTGATTCTGTCACCCCAGATCTAATTCACGCACAACCCTGTCACCCTTTTCCCTAAGTGAGCTGAATGGCTTCCTGCACATTACAACAAGCAAGACTAATGGGGGCTGGACAAAAGGAGCTAAGCCACAGTTACCAGTTGTGTGGATAGTACACAGTTCTTACAGCTGCTAGCCACGTGTGCAGCAGAGGTCAGAGGTTACATTTGCACTTTTGGCATACACATGCATGGTGCGGGACAATTCTGCATTCTGTCAAGTATGTTTTAAATAAATGCTGATTGGCCAGTAGGCAGGCAGGAAGTATTGGCAGGACAACCAGATAGGAAGTAGAGGTGGAACAATGAGAACAGGAGAATTCTGGGAAGGCGGAAGCCCATTCTTCCCCAGTCCTGTCCAGACACCGAAGAAGCAGGATGTGACCTTTCCCACTGAAAAAGGTACTGAGCCATGTGGCTAACATAGATAAGAATAATGGGTTAATTTAAGTTATAAGAGTTAATAAGGAGCCTGAGCTAATGGGCCAATCAGTGTATAACTTATGTAGAACTCTGTGATTTCTTTGGGGCTGAACAGCTATGGGACCTGGTGGGAAGACAGAAACCCCAACAAGCAGGCCCTCATGTTACACATGCACACATAGCATATATGGCCTCTTGCAGACACATGTACACACACCATATGTCAGACACACATGCAGTGTATCTGACACATAGGCACACTTGCTCATATGCCACATAAGATGCTAACATATGTACGCAAATACATACACAAAGAGCAGGGCAATGTCTGGGGTCCCCGAGTCTGCTTTGACAAGGGAAAGGCTGTTGTTGTTTAACAGGTAAGGCAGAGGCAGCTGGAAATCACAGCTTCATCTTTCTCACCACCTCTTTCTAAAGGCAAAAGTCACGAGGGAGCTCTGAGAGTAGGAGCTTCTGGCCTTCATAGTCAGGGAGTGGTCTTCCTATTTGTAGTTATGACATTCTCAAGTCAAGGGGAGGAGGGGCACTTCCTCTATGGCCTCCAGATATGCTCTCTCTGACTCCAGTTCTGCACATGAGTGGGAGGAGTAGATGAACCCCACAGGATCCCTAACCTGACCTGAGGTGCCCTCCCATTCTGCCGGCCCTCCTTCCAGCTCAGTGTCACTCCCCAACCCCACATGGGGATTTCATCCTCTCTTGAGTGCTTTGGTACCATGGCCGTCAAGAAAGGGACAGGGAAAGCATGAGGCCACAGTGGGTGCATTGTCAAATTAAACTTCCCTGCAGCCACACTGCGGAACTGCCTGTGTCTGAACTCAGCCTCACTGTTGCTCGGCCCGGGAGAATAGGAAGGAGGGAGGCCTGCTGTGGCCCAGGACAGTTCCGTTCCATGGACATGTGGCATGAGGTCCCAAGCTGGAGTAACCTTGGTTTTTGTGTTATGCTATGCTGTTAACATCCAGACATTTATAATGCTTTCTCAAAAAGGGGCCCAGGTCTGTCCTTCACCCTAATGCAAACAACTGGTACGGCCACTCTACCCACGTGAGGAGGCATTTTGTAGACAGAGTCTTCTCCCAGGTGGAGCTGCTCCTGGTGAGAGGCAATTGGGTCAAGTGATTAGATTTCACAGCCTCCCTCTCCCTTTTGTCCCTCACCTGCAACCTTCTCTTTGGTTCCCTGCTCACCAGCTGTCATCTCACAGCTTCCTCTAGGGGGCGCTTCGCTCCCTCTGAGCTCCCCCTGAAGTACAAGCCTGAACCCACACCATCAAGTCAGGGAAGAAGCTGAAGCAGATGCCCTGAAGGAATGCTGCTTACTGACTTTCTTAGCTCTCTTCCCTATGCAACATTTGAGGACCATCTACCAAGGTATGGTACTTGCCAGGGCCCTCCCATTCCAATTAGTAACTAAGATAAAGGTCCCCACAGACATGACCACAGGACAATAAATCGAAGGCAGTTCCTCAGTAGAGGCCCCTGTTTCCTGGATGTCAAATTAACAAAAAAAAAAAAAAAAAAAAAAAAAACCTGACTATAACAGTCTTCTTGCTGCATTGGTGGCTTGGCCTTTCCTTCTCCCATTAAAGAAAGGACTGAGGAGGCCATGTATGCTACCCTGCTGAGCTCTCTGAGCAACCACTGGTGTCTGTGGGGCCGGAATTGCAGGCCATGAAGGTCTTAGAAGAAGGCCGTAATAACACACATTTATCAACGACTTCGCTGGCTGAGTGTGGAGGTAAGTTTTCTCTGCTCATTTTCTCATGCAAAATTCATCACAACCTTATCACTATTTTCATCACCCTCATTTCACGGGTGAGAAAAGGAAGCCCCAGAAAGGCCAGATGCTCCATAGGGACGTCTCACCAGCAGGACTGGCAGTGATGAGCAGAGCCTGCTCTTAGCCTCTACCCAGTTCTATTCTGCCCTCCACAGATTCCCTGAGAGTCCCATGGTCACTTCATGCCTCAAGATTCCATCAATTAATTAAGGCAGTCCACCTTGAGGTTAAGCTCTGCCTACATTCAAGACACATGGGAGTCCACAACATCCTTATGAGTGCTTTACCAATTTTCTCAAATTTGTGGTAGCCTGCTAACATCATTTTACAGAAAGGGAAACTGAGGCAAGGCCTGGGAAGATATCCCAGTCAGTGCAAAAATAAAAATAAACTGGGTATGGGGTGTACAATTGTAACCCCAGTGCTGGGGAGACTGAGATAGGTGGATCCCAGGGGCTCACTGGCTGGTCAGCCTCACCAAATAGGTGAGCTCCAGGGCAGTGAGAGAACTTGCTCTCGATGGCAAGATGGACAGCTCCTTGCCTGAGGTGACACAGCAAACAAATGTTTATAGCCAGCTTCCTGCTGCCCCATGTCACATGACCTTCCAGCCACCTTGCTGTGCACCTGTAGGATGCACAGGACATGGCCCATGGTTTCCAATACCACCCCTGTTCTGACTCCCCAGCTATCCTGACCTTCCAAATGTGGCCATGGTGAGAATGTGATTAATGAGCCAATTATTTCTGTGGAAGACATTGTGCAAAATAAATAGGCCATTTCCCTTCAATTTACTGTTTTAATAAATAAATAGTGTTCCATGCTCTGGTTTTGTTTATTGCTGCTCATACCTGAAAGTTCGTGATGGATCTTCTTGTTCATTTCTGAAATTAATCAGATCTGCCTGGTGACTTTGAAATATGGGATCACATTTGTCCTTCTATGTTAACACCACACCAGCCAGGTGGGGACAAGCAGAATGGTGTGCGTGGGAAGAGGATAAGCAGAGGGCCTGGTGCCCAGAGTTCTCCATCTGTGTCAACAGGATCTGAGTACCCACCCTTGAGGCCTCACCACCAGGGAGGCCCAGGATGCAACTGCAGGTTTATAGGTCAGGAAGAGTCACCACCCATTAGTCACAAGGACATGGAGAGTGACAGAAATGGGTCCTCTCCTTAAACCTTCAGCTGAGCAGCCAATTTAGGGAAAATGAGTAAAATCAGGCCACCAAGAACCCTGCCGAAGGACGGCCACATCCTCTCCAGGACCACAGTGATCCCTGGTGTTATGGGACTGGATGGCTTTTGTAAATCCCAGGCACAGACATGGAGCAAAGGTAGAAGCTGTGCATAAGGTGCTCACTGTTGAAAGGACACCTCCTATCGGACGGGCAAGCTCAAGTTCAAGACGGTCAGAAGTCAAAGAAGTCCCACACCACAGTGTCTGCCTACGGCGTGGACTGGTGATCCACACTGGGTCGTGCATCTCTGTAGGAGACTGAGAACACACAGAGGAATATTAGACACCCACTCTACAGGTAAGAAAGGAGGACACTGGTAGACTGAGAACTGGTGAGAGCTGGTGAGTGAAGGAGAAATAGGTTCATGTGTATGTCTCGGACCCCAAGATGGGCGCCATTACTGTTCATCACTGTTCTTCTGTAGAGCACAGGTACAGAACTGTCCCTTCGTGTCACCAAGCATGTACTGAATCCAACCAACAACACCAAACATGTTTTTAACTGAACATTGGAGCTGGAAAGATGGCTCAGCGGCTGGGCACTTGCTGCTCGTGAAGAGTTCCTGAGTTCAGCTCCCAGCAGCCAACACAGTGGATGGCTCCTAGCCATCTATAACTCCAGTTCCAAGGGATCCAGCATCCTTTTTTTTTTACCTCCATGGGCATCAGGCACACATGGCATTCCTACCCATATGAGGCAAAATACGTTTATACATAAGATATTCTTTTAAAAATGTAATTGTACTGTACTGAACATACCACAGATTTTTCTTGCTGTTATTTCCTAAAAACTGTTGTGTTATAACTGCTCAGAATTGTTCTGGGTGACTTATCCTGAGATAATCAGAAGTACAGGGGTATTCTGTGTACGGGATTTGGTGCCAATCTCTATTGGATAATGAGCAATGATTGACGTCTGTCTGTGTCTGTCTGTCTGTCTGTCTCTCTCTCTCTCTCTCTCTGTGTGTGTCTGTGTGTGTGTGTGTGTGTGTGTGTGGCTGGCTGGCTGGCTGGCTGTCGGTTCTAGGATAGTCAGATAAGCAGTGGTGATTATAACCTGGACTTCCTTATATAAAGACAGGTATTTCTTAATGGCAAATAAGGGAGAATGTCCCATCAGGAAAACAAAGAGTTGGGTCCTCAGCTTAGAGCTGTGGGGTGTGTGCAGTGGAAGTGGTCAGGTGATCAGAGTCAGAGAAATCCTGAACCATGGTGAACGGCTGGGAGTGAGGGGTGGCATACTCCAGTGGTCGCTTTGAAGCTGGGAGTGAGCGGGTCACACGCAGAGCAAGGAGTGGAGAGCTGGAGCCAGCTGCGGATGTGGGTGGAGGGGCAGCATAATAACAAGAGTCTAAACTTTGGCCACTTAGAGTGTCCCTGCATACAGCACAGAAAAGGAGCTTAGGACCCGAGGACAAGCCTATGAGTGGGCCCTGAATATAGGGGCTTCCCTATAGAAGGCTAACATGGCGGGGATAGGGGTGTGTGTTTTCCCCTTGAACCTGAGAAGGTTTTACCAAGCAGGTCTATGTGGCCATCTGCTGTGTTGAGGACAGGTGTAGAGAGGGGACAGGGACAGCAGTAGAGTCAAGCGGTCCTGGCAGCATTGGAGACAGAGGGGCCTCTCTGATCTAACTCAGCTATCATTCCACTGCAAGGAGAGATAGCTGTTGCTATTTTGTAAGGAGAACCCTGACACCTTGTCTTGTTGAACAATCCTGCTGAGAAGCCAGTTAGGGCCAATTCACTCTGAGGACCAGTATCAAACAGGGACAAGCGAACAAGCTCAGGTTGCTGCAGACCTTCTTCCCAAGCTCGCACAGCTGGCCTAGGGGTGGGAGGGATGTGCTGAACCACAGATTCTGTCCCAAGGCTTAATTGCCTAGAGAAGAAAAGTCTTTATTTACTTTGTAGTTTATCAAAATATCACAGTGGTGTGCACGGTACTTCAGATGATGCTAGCAGGGACTCATGAAGTATTAGCCATGGCTGTACTCTTCTCTCCTGTCTGTTAGCCTGTCAAGGTCACCAGTGTCTCCAAGGCACAGTGGGACCAGTCATTTGAGGGAATACTAGATTACTGGGAGCTGTGAACCAGCGTGGCCTGGCTGGGGCTGGATCCATTGTGGGGGAGCTGGATCCACTGCGAGTGGAACTGGATCCATTGTGGGTGGGGCTGAATCCATTGTAGGTAAGGCTGGATCCACTGTAGGTGGGGCTGGATCCATTGGGGGGGGAGGGCCTGGATCCAACACTGAGCCTCCGTGAATTCTCTCTCTCCTCTCATTTCTCCCTGCACCAAGCCACAGCAAGCCTGGGATTTAGTGATTTCCCTCAGCTCTTCACGCCAACCTGATTTAAGAAACCCTCCCTATGAGAGCCTGAAATGCCCTACCCCAATTCTGTCTATAAACTCATGTCAGCTGGTCTGACCAATTGCACCTCGGCCATCTGCCATCTGAGGAGAACTAGAGTCCCAGGGGATAATATGTGCGTGCTGGTTAGCAGCACAGACAAAGACATTCTAAGAAACAGTCCATACGGCTAGACAACACCGCTTTTGAAAACCTAGAGAAAGTGTACAATTTTCCAGCAACTCACAAATTGCAGAAATTGCTTCAAGAAAACATCAAAATCATGAGTGGCTAAGGGTGATAAATTGAAAAGTTTTTGAAGTCCTCCCATTAGAAAACAACTAAGAACACCTAGTTTAACACCAGAGTTCTAGCTAATCTTTGAAAATAGACATTTTTCTGATGTGAAAAATATTTCAAAACTCATTCAAAGTGAGGAGCACAGTCAACCAACTTTATAAAATCCACAAAATATTTATGTTAAAAATTAACAGGGAGAGCAGGGGAGATGGCTCTGTCTTCATTAGGACCTGAGTCCAGATCTCCAGCACCCACATGCATGGCAATGCATGTCTGTAACACCCAGCACAAGAGAAGAAGAGACAGGCAGACCCTTGGGGCTGATCCTTAGGTAGTCTAGTGAAAACAGAGAGTTCCAAGCTCAGCAAGAGACTGGTAAGCAATCGAGAAAGACATCCAATGTCAGCCTCTGGCTTCCTCGCACCTGCTTGCACACGCGTGCGTGAGGGAGAGCCAGTCAGTAGATCAGCAATCTCAGTCCCTCCCTACTACACAAAGATTTACTATATGACAAGGAACTCTGTTTCTCTGCAATAGCAAAACATACTCTTAACTGCTGAGCCACTTCCCCAGTCACTCAAAACACACACTCTTAAGAAAGGCAAAGCCAAGTAAGGTGGGAAGACACAGGGAGATGGCAAACCGAAGGTAATTCCAGTGCCAGCGCTTGTGTGGAAAGCTGCTGCGGCTCGAGCGTGGTTAAGAAATTGTACATCAAAACAAGCAATACCAGCTCACTCCACATCCTCAGACAACTGTCACTCTGCCTTCCTGCTGTTGGCGACCCCAGAGAGGTCAGTATGTGAGCTTTGTGACCTCCTGTCCTGCCTGCGTTGACACCGTGGGTGACACACTGGGAGGGCAAGTGCGGATGAGTGACTTTTCCAGGGTCCTCAGGGCTCATGGACTTCCTGTTTCACCAAACACAGAGCAAGGCCACTTCCGTCCCCGCCACCAGCTCCCCACTGTCTCCTCCACCCACCTGCCACTCCGAAGCAGGCCACACAGGAGCTTTCTGAACAGCTTTGCAGCAATCTGCTTAGGGTTGATGAGTGTGTTGACCATTGACGAGGTTTCTTGTAGTCCAGTGCACTGGGATGGGGGTAAGGAAAGGGGAAACCCACGGCTCCAAAGACCTCATCCTTCTGCACAGTGGCCATTCGGAAGTAGTGTCCTTCAGAGCAAATCAACTTAGAAACCTGGAGACGTAAAAGCATCTATCCATTTCCGTTTTAAATCTGTATTTCCAAGAAAACAACTCAATATCGTAAAACAAAAAATACATCCTTGTGATGTGGGATTCCCCTCTGCATGGTGTAATTACCATTGATTAATAAAGAAACTGCTTTGGGCTTATATCAGGGCAGAACAGAGCTGGGAGAGGGGACTAATCTGAATTCTGGGAGAAAGAAAGCGAAGTCAGGGAGATGCCGTGTAGCTGCCGGAGAGGAAAGACACAAGCTACCAGTTGATTCTTGCCGGTAGGTCACAAGCCTTGTGGTAAAATATAAATTAATTGAAATGGGTTAACTTTAGATGTAAGAGCTAGCTAGCAATATGCTTAAGCTATTGGCCAAACAGAACTGCAAAGAATATAGTTTTGTGTGATTATTTCAGGTCAGGGCGGCCGGGAAATCAACTAGCAGCCTCCTTCTACATCCTTTAGGGACCCAGTGCTTTGGTCTGGTCCAGAAATTGGGAAGCAGAGGAAATGTGTGGTCTTTGAAGCCACCCTGAACTATTAAGTGTCATTGCATCTCCCCTTGGGACCTCATGAGCTCATCCAGCTTCCCTGTCCCTCGCACAGATACCCAGAGCCTCCAGGCACTTGGCCGGACCCTTGGAGACATCCCTTTGCTGCTGCTCCTTGCTCAGTCATTTAAACTATGGTTTGCAGAAACTTGGAAGGGTCTGTCCTAGGTAAGATGTGACCCTCAAGTTCTAGACTTTGGATCTTCTCTGTCCCAAACCCCAAAGTGCATGGGGCTGCCAGACACACCCAGCTAGCATGGTAGAAGCAGAAAGTTTCGCATGAGATGGCATCCTCAGCTGTGTAGGCAGCTCTACTGGGAAGCGCTGCCTGACTCAGGGCTTCTCCTGGATTGCTGACTGTGCTGATGCCAGGTTTTCAAATCACACCGCTCATATACTGAGCTGGCCCTTTAGCTTCAACACACAGACCCAATTTGCGAGCCCAAATGGCACTACCCTCATCATCATGGGCAGGAGTTATGAGGCTTGAATGAGGCACCATCTGCAGAATGAGTGAAAGTGTTCACGCGGGCAAATGTGTGTGGAAACATGATCTATGGACAAAGTCAGTGGCTTCTGCGTGCAGCTCACATCGCACTTCCCGAGCAATTTTACTAACTAGCTGTCCGAGTGGACCGTGGATTTTCTTTATAGTACCTGCCCTGCCCCCTTTGGTGGCAGTTTCCAGCTGCTGAGTCATTGATTCTTCACCCAAACACTGACTATGTCCCAGATCCCATTGAATCCCTGTGCCTCCACCAACACCAAGGGATCCAAATGAACTTTCCTCTGTGCCCGTCAGGACACGGTGTCCTTGACCAGAGTTCTGTCTGGGAACCATGATTCCTGCTGCTCACAGCAGGATCATAAGCCAGACATTTCTGGTCCCATTGTCTGTGCCTATCTTGGTCTCTAATAGGAACTGAGGAGGCCACATCTTGTCCTATTGCAGCATAGCATCCTGTAACCCTTTGCTCACTGCCATGAATTTCTACTCAAACCCTGGTTTCTGTCCTTGGGGCTTCCCTGAGATTCCTTCTTGAGCCCATTTGTCCCTCCCTTTCTGGAGCAGCACTCACAAAACATTAGAAGGGCCACACAGTGAGCTGTACTACAGAGAAACAATGGTAAAGAAGACCATGTAACTTGTGTGCCCAAAGCAAGACAGGAGCCACCAAGGCCTATCACAAGACACACCTAATTTTCCTTGAACACAAAGAAACCCAGGTGTATCATATGAAAACCTCCACCACTGCAGAGAGAGTACCACAGGGAGCTCAAAGTGACAGGGGGTCCTGAACCCAACTCTATCCTCAGTCATCTGTGCATCTCTTATATTAAGTTGCCATGTTCCACAAACACTCTTACTTACCTCGATGGTTACAAGGGACTCATATGGTGTTGGTACCACTCTCTCAAATACAAGGCATTTTGCTATTGTCCCTGATAACAATGGCTACTTCCCTGTTTGCCTCATTCCACTGTGACTTCATCTACTCTTGACCATGGGCAGAGGTGGATGCTCTCAACTTGGTCTGGGTACCAAAGCTTTGGTACAATACCTGGGCTCCCACCACTAAGTCCCAGGGCCCAGATTGGCAAGCTCTTCACTTGTGTGCCAAGACCTAGTAAGTCTGCTCTGTGTTCCCAGGCTCTGTGCACACAGACACTTCTGGTTCTCCACTCCTCCCCTCCCCTGTGGCTCTCCCACACGCCAGGCAGTCCTGTCTGCAGATGTTATGCATCCACTGTGAGGAGAGAACACAGCTGATCGTGGGACCCACAGAAACGGGCTCTAGGGTCCTTCCCAGAAGCACACAACTGGGCCACAGAGCTTGCTGGGAGTCCTAAGCATACACCTAGGAAGCTATAGTTTCACACACTTCTGGTGCAACACTCAGAGAGCTGCATCAGCCAGCCGGAAATCCTCACCGGAAGGGCAAACCCACTCAGAACTAGAGTAGAGATCAGGTGGCTTACTAAGAAAAGAATCGCTTTGGGTCCCAACTCTGGAGACTGGCAAGTTGAAAGTACCAGTGAGGACAGAGGTACAAGTGTGTGCCAGCTAAAGAAACACAACAACAAGCAGCTTCCCTTGGAAAGGGAAGGTCATGCCCTCAAGAGAGTCATTTAACCCTCCTATGATTTAGTCACTTTCCCTCTCAAAGTCATTTCATTGAGATCAAATGTCACCATTAATTCTGCTAATCCAAACCCTCACCCCATACAGCAAAGCCCTTATGGAAGAATGGCAAGTTGGGAGAAAGGCTGGACTGGAGTGGTACTGGGAAGGTTTTTTGTCAACTGATGATGTGGTACTGGGAAGGTTTTTATCAACACGATGTCTAATGTTAATGATAGCAGCTAACCCACAGATACCTGAGAACCGGGCACTGAGCCACCATCTTGCCTACACTGGCTCACTGGAGTCTCACTACCCCCAAAATCAATGCCATTATATTATTTCCATTTTGCTGATGAGAAAACAGAACCACTGGCAGTTGGAAAGAACCCCCTTTCTATCAGAACTCTCCTCACCTTACAGTGATTCTGAACAAAGACCATCAGTCATTCTAAAGTCCCATCTTGTCCCTCGGCTCAGATGACCAGGCATGTTTCTGAGACTCGGGGTGTCTGTGTCTCTCTCGTTATCACCCCTCATACTCTTCCCTCGATCTCCAGATACCGGGCTCAGGCACTCCTCAAAACACTAAGTCTACCTGATTTCTGCTGGTGTTCTCCTACAGGGGCATTTGGGCTGGGGACAAGGAATTGTTAACTCACAACAAATAATTAGCAGCCCCGTGTGTGAGTTAAGTCATCACTAGCACGTGTATGCAGCTTCCTTTCCACATGATGGAGTACAAGTGAGTCTTTACAATAGAGGACACAGCTGTGCCCCTGTCCATCCCTCTTGTCCCTGTCACTTCTGCTGTCGATTGCAATGACAATGACAGAGGTCATTGTTGGCTTCTGCATCCAACTGTCCAGGGAACCGAGTAGCATTCCCGCCTTGGTTATGTATTTGCAGCCATCTGGAGAGATTTAAAAACGATAAGCAGTCCCACAGAATCTCTGGATCTGGGCTGCACTCAGCAGTGCCATTCAAACCTCACTGAGTTAAAGCAAAAACTTGGTCCCTTGGGTGGCAACTGAAATCCCAAGCAGCTAATCACAAGTCTCCCTACTCTGAGCTAACCAGAAAGTGAGGACCAGCCAAGGGGGCAGAAGCAACGTGTGACAGCCAGCAGGTCCTGTGGAGCTGCAGCACAGCTTGCAGAGCCCAGAGGCAACGTTTGCAGATGAGAACCGAAGGTGTTTGATCCACAGAGAGGTGAAGCAATTTCGAAGACCACAGATGTTGCTGACAACGTAAATGCCTCCGTGCGTGGCGCAGGAGCTCGGAGTGCAGTGCGCAGCCACTGGACCGGAGTCAGCTCATTTGTGCCTGGCGTTGGAAGGCGAATATTCTCCTCCTGGCTACAGCATCCTCTCTAACAACCCCATTGCCCCGCACACACATCCGATGTCTGATGCCAGAGCAGAAATAAAAAATGCTTCGAAGCAGAAATCCCTGAGATTGAAATCTTCCTTGACGCTCCTCGCCCTGGGTCTAACTGTCCCCCTTTGAGACTTTCTTTATCCATAATAAAGGATCATGAATTTGCTGAACAAATATCTATGGAGCATTTCCAGTGTGCAGGGCATTGCTTAAGATTCCAGAGATAGAGCAGGGGACAACGAAGATGACAACCCTTGTTTTTCTTGGGGTTTGTGTGCTGATCAGATGAAGCACACAGTAAATGAACAAACAAGTAAACTATGGGGGAAAAACTGCGAGATAATAAAACAGGGAAAGGGAATGAGGTGGCTGGGGTTGGAGTGCAGTTTTATAGAATTGTCAAGAATGCATACATCTGTGAGGGGCTGCAGAAATAGTTCAGAGCTTGCAAGTGCTTGCTGCTCTTGCAAAGACCTAAGGTGTATCATAACCGCCTGTGACTCCAGGGAATCTGTTACCCTCATCGGCCTCTGTGGGCACCCATGCTCATATGTGTGCATGTGTGTGCACATACACACACAAATAAATAAATAAAACAAAACTCGTTTTAAAGAGACTGGCGCCCTGAGATGACAGCATCACACAAGAGCAGCAGCCAGAGGGGCTGGAGAGATGGCTCAGTGGTTAAGAGCATTGCCTGCTCTTCCAAAGGTCCTGAGTTCAATTCCCAGCAACCACATGGTGGCTCACAACCATCTGTAATAAGGTCTGGTGCCCTCTTCTGGCCTTCGGCATACACACAGATAGACTATTGTATACATAATAAATAATAAATAAATATTTTTAAAAAAAGAGCAGCAGCCAGAAAGACAAAAGGGGGGCAAACATGCAAAGGCCTGAGGAGAGGGTGTGCCCAGGATGCTGCACTTAGCCACTTATGTACTTTGTAGGATAGATCTAGAATGTGTGTATACATGCACATATGCAGATACATACATATACAAAGACAACAGACTTTGGGGAAGATTAGAAAGAAACTAAGGAATCCCTACCAGAGTTGAATAGCTTAGGGAACACTCCTCCCCATAAAGAGGGCTGCCATGTCTTCTGGGTAACACAAAGGAAGCCATGTATAGCTCTGTTGGTGGCTAAGACAAATGCTCCTCGCTTTAATGACAGAGGTCATTGTCTGGGGAAGAATAAAGTCAAACTTACTGCCAGGAAAAGCGTCCTTTCTCAAGTGTGTCTGTGACGTGCCTCACTTCTCAGATGAATCCCAGAGAAAATCAGCTATGGCACTGAGTGGAAGGCAGTTTGGAAACATCCCATCTACAGGCATCCTGACCCCTCCCTCTCAGGGACACCGGAATCTTGAAGCCGTTGTCAGCCTAAAGCACTCAAATTCACACAACCTAAAGGGGTGGAGGAGTTTCATTTGCTGTGTGGGGACCAGAAAGACCAAGGACTTTCAAGTACCAAATGGACCAAGGAGAGAGGTCTGCAGCCAGCTTCTCCAATGCACTGCTCCATGTGGACCAGAGGCCATAAGTAACTCACTGAGTCACACAGACAGAAGCTCACATCAAATCCTCATAGGCACCAGCAGGATCCAGCCTGAAGCAGATGGAGCCAGGGGAAAGCCAGTGCTTTCCTTGTGGCATTCAGAAGTTGAAAGGGCCAGAAGGGCATTGTCCATTGACCTGTCACCATCCATGAGTGAAGCTTCAGCACCAAATGACGTTGCATGACCTGTGCCAGGTACCTATTCCAGAGCTGCGATGTCCACAAAGGGCAGAGGATGAAGTTCCTTCTATCACAGCCTGCACCAAACTGAAGTGCACAGCTTGCAGTTAGGTGGTGGGAGAGAAACGAGAAAGAATGGGTCTGTGTACACAGAATTCTGTAGCCAGGGCCAGAGTGACATTCTCATTTGGGCTGTGTCCCCTCAGCTAGAACCTAAGTTGAAACTACATAATAACTGCAAGGGAAGTTGTGAAATGTTAATATGTTTCTGCTTCCTGTATTTACTTTTCTTATTACTGTGACAAAAATGCTTGAGAAAAGCCGCTTACAGAAGGAAGGGTCTGTGTAGGGTCATGTTTTCAGTGCTGGCGTTGGGTTCGCGGCCCCCTTTTTCCATTTTTATTTGGTGCTGCTCACACGGTGAGCCTTCCCTCCGCAATCAAATCTCTCTGGAAACATCCTCCCCTCGTAACACATGAGGAGCTGCGTTTCCATGGTGACTCTAAATCCAGTTGACAGTGAAGATGATCATCACATTCCCATACTCACATGACCCCAACCCCATTGCCCCCATGGCTGCAGAGTAGAACCATTAACAGAAGAGGGACCCACACGCTGCACAGGCAGAGAGAAGCCTATGTGAGGCCGCTTCTTGTCTAGACTTCCGCCCTTAGCATGCAGCCTCCGCCATATGTGAGTGATGACATCCAGGCTGAAGAAGGTCAGGGTGAGGAGGAGTTGGCTCACACCCAGCCGAGGCTCTTCTCTTTACCTGGCATTTCAGAGGCTGTGTGGGAGTTATGGCTCAGAACTCATGTAAAATCATCTAAAAATATCCTCAGAATTGATATTCCCTCAACTGTTGGTCCAGAGGTTTCTCGACCAGCCAGCTGCACAGCTGAAGTCTGGGAGCAGGAAAGTGGGTGCATTCCAGAGCAAAAAAGTGGAACCCTCGGGTCATGTTCTGCATCATCTACGCCACCCTTGGCAGGCAGCGTCTGGCATTGTTGGAAAGCAGAGGATGTGGGTTGGAATCTGCTGGGGACTGAAGCATCTCCTTTCTCTGATCCCAGCTTCATTCAGTTTGGTCCTTCCTCCTCCAGACCTTGCCATCAGCACTTTTGTGGGGACCTTTGCCCAGAGATACTTTATCTGGGGACTAGCCCTATCCATGCCATGAGCTCATCCAGCCTGGGCACAGGGTAGCCACAAAACTCTGATTATTATTGACAGAAGCATTTTATAATGCTTCATTCTGGGAACATTCCCAAGAGCCCTTGCACCACACAAGTGTCTCAGGATGGTCCATCAATGGAGAGAACGAAAACCAAATATGGCCAATGACTTTTATCTCCCATCAGTCAAGGTTGAATTCACTGGATGTTTAACTCCCAGGCACTTCTATTTTTCCCTTGCGGGACTTGGGGCCTGAAGGAAGTCTTACAGAGGCATCCACAGGAAAGTCCTGTGGTGGGAGGTGAGCATCCATGTACCTGTCTGAAGCAGGGAACTCTAGAGCTGTATCTGTGAGAAATTCCCAGTCTCTTCTGTGGTGGCTTGAATGTGAACTGTCCCCCATAGGCTCAAGTGTTTGTACACTTGGTGTCCTGATGGTGGCACTGTTTGGGAAGGTTGTAGAACCTTTAAAAGGTGGAGCCTCACTGGTTCTCTCTCTCTCTCTCTCTCTCTCTCTCTCTCTCTCTCTCTCTCTCTCTCTCTCTTTCTGGATGCAGATGCAGTGTGGCCAGTCAGCCTCCTGTTCTAGCCACCTGTCTATGCCTGCTGCCATGTCTTTCCACTAAGATGGACTATGTTTCTCCAGAAGTGTGAGCCGAAGTAAATCCCCTCTCCCTCATGTCATGGTGTGATAACAGCCACAAGATGCTAAGACTGCTGTTGTAGGTTGAATATCTTTCTGCTCCAAAAGTGCTAAAGTGGCATTGTTCCCTCATAATGTTAAGATGTGAGGTCTTTGGTTACGTGGTTATTAAGCTGCTCCCTATGGGTGGGATTGGTGTTGCTACAATAAATGAGAAGATCCAGCCCTTTTCTCCTGATGCAGCAAGAAAATCCTCCCTGGAGACCAGCAGCTTGCTCTTGAATTCCCGCACTCCAGAATGATGAGAGATACACTTTGTCCTTCATACATCACCCACTCTCCAGCATTCTGTTATAGAAGCACAAAATGAACAAAGACACCCATGCAAAACTAGTCACTGCAATGGTGGCTGCTCCTTCTAGAGAAGGTGACCATCAGAAGTGGTGTCTATGAAGAGTGTGATCCACAGGTGCTGAATCACTGACACCTGTCATCACCGTGTGTCCTAGTCAGAGTCCACTGCGGGGACAAACCTCTGACTGAAAACAGCTTAATAAGGGAATGGTTTGTTTGGTTTTATGCTGCCAAGTGGCATTCTATCATGGAGGAAAGCCAAGGCAGGGACCGAAGCAGAGGCTATGCAGGAACACTACTTAACTGGCTTGCTCTTACTGATCCTGCTTCCTTACACAACCCAGGACACCTTCCCAGGGCTGGCACTGCCCACCATGGACTGAGCCTTCCCATGTCAATCAACATCCAAGAGAATGTCTCACAGACATCCCCATGGACCAGTCTGGTAGAGGTAGTTCCTAAGTTGAGGTCCCCTCTTTCCAGATGACTCTAGCTAATGGCTGACAACTCTAACCAGGATACCACTGCTAATGTGACTCAGAGAGTCACCAGTTCACTGCCATAGGACCCTGCCTAGAAGTCTGAAGTGCTGAGCTTTGCCTTGGGTCCAAATGCAGGCAGGCCTTCTGTGGGGATTACATTTCTAGTCCAGACAGAACCCAGATGGAGCAAAGCCATCTTAATCACACTGATACATCTTGCTCCAAGACTCATCCTAATTGCAAACCCTGCACATATGAAGGGGCCAGGGCTGGTGACAGCTTCTGTCTGAAGTCCTTCTGAGACCAAGGGCAGTTTCCAGTAAGCTGATCTTGGGCCTGCTGTTCTGACAAGCCCTGCCAGCCTTCCAGGAAGCACACTCTGTGCTTCTTGCTTTGAACAATATAGTCAAGAAATGCAATTAGCAGCTAAAAGCACGGATGGCGAGTGGGTTGTCTTATCCCTGGGAGGCCATCAGTCAAGAAGCAGACGTAGGCATCCTTATACCACACTGCTGACAGCTTTGTTTCTTAATGGAGTTGGCTTATCAGACCCCATGGTAGGCACAGCACGGGCATTTAACTCTGAAGACACAGCTCAGAAATAGTAACAGTACAGCCCTTGCTCTTAAGAGACTGCATAGGCTGTTTGAGCACCTGGAGGAGTCTTTGGTGGTCAGAGATAAAGTGGAGTGGATGGGGCACGGTGAGGCATGGGAAAGCACAAAGCATGCTGGGCTGACAGTGAGAATATTTTTCTTCTGTGTCTTAGTTTTCTCATCTAAGAAATGGAAGAAGTGATTGCTGATCCTCCTTAAGGTAGCTCTGAGCGTGAAATGAGACAACACACAGAGAACGTATGAACAAGTCTCCAGCGTACACAGAGCCCCCAGGACTGGTCAGTAGTAGTAGCTTTTATTCAGGTGGTTTATGGATAGGACTATGACCCAGATGCGTGTTAGATACAAAATGTTCCCATTCTGGCTCGGATCTCCCTGGCGTTAACATAGTCATTTTATAGCCCAAAGCAGGAGATGGAAAAATGCATCTTCCTAAGGCACCTGCTGCTTTAGCAAGTTCCTCAAGTGAGAAGTATCGTCTGCGCCTTCACCCCCAGCAGAGCCACCCGGGGCATCCAGAATAACAGGGCTCTGCTGCTGCTGCTGCTGTGCAATTACCATTAGGCCAGGCTTGAAAAGGCACAGCGCTTGCACCAAATTTGCTGTGTGTGTGTGTGTGTGTGTGTGCGCGCGCGCGCGCGTGCGTGCATGTGTTGTATGTACATGCACACAAATATGCAGAGAACAAAAGTCAAAATCAGATGTCCTACCCTACTGTTCTCTACCTTATTAATTAATTAATTAGTTGTTTGTTTGTTTGTTTTGAGATGTGGTCTCTTGCTGAATCCTCATCTTGCTAATTTGACAAATACCTAGCCAGTGAGCCCTTGGGATCCTCCTGTCTCTGCTGCTCAAGTGCTGGGATTATGGGCAAGCATCACTGTGTCCAGCACATTACATGGATGCTGAGGATTCAAACTCCGACTTTCATGTGTGCCCAGGAGGGGATTTACCCACTGAGCCATCTCTGTCTTAAATTTGGCTTTAAAATTTTTGTTTAGATTTCTTTATTTAATTTTATGTGTGTGAATATTTTCCCTTTATGCACTGGTACCTGGGAAACAGGCTATCCCTCGGTGCTCAGCCTCTCGTCGGGAACAATGCAGCAAAGAAATAACTGCTATTTGTTAAGTGCCTGCTCCAGACAAGGCGCAGTACTCAGTGGGTAAAGTGCTTACCCAGGAAGCACTAGGACCTGAGTTCGAATCCCTAGGACCAACGTGAGCACATGCCTGTAGTGCCAGCATGCCTACAGCAAGGCAGACAGAAAAGAAACCACAGAAGCCTGGGCTGGCTATTCTGGAGTGCAATTACAAAGGAAGACCTGGCCTCAGACAATGTAGAAGGTGAGGAAGACCCTGCAAGTTGTTCTCCAACCTCCATGTAGCACAGGTAGTAAGTAGCAGAGTCGAGACAGACCCACTATTTCCTCTTTTCTCATACTCCTTATCTACTTCCCCAAGGGACGCGTAACCCAGGAACCAAAAGGTTGGGTCTCTGTTATGATGCCTTTGGAACAAAGTGTTGTAGCTGCAGGCCCTTGGCTCAGTCAGGTCTGTGATAGACGTGACAATACAGACACGTTTTCTAGGCACTTGCCTGCATCGTGTTTTATGTTGTAGCCTTGAGATGGAGACGTAGGCCGACTCCACCTCTCAAGGACAGAAATGTCTAGCACAGCAGGCAAACCTGTGGGTAGCACAGAGGAGTAAGGAGGGACTTTGCATGGTTGCAGCTACAGTGGGCATGGCTCCAGGTGGTTTGGAGATGAGCTCTGTGTTGAGCTCACCTTCCAGGTGTGATAACAGTGACCTTGCCCACGTATGATGTTCCATGGAAGAGTCTCCCTTGAAGAGAGAAAAGCTTCCTTTGTCAAGTTTGGAAAACATCTTCACTATGGGAAGAACAAGGCAAGATGAAGAAAGGGCAAGCACCATCGCTGTCTGACAAAACGGGCTTTCTCGTGAAATTGTGTTCTCTCAGAAGTTCAGAGACCAGCTCCTAAACACATTTTTGAAGCGTTTTTCATCTCAGAGAGGACAATTAACCTTTGCAATTAGCTTCATCAACAGGAATTTAATATCAAATATTTTGTTGCTTAGCAACAGGGAACAGCCCCCAGTGGGACTGCAGTATCTCTCTGCTCCTTGGGACTCATGAAGCTGCAGGGCTGGACTCTCAGGTGCTGCAAAGATCTTTGCACAGATGTCATCCTCACCCAAGGTCCTGACCTAACCAACAGGGTTTCCAGCCTCTCAAGGGTGACAGAGACAGAAGAATGCTAGGACCTCTGGTCACCTGCTGAAAGCTCCTTGGTCAAGAGGTGACTCTCTGCTTCATACCAGAGATGGGGCCTGCTGGACCCTATACTGAGGCCCCTTTTGTGCTGCCATGATCTGAGTTTGAATATCTCCACAAGTAAATGTGTTTGAAGATTTTGGTCCCCGGATGATGGTTGTTTTGGGAAGGTTATAGCACCTTTGGAAGGTAGGGCCTGGCTGGTGAAAGTATGTCACTGGGGTTAAGCCCTTGAAGGTTTACTTGTTTTGATTCTAGCCTGTCTTCTCTGTCTTCCTGTCCATGCTATGTGAACAAGCCATCATGAACTCCTGCCACCATGGATGGAGCTACCTCTGATAGCATGTCTTTCATGCAGGGACAAACTGAAATCTCATGTGCCAAAGCAAACCCGTTTCTGTCTGTTGGGTGCTTGCTTACAATGTTATAAATGGAATGAATCTATGTCTACTTTCTCATTCTATATTCTATTATATTCTTAAATATAATATTTTTATTTATTTTTTTAAGGATTTCATGCATGGATACAATGTGTTTTAGCCTACCTACTCTCCTACCTACTCCCAATTTCATATCCTATTTTTAAAAAATAAATAGTCCAATTTGTGCTACCCATATACTCACAGTTGTAGGTTCGTCTACTGGAGTATGGTCTACTTATCAAGGGCCACAGCCTTACTGAAAGTTGACTCTCCCTCTTCCAGAAGCCATCAACCACTAATAGCTCCTTATTCTGTGTTTTAAACAGAAAGTGTGGGTCTCCAGTTAAACAAATCACTTGCTCCAGGTCTCCCACTAGTGAGTCTCAGCCTCAGGATGCTCTCATTCTAGGGTGGCCAGCAGATAGAACCTCTTCTCTGAGTTTGAGCTCTCCTGTTGGGCCAGGTAAGCTCCTCCCCAGTTAGCCATCAATTGTCACTCCTCAGCTAGGACTGGGACCTCATGACTCCTCTCTCCCTCGTGCTGGAGCTTTGCCCAGCTTGCTCACCTGCAGGTCTTGTGTAAATAGTGACAGCCACAGAGTGCGTGTGTGCAACCGCCATATTGTGTCCTGGAAACATTGCTCTGCTGTAGCCTGGCTCTTACAACCCTGTGCCTGCTCATCGTGGATAATCCCTGAGCCTTGGGAGGGGGGGTGTGATATAGGTGCTCCATTTAGGGGTGAACACTCCACAACTTTATTTTTTATTTTTACCTTTCAGATTTATTCATAGATTGTGTGTGTGTGTGTGTGTGTGTATGTGTGTGTGTGTGAATGTTTTTCTAGCATGTTTATATGTGCCCAGAGAGGTCAGAAGAAAGTGTTAGATACCCTGAAACTTTATTCAGAGATAGTTATGTACCACCATGTGGATGCTAGGAAACACATTCAGTCCTCTGCTGGAGCGACAAGTACTCTAAACTGCTAAGAAGGTTCCTCAGTCCAGTTTTATTTATTTATTTATTTGGTTGGTTGGTTGAGTGGTTTGGCTGTTTGTGTTTTGAGACAGGATCTCAGCAGGTAGCTCTGGCTGACCTGGAATGCACTATGTAGACCAGGTTGGCCTCCTGCTTTTGTCTCCCACATACTGATAATAAAGGCGCACATCACCGTACCCAGCCTCTGGACTCTTATTCTCTGCACCCACTTATTACAGAAAGATGCATCAACAGCAATCCATGTTAGACCAGCAGTGCCCCATACTGTTTATGTTTCCTAAGTCTCTTGGCTGCATCCAGAGACCACTGGACTCCACTAATCAGGTCTGTGACAGCCCAAACCATATATGCATCCAGAGACTCCTTCCGGAACCTGCCTCCATTGTCGAGCTACATGTGACTCTACCTCCAGGGAAAAGGACACTGGAAAGACAGAGTGAGAAGTCTGTCACATCTTGAGTGCTTGATAAACACTGTGCTGAGGATATTATAGCTCAGTTGGTTGAGTGCATAGTAATACCTCCACAAGAACCCTTCAGTGTGACATCTCTATCAACATCCCAGTCCTCAGATCCTAGCTCTCAGGAGTGACTCAAGCAAGCTGTGCCATGCCTGGATTAATGAGTGCTTCTATGATCTGTTTCTGCTGGGCTGTTCTTTGAAATACTTTTAAAAAATCAGATTAGTTTAAGCACCAGCTGCAGAAAACCGTGTGCTCTGCTATTTTGAAACAAGCACAAAGTCACCCCTTTTCCACTGTCTTTGACACTGAACAAGCACTGCATTGTGCAAGGTGGCAGCTTCAGTATCAAAGATAATCTTTGGCAAGTAAGGGCTACTTACCACCATCACAGCTCCTACACTGAAATCTTATGACCTTGTCCAACCATCAGCTTGCTGTCCACACTGACATCTCTAATGTGTAAAAGTCTGCAACAAGAAGCACACTTCATCAAGATAGAGAGCTATTCCCTTGCCCAGACATTTTTCTCCAAAAGGAAAGATGTGTCTACACAAACTCTCATATACATTTGAACCAGCATGGTTCATAAGTGAGAGCCCAAATGGATATTGCTGATAAATAGATAAAAGATTCGTCCTGTCTACAGTAGTTCCTTAGCATTACTCTAATAAATTAGAAAAACCCAGTTACTTAACATAAATTATGTTATGAGCCATAGCATCATTCAGTAATTAATCGGCCTCATTTCACAAGGTCAAGCCATCACAGGGAAGAGCTTTGTTTGGAGAATTAGACCAAGATGTATGGCATGTTAGCACTATAGCCTAGTAAATAAAGTGGCTGGTTTAAGCTGTAGATTTCTGTGTAGTTTATCCCTATATGTTACAAATTTGGGATTTATCTCCTACAGTTCAGCACTAGTTGATCATTATTGGGCACAGTTTCTTCCATGCATTTGAGGTTTACTGATTATATATTTGAATTATACATTCTAAAATAGTGACTATATAGTATGTGACTATAAATCAATAAAGCAAACATTGTTTTAGAAATGTATCAGCCTCATCTAAGCCTAAATATTGGAAATATTCCTTTTTATTCAAATTATGATCTGTAATCAAACAAAATGCTTGCCATCAAATTATCCAACCAGATTGTGAGCCACCATCAGACAGGGTGCTGTGTCTGAGGGTGGCCTTTGACTCCAGACTACCTGAGTTCAAGTCCTGGTTGTGCCTCCTGCTAGCACTTTTCAGTCTCAATTTTCTCACCCACAGTGTGGGGATAATAACGCTTGGCCTCCAAGACATGAGAATTCAATAAAATAATCTGATGTTTTAAACCATGTAGGAAATTCTTAATAAATGCAAGCTTCTTTTTCTCTTATCCTCATTTTAAGGGAGAGGGAGTCACATGATTATGGACACCCAGAAATGAATCCAGGATGTCCAGTTCAATGTACCAAACACCTTTCTGGAGGCTTATGAGAGTCGACACATAGCAGGAGTGCAGGAGTGAGAAAGGACAGAAAGGACACAAGAGAGAAAACTAGCATTCTTGTGAAAGGTGTGTGTGTGTGTGTGTGTGTGTGTGTGTGTGAAGTACACATGTGCACTGGTTGGCACATAAGTGTCATATAGGATGCAGAAGGAAAGACTAACAAAATAAGAAGAGTGAGAAAAGAGAGAATTCTAGGTTAGGACATGCCTCAGTGTGGTCTCCACAGAAAGGGACTCAGCTCACGTTAAGCTAAGACATAGGCAACTTGTGCACTTTAACCAAGAGATAGAACATGCTTGTCACTCATCAGCTGGCTGAGGCCTTTGTCACTCTACATACATAGGCACTGTGGGGAGGTGAGAGACTTTGCAAATGCATGTCTCCAGCAGCTGTCCTTCCCCGCAGTATATGACCAGCTGAAGCAGGATTGGGTGGCACCTATGAACATCTGTAGGCTTTGAGTATCAAGACCGTTGGCTCCTGGCCGTGTCCAGTGTTCTTCCTGCTCACTGTTCTGAGATGCTAGGCCAGGAAGAATTGTCAGCTCTCTGAAATGCTTCTAGTGATCTCTTCTTTTCTCTTACAACCTTTTACCAGCTCCCTGCTCGCTTGCTCTCATCATCTTTCTCTACCCACTTCCCTGTTTTCTTGCCTTGGATGCTCTCAAATTGTTTATCTGCTCCTTCAGTTGCTAGTGGATAACTGCCAGGATAACTCAGGGAACTACCTCTGCTGGGAACACATTCAGGAACCAAGTGTGAGCAGGGACACCCGCTGCTTCTTGGAAGTAATAAAACTCAAGAGGGTGGATCAGGAGCTGGCACCAATCAGGCACTGCCAGCATCACTCAGGTGTGGTAGCCTCCCCCTTCAGGAGATGGGATCCTACCAGGCAAATAGGGTTGCCTAGAGGGACCAGCATCCCCTGTAGAGGTGTCACACTAGGCCCCAATGCCACTGTGTGATTCGGGCCTGCAATCTTCACCAGTAGGAAGGTCAAAGGTCTCCAAAGTTGGCGGTTTCTTCGGTTGTCAAGAGGCTACCCCAAGACCACCACTGCATTGTATTAATGCTGGTACTTTGCCCTGGGAAGCTGGGGCTCAAGAACCACTGCAACCGTCCCCATCCCTTCAGATGTCAAGCAGCATTTACAGACACTTTGTGCTTAGGAATGCAGAGGACTTGCCAGAGTATCAGCTGCAGGTGGTACCAGGACATGAGTGGGCAGCCTACTTCTGAAGCTAACAAAGAGGTGTTTAGACCAATCTCAGCCATTTGTTCCATTCAGTCGGAGCTGTCTGGGTCTTGACCAATGACCCTCACTTGCTTAGGCCAATCATAGCCTTGCCTCTTAGAACCAATCACATTCATTAAGGCTTGAATTTTGGGTCAATCAATCATACACTGTCACCAATCACCTTTCCTATCAGAGAAAGCACTCATCAGACAGCCATGTAGACATAGTTAGGCATTTGTGATCACAACACTCCGCAGGCATCTCAGTCAGCCTGACTGCGGCTTCAGGAGCCAGAGTCATGTACAGTCTGTAGCCTTCCAAATAGCTGCCTCAGAGTGTCCAGAGTATTCCATAAGACTGGTGCTGATGCAAGGTGATCTGGTTGCTTGGTAGACCAGAAGTCCTTTTGCTCAAGGCAGCACATGCAAGAAGAGAGTTCAATAGCTGCTAATTGAAGACTTGCATCTCTTTGTCCCCAGAGTCTTGGCTTATTTGCATAAAATGAACTTCGGAATAGTGCTTACAATAAACCTATAGAATTTATCATTAGCACTAACAGTGAGTTTAATAGTGCTTTACACTGTGGGCAGGGAGAGGTGGGAACCCTAGTCTGTCTCCAGCTGAGTAGATTTGCCTTAATTTAGGCAGATCCCAGTAGGTACAGTGTGTCTCAGGACATTAAAGTAACTGTAAAGGAAAGAGAGGCTGGAGGCAGCAGTCAGGAGGCTGTGGCCATGGAGGATCTGAGCCTGGGTTGGGGAGGAAGTGTCTGTTGTTTCTCCATTACCACCGAGCATGTGAAGATATGCAGGCCAGCACATACCCAGATTAGGCAGCTTTCTCTCACTATATCAAATACACCACTAAGAAGCTTATGAAGAGAAAAAAAGTATTCACCTCACAGCTTTGTAAGTCCACTCAGTGACTTTAAAGATCTTCCTCTTTTAGGTATGTAGTGGGGAGCAGCAACTTTCAACGGGAGGACATGGAGGAGCAAAGCCACCCCCCTCTTGGAAGAGAAGCAAAGGAGCCACCTGAGAGGGGATATATCTCCCCTATTGCCCCTAGGTACTCCAAAGACCTTCCACTGAACCCCATCTCATCTTAAAAAATTTTAATTATACTTAAATTTTCATATGTGTGTGCAACATACATGATCATATGCATATGTGCATGTGCTCATGCGGAGGCCAGATGACAACTTCCAGGAGTCCGTCTCCCCTTCTACCATCTGGGTACAGGGATGGAACCCAGGCTGTCGAGGTTGGCAGCAAGCTTCTGTATCCACTAAGCCACCTCGTCTACCAGGCCCCACCCCCCGAACTTCCACTCCCTCCTAGTAGCATCCTGCAAGGACCAAGCCTTATGACTTGTGCCCTTGGGAGATACTTCCCCAAGATGTAAGACGCTCCTTCCAGGACACCATTGTGCAGCCATAGGTGTGGGCTCCTGAGGAAAGTGAGAGTTTACCATGCATCTGCTTGGCAAGGCTCTGACACCCAGCGCTTTAACCAAACACTGCTTGTTGTTGCTGTGAGGTTTTGTGCATGAGGCCCCCATTGATAATCAAGCAACCTCTGTTCATAAAAGTTACCGTCAGTCATTGGGGTGGGTTCTGCTCTTCAGCTGAACAGCTTAAAGGCGAAAACTAAATTTGCTGGGGAGATCTGGTTGTGTTTCTTTGCAGAATCTTGTTGCTATAGAGATCATGTGAGCAGTCCCCCAGGCTCTGGACACTGTCAGGGACATTGTCACAGCAAGGAGGAAGCAGCCCCTCCAACTGCCAGCAGCTTTTCTCGTGGCCTCTCCACTCACCACATCTTCCTAGCGTGACTTTGGGCTGTGAGTAACTACCCTTAATTAGTACCCATTGAACGACAGATATTTTGAAAACACCTTTTAGCTTTATCCACCCATAACCCACAAGAAAGTGAGTTTTATTAGCCTCATTTTGCAAATGGAGAAACCCAGGTTCAGTAAAAAGAGCTCAAAGCCACACAGCCAGTCCCTGGCAGAGCTGTGATGGTTCCCCCCGCCCCCCGTGACATGCCAAACTCGACTGTGCCTGGCTTCATAAATAAAACTATGATGGAATATAAAAAACACGGTTCTGAAATTCCAAAGGTCTCAGAAGAGTAACAGGGAAGAAAATAAACACATTGCCATTTCTCGAGACCAACAACCAGAAAGGGAAGGATTTACATAAACAAAAGTGCCTCTGGGTACAGGTGCCTGATGCATTACTGAGACCCCGATTCCTCCTGCCTGGATGTTAACTAAATTTTTATTAGGATGCTTTACATATTATTCAGATCTCTAAAATGGTAAACTTATTGGAAGTCCCCAAATGCGCCACCCAAAAATCCAGGCAGTATTTTTATAGGAAGTGGAAGCTCCGACAAAGGAAATCCCACAGGCGTGAATTAGTGGTTCCTATTGTAAGGAGGTAGAAACCCTCCTTTCTCTCCTAGGAATGCGGCTGCCGTAAAATTCAAACTCGACTAGGCTTGAGAGAAGAAGCAGGAGGATGGCTTGAAGGCGCATCCTGATGGCTGAATAGTTAATAACCGTATTTTATCCTGTTCTAGTCCTGCCGGGATGATTGGGCTCTGGACAGTCTGCTCGTTCTGTCCGTAGCTATGGTCAGGGGTCAGCTGTGGCTGGTGACCAATTCATCAATCTGTCTGGAAACATGCCTTACTAACACCTCTCTCAACGTCTACAGAGTAACAAGGTCACATATCTGCAGCACCTTGTTTTGCTGCCCACAACTGGCTTTCAACTACTTCAGCAGAAAGTTACAGAACCAATCTAGCTGTCCAGCAACAGAAGGCTAAAGAAAGAAAGTGCATACACATGACAGAATATTTTTCAGACATAAAGAAAAATCAAGCTACTGGTTTTTTTTTGTAGGAAAATGGATGTAATCAGAAATCACCAGATTGAACCAGTCACATAAAGATAGGTATTCTTCTTACACAATGTAAGATATATATATATATAATATATATATAATATAAAATATATATATAAAATATAAAATAGATCTATATATATAGATCAATATCTATTTTATATAGATCCAGGAAATTATGTGTGCATAAATGACATGAAATTAGAAGCAAAGCAGTCTAGGGGACAAGAAGGATTGAACAGTGGGTGAAAGAGAAATGGGTAGGGGGTATATGGGAGGGTAGATGGTTACTGTACAATATCTACATATACAAAAATGTCCTCAATGAAGCATAGTGCCACACACAATACATACTGCCAATTGTAATGACAAATACTTCAACAGAGAACCCCATGCTAAGAGGAGTTGCCCTAATTGAGAATCCACCACTGAGTGGCCTCAGCCAACATGGACGTTCGGATGGCAGCCCCCAGGAAAGAAGACAGGGACGCTCAGGAGGCAGCCCCCAGGAGAGGAGACAGGGATACTCAGGAGGCAGCCTCCAGGAGAGGAGACAGGGATGCTCAGGAGGCAGCCCCCAGGAGAGGAGACAGGGATGCTCAGGAGGCAGCCCACAGGAGAGGAGACAGGGACACTCAGGAGGTACCCACAGGAGAGGAGACAGGGATGCTCAGGAGGCAGCCTCCAGGAGAGGAGACAGGGATGCTCAGGAGGCAGCCTCCAGGAGAGGAGACAGGGATGCTCAGGAGGCAGCCCCCAGGAGAGGAGACAGGGACGCTCAGCAGACAGCCCACAGCAGAGGAGACAGTCTGACCCTTCTGCTACTTGCATGTCAGTCAATAGCTGAGACCTGCAATTAGCATACAGCATGTCAGACTGTATCAGGCTGACTGAGAGAACAGTGCCCCTGAGGACCAGCATGGTAGATATCAGAAACGAGATTTCAGTCTATTTGGTCTACCGTGACAAAATGTCCTAAGCTAAAGAGCTTACCTGAAATTCATTTCCCTGTTCTTGGGGAAGTCTGATGCCAGTGGCCAGGCAGGTGCTGAGCCTGGCAAGGGAAGTCTAATACCGATGGCCAGGCAGATGCCAGCCTGGCGAGGGAAGTCTGATGCCAATGGTCAGGCAGATGCCAGCCTCACAAGGGATCACTTCCTGGTTCAGAGACATCAACTTTCTGTTCCCTCTAGTGGTAGGAGAAGGAAGCTCTCTGGAGTCCCACTCATGAAGGTTCTGCCACCATGGCCTCATCACTTCCAAAGGCCTCATCTCCTAAAACTGTCACCACTGAGGTGAAGATGTCAGCACCCGCACCTAAACCCTGAAATGAAAACTGTGCAGGAGATGCGGACTGTCTGCAGATCCGTCAGCGATGCTGAGGACAGTTCATCTGGATTGACTGTTCATGAACTGCTCACCAAGACAGAAGGATTCGCAGAAACCTATTTGCCTAAGGTAGGGAGCCAAGTGTGACCTTTGACTTAAGTGTCTGTTCTGGATATATAATGTTGGCATGTGTGGTTGGATTGTGTTTGCCTCCATGACTATTTTATTCCATCTCCTCACCGACTACATGGGACATCTGCAGGAGCCGGTGGCTGCCTGTTGTGTCAGCAGGTGTGGTGGAGGCAGAACTGAGATGTGATTTCACACAGGCCATCAGGAGTCTGTGCGGGAACCTGGGACTTCTCTGCATTGCTCTAGGTATCGTTGCTTGTCATCTAACTCGTCATTCTGGTATCTAACTTCTTTTTATCTCCCCCTACTCCAGTCTGATTTCAGGCACAGGAAGGATTCCAGAACAGCTCCCGGTGAGAATTAACCTGACGAGAACTGATTATATTCTTAGTGGAGAAGCAGTTTATTGCCAACCGAATTCTCCGTGACAGATGGACAAAGTTGATGCTAATTCTATTCTCTCAGGGTTCCAAACAACGTCATGGAGCCACTCATGAGATTTAACGGGCATTTAGGACAAGGTTAGCAACAGGTCTGGACACAGAAGGTCCGCAGCCTCTCAGATATACAGGCCCATCTGTACATGCCCAGTTTCTTCCCATCCCTGGAGACCGGGGTATGTCAGAGGTACTAGCAAACCCCACCCTCCAATAATGAGCCCCCTCATACAGCTCTGGTCATATGGAAGAACTGGAGGGGAATAGCTCTTTAATTCAACCCAAAAACATGTATCCAAGGCCTTCTAAGGCAAACCCTGCCTCATCTTGGTGTTTCCCAGCATGGTGAGATGGAGCAGAAGGGTTAGGCACACAGAGGCAGCCCTGCCTTTAAGAAGGAAAGCTGAGGGAGCAGGGAACAACAGAGGGCTCTGAGCATCACGTGGCTCCCAGAGAGCAGCCAGCAGTGGGCGCTTCAGTGCTCGATTCCAGAGCCATAGAGATCCAGAAAGTTCCGTGGGAGGCCATCATGGAGGTGAGAATTTGGACTCCATTGCAGACTGCACAGGTGATGATGGGGCCCAGATGCAGTGCTAAGTTCCCCACAATCCTTCTGCCTCATTTCTTCACTCGCCAACCGTAGTGGCTGTTCTGGGCCCGCAGAGTCCCTGCTGCGCTGACTGCTACCAATGCCTGAGCTGGCTCCCTGTGCCTAAGGCCAAAGTAAGTGACTGCATTGTGCCTGTTGCTGAGAGCCCTCCAGACCACAGGCGTGTTTCTCTCATGCCTTCCATTACTTTCTATTATCACAGATAGGTTAAAATCAGAGGGCGGGGCCCACTCCCAGACTCCACCTGCGTTCTGGTAAACAGCGCAGGCTCTTGAGTGACTTCCTGGCTTTGAGTCCCAGCTTTCCCGCTCTCCAGCCTCAAGTCCAGCAAATGATCCTCTTACTAGGCCTCAGTTTCCTCGCCTGTAAAGGGTGGCGGCTGTCCGAACGCTTCTCTCACAGGCTTGCTGCGCCGGCTGAGTCATCATGCACAAATACTACAGAGTGGAATCTGGGACACGGTAAATGCAGCTGACAGATTAGGTGGCATTAGCATGAACCCTGATCCAGGATCTAAACAGGGTTCCCCTGTTAGGACACTCAGAATCTCTAGGTGCCTTCAGAGACGTTGCCCGACTTCTCAGTCCCACCAGCGAGGCTGTCTTTGTCTTGGAACTCTGGCAGAGTATGACCTTCCTCCATTTCCCTGTCCACCTTCCACGCTGCTCCCCTGCGAGCCTCCTCCCCACATCCACACCTTAGGAGACAAGCTATCCTGTGGTTCAAATGCTGTTCTTTACAACGTTCATTTTGATAGATTTAGCAATTCAGGACAAAAAGAATGACTCGTCCCTTTAAAAGCCCAGTCTGGAGTTTGAAAGGCACTCTGGTGAGAAGCCTTGGATCTGCCTCCCAGAAGCAGCAAAGGGGTTATCAGCAGAGAACATGCTGCATACTTAATTGCAAAACCGTCCCCCAGGCCAACGGCTGGTTTGAGCTGAGTGGCGATTTGGGCACTAGTGTAACCAGTACTTCCAGGCTAGTGGCTACCGCAGAAGACTTTGGGGTGCAATAAAGAGGCTCGCCAGTGCAGCACCGTTCTGAACCCTCTAAAACACCAGAATTCTCCTATAATGAGCTTAGCCTTGAAGCATTTGACAGAGGCCTGGCTTTATTTCTGTTGCTGTGACAAGACGCACCACCCAGGTCCAAAACATCTTAGGGGAGGAGAGGTTTTGTTTCGGGTACAGTCTAGGTTTCAGTCAGTCCCTGGGGGAAGTCAAGGCAGGAACTCAAGCAGCTACTCACACCGTGTCTCAGAGCAGAGGGAAATGAACGCCGTCGTGCTGCCCGGCTGCTGTTCCTGTTTTCTTCACCCTCCTGCATTCCAGAGTCCGGCCCATGAAATGGTGCTCCCCACATTCAAGGTGGGTCTTCCCACATTCAAGACAATCCCCACAGATGTACCCACAGCCCAACCAGTTCTAGCTCAACCACTCCCCCAGCTGAGAATCCCTGCTCAGACAGCTCTAGAGGTGACATTTAAAACTAACCAGCACAGAGTCCTGAAGGCAGACACACAGGAAGGGGTACCCCCAGCCCCAGTTATCCAGACTTCTGATTCTGCCCAGGTGACACCGAATTCGCTGAGGTCAAGTTCATCTAAGGGTGGGCTAAGGACTTGGGATGTATTTGATGAGAGAGGAGTTTGTCATCCCTAGGGTCAGGTGCAGGGGGTCAGGAAGTGTTTGGGGAACAGATGCCTCTGCGATTCATAATCCGCTCATTTCTGCGTTGTGAAAATAATATGGGGATTTAGGCAGGGTTGCAGGTGAGGTGTGACCAGCAAAAGCCTAAATCACTTAAGTGCTCCCCTCTCCGGCAGTGGGAAACGTTATCCCCAGCCTTTCAAGTACAGACAGTCAAAGCTTAAATGGCTCAGCTGCCCCTGCCGATGTGTATCAGTGAGCTGAGGCTTACCAGAGTCCCAGCGGAACACCCAAGTTAAGGATGGAAGGAGGTTATCTTTCAAGGGCAGATGTCCTGGGAGCGCTTGGGAGCATCCTAAATACAAAAGGAAATGAGCTGGATCTTACAACCAGCGCCTACCCTACACTCTCAAAGCTCTGAGTCTTAAAGCAAACCAGCTAAAGTGCCCTCAAAGTCAGACCCTCCTATGCCTCGGGGTTAGTAGCCCCAGCAGGGAAAAGACTTTTCTAAAGTGGGGCGCCCCCACCCCAGACTGTTTCTTAGGCCCTGCTAGCAACCTCATTTCCTTGTTCCTTGGCTCTGGTTCTCATCCTTGCGACTCCCACACACCAGTCCGAGAAGTGCCGGAGAGAAATGTCTCCGAAGCCACTGGTCATGTCAGAGTCCTTCTCATTACTCCCAATGGCTCCCCACTGACTTCAAGATAGATTAAAAAATTCCTTCCCACAGTTCACAAGGCCAGGCTCCCAGCCCCATCATAGGCCCCCAGCCAGCACTTTTTGCAGAATGAAGATTGCAGGCTGGGGAGATGGCTCAAGGGGGAAACATGGCTGCTGCACAATCATGAGAACCTGAGTTTGGCTCTGCAGTGTCCACGTGAAAAGCTGAGCATAGATACATATGTTTGCAAACCCAGTGCTGGGGAGCAGAAACATGTGAATCCCCAGGGTTCACTGGTCAGCCAGGATGGATGACTGAGCTCTAAATTTAGTGAATGACCCTGTCTGAGAGACAGAGAGAGAGAGAGAGAGAGAGAGAGAGAGAGAGAGAGAGAGAGAGCAAAACAGTGAAGAGCAATTGAGGAAGACATGCTGATGTCAACCTCTGATGTCAACATGCCCACACAGACAAGTGCATCTGGATACAGACATGTACACATTCACATAAACACATACATTATATACCACACACACATGTGTACAAGCATGTACACACACACATTTGTACACACACACACGAAATAAAGGTTGACACTGCACAACTGGCTTGGCTGTCTCCAATGCATCATTCAAATGCACCAGCAAACTCCCTGGCCCCTGACTTCCTTTTAGGCACCCGCAGAGGATTTTTTCACACATCTGTCCTTTGGTTCTGCAGCATCCTCAGGAGTAGGTCTCTTGTCACTCCCAGACTGGAGGGACAGGTCCACTCTACCATGGCACGGGGACTGCTCCTACCAGGATGCAGTCAGTGCTGAGACAAGATGGCAAGCAATGCTCCGAGCGGTGGGAGCGCTAGTTAGCACGCTCTACATTAGTGGCTTCCAGAATGAAAATGCACTGTGCCTTTCAGCTGGTCCCTCTGGAGCCAGAGCACAGTGATAACTATAGGCTCTGCTGAGGGTGGGGGTGGGTTCTCTAATGAAGGAGAGTCAACCTGAGAGGCCATTCTCACCAGAGTTTAGGCTTCCTATACTGTGAAGACTTGCAAGGTTCCCCAAACGGGTCAGAGGCCAGGAGAAAGAAGCCCAGACATCAGAACTGTGGAACTGGAAGACAAAGGGACAAGGTTCTTATGCTCCCCAGGAAATGGAATGTTGCCCTAGGCATGGATACGACTGTTACCTACTCATGGGGAAAGAAGTTCGCGATGGCCACACGGGCTTCCTGTTTTCCTTGTTCTTTAGGATCTGTCTGCCTTTTCCCATATCCTGTCCCTGAGTATGTGTGTGACTGTGACGATGGTCCTCAGCCCTCAAGCAAAGGTCTCTCCTCTCTTCTTAACTGGTGTCCTGAGAAGTGGCTATCTGATGCAGGAAAAGGCAATGCCCAAGGGAGAGGGTGGCAGAGGGTGAGCATACACCCAGCCACCCTGTTTTCAACGACAGTCCCAAGACAAGTGGCCAGATCCCTTCTAGAGGGTCCCAGAGCATCAAAGTTGGTATTCTATGATGGCGACTCATTCATTGATATTTACATTATTGATTTTTCGCCTTAAATATCAACTGGTAGGGGAAGGGGGAAATAAGTGGGACACTTTTATATTCCAAATTGTAGAAAGGATCTGCACATAAGTGTAATTAATGACTTAGCATGCACGCATTCATAATAGCTTGCTTATTCTGAGCCCAAGTAGTGCCTTAAGAAATTGTTCCAGTTTCATTTCTGTTGTGATGAAACATTTTGGTGAAAAGCAACTTAAGGAAGAAAGGAATCTATTTTGGCCTAATATCCCAAACAATAGTCTATCATAGAAAAATGAAGGCAAGAAGTTCAAACAACTAGTCACATCCACAGTCAAGAGCAGAGAAATATATGTATGCTTCCTCTCTTCCTTTCCTGATTGTTCAACTCAATTTCTCCATGTCTATATAGTTCAGAATCCCATGCCTAGGGAATGGTGTCACCCATAGTAGGAAGAGTCTTTCAATGTCAACTAACTCATTAATACAATCCCCCACAGACATACCTACAGGCCAGCCCAACATAAACAACACCTCAAATATAATCCCCACAGACATACCTACAGGCCAGCCCAACATAAACAACACCTCAAATATAATCCCCCACAGACATACCTACAGGCCAGCCTAGTAAAACAACACCTCAAATATAATCCCTACAGACACACATACAGGCCAGCCCAACATAAACAACACCTCAAATATAATCCCCCCAGACATACCTACAGGCCAGCCCAGCATAAACAACACCTCAAATATAATCCCTACAGACATACCCACAGGCCAGCCTAGTATAGACAACACCTCAAATATAATCCCCACAGACATACCTACAGGCCAGCCCAGTATAAACAACACCTCAAATATAATCCCTACAGACATACATACAGGCCAGCCCAGCATAAACAACACCTCAAATATAATCCCTACAGACATACATACAGGCCAGCCTAGTATAGACAACACCTCAAATATAATCCCCACAGACATACCTACAGGCCAGCCCAACATAAACAACACCTCAAATATAATCCCCCACAGACATACCTACAGGCCAGCCCAACATAAACAACACCTCAAATATAATCCCCCACAGACATACCTACAGGTCAGCCCAGTAAAACACCTCAAATATAATCCCTACAGACATACATACAGGTCAGCCTAGTATAGACAACACCTCAAATATAATCCCCCACAAATACCTACAGACCAGACCAGCATTAACAGAACCTCAAATATAATCCCAAATAGATTTACCTACAGCCAGCCCAGCATAGACAACACCTCATTGAGACTTTCTTCCTAGTGGTTCTAGGTTATGTCAAGTTGACAATGACAGCTAACCAGCACAGGAATACTGGGTTGACAAGGGCAGATGCTAATTACAATTGGAGTTCAAAGAAGTGCCTGAGCTCAGACATCAAGAGCATGGGGAAAATGCAAGGTTTGATAACTACAGAGGCACAGATACCACAAGTCTCAGAAATGTGGCTGACCACCTGATCAGAGAGGCACAAGACTATGTTCCAGAATTGTTGTAAAATAACCTTTCTGTTCACTACGAAGCTGTGTCCCGTGGCTTGGTTTAATAAAAAGTTGAATAGCCAATAGCTAGGCAGAACTTTTGGAGCAGAGAGGACACTGGGAAGAAGAAGGGTGGAGTCATGAGGAGACCTGGAGGAAGCATGACATACAGGAAATGAGGTAAGAAGCCACGAACCACATGGCAGCGCATAGATTAATAGAAATGGGATAATTTGTTATAAGAGATAGTTAGAAATAAGCCGAAGCTATTGGCTGGCTTTCATAATTAATAATAATCTTTGTACTGTGATTTGGGAATAGGCTGGGCTGGCCAGACAGAAAAACATGTTTACACAGAATGACCTCTCCAAACTACACTTTTACCTTCCCCACCTATGAGCTTGCTGACTGGAAATGAGAGGGAGGTTTTTCAAGGGTGCTAACCCACTGCCTTCTCACTTCAATAGCTCCCTGAATAAAGCACAGCTTACCTAACCAGCTCCTGTCTCTACTCACTAGTATTTGTGATACCAACAGCATGAATGCTGCCATCCTGGTTACATGACTCTCCCCACTTCTGCCTTCTGTTGTCTCTTCCCAAATCAACAAATATTGTCTTCTGAGAATATCCCTGTGTGTTTTGACTCTTACAATCCTTTCTTCTTCTGAGCCTCCCATAAGACTATGGCCCCTGTGGTGGTTTGAATGAAACTGGCCCCCAATGGGAGTGGCACTATTAAGATGTGCAGCCTTGTTGGAGGAAGTGTGTCACTGTGGAGGCGGGCTTTGAGGTCTCATATGTACTCAAGCTATGCCAGGGAGACAGAACCACTTCCTGTTACCTGTAAGCCAAGACGTAGGACACTAGGCTCCTTCTCCAGCACCATGTCTGCCTGCACGGCACCATGTCAGACCATGATGACAATGGACTAAAACCTCTGAAAATGTAAGCCACTCCAATTAAATGTTTTCCTTTATAAAAGTTGCCATGGTCATGGTGTCTTTTCACAGGCCCACTATGAATAAGGGATCCATCAAGGCCCAGGCTAGTTCTGTGCCCTCTCCTGACTGGATTACAGTCCCAGAGCACTGGCACCCTCCCCCTTATCACTCTGGCCTTGTCTTGCCATGAGCTCACCAGTGGGCAGCCTAACCACAAGCTGAGAGCCTACTCATGACCACCCTGAACTAAATGGATCCGAACACCCGTGCAGGAATAAGAAAGGTGCCTGGTCCCAGTCTGCTATAACTAGGGGTCCTGGAGAAAATACAACCACCGTGCCTCGGTTTCCCCAGATTTAAAATTAGGAAAGTATCTGAGCCTATCTCACAGAATTCTGGCTACGGTTAAATTGGAAAATAAATGTGAAAGCCCCTGTGAACTCCCATTTTGTCTGATCCTCAACTCTGCCTGATTATGACCGTTTGCTTGTTCTGATTGACCAGAGCCTGGGTATGCCAATCTGGCATTCTTCCTTTGCCCTGATTCAAACCACTACCCTATGCATCTTGTAACCCCTGTTGGGTAGCAGCTGACCGATAGCAGGACCATGGTCCCAGCTCTAAGGCAAACCCGGATGGGGAGCACCACACTTCTCCAACTCTGCCCTGACTGGGTTGTGCCAAGGAAGAATGTGTCTAACGAGAGGCACACAACTCAGCCTCCAGGCAAATCGATTCCATTTCAGACTTGTAAACACAGAACACGCTGTACAAACATGCCACAAGGCTGGCTTCTGGGTGCAGCCTGTTGCTAGGAAGCCTCGGAGTTCACTCCGCTTAATCAAGCATCTTTAAAGCGCTACATTGTCTCCTCCATCCATCCACAGAAGGCCCTGGGCAAAACTCAGTGAATTAATCAGAGGGCTCCATGAATGGGTGCCCTCTCACTGAGGGAGTAAAGCTGAGGCCCTGGGCTCAGTTCTAAATGATTCAAGCCCTCAAATCTTAGCAGACTGGGGAAGGCAATCTGGGATCAGGTCAATAGCCCTCAAGGTCAGAAACAGGAGAGAGACACTCAGGCTGCTGAACACTCATTGATTTGCATATTCATGATCAACTTTGACTAGTTTAAACTAAACTTACCTATCCCAGAAATCTATGGTGAGTGTCAGCAAATGATAAGATCCCTGAGTTCTGAGCTTCGCCGTAGCTCTTCCCGAGGAGATGTTCAACTTGAAAGGGAGGCTCCACCTTGGGTTAGCAGATGGCTGCCCTTTACCTTGGACACATCAGCTCAGTCCTGAAGCAGAACTGCATAAAGACATTTCCTGTCAAGTCACCCCCACTGTGGCCTTGAGTTAGTACAAAGAGCCAGGTTAAGCTAGTCACAGAAGGGTACAGGGACTGTGGGCTGTACTGGATGTCTGTCGTGGGGTCAAGAGCAAACTCTGACTCAGCTGGAGTTTGATATGTAAAGAAAAGAAGGTGGGAGAGACTGTACTGTGTCCAGGAGAAGATCACAGGAAGAGGAGGATTAGCACTTCCTGTCTGGAAGCCTCTGGACGTTCTGGGGATGCTCTAGTACAGAGTGGATATGAGATATGCAGCCTCAGCTGGACAACAGTAAGTGTCTCCTCTCTTTCCCGCCACTTCCTCAGATTTTCCTACCCTCTGCTGAATCACTCTAGACCAGCCCCCTCCACTTCCATCCTTGTTCTCACCTAGACAACGGAAGAAGCCATATTTCTTCCTACTCATAATCAGCAGGAATGCCACCTTTGTCTCTATAGTAAAAGGACCCTTATGCTGAAAGGAAGGAAAATAGAGTAAGAGGCAAGAAAACCCTGTCTCATCACTCACACCTTGAGACCTTACACACATATACTCACATCTGTCTTCCAATTCACACCTTGGGACCTTACACACACACACAAACACTCACATCTATCTTCCAGCTCACACCTTGGGACCTTACACACATACACTCACATCTATTTCTCACAGCTGTCCTCAAGAAAAGCATCATCATCACATTCTATAGTTTGAGAAACCGAGGACCAGGAGTGTGAACCATGTACACAAGGTGGGAGCGATTATGTTGGAGCCAAGAGCCAAGATTTGTCTCATGATGAAATTCACGGCCTTTCCTCTGGGACACTGCTTATGTTCTGGATGGAGCAGACTCTGACAACCTGTTGTTCTGCATCTAAGGGCAGTGATGAACTCTATCAATCTGGGCATTCCCAGTGAGGAGAAGAGCCTGACCTACAAGAGAGAAACCCAAGTGGAGGAGCTCAGATACAAGACATGCTTGGAACTAAAGCAGTTTCCCAGGCTCTCAGATGGGAGCAAGGGCTCGACAGGCAGGCCAGAGCCCTGGGGGCAAGGTCCAGATCTAGGCAAGTTGTGGACTGATGCCAATGTAAACCACGCCAGCTTGGTTCAGGATAAGGTTCTGTGGTTAGAAGAAGACATTTTCCCAACCCTCAGAACCTTTGGCAAGAGTGTTATCGTAGACCAAATAAATTGAAGATTTGTTATAATATGAATTTTTTCCTCTTCAAAATTCATCTTGATGATCAATCCCTTATGTGACAGCATTAAGAGGCATAGCCTGCAGCAGGGAATGTTTCTGCTTCTGAAAGAATTTAATGGAGGCTGTTATCTTAAGGAAGATTCAGGAGGGCGAGAGAGCACCCACTCAGGGAAATGGAATGCCCAGTACCTTGATCCTGAACTTTGTAGCCCTCAAGATTACAAGATATGTGTATAAACAGGATCTTATGTGTCTTAGGCCAGCCCCCAATTCACTCTGTAGCCAAGGATGACTGAATGTCTGGCTGTCCATCTCTACCTCCAGAACGTTGGAATGGAAGGTACCGCCACACCCAGTTTATGCAGTGTCAGGAATGAACCCAAGACTGTGCATGCTAGGCAAGCCCTCTACCAACTGAGTTGTATCTCTGGCCCTAAGAAATACATTTCCGATGCTTATTAATGGCCAAGTCTTTGGTGTTTTGCTGATGTTGATCTGTAAGACCACTCTCAAGATGAGACTGTCCTAGGTTAATGGGTAAGCCTAAAGTCATGGAAGAAGAGGAAACGACAGGAAGGCTACAGAGGAGAGGGTTTTGCTTATGGTGGGTAGCTGAGTAATGGCCCACAATCCACGGAGCACCAAGAACACCAAGAAACATCAGCAATTACCAGGTCAGAGCTGTCTCCCTCCACATGTCAGAATGAACCAGTTTTACCGAAGCTTGGATTTTGACTTCCAGCTCTCATGACAGAAAGAAGAAACCTCTATTATTTAACACGAAAGAGAGAGAGAGAGAGAGAGAGAGAGAGAGAGAGAGAGAGAAGCTCTACTCCTAGTGAGCCCAGGAGCTCACACCAGAAAACTCCAGCAATCCCATACTTTGGGACTGACTCAGATAGAGCCTACACTTTCTCCAGACATTGGATATTGACCACAGAAGCTAAGGGGCCACCCCCTCCACTGATGGCATCTGCCCTCCAAGTCCCAGTCAGAACAGTTTCAGCATCTTAACTAGGGAGAAGTTAAATAGGGGCAAACAGGAACAACCCCAAAGGTGTGGGGGATGCCTGTGATTTGGGGTATGCTGTGACAGGTATATGGGGGGGTCCTTCTCTGATCCTATCTCCAAGAATCAAGAGTGCATTAGAGGGCTGGGGGGATGGCTGAGTCACTAAAGTGCTGGCTTTACAAGCATAAGTACCTGAGTGTGACACCCAGCACCCATATAAAAGTCAGGCATGGTGGCTCACACTTGTAATCTTTATACTGGGAAAGGAGAGATTGGAGATTCCTGGAGCTCACTGGCCAGCGAATCTGAATAAATCAGTGACCTCCAAGTTCAGTGAGAGTCTCTCTCTCTCTCTCTCTCTCTCTCTCTCTCTCTCTCTCTCTCTCACACACACACACACACACACACACACACACACACTGCGATACCAGTTTCAGGAATCCAATACCCTCTTCTGGCTTCCATGCACACATGTGGTACACAGACATACATGCAGCCAAAACACACATACATATAAAATAAATCTTTTTTAAAAAATGGAGAAAAATTGAGGAAGACACATGATCTCAACCTCTGGCCTCCACATACATGTGCATACACGTGTACATGTACCAACACATACATGAACACCACATATACACACACAAAGACACACTCACACAAAATGAATCATGTGAAGGCCAGATAGTCACCACCCTAGCCTCTGGACTGGATTAAGCTTCTCTGATACAGAATTAAGGGTCTTCCTCATCTTGCTTCAAGGTACCCCTGCTAGGCACCCTGCTGGTTATGGGGAGCCAATGTCAGTAACTCTTCCTTGTAGCACCTTGGAGTCTAAAGAACAGTGAACACAATGCCTGTCAGTTCCAGAGGAAGCTGAGATCCTGTAAGACCAAGTGTGAATGCCAAGTCCCAAGCCTCAAAATGAAGCATCACGATGGAGATATGGGAGCCAAGAATTAAGAATGAGGTTTAAAAAAATAGAGTTTAGAGACTGCAGGACAAGGCTTGCATGCCCCTGGAACCCCTGTGCTTGCCCTGATGCTGACATTCTTGGACTGTGTTTCCCCTTTGAGGGAGGAAAAACCCCAGGCAGGAGACTAAAGGTGAGAGGTAGTTGATTTTAAAAGCTCTGAGATCTCTCTGTGTCTACCACAGAGCCCTATATTCAGCTGGATGAGCCAGCCGCTTGCTTTGCTTAGGTAACCAAGGTTGCTTAGTTCCACTAATGGGGACACTTATCTCTGAGCTTAGGAGAGGCAAGGAGATGATAGGGATCATAGATTGGTGGCAGTGAATGCCCTATATTCAAAGATTTTTCTCTAAAATCTAAATCCTTGTGGACTAAGAGGTTGAAGCCTTGTTCTTGGCAGTAGCACTCAGGAGCATCGGCCCCACACCGCAGGACAACGCAGGTAGAGCTTAAATTGATGATTAGTTACCAGGGGATAACATTCCCAAAGAAGCCAGGCTTGGTTTAACCACCTGTTTCTCCTTAGCCTGAACCACCGCTGAAGAAACACCTGTGTTCTGGGCCCCAGAGTCCATCACCAACTCAAAGCAAATCAAGAGATTAAACCACTCGAAGACAGGTTAGATGCTTGTGCACAGATCAGAGAAATGAACAGGTAGCAGACCTTGCCCAGAGCAAAGGGGAGGAGGAGTCAGACACTGTGCTGCTGCCAACTTCCAGCAATGGGAGAGGCAGGTGACTGCCTGTGGCTGCCAGAGTTGATCCTGACTTTCATGTGACCTCCTGAGGATGATCATCAAGGACTGCAAGAAATAGCAACTGCATCCTTTCTCCCCGGGTAGCTGACTTTACCCTGTAGGTTCATTAGCTTCAAATGCAAAATTGAGTAGAGTAGTAGCAATATATACATTAGTAGCAGCGTCTCATTAATATGTTGGAAACGTCTGATGCAAATTGGAAAGAGGCATCCAGAAACTCTTTGACAAATGGTTGTGCGGAACTGAAGACTCCATTTGGAAGAGCGCTGTCAGATAGGTGATGTGTGGGGTGTGTGCACAGGGCTCCTCCTTCTCCGGTTATGCAGGCACAGCCTAGGAAATGGCTTTTGAAATGACTTCGACATGCAAATGTGATTCACACCCATCAAATTGCTGATTCCTTTCCCTCCTATCCAGAGTGAGCCAAAGGAAAAGGGATGGGCCCTCGCCTAGTCCCCCTGGACCACTGTGAGAAGGCACCTCCTCTGATGGCAATCAGAAGTGTGCACCAAACACCATGAACTTACTCCTCCTTTCTCACCTGAGTTTCACTTCTTAGAATTGAATCCCCAGATATGTGTATGTGAGGGACCCCACTGCACACACCCCACAACTTTCCATTTCAAAGAGAAGAAAAGGATTAAGGAAGACATCACTGGGGCTGGAGAGATGGCTTGGTGGCTAAGAGTACCTGTTGCTCTTGCAGAGGACCCAGGCTCCATTCCCAGCACCCATATGGCAGCTCACAACCATCTGTAACTCCAGTTCCGGGGACTCTGATGTCTTCTCCTGGCCTCCATGGAAACCAGGCACGCACACAGCAAACATACATACACGCAGGCAGAATATTCATACACACAGAAAATGATGAGAGCCTTGCACCATCACTGCTGCTGTCTAGGGGAATGGCAAGTTCATAAAAGGCAGATATTTATATGATTAGACAACGCCTGGGCCTTTAGGCTCAAACAGGAGAACCTTGGGCTATTCTGTATGTGGGAGACTGAGAGAAGAAGGGACATGAATTACTTAGCATAACAAAGTAAGAGGGACTCTGGAATGGTCACATGGCTTTGGACAACATGACACAACTGGAAGACATCAAATGGAAAGACGGTTTTGGGGAGGAAAAACAGCACCATAAAATCTGGTAGGAGGGCCTTGGCCCTAGATCCAAGAGGAAACAAAGAGGCCTCAAGGCAAAAATAATGGTGCCTGTGGTGGTTTGAAGGAGAAAATCTCCCTGCAGTCTCTGGCACTTGAGCACTTGGTTCCCAGTTGGAGGCACTGTTTGTGAAGGTTGAGATGATACAGCTTCCCTGGAGGTCACAAGTCACTGGGGCAGGGCTTGGAGATTAAAAGCCTCACACCGTTTCCATTTTGTTCTCTCTTCTCCATACATGTGCTCTGAAGGTGCGAGTACTCAGGTTTCTGCTCTTGCCACCATGCCAGTCCCTTACCACCATGCCACCTGCTTACTGCCATGTCACCTTGCTATGATGGGATCTTACTCCTCTGGAACCAGAAGCCCAAACATTTATTGTTTTATTAAAAATGACCTTGGTCATGGTGATTTTACCACTGCAACAGCAAAGTGACTAATACCATGCCCAGTCTTCCCTTTTCTGGGCGCTTTCACTTCCAGGAACTCCCCTGCTGACCCTAACTCTTTAATAAACGATGTTACCCAGCAGACGTGTAGGAGCTGTCTTCTGGGAAATCAAGGAGTGTCTTGGTCATGGCTGAGACAGAGTGGATGAGAAGGTCCTGGAAGGACTAACAGGAAGGATGGGAGATGAAGAGAGAATTACAAGCAAGAGTTTGTGGGGGGAAGGCCATTAGTAAGAGACCAGGAAATTGGAAGTGTCCCCATCAGGGAATTGTCTCATTTTGGTCCAGAAATCTCACACAGAGAAGCCTCACTTCCAGTCAAGCAACAGCCTGGGTGAGTTGTGATCTGACACCACAATGCGCAGCTCCTGGGAGCCAGCCTGGGTCTGGTTTTGTCATGCAAAACTGCACTTACTTGCATGGAAGAGACTGCATCACTACACAGCTCATGCTAACCTCTCACAGCTACATGCTAGCCCATGAGAGCTGCCATCCGTCACACAGCGGAACAGCACCTAGTAATACATCCTACCCACACAACGAAGGCTCTGGAACGGAGAGCACCATAGTCAATGGCTAAGGCAAGACCTTTCAAAAGTTATTATTGTATTTAGTGTATTATGTAAGTGGGTGTGATTGTAGGTGTGGGTTTGCACATGGCACAGTGCACATATGGAGGTCAGAGGTCAGCTTTTGAAGATGGTTCTCTTTCTGCCATGTGGGACTTGGTGATCGGCCTCAGGTCATCAGGTTTGGGGGCAAGTGCCTTTACCCCTGAGTCATCTTGCTGAGTCATTCCACTTCAGGAAGTAATCTCTTTTAAAATAATTTTTAATTCTAATTAAAAGCATATTTATGTCATTTCCCCCTCTCAGTCAGTACTCTCGCTACTCACTACCCACTGCTCTTCTGTATGGTCTAAAGGGTGAATTGCTTCACTATCAATTACCATATTAGCCAACTCATCACAGAAGCACTAAGCAAAAGACACTGTTGACCGTGCCATGTACCAGGGTGGTGCAAAGACACCCAGGATGCAAATGCAGAAGCAACTGCAGCAAGTGTCGCCAGTGGTTATCTACGGTGCTGGGAATGCCAAATAGTCTGGCTTCTTCCTTCCTACGTCTATGTCTTCCTACTGTGTCTATAATGGGTATATGCAGTCAGCTGCTCACATTCAGAGTTTCTCACTCCCAAACTCAATTAACTGTACAGACAAGAAAATTTTGGGGAAAAACATGTGTAGACATCTCTTTCTGGTCTTTATTCCTCTACCAAGAGTCGAACACCATCATTCAAGGTGTTTACAATGCATTGGGTACTTTAGTGACCCAGGGCTGATTTAAAGAATATAGAAGTGGATGTGGTCTATGGAAATATCATATAGTCTAGGTAAGGAAGGGGTTTGAGTAATCCGTAGATTTTAGTATCCAAAATGGAGGGGAGACTTCAAAGCAATCCCCCAAGGATCTGAGGGAGATCTGTATCTTTTGTAAAATGTGAAATCAAACTAGCTAAATAAATCACTGTTTGCCAGCACACCTGCAGGAAGGATACAGACTAGGGGAGCAAGCTGTGCTCACACTGTCTTCTCTAACAGTCCTCGGCCCTGGCTCTTGTCTTAGCCTGAGAGGACAAAAAGTAGGAATACTTACTGCTCTCTGGAATTAGGAAAGTCCATGAGATGTCAGAACAGAACCATCATTAGGGCATTTCCTGTCCTCGCCCATCTTGACGCACAAATTTTCTATGCCCAGTGTTCAAGCACCTTGAAGAAGATGCCCACATAGAAAGGGGACACTTCCGGTCTGGGGAGATGGCTCACTCAACAAAGTGCTTGCCAAAAATGTGTGAAAACCTGAATTGGATCCCCAGGACCCTTGTAAAAAGGCCAAACATGGTTGCATGTATTTGTAATCCCAGCACTGGGGAGGTCAGGACAGGCAGATTCTTTGGGCTCACTGACCAACCAGTCTAGTTGAATTACTAAGTCCCAGCCCCTGAGGTATAATACCAGAAGTTGATCAATTGTTTCTACACATACACATGTTCTGTTTATTAGTCAGGTTCTCCAAAGAAACAAAACTAATAGAATGAACACACACACACACACACACACACACACACATATATATGAAATTTGAAATGAAATCTATGCCCTGGCAATGCTGAAGCATGCATGGGCAGCCCATATATGGTGGTTCTGTTGAACTTGTCCATATTGGGTTTCATGATCTAAGTTGATGAGGATGACTGACCAGGTCTCTTCCTCAAGAGGGCACCAGATCTCATTACAGATGGTTGTGATCCACCATGTGGTTGCTGGGAATTGAACTCAGGACCTTTAGAAGAACAGGCAGTGTTCTTAACTGATGAGCCATAAAAAAAATACTCCCTGAAAAGTTTTTACACCCCATACACCTCTTCACTGATGCAATAATCCACATCAGACCAAATCAAACTGAATTAGAAAAAGCCCAGGTTTAAAGGATGCCAGTGCTCCCAGGAAGCCTTCCAGGTCCCCAGGGATGGAGAAAGGAAGAAAGACCAGAAAAATCCATGTGATTTTTCTCTGGGGGGGGGCAGTTTAAATAGCGTGTGGGAGTGGTCTTGACACTATCCAGGGAGGGGTCACTGTTTGGTGGTTTTTCTCGGAGGTGGAGTAAGGACTGCAGCAACTCCCAGGGGAGGGGGCTTGGAATGGAACTTCCCACCAAACATTTCAGACTCCTTGGGTATAGGGGTCCCCAGGGGCTAAGGTGAAACCTTAACTCAAACAATCTCATGACAAAAAAATAGAGGAAAGAAAACACAAACATTGTATGTGTGTATCTGCACAAACATTCTTAACAAAAAGAGACAAACATATCAATTGTAATCGTCATTTCTGCTCTGGTCACGTGGCCTTAGCTGGTATTTATAACTGCCTTTCTCTACCACCCATTCTTCATTTCCTCTGCCCTCAGCAAGCAGCTCAGCAGGTCTTGGTTCTTTCCTGGAGCAGTGACTTCTGCCATCCCTGAAGGGTCTGAGCCCTTTGTCATCCAGCCTGTACTGCGTTGCTCAAGTGTCCCATTGACTTTAATCACAGGACATGATAACACCAAGAAACACCCTAAAGGATCTTCTGCACTCCAGACATTATCTTCTTTACCTGCCTTGGGAAAAAGCAATCTAATTCCCCACTGATAGTCTGGATCAATCACGTCTACTAACATTGTTATTCCTTTTTTAACCTGCTGGCTTGATTCAGTCAGGAAAATCCCTTAAAGACATGCCCAGCTATTTGGGTTTTAGTTGATTCCAGATGTACTCATGCTGACAAACAAGATTAGCCCTCACACATTCATACCTACACACGTGAACAAGCTCATGTACACACACACACACACACACACACACACACAAACCCCTCCAGAGAATAAATGACCACGCATCCTCAACATCTTGTTGGCCAGCAGCTTTTATCCTTTCAGAGAGTTGGAAGAGCCAAGATTTCTGAGTTGGAGCCGTGGCTTGTTCCTGATGCAAGCCACCTTCTTCTGAGTTCTCCCTGGCCTCATGAATCTTGGCAGAGAGCTGCCCTCCTATGGTGATGACTCCTGTATGAATTTAAGCTTTTTCCAGATATACTTGTTAATTAAAATGTGAAACCGTTTTTATCCCCTTAATTAAGATACAAGATACAAAGTGTAATTTAATTCTGTCCACTGAAAAGAGCACCGTTATTAGCGCCACAAATTGTTTCTGTTGAGATGGCTGTCTGTGTTAGACAATGTTCTTGTGCTCCCCGACTCAGTGGAGCTTCTGCCTGTGCACTGGGACCTGACACCACTGAGGGCATTCGGCAGCTGTGATCCGACTTAAAAGGCCCTGAGTAGAAGCAAGAGGTATCACAGACACCTACACTAGGGTCTTTTCTTCAGCTTTGGAACCATACCTTGATCAGAAAGCTGATCAGGAAGAGTCTGAGCACCCACGACTCATGTATAAACACTTTCAGGGAGGGAAGGTGTATACCAGAAAAGCAAGAGTCAAGCCAGAGTGAGGGGCAGGTTGCTGCTGAGGGGATTGAATAGACCCCCAGGTTACAAGGAAACACATAAAACGTGGGGCTGGAAAGACACTCAGTGGTTTCGAGCACTGGCTGCTCTTCCAAAGGACCAGGGTTTGATTCCCAGCATCTAGTTGCCAACAACCATTCATAAGTCCATTTCCAGGAAATCAGATGTCTAAGTCTGGCTTCCATGTGCACCAAACACTTACATGTAATATAGATATACAGGTAGGCAAATACAAGCAAAATATGAATAAATAAACAAATTTTAAAATAGAGTACTTGTCCTTTAAAAATAATGTAGAACTGTCCCACCCAAGAGACGAGGAAGCTGAGTCCTATTTTTCTCTCCTTAAAACTGCACCAGGCTAGGCAGAAAGGGAAGAGAAGGCACGCAGCGTGAGGAGAACTCATTGCCTTCTTGATAGCTTTCTCCCTGACTAAAGGGATGCAATCTCAGAGAGGCAGCCAGCACCCACACTTGGAAGCCTGTGGAGAAGTTAAGAGTAAAATGGCAGAGGTCGAGTTCTCTGGTCCAAAGGCAGAGACATAGGGGCTGGGGTGGGGTTATAGAATGGTGGCTCGGTTACAGAGTGCATGCTTGATGTGCGTGAGGACCTGGGTTCAGTCCTCATCACTCCTTATTTATAACAATAGTAATTAATAATAATAATAATAATCACAGACAAATGTAGGGAAAGATAAAAACATCCAGAGATAGTCATAAGAGGACAGGTCCAAGATAGGTTGACGACTTCATCCCCAAGAAAGCTTGCTCCCCATCACTGAAGTCCTGACCCCATCCTAACCCATAGCTGGCCTCTCCAGAGAGAGACCCGTGTCTCCCACTGCAGTCAACTGGCCCTGACCTGCACGGGAAGGCTGTAGCTGGGGAATGGAAAGGAATCATTGTGTGTGGGCCAAAATCTGAGAAGTCACAGGTGATCGGAAATGATGTGGAACAAGGAGTCAAAGGTCAAAAGGGAGAAGCCTGAACCTTGATAGAGCCTGAAAACAACAGGAATCCAGTATGGAGAGGCAAGGCATGGGAAGACCGTGTCACTCACGAGCAAAGCAGGGTGGGATGCTCCATGAAAGCCATTTCCCAACACCTTTTCACCTGATACTACACTTGTATATCACCCTGGACCCACTGCCTATGGGAGTCCAATAGAGTGTGGGGGAGGGTAAGCACACTAGTGTTTTCTAGTGTTCGGGGATAGAAGATCACGTCTACATAGGATGTAGATGCTACTATTTTATCCTACGTTCTTTGAATGGAATTCTCCACCAAGAGAACACGAAATAAAGTCAAACTATGAAGAGGAATTCCTTTTCTGCACTGGACATTCCCCAAGCAGATCAGTTAGATCTGAAGAATAAAAAGCACGCCTGCAGTCACACAGCAAGGGCCTGAAGAGAAGGTTTCCAACTACCAGAGCTCCAACCTGGCATGCCAGGAGCCAAGTCCAGGGTGTTGCATCCTGCCAGCAGTAGGTAGGTGTTCACATCTTTCAGGTCAGCAACAAGCATGGTTGGAAGTTGGACCCTGTTTCCAAAACAAAAATAAAAGAAGCTGTAGCGAAGTGCCCATCTCAAGACCTCGGTTTCTAAAATTACACAAGAAGGAAGGGGCAGTTTGCAGTACAGCGGCTGGTTCTCCAGGGATAAAGATGGCAGGGAAAATAGATGGCTCTTCTTGGTGCGAGCCTCCACTCGCAGGAGGAGAAAGGCTTCCTCTGAGCCCTCTAGCAAACAGTGTTTGAGAAAGTACTAAGACATAACACACACAAATAACAGAAGTGGGGCTGGAGAGATAGCTTGGTGATTAAGAGCATTGGCTGTTCTTCTAGAGAACCTGGGTTCAATTCTCAGCACCCACAAGGCAGCTCACTACTGTCTCTAACTCCATTCAGTTCCAGGGGATTCAACACCTCAATACAGACATACATTCAGGCGAAACACCAATACACATAAGACTAAAAATAAGAAATTATTGAGAAAATAACAGGATAAAAATAAGCCAATGTTTCCTGGGTCTGTGTGTGTTCCTTGCGTCTACTGGAGTGACAGAATTCTCCCCTAGATCCTGAGGAACCTCAGTTCTCCCAGAGTGAGACGGTTGCTACCTTGGGCCTCACAAGTGCTCTGCACACATGCCTCCTGCCAGTCACTCTGGTCCCAGCTATTGAACAGCTACTGTCTATTAAACACTGAGCTGGGCTCCGGGAAATTTCGAGAAAGGAATAGCTAAATCTCTCAACAAAACAGGCTTTCATTCACACGCTTCTCTGCGACGGTTTTCTCCCAACTTGATTCCTTCCTCGCTGTCTGTGCCCTCAGTCTTGGGGGACAGGGTGTGTCTTCTTTCCTCCTCTTTGTGGTCAGGCACTTTTTTATGGCGCAGACTTCTCCTGGAAGAAGCCACAGATTTCCTCTTCTATTTTACCTTTTCGTTTAGCATGAAACAAACCAGAACCCCAAACAAAACTGCCATCCTTAGATCCATGTAAGGTGTGTTCTCTCTACCACACATATTCGTATGCCCAATCCCTTGTCTCTCCCTTCCTCCCTTCTTCCTTGCCCTCCCCCACCCCACACATAATTCCTTTTCCCCCTCCCTCCCTCCCTCCCTCCCTCCTTCATTTCCTTCCTCTTTTTCCATTCTTTCATCCAGACTTCTCACTCGTCCATCCACCCAGTTTTCACTTCGAAAGCAGTCCCTATGAAGCAGTCATTGAGGTAGGTACCAGGGATGCTGAGATGACTAAATACAGGTCCAGCACTGCCTGAGCCCACAGTCTAGTGGGGACAGTGAAGAGCTTTGTAAATGTTTATAAAGAGTGGGAAGGCAGCAGTCCCAGGGAAATGACACAGTTCTGAGAAGCGTGTGGGAAGTTGGCATTGAAAAATCTGACATTTGAACTGAGTTATGAAGATAAAGAAAAGAGGGGAAAGGCCACCCAGAGGAAATGACTTTGTGGCTTAAAATAACAGGACACAAATAAAAAAGGAAATGTCAAAAGCTCAGTTTGATGATCTTTTTAATAAGTGGTATGGGGGAGACCGGATGTCCATACGCAGAAGGATCAAAGTGGACCACAAGTCTCTCAACGCATGTGCGCGCGCGCGCACACACACACACACACACACACAAATACTGAATCAATAATGGACTGAGGGCGATGCCCTGAAACTGTGGAGTCCAGCAGCAGAAACCAGAAGAAAGGTTGGAGAATGATGGTGCCTGTGACTAATTTCTTGGATAGAACTCACAAAGCACAGAGAACTAAAGTGCAGACGGACAGACAGACAGACAGACAGACAGACAGACAGGTCACCCTGTGCCTAAGCAGAGCAAGGAGAGCGTGATGAAAGAGGACTAAAGCTCCACCTGACAAGGGACTGAAAATCAGAGCACGCAAGAGCCAAAAGAAATGTTGGCAGTTAAATAACAAATGATCAGATTTTTTTCAAACAAGCATGCGGTATGTGGACATTGCTCGATTTTATCTAAAGAAAACATAAAAACAGCTAAGAAATTTATGGAAAACAACTCAGCATTGCTAATTGGGAAAATGCAAATCGAAGCCATGAGGAGACACCATCTCAGCCCAGCCAGCAGGGCTCTGATCAAGAAGATAAAAACAGTAAGTCCAGCAAGGATGTGAGAAGGGGTCCATGACTCCCTTAGGGCAAATTTAAGTTAGTCCAGTCACTGTGGAGAGCAGCATGGGACCACTGTCCTCAGAACACCACACACAGAGCTGCCATGTGAGCTAACAATCTATGAAATGGATTTAGAAAGAACTGGTAATGAACGCATTAGAGAGATGCATGTACTTTTTATTTACTGCAGAACTGGTTTGCAGGAGCCAGCATATGTCATCAGTCACCTGAAATGCCCATCAGTGAAAGAAAAGATAAAGAAAATGTGGTATAGGCACACAGTGGAATATTATTCATCCATTTGCTGTAATGGACGAGGAATTGCAAAACGTGCTAAATACACTAAGCCAGGAAAATACCAGGTATTTTCACTCATACACAAAGCTAAGAAGATTGATTCCATAGAAGGGAATAGAATAGAGTCTGTCAGAGACTGGAAAGGTTGGGTAGGAAGGAGAGAGTGATTGTAATGGAGGAAGGGCTGGGAAAAGGACACAGTCAAATCAAAGGAACACATTCTAGTATATGTGTTCCATAGCACTAACTCAGCAGGTGACTACAGTCAACAGCGATTCTGTGTGTATTTCAAAATAGCTATAGGGCAGGATTTTGAGATTTCTCAATACACATAAATAAGTGTTTAAGGTGATAGATGTGACAATTGTCCTATTTTGATCATGACACATTATCAAATATATCAAAATATTGCATTGTACCCCATAAGTATGATTTTCACCTGTCAGTTGATATATAATGCTTAAATGGAATATATCATTGACATTTTCTTGTCAAAAAATGAAAGCAAAAACAAAAATAAAAACAAACCAAAAAATACTGATGTGGGATTCCCCTCTGTATACTGTGGATGTGTTTTATTACCAATGGTTAATAAAGAAGCTATTTTGGCCAATGGGTTAGCAGAGTAAAGCCAGGCAGGAAATCTGAACAGAAATGTATAGAGAGAGTGGGCAGATTCAGGAAGATGCCAGCACTGGTAAGCCACAGCCTAGTAGCAATACACAGATTAATTTAAGGTTGATTTTGTGTATAGGTATTTCTGCCCTTGTTTAAGGTACTGTGTTTGTGTGGCTCATTTAAAAATGTAATATATAATTAAGAAATACAGATTAATAGTCCTCTATAACAGTCAAATTTTTAGTCATGTTAGTTAGGTTTTCTATATAGAGAGATATTTCAATTAGATATATAATCTTCAACACTTTAAAAACCTACAGAATATGGCATTTGAAATGTTTTAAGAACTTAGACTTTTCTCAGCAGTGAGACACAGCTGTTTCTGACAGCACCACACCAGTCTACTTCAAGAAGATGATGGGCATTGAATAGACTCCTTATGGAATTTGTTAGCCATTTAGATGAGAAACTGCTCTTGCCTGGACTACTTAATGGCATGCCTTATAAACTGGACATGTAGAACCCACAGGAAAATGACTGCTGAACTTGCCAAAAGGTGAGATAGTCCTTCACAGATCCTGCTTCATGAAAGAGTCTGCCAGACTTTATTCAAAACACAGACAAAAGTGGCTGACAAATTGCCAATATAGGCTAAACAGCCTTTCAAATTTCCTGCTTCATGGAAAAGTCTGCTAGATATTATGGGCCTGTAGACTGAAGATGGATGCCCCAACGTTACGGAAGAAATTTGGATGACTGTCCAGGCAGTGAGATGTCTCTGTCACTTCTAGACGTTTGGAAGTTGCTTACAATGCACTTTCTGTTTACTTAGATAGTAGTATATCCTTCTGGGGTCTTTGAAGAGTTGAAGACACAGTTACAGTTATAGTTTTCCTTAGTTATGATAAAAGATAAGATAGATAAAATAATGCAACTATATTTCTTGCTTGATAATTATTTTGTTATATGTAATTTTACTATGTTAAAGTTAAAACCTTCCTTTTTATTTAGAGAGAAAAGGGGAGATGATGTGGGAAACCCCTCTGTAAGCTGTGAATGTGTTTTATTGCTATTGGTTAATAATTCATTCAGCCAATGAATTAGAAGAGTAAAACAAGGCGGGAAATTTGAACAGAGATGTATGGAGAGAGTGGACAGATACAGGGAGATGTCACTTAGTTGCCAAAGAGGGAAACATTGCCCAAGAAGCAAGAAGTAACAAACCACAAGCCTCATGGTAAAATAATAGAAATGGGTTAATTTAAGATGTAAGTGTTACATAATAAGAAACCTGAGCTAATATGCCAAACAGTGTTGCAACTAATATAGTTTCTATATAGTTACTCAGGTCTGGGCTGCTGGGAAATGAATGCGTGGTCTCCGTTTACAAAACCCCATGCTTAGTGTTGTGGTGCACACTTTTAACCCCAATCCCTGGAGCCCTGTGATTTTGAGGCCAATCTAGTGTGCATTGCAAGTTCCAGGCCAGCCAGAACTACATGATGAGACCTTGTCTCAAAAACAAACAGATAAACAATTAAATCTCTGTTAAATCTCCAGAGGTGGTTCAGTGATTGAGAGTAATTGCTACTCAGTCATGATTATGAGAGTTTGGATCCCAGCAACCACATTGGGATCACAACTGTCTTTAACTCCAGCTCCAAGGGGTCTAATGTAGCTTTCTTGCCTCCATGGTCAAGTGCATGCATGTGCACATACACACACATTTGAACAAGAAAGATTGGAGAGATAGATGAGAAAACCATAGCATAAGACTAAAAGGAGACCCGCTGAATTGGAGAATCCCAACATCACACTGAGGTTTCCAGACTCTGTTGCCTGGAAACCATCAGAAGAGGAAGCAGTGGTTTTTAGAAATGGTTCTGGTTGCAGAGAACTGGGTTGTTCAGGGCTGCACAGTGGACCAAGTGAGAGATAAAACCTTCTGAGTGCTGAGGGAGGGATAAAAGAAGAGTGTTAGGAGAGAAGGATGCATTTTTAAGATGTCTGCCTCAAAAGAGCTGAAATAAACAAATACTTTCTGGAATGCAGCCAATAAGCTTGCTGAGACTTGTTTGGGGCCCAGCTGTCTACCAAGGGTTCCAATACCAACCTGGCAATCAGAAAAATTAAGACCTCGGCCAGCCAAAACTTAGTGAGTACCCCATGGAAACATGCTGGCTTCTGCACCAAGGGCCCACAGAAGCACCATGGGCCCAACTGTGAGGCTGTCCCGCTGGCTTAGAGATGGAAAAATAACCTGCAGTCCCCCACCTGAGTTACAGGTTCCACACATCATTGGAAGACAGCATTGGGTGTGATAGACCACACTCTTCCTTTCAATTTCATACGTGGAGGATCCAACATTGTGTTTTCATCAACAAGCAGCCCCCTTCTTAATTCCAGCTTATTCCATTGATATTGAAAGATTCTCACTGCTCAAATATAAAAGATTATTCCAGATTGACAAATAGCTTCAGAGCAAAGAAAACTTGATTTTTCATTCGGAGGGAAAAGCTATCAAGAGCTTTTCAAAATGGTAATGAGAAGAAGATGAAATGCCTCCCACACGGATGCGGCTGTGACAGTTTAGACAGGACCACGTTCCATTTTCTCACGAGCTCTCTTAGGTGACTTCATGATTACATTCACACAAATGAAGAACCTGAGACACAAGAGGTTAGGCCATTTTCTAATGTCACTCAGCTGCTGACTTATAGAGACAGGCTCCAAATCCAAGAAACTGTTCCACGCATTACATCACTTGAGAGGGATGTGGTGTTAAGGGGGATGGGCTATGAATAGATGTTGTGTTTGAGGAAGAAAGGCCCTTGTAGGTTCACATGTTTGAACACTTGGTTCCCAACTGGTGGCAATGTCTTTTAGGAAGTAAATGCCCCCCCAGAAGGAAGTACATCACTAGGGGGAGGGCTTTGAGGCATTTTAGTCTGTCCCCACTTCCTGTTCTTCTTCTGTGTAGGGATGGAAAGTGATTACTGTTTCCTGAATGTCACATAGATGTCAACGCTCCTGCTGCCAAGCCTTCCCCGCCATGATGGACAGTATCCCTCTGTAACTGTAAGGTAAAATGAGTCCTTTCTCCTCCATCTTACTCTGGGTGTTTTTTCTTTTCATAGCAACAGAAAAAAAAATAACCAACACCCAAGGACAGACCTGGGAGACCCTCAAGCTTGCAAAGATAAGACATGTCTTCAGCCTCCCGCATGGGCAGGGTTTATTTTTAAAATGAAGGTGGGTGGGCCGGGCTGGTCTCATTCAAGCAGGAGAAGAGCAATGACTCACGGCCACTGTGTAACTTACCAAGTTTATATTCAGCATTCCTACTTCATTAGACATTGGCAGACACCTGTGTGTCCCCGCTGTACGACAGAGCCTAGACTATGAGTTTGCAGTGGGGCCCTTCTCTTCACCAGGGTGCTCTTCACTGTTTCCCTTACTACAACTCAGCTAAGTAATGCTGTGGGGAAGAGGAGGACTGGTTACTTTAGAACAGCGTGTGTGTTAGTGTCCTGCTGCTGTGACCAAATGGTTGAGATCATCAGCTTCAGAAGGAAGAAGAGTAGTTTCAGGTCATCTGGCTTCCGAAGTTTCAACCCAGGGTCATTTGAGCTTGTCACCTGGGGCTATGGTGGCAAGAGAGTCTGGATGAGGAAATCGGCTCTTTTTTTTTCTGTAGTGAAGGTGTGTGTGTGTGTGTGTGTGTGTGTGTGTGTAGAAGTGCATTTGTCACAGCACATATGTGGAAGTCCGAGGACAGTGTTATGTGTGAACCAGGGTCTCTTATTCTTTTTGCAGCTGTGTATTATCAGATTAGCGGGCCCATGAGCTTCCAGGGATTCTGTCTCTGCTTCCTAACTCCCTGTAGGAGTCTGGGATTACAGATATGCACTTATACGTCTGGATCTATATAAGCACTGAGGATCCAAACTTGGGTTCTCGCACTTGCACAGCAGATGTTTTATCCACTGAGTTAGCTCTCCAACCTGAAATCTATCTATTTATGGAGGGTGGGAAGAAGGAGAGAGAGACAGAGTCACAATAGCCCCTTCAAGGACACTTCCCATGACCTAAAATCCTCCCACTAGGCTCCACCTTTTAAAGGCTGCTTTACTTCCCAGTAGCAACACAGGTTGCAAAACCAAGTTTTAATGTAAATATTTGGATGATGTTCAAGATCCAAACTATAGCGATATGGTGAGGATGTGAATTGACTTGCCAAGTTTTGATTGTCCCAGTTCACCCATCCTAAATCTTTAATTAAATGGATTCCTTCCCTTTTCCCAAATTGTCTTTTAAGGAACAGTAGTTTCAGGTGGGAAGCTATTCTAGAACCTGAAACTTCCTGTGTTCAAACAGGTTTGAAAAATGGTCTTAACAAAGGGGAAGCAGGGATCTCTTTTTAGAAACTCCTCTCAGGTGGATAAATTATGCCCTCAGGAGGGGAATGAATAATCAGTGTCTCCCAAACTTCCTGGACTGGGGGGTCTTCTTCAAGGCTTGCCTGGCAAATGGAGAGTTCAACAGCTTCATTCTGAGGAAAATCAGACCATGGGCTCACAGTCAGTAACACACTGTGCTGTGTGAACAGCACAGGCCCCGGCTGACACAAAGCTGAGTGTTCATTTAATGTGAACAGAAAGGAGGTCATTTTTGCTCACAATGAGCGCTGTCTCTGGCCAGCAATGACCCAGAATTCTCATTTCCTCTGTTTGTCTGGAGAGGGCACATGTGGGGTCATATCACCTCTGACATTCTGCTCTTGGGGAGGGTTGTTTTTAAAAAGACATTCTCAACTGTATACCAAATGTCCTGTTTCTTCACTTGTGACATTTGGGGAAGATGAATCACTCAGTATGGACAGGTTCCCAGCCCTCTCCTAAGTGCGCACACGTTGATGGGAGGGTCACCCAGAGAGTCCTTTGAAAGTCCATCCTTGTCCAATGTGACTGCCTGGTGTGCTTGACTAGGAACCTTCAGGCCCTCCTCCGAACGGGAGTCCCGCCAACAGCCTCTCTCAGGATATTCACAAGCGGATACTATTTTAAAGTGGAAGAATGCTGAATTTTGCTGTCTCCACTTACAGAACCAAAAAAGAACGTTCCAACAAAAAGGGCCGTGCTTGTGAAAATAGTGACCTAACTTTGCCATCTCCTCCTGTGGAAGTAAAAATAATTTTCACAATGCCCACGAAAAAGTACCACCCCACAACTATTCCAGTAGAGCATGTCTGATTTTTTAGAAATAATTTACTTAAAAAAATAATTGCTAACCTAGTTTCTTCTTTGTTCTATTCCAATTCTTTAATCTTTTGTTATAAAAAGAATAAATTCTTATAAAATTTTGGAAAATAGAGTCATTAAAAAGTAAAAATAGAAACCCCATCATCCAGGGAAACCCACTTTCACTATTTATATATTTATTTTATGTGTATTCCATATGTATTTCTTTCATTTTATGTTTCTTTCCCTAGAAATATATTTATACTTGCACATACATATTCATAAGGGCATGCATATACATCATCCTGGGAGGAAATACATATGCAAAAATCATTTTCTCCAAATCGGGATGGCAACATATGTAATTTTCAGGCCTGTCTCTTTTGCTTAGTGCTGCACCCTGAGTCATTTACAAGGCTGGACTTCACCATTCCCAATCGCCTGAGGTATCGGCTCCTGCGCACAAAGATGACTTTACAAGCTCTTGTCAGATCTGACTGGTGATGTCTGTGGCATTACTATCAATGCTTCTTCTAGAAAGCAATTAGAGTTGGCATTGCTATCGCTACCTAATGTGTTTCTATCGGCTCCTGTAATTGTTTTCTGAAGCCATAAATTTCTCCAGTTAATTATAAACAAATTGCTCTGTTTAATTAATGGGCATCACTAGCGGGTATCATCTAATATGCATATGAATGAACCTTGTGACAGCCTCACAGGGCTGGATTAACGATGTTGGGATGGTGGGCCTGAGAAAGAAGGGATCCTCCTGAGATCAGGTCTGGAGGCAGTCGGCTGAGCAGGAAGCTGAGCAGTTAGATGAGTGGAGGTGCCACCTCAAGGGGGATCCTGAAACAACATGGGGACAGCTCAGCGCCCAGGGAATCTGAGGATGAAGCTCCCTCAGCAGCACGGTTCTTGCCACCTCTGAGAGCCAAAGGCTGACCTGGGAGACGAGCCCCGGACTCCAGCGTCACAAGTGGTAAAGCTGTGGGGAAGGCCCAGAGGGACTCCTGCCCTGCAGGCCTGGCTTGCGTGAAAAAGGCCCACAGCCTCCAGTTAAGAGCAGCTGCTCTCCTTCAATTGTTGCCACTTCTTCTTCAGAGAGAAAGGGGACCGGCTTTTATTAAGCATCCATCTTGTACACTCTCTTCACAAGAGTTACTCCATCCCACAGCCGAGTAAACCGAGACTCATGGAGGGTATGCTATTGGTGCGGCATATGAGGATGGAGGCCAGGATGCGGAGCAAGATTGCGCTTCAGAATGGAGGTTTGCTCTTGTTTTAGCTGAAGCATCACAAACTCTAAAGCACCAAAGACTCTTGGCCTTGGCCTTTTATCCCCTTTACCTTGGAGAAAAGACAGGAGTTGGGGTCCAGGACATTGATCTAATGGCCAATGCTATGTTCTATATTGATAATCTTGTTGGAATTCAGTGATCAATTTAGGAGGCTCTGGGACAAAAGCAGGAAGCAGATCCTTGTGTGAAGAAGATCCCTACCAATAAACCCATCATAGCCAACCCCCCCAAAGTAACCTGCTTCCCACCAAAGAACTAGACAACTCTGGCTCCTGAGTCTCCGAATCTTACTAACACATTCCCCGAGGGTGCAGAAACAAACTTCTAATGTAAGGAAAACCATTTCAGAAGGAATAATGTGTTGTGAAATATATGTAAATGCAAATATGGATGTACATATATGCATCTGTGCAGAGGAGGCAATTGGTTCATTCACTGACCCATTCATTCATGCATATTTATTTTTCAATTATTGAATTTATTTTATCATTAGTATTTACATACACTTATTCACTCATTAATCTTTTCAGCTATTCATGTCACTAACCAATTACTGAACCAGTTTTTTCTGTGCACCTACTGTGTGCTGGGTGCCAGACTACATTATAGATGTAGAATTTAATAAGACAAGATTCTGTTTTTCAGGAACTAATCGTCTGATGGTATAGACAGTCATTTTCATTCATAATTGCATCGGAAAGTACTATATGCCCCAGTAGAGATCTGTATGATACACTGGGGGTCTAGAATTGGCAAAGAGGAAGAATCTTGACAGAAGAGGGCCTCAAGCAAAGGGGGGTCAGGAGTTGGGGCGAGGGAGCATTCTGGATGTGAACAGGAAGACATGCTCGTTGTCTGTCTCACATGGTCCGAGGCTTGGCCTCCGGGAAGGATTTGTTTAGACAGAAGAAAAGGGCAAACATTCTTTAGTTTATCTACCTGCCACTGGAAGACACAGGGGTCATTCTCATCCCTAGAAGCTGACCTAAGGTGAGGAGGATTTGGGCTCTAGAAGAGTCAAGTGTTGCCTGCAGGGGCCCCGCTTGGCCTGCTTACTCATAAGCTGCCACAGACATAAATCACCAGGATGTGGAAAGGGTTTCACTCCGAGTTGTAAAATGGGTTATTTGTTTGCAGACGGCAGATACTGTTTACCACTTAGAGGTGGAAATGTCCCAGCTTCTCTCTAAGGGCCCCGGAAGACTTATTCTCAATTTATGTAACATCTTTCCTCCAAGTAGCTTTATAAATTTTTAATCAAAATTGTATTTTAGGAAGTGGAAGCTACTGGATTTCTCCCAGACTGTCACATTTGAAAGGAATTTTATGAAGCCCAAATGGGATTTTTTTAATGCCTATATTTCTCCTTCAAGTGGGCTTCCAACCAAGACTTTCAAATATTTTTTTTTCTCTCTCTGTCTCCCTTTTAAAAGGACCTTTTTGTATACAATGTCATCCGAAAATGTGACATTCAGTAACTGACATTCTATTTTAATTCACTTTGACAAAATAATGAACTCTATTTGTAGGAGCAAGAGACTCATCTGACAAGGAGATATCTCTGGAGTTTTGCTATAAATGAAAAAATATATATCCCATTTTTTTCTGAAAAAGTGTCAAATTTGAGACTTTAAAAAAAATCGAAAATGATGCTAAATGTCTAAGAACTGACAGGAAGCCCCCACCATAATCACATTCTGCTACTCACCGGCTGGATTTGGGTTTTTTGTTTGAGCTGGTAATACATGCCATCATTTCCCAGACTTCAACTTTCTGCTCCCTACAACTTAGCTTCCATGCCTGAAGTAAGAAAGTAGAGCCTCTTGGCTTCATGACAACCTCGGGCTCCCTGCCAATGCCTAGCATCTTGGGCTTGCCTCTGCTGGTGACATTTATGGACTCTGGAGCAGATGGGAGGTCATGGGACCCGTGATTAGCAACCGCAAGGCAGAACCCAAGGCTACAGATGTAGCTTTCTGTCTAAAGAAGAGATTCCTGGAGAGGAACAAATGCAGACACACATTCACCTCTCTGCTTTTAACGTAATGTTTAGCTATAGCCCCTGGTCAGTTTTTCAGAGAAGCTAACTGCATGTTGTATCTGGGACCCTTGAGTTGTCGGGGCCATTCTGGAGAGATGGGACTGGAGACGTGGACTCTAATGGATGACCAGATATTAAGTCAAAGTGCAAGCTAGGCACAGCGACTACTCCAGCCTCTTTGGAGGGGAAGGGGCAGGCATTCACTGACAGAAACTGCTGAAGGCAAGGGTCCTAGGTGAGAATACTGGTGCCAGAACACGATGCGTTTTTTTCATTTTCTTTGAGAAACACTACGACAATCATATACAAACACACCACATATATTTTTAAGTATTTAAGTAGGAAGTGAAACTTTCCTTCTGGCCTCCACCCCACCGTAGTTATCCACCCTGACATTTTCTGTCTGCAGCACAGACGTATGGGTAGATAAATGGATACCTTTCTATTTTACTTAGAATAGTAGGGCGTGCCATAAACGTTGATTGTTGTTTTTGTTCCTCTTTTCAGTAACTGGAGAGTGTGTGTTTCTCTTGTTATTACACTGCTGTGTTTTCTGGCCCTGTTCCCTGCGAGAAAATACTTCAAGGGCTACACAAAGCAGAAGGGAACCTCAAGTGGTGGTGGCTCCGGAAAACAGAACTTACGGGGACAAAGAGCAGTGATTTTTACCCACCCCACCCCTACTTTCCACTCTAAGTACCCCAGCTTCAGTCAAACAAGATTAACCCACTGTAGGGGTACCATTGACCAATCACCCCTGTTATGAGGTCCTGCTGTATAGACACCATAGTGTGTGTGTGTGTGTGTGTGTGTGTGTGTGTGTGTGTGTGTGTATAGATGTACATGTGTGTGGTGGCATAGGTTTCATTGGGTGTTTTCTTCAGTCACTTTCCACCTTATTTTTTGAGTCAGGGCTTCTCATTGAACCCAGAGCTCACTGATTGGCTGGGAAGGCTGACCAATGAGCTCTAGGCATCTCCTTGACTCCACTCACTGGCCCCAGCTCTGGGTTACAGGTTTCTGTCTTTCATGCCTGGCATTCACATGGGTCCTTTAGTTTAGACACCAAACACTTTTCTGACTTCATCATCTCCCTAGTCCCTGGGCTGCTCTCCTCATTGTTCTCAAACACAAGACACCCTGAGAGTGTTATTAGCAATAGTCAAATTAGCATTAATTATATTTCAAGTCATTAAAAATTTCCCCTTGATTACATAAAGATTTTAGATGCTTTTTATTAAACAATATTCCAGCCATACATAATTATATATGGTAAGTAATAGCATAAACCCCCATGAACTTAATATTAGTACAAGAAATAAAATATTACCAATATTTTTGAATATCTATTTTTCCAATTATGTTTTTCTGCCTTCTGTTGCCTTCTTAACGCAAAGATAATAAATATTTCACTGGATTTTGTGTTTACCCCTTCTTTGCTTTTCTTTTAAACAGTGGTTTTTCCTTTGGATGTCTGTTGTTTCAGTATCAGGTAGCTTTATTCTGCATGGTACAATCCCTTTTAAAACCCATATAGAGTAGCAATAAGGATAACAAAGAAAAAAAAAACGAAAGTACATGAAAATAGGAAACAGAGAAACTTTGTAGACTTTGAGTTTATGTCCTCCCCAAAGCAAGAGAGACCCAGCAGTGTCCTGTGGAACACCTAAGAGAAGGGATGGGACAAGCCAAGAAGAGTTTGGGCCTGGCTAACAGGTCTCAGCTGTCATCAAGGAAAAGAACATCCCTAGGAGAGAATAACAACCCCAAGGGGACACAGGTGTGACCAGGACCAAGGAACAACCAAAAGCACCCCAGCAGGGTGTACACACACACACACACACACACACACACACACACGGCAAAGGCCCTTTCCAGTGTGGGCACAGTGAGTAAAAAAACAAACAGAACCAAACTAGGTTGGTTCTAGAAAGCTTCTGAGCCAGGTTAGATGGAGAGGGGAGAGCAGGAATGTTTACCCTGGGGCACCATGTTTAAAGTAATTGGCCCTCTGCCTTCTGAACAGCAGAAACAGCCATGGTCTGCAAAGCCTAGAGGATTTCAACATCTTCGTGGCCCAATCCATCTCCCAACCCTCACCCCCTAGGCACAAAACAGCTTCCTGCAGGTCGCTGCTCTGAAATCCATCTCACTCAATTGACTGACATGAATAGGCATAAGGTACATTCAAATACTGAACAACTAGAAAGCCCTCCTCAGATATAGAACACTATACATACATTATAACCAAATACACCTTTGTAAAATTAAAAGTGTACTGCCTACGGTGGTGGAGATAGAAAGAGCAGAACCTGACAATTCCAGTAGTAAAGCTAGGAAACTGGCAGAATTTGGAAATAAAAGAGAAAGCATTTTCCCCCAGAAATAAAGACTATGTTAGAGTTTTAAAAAGAAAACCCTACACTGATACAGAAGATAAAAAATGAGAAGACAGTCAGGATGGTGGTGGTACGCGCCTTTAACCCCCAGCACTCAGAGGTAGGCGGATCTCTGAGTCCAAGGCCAGCCTGGTCTACAGAGCCAGTTCCAGGACAGCTAGAGCTGTTACACAGAGAAATCCTGTCTCAGAAAACCAAACAAACAAAGGAACTATGGAGAAAATGATAGATTCAGATATGCAGAATAATCTGAACTATGGATGACTGATGACTTATGATGGAATAAACACCTAAAATGTAATTCAGTAACATTTAGATGATCTTAAAGACATGACATGTGAAAAAAACAAATTATACAGTAGGAAAAACTGATCTCCAAATTGTCAAACCAGAACTTGTTCCAATATAATTATTATAGTCTGATGTTAAAGGATACTTGGAACAACTAAACAAAAAGATAACATAATTTATAAGAGAAACTCAAGCTAATGTAAGATGATACTATTAACACAATGTGATGAAGAACAATTCTGATAAGATTTTCAAGGAAAGGAAATCAGAGATGGGGATTTTTATACCCAGTCCAAATGCCTTTTCACAATTTACAACCAGTGTAGGTGTGCGTACATACATACACATGAATATGCACCTACCCATACCCATACTCTAGCAACCAGTGGATATCTGTGTATACACACAAATGAACATGTGCATATCATACCCATACTCTAGCAGCCATTGTATGTGTGTGTATACACACAAATGAACATGCACATACCCATACCCATACTCTAGCAACCAGTGTATATGCGTGTGTGTATATATACACATGAACATGCACATACCAATAGCTATACTCTAGCAACCAGTGTATGTGTGTGTACACACACACGAACATGCACATACCCATACCCATACTGTAGGGGTTTGTTCTCATGAGCCATTCCTGAGGAATATTATAAAGAATGAGTTCTCAAACAAGAAATTATCAGGAAAATATTGGCTACAAGACTGCCAGAAAGCAGAAAACTCATTTAACTACCATGATGGTAAATACTGATTATCTACTTAAGATGGTCTAAAATCACCTAGGAGACAAAATCCCCTGGGCACACTTATGAGGGATTATCTAAATTAGGTTAGGCTCTTGGCAAGCATATGAATGACTCTCTAGGTTGGACCAGCAACTGCAGTTGGAAGGCCCACCATAACTGTAGGCAGCCGCATTCCACAGACTAGACCCCATGAAACAGGGAGATCAAGCTGAGTGGCCCCACTTGTCTCCCTCTGCTTCCTGACTGTGAACACAAAGTGAGCAGGTGCCTCGGGTTTCCACGGCTGTGGTTTCTTCCCCACAGTGTCGGACTGTGAGTTGCTTTGTCACAGGAACAAAACCAGGAACTAATACAACCACAGACCCCAGTGGAAGCTAAGACAGAGACAAAAATGAAAGAATTCAATGAGTACGCAGTCTGGCAATATATCTGTGAGGATAGAAGGGCAAATTGTGGGGCTGGAGAGATGGCTCAGTGGATAAGAACACTGGCTGCTCTTCCAGAGGTTCTAAGTTCAATTCCCAGCAACCACACGTGGCTCACAACCATCTATCATGGGATCTAACTCATATACATAAGTAAATCTTTCCTTTTAAAAAAAAGAAGGGCAAATTATGTTAGGATGGTGCAGTGGTTTGAACGAAAATGATGCCCATAGCTCATATATTTGCATGCTTAGTCTCTAGTTGAGGAACTGTTTGGAAAGGATTAGGGGGTGTGGCCTTATTGGAATAAGTGTGTCACTGGGAGTAGGCTTTGAAATTTTAATAGTCCATGCCAGGCCCAGAGTTGCTCTCTCTGTCTGCAGATCAGGAAGTAGATCTCTCAGCTACTTCTCCAGCACACGCCTACCTGTGTGTTGCCATGCTCTCTGTCATGATAATAAAAGACCAACCCTCTGAAACTGGAAGGCAGGCCCCAGTTAAGTTTTTTCTTCTATAAGTTGCCTCAGTTATGGTGTCTCCTCCCAGCAATAAAACAGTAAACAGACAAAAACTAAGTGAGTGGATTTCCTCATCTCTAAAGCGCGTACCCAACAGTTATTATTAACAACTAAGAGAGGGGTCTGTGCTCCCAGTCTGGTAACTGAGACACTGGGGACATTAGGATGCAGAGAGCTATACACCAGAAAGTGGATGTGTGTTTCCGTCAGCTACACTGTACACTTTACACATTTGTTTTGATTTTAAGTGGTTTTATTTACCTAGACCATGGAGTTTTAATACTGATCTGAAATGATTCTTGAAAGCTTTACATGAAATTTCACATGTGAAGGCACGTGAGCCACTGTCTTAGTTTACGTTCTATTGCTTTGATAAAGAGCATGACCAGAAGTAACTTAGGGAGGAAAGAGTTCATCTTGCAGACTACAGTCCATCATCAAGGGAGGCTGGGATAGAAACTCAAGGCAGTAATCTAGAAGCCATGGACAAACACTGCTTACTGGCTTACTCATCCTTGGTTTTTACTCCTGGCTTGCTCAGTTTGTTCTCTTATACAACCCAGGACCAACTACCCAGGATGACACTGCCCATAGTATCATCCATAGCCATCATTGATCAATAGATGGATAGATAGAGATTATAGATATAGATACATATCTGATAGACTTGCCTCCAGGCCAGTCTAATGACAGCATTTTCTCAGCTGATGGTCCATCTTATGAAATGATTCCAGATTTCTGTCACATTGACAAAATCCTAACCACCACCACCATCCACCTGTACCTCCATCATTTTCTTTCACATGTATTATAGATATGTAAATATTATTTTAAGATATATTTTAAAATGATGTGTTAAAGGGGTGTTAAGTTGGGAGTGTAGTTCCCAGTCCCTAGCATCCATCCCAGCCTCCCTGACCTGGGAGTTGCTTTGGTCTGGACTCCAAATCCCAGCATGCCAGGTCCTGACCCTCCCCCCCCCCCCCGGGGTCAGGACCACTCCCACAGGGTATTTATGTGAGCTCCCAAAGGAGAAACACATGGTGTATCCCCTATGTCGTGCCCCACCCCCACACTCCCCACCCTTCCACCCCCACCCCCACCATGGTTGCATTTGTGGCCTCCTGGTTCCCCCTTGGGACCACCCGAGAGTGCAGGAATCCTATTAAACCTGGATATTTTTAATTTGGCTTGTTGTGATTTGGCTTGATTGGGATTTTTGTGTCGGCAGAGAGCTCCTGTTAGGAAAAATTCCTAACTGGAGGAGCTGAAGCTACAGTGCCAGTGAGCTGCCCCATGTGGGTGCTGGGAACCACACTCAGGACTTAGAAAGCAGTAAGTGCCCTCCACTGCAGAGCCATCTCTCCAGACTCCAAGATTTTTCTTTCTAATGTTGCCTTTTGTGACTTTATTTTTACTTTTAATCGTTTTAAATTTTAGTTCTTAAGTAGCAAATCCCATTTATTCATTCTTTTCTATTTTTTCTAACTTTCTACCTTATGCTTTTAATCTTTTTATCTCAATCTTTCATCTCATTTACTTTTATATGTTTAACCTTTAATTTTGGAATATATAGCATTTTATATTTTCTTTCAAACTCACCCACTGTATTCTATTATTCTTTTTACATTCCTAACCTTTTGCTTTTATTGTGATTTATATTCTTTGTCACTGTGCATTGCTCTTTCAGTGTTGTGTTAATCTCCTCCTAACCTTTTATTCTCCTTTCTATGATTGGAATAATCTCATTCATTTTTCCCCTTTCTTCTACAAAAATTGTGATTGGAAAAAAAAAGAAAATCTTTCTTTCTTTTTTAACAATAGTTAGCCAGGATGTGTTCCCATTAACGTGACAGCAGAAGGAAATCTCTCCCGGTAAAGACAGGAGTCTGGAGCTCGCTCCCTTGCATTTGTCAAACAAACACGCAAACAAAATTAGAAAATCTGCCCTCTGGGCTTCCAGGTTTCACTGTCTGTAGAGTGAAGGCCATTGGTAAGAGAACAGCCAGCACAGCCCAATTTTACCTTTGCCCCGCCCCCGAACCCACAGGGTAGCCCTCCCCGAAGTTCTAATTCTCTTTGTAGAGATGACATCAGTTATTTCAAGAATTGAGCCGCTTCCTAACATTCCATGCCCTCTAGAGCTGCCCAGAGACTCCCTGTGTTTAAGTTAGTCATCCCAAGTGTGTGAGACCCCATCAGGCCTTCTCTCCAGGGGTTACTCGCCTTTTCCTTCTTCACCCCAAGGCATACACTTTCCTCTCTCTTCCAAACAAAGAGATGCTGTTTCCTTAAGTCCATTTGCCTCCCTGACGCATCTGAAATTCAAGGTGGTTAGTCACCTTCTCTGTGGGAACAATCCCCTCAAGGGACAGGCAGGACTGACTGGCAGCTCTTGGCTCCACTTAGAAGCTTTCATGGTGCAATTGATCCAAGCTAGAACAACTAGCAGTAGATGCCAACCCTAGGAAATACTCACGAGGGGGGGGGGGGATTGTGTTTAGTGTTGGAGGTACAAGGCATTTAATGTCCAGAGCTTTACAAAGAAAGAACAATTATTCAGACCTTGTACAGACCTTGTAGGTATCAGCCTACCTTCTTGTTGAAGCCTGGCAAAAATCTCTCATTTTCATACAGTCGATTAAAACAAAGTCCTCAGTCTAAACAAAACACCTGAGTAAAACGCCCTCTGTAAGAACTCAAGAATGGCTTTCGTGACCTGCCTGGGGTACCGGGTCTGTTTGGATAACTCTGGACATGATTTCCTATGTAGAGTCAGGTATCGGCACGTATTTGCTGAGAAAACTAACTCGGAAACTCAAAAATAAGGATAACACTCCTTTTGTGTGGTGTTACATGGTATGGTTTGTGTGTACACATGTATAGAGGTCAGAGGTCAGGGTCAAGTATCTTCGTTGATGGCATCACTTTATCTTGTGAGACAAACTCTCACTGTCCTTCAAATTCACTGATTCAGACAGACTAACCAGAGAACAAGCTCCAGGGATCTGCCTATCTCCGTTTCCTGAGTTCTAGTCTCTCAGGTGCAAGGCAACGTGCCAGGCTACGTGGGTGCTGGGCATCCTAACTCGGACAGAGTGCCAGGTTACAACATGGGTTCCAGGCATCCTAACTCAGGCCCTCTTGCTTGTGCAGCGAGCACTTTGATGACTGTCTGAATTTCTTTCTTTTTTTTTTTTCCAGCTGGAAAACTCTTTTATTTTATTTTTTTTTTTTGCTATTTATTTTTTTTATTAATTAATTTATGTCTGAATTTCCTTTCTGTTTCTGTAATAAAATGTCACAGCTAGAAGCAAATTTGGAGACAAAAGTTGACTTTGCTTTGCAGTTCCAGAGGGCTAGCGTTGACAATGGCAGAAACAGGGTGGCAGCAGGACCAGGAAAGTGGCTAATCACATTTCAATCACACGTGAGAACCAAGCTCTAAGATGTCAAAAGCTCATTCCCCAGTGACACACTTGCTCCAGTAGGTTTCCGTTTTCTAAGAGCTCAGTGACCTCCCACACGGCACCACCAACTACAGACCCTGTGTTCAAACACGTGAGCCTATGGGGTTACATTTCTCATTTATACCACAACACCAACTGAGTCACCCTCTAGCCTGGTGATTCCAATTTATAAGACTATGTCCTTTACTCGCCATTATTTTAAGATATTTCATCAAAATGCATATCTGTTTATTCAGGTACTGACTTTTACTCTATTCCTTAAATACCTGTGAGGAATTTGGAAGGAATTTGGAAAGGTCATTGGTGCACTGGACATTGCCTTGCCTTTTGAAGTTTGCATGGGGGTTCCATGGGCTCAGTATGAACACTGCAATGTTCACCTTGAAAGGGGGCCTGAAAAAGCTTTCTGTAAAAGGTCAAAGAGTAAACGTAAACACTGGCTCTTTGTACAACCACTGAGTTCTGCCGTTGTGCGGAAATCCATCAGAGTCTCTGTTGCTGCAATGAAACGCCGTGAACAAAAAGCAGGTTGGAGAGGAAATTATTCAGCTTGCACTTCCGCTTCGCTGTTCCTCATCAAAGGAAGCCAGGACTGGAACTCAAGCAGGGCAGCAACCTGGAGGCAGGAGCTGATGCAGAGACCATGGAGGGCTTGCTTTCCATGGCTTGCTCAGCCTGTTTCCTTATAGAACCCAGGACCACCAGCCCAGGGATGGCCCCACCCACCCACAATGGACTAAGCCTTTCCTACCAAATCACTATTTAAAAAGTACCCCACAGCCAGATCTCATGGCGGCTTTTCTTCAGTTAAGATTCCCTCCTTTTGGGTGGCTCTAGCTGTGTCAGTTTGACAATAGACTAGCCAGCACATGTGTGACAGTCAGTCTGTACACAGTGCTGTTAGACTCTAGTACAGCTAATGTAAGGACTCTGAGATTTGAATTTCCTGCATTTTAATTACTTATTTCCACATATATGTTACATATATATTATATAATACTTATTTACACATGCGCACACACACGCATATATTAAAGTCCACTTTCCCCTTCTGTTGAACCCCCTCCCAACAAGTCGGCCTCCTGCTTTCATGGGTGTGCCTGTGTGTGTGTGTGTGTGTGTGCATGTGTGTGCCTGTGTGTGCATGTGTGTGCCTGTGTGTGCGTGTGCACCCCACTGCATTGAATTAGGGTTGCTCGCATTAGCATAAGCTAAGGCTTATTTACTTGTGCAAATGCATCCTATGTCACAAAATATTAGATGTCTTTCACCCAGTTACAGACATAAAACGATTATTAGTGCCAGGCACAATGGTGCATACCTCTAATTCCAGCACTGGGGAGACTGAGGCAAGGAGACTGTGAGTCTGAAGCCAGCCTGCTCTATATACTCATCAGGTCCTGTCTTAGAACAGCATGAAACTGCCAGGCAGTGGTGGTGCACACCTTTAACCCCAGAACTCAGGAGGCAGAGGCAGGCAGAGTTCTGTGAGTTTGAGGCCAGCCTGGTCTACAAGAGCTAGTTCTAGGACAGGCACCAAAGCTTCACAGAGAAATCCTGTCTCTAAAAACTTTGAAAAAAAAATACGCATTCATATCATGGAAGACAGCCTTTGGTCAAATTTTTTCTGGTGGCTGTTGACTCCTGTTCTAGGAGGTACCCCAATAAAATTATTTGGGGGACAATAGTTGACTCAGAGGGTACTTTCCGAAGGGGTAAAGTAGGTATGCATGCTGCTTTGTGTTCTGTTTCATCTCCACCTGAAATGCTAGGACTCCCAGAGGATCAGACCACCAGGACATTGCCTCTTTATCATAAAAAAAAAAAAAAAAAAGGAAAAGAGCATCATGGTGTTGTGAGCCACGATGGACTAACCAGATGACTTCTCTGCATCTAATTAAGGTTAGACAGAAGGGCCACTGATCCAACGCGCCTACAGAGTCATCATTTTTTGGTAGACACCTCCAATATTAAACTGACTTATGGTCGATAACCCTAAGGATCAAGTTAACTAATTCAGTCACATAGCCATATATTTTGTGAACAATTTAGCTTTGAGAGGGAACCTGGAATCTCTATTTTTCAAGGTTAACTGCTCCGTGGGTGTTTACCGGGGTTGCTTTAGGAACAGGGTGAGCATTTTGACTCTCTTGCTGTAAATTTGTTTTCCAAACAAAACTTATTGCTGTTCTGCTCTGATGAAGAGATGTGGGGACTCAAAAGCCATTTCAGCAGTGAGCTGGGGAGTATCTGAGAGCTTCCTCAGGAGACTCTCAACCTGTGGAGGATGCCCCAGGCTGCCCCCTTTTGTGTTCCATGTCTGTGTCCTTGTCAGGCTCCTCGGTTTTATTTATTTATTTTATGGGTATGTGTGTTTTGCCTGCATGAATGTCTGCACACCATGTGCATGCCTGGTATCCACTGAGGCCAGGAGTAAGCAGCAGATTCCCAGGACTGGAGTTACAGATGTTTTTAAGATAACATGTGGGTGCTGGGCATCTAACCTGGTTCTCTGGAAGGGAAACCAGTACCCTTAGCTGTTGAACCACCTCTTCAGCCTCCACACCCCCCCACCCCAGTTCTCTTGAAAAAACTTTGACCTATCCCCATTAACTGACCAGTAAGGTCATTTCCTTCACACCCTTAGCCCTGCATCAGGCTGCATCACCTATCAAGGGCTGCAAAGAAAGTCACAGAGCAGCCGAAAAACTGTCAAAGACAAAATCAGCCATGGACTTCTCTCTTCTGCTAGTCCCTTCACTTCCTGGAGGTCAGAGCTGATGCCTGTCAACAGACAAAATTATCAAAGAACGGTTTCCCTTGGTTTCTGCAGTCCTCATGTAAGGCTCTGTCCTGGACCCTCCCAAACCAGGAAGGAGCTGAGCAGCAGGGATGCTCTGGTAAATGTTGAGAAAGCATCTTTTCCTGATGGTCCTTTGGGATGATACTGCATTCTCACTCAGGAATAGCTGGGTCCTTAGTATGTCACACACCTTCTGAATTAGGATTCTGGAAGGTCCCCTGAAGTCTCAGCACTGCTTTCTATGTCTCCTGAGGGACTGGTTTTGTTAATTTCCATTTATTTGTGTAATGAGTCATATAGCTCAGTGGTTTTTCACCCAGCCATACGTTAAAACCACAGTGAGCTTTGACATAATGCGGATGCCAGCCTAGACTGATTTGGACACTGTCTCTAAAGGTGGGGCAGATGCCAGCCTAGACTGATTTGGTCACTGTCTCCAAAGGTGGGGCAGATGCCAGCCTAGACTGATTTGGTCACTGTCTCCAAAGGTGGGGCAGATGCCAGCCTAGACTGATTTGGTCACTGTCTCCAAAGGTGGGGCAGATGCCAGCCTAGACTGATTTGGACACTGTCTCTAAAGGTGGGGCAGATGCCAGCCTAGACTGATTTGGTCACTCTCTCTAAAAATGGGGCAGATGTTTGCTGTGGGACAATGGTCTTGTGTCCTGTCACTTGTATTATTTTAATAAAATGCTGATTGGCCAATAGTCAGGCAGAAAGTATAGGTGGGGAGACAAGAACAGGAGAATTCTGGGAAGAAGAAGGGCTCAGTTTGTAGTCATCACCTAGACACAGAGGAAGAAAGATGAGAACGCCTCACTGATAAAGGTACCAAGCCATGTGGCTAACACAGACAAGAATTGTGAGCTAATATAAATTATTTGAGTTAATAAGAAGCTAAGATATTAGGCCAACTAGTTAGTTTATGATTAATGTAGACCTCTGTGTGTTTTTTGGGGACTTAATGGCTGTGGGACATGGTGGGACAGAAATCTCGGTCAACAGATGTTCCCAGTATCTTTAAAACATATGAGAGAGCACAGCTCCTAGCTGTGTGTCCTCCCCCTGAGTGTTGGTTAGCAACCAGCTAAGAAAAGAAACATCAGTGCTGGTTCTTAGTCATTGACACACAAGGTCTATGGCTTCCCTGAGTATCATTGCTTCTGGACACAGCGCTAACTGGGGTCTCATTTCCCATCTGCCATCACATTGTCAATGTGCACCAGTCTAATCTTACTGTTGCATATTCTATTTTGGATGTAAACTGTTTGTAGAGGGTGTGTTCAGCTAACTTAAGCTAAAAGGACCAGGGAAAGGTCAGTGGAATAGTAGAGTTTATTTTATGGCATGTGGGGTAGATGTGTCCAACCAATGGAGGGAAAATTAGGAGACTCAAAAATTAAAACATTCAGTTCCCTCCCTCTTCCTCTTCCTCTCCCTCCCCTACTGTCTCCTCCTTCCCTCCCTCTCTCTCCTTGTCCCCTTACCTTTTCTTTTTACATCAGTTCCGTTCCCTCTGCCTTCGAGACCAGCACTCTTTTCCTTTCTGTAAGGCAACATGATCTCAGGACAGCCAGTCCATAGAAAGTACTTGGAGTCCCAAGTGTCAAGGTGGAATTCTCTGGAGAAAGCTAGTGAGTGGCACAGCTGGGGTCGCTAACTCCACAGCATCTTTGCGTCGGGGTCAGTAGGGAGGATTATGATGCAACCAGGCTTCCTTATACCCTGTCAGAACCAAGAGGGAAGAAGCCATGAGCAAACAGATGCCTCTCAAGATGGTTCCAACAGCAATGTTTATATAAACCACTTTCAAGCCGGGCGGTGGTGGCGCACGCCTTTAATCCCAGCACTTGGGAGGCAGAGGCAGGCGGATCTCTGTGAGTTCGAGGCCAGCCTGGTCTACAAGAGCTAGTTCCAGGACAGGAACCAAAAGTTACGGAGAAACCCTGTCTCGGAAAAAAAAAAAAAAAAAGATATCACTTAAAAAAAATAAACCACTTTTAGCCTTTGGAGATTAAGGGGGAATGTAGACAAACCAATGGATTCAGATATGAAACACAAATCACCACTAGGAGTATCTGAGGATTTGGCCTTAATGTCATTATAGCATTTGGAGACTGTGATGGCCACACTTGGGCATCAACTTGACTGGATCTAGAATCAACTAATAGACCAGTCTCTGGGTGCACCTCTAAGCAGTTTTCCTGGTTAGATTAACTGAAGCGGGAAAACCCACCCTAAACACAGGGAGCATCGTCTACAGATGGACCAAACATAGCAGATACAAGGGGGACGCTTTTGCTTTCTTCAAATCTTGAGGACAAGTTCATCCACTTTGTTCACGATCCCTGTGCCGCCACTGCTGCCATCTTTCAATGCTGTCAAAAGCCAGCTTCTTCAGCCTCCCAACCTGGACTGAAGGCCAGTGGCACCTGGGTAATCCTCCAATTCCTTAACAGGAGTTTGGGACTTCTGAGAGATCCAGCTCTCAGGCTGAGCAGCTCCTGTGTTCTCAGGCTCTACAGAGGGAAGATCGTTACTGGAGTATCTGGACTGTATGTAAGCCAATCTACCCGTGCTAATGGCTCTGTTTCTAAAGAGAACTCTGATACAGAGAACACGAAGAAACTCGACACAGAAGTCGGCTAACACTGATGAAGTAGGTCACAGGGGCATCTGGGCATCTCTGTGTTCCTCAAACTTCTCTGGACGTTACAATAATCCCATCAGAAGCCATTGTTTCTGGTTTCCCCCTAAATGACACACACCTGTATGTGGAATCTGCTGGAGATGGCTGTGGAGAACCATAGACAAGGCTCTTTAGAGGCTCTTCGACTCGCTCTGCCAGCTGTCTTAGAAAACTGTCGAAAACAGAGTAGTCATTCTGTGTTGACAGATGCGAGTGATTGCCAGGGTTCAGTTCACAAATCGGATGATGCTTAGTGAGACGACACTGATCTTGACAAATTTCAGTCACTGTGGCAGAATCCAGTTTGGACAGGACCTCATTTGTCAGTCTGGCATCCAGGAACATCAGGGGGAGGTGGTAGCATTCACTGTAGCAGGTGATAGCAAGGAGTAATTTATGCTATGCAGGAGTCACAATGTGTGGTAGGTGCATTGTGGTGTGTGTGTGTGTGTTTGAGGGGTACAGCTGTGTGTGTGTTCATGGGTGTTGAGGCCAGACGTCAATCTGAGATGTCTTCTCTTATCCTCTTCGCCCTATTTTTGGACACAAGGTCTCCCTCACTGACTCAATGAGACCAGGTAAGCAATGAGCCCCAGAGATTCCCTAGTTCTACTTCCCTATTACTTGGACTATGGGTGTGCATCACCATACCTGGGTCTTTACACAGGAGCTGGGGAACCAAACCCAGGTCGTTAGGCTTGCTCAGTAAAGGCTTCCCCCACTGAACACCCTGCCCAGCCAAAGCTACCATTTTTATGTTTATTCTGTCCTAACAAACAGTTTCCTTAGACCTCATCCTACCGCTGGAGAGTTTGTGGTTTCTGTTTTGTCTTGTAATGTTTCACTGCAGCAATTATGGTGTTCTCATATGCACGTTGAATTCAGTGACTATTCACAGTCTAAACACATGACTACATCCATCGTGGAGATCAAGAAATGGGACCTGACCCCTACAGTCTTTCCAGTCACTCCATCTACCCAAGGGTGGCCTTTGTCCCAATGCCCAACAGCATAGTTTTGCTTGTTTCTGAAGTCTAATAAAGTAGGGTAATAAACAGCTAGTCTTTCTATGCTCTATATCCTGCCTCTGAGATTAATTCATACTGTTGTGTGGACATAGGCTATTTGTACAGCATTCTAATGTGGGAGCATGCCAATTGATATCTTCAGTCTACCAATTTTGGATATTTAGGGAGTATCCTTTTAAAAACTATTACAGACAGTCCTGCTCTGCCCATTCCAGACCATGTTATTGCTGTGTCCGTGAGTGCGTTTCTACTGGCTATGTAATTAGAAGTGAAACAGCTGCGTAATAAGGTATGCGTGTGTTCCACTTTGACACTGATAAACACTTTACCAAAATAATTGTACCAATTTACGCTTCCGCCAGCAGCAGAGCAGAGCTCGCTTTGTCCCTCGTTCTCACCCGCCTCAATCTGGAATGTCATCTTTTCCCTCTTTAGCCAGGCCCGGGGGCGGGAGTGGTTTGCTGTGGCTTAACTTGCATTTCCTTGTTAATGAAGCTGAGTCTCTTTCACATGGTTGGCTTCATTTATTTAATTAACAGCCATTTGGATGTTCTCTTCATGCAGTGTGGACAAGCCTTTTGCCTATTTTTTTCTCATGTTGGGTTTCCTTCCTTTAGTTGGTGGCTGAGAGCTTTCTCTAAATTTTGCAGCCATGCTCTCTCTTGGCTATCAATATCAAAATAGCTTATTTCCACTCTGGCAGGAAATTTTTACTCTCTTTCTGCCTAGCAATTTTTCTATCATTTTACATACTCAAAAATAGTATAACTGTGACTCCAGATTTTCTTCTAAGCCCTCATGGTTTTTATTGTTTATGCTTATAGCTACTATCCATTAGTATTTGATTATTTCATTGGTGTAAAATAGTTAAATCAAAAATACCATATTTTCATATAATCCATGGAGTAACATTTACTATACGGACTCTCTTCCTTGTGCATTGCCTTACTCACAAATAAAATGTACTTTTTCTGGGATTAATTTGGTGTCATTGGCATTTCTTTTTCTATCTTTGTAACAATTCTGTATTGTCTAAATGTCTATATATGAATAATTAAATTTGTTAACTGTCGGGGACCAGCCTGAACAAAAATACCACTTGCTAGGATAGGGGTGTGGGGATTTAGAGGTATTGGTAAAGAATACGGTTCCTTCATTCATTTAAATTTTCTTTAGTTTCTCGGTAATATTTTTACTAGACCTTATCTGGCAACACAATAGCTATTGATGATATTACAAATCGGATATTTTGTCTTCATTTTAACTTGTAGAAATTTCCTGGTAGAAATACAATTGATTTTTGCATATGATCCCATATCTGACAAATTTGCAAATCATATTTATTAATTCTAATAGTTTGCACATTGTCTAAGGCTGCTGTAAAAAATGACCACAAACTTATTGTCTGCTTCAATCAGCAGCAATGTATTCTCTCACAGTTCTAGGGGCCAGCAGTTCAAAATGAGCCTCAATGCCTGGAAGCAACATGCCACAGAGTGATGACACATTGGCCCCTTGCCTTTCCCAGCTTCAGGGAACACCAATTGCTTATGACCACATCACTGAAGCCTCTGCCTCCGTAATCATATGACCTTGTCCTCTTCTGTCTCTCACAGTGTGAAGATTAGTGCTGATTGCCAGCTTGATGAATCCAGAACCACCTGGGAATACCTGTGGCAATCACCTGGTGTACCTGTGACAATCACCTGGTGTACCTGTGACAATCACCTGGTATACCTGTGACAATCACCTAGTGTACCTGTGAAAATTGCCTGGTGTACCTGTGACAATCACCTGGTGTATCTGTGAGAATCGCCTTGTGTACCTGCGACAATCACCTGGTCTTCCTGTGAGAATCACCTGGTGTACCTGTGACAATCACCTGGTGTGTCTGTGAGAACCGCCTGGTGTGCCTGTGAGACTCACCTGGTGTACCTGTGAGAACCATCTGGTGTACCTGTGACAATCACCTGGTCTTCCTGTGAGAATCACCTGGTGTACCTGTGACAATCACCTGGTGTGTCTGTGAGAACCGCCTGGTGTGCCTGTGAGAACCGCCTGGTGTGCCTGTAAGAATATCCCTGATGTTCCTGTGGGCAATTACTTTTGTTGTGCTCACTGATGTGGAAACACCCATTTTTAGTATGGGCAGGACGATTCCCTGACTCAGATCCTCGGTTGTGTAAAGAAAGAGAACTCAGCGGCAGGTGTTGCTCTCTGCTTCCTGACTGGGGATGCGATGTCACTGGCTCCCTCCGGCTGCTGCTGGTACTTCTCTACTGAGATAGACTGCAACCTGAAAGTGTTAGCCAATCAACCCTCTCTCCTTCAGCTGCTTCTGCCAGGGGTATTTTATCAGAACTATGGGAAAAGAAAGACAAAGGGACCAACTTCCACCGCCTTCCTTTGAGGATGTTGATAATGCTGGTTCACCTCAGGTAATCCAAGCCCTAAACTGGCCATCTCTGCCAAGACCGTTCTCCACAATAAGGAAAATTTACAGGATCTGGTATCTTTGGGATGACTTGGGGTATGTTTTTCATTCTGCTATTGTTTGCCTGTGGTTTCTCCCCCAAAGTATATGATGATGACATGCATGGATAATGGCGCGTTCTCTAACAGAGTTTTTAATATACAGATGCTATTTGAGTTGTGTGTGCTGATAAGTCAATTGTAAGTTCAAAATATCCTGCTGAATGCGTTTAATCCCTTACCTCCTGAGCACTCTATCTCAACAACATGATATACTTCAGAGCATGGGTTGCTCACCCTCATGGCTGGTGACTAGAAGCTGTGGCTCACCACTGCCCAGCATCTTAGTGTGTCACACATGGAGCTGGAAAGATGGCTCAGCAGCTAAGAGTGCCAGGTGCTCTTGCAGAGTACCCACATTCTGTTCCTAGCACCCACATTCTGTTCCCAGCACCCAGTGGCAGCTGACAGCATGCTGTAACTCCAGCTCCACTAGCCCAGGAAATAAGTCAAATGCAAATCTGGGAGTATGAACTACGGAACGCATATCACTGTTACACCATTATAAAGTCAAAACGTCCTAAGTTGGGGACCGTCTGTGGGGGAGTGCAGTGGTCATTAAACTTCCAGACAGGAGGTTCAGCAGGACTGGAGACTCCGGTTCCTTCTGAGTCTAGAACTTCTGTGGTTGCTCTGTGCTCACGGCTCTAACATCTGATAACCTGCTGAACAATGGTCCTTGAATCCAGGGGCCTATGGATTTCTAGACAGGGCAGTATCAGTCCCAGGCCGTGATTCTGATCTAAGGTGACAACCAGGGCCTCACAGCAGTGCAGGGGCAGAAAGCTTCTTCCTCAGAAAAGCTTTGTGCTTCTAGCTTACTGCTTCATGGCTGCCACTTGGAAATTTTTAATATTTTTATCACGGAATATGGTTTGAAAGAAAAATCCTATGAAATGGGCAATGGGGCATTCACAGGGTCTACTGGCCTCAGCTCGCTCGTGGTCTTGCCTCCTGTCACTTCCAAGGATAATCCACAGGATGGCCTGCAGGACCGCTCCTCTAAACCCCGCCCCACCATTACTGTCTCCTTTCATCCTAGCAGCACAGTGGGGAGTAAGACTCAATCACATGCCTGCCCCAAAGAGTCCTTCAGAAAGAGCTGCCCATCTAGAGGAACTATATTGCCTGGATTGGGGAGCTGAGTGATCACATCTCCTGGGGATCTAACCTCTCAGCAGGCAATACAATAGGGACACCTCAACCATTGCAGAGGAACCATCTACTCTGAGTTGGAGTTGAGGATGCATGGAAAAGAGGCCTACAAGACTCAATTCTCCAAATCATACCCCTAGTGGCCTCGGAGGCCTCTTCGGTCCTCCACTGGACCGAGGGAGGTGGAGGCTGAGGGTGGTGGAGGCTGAGAGAGGTGGAGGCTGAGGGAGGTGGAGGCTGAGGGAGGTGGAGCCTGAGGAGGTGGAGCCTGAGGAGGTGGAGTCTGAAGGAGGTGGAGGCTGAGGGAGATGGAAGCTGAAGAGGTGGAGGCTGAGGGAGGTGGAGCCTGAAGGAGGTGGAGGCTGAGGGAGGTAGAGCCTGAGGAGGTGGAGCCTGAGGAGGTGGAGCCTGAAGGAGGTGGAGGCTGAGGGAGGTGGAGGCTGAGGAAGGTGGAGGCTGAGGGAGGTGGAGGCTGAGGAAGGTGGAGGCTGAGGAAGGTGGAGGCTGAGGGAGGTGGAGGCTGAGGGAGGTGGAGCCTGAAGGAGGTGGAGGCTGAAGGAGGTGGAGGCTGAGGGAGGTGGAGGCTGAGGGAGGTGGAGGCTGAGGGAGATGGAAGCTGAAGAGGTGGAGGCTGAGGGTGGTGGAGGCTGAGAGAGGTGGAGTCTGAGGAGGTGGAGGTTAGTGTGCCTTCGTGGAGAAGATTGAGTCCACTCTTTCTATCCTGGGGCAGGACTCCAGAGCACCGGGAGAGATCCACGCTTTCCTCACTCTGAGATCCTCCCTTAGGGGCCACATGCCTGGGAGACTCTTCCTGTCTCCCTTCTCAATCCTGGCTTTGATTTATCTCTTCTGGGCAGTTCAGGGTTCCCTGTCAAACTGCCAAACAGGAATGGTAAAATCACAGCGATCTCATGCACCAGTCAAATGTTCCACATTTGTATTTATATCTACATTGTGTGGTATAAAAATAAACTTTTGAACCCATGGTAATAGCAGAAAACTTAAATTTTTCTTTGGAAACCTGCAGAAAAACCACAGAAGAGAAGAAAAAGCTTATCTATACTGTCACATCTTTTTTGATTTTTAGCCTCGAGGACACATATTTTCATTTTGTCCCAAACCTCACAAATTACCAAACAACTCTGGCAGCATCTTGCCCCTTTCCAAAGCAAACCCTGCCAGCTTGTGGCTGACCCCGAAGCTAACGGCAGAGCTCATTCTCACAATACTGTGACTTTCCATGAGTGGCCCGTGGTGACTCACGGCTCAGGACCGTACATTCCTCACTTGTCTGAATGCAAAGTAAGAGTGGCTGTTTTTATAGAACGAAACCAGCGGAGGGGAGGGGGATGTGGGACTCAGCCCATCTGTATGCCCCGCTGCACCTGAGATGCTCAGTGCGCATAATAAATCCGTTTTTGGAAACTTTCTCCTTTGCAGTTTGACACAGATAAATGACAAGTATTAAATCTTTGGGGAAAATAACCAGCTGCTGTAGTTGTTGAATTACTGAGACATAAGCTTCTGGGCCTACCGATGTGAAACACCAGCTACAGGCTCCAGGAAAAGGCCACAGGTGAGCCGGGAGAATGTCAGAGGTGGCTTCAGAACATCTCTCTCTATATCAACCCAGAGAAACTGGGGGTCATGCCTCATCTACGGAAGCTGAACTTTGGAAGCCATTTCTGTAAACCTGAGCTTCAATCAGGAAGAGAACCTTTGGGGGTCACATGCTAGACTGTCAGTGTTTCAGAACTGGATCATTGGCTGGTGGGATCCTCCTTCTAGAGTGGGGAACCGGTGAAAGAAAGGGCAAGGACTAGCGATGACCCATTTATTCGCTGCTCAGAACAATAGTGTCCATGGGTGTCAGGGTGATGGGACACACCAGAGGTAAGCGCACTATCCTTTGAGAACTTCATATGCACACACATTATGTGTTAATCATGTTCCACCCACTCACACTCCCGACTTCTCCCGGACCCCTCCCAACGGCCCCTAAATTCAAGGGCTTCTTGCTTTGGTTTTGCTACCACCAAGTCCAGTTAGTGCTGCCCATATACACATGGGTATGGGGCAATCTACTAGAGCACGGCCCTTCCCCTAACAGCCAACAGTTGTCAATAGCAGCTCAGCTAGGGGCTGGAGGCGTTCATGTCCTTCCCCCATCTATACTGTACAGGGGATGGAGGAAGTCCTGAATGGGTGAAGACCTGAGCCAATGTGAATTTTGACATAGGCACAGCTAGTCAAGGATTCTGAGACCAATTGGCCCGTGGGAAATTGGCAAAGCCGTTATCCATATAGACCGGGTTCAAGACGGAGGGCAACGCAGAGTCCAAGTAGAGTGTGAATAACTGATCATTGCGACGATTGATGCGTATGTGCAAGACTAGCCAGTGTGACTTCCTCCTCTGGGGTGCACAGAGCCTGAGACTGCGCTCCTACAGAGACCTCCTACCCAGCCCAGCTGCTCCCCTCCCCAGCTCTATACCTAATAAGCTGAAGTTCCATATTGCGACTGTATCCATTAGAGAACCCCAGCTTCATTGTATGCGTGTCTGTATGTCTGTCCTTTCTCCATTCCCTTGATGACCCTAGCCTGGGTTCTGGGACCCAAGGCTCTCAAAAGCAGCAATGCTGGAAGGCTGGGTGCCTTGATTGTATGCAGGTCTCCTGTAGGCAACCACAGCTGCTATGGGCTCATGAGGACAGTGGTCCTGTGATGTTCAGAAGAAAGTGTTGTCCCAGTCCTCTCTGACTTCTGGCTCTTAAAATCTTTTTACCCCCTCTTTTTCAATATTCCCTGGGCCTAAGGGTGGTGCATATGATGTAGATGTTCCAGTGATGGACAAAACCTCCATGGACACTCTGCTCTTGACCAGAGGTGAGTCTGTATGAGCTCCACCCACTGCACAGAGACAGCTCTCTGATAAGGACTGAAAGCCGCACGAACTAATGGGTAAGGAGACATGAACCCAGAAGACAGTTGATGCTGTGTCCGCTTAGCAAAGAAACAGCAGTAGGCTCAACTCTAGGGCCTCTTAGCACGCCAGCCGTGGGTTCTTATCTAGATTTACAGCACCAGGCACGAAGGGCTTGGCATCTCAGTGTGTACATCCCTAGTATGCCCCTCCCCGCCATGTATTACCTGGCTTGGAGATCTAGGGTCTTTAAAAAATTAACTTCAATCTCTGACATTCTTCCGATGCACCAGAGAGTGTTGGGGATAGCCTAAAAATTCACACAATCGACACCAGAACCAAGTCCCCCTGACCCTCATAGAGGCTGTGCATATTCTATTGTGCCTGGCAGTAAAAAATTAGTGCCATTTTCTTTGAAGGTTATATACATTCCTACAGCCTGGAAATAACCTTAACGGCGAGCTGTCTCCAAATGTTAGCAGAACTAAAGTCAGAAGAAGGGAATCCAAGGCCGGGCCCAAGGAGCAAGGGAGGTTGACAGGTTCTCAGACAGGGATCTACAGCCTGGTAGCTCAGAGAACCAGCGACTGACTGGTCCCAGCAAACTCCCAAGACGAGATGGGAGTTCTGGGCAGGACAACAGCAGTACATGAAGAGCTGCCTCGGAGACAGGCACTTTTCCCATGGAGAAGTGGGTGAACCCATTACCCCTCATAACAAGCCTTGGAAACGCTATTAATTCCATCTGAAGGGAACTGTGGGAAAGTGGCTGGTAAGAAGTGGAGTGGGGGCAGCACAGGCTTGTCCCTTAACCCTGCGACTCTGTGATCCCAGTGGCCAGTGATGGGGGCGCTCATCCACGAGCAGGTGTGGCTCCCCAAGAAGTTTCCTCTGTCTTGCTCCATGGCAATAGAATGCCAACGGTCACTGCTGGGAAGGCCACTCCTAGGCGGGCTTCCACCCCGAACGGGGTTCCCAAACTTCTCCCGTCCCTGAAGGGAGGAGGCACTTGGAGATGAGTGTCTACCACCTTAGAGACCCCCTCATTCCATTGTCCCTGCAATGGCGAGAGAGAGTACTCACAGAGCCCTTGGCCCCTGAGCTTGACCACTAAACATCAGACTTCAATCTCCGCACCCGTCTATAAGTACCTACTACAGGAAGGGCAGGTGTCCCATGCAGGACAATACAGCCAATGAATTTCAGCAGTTTATTGTATCTTTAAATGGATCAATATATAACTCAATTGCTGACCACAACATATGTGTTTTAATAATATTATTAATTCTTTTAAACCTAGGCCAAAAACCAGAATAAACCAAGAAAAATAGCATTTGGAAAGTATTTCCTTTTTTTTTCTAGCATACAGTTCTTGCCCGGTAAAGACAAGCTGCAAAGATAATGCTGTGCCCTCATGGGAGCTACTGTGCCCAGGATGGGGTTAGACGGGCTGGGTACTCCCGAACCTGCCAGAGTTGAGCAGCTCTGCCGTAGGATGTGGCTAAACTCGGCCACGCTTGGCCTGCCCTGGCTGGACTTCATCCTTAATCCCCACTGTCTCCAATGCGGCAGGGCTGGCCCACAGACCTGCAGCCATCTCTGCTGTCTCCCAGGGGGCTGGAGCACAGACCTGCCTTCTCTGCTGTCTCCCAGAGCCCGGGGTTTAGGAGAGCTGTGCTCAGGAGGCTCCCTGCCTGACTTGTTCCTCTGCTCTTCTTGCCTAGAGATTTTTAACACTTCTTGAATAAGACAGCCCGCACCTTCATTTTGCACCAAGCTCTGCAAATCAAGTGGCTGGTGCTACTGCCTGGTGTCCTGAGACCCTGTGGGACTGGTACCCAGAATCTGCCTATTTCCTGCCACCCTCCTCCAGGCAAGTTTCCTGTTTCCCGGGACCATTTCTGACACCCACAGACATAGTCCTGGCTGCAGCCCTGGCAAGCTGGCAAACGGAGGTTTGATTTAGCATCAGATCTCAGGGGTCCACTCTTCTGAAAGCCAGATTTTGCTAGATCCATACTCAAATTGCCAGCTCTCGTGGTTTCACCTGCTTGGCATTTAACTGTGCTAGAATACTACATGCTATTTTTAGCTTGACCTTGCTCACTAAATTCTCTTGCCAGTGTATATATAAGGTGTATGGTACTTTCTCTCACTTTTAGAAGAGGACACTCAAAGGGTTTCACAAATCAAAGAGCAAGCGAGAAGTGGAGCCGGGCTACACACACAGGTGTGCTTGGCTCCAGCCCCTGGACTGTTGCCTTCTTTGTATCTGAACTCCTGTCCTTCCTTCCAGTCACCTGTGAGAAGTCCTACACACTCTGTCCAGGTGACTCCTCTCCCCATGCCGTTCTCTCAAAGACCCCACCCTTGTTGGCAGGAGGTATTGGTTGTCCTAGGCACAGGAAGGACCATGCAGCAGGTTCACAAGCCTCAGAACTGGTGTCTTCAGACCAAGAGAAACAGTTCCCTCTGTCTGTCTAGAAGCCAGAAAGCAGTCTAGTAAATCCCCGTTACCAGCACGAAGGCATCCTGTCAGTTCTGGCCCTCTAGGGACCCTGCCTAATACAGTCCTTAACTGAATGTCTGCCAGGACATTTTTTAAGGATGGAAGGAACATTCAAAAGTCCTAGGGGTAGGGGTCGGGGTAGGGGTTGGGATCGGGGTAGGGGTCGGAGTACAGGCCGGGGTGGGGGTCGGGGTATGTCGGGGACCTAGCAGGGTCTGCAGGTGTGCAGGTAGATAGAGGAGCCGGCAGAAAGAGATTTCCTTGTCAACAGCAGCCCTGTCCACCCTCCATGAGGTTCAGACCATCTTCTGCTCCACACAACACCAGGCCCACTGTGCCTGGGCAGGTCCTCAGAGGGACAGCCACCAGTGAGGCTCTAAATGGGGAGGACCTGGGGCAAAGACTCCCTTAGCATGGATCCATCTAGGCCAGTGGTTCTCAACCTGTGGGTCACAACCCAATTGGGGATCGAATAACCTGTCACATGGTCGCCTAAGACCATCAGAAAACACAGATATTTGCGTTATGATTCATAACAGTAACAAGTATATAATTATGACGTAACAAGAAAATAATTTTATGGCTGGGGGTCACCACAGCATGAGGAAGGGTATTAAAGGATCCCAGCATTAGGAAGGTTGAGAACCACTCTCTAGGCCTTTCCATCAACTTCACATTCACTCACAGTAAGGACAGCCTGGTTTCCCACACACACCAGGACGGACACACTAACGCTTACACGCTTTCGGACAGCAGATATTGTCACTGGGGCTTCCAGTTCTCCAGTTAACCCTGACGGCTGCTGCCTTAGTCTGCAGAGGCTTTGACTTTCCTTTCAATGTGGAGCCAGAAAAGAACAAGAGAAAAGAAAAGGAGGGAGGGAGAGAGGAAGGGAGGGAAGGAGGAAGAGAGGGAAGGAGGGAGAGACGGAGGGATGGAGAGATGAGCGGACACACAGACGAAAGGAAGGACGGACGGAGGTCAGAGGGAGGTCCAAAGGTATCTTAGGTTTCTTGTGTTTTATTTTTCCTGGAAATGTATCTTTGTGTCTTGGGGCAGGTTAAGTGATCCAGTAAGACAGCCTCTGGGTCTGATGCCTGAACCCGACGTCCACAGGGAAGCATGGTCTTGGACCCCATCTGTGCCTTTTGGGTCTGTCCATCGTGAAGGGTTGAGCCTCAGGAGGGCAGGTCCCCTGGCACTGAGCTAAAGACGTGTACAGCAAGAAAATGAGTTACTGGCTCAGCAAGTGTGTCAGGATACTGGAAGCCTGCCACATCTCCCTTCTACCTCCACAAGCTCTAGAGGAAGTCCCTCGGGGACCAACTGGAAACAAGCAGAAATGGAACTGTTGTATATTGACAAAACACATTGACACGTTACAAAGTTGCAAAGCCACCAAAGTGTCTTGGGTGAGATTCCCATGAAACTGATTCTGAGGGAACTATGCAGTCGGAGGCCCGGGGGCGGGTCTGTGGGCAGAGTCAGGAGACCTGGGGGCGGGTCTGTGGGCAGAGTCAGGAGGCCTGGGGGCGTGTCCGTGGGCAGAGTCAGGAAGCCTGGGGGCGTGTCTGTGGGCAGAGTCAGGAGGCCTGGGGGTGTGTCCTTGGGCGGAGTGTTGACCTGACCAAGAGTGGCCTTCAAAGTAGCCATGGCTGCCTGAGGAAGAGCACACAACCTTGAACAAAAGCAAGTTACAAGGCTCGTTTCTAGACCCATGAGCCCTCTGCCGCCACCACTCCTGGAAGCTGGGAGGCTGATTTCCATGGGGGAGCCAGTGTAGGCACCATAACATGGAGTATGCCCATGGGGCAAGTACACAAAAAAGGCCAGGTAGGGTGTTCAGGTGAGGTCACAAGACTTCCGTGTGGGACAGTAATAGGATGACTTTGTCCTTCCCCAGAAGACCCCTGTCGCAAAACACTGCCCTATCTTACTTCTCTTCTCCCTCTGCATCTCTCTGTGTCGTGGGCACCCCTACACACACACACACAGTCATCATTCCTCCTCCTCAGGGCCCAGACAGTGGCCTCTAAATCCGTCTTCTCACATCTCTTCCTGCCCCCTTCCAATCTGTGCGTCATCCCACAAACAGAATGGTCTTTTAAAAATACACAGTTCTGATCATGTGTTTCCTGTCCTTAAATTCCTTTAGTGTCTTCCTACCTATCACATTTAGAATAAAGACCAGTGCACATTCGTATGTCTGTGTGACTATGTATATGCATGTTTTGCATGTGTGTAGGTGGGTTTGCATGTATGTGTGCATGTGTGTACGTGTACGTGTGCATGTGTGTGCATGTATGTGTATATATGTGTGTGTGTATGCATGGATGCAGATGCTCAAGACTGATGTTGGGAATGGTCCTCGATGTCTCTTCTGCCTTAGCCACTGAGGATGGGTCTCTCAATTACACTCAGAGTTCTCCAGCAGGACTTGTTTACCAAGTAGCTCGCTCTAAGGATCCCCTGCATCCACGCCAAGGCTGGGATTATGGGCAGGTGACCACACCCACCTGGAATTGATGTGAGTCCTGGAGATCGGAAGTCTGGTCCTCACACTTACCCAGCAAGTACTTGAGCCACTGAGCCATCTCCCAGCTCCGTGCTAGGCTTTGAGACAGGGCCTTTCACTGAACCCTGAGTTTATTAATTCAGCTAGTAAACTGGCTGGCTGGTGTGTTCTAGGGATCTGCCTGTCTTCATTCCCCTCTCCTGCCCTGGTTCTTACATTGATGTTGAGGATCCAAACTCTAGCCCTCACTTGTGTGTCATTGACTTTATAGACTGAGCCATCCCTTCAGCACTATGGAGCAAGCTGGTAACCTGGTCTGTGAGTCTTTACAAGGCTCTCCGAGGCCCCAGACTGCTCTCGCCCCTGGCTACTCCTGTCTTGCTGGACCCCAACAGCCTCTAGCTGCTGTTGCACATTATGGCCAACTTAACCAGCTCTCACGTGGTTCTATGGCCACTGTACAAGTCTCCAGTGATGTTCTGTGACAGACAGTCCAGAGCACTTTCTCTTAAACCATGTAGCATGGGACAATGCATACAAACTCCTATACTCAGTTCCTGATCTGTGGTGTGGATGGGATCAGATTACCTGAAACTATGGGAGCCTGGGAGACCAGCCACGCTGGAACACATAGTTCTGGGCGTTTTCAGAAACACCAGCAATGGCACAACTAATCTTCAGGCCTCAGCCCGACACCTTCTCCAAGGGGCTTCCTGGGAGCCAAACCAGTCTTTCTAAGTGCTCCCACAGCTTCCTGTCCCTTGCTGTCACAGCAAATCAAAACACGATCTGTCTGTCCTCAGATTCGTCACAGCAGAAATCTGCCTATTTACTCACCACAGCCCCAGGGCCCAGCCTAGTTTCTCAGAATAAGTGTTCTTTTATTCTGGGACAGTTGGGAGGGTGTGGATACAGGATAGAGCACGTGCATTCTGTCACTGTATTTGGAGATGGAAGCAGAGAGCAAGAGGAGGCACCCGAAATATGTCCTAGGAAGATCTAGCGGCTGATGAGCAATGTATGAATGGTCCCCTTCCACCTCCCCAGGCTTATTGTGATACATTCTGCATGGATGTGATATGACATTTTCTCTTCTGCAATTCAGTGGCACAGCATATCCATTAAAAGCCAATTTTCCACTGTGTTTGGGCCAGTAAAAGAGCACAGTGATGCTCTTGAAAGATCTTGTGTTATGAATTTAAAGGACCAAATTCAAGCCCTTTATTGTCACGGAGTCTCTACGTCACCTTGCACTATAACTTGGACCAAAATCTATACTTGACTCATTTGCAAAATGAGACTTTGAGATGTGTGACTAAATCTTGGAAAGCCATGTCAAGCCTATCTGTGTATCTTGTTAATTCAGGTCTAGGCCACATAGGATGGCATTCTTGGGTGACATATCCTAGAGAGAGCCACAAAGGACACCTCTCACACGGTGGGCCTTAGGCCACAGAGACAGGAAGCTTTATGATGGCAGGTAAGATGTGGGGGCTCAGTGCCAGGCAGGGCCACACAATAGATGATTGTGGGAGTAGAGTTACCATGGACCTGGGGAAGGAGCTGGGCTGCGGGGATGGAGCAGAGAGAGGCCGAGATGGAGAAGAGTTACCCACTGGCTCCATCTCTGAGATGTCATCTTGGTTGTAATCTCTGCAATTAGGAACTTGAAAATCCCCCATCTTCTTTCCTTAGGTGAAGTTCAGGCTCTTTCTATCCCTGTAGCCAAATGAGCCATCTCCTCATACCAGATGCCAACTGAGCAAACCCCTCGCCAGTCAGAGGGCTCCACACACAACAGCTTCATGTGTTTCAGAGACTTCTGTCTTCACCCATCTGCACTAGTCAGAATTTCATCACAATAAGGAAATGTCTGAGACAACCCACTCACAGAGAGAAAGGCTTATCTGGGTTAGTAGTTCTTCAAGCTTTAGTCCATGGTTGACTATCTCTGCCACCTTGGGCCTGGGGTGAAGGAGTACATCGTGGTGGGAGTTCAGGGCAGAGGAAAATGCTCGTCCCACAGCTGGGAAGCAAAACAACAAACAAACAAACAAACAAACAAACAGAAAACCAAGAGGAAGGAGCTGGCATCTCAGTATCCTTTTCCAGAGTACACTCCCAATGGCCTAAAGACCTCCCATTGGATATTCCGAAGGTTCCATGATCTCACGATGGCACCATATTGAGGACCAAGCTTGTAACATGTGGGCCTTGGGGCCACATAAATTCCAAGCGATAGCAGCACTCTTATTTGAATACACTAGATCAGAGAAAGGGATGCTCCAGAAACGGTTTTTATTATACAAAATGATGAAACTGAGATCCAGTGAGGGATGAGGGACAAGGACTCACTCAAGGGCACTTGGTAAATGAGAAACAGCCGGGATGAAAAGCTCAGCTTGGCCCGTGTCCTAGGGTCTCGGCGGTGCCTTCAGTGGGATCCCCTTCTCCCATGACATCCACACCCTGAGCAAAAGCTGGTACAAAGTCAGCGTGCTCCGTGGAATTCTGCTGTGGGGCAGTCTCAGTTCTTGTGATATGTGCCAAGAAAACAGCCTCAGGGGAGCCATAGCTGCTGGAGGGTGGATGCAGTGTGGCCACAGCATGGAAGGGAAATAAGAAGGCCCCGCCCAGAGGCCCACTCAGCTCCCAGGCAGGCTCAGAATGGTCTTGCAGTCACGGATTTGCCTTTCTGAAGCAAGAAGAGAGACTGTTGGATGGGAGCTGTCTGTAGGGAGCTCTCTTTGAGGCAGATCCTGAATGAGCACGGTGGAGAGTTGAGTGCCCAGAAGAATCATTCTGAAAATCCAAGCGCCGAGAGTGGTTGGGGAGGCAATTCCAAGACCAGCCTTCAAAGACCTTTGCCTTTTCCTAAGTGCAGCACCAGAAGAAAACTGGTTTTAAGACATGATTTTTTTGTACGTCATTCCCATGAGTGCAAAGCCATACATTTTGGAGATATTTGAACTACAAGAAATGTGTCATGTTAGGTTTTGGCCACCTCTGTGGCTACCAAGGCTGGTATAACACGAAGTAAGCTTGTTGCGGAGACAGATGGGGATTGCCTTAAAGTGCTCTCATTAGCCCATTTCTCAGATGACAAACTGGGGCATTGGACTCCAAGGCCCTGAGGCTAATACATGACCATCTTTAGAAACCAGGTCCAGGTAGCATGGCTCCGCCTTTGGGCTGCAGCGAATGCTCTTTTGACTTGCCTGTGGACAAAACTAACTCAGAGAGGGGAGGCTGCGGAGGCCTATAATTTCCTGAGGTTCAAGGTCAAGAGCCTACCTCCATAGCATATTAGCACAGGCTGTGTAAACACTTGCACCTTATCTGCCTTTGCCAAGGGATCTGGGGGAAAAATGTTTTCCCCTTGGTTCTAAAACTAACTTTTGGCTTCCCTGTCTACAGAGACTAGGGCCTTTGAGAAAGCAGGAGGCAGGGAGTCAGAGAACCCAGGAATGAACTGTGGATAAGACTCATGCTTTCTCTGAGCTTTGGTCTCTCCACAATAAAACACAGGCAAATTAGATGGCCTTCCATATCTGTACTCCTCCTCTACTTCCAGGTGATTTTCAAGGGCTCATCTGAATTCCCCCCCCACCAGAGAAGCAGCTGACTTAAGCTTCAGGTGACGCCATTTAGCAGCTGGCACATGGCAGGCCCTCGGTAAATGTCCCAGAGTTAATTTAAGGGCTGCCTCGGGCATCTAGAATTTCTCATCATATCTACATCCATCCCATAATTCCCTAACACTCAATGAGCCATGTGGGCTGTGGTAAACCCTGTGGTTTATGAAAAATATCTCAGAGATCACATCTTGACCAGGGGGCATGAAATCGCTGGGAGGAAGGAGCCCAGAATGTCATTGAGGCTGACAAAGGGAGCGCATAAAATCAAACCAGACCGATTTCACTCATGAATCTAAATGTGAAAATCCCAGACAAGACACTAGCAAATTGGATTCAACAGTATATTAAAAGAATAATTTACCACAGCCAAGTAGGTTTCCCAGAGAAGGCAATGCTGTTTTAATATTAGTAAATCTTTTTATGGAACATGCAAGCGGATCAAATAAGAGCCATCACACGATTATTTCAACAGGAGCAGGAAAACCCACCATGAAGGCTCATCATGGACTCCTAACGGGGCATCGTCTAAGATACTAGGGTAGTGCATGCTGCCAGCTGTGAGGTGTTTTGTTTTGTTTTGTTTAGAGGGAGGATGTCCCATCACCAAATACCTTTCTCATATTTGGGAAATTCCTACTTTATGAAGTATGTGTGTGTGTGTGCGCGCGCGCATGTGTGCGAATGAATAGGAAAAGGTAAGCAGTAGGCAGAGGTCAGAGGTAACCTTGGGTGTCAAGTTCAGAAAGGTCATCCACCTTGGACACAGTGTTTCCCACTCTCCTAAAGCTCACCAGTTAGTTTGGACCGGCTCGCCAGTGAGCTCCAGGGAGCCACCTGATCCCACCTCCTCAGTTCTAGGATTACAAGTGAGTGTCACCACACCCAGAATCTTTATATGAGCGTTAGGGAATCAAATTCAGGTCTTACTCCTAGAAGGAAAGTATATCGTTGACTGAGCAGGTCTCCCCAGCCGACATTCTGAATTTGGATGGTGGCAGAACTGCCTTCTTCCATAGAGATGGAGAAAATGCCACATTCTTACTGTTCTGGGCACTGGCCCCTCCCTAATAGCAGCAGTGGGTTATCTGGCAGAGTATCCAGCCTGTGTTCAGATGGTGGAACGAAGAAGCCAGGCAACAGAGCCTATGCATATGTGTTGGGGTGAGGTCCCAGTAAAGATAGCTACATCAGCTTCCTTGATCCCAGTGAAGAAGCAGGAGGACCACATCCGAACTGCAGGGTTCAGCATCCTTGATCTTTCGGACTGTAGTCATTCAAAGACGGCAGCGGCTATCCAGAGAGGGTGACAGCCGTGTCGCCATACAGAGTTATGGTCTGGAGCCAGCTGTCCATGCTTCCCTCGTCCCTGGCTCTGGGACATCCAGACCCCTGCTCATGAAATTTTTTTTCTGTTTAAATCAGTCAGATGCTGTTTCTATTGCTGGCACCTAAGAAATCTTAGCTATCAAAGTCAGTTTCCTTAACACGGTGGAGAATATGTCATATTTTTCAAATCTGTGGCCAAGTCTTAGTGTTATTTTTACTAAGACAGGAGTGGCCAAGTCCTGCCTGATCGTCATAGCATGACTGATGTAGTCATACATGCATCCCTCTCTCTTCTTAAAGCCATATGGGTTTAATCAGGTCCTATTGCCCCACAGTGGGACATGCACCTTTTAGACTATAATTGCATGAGGCAGTTATATAATTTTATATACATTTACTTAAGAAACCCCAACATTCAATTATAAACTATCTCTATCACCCCCAAAGGCCCACCAGATTTCTTTAGATTAACCCCATCTCAGCTCTGGAAACCATTGATCTAATTTCTGTTCCTATAATTTTGCCTCCCCCAGGATGTGCACAGAAAAAAGCACACGGTAGAAGCATTAAACCACCTGCACACTGCTTCTTTAACTTAGATGAGATCCCCCATACTCTTGTACATGTAGCATTCAAGTGTGTCGTACACCCCAAATCTGTTGGCTTCGTTCTTTTAGATATTTCAATTGTTTTCAGCTTGGGACTATTATAAATAAAGTTTCTATAAACATTTGTGGATAGGTTTACGGAAACAGTTTTTTGTTTTTGTTTGTTTTGTTTTGTTTTCTTGGGTAAATATTTAAAGGTAGGAGCGCTGAGTCACATTAAGCAAATATTTAACTTTAAAAGCAGCTGACTAGTTTGCCCGCAAAGTAACTATGCTGGCGGTTTTCTCCACAGCACTGTGGGAGGCGCGGCCTTTCCGCCTCCTTCCAGTACTTGGCAATACCTGGATTTTAATTTTACCTGCCGAGCGGATGTGTAGTGGTTTGGATTATATTGCAATCCTTTCTGAGTAAGATGTCTATTTAAACTGTCCACCTTCTTACTGTGCTGATGTTTTTATTGAGCTGCACGGATTCTTCTTATGTTCTCAGGACAAGTTCTCGGTCAGAGTCCAGTCACAGAGGTGCTTCCTCCTGCTCCGTGACAAACTTCTCCATTTGCTGAGAACTGTCTCTCAAAATGTAAAAGCTTCGTTTTGAAAAAATCCAATTTGTCATGTTTTTCTTGGTGTGATTCATATTTCTTAGTCCAACCCAGGAAATCGTTGCCTAAATCTAGAATGCAGATTTTTTTTCTTGTTATACTCTCACTTCTGGTCTGGTAGTTTTCAGCTCTTATCTTTGATTCCTTCTGGGATAAATTTTCTTTATAGTGTGAGAAGAGGGTTGATATTCATTTTTTTGCACAGGAATGTAAAAATCTTAGAATATGCTATTATATTTAGCATTGCCCTGCCTGGCATAATGAGATTCAAAGTACACGAGAGAGGTGTAGTTACTGGAAAGGAGGAGAACAGTCACCATATGTGTGTGCCAATGTGAGTTCATACCTAGAAATTCCAAAAGCTCACTGAGAGCACCTACAATGAATAAGAACTCAATAAAATCATCTGTCACAAAATAAACATGTAAAAATCAATAACTTTTCTAAATAACAGCAATCATTTAAAGGACGAGTAAAAGGAAAGAGTCCTGTATACAGAGTAAAAGACAAGAAGGCCTATAGAGAACCTTAGTTCATGGCCTTAGAAGAAAACACAAAACTGTCTACTGGGGACACAATAGAAGATAGCTAAATATAGCTGTGTCAGTATCTTAGACAGAAGAGCTCAATAGAAGAAAGATGCTAATTTTTCTAAGGAAAGTTACAATAGTGAAGTCTGGGGGTAGAATATATCAATTTTTAAAAGCCATTTGAAGAAATGAATAGTTAAGAACAGATGATAAGAACATGTTATCATGGTGGCTCAGTCCAGTGAAGGGTCTTCCACATGAGGATGGGGATCTCAGTTTGGTCCCCAGCACCGGGGGATGCCAGTGCTGGGGGCAGAAGAAGAAGGATCCTTTGGACTCGCTAGCTTGTCAATCTGATCAACAGAAGCTCCACTTTCAGTGAGAGATTCTGCCTCAAAAAAAAAGTAGAAAGTGGTAGAGAAAGACACATGACTTTGACCTCTGTCTTCCGCATGCACACATGTGTATACACCACACACATGTGGGGAGGAGAGAAAGGGGAGCGGAGGGAGGGAGACAATGTCAAAGGATGGGAATGTGAGCTGCCCCCGTCGCACAGGATAAAGGTATCACAATTAAGATTTTGTACTTAAAGACTCAAAATTAAACTGAAGTATCAGTACGCTAGAATGGGCAAGTCTGTCCGAAACAGCGCTCAAGGCATAACTGACATCGTAGTTACCTAGGATCAGGGTAGGGTGCAGTTGTGGAGGGAAGCAGTGGAGTAGTTCACAAGGAGATGTTCATGGGGGCATTTTTCTGAGGTCCTAAGTCATCCTCACTAGAAGCGCCCTTCAGACGCCAAGGCAGTCTGGTGGAATACGTGCCGAGGAGGCAAGCACACCCAGAGGGCAAGCACACCCAGAGGGCAAGCACACCCAGAGGGCAAGCACACCCAGAGGGCAAGCACACCCAGCCACCCTCTACCGACGCAGCATCATGCCTATTCTAAAAGCTCATGCTTAGTTATATAGATGAAGAGATAGATAGATAGATAGATAGATAGATAGATAGATAGATAGATAGATAGATAGATAGATAGATAGACAGACAGATATAGGTAGGTAGGTAGATACAGATATAGATGAAGTTCTATAGAGGAGTTTTGATGATAATCTGAGAGGCAGTATATTGGTGCCTGTGGTAGTTTCAGTGAGAAACGATCTCCACAGGCTCGTGTATTTGAATACTTGGTCCCCAGTTGGTGGTGTTTTTTAGAGAGATTATGAAACCCTTAGGAGGGACAGCCTTGGTGAAGGAAGTACATCACTATGGGCAGGCTTTGAAGGTTAATAGCCCCTGTCTCTGCGCTTCCTATGTGAGGATAAAAATGTGATCCATTACCTTCCCTCTCCTGTCACCAAGCCATGTCTTCCCTGTCATTAAGGACTCTATCCCTCTGGAACCGTAAGCCTCAACTTGCTTCTGGTCATGGTGTTTTCATCACAGCAACAGAAAATTAACTCACCCAGTGACTGGCACATTCTACAAGAGACAAGCCACATTTTCCAAACACATGCAGCATGCTCTGGATACACTTGCTAACAGCCCGGTGGCCAGAGCAGGTAACTACCACCAAGGTGGTGCACATCTGCTCTGCAGACAGAGTGTGAATCTTAACAATCACAGACCTGGCAGCAGAACAAGATACCAATGGATAGAAAGGGAAAGAAAAGAGACGTTCTAGAATTTGGATGTGAACTGCTGGCAGGTGTAGTGTGCTAACTGGACAATGATCAGGTTTGCAGAGTAAAACCCAAGTTTCCTTCTGGGGTCGATAAACACAGCACCTAAAGGGGGCTCTGGGACAGGCAATTTGTTATGAGTCTCCACTCAAGAGGAGAGGCGCATGTAGAAAGGAGCACAGGCGTTGCTGCCATTAGCTTTTGCAGTGTGGGTTTACTTGACGTTACCTGAAACAGAGAGTAACTGCAGTAAGGAACTGTCTACCCGTGGAGCTCTGTGCGTTTCAGTGTTTAGCTAACAGGTCAGAGCAAATGACTCAATAGCAATATTGCCAGAGAGGATGTGATGTCACAGGGACCAGACCTGGACTCTCTAGGGGAGGAAGAAGACCTACACTGGGAATAATGATGCCAGGAGTCTCCTAAGAGGAGAAAAGAGGTGGAAGCTGTCGGTGACCTGAACAAGATCTGTGGAGGGGCCAGCACTAGGAAGCACGGTGCTAAGTGCTGGAGACAGTAACGAGAACAAGATGCATTTCTCGCCCTTCAGGAAATTACAGCCCAGTGGGGGAGGCAGACATGTGAACGAATCATTCCAATGCAGTGTGATAAATCTCATAATAGAACATTTTCCTAAATGTGTTCCACGTAATGCTGTTTGGGGGGGGGGGGATGTTAATCCTATCTTAGAAACCAAACTGCTCCAAGCAAATGAAGTTGGGAATGGCTGCAGGCTAGACCTTTATCTCAGGAGCTTCTCAGGACATGCTAATATTTGAGAAGTTCTAAGAAAAGAAACCTGACTAACTTTGATTCTTAATTAACACACACAAAAATTGAAACCCTATATGAGCAGGAGAAGATTTTATATTGTGGCATCTCTGTTCACTTCCTTTTGATGAGAACCTTTGTTTTAACCTCAGTTGGGGGAGCCCTGTAAGAATTTATGAATGAGTCAAGAGGTCCCTGGGGGCAGTGCAGTGTCCCTGCTTGGAGAAATCAGAAGTATTACATGGTAGGAGGAGATGCTGATAGAATGGGCAGCCTGCCTGGGCCCACCCCACTCCGGGTAAGAAGCCCAGGATTTTGAGGATTCCAGAAAAAAAAGAAAAAACAATATCCCAAGGGACTGTAGATGGCCTATAATGGCCAGGTTTTGGGTGAACTTTAGCCACAAACAATCATGCATTTGAACATTGCCTAGTTCAGAATAGACGGAATAGAATAAGCCCTTCATGTCCGCTTATTTTGCATTCACAGATGTTATCCATGATGCACTGAGAATTCTATTTTAAAGAAAATCATACTGAGCATGTGCAGACTTCTCCAAAAAGTAATTATGACAACTGCTAACATATCGTTTGCATTGTGTTCAATATTGTAAGTAATCTAGAGATGGTTTAAGCACACAGGAAGAGAGCTCAGTACCATGGTGCATGCCAACAATGTCAGTCCTCGGGAGCCTGGGGCAGCAGTAACAAGAGTCCCAGGCCAATCCAGGCTACATAGTAAGACCCCGTCTCAAAATTATCAGGTAAACAAGAAGTGCAGGAAGATATGTATGGGTCATGTGTAAATATTCTATCTCCAATATTTGAGAACTTCTTGACCTTTAATCTCTTCAGGTAGTTCTGGAATTAATCCTCCGAGGAATGCCTGCGCCAGGAGCCAGGAAGAGAGACAGAGGAAGAAAAGAACTCTCCACAAATCCAGGATGCAGGATGTTGACCAAGTCTATGTTTCTGCCTCTGAGTGGTGAGCATCACAATCCTTTTGTCAAGAGGAGGAGGGGTGACCCTGGGAGAAGTAGGAAGCTGAGAAAGCAGTGGAACACAACCAATAAGAAAGCAGACAGTGAGGGGTGGGTATGCTGGATCTGCAAACACAAGGGCCTGAGTTTGAATCTCCAACACCCACATAAAGCCCAAGCATGGCTATATCTCCATTAAGGTGGGTGGGGTGCAGACAAATTCCAAGCACTCACTGGCTGGCCAACCCAAAACTATGAACTTCCAGTTCAGGGAGAGCTGCGGTTTCAAGGCAATAAGATGGAAGGCAAATGAGAAAGACAGTCCGCCACAGACTCCCTGTTCTGGCCTCCACTGGGTATGCGCTTATACACTCAGGCCCCTGCCTAACACAAACGTACCTATACACACGAAAGAAAGAAAGAAAGAAAGAAAGAAAGAAAGAAAGAAAGAAAGAAAGAAAGAAAGAAAGAAAGAAAGAAAGAAAGAAAGAAAGAAAGCAGAAGGGGAGCTACTAGAAGGGGAAAGCCAGTGGGCTGTGAAGGGTTCCAGGGAAGGACAGAGGAGGGAAACTGAATGAGAACACGGTATAATGGCAATGTATAAAATGCCATGATAGAACAAACAGTACCTTCCATACTAACTTAACAATTTCATGTGAAAAGGAATCCCTTTGCTACCATCCCTCAGAACAGAGAGAGAAGATGTAGCAGGGTTTTTTTTCTAAAGTACTTTCATTGCCAGAATGTCTGTGGTGGCAGAATCCATAAAAGTTGTAGGACTGTTTAACGCTCAAGGCTACAGGGTGCTCTGAAAAACAAATAAAATAAAGATTAATAGAACTGGAAAGCTGCACCATCCACCTTGAGACGTCCCAGGGCTGAGATGAACCATCCAAGCCTGCCCAGTCTCCAGTACCAGAGCTGAAACTAGCCCTGCCACTGAGCCAGCCGCCCTGGCCTCTCTACGGCTAGTCTTGTGAAGACCAATAGGTTGTTTGTCTATGTTCCAGGTGCCTTGTGTCACCAGGAGTCAAAAAAAAGGAAAAATCAGTCCCTTCATAGAAACAGCCATGGGACGCTACAGAAATTTCCAGTGGGGAGACCCGAGGACAAACTTGGTCTCGCCATGGCATGTGTCCTGCATCTTGTGTCTCAGGATGGTTCTGGCTACCTCAGGACCCCCGGGCGACCCTGTATCAGAGGACATTCCCAGGACAACTGTTCTCACTTTACATGGAGCATGGCTGAGAGGTCTGGTTCCTTGTTAATTTGGCAATTTCCCCAGAGGTGGAAAAATTAGGTGAAATTAAATCACCAGCTGGCTTCGCAGCAGGATCCAGTCTTCTTCAATTTTTCCTTGACAAGAAAGGCGCTGGGGGCAGCAGAGACCCCATTAATACTTTGTTGTACAAAATCCACGCTGCTGAACAAAATCAATCCATTAATTCATAGCCCAGGGATTCCCAGGCACTTCCTCTCGGGCGGGAAGGGAGCAGCTAGAGAATGAGACCACGGGGTTCTCTCTTATACTTGCTAATGGGAAGCAAGAGGAACCCCTACCTGCCGAAACAGTTATAGCCGTGAGAATCCTGCCAGGAAGCTGGGAGGTGAAGTCACAGGGTCAGAGACGATGACAAGTGCAGACCTGGCCAGTACAGCAGCTGGGGGTGGGTGCAGACAGCGTAAGACTCTCTAGTAAGAAATGATTCTGAAGCATGGGCCCATCACATCGGAGCCCCAGCCGGGGTCAAGAAGTAAAGCGGGTGCAGCTTTATTCCCAGGGCTGGACACAGAGTTCAAGATGATAGGCCAGAGTTCAGCACAAGGAAATGGAGGTGGCGGGCTAGACTGGCGAGGTGTGATAACATTATGAGTTAAAACAGCAAAGTAGGTAGTGGTAAAAGTGGAGATGATGGTGGTGGTGGAGGAGGAGGTGGTGCTGATGGTGGTGGTGGTGGTAGTGATGGTGGAGGAGGAGGTGGTGCTGATGGTGGTGGTGGTGGTAGTGATGGTGGAGGAGGAGGTGGTGCTGATGGTGGTGGTGGTGGTAGTGATGGTGGAGGAGGAGGTGGTAGTGGTGGTGGTGCTGATGGTGGTGGTGGATATGACAGTGGTGGAGGAGGAGGTGGTAGTGGTGGTGGTGAAGTTGGCAGCGCAGGCAGCGGTGGTGGTGAAGGTGGCAACAGTGGTTATTTTTGTCAGTGACTCACCCCTAGAAGAGTGTCAAGAAACCCCCTGTTCTCGTGAGATTTAGAGAAAAATATTGCACAGGCACACTTATTTTCCTTGTAATTGTTCCGTGAACCAAACTCTATGACAACAATTTGTAGCCATTTCAGATCCTCCACAGCCCACATTGGAAAGGGAAGAGCACCACAACACGGAGAAGAAGCACCACGGCAGCACTGGGAGGCCGCAAGGGGAAGAGTCCCAGCATTGGGAGACTGCAGGGGGACATGACATAGTGTCGGGAGGCTGCATGGAGACGTGGCCCAGGGTCTGGAGGCCGCACGGGGATGAGGCCCAGCATCGTCCACACATGGGGATGTGACTTACCCAATCCACTGCCCCTCTAACTTGGCAAAGACTTCTTTGTTTCTTAATTCCAAAGGTTCTGTAGGTCATTGTTTCAAAGGCTCAAGGAAAAAGGATATTCCACAACATCCCACCAGCTGTGGGTCTCTTGGTGATGTGTTCAGGGCTTCAGAAAACAATAGGCTGCATCCTTGGGTCTTATCTGACACACCAAGCAGTCAAGAAACAAACAAACAAACAAAAGGCCGCAGTGGGATGAAATGAGCTACATGGGAAGTTTCTGGAGAGGACACTGAAGGCAAGCTTATTCCTACCAGGATTGGAGCTCGTGGGGCAGGCACTGGGTTGGACTGAGCCGTCCCCTCAGCCTCTGAAACGCTTTCTCTCATCTGTTCTTCCCTGCTTGAGTCTCCAGATCACTCTTAAAGCATTTGTTATGCTCTACCCCCAAACCTACATGTTACCAATTCACCTGGGGAAACCAACACCTCCGCTCTACCGAATTCTAAGAGAGCAATGCATCTGCACTTGGTTAGCTTCCGTGGAGTCCTCAGTGGAAAGTTTTGGGTCTTGTTCCATAGGCCTTCAACTGAATTATTTAAAGGTACCTCTTTGCTGCTGCTGGGATCCTGGCCTGTGCCCACTGTGTGACTAAGTAAAATAAAAGACACTGTACTTATCAGACAGGAGGCTGTGTGCATGCGTGACTGGCAAGTCCTGTCAGGACATTCCATAAGGTCTCCCTCCTAAGCACCCACCCTTGGTGTTGTGGCCTAGACCCCAATAAAATCTCATCCAGCACTTTACAGCCTATGCGTTTTATCACAGGTAGAATGGGTTGAGCTGGGAGCACAAGAAACACACCCTGCTGGCTAGGAGCCTTTCATAAATGTTCTGCAAGCAGAGAATGCTGAGACCATGAGGGACTGCAGAAGGGGAGAGAGGGCAGAGAGCTGACACTGTGAAAAACAGACAGTTGTGAAAAGCTATGGGGCCAAGATGCTGGGAGAGTCCCAGAAAGCCACTGGAGTTCCTAGCTCTGACTGCCAAGGAGCTATGGTACTAAGAGCCAAGGGTCCCAACAGCCTGAGCTCAGAGCCGGGCCATTAGCTTCTGAATGCTGGGCCCTGGGCACTTAAAGTCTAGAGCTGTCAGCATCCTGCTCCACAGATGCTTGCTTAGTCATGTTCACGCAGTCAAAAAACAGAAACAACCTACGTGACCTACAGCTGATGAATGGCTGAAGGAAACGCCGTGCAAACACGCTATCAAGTACTAGTCAGCTGGAATTACAAACGAAATCACCAACTTTTCAGGTAAATGGATGGAACTTGGAAAGATCAGATTGAGTGAACCCAGACCCAGAAAGACCAATAAATGTCACATGTTCTCTCTCATTGGAGGCTCTTAGCTCCAAATCTCCGTATATATCTTGGGGTAACTGCAGAAAGGAGGAGAGTGAAGAGTGACATTGCTGGGGTAGGAAGGCTGGGGAGCACCAGAGAGGGAAATTAGCAGGATGCAGGTGATCTGATCAAGAAAACGGGAAGGGGAAGATGCATGAAGTAACCCAGTTTGAAGATTACTTGACAAGGCTTAGCCATTTGCCTTGGCATTTTGTTGTTCTTTTTTTATTGTATTTATTACTACAGCTGCATTTTGATATTTATGGTTTTCCAAACAGCTGAATTTCCAACACAAGACTCTATGGACATAAGCTGTTGCTTTTCTGTGGCAATTGTCAAAAATACTGTGTGTGTGTGTGTGTGTCTGTCTGTCTGTCTGTCTGTGTGTGTGTCTGTCTCTGTGTCACGGCACCAGAGAAAGCTATCAGGAGTCCTACTCTTCACTCTTTGCTTTTATTTCCTTAAGATAGAGTCTTTCACTAAAGCCACAGCTAGACTGGAGGCCAGCAGGCCCCAGAGATCCTCTTGTCTACAGATCTGGGATGACAGGTGTGCATGTGGCCACACCAGGCTTCTATTGAGGATGCAGACAATCTGAACTCAAGCCTTCATGCTTGCGTAGCAAGTGTCCATCTTCCCAGCCCAGCTAAGGATTTTCTGTCTGTTTTTAAGATGGTCTAATGTTTTTCAGGTTGGCCTAAAACTTCTTTTGTAGCAGGGGATGACCTCAAACTTCTGATACTCCTGCTTCCAGCTCCCTAATGCTGGGATTATAGGTGTGCACCCTCACACCCAGTTAATGCAGTAATAGAGATCAAGCAGGGCTTTGTTTATGCTAAGCAAGCCTTCTACAGATGAATGGCATCAGAGACCTCCCCCCATTTCCTTTTCTTCCTCCAAATCCAGTAAAAAGATTTATTATTGTTGTTTTGCTCATTGTAAAAATTTACTTGCAATGATTTGTCTCTTAAAATAATTACATTGGCCTTCTTAGCTTGAATCCTTGCTCAGCTCCCCAGTCTTTACCACTAAAACTAAGACTTTCACAAAGTGCTATAATTTAAGAGACCGGGGTCCCGCAAGCAGTTGATGGGAGCAGTCACTGCCTACAGCCAAACATTAGGTGGAGAGAGCCCAAATTGGAAATTTCCACTGGGTCCCTTCCCTTGGAGCTCTGGAACCCCGTGGAAGAGGAGCCAAAGACACCAGGAGAACACAGCCCACAGAACAAGCTAAACTGGACTCATAGGCACTCACAGAGATTGAAGTGGCAATCATGGAGCTTGCATGGGTCTGCGTTAGGTCCTATGCTTATGTGTGATGGTTGTTAGCTTGGTGTTCTTGTAGGACTCCTAACAGCGGAAGTGGGGGTGTCTCTGACTTTTTCATCTGCTCTTGGAGCCCTCTTCCTCCTGCTTGGTTGCCTCTTCCCAACCTTGATACGCAGGTTTGTGCCTAGTCTTGGTGTATCTTGTTACCTTATGTTCAGTTGGTATGGATGGGAGGCCTATTCTTTTCTAAAGGAAAACAGAAGAAATGGATCTTGGTGAGAGAGAGGTGGGGAAGGGACTGGGAGGAGTCTAGGGAGGGGAACTGCAGTTAGGATGTATTGAAAACAAAAAAATAGATTAAAAATAAATAAATAAAATTTCAAAAAAAAAAAAAGAAAGAAAAAGAAAGAAAGATGCCAGAAACAAGGAAAAGATAAAGGCAATCCCTCTCTTCCCGACCTGAGACACCATCTGCTCCCGGCCACAAATGTCAGCGGTGCTGCTTCTTCGCCACAGCCTGTCCACACTTTGCCATTAGCTCCCCTTGTTTGGGGGCCTTCAGGCTTGGACTGAAATCATGTCACAGACTCTTGGCTTTGCAGATGGCAGACATAACACTTCTTGGACAATGTAATACTGTGAGCCAATCATTAAAAATATTTGTATTTATCATCTTTCTTTTGTATATTTGCTTGTCTATCTAACTTTTTATCTATATACATATCACCTTTCTGTCTATCTACTTGTTTATCTGTCTTTCTATCTATCCATCTATCTGTTATTGCTTCTGTTTTCCTGGGTAGCCTTATCTAACATATTTACAAATTAAAAAATAAGGCAAACTTCATTTTTAACTTTAAAAACATTTGAAGTGCATTAGTTTAAATATTGTTTGAAAGGACTATACACACACATCTTTTTAGTAAATATTAAGTGATTGAACTGCATATATCTAAACAATAAACATTTAATTACATATAAGTGTATGTATGTTGTTTTAGTTTCAAGGGCAAAGTTGATCTGTCATGGCCCATTTTATCATAAAAAAAACATACTATTCAGTCCCTATAGATGTTTTGGGGGATAAGGTCATGACCAGTTTTTCTTTGTTCAATCATGAAAGACAGAGAGGGTGGGGACACGGCTCAGTGGTTAAAGCACTTGCCGTATAAGCAAAAGAACAGTTCTGATCTGCAGAATGCTGTGGGTGAACTGAGTCCCCTGTTAATTCAAGCCATAGAAAGTCGAAACAAAGGCTCCCCCAAGCAAGCTGCCTAGGGAAACTAGCCCTATCTGTGAGCTCTGGGTTTGTTGGAGAACCTTTGCCTCGGTGAAAAAGGTGGAAAAGCAATGGAGAAAAATTCAACATCAACCCCGAGCGTCCACACATACTCCTCGCACATGCGAGTGTGTGAACCTGCACACACAAATGCTCCCGCACAGATATGAACACTCATGTACACCTATGCACAATACAGACATACACACCTGCAAAGAAGAGAAACTAAATAATCTTAAAGAAAATGACAGCTATCTCTGCAGCATGAGCCCTCCTCCAGTGATGTCTGAAGGCCTTACGGTGCCGTGCTCTCCTGTGACGATCCCATTGGGCCCCAGGCTCTGGAGAGAGCAGTAAAATGCCTACAGTGGGTTTGACAGGTACCTCAGCACACCAGCATAAAAGGAGATAGAGCTGGGCTCTCTGGGTGTCTCTGTCTCTATGAAGAACACCTTTTCAACCTTTGTTTGATGTATCTATCTGCCAACACTGTCTTGGAGCAAGGGGAGTAAATTCCTGCGCTATGACAGTACCTGAGATGATGTGGGAAAGTCCAGTGTTGCCAACTCACGTGAACCCAAAGGCTCTGGCCTTTCAGCTGAGGTTAGACTTGTGATGTGACCACTCTTCTAAATTTGGAATGGTGTCGCAAAAGTAGGTCCCAGCAGTGTGACCTGGACATAGCATCTCATATCGTACAAGATTGGCAAGTTTCCCAGTCTCCTTCAGAGCTAAAACTAAAATAAGCAACATGCTTCAATTTCTAGCCATCCAACGTCTGTACCGTGACCTTATTATATTCTCTCAGTCAAGTCTCTTTTCATACCTAGTCTCTTCCTGATTCTCACAGCTAGAGTGGGATATCAGACCTATCTACCCTGGGGAAGGGAGTTGGGGAATTCCCAACATTCACGTTTTTCAGAGTTCAGGAGGTTAGAGCAGCGATCACGGGACAGGGCTTCTCTGAGGGATGAAAACCAAATCAGTGACTGGAAATGGCACACGGGCATTAATGCTGACCATATTCTTCCAGAAGCACCTCTGAAGTGATAATGGTGTGGTATTGCACAGGGGGAGGAACTTAAGTGCAATGCATAGCCAAACAAGACCGAGACGATCCTATGGGGATTATGTGGTCTCAAAGTGGTGCAAGGACCAGGGCCCTTGCATTCCTTGCATTGACCTGACACCAGATGCACAGGCCCAGGGTGGATCTAGATGCACAGGCCCTGGATGGATCTAGATGCAGAGGCCCGGGATGGATCTAGGTGCACAACCCCGGGATGGGTCTAGATGCGCAGGCCCAGGATGGGTCTAGATGCACATGCCTGAAGTGGATCTAGATGCACAGCTCCAGGATGAATGTAAATGCAGAGGCCTGGGTTGGATCTAGATGCACAGCCCCGGGATGGATCTAGATGCACAGGCCCAGGATGGATCTAGAGGTCTTTGAGGTCCTGTCTGTCCAGCTCCATCCCACAGTTCTCCACTTCCCCTCGGAGATAGTCACTCTTTCTTGACAGCTCTCCCTCTCTACTGGTAACTCTTTGATCTAGCTCTTGCAGCTTGGCAGCTTCTGTAGCCTGGCAGAGGAAGTCTGCCTACTCTAGACAGGTGTGTCCAGCCTTGACAGTGAATTGCAGGGCTAATCTAGCCTATAAAAAAACACCCAGGCTGCCTCCTGAGTGGGACAGGTATCCCAGACGCTTTAACAGGACTAGAGTTGGGAGTCCTTTGGGTGTAAAAGTCAAGTACACTGTTGTAGACTCTACGCTCAACAGAATGAAGCTATGGCCTTTCTTAGAAGCTGGTTGGGGTAAGCTGTCCTTTCTCTGTTTAAAGAAGTGGATAGTGAGCCGGGAGGTGGTGGCGCACGCCTTTAATCCCAGCACTTGGGAGGCAGAGGCAGGTGAATCTCTGTGAGTTCGAGACCAGCCTGGTCTACAAGAGCTAGTTCCAGGACGGGCTCCAAAGCCACAGAGAAACCCTGTCTCGAAAAACCAACAACAACAAAAAATGTGGATAGTGTAGCACTACAGGAGAGAAAGAAATCTCCCTGTGAAAAATACCAGTTCCAGGCTGGAGACGGCTCAGTGGTTAACTTCCTAGCACTTTCATTGGGCAGCCTTGAAGAGGGGTTCAGGGTGTGGCAGCATCCTTTGGGATTCATCCTTCCTGGTGTTCTTCCCTTGTCTAATCCCCTCCCCCTGAGTCTGGACTCAAATGAACAGTTTTGAGTAATATCATATTATAACTGTAATATATCACAAAAGTTCTCTGCTTTCATCTCACTGACACTGAAGAAAGCCAGGTGCCTTGTCGGGAGCTATCCCATGGAAAGATGAAAACGGTAGGGAACTGAGGGACCCCTACAGGCAGGTGGTGGGTAGCCTCAGCCGCCCTCTCCCCAGTGGTGAGGAGCTGAACTCCCAACAACTAGGTGGTCTTGGAAGTGGATTCTGCTCAGTTGGGGCAACCAGATGAGTCTGCATCCAATACAGGGGCTTAGGGAGAGGGAGGAAGAGTTAAGAACCCACATACTTTATCTCGACCCCAGAGTTCATCCCGTGAGGTAGATGTCTGCACTTCCATTGTGTAGACCCGAAAAGGCTACAACTTGCCGAATGTCACATAACAAAGGAATGGGAGAGTGGAGATGCACTTCCGAGACTGACAGACACTGATGCTCAGACTTCTGCTTATTGTGGAGAAAGACTGTGTTTGTTTCTATAAATTCTTATATACAGAACTTTGTAGACGGCTGTTCTATTATCAGCAAGCACATTGAGTCAGTTATAAGGAGACTACCACACTGAACCAAACTTCCCCTGGGAGAAGAACTGTTGAGTCGCTGCCTCAGAAATCCTACAGAGTCTACAACACACTCCTGGGGCCAAATACTCCAGACTCGAAATGACCTAATGAGTACTTTTTCAGTGACATAGCTGAAGCTGATGCCATAGGGGCCAAGGCCCACTTTTTAAAACTGATTTTATTGAGCTATACATTTTTCTCTGCTCCCCTCTCTTCCTCTCCCCTCCCCTTCTACCCTCTCCCATGGTCCCCATGCTCCCAATTTATTCAGGAGAGCTTGTCTTTTTCTACTTCCCATGTAGATTAGATCCATCTCTTGTCCATATGCTTCAATGCTGGGGTTCTGGGGGCAGTTGGGGACTCAGCGGGCCTCAGTCCTTCTGGGTTCAACCCAGACACCAGAGTCACCACATCTTATTTTCTCCGTGGAACCCCTGGACCCCAGTTCCTAGCATGGATGTTCTGCTTGACTCCCCCTTCCCTGCCGGCTCAGATGCTCACACCTGTACCTCAACCCTCCCTACCACCCTAGCCCTTGCCTAAGCCTGCACCCTGGCCTGTCTCACAATCCAGTACCCAGTGTACCTGAGTCTCTCCCCGACTGATGCACTGACCCTGGGACAAAGCCAGCCCCATCTGCAGGATACGCTGCTCTACAGATCAGGACAGACTCATTCAGGCTGAAAATGGCGCCTCTCCTAGGGATGGTGTCTGAAGACAGATGGCCTCTAGTGAAAGGAAGCAGCAATACAGAGGCAGGGAGAGCATCGTGGTTCAGATTAAAAGATGGCACACACAAATGAGCATGGCAGAACCAACATCTAGACCAAAGATACTGCCAGCTCCAGTGTGGTAAGAGAAGCTGTCCAGTCCAGCAGGGCATGATGGGAAAATCAGTCTGTCCATGACCGCACACAGAGGTCAGAACATAGATCTTACGGAACTGTTATGGCTCTACACGGTCTAGAGTGAGGACTGTGGGGTGCAGGGAGGAGAGGTGTCTGTCAGCATCGATCCTGAGCTTCTTTCCAAGATCACTGTAGAGAGCTCAGGAAGACCATGGGCTAAGTGAAGCGGCCATCGGAAAAGCTGAATGAAGTGACGGACGAAGGGACAGGCCGAAAATGCTCAGAGCAGCAGTTCCAAGCAAATCTCATTTCAGTTTGGTCTCCCATCTGTGACAATTATAAAAATATAGTTCCCAAATTGCCTGTCGCATCTCAGGAATACGGGCTGCAGGCAGACACCTGCATGTCAGTGAGCGTTTGGAGTGACATTCTGGATTGGGGGAGGGGTTCCTGGAGGGGTGGAGATTGTCAATGAAAGGAGACACGAGAGGCAGAAAGGACTCGGCTGAACTGTCCAGACCTCTCTGGACGTGCTTGACTGGACAGGGTCAGTGACGTACTTGAGGCTCCACATTTGGGCTGGATCTGGAACTCTATTTTCCTAAACCTCTGCTCAGTCCTAGAAGTCTCAAGAGTATGTTGTCAAAGACAGCACAGAATAAAGAGGTCTGTGACGTGGGAGGGGAAATAAGTAAAATAGGTAAAGTCCAGGCAGGAATCCTCTCTAGGAAAAATAACCTAGTAATCTTTCCCGTCATTAACTTAGAGAATGCAAAAGGAACAGAGACCGTCCTGACAGGAAGAAGACATTGGCACCCTCTGAAGTGCATCACTAGGCCATGTTCCAGCAGCTGAGCTAAATTCTAAGCGTATGGACTTTCTGCCTATATATATATATATGCCTTGTGTGTGCCTGGTGTCCAAGGGGCCAGAAGGGTGCATCGATCCCCTGGAACTGGAGTTGAGGGAGAGTTGTGATCCCTTCCGTGGGTACTGGCAGCAGAACCCTGATCCACTGTAAGAGCAGCAAGTGTTCTTAACCACTGAGCAATCGCTCCAGCCCCATTGTCACACCCTCACAGGCGAAGACATAGCAAATGCCTTACCCATTCCAGATGATTGCTCTAAAATGTGGTTCTAACCTTCCGAATGCTGTGTCTCTTTAATACGGTTCCTCATGTTGTGGCGACCCCTGAACCATCATATTATTTTCATTGCTACTTCATAACTGTAATTTTGCAACAGTTAGGAATCAGAATGTAAATGACTGTGTTTTCTTATGGTTTTAGGGTTATCCGACACCCCCAGGGGTCATAATCCATAGGTTGAGAACCACTGCCTTTAAAACCCCTTTGGCCTACTCCTGGGCTCCTTGCTCTCGGATTCCTGCATCTGCTGTCCAGCCTTGACATTTCCTCTGCCTTTTCTGATTGGACATGAAGCCTCCCTCTTGGACCTCTGCTCTCCGCCTGGCCGTGAGCTCTGTATTTCTTCAGCATCCCCTATTGACCTGCTCTATCTCTAAAGATGAGGCTCATAGACCAGCCTGTTCCCAGAGACTCGCAAGTAAAAAACAAAGAAGTTAGGCACTTTGTCTTGAGTCTTGTGATGCTTAGTTCTAGCTATTGATCCGACACAGCCTAGACCTGCCTAAGAAAGGAGTTTCAGTGGATTGCCTAGATCAAGTTGGCATGTCTGGAGGGGTATCTAGGTTGAATTGGTTGATTTGGGGGTGCCACCCCACTGTAAGGAATGCTGTCCTTTTGGCAGAAGTCCTGGACTCTGTGGGATTGGAGAGATCAAACTGAGGCAGGCTAGCAAGCAAGGAAACGATCATGCATGCATCCATTCCTCTCTCCTGGGGACTGTGGGTGTCACGTGACTCGTAGCTTCGGGGGGGGGGGGGTTCTGCCATTTTGCCTTCCCTGCAAAGAACTATGGTCTGCAAGTGTGAGTTAAAACAGGCCCTTTCTCTTTCTCTCCGGGTTCCTTCTTGTCACGGCAACAAACAAAGCTAAGACAAACCTTACCTTCCTACCTGGAGAAAATGAATGACGTGATGTCAATTCTCTTTGCCTGTCCCTTGCGAATTCAGGCCTGTGGAACAAAAATTAATAACCACAGAGTCTGCTTCAGTTAGCAAAATAAGGGGCGGGGGCGCAGGATGATTCCCGGCTGGAAAGGAAAGCTGTTAGCTCCTCATTGTTGTGATGACCAAAAACAACCTAATGGGGGAAGGATTTACTTTGACTCAATTTCAGAGAGTTCAATCCACAGCCATGTGGCTCTGTGTTTCGGGACCTACCATGTGGCAGAATGCCATGGCTGTAGGAATATGTGGCCGAGGTCAGCTGTTCACATCATGGTAAACAGCAGAAAGCAAGCACAAAGGTATCTCCCAAGGACCCACCCCCAGGGAGCCAGTTCCTGCACCTCCTAAATTTCCTACACCGCCCCCCCCCAGATAGTAGCGCCTGCTGGAGCGCATGAGGCTGAGGAAGACAGTTCAGATTCTTATTTTACTACATTGATTTAAGTCCCAGCCTCCTTGCTGCTCCTGCTGTCAGTATGGACTAAACATAAGAGCATGTGTGGATGTGTGTGTACACGTGTGTGTGTGTGTGTGTGTGTAGGTGATCCATGTAGAGAGTAGGGGAGGCAGGTAGCATGAGAAGAGATGATCACACCAGTACTCCCAGTTTCTCAGCTACTCCCACTGTGCTCTTATGGACTGATGACATCATCAAGGAGATGAGGGGCTTTCAGTTGTGGCCTCAGTGTTCCTGTTGGGGTAGGGACAGATGTGCAGAAAAAACAGCAACAATGAGGCTGCGTTGCACAGAAAATGGGTGATTCAGTAAAGGCGGGGATGTTAAACAAACACGCGTCCTCTATGGGAAACTCCTTATTTCTCACGCTCCAGGGACAGAAAGAGATTTCCCAACACCTGGGGAGGTTTGAATAAGAATGCCCCCATAGGCTCATATACTTGAATGCTGAGTCATAGGGAGTGGTACTCCTTGGGAGGGATCAGGAGGTGTGGCTTTGTTGGAATAGGTATGGCCTTGTTGGAGGAAGTGTGTTACTAGAAATGGACTTGGAGATTTCAGAAGTCCAAGGCAAGCCCAGTGACTCCACTCTTTCCACTGCCTGTGGATCCGAATGTAGACCTCTCCTCAGCTGTTTCTCGAGCACCATGTCTGCCTGTCATGATGAACTTAACCTCTGAAACTGTAAGTTAGTCCCAGATAAATGCTTTCTTGTATAAGAGTTTCCATGGCCATGATGTCCCTTCACAACAACAGAACAGTGACCAAGACACCACCTATAGGCACATAGCTCTTTTGTGAATCATACAACCTGGCTACGGCTTGGCCTACATAGAAATCTACTCAAAGGTTCTCTTCCTTCCCACTCAGAAGTGTGACAATAAGTTTGAGAATAAGCCTCAATTCCCAGTATTCCATGAAGGCTAGTTATAGACTCTGTTCCTGTTGTTTGCATAAATAACTTGAGCCACTGTAAACATGCGTATCAGTGTCAAATCTTGGAACCCCGTTACCCTATTAACACAGCAAACCTCTCTACTAGCCTGCAGGTTGGAGTAGGGTCCCTGACTTTTACAGGGACCCTACTATCTTATTGTTTTTCTGCTCATGTAAGACTGTAGCCCACTTTCAAACCTCCTTTGAAATTTGGGGGGAGATACCATGTGTTATCCCTAGCATTTGTATTATGAGCATATCTCTCTGAGCTCCAGGTGAGCCCCTGCATTTCCCATGAGGTCTTCTGGCTTGAGGCTGACCCACAAGTCACTCTCAAGCTCATGTCCAGAGCTCACCCCATGAGCAGAAGCAGGGAGAAAAGCCCACTCTTTGACACTATTTCGCACATTCACCCAGGAGGTCTAAGCTATGTCACTTCCATGCCACCTCTGAAAACAGCCCCTAGAGATGCTGCCCTCCTAGAGTTTGGATACCTTTCCAGCAGGTAGAGATGCGCCAGACAGCAACCAGCTCTCTCCATCACTAATAGCATCAACCTTGTTTATTTGCTTGTGTGTGTGTGTGCGCGCGTGCGAGAGAGAGAGAGAGAGAGAGAGAGAGAGAGAGAGAGAGAGAGAGAGAGTTCCTACTATGCTTTAAACACTGTTTAGAGCCAAGGATCCAATAGTGCAAAACAATAGATAGGTATCCCTTCCCTCATGCAGATTACTATTTAGTCTGAAACATAAGTGATAAATAAGCAGATTATTTTTTAGCTATAAACTGATTGGCCCATTAGCTCAGGCTTCTTATTAACTCTTAGAACATATATTAACCCATTATTCTTGTCTATGTTAGCCACATGCTCGGTACCTTTTTTGGTGAGGCAGTCACATTTGGCTTGCTCTGAAACAGATGTTTTTTATCATGGCCCACCACCCTGCTCCTGCCCTCCCGAAATCCAGGAAACTAATGTCTTGGGTACCATCAAAAGTACCCCTTTCCCTAGGCCATAGTAAGTGCTAGGAAGAGAAGTCAAGTCAGAGATGAAAAGGACTCTTTGAAGTATGCTGGTCAGCAAAGGATGCTGTAGAGAGATAGCATCTGGGCAGACAGCTGGTATGCATAAAGGACGAAGACATGTAGGTGCATCAGGGAACAGTGTCCCAGGAGCAGGGGACTACAGTACAGCCCCCGAGGAGGGCCAGGGGGCATGCCAGCACCGGGAGGACAGCTATGTGTCCATTGTGGCTGAAACCCACAGAGTCAGTAAAGAGCAAGAAACAGAGGTTCTTGTAGGTCACCCTGAAAGCTCCTGTTTGTGGTAATGGGAAGTCAGGACAACATCCGTGTCTGAAAGTACCTTTGAGGCTTTTCTGGGCCCCAAATGCAGAAGAAAACATAGAATGTCATAAAAGCTATGAGCTCACGCTGCAATTCGCTATTGAACTAGACTCTGAAGGATGACCAGAAGTGGAGGCAGAGGAAGCATCAAAATAGGATATATTCAAAGGCTAGAGTGGCCCCAGAGTGCACAGGTCCCATGGCTGTCTGACCATCTATCAGGCTGACATTTGGAGAGTGTTGGAGGACACCCTGACAAGGCAGAATGTGAGAGGGGGAGACTGTGAACAGCCAAGGTCAGGTGGAGAAAGATCTTGGAGAAAGCCCTAACCTAGCTTCCTTGAAACAGGCCCACTTCTCCAGAGATCTCATCAGCCCACAACACACTGAAACCCTCCTCTCCTGGATGCAGTATGAACCAGGGCTGCTTCGGAAGGCACACGACCCATCACCCTCCCGAAATCCAGGCAACCAACTGTCTTGGGTACTATCAAAAGGACGCTTTTCCCTAATAAAACAAACTCTGGAGAAAGAGTATAAGTATCTTCTAAACTGTCACAGCCAAGAAGCCAAGGATAACAGAGTAAGAAATAGAGGACGAGGCAGGGGCCTTAGTAAAAGTGAGGCAGAGCTTGAGAACTCCCGGCCCACAGGAGTCTGATAGATTCCCTCCAACTCATGGGCTTCCTCGTGCTGTGCAAGACACGGTGGAAGACACAGTAGGAGAAACTCAGCAATTGAAATAAGAAATGTGAGTCCCTTAATCGGTTATTGTACCCAAGGCCCTAAAAATGATATAGAGGCGGCCGGCCTCTTCCGCAGGGTGTACCCAAAAGTAATTATCAGGATATCTACAGATTATTGAGTAAGTCCCTGGAATCGACACACTGATTTATGTGTGGCCTGGAGATTTGGAGAGATTTGAGAGAATATTAAGAATCAATCAATATTTTAATTTATTTCCGAGTCCCAGAGACTTCCACTCTGTAGAAAACTGCAGAGGAGAAACCGTGACCTTTGAAATGTGGCTGCCTCGGTGAGAAGGCTGTTTGACAGCCACAGCAGGGAAGGACTTCTCTGCTCTGGAATGTTCTCTTTCTTCAAGGCATCAATCATAAGTTTCAAAAGTCAAAGGAGGTGGAGGGGGGGGAGACACAGCCAGGGTCTGTCTGGGGGAGGATCAGGATGAGTGCTCCAGGGCCTGTCCAGGGTGGATGGGGGAGGACCAGGATGAGTGCTCCAGGGTCTGTCCTGATTGCAGGGGGGGAAACAGGATGAACATTCCAGGGTCTGTCCAGGTGGGGGAGGACCAGGATGAGTGCTCCAGAGCCTTCCAGGGTGGGTAGAGGAGGACCAGGATGAGTGCTCCAGGGTCTGTCCAAGGTGAATGAGGGAAGACCAGGATGAGTGCTCCAGGATCTGTTCAGAGTGGATGGGGGAGGACCAGGATGAGTGCTCCAGGATCTGTCCCCAGGGATTGTGGGATAAATATACAGCACTCAGTCAACCCCAGAGGGTCTCTGGATTCTTTTTTTTAGTAACATTTTTTTTCCATTTATTTTACATACCAACTGCAGTTTCCCCTCCCTCCCCTCCTCCCATCACCCCTTCCTATCTACCACTGTCCCCATCCACTCCTCCTCCACTCCATTCAGAAAGGGATCCCTAGGTTCTAAAGAAAGAATCTGAAGATTCTCTGCTTCTTCCAGAGCGCAATACGATCAGGGAACATCCACTAGGGCTAGTTCATGACCCAGCACCTTTGGAAAGCATGGAACTTCCTCTTCCCGGGGAAGCTTGGCTCCTTGAACCACTCTGTCTCCTTATCTTCTCGTGATGTAGACATAAGGATATGGAAGAAGGAAGGTTTGCTCTCTGGCTGATTGCCCTTGCCTGGCTAGAAGTCCATTCCTTTGCGGGCATTGGAGCCTACTTCTTCAGAATTCCATCCCAACAGAAGACCACCTGAGACACCAGCCTCATGGGACTGAGCAACTGCTAGATTCTTAGAGTTTCGCAACTGGCTATTGCTGAATTACTTGGACTGCAGGCTGTAAGTCATTCAAATAAATTCCAGATAGATAGATAGATAGATAGATAGATAGATAGATAGATAGATAGATGACAGACAGACAGACAGATTCATTCCATAAATTCTGTGACTCTAGAGAACCCTGACTAATACAGTTTATTCTGGGTCTTAGTTGGAGGGTATAGTGAGGGAGAGAAGCCATGAGAGCAGAAGCTTGAGGCAGGGGATCGTATTTACCCACATCAGGAAGCAGAGAGAGATGAAGGCTGGTACCCAACTCACTTTCTCCTTTTTTGCAGCCCAGAACCTTCTCCTCAAACACACACACACACACACACACACACACACACACAAAGGTTAGTGCTGCTCACATTAAGGTGGACCTGCTCACCCCTATCAACTTAATTTAGAAACTTCCTCAAACACTTGCCCAGAAGCAATCTCTTCCATTATCCTACATTTTATTAAATTCAGGATCCCGCCCATTCAGGAGGTCACTGGCATCATGAGCTATACCTCCCGCAGAACTTCATCTTCCAACATGGAGAAGTAGAATTTAGCAACGTGGAAATAACAGACTGAATAAATGAATGGTCCAATGAGTTAACTCAAGAAAAGGGGCTCATTTGTGAGAATCTAATTAAGGTCGTATGGCATATTTGGGTCAAATACAATAGCTTATGGAGGGTCTATTCAAACAGTCAGAAGAAGAATTTCAAGGATGAACAGAAACGTGAAGCACCCTAGGCTGATAAGTGGGAGGAAATGGAACTGCCACCACTTTAGTAGCGTTTTGCTAACTCACAGGAAGGGAAGAAGCACCGTGGCTTCACACACACGCACATACACACACGCACACGCACATACACACACGCACATACACACATGCATACATACATGCACGCAAGCGCGTGCGCCACACACACACTCACACACTTCCTGAGTCTCCTGCCTGTGTCTTCTATCAACCAGAAGCCAGTGGCTGAGGAACCCTTTGCAGGGTGGAGGCCGGCAGAGTGAGTAAAAGATGCTCTGGTAGGGTCGCCCTGTCCAGTCCATCTATTTCAGCAAGGGTCCAGTTGTTAGGCCCAGCCCATCAATTCAGTGGCTCTTTCAAAGGGGAAACTGTGACCCCCACTCACCGTACCACAGCGTGTGGTGATATCAGAAGACATATCCATTTTCACAGCTGGACCAGGGGTGACAGCACATGGTAAGTGTTAGGGTTTTATTGCTGGGAAGAGACACCACGACCAAGAAAACTCTTATAAAGGAAAATATTTAATTGGGGCTGGTTCATAGTTCAGAGGTTTAGTCCATTATTGTCATGGCAGGAAGATTGGCGGCATGCAGATAGGCATGGTGCTGGAGAGAGCTGAGAGTCCTACATTATGATCCATGGGCAGCAGGAAATGACAGGGACACACCGGCAGGCTTGAGCTTCTGAGACCTCAAAGCCCACAACCTAGTGACACACCTCCTCCAACAAAGTCAGACCTTCTCCAGTAAGGCCACACCTCCAAATAGTGCCACTCCCTACGGGCCTATAGGGCCCATTTTTATTCAAACCACCATAGTGGGCAAAGGTCAAGGATGTCACTAGACCTCCAAACACATAGGGCAGTGTCTCTGAAAAAGAACGAGCTAGCTCAGGATGAGAATGACATCACAGTTGAGGACATTTCCTCTGACAGTTTCTGAGGACCAGGGCTAAGGCCGACCCTTCATTTCTATGACTGGACTACAGAACATGGCTTTCACACTGCTGGGTAAGTGACATCTTGCTGCCTGACTCAGAACTATCAGCCAGGAAGTGACCAGTGTCCTGACTTCTTGAGTCCCTGTGGGAAGGAACTATGTCAAGGAGGAAATCTATCTGCCACTTGCTGTCTCTCCTCATCAACAGTGATATCCCCATGGTAGTCTAGGTGGTGGAGGCCAGGCTGCACAGTGCTGCTCAAGCCTTGGGCAATTTGCTTTGTCCTGTAGGCCAGAGCTCCCTTGGGCACCCTGCCTTCAGCTCCCTGGATCATCGCAACCAGCTTGTGTCTCTCACTTTTTAGTTTTATATTAGCACCACACAAACATTTGGTAAAAGTGAATTGAGCCTTGCCATCTGTCTCTTTTGCTTCTATTATACTTGTAACAAAAAGAGGGAAATTAAAATCTAAATTACAAGTAGTGTGCCAACATGTTCCTAAATGAGCCTACACCTCAGAAGATGGAGTGGACCAGCTACAGGGATGAAGTGAGTCCCGTCGTGGCTCATACAATTGTCTAAGAAGCAGGACTGTGGTCCCTGCTGATAGAGGAGGAGACTGAGGCTCACCAAGGGCCAACTCATAGTCCAAGTGTGTACCCTCAATGCACAGTAATCCAAGGTCATAGCCATGCACTGAGCTGTCACCTCTAAGGTGATACCAACGGTGCTTCCTAAGCTCTCCTGATGTAAAATTGCTTTATTCCCATTGGGTTTTGGCTGTATTCTAGTTTTGTTTCTGTTGCTGTGACCAAAACATTCTGACCAAAAGAAACTTAGGAAAAGAAAATATTTATTGGCTTACACTTTCAGATGACAGCGTGTCTCTGGGGGAAGTCAGGGCAGGAACTCAAGGAGGAACTAGAAGTAGAAGTCATGAAAAATGCTGCTTGGTGGCTTATTTATAGGCTCACACTTAGCTAGCTTTCATATGTGTGTATATGTATGTATATATACATATATATACATATACATATATGAGTGTATATATGTATATATATATACCCAAGGGCCAATCACACACACACACCCCAGGGAATGGTGCTGCCCACACTGGACTGGGCCTTCTTACATCAATTAAGACAATCTTCTACAAACATGCCCATTGGCCAAACTGACTATGGAAAACCCTCCGTTGAGAATCCCTTCCCAAGTGACTCTGAGCTATATCAAGTTGGCAGTTAAGGCTACTAGGAGAGGCATACTATGGAAAACTGTTGGAGATTACAAAAGTGTGGTCCTTCGGAGTCATCTTCTCCATCACATCTTGGGGATTTTATCATCTGAGAGAGTAGGTTCTATTCCTATATTTATGCCACAAATATCCACTGGGACACAACCATCCAAGCTGGGCAGATATGTGATGGCCTGCGTGTAATGGTCTGTGCCTTTAAGAGGCAAGCCACACCCACTCCCTCCCCCATCCACTGAGGCAGGCAGGTCTTCCTTCCTGCTTGCAGCCTTAGTCTCTCCCTCTTTTTCAGCTCCCTCTCCCCTCTCCCCTCTCCCCTCTCCACTCTCCACTCTCTCTTCAGAGACCTATTGTGTGTTCTCATGCGCCATCCCTGCCTGGAACTGGCTGCTTTCGGGACCCACTGCCCCCTGCCTGCCAGCAGTTTTTATTAATCCATTACATTGGTGCCGTTGCTGCACAGGGAACAAGGTCTTGTAGATGGGATCTTTGAGGCCAGACTGTAGAAGCTAGCAACGGTAGGCCCATCACTTGCTATGCCATTTACCTTGGCTCATGGTTTCAGAGCAAATAACAAAGCATTTGAGAAAGGCATGGTGACTAGAGCAGGGGTAGTATCAGGAGCTTGAGCGTGGCTGGATCATGTGTTGGGGGTTGGGAAACAGACATCAGGCAGAAGTTAGAAGTGAATCTCACCTTCAAGACCCACCCTTAGTGATCCACTTCTGCTATCTAAGCTTTGATCTCAAAGGTTCTTCCCCAAATAGCACCAACAACCAGGATACAAGTTTTCAGATACATGGAGGGCATTTCAGAACCAAACCATGAAGGCTGGAACCTCTATTGTCTTAGCTATCCCTGTCTGGGGTGTAATGTCAGTGGTCTCCGGAGAAATAGAGTCACTGGGATCTGAATAAGGCCAGAAACACAAAGAAGAGCTGACGTCTTGGCTCAAAGTCAAAAGGCATCTTCCAGTAGAATTCCTCTGCTGTGGAGGTCAGTTTTGACTTTTAAAGTCTTCTTTTGATTGGATGAGGCCCACATGGATTATGGAAGGTTGCCTGTATAGGACCCAGGGCAGGTTGGTACACACCTGTCAACAGGAACGTAGGCCTGAGTCTCAGTTTACCCTAAGGCAATACCTGGTTCCCAGAAAGACCATAAACTGAGACCACACATGTTCCACCCAGGAGCAGACCATCCAAAGGACATTCCTAACATTCCAGCTATTGTAGATCGGGTCCCTTTATGCCTCTTAGCCCAGCACACACCCATCCCCTTTTCCCAGGACACCCCTAGATAAATGTCAGTCAATCAGGGGTTCTTGACCTTAGAAATCCCTCCGCTATTATAAAAATCCTACCCCAGCTGTGCTCAGAGCCCTCTGATGGCATCAATACATTGGGCACATGGAGAGTCTGAGTTCACAAACTTGTGTAAGAATAAAGGCTCTTTGCGTTTACATACAGGACTCTGTCTTGTTGTTGGTTTTGGGGGAACTCCATGGATCTGGGTATAACAGCCTGCTTTACTCAAAATCTCAAATGTAAAGGTAGGTCTCTTCTGAAATATCCTCTGATAAGAGCATCCAGGATATTTGATCAAAAATCTGAACACCATGATCCAACCCTGCTCATACATGAAATTAACCATTACAAGTAATCAGTCCCACTCCACCACATCTAAAGAGACAGTAGCCTATTCTCTCCCTAACCGTTAGCACCACTTATATAACCTTGGGGAAGGGGCCTGTCAATGTGGAGGCTTCTGGGTACTTCCTGAGCCTTGTGAGTTTCATTTATTTCCTGAGTTTTAACGAGTTTCCCTCCAGGAAGGAATGTTTCAAGTCAAAGGCAATAGATACATGACTTAAGGTCACAGTGGCATACTGTATTGATCAAAAGTTAAAATTCTACTGCTGTACATGCATCTAGTGACAGGAAAGAGCACAGAACAGTGCCAGGGAGTTAGGGCAATAAAGGAAAAAGACCCAGCCCTAGGTTATGAGATGACATGAGTCATGGTAAGTCAAGTAACTTCTGTCCCAGGCCAGAGAAAGTAGCAAATTTTCTACCCTCATGCCATCTACTGACTGAATGTTTTCCTTTGATTATCGTAAGTCTCCTTCCATGTTTTCCATTGTTCCTGGTACCTTCCTGTCCCCCAGTCTATAAAAAAATTTAAGGTGTTATTAATCATCATGGTCAATGGAGGAAATCAGAAGTTAAACAACTACAATGATGGCTACCATCACTTCCTATGGGGTTGACAGCATGTTCTATACTTTGCTATCCCATTGAATTTATTTATTTATTTCTTAAAGATTTCTGCCTCTTCCCCGCCACCATCTCCCATTTCCCTCCCCCTCCCCCAATCAAGTCCCCCTCCTTCATCAGCCCTAAGAGCAATCAGGGTTCCCTGCCCTGTGGGAAGTCCAAGGACCACCCACCTCCATCCAGGTCTAGTAAGGTGAGCATCCAAACTGCCTAGGCTCCCACAAAGCCAGTACGTGCAGTAGGATCAAAAACCCATTGCCATTGTTCTTGAGTTCTCAGTAGTCCTCATTGTCCGCTATGTTCAGCGAGTCCGGTTTTATCCCATGCTTTTTCAGACCCAGTCCAGCTGGCCTTGGTAAGTTCCCGATAGAACATTCCCATTGTCTCAGTGTGTGGGTGCACCCCTCGCGGTCCTGAGTTCCTTGCTCGTGCTCTCTCTCCTTCTGCTCCTGATTTGGATCTTGAGATTTCAGTCCGGTGCTCCAATGTGGGTCTGTCTCTGTCTCCTTTCATCGCCTGATGAAGGTTAATATTCAGGAGGATGCTTATATGTTTTTCTTTGGGTTCACCTTCTTATTTAGCTTCTCTAGGATCACGATTTATAGGCTCAATGTCCTTTATTTATGGCTAGAAACCAAATATGAGTGAGTACATCCCATGTTCCTCTTTTTGGGTCTGGCTCACCTCACTCAGGATAGTGTTTTCTATTTCCGTCCATTTGTATGCAAAATTCAAGAAGTCATTGTTTTTTACTGCTGAGTAGTACTCTAATATGTATATATTCCATACTTTCTTCATCCATTCTTCCATTGAAGGGCATCTAGGTTGTTTCCAGGTTCTGGCTATTACAAACAATGCTGCTATGAACATAGTTGAGCATATACTTTTGTTGTATGATAGGGCATTTCTTGGGTATATTCCCAAGAGTGGTATTGCTGGGTCCAGGGGTAGGTTGATCCCGAATTTCCTGAGAAACCGCCATACTGCTTTCCAAAGTGGTTGCACAAGTTTGCATTCCCACCAGCAATGGATGAGTGTACCCCTTTCTCCACAACCTCTCCAGCAGAGGCTATGATTGGTGTTTTTGATTTTAGCCATTCTGACAGGTGTAAGATGGTATCTAAATGTTGTCTTGATTTGCACTTCCCTGATCGCTAAGGAAGTTGAGCATGATCTTAAGTGTCTTTCGGCCATTTGAACTTCTTCTGTTGATAATTCTCTGTTCAGCTCAGTGCCCCATTTTATAATTGGGTTGATTAGCCTTTTACGGTCTAGTTTCTTGAGTTCTCTATATATTTTGGAGATCAGACCTTTATCGGTTGCGGGGTTGGTGAAGATCTTCTCCCAGTCAGTGGGTTGCCTTTTTGTCTTAGTGACAGTGTCCTTTGCTTTACAGAAGCTTCTCAGTCTCAAGAGGTCCCATTTGTTCAATGATGCCCTTAGTGTCTGTGCTGCTGGGGTAATACGTCGGAAGTGGTCTCCTGTGCCCATATGTTGTAGGGTACTTCCCACTTTCTCTTCTATCAGGTTCAGTGTGTTCAGACTAATACTGAGGTCTTTAATCCATTTGGACTTGAGTTTTGTGCATGGTGATAGATATGGATCTATTTTCATTCTTCTACAGATTGACATCCAGTTTTGCCAGCACAATTTGTTGAAGATGCTCTCTTTTTTCCATTATATACTTTTAGCTCCTTTATCGAAAATCAGGTGTTCATAGATTTGTGGGTTAAAGTCCGGGTCTTCTATTCAATTCCATTGGTCGACTTCTCTGTTTTTATGCCAATACCAAGCTGTTTTCAATACTGTAGCTCTGTAATAGAGTTTGAAGTCAGGGATGGTAATGCCTCCAGACGATCCTTTATTGTATAAGATTGTTTTGGCTATCCTGGGTTTTTTGTTTTTCCATATAAAGTTGATTATTGTCTTCTCCAGATCTGTGAAGAATTTTGATGTGGATTGCATTGAATCTATAGATTGCTTTTGGTAGAATTGCCATTTTTACTATGTTGATCCTCCCAATCCAAGAGCAAGGGAGATCCTTCCATTTTCTGGTGTCCTCTTCAATTTCTTTCTTCAAAGACTTAAAGTTCTTGTCAAATAGATCTTTCACTTCCTTGGTTAGAGTTACCCCAAGATATTTTATGCTATTTGTGGCTATCGTGAAAGGTGATGCTTCTCTGATTTCCCTCTCTGCTTCCTTATCCTTAGTGTAAAGGAAGGCAACTGATTTTTTGGAGTTGATCTTGTATCCTGTCACATTACCAAAGGTGTTATCAGTTGTAGGAGTTCTTTGGTAGAGTTTTTGGGGTCGCTTATGTATACTATCATATCATCTGCAAATAACGAAAGCTTAACTTCTTCCTTTCCAATACGAATCCCCTTGATCCCCTTATGTTGTCTTATTGCTATTGCTAGAACTTCAAGCACTATATGGAAGAGGTATGGAGAGAGTGGACAGCCTTGTCGTGTTCCTGATTTTAGTGGGATGGCTTTGAGTTTTTCTCCATTTAATTTAATGTTAGCTGTCGGCTTGCTGTAAATAGCTTTTATTATATTTAGGTATGACCCTTGTATCCCTAATCTCTCCAAGACCTTTATCATAAAGGGGTGTTGAATTTTGTCGAATGCTTTTTTAGCATCTAATGAAATGATCACATGGTTTTTTTCATTCAGTTTATTTATATGGTGGATTACATTGATAGATTTGCGTATGTTGAACCAGCCCTGCATCTCTGGGATGAAGCCTACTTGATCATAATGGATAATTTTTCTAATGTGTTCTTGGATGCAGTTTGCCAGTATTTTATTGAGAATTTTTGCGTTGATGTTCATGAGTGATATAGGCCTGTAATTCTCTTTCTTGGTTGGGTCTTTGTGTGGTTTTGGTACCAGGGTAACTGTAGCTTCATAAAAGGAGTTTGGCAATGACTCTTCTGTTTCTATATTGTGAATACATTAAAGAGTATAGGTATTAACTCTTCTTGGAAGTTCTGGTAGAATTCTGCATTGGAACCATCTGGTCCTGGGCTTTTTTTGGAAGGGAGATTTTTGATAACAGTTTCTAATTCTTCGCGACTAACAGGTCTATTTAGATCATTCACCTGGTCTTGGTTTAGCTTTGGTATATGGTACTTATCTAAAAAAATGTCCATTTCTTTTGCATTTTCCAGTTATCTCATTGAATTTTAAATGTATTTTACATATGAAGAATCTGAAACCTTGAGAAATTATTTAACATGTTTTTAATTTCCCCACTTAGTAAAAAAACAGACCTGGAATTTGAACATAGGACTCTGAGATGCCAAAATAAACACATTAACTTGTAGATCTTCTATGGTACATTTAAGGTCCAGCATGAGTTTTGAGTATAACTCTATGTGCTAAACAAATAGCATCAATCATAATGGGGAAGACTATGTTGCTGGAAGGTGCTGTGATGATTTCAACAATTGAAGGTCACTTTGGAACCACTGCACCCTCCATGGAAAACTAGGGCTCAGCCAGAAGCTGTAAGTAGCAGTCCCCAAGGCTGTTTCCCTGGGAGGGCTCCTGGCAGTGAGCTGGATGAACAATTCTAGTTACAAGCAGGTTCATCCGTGCCATAACTCACGCTTAGTGAAGTATTGAGCAGAGGTAGTATTTGGGGACAGCATCCTGATGTTTAACAGTCACCAGGAAAAAGCAAGGGTTCCATTTCAAAGCCTGCGCCATCCAAGGAATAGAACAGGAAGTTCTGGTAGGATCAGGTGACTGGGCCAATGCTGCCTTTCCATGGCAGTGGTTCATTGGAAAATCTGGAGATGTGGGAGAATGGGAGCCCTCAATCACCTGCGGTCCTGGAGGCTGCCTTGGGTAAGGATGAGAGCTGTCAATCACCTGGAGTCCTGAAAGCCACCTTGGGTTAGAATGAGTGCTGTCAATCACCTGCAGTCTGGAGGCCACCTTTGGGTAAGGATGAGAGATGTCAATCACCTGTGGTCCTGGAGGCCACCTTGGGTTAGAACCTGGCCCCCTGCATATCCTGGTAAATTGCTAGAATTAGAATTTTCTAGAGCCCCAAATGGCACAGAGATTTTCGATGAAGTAATTTATTAAGGAGATCAAAGAACACAATCCACTTAAACATATTTTTTACTGGGTTCTGAAGGAAAAAGAAAAATATGTTAGCTAAATTTCACAATTCATTTTAGGCTCTTCCAATGCTTCCAGATCAGACTCAGGTTTTTTTCATATTTGTTTCATTTCTAATAGCTGGCGGGAGGGAGCCTCTAGGTAAATAGACTATTGACTTATAGTTGGCACCTATTTCCCTTCTGAGTCTCTGAGACCTCAGCAAGACAGTAAACACCTCTCTGCCTTCATTTCTTCATTTCTGAAATCTAACATTTACGTTTTGACTATTTGAGGAACTGAAAAATGTAAACCTTCACAGATTGAATAGGAATTGTATGTAAAGCCTTCTAAGGAGGCAATAGCATTCATGGCTCTATTCTCTGTTTGAACTGCATTATAGAACTCAGATTTTGGTACGTTGTGAAATAGAACATCCTGACAGGAAAATACCCAAAGCAAAATATGTACAGCAAAGGGGGAAAATCTAAGCATCTATGATAAGTCACAGCAGAACACCTAAGAAGTTAACATCCAGGTAAGATTTAAGTCAAGGCCCAGAAATCAGGACAGCACAGGGAATATTCTCTTTATGTGATTTGGCCTCCTTAGTAACTGTCTAATTGTAACTTAATACCATGAGCTGAGTGGCTAATAAACACCAGAAATACACTGTTCACAGGTCTAGGGGTTAGGAAGTACAGGATAAACATGCAGCAAATTTGGCATCTAGGGAGGACTCACCAGCCCCTGATCTATGGCTGGCATCTTCTTGCGGAATGTGTCAATCATCTCACTGTCGTTATAACAACACACCTGGGATAACATATTTGTTAAAGCTTATTGGGGCTCATGGTTTTGTGGGTTGCTGTCCTACTTGGGTTTCTGTTCCTGTGATAAAATACCATGGCCAACAGCAGCTCTGTGGAGACAAGTGTTTCTTGTCCCTTCCAGGTTAGAGTCTGTCGTCTCCAGAAGCCAGGCCAGGAACTTACCAAGCGGGAGCACAGGTAGGAAGCATAAAGGAGGCTGCTTACTGGCTCGCTCTCACGACTTGCTCAAACCACTTTCTTATACCCAGAACCACCAGGTGGCACCACCCACAGGGGCCTGCATCCTCACAATCAATTAATCAAGATAATGACCTATAGATACGTCCACAGGCCAGACTGATGGAGACAAACTGTCAGTTGAGGTTCCTTCTTCTCAGATGACTCTACCTTGTGTTAAATCGATAAAAAATCTAACCAACACAACCCGTAATTGATTTGCCTCATTGCTTGGAGTCTGTCGGGGCAACACAGCACAGCAGGAGAGGGCACAAGAGCAGGACAACTATGTCATGAGCCTGAAGCAAAGTGGAGAAAAGAGAAGGCAAGACCAGGGGCCTAGAGAGATGACTCAGTGGTTAGGACTGCGTCCTGCTCTCCCACGGACCAGTGTTCAGTTCCCTGCACCCACAGGTGATTCAAAACTGCCTACAATTCCAGCTTTAGAGGATGTTGCGCCCTCTTCTGGCCTCCTTGGGTAATACATACATGTGCTACACACATAAATAAGCATAAATTTTCTAAATAATTTTTTGAAAGAAAAGACACAGAGTCCTATAAGTTCTTTGAGAGCATCAACCAACGACTTACCACAAAGTCCCACTTCTCACAAGGTAGGAAAAACTAAGTAGCCCTCTGGGCCCTCTTTAACAGGGGTTCCATGATGGAGGTGGGTCTTGTTTTAATCTGTTGCTTTCATTGGTTAATTAATAAAGAAACTGCCTAGGCCCATTTGATAGGCCAACTCTTCGGTGGGTGGAGTAAACAGAAGAGAATGCTGGGAGAAAGAAGCCGAGTCAGGAGTCGCCATGATTCTCTCACTCCAGACAGATGCAGGTTAAGATCCTCCCTGGTAAGCCAGCTCGTGGTGCTACACAGAATATCAGAAATGGGTTAGATCAATATGTAAGAGCTAGCCAATAAGAGGCTGGAACTAATGGGCCAGGCAGTGTTTAAAAGAATACAGTTTCCGTGTAATTATTTCGAGGCATAAGCTAGCCATGCGGGCGGCTGGGTGCCGGGGACGCAGCCCCACCGCTCTTATTACTACAGAGTGGCGCCCAACGTGCTAATAAACTCCACGTAAAACCTGAGAGGGCTTAAAAAGGACACAGAGAGAATTTAAGACAGCTTTTTTGCTGTTTCTGGGTTGCATGCGGCAAAGAAATTGTCCTGACTCAGCAACAGGGAAAAACTGGCTGTTTTAAAATGCTGGCTTTCTGGGCTGTGCGGCCATCGCGATCTCTGTCTGGCTCCTGCGGGAGACAGAGCTTTTGAATAGAGCATTTGGAGTAAAATGCTATGGCTTGCTTGATGGCAATGTGGACTGCTGTGTGCCTGGAACTATGTGCGGCTCAGGGGCACCAAATGGCTCTGAGGCAGGAACACTCAGCTCTGCCATGATGAACTGTGCTGGTCTCAGGCAGGAACTAACGTAATTACCGTAATAAAAACGCAGTTAAAGTTTAGACTGGGCAGTACACAGGCGGTACCATATTACTTGTACATGATACAACTTAAGTTTTTAAGAAGTGCTTAACATTTTAAAAAATGCTCCTGGATAGTAAAAAAATTACAGATTCACAATAAAACAGATTCAGACATTGTTGGATAAATATACATAAACTTAAAAAAATATATAAAAAATAAAGTTAATGGTTTAAAAAAAGGGTAAAGTCTTTAAAGAGACAGAGTACAGATAGTTTTAAATAAAAAAATAAAATAAATAAGCCATATAAAAATAAAAAATTCACAAAAAGTCTGGATTCTTTGTATTATTATGTATTCTTTAAAATTTTTGACTGTAAAGGAGCTAAATGCAGAGAGACATTTCATTATATGGGCTGCCAAGCTAAACCAAAATGAATATAAAGGTATTATGATTTCAAAATTTGGGTCTAAGGATATGATGCTTTGGAGAGGGTCTTCTTTTGTTTTCACAGAGGATGAGACCCTATGTATTATGTCTATCCCAATATGGTATGATAGACCACCCCCTCCTAAAAGGTTGCTGTAAACACCCTCAAAAAATTACTTCATTCAACTCCCGACTGAGATGACCCTGACACACAGGTTACACCATAAAAGATCTAAATACAACGCCCCCATTCAACAAAAAGCAGTTTGGAGAGAAAAAAACTGCGCCCATATTCCCAAATATTGTTTATAAATGTTCTTTTACATTTAAAGGGGGATATGATATAGATATAAATAATTTGCATTGGTATGGATTTTAAGGTCAATTTTGTTATATGCATATGTATTTCTGATCCTGATTAAGGTATTATGATTGTGTAGTTCATTTAAAAATGTAATGTATAATTAAGAAATATAGGTTGTTAATGGATAATCATAAATAATAGTTAAGCTTGTAGTCATGTTAGTTAGCTTTTCTGGATATATAGAGATATATTTCAATTAGGCATTCTTCATATCTTTCAAAGACTACAAAACATGGCATTTAATGTTTTAATAACTTAGGGCTTTTCATGACAATGAAACACGTCTGCTCATGGCAGCACCAAGCTACTTCAAGAGGAAGATGGGCATCGAAGAGGTTCCTTATGGAGTTTGATAGCCATTTGGGCATGAAACTGCTCTTGCCTGGACTGTTGCATAAACTAGACACAAAGAACCCGCAAAAAAGAACTGCTGAACTTGCCTAAAGGTGAGATGGTCTTTCAGGGTTCCTGATTCATGAAAGAGTCTATGAGACATTCTGCAGGACACAGCAAAAAGTGACTGAACTGTCTTTGGAATTTTCCTGCTTCATGGAAATGTCTGCTGAAAACTATGGGCCTATAGGCTGAAGATGGATGCCCCAACGGTACAGAGGAACTTTGGGTGACTGTCCAGGCAGCAAGATGTCTCTGTCATTTCTAGAGTTTTCTTATTTCTTGTTTACTTAGGTAATATTATATCCTTCTGGAGTCTTTGATGGAGTTGAAAAATAGATAGTTATAGTTTTCCTTAGTTATGATAAAAGATAAAATAGATATAAATATTGTAACTGTAATTCTTGCTTGATAACTGTTTTGAAATATGTAATCTTACTATGTTAAAATGAAAGCCTTTCTTTTTTGTTTAAACAGAAAAAGGGGAAATGATGGAGGTGGGTCTTGTATTAATCTGTTGCTTTCATTGGTTAATTAATAAACAAACTGCCTAGGCCCATTTGATAGGCCAACCCTTAGGTGGGTGGAGTAGACAGAACAGAATGCTGGGAGAAAGAAGCCGAGTCAGTGAGTCGCCATGATTCTCCCACTCCAGACTGACGCAGGTTAAGATCTTTCCTGGTAAGCCAGCTCGTGGTGCTACACAGAATATTAGAAATGGGTTAGATCAATATGTAAGAGCTAGCCAATAAGAGGCTGGAACTAATGGGCCAGACAATGATTAAAAGAATACAGTTTCCATGTAATTATTTTGGGTAAAGCCATGCGGGCAGCCGGGTGCCGGGGACGCAGCCCCGCCGCTCTTATTACTACAGTTCCACTCCGTGGTCTAATGAGTTCACCACAGTGCCACCTTCTAATATCGTCACATTGGTGATGAGGTTTCAATGTGGGGCGAACACAAACATTTAGGTCAAACCGTCTGCCACTGTGAAAGCAGCAGCAGACAGAAGGCAGGTATGGTAGCTCAAGCCTTTAATCTCATCCTTTAGAAGACAGAGACAGACAGATCTGTATACGTTCAAGGTCAGACTGGTCTATACAGCAAGCTCCAGGCCAGAATGGACAACATAGTAAAGCCCTGTTTCAAAAGAAGGAAAGAAAAGTGGATGGGGAGATGGCTCAATGGTGGAGAGTGTGTAGTGCTATTGGAGAGGACCTGAGTTCAGTTCTCAGCACCACCCTGTTCACAGCCATCTATACGCCCAGCCCCGAGGAGAGACCCAATGCTGCCTTTTGGAACTGTGGAAACCTTCACTCATGGGTGTGTGCACACACACACATACGCAAAGATGTACAGACTCTGATTCTCTGACCCTTAGCCTAGGCGGCAATCAGCCCTCAAATACCACATCACGTTCTCCCCTCAAGAGCGACCTTCTCCTTGACAATCGCTTCTATACTTTTCCTTCCAGTTTTACTACTTAAGCATACGTCTCTAAACACGAGTGTTTGCCTAGTTGTTTCACTCGATATAAATGGAATCTTAGAGTATTTACTCTTTTCAGTCTGGCTTTTCCCCAAACATTTACCAGCACATCACTCCAGATGATTAAATCTTATTGTTGAGGCGCATGCGTTCCCTGCTCCAGGATCGTCATGAATAATGCAGCGACACGTTCCTCATGCAAATCTCTTCGCGCACGCGTGCATCCGTTTCTCGAGTACTAAGATGTTCTGTTTTCACTGTGGATTTAGGATCAGCTAGGAGTTGTCAAGACACCTCTCTGAAGATCTCTTTCAGGGGCTTTCCAGATAGGGTAAACTGAGGAAGAGAGTGAGTATCACCGTCCCAGAGAATGGTGGCCTGGACAGAATGAAAGGAGGGGAAAAGAAAACTGGCTGTGCCAAGCGCGGGCATTTCCTTTGTCCTGCTTCCTGTGTGCCTTGATGACGGGCCACGCCCTCCCTGCCCTGACGGACTGACCCCTCAGAAGCCTTGGGCATGTATGTCTCTCTCCCTTAAGCTGTCTGCATCAATACTCTATCACAGTGATGATAAAGTTGCTGACACAAGAATGAACCTAGGGGCGAAATTGGGGGACTTTAGGACATGTATTTTATAAAGGACACGGGCTATTCCTTTTCCAGAGAAGCAGGTTTGGCATTTTGGCCAGCAGTACCTGAGGAGAGCTTCAGTTGGTGCTAACACTCAGCACTTGTGTTAGGCAGCTTTCAATGTTTTCCATTCTTGTGAACATGCTGGTAACTCTGGGCCTGGATTTATATCCCCAGTTAGCACTGGGATCAAACACCTTTCTATGCATTTATTGTCTATCAGATCTCCTGCCTATTTTGTTTGTTTGTTTGGTTGGTTGGTTGGTTGGTTGGCTGGCTGGCTGGTTTTTGTTTTGTTTTCCGCTTTGCACTTGGAGTGGTTTAAATGAGAAAAGTTCCCCACAGGCTCAGGGATTTGAATGCTTGGTCCCCGTCAGTGGCTCTCTTCGGGGAAGTTGTGAGAGGTGCAGCTTTGCTAGAAGAAGTATGTCTTTGGGAGTAGGCTTTGAGAGCTCATTACTTCACCCCAATTCCAGTTCGCTCTCTCTGCTTCATGTTTGAAGTTGAAGGCATGGTCGCTCAGCATCGTAATCCATGCCTGCCACTTGTTGCAATGGTTTCCTAGGATGATGGACTCGTAGCCTTCTGGAAGTAACTGGAAGCCAAGTCAAATGCTTTCATCATCACAGCAACAGAAAAGTAACTAACAGCTGAAAAGGTAACTAATACAATAGGGGCGCAGCTAATCCTCTCTTCAGGCAACTGTACCCCAAAGAGCCATGGATCTTCAGCTCTCCTGAGCTTGTTTCTCTAGACTATTACTCGCCTAACTTAAACCTAAATATTAGGGCTACAACTTATATCTGTAGCACATGTTGCAAATATTTTTCTTTGTGTTTAGATTTTACCGAGAGTAAAATTTTGCTATTAAAACATGTTTTATGGGTTGGGGATATAGCTCAGTTGGTAGAGTGTTTGCCTAACAAGAACAAAGCCCTGAGATCAGCCCTCAGCACTGCATAAACTGGGCATGAGGTCACGTTCCTGTTAAGAGATGGAGGCAGGAGGGTCAAGAGTTCGAGGTCATCCTTGATTATATAACAGGTTCAAGGCCAGTCAAGGTGACATGAAATCCTACTTCTAAATACACACATAGGTGTTCAAGATCATTTTTTGTAAGCAACTCATCAGCATGTTATTGTGTATGGATTTTGAGTCAGAATTTGGAAATCTCTACACTCACATTCTCAAGACTCTACCCATATTTTCTTCTATGTTTTCACAGTTTGGTTTTTGTCCATTTACGTACCTGACCCATTTCTAGCTTATCCGTGTGTATGGAAAAGGGCAGGGATGTTAGCTGTGCTTCTGCAGCTTGGGGGTCCCTAGAGCACTTTTAGGGGACATTCTCACTGGGTACAGCATTCTAGATTGGCAGTTATTTCGATTTCCATTGTTTCTCTTGAGGAGCCAGCAGTCTGTGACTGCTTCTTCAGAAGAAACTTGTCTCCTCTGGCCACTCCGATTTTTCACTATTTGTTTCCCTGTTTGGGGACTTTTTTTTCTCAATCATGTTTTAATGCGATTCTTACAACTACAAGTCTTTCACCAGTCACTCTCTTTCTTGCTTTTCCTTTGCATTTCTTGCCCTCAGTTACCTAAGTCCATCCTTTGCTCCCCGCTGTCTCTTCCTTCACGTTTTCCTTTCAGTCTCTGCTGCTCTCTGTGGGCTCCTCAGCGTGGCCAGCCAACTGGGATACGAGTTTTGTTTATTGTATTTTCCCTCCCAGGATCCCCACTTTGTTTCTTTTCCCAGCTCCCAAATATCTGCCAAGGCCACCAAATTTTTGTTATCATCTTGATTTTCTGGCTTTTATCCCATCTTTGTCAGTCCTGGAGATTGAACCTAGGGCTTTATGTATACCAGGCAAGCACTCTGCCACCAAGCAAGAGCCTTAGCCCCTGGTCTCTCCTAGAACATAATAGCTCTAGTTATTTTTAAGTCTTGTCTAATAACATCACTCCTGGATGCCTGCAGGATTATTACTATTATCAATTATTTCTTCTGTTGCCTTTCCAGGGCTAAGGGGGAAGAATGAGGCTTTTGGAATTCTTTTCATCATAGATATCCTCTGGCTGTCTTAAATGAATTTTTCTACTGGGGCCAAGTCTACAAACAAAAACCAGTAAATTAAGCCAATATAAGGTAATAGGGATGGGGAAGGATTGTGGCTAACACATCCCATTCAAAGGCCTTCAGACTGAAAAACTGTAAATTCTTTTCAGTCAAACAAAATGTATCTATGAACTTAATTTGCTTTCCCAATGTCATACAACTGTGTGATTAATGCATTCCTGTCCTTCGTGGCTTCCATTTATTCACAGCACAAAGTAGATCATAAATAATGACTATGAAATCTTGATGCCTAACAACAGCTTACTTATAAAGTCTCTAGCACAGGATTAGAATCTCTAAATGGTTCACATGCCTCAATTTCACATCTCACTGCTGTGCAGACGCTTCTCATAATCTGCCTTCCAGACGAGGAAAGCAAAGCACTATGAGATGGTGGGCTGTCAGAGGGACCTCTACTGCCCACCACAGAGATGGGTTCACAGCAGAGTGGTCCGTCTCTGGAGCCTGTGGTCTCAGCCAGTGCACAGACAGAGCATCCTGGTACACAGAGGAAGAAAGCCAAGGTTTGACAAGCTGGCACTTTTCCCTTTTGTGTTATGTTGTTGGGGGAGGAGTACGTGTGGGTGTGGATATGTAAAGGGGTGCACACAGTGTGCACACATGCACACAGAGGCCAGAGAACATTAGGTGCTCTGCTCTATCATTGTCTGTGTCACTCCCCTGAGACCACATCTCTCACTAAGCGTGGTATGTTGTTCCCAGTTGTTCCTCTGCTGGTGACTGACAAGCCCCAGCCACCCTCCTGCCTCTGCCTCCCAGTGTCGCGGCTGTGGACAGGCAGGAGGCTGTGCCTGGCGTTCTCAGGTGGGGGCCTGATCCCCATTCCTCATGCTGACACAGCAACTGTCCTTCCTCCTGGATCATCTCTTTAACCCCTAAAACTCTCGACTTGGTTTTACTTTGTTCAGTAACCATGAAATCCACAGAGACAGAAAGAACTATGGTTTTAAGCCAGGCATGGTGGTGCCTGCTTTTTACCCCAGGGTGGCAAAGGTGGGCAGAACTCTGTAGGGTTGAGGCTGTCTCAGTTTGCGTAGAGAGCTCCAAGCTAGGCAAGGCTACCTAGTGAGAGGATGTCTCCAAACAGTAATAACTGTTATTATGGTCTTAGCTGGGTGTGTGCTGACTCACCACTGGGGTCCTAGATACTTTGGAGAGTGAGGCAGGAGGATCATTTGAACTCATCAGTATCTATGACAATCTGAGGCAACAATGAGAGAGAAATAGAGGGAGAAAGAGGAAGAAGAAGAGGAAGGAAGGGAAAAAAGGGAGGGAGAAAACCAGAAATGTTCTGTTTTGTAGGTACTCTGAGGTCCTCTGTTCCTTAAATCCTGCCATACTGTCATCCTTCCTGTATAAACAGGGATGCATTAGAAGGCCAATTCAATTACTAAATATGTAATTGTTATCTTCATAAATATATCTTGACATTTAATATGCCAGACCTGATCTTTTTATGAGCAAACCAAGTTATCCATAACACATTTTTACGTTCCATAGCTATCAAGATGGCTTCAGATTTATGGAGTGCTAAAAACATAACTATACCATAAATTTCAATTTTCCCTAAAATTGCCTTTTATAAATGAAACAGGAAAAATTATATTTCTGTCAATGTCTCCTCTCTGGTAGATTAAGAATTCCTGAAAAGTTGAAATTGATCAAAGATTGAGGATCTTTGCACAACACTGAACAGGCCCATTGCAAAGTTTATCTGCAGTTCTTCTTGGGGCTATGTAATTGTCCATGCATGCTTGGGACTGGGGAAAACTGAGTTACTAACAGATGGCTTTAGAAAAGGAGCTTGTGTCTCCCCTTGGAACTCAGCAGTACATGATGGTCTCGGAGTCAGAAGACCAGAGCTTGCTGGCAGTGAAATGACCAACATGAGGTGTTAGCTTCCCAGTGGCCAGGCTGTGCTGGGAGCAGGAGCTGGGTGATCCTGGGGCAGGGGATGGGTGAGCCTGGGGCAGGGGATGGGTGAGCCTGGGGCAGGGGATGGGTGATCTTGGGGCAGGGGATGGGTGAGCCTGGGGCAGGGGATAGGTGATCTTGGGGCAGGAGATGGTTGGAAACCTGCATCTGCAGAGCCTCTGGTGCTGAAAGGATTCCTGTCCTCAGAGCTCCCACCTAGGATGTTGGAGTCTTCATGGTGAGCCTCAGCAGACTCAGCAGCTCCCAGGAGCAAGGGGCACTCAAGAAACCAGCATAGAAGAGAGTTCACCATGGTGATGACAGGGACAGGACACCCACGTGAGATTGGTGGCTTCTGTTGTCACACCCAGAAGTCTCAGCAGCTTTGGAGAGCTAGGGAAGAACAGAACACTGAAAGAAATGAATGGGATCATAGAAGCCAGTCAGGAAGCCATAAAACCACCAAGTGCATTTGAGAATATCTAAGAAAAACTTCAAAAAATGTAAAAAAGCAATCAAACCACGCCACCATCCTGCTGTGGTTTAAATGCAGGTAGTGCACCTCAAAAGTCTGTGTTCAGACTTGAACTTCGGGGCAGTGCTGCAGGAAAGTGCTGTGGGTCTTTAGAAGATGGGGCCGTGGGAGATTGTTAGGTCATTGTGAAACTGTCCCTGGAAGGTGCTGTGGGACTCCAGTCTCTTCCTTTTCCTGCTCACTCCCTGGCTCGCAGTAGGTGGGCTGCTGTGCCACATGCCCCCGCCATCTGCCGCCCCAAGAGAGGGCCAAAGAGCTGGCGCCATCTGCTCTTGTACTGGAACCTTTGTAAGTTCGGCCACATATGCCTTTCCCTTTATAAATTCATGACTTACGGTATTTTGTTACGATGACAGAAACCTAAGTAATATATAGCCACAGTTCAAACTTAAATAGAAACGAACTAAAACCTCTAACTGTTTAAGAAGAAATGAGACAACTGGAGAGATGTGTCCCTGCCAGTTGCGTTTTCAGTGTTTCCCTCCCTTCCTCCCTTCCTTCATCCCTTCCCACTCATTTCAAGCTTCCCTCTCCTCCTTGTAGTCATCTGCTGGGGGCGGGGCGCTAATCACTCCTCCCCCTTCCCATGGGTAGAACCTCTCTTCGGGTCACATTTCTACCACCAGCCTTAGTTTGGCATCCTGACAGAAGAACTTTAAAGGAGGACCAGAAGAGTAAAGTTTAAAAAGCCCCAGTCCTGTACCTAGAAATTGTGAGGAGCTTCTGCCCCGCCAAAGACGAATCCCACTAGTAGCTTGGCTGAGATAACGCCCCCTGTACAGGTGACAGCAGAACCTGAACCGGACGACCAAGTCCACAGTAATTGAACTTACGGATAGCTCAGTCCTGAAATCTCTCCCTTAGACTTCTTTTATAGAAAATGAGAACATCTCCAGGCCATTGGATCGAAACATTCCACTATTTGTTGCAAAAAAAGACCCCTAACTGGTGTGGAAACTATTATGAAGACGATGAACGAAAACACCCTATCTATATATGTTGAAACCTATACAGATAGGGTGGACTTGTCTGTCTATTCATTAGATAGGGGACATTTCTATTTTTTTTTCAACTTTTTGGCTTTTAGGAATAATGCCTTTATCAGCTTGTATATACAAGTCTGTGTGTAGACACATTTTCTTGTCTTTGGCGTATGTACCTAGAACTGGCATTGATGGGTTATAGAACTGCGATTGACCTTAAACACTGACAGACTGCTTTCCAAAGTGACTACATTGTTTCGTATTCTCCACAGCCTTGTCCACATCTGTTATTATGTCTTTGTTTTAAACTAAAGTCATCTTAGTGTGTAAAATATCTCACCACAGTTCTGATTTGCATTTCCATGATGACCAGAGAGCGCTTGTAATCACAATCCTGTACTGGAGCCCCGGCAGGAGAGGAGATATTCTTAAGAGAGACGCTTCTGCCCCCTCCACTCAGCCATCAGGTCTTTTAGTTTTTACTTGCAAAATTGGCATGTCTAACAAGCATTCAAGAATTAGAGCTGGGCTGAGCAGATGGTGCAGCAGTTAAGAGCACTTGATGCTCTTGCAGAGGACCTGGGTTCTGTTCCCATTGCCTACACCAAGCAGTTTACAACTGCCTGTAACTCTAGTTCCCAGGGATCCGACGCCCACTTCCAGCCCTCAGAACCCAGTGCATGCGGTATATAGATATACAGACAGACAAGCACACATACACATAAATATTTTTAAAGAATCTTTTTAAAAATTAACACTCAAGTTGACCTCCAAAGAAAAGCTACAGAAGGCTTGGACTCTGCTCTATTGAAGGGAAAAAACTCCGCTGGTCTTGGAATAGGTGGGAATTTTACCTCCTATGAGCCCCATTTCTTGTCTCCTTCCTAAAAGAGAATCTTTAAAAACCCATTGCCAGACATAATTTTTTTAAAAAATTGATGTATATAGAGGGAGCTGTCTCTTAATGGGGCAGAGTCAACCTGGGTCAGCTCCCCCGGGGAAGGACAAGTCCTGTCTCATAGCTGAACTCAAAGAGATTCTGGCCTGATTTATGTTCTCTAGGAACGGTAAAACGGCCACAAGTATGGTGGGGGAAGAAACCGCCTTCTCTCCACGCAAATGTGGTCAAATCAAAAATAAAATCATTCTCCTTTACCATTTCTGTGTCCTAATTTCTTTCATACTCCAGAAAAACGAAGGAGGCAGACTGGGCTGTGCATGTGGGGTAGCCTTTCACGTCTGTTGGAGAATTTTGTACATACGCATATTTGCTTTGAACAAATGTCTATTCATGCTCATGGTCCATTTTTAAACTGCATTGTTTGCCGTTTCATTATGAAGAGACTTTATGTGGTCTCAATACAAGTGACATATTGACTGTGTGATGGGTAAGTCTTTCCCCTCACCCTGGGAGCTGTCTCCCTGCTTTATTGATGGTATCCTTTGAAATTCAAAGGATTTTGGTTTTGAATCCAGTTTTTTTTCTTTCTTTTGTTACTTAGACTTTTGATGTCATATCTAAGAATCCATTGCCTAACCCAAGGTCATGAAGATTTTTATCTGAGTTTAATAATTTAAAATGATATGCTTGTGATAATTTTATATGAAGCATAAAAATCTGTAATAGTTAAAGTTATCCAGTGTATAGCATGGAACTGGGGAGACAGTTTAGTTGGTAAAGTGCTTGCCATACAAACACGGGGACCTAAGAACGACCCCCAGAACCCACATTTAAAAGTCTGGAGTAAAGACCATCTAATGAAAACCCCAACACCAAACATAAGAAATCCCCTTTTGAATTGTTGGTGAGAACTGCCCAAGTCTCCCAAAACATTGCAGGCTATGATGCTGCCTTGATTTCCCGCCCCCAGAGGCGGAATGCTAGTCCCTATTGTCAAAGATATCATGCATTTAGACAAAGGGTTCAGAGGCCCCTGGGTTGGAGCTGGTCTGAAAGGGCCCTTTCTGAGGACCAGCTTTCATGGGACCAGAAGAGGCCAGGCCAGCCTCCAAAGGAGGGAGACTGTGAACAGTCCTACCCAGCCTGACACCGAGGAATCACAATGACAACCAGCTGGTAAGACAACCCTGAGGGGTAGTGGCATGCATGCCTTGGCGTTAACCAACAGCTCTGATTGGACTTAAGAGCTGCTCATTGAGAGAAAACATGCTTGGTACTGGAAACCTAGTCAACTACCCCGGGCCAGCAGAGAATCTACAACCACCACTTTACCAAACCATCATAATCCCTAACTACACTCTAAATATTTATCCTTATACCCACAGATAAGTGTCCTCACCCGTACCATCAATAAAGCAAAAGAACAAGGAAACTTCTCTTTGAAACATGACAACCACTGCAGAAACCACAACCAATCAAAATGCGGAGTTGTAGAGTGAAGTCTTTTTAACTTTTTTTTTCAATAATTTATTTTTATTTTATGTGCATTGATATTTTGCCTTCATGTATATCTGTGTGAGGGTGTCAGATCTTGAAGTTACAGCAGTCTTGATGGATACATCTACAAAACAACTCCGACACTTAGGGAATATTGTAGAAAAGAAGGTGAATAAAAGCCAAGAGATTTGCTGTGAGATTGTGTCTCCTGGGAATGTCAGAAGCTATCTATACCCATGAGGTCTTACCAACATGAATGACTAAACCTGAGGTGAACAAGGACAATAACTACAGACATGCTACATCAACAGGGAATTACTCCTGAGGCCTCAACTCTACGTAAAGAACTACAGGCAACTAAGGAATTCTAAGAACAGAAGAAATGGTCTTTCCTTGGGATGAGCATACCAATTGGTTATCCAATACTAGATGGTCAGTTCTGAAAACACACATTCCAGTCGCATTATAAAAACTGAGCAGGTTGTACTTGTATATTTAAGAATATATATGTATATGTATGTGACAACAGTTAATTAAAAAGAGACCATGAACTTGAAAGAGAGCAAGAAAGGAATTTGGAGGGAGGGAGGCAGAAAGTTAGGTGATCATATTATAACCTCAAAAAATAAATATTTTTAGAGCCTGATGTGGTAGTACACACCTATAATTCTGATACTGAAGAGATGGAAATAGAAGGCTCTCTGGGGCTCACTGGCCTTCCAACTTAGCCTACTTGGTGAGATCCAGGCCATAGAGAGATCGCCTCCCCCCCCCAAAAAAACGAGGTAGACAACACCTAAGGACCAATAGCTGAGATTGTCCTCTGACCTTCACAAACATACACATGCAACCTAACTCACAAACACGCATGTACCTACAAACTAACACAAAAGTACATCATCTGTCAGAAACTCAATATGTTCCCTGCTGTTAGCTGGTCCGTGTGGGAGCAGTAGAAAAGGGTCCTGCTACTATCCCCATTTTATAGGTGGATGGCATGAGGCTCAAAGAAGACACATAACTTTTTGGATAACTATTTGTACCAAACAGAGGTAGAATTTGAATCTAGCCAGTAAAGCTCAGAATCTATGCTTCTAATGTCAAGGCTTTCTCTTCAGCCATCTGTGGTTTCAACACGAAAAAGAAACTAAGACTCTCAAGTAGACAGATAAAAACAAAACCACAATTATACGTCTCTTTTCAAAAATAGGGTAGGAAAACCTGTATGCCCACATGCATGTCAGTGGGCAGTTGCTTTATGACCTGTACAGAGGAACTGGTGTGGGAAGTACAGGTAACAGAAGAAGAAATGGGTGGCTTGGACTCATTTAAAATTACAACCTTCTGTGCATCAAGGGACACCAGGGAAGATGAGGAAGAGCAGCCCATGGGATGAGAGCACAGTGTCTCAGCAGCTCGTTAGGCTCACGTCTAGAATATATAGTGTCGGAACTCAACATGGAAAGACGACCAACCTGTTTTGAAGATGGGCAAAAGACTTAAACACAGCTCTCTAAAGAGGTCAGAAAGTATCCCAAAATATGGTCAGTTTTACTGTTAGAGAAATGCAATCACCACAGTTAATTCCTGGCACTCAGGAGGCAGAGGCAAACAGATCTCTGTGAGTTTGAGGTCAGCCCAGTCTACAGAAAATTCAGGGTCATTCAGTGCTACAGAATGAGACCCTGTCTAAAAAAGACAAAAGAAAAATACAGAAGAAGAAGAAGGAAGAGGAGGAGGAGGAGGAGGAGGAGGAGGAGGAGGAGGAGGAGGAGGAAGAGGAAGAGGAAGAGGAAGAGGAAGAAGAAGAAGAAGAAGAAGAAGAAGAAGAAGAAGAAGAAGAAGAAGAAGAAGAAGAAGAAGGTGGTACTCAGTTTGATTTGTTTTGACAGTTACTATTTAAAATGAAAATGGAAATCCATGGTGGAATGGTTATGGAAACTGAAAATTTCATCAGCTATTCACAGAAATTAACACAGTACACCCTTTGTAAAACTGTGTGTTGGTTCTTCAAGACATTAAAATCATAATTACCATATAATACAAAAATTCTGCGTGTAAACCCACAGGAATTGAAAGTTGGATGTCAATGAGATGTCTGTGCAACCAAGTTAATGAGATCATTATTCACAATAAGTCAATAAAGGAAATAATCTAAGTGTCCATCAACAGATGGATGCAGGCACCAAATGAGGAGATTATTCAACCAAGTCCAGGCTGGTGAGATGGCTCAGCGGGCAGAGGCACTTCTTTAAGCATGATGACCGGATCCCTAGATCACATAGTAGAAGGAGAAAACCGACTCTCTCAAAGCTGCCCTCTGATCTCCAAATGTGTGCTGTGGCACCCACGCACCTGCTCACATATGTGTACACCATACACACACACACACACACACACAAGAATAATATTCTGATGTATGCACTACAACACAGATCAACCTGTGGACCTTTATACTGTAAAATAGTCTAGTTACGAAAAAGACAACAACAATATGCTAAGTATTTACAGTCAACTATAAAATAGCAGAGTGGTGGCTGCCAGGGGCCGAAGAAACAGGAGGAGGTATTATTAGTGAGTGTGGAGCCTCAGTTCCGCAAGACGAGGAGTCTGAAAACAGATTTCACAGCATGAACATTGAACTCAATGATTCTAAATTGTCTGCTTTAAAAAAATGGTTAAGATAACGTGGTGGCTAGTATTAGGAACTTGGCAGGCTCTAGAGGGGTCTAGCAGGCGAGTCTCTGTCTGTGAAGAGCTAACTGAGATGGGAAGACCTTCCCTAAATGTGAGCAACTCCATCCAGTGGCTAGAGTCCCAGACTGAAGAAAATGGAGGGAGCTGAGCACCAGCATTAATCTCCCCCAGCGTTCTGACTGCAGGTGTGGGTGTGACCAGCTGCCCGACACTCCGGGTACACAATGCCTTCCCTACCATGATGGACCTTCAAATTGCGAGCAAAAGCCGGGCGATGGTGGCGCACGCCTTTAATCCCAGCACTCGGGAGGCAGAGGCAGGCAGATCTCTGGGAGTTTGAGGCCAGCCTGGTGTACAAGAGCTAGTTCCAGAACAGGCACCAAAGCTACAGAGAAACCCTGTCTCAAACCCCCCCTCAAAAAAAATTGCGAGCAAAAACAAGGCCTTCCTCCTTTAAATTGCTTCTGTCGGGTATTTTATGACCACCTTGAGAAAAGTAGCTAATACAGACAATAAATTTTTTAACATGTGTATTTACCACAATGAAGTGTTTTCCTAAAACTTAAGGGCTCTGAAAAATGAAAGCTGTAGTGAGTGTTTGGGACAGGAAATAGACTCTCCCAGGAACAGTCTTTGGAGACAGCAGCACACTTCCCTAAAGGAGACTGGACTATGAAGCAGTTTGACTTATTAAGTGTATTACAAAAGCTTGGGTCACAGTTGAACTACTCAAGTCACCAAAAGAAAAATTCTACCAGACTGATTCTCTCCTACCTGCCCCGCCCCCGCCCCAATAGCAGCGCTCCATGTCTCCAACCCAGTGTTGGACAAATATTTAAAGACTAGTTTGCAGAAGTGGCATCAAATTGTCGGCCTGCCTGGAGTGTCCACATGTCCCCATCTAGCTCCAGGATCCAGCAAAGCCAAGGGCTCCCTAGCCAATCTCACTAATTAGCAGGAGTTAAGGTTTTCGCTGTGTCCACAAATGGTATGGATGGTGGTATTTCTGCTTAGCTGATTGGAAAATTGTAACACTCTGGTTTCTGTGTTTTCGGCCGCTTATAGCTGAGTATTCATTAATTATGCAAAACAGGCTTCTGGGGACCTATTCTATTGCCTTAATTAATATTGAGTGCCGCTGGCCAATTAGCAGCCTTCTTGCTTATCGTGGAAGGTTGCTATGAGATCAGCCAAACAGAGCTGGCTCCCCACGTGGCTCCTGTCTTGGACTCCATCTCCCCTCCGTGATAGTAGCCAGGCACAATTTGTTCAGTCAAGCCAAAGGCATGGGCTTCCTTTCTTCCCTGAGCTTGTTGCAACCCGGCCATTCGTTGTCCCTGAAGGCATCGCCCCTCCAACAGTGGAGTTGCTCATTAAAACACAGAATTTCTAGCCTTAGGTCCTGCCCGACCTCAAGAGAGAAAATTTGCATTTTCACAAAATCCCCTGTGCCTCAATGCATATTAAAATTAGAAGTCATTGATGTGTAAGACACATCCAGGACTTTGCACCTCACCATCCCTGTCCCTTCTTGGTCTAGCAACCTCCTGATCATTGCCTGTAGATTCCTAAACTTTCCTCCAGCTCTGTAAACTTCCTTGCTCTCTATTGTCAATTGCAACATGTGACCCTTGCATAGCTCATATCTAAGGGACATCTTTGCAGCACTGGCCATGCCGGAATCCTGCATCTACCCTCTTATGGCTGCTCCCTTTCCTTGGCCAGGATAGAAAGCACAAGAGTGTCTTTTTTCAGCATCATCTACTCTCCTGCCCCACATGGATTACCTTACCAATGCTGAGGTTTCTGAGGAGCCCTCTACCTAGCCCTTGCAGCCTTCTTACAGATGGTCTCCTGTCAAAATCGTCTCTTCTGGCGGGGTCTCTCCTCTCCTCTTTTTACGTACTTATGTCTTTAACCTACCTCTTTCCCCAAATCTGAGGGCACCAAGCCAAGGCTCCTGGCAATCCACCCGCCACACCCTGTGTCATCTGACTGACTCATTAAGTTTGTCAGATCTTACCAACCAATCAGAAGTCCCCAGAACACAGCATGATCATTCCCGTCCCCTGAACAGGCAAATTCCACTTCTGCCGATGGTGTCTCTCACACTCCTTCTCTAGTTAGCTGCTAGTCATCCTGTGAAAGTCGTTTTCCAACTTAATCTCTTCCTGAGATTTTAAGTGTACTTCTGCTGTGACTTAAGTATCTTTTCTATGTGCTCCTGGCTATATTTTAAATAATTATTTGTACTCCCAGTGTGGCTAGATATCTTCGCTGCTTCACCTCCTTTCATCCTTAATTAGCCTTTGAAGAACTGTAACTATGTATCCTTATTTATAGGGGGAAACTGAAGTTTAAAGCAGTCAAGTAATGTGACCAAGGTTATATCGGTTACGAGAGTCAAGCGGAGATCTGTGACTTTGAACTCTAGTATTCCAACTACGATGGTACAATGTCCATGCCCAGGGCACACTGTGCCCACCAAGGCTCTCTCTCCAGCGTTCTTAGCTTTGGATCATGTCTCTACCTGTCCCTTCTAGTAAAACAGATTAATGTAGTCCCTGAATTCAGGGTGTTTTGCCTCTTTTTAGCATAATCCATGTGCATGGCTCAGGGCTCTGCGTGTTAACTGAGAAGTGGACAATATGACTGTCTTAGCTCAGTTCAGCTGCCGTAACAAAATAACACAGAGCATTGGGCTTCAACGGAAGACGTTGACTTTGTGGAGACAGATAACACCAAGATGCGGGTTCCGGTGAGTTTGCTATCTGCCTTCTCTTCCCAACTAGCAGATGCTTCAAACGGCATTTCTGTCTGAAGGACAAAATCAAGGGTTGTATGGTATAGTCTGACTCAGAGAGCTTGGGAGACAAGGGGCTAGGAAAAGAGGCTTGGCCATCAGGGCCCTGCAGGCTCTGCTCAGGACGGGAGAAACCATCTCTTCCGTGCTGCTGGTGGGGTCAAAGTTGAAAAGCCCTGCAAAGGAGCTGTCGAGAGGAGGCTAGTGATGGATTAGTAATGTCTGCTATGATGCTGTAGAGGCGGACAAGCAGCAACAGGAATGCTGTGGGTTTGCATCTCTGTTAGAGAGCCTGCTTTCCTAGCCTAGGCACACACAGTAGGACTCCGATGCACACAGGTCTACAGAAGTGCCCCACTGTCACCCACAGTACCCCATCTTTCTCCTCCTGTTCTACTCTTTCCTGACTTAGGCCATGATCTGAAGCCCTTCCTGCTGCCCAAGCTGCAGGTACACATTGCAAAAAGCTGCCATCTCCCAACCAGGACACCACTTCCCAGTGGGCCCAGACTACTCCACAGCCACTCAGAGTGGGATGCACCTAGAGGTGGACAGAGCAAAGCTTCCCAAGTCTATGTTCATCTCTTTCCGGACACTCCAAAGCAGCTCTGCTGGTGCCCACAGCTTGTCAAAGTGTCTCTCCTTCTGACTTCACCTTCCTAGCTCAACGCTCAGACACTCAAAGCCAGGCAGTAACAATGGGCATATCTTTTGCCCTGGTCTATGTTCCCTCCTGTGGCCTCTGATGGCAGCCACCCGAAAAAACTAAGTCTCCTTACATATTAATGGAGAAAAGCAGGTCCTGGAGAGACAATGGGTGTTGACCATACTGTGAGTCCTAAGCTTCTATCAGAAGATTACAGGGAATTAAAACTAGGAAAGACATGTGAGACTGCATAAATTCCACCCCAGATCTACCCACTGGTGACCCTGGAGAGCAAACTAGTTATTTAAATCTAATAGCCCTTCACTGTGAGACCCCAGAGCCAGGCGCTCTGCACACACTGTCATACAGACCTTCACTGTGAGACCCCAGAGCCAGGCGCTCTGCACACACTGTCATACAGACCCTTCACTGTGAGACCCCAGAGCCAGGCGCTCTGCACACACTGTGATACAGACCCTCACACTGAGTCCAAGGCTGTGTTGTATGCATGTGCACAGATTGCAACAATGCTTCTTGTATGTTGTTACTATTCTCTGTTGTCCTTTGGAAAGCAAGATGAATTCTCTATGCACATGAGCCAAACTTTAAGAGAAGCAGCTTCTTTCCCCACCCTGAATGCCACACTAGAAACACATTAGTAATCACGAAGGGTGAGAAGCCCCCCTCTGACAACAGTGACTGGCACGCCCAGGCTTTCTAAGCTGTGTATGTTCAAGCTTCAGTATAATCCTGTGAGACAGATGTTGCTGAAGACCAGAGAACTGTGCAGAGAAGAGTTAAAGAACTGGTCCAAGGCCAAAGTGATAGATGCAGACAGTCAAACTTGGGATCACCAGGTGACACTGACCGTCCCACAAAAAGGCAAGTTAACAGTCGGGTCACACCTAGGTGGCAAAGCAACTCTGAGTTCCATACTCTTCCTGGACCAAATTTGGTGGGTTTTTGAGAGCAGTAAAATCATCCCATGCATAGCCTATGCTCTGCACACAGGTAGGGAATATCGCCCCAGTGAGCCGAGCATTTTTCAGCGGTCTTGGACATATCACAGAGCACCAGCTGGAAACAAATACTGTAGAAAATGAAGAACAATCAAACCGCCTGGACACAGAGCAGAAGTGAAAGAAGCAGAGACACTGGTGGGAAACCCGTCCAGTTGGATTTCCTGCAGCTGTGCAAGTGAGCCAAGAAGCCCCTCACAGAAAGCTGAAATCACAGCCAATGCAAAGAAAGGTTCAGTATCCTTGTCAGAACCCATTAAGATGACCACATTCGGCAGCAGATGGTGGCTCCATGGAATGTCCACTGTTAATTGGAAGACTTATCTGTTGCTTGCTTGCTCATACACACACACCACACCACACATCACACCCCCCTCATACACACACACACACAAAGCAGGTGGAATCTTGTTGACCTCTAGAACACATTTGAACAGGATGTTTCCTAAGATGCTGGGGATGAGCTAGGTCATTAGGCTTGCAGTTAATACAAGGTCCCATTTGATTACCATCTTGGCAATGCTGTATCTCACCAAACTCTGTAGGGCCTAGAATGTGTTCAAACAACAATGAGTCTCCAGAGGATAACAAAACAGAATTTCTGAATTTCCTTCCCTGTGGTGCCACATGGGACACGCAGGGGCTCCTGTCTGCAACATGACCTCCAATCTTTCTTCTCCTCCTCAACATTCCAGTTGCTGAGGCCTCTCCCAGCAGACTCCACCCAGCTGAAGTCTGCAGTCGACTTGATGAAGGAAGGGGAACATGAGTGACACTGGGGACCTTGAGAAAGCTTCGTGAATGGCTGAGTAGCGCCCAACTCCCAGAGTCACTCCGGCCCACAATCCTCTCTAGCCACAGTTTGGCTCCATCCACTTAGAGAGGTCCACTCTCTTGTCCAGGTTCCCTAACAACCACTTGATTTCTTTTTACTTTAAAATTTTTATTCTTTGTATTCATTTTTAATAATGTATTATTATTGTTGCCTTGTGGGGTTTTTTATTGATTTTTATTGAGCTCTACATTTTTCTCTGCTCCCCTCCCTTCCTCTCCCCTCCTCTTCAACCCTCTCTCAAGGTACCTATGCTGCAAATTTACTCAGGAGATTTTTGTCTTTTTCTACTTCCCATGTAAATTAGATCCATGTATGTCTCTCTTAGGGTCCTCATTGTTGTCTAGGTTCTCTGGAATTGTGATTTGTAAGCTGGTTTTCTTTGCTTTATATATAAAAACCACTTATGAGTGAGTACATATGATAATTGTCTTTCTAGGTCTGGGTTACCTCACTCAATATGATGTTTTCTAGCTCCCTCCATTTGCCTGTAAATTTTAAAGTGTCATTATTTTTTTCTGCTGTGTAGTACTCCATTGTGTAAATGTACCACATTTTCCTTACCCATTCTTCAGTTGAGGGGCATTTAGGTTGTTTCCAGGTTCTGGCTATGACAAACAAAGCTGCTATGAACATAGTTGAGCACATATCCCTGTGGCACGATTGAGCATCCTTTGGATATATACCCAAAAGTGGTATTACTGGGTCTTGAGAAAGGCTGTTTCCTAATTTTCTAAGAAATTATCACATTGATATCCAAAGGGGCTGTACTAGCTTGCACTCCCACCAGCAATGCAGGAGTGTTCCCTTTACCCCACAACCTCTCCAGCATAAGTTGTCATTAGTGTTGTTGATCTTGGCCATTCTTACAGGTGTAAGATGGAATCTCAGAGTTGTTTTGATTTACATTTCTCTGATGACTAAGGATGTTGAGCATTTCCTTTAGTGTCTTTCGGCCATTTTAGATTCCTCTGTTGAGAGTTCTCTGTTTAGGTCTGTACCTCCATTTTTTTATTGGATTATTCGTTCTTTTGATGACCAGTTTCTTAAGTGCTTTGTATATTTTGGACATTAGCCCTCTGTCCAATGTGGGATTGGTAAAGATCTTTTCCCATGCTGTAGGCTGCTGTTGTGTCTTGTTGACCGTGTCCTTTGCTTTACAGAAGCTTTTCAGTTTCAGGAGGTGGTCCCATTTATTAATTGTTTCTCTCAGTATTTGTGCTGCTAGGTTTATATTTAGGAAGTGGTCTCCTGTGCCAATGCGTTCAAGTGTACTTCCCACTTGTTCTTTTATGAGTTCAGTGAAGCACTTGATTACTGTGCTGGACCTGAGACCAGCTCTATCTGTCAGGCTCCTGACCGTGGTCCCTTTCATGTCACTTTCTCCCCAGGGAGAGTGTTCCACCCCCAGATCCTAGGTCCTTCCTGGAACCTCCTGCAACTGGAATGCTCACTGGGAACACTGCCAATTTCTCTCAGAAGTGATGAGAAGTCCTGGGACTTCCCTTGATGTTATGTTGACTGAGTGGTATGGGAGCCATTCTGACAGCTTAGATTTGGGAAGACAAACAAGACAGTATATCCAGTCAAGAGCTTTGGGTTTCATAGACCATTATGACTTCAAAAATACTCTTTAGAGGAATTGATGATGTTGGCAACTGAGCAACAGGCAATGTAAAATTAACAATAATGTGTCACTGCCTTCCCTTCATGTAAAATGTTACATCTTTTTCTTTTCCTGAGACAGGGCCTCATGTAGCCCAGGCTGGCCTTGAACTCACTGTATAGTTGAGGATGACCTTGAGTTTCTGAACTTCCTGCCTTTGCTTCCCAGATGATAAGATCACAGGATTTTAACACCATATCTAATTGATGTAGTGTTGGGGATCCAACCTACAACTTCATGTGTTCTAGGCAAGATATTGTATCTTGATACCAAAAAGGGAGTGAGGATATTAAGTGAGGTAACCCAGACCCAGAAAGACAAATATCATATTTATTCACTCATAAGTGGTTTTTAAACATAAAGCAAAGAAAAGCAGTCTACAATTCACAACCCCAGAGAACCTAGACAACAATGAGGACCCTAAGAGAGACATACATGGATCTAATCCACATTGGAAATAGGAAAAGACAAGCTCTCCTGAGTAAATTGGGAGTGTGGGGATCATAGGAGAGGGTAGAAGGGGAGGGTGGAGGAAGGGATGGGAGCAGAGAAAAATATATAGCTCAATAAAAACAATTTAAAAAATAAAATTTAAAAAGTGAACTCTATAGGAAAATGTGTACACATTTCCTATTTTACCAGGAGCCAGTAGAAACTGCCTGGAATATTGGAACCACTACTCTTGGAGGTGACTAAGGTCTCCCTGTGGTTCTGTGCCTCTCCTCAACGTCTCTCCACCTGGCAGCCAGACATCTGACAGCCAGATTCTTGGATGCCATCTCCTACAGGGAAGCCAGCCCATCTCCCTCAGCTTTGCACGCTTTGTTCTTGGTCCTTCCCTTCCATTCCATTCCCTTCCCTTCCCTTCCCTTCCCTCCCCTCCTCTCCTCTCCCTTCCCTTTTCTTCCCTTGGGATGTGTGACACTTGTATCAGAGACTCCCTTACTCTCACCCAGGTTGTTGAGGGAAAGAATTCCCGAAGAGAAAGGGAGAGTGTGCGTGGCAGAGGCCTCCCTAGCTTCCTAATTCCCACCCAGACTTGTTCTGACAGCAGAGGAACCAGAAGATACCTGCAAACGGAAGATATCAGACATCTGTAGGAGGTGGGACCCCTGAGCAGAGGGAGCCCCAGAACCTTATGGGACATGAGCCATACAAGTAATCAGGACTCTCAGAGCATACTGCCCACCACTGCCACAACCAGCTTCCAGAGGCTATTTAGAGCAGAGAGAGGACATGCTTGGGAAGCACCAGCTGTCCTGTGTCCTCTCCAAAGATAGAATCAAACCAGCTGCCCTCTGGGACCATCTGTCTGTGGATTCTGAGTTCATGGCTCTTGACGGACATGTTGGACTGGAGGGGATCAGCTCCAGTCCTAATGAAACTAGGTCTGTATCTCCTATCCATTATTTCAAAATGGATCAGAGACCCTAACACAAGGCAGGAAGCTTTGAAACTACGCAAAACACATGAAGACAGAGGCAAAGGCAAGAGCTTTCTGAACAGGATTCAACAGCACAGAAAACAATCTAAAAAATGGAAAAGCAGATTGCACAAAGCTGAGAAGCTTCTGCACAACAAAGAAAGCAATCAGCGGTGTGAAGAGGCAGCCTACATAATGGGAAAAGAAATCTCTGCCAACTACCTCACAGACAGAGTTCGTACTCACAATAAACAGAGAGTTGTGAAATTTAAACAAAAGAAGAATATCATCCAATCCAGAAACTGGGTAGTGAACTGAACAGACAGCTCTCAAGAGTAGAAATATGAATGGCATAAACACGTGAAAACTGTTCCTCACCCTCAGCCATCAGAAGAATACACATTAAAACTGCTTTGAAACTCTCTCTCTCCCCCAGTCAGAGTGGCTCTCATGGAAAAGTCACTTGAACAAAGGCAGATGAGATACAAGCAAAGAGGAACCCTTGTTCTTTGCTGGTGAAAATGTAAACTGGTGTAGTAGTTATAAAAGTCAGTGTGTAGATTTCCCAAAAAAAAAAAAAAAAATAGAAAGCACCATGTGTCCCAGCTATACCTCTCTCCTGGGGATGGATCTGTAGGACTACAGGTCAACAAGCCACAGAGATGCTTGCACATCGGCGTTGAACTGTTCATAACAGCCGAGAAATCAAGCCTCCTAGATGTCCACCAACAAATGAGTGGCTAAGGAAAATGTCCATCTACACAATGGAATTATATGCAGCCAGAAAGAAAAATGAAATCATGACATTTGTAGGGGAAATGGATGTAACCAGAGATCAAGACGCTTGTGGAAATCAACCGGATTCTAGAAGACAAATAATGTGTGCTTCTTCTCACACATAGAACCCAAATCTAAAAGAGTGTGTATGCACATGTGCCTGAGTGTGCGTGTATGCACGCGTAAGAGGAAACTAAAAGGGGGGTCATAAAAGAGAAGGGAGAGATGTTCTGGGAGGTGGAAACAGAGTGCTGGGGTACATGTACTAAGAGATAGAAGTGCGGGACTAAATGGGGAGGAAGGACACAACCTGGAGGCGGGGGAGGAAGGGGAAGGTATGCAGAGAAAGAACAACGAATTGTACTTTCATCTTTGTATGTATGAAGACTCATAATGAAACTCACTTTTATATGCTAACCTAATACATTTTTAAAGAAAAGAAGAAAACTTGGTCCTACCCCCAGATGCTGTCTAGAGTCAGGGCAGGTTGGAGCCTGTGTAGCAAGGGGAAGTGGTTGAGTGGAGTTGGCCATCTTTATGAGTCACTGTCTTATTTACTGTTCTATTACCATGAAGACACCATGACTAAGGCAACTTATACAAACAAAACAAAACAAAACACTTAACTGGGGCCTTGCTTACAATTTCAAAATGTTGGCAGTGATCACCATGGCATGGAGCATTGTAACAACTAGACAGGTGTAGTTATGGAGAAGTAACTGGGCATTCGCATCTCATTTGCAAGTTGCAAGCCAAGAGAGAGACACTGGTGTGGTGGTATTCCAATTGTACTTTAATAAATAGAGATTGCCTGAAGATCTGAGAGTAAAACAGTCCCACTGGTCAGTCTTACTGACCAGGTTATGGTAACACACACCTTTAGTCCCAGTAGCCGCACTAGTTGCCATAGAAATCGGTAGTGCGTGCCTTTAATCCCAGTGGTGTACACCTTTAACCCCAGCCCTAGAGAGAATTATAAAATGGGAGGAAACAGCTCTCAACACATAGTCTCATTCTGAGATTCCAGGAGGCAGGATCGCCATTTCGGTCTGAAGTCAGTGGCTAGCTGTTTTACTTTTTGGATCTTCAGGTTAAAGCCCAATTTCTGATCCTGAGTTTTTATTAATCGTGCTTCACACTGAGTCTGGTGTGGGTTTAAAACTCAAAGCCCACCCCACTGACACAACTTCTCCAAAAAGACCACACCTCCCAATCCTTCCCAAACATTTCCACTAACTTGGAATAAGAACTTACTATGGGCCTATGGGGATCTCATCCAAACTACCACAGGCTCCAAGCATCAGGAAATTCATTCATCCCTGTGTGTTGAAGGTTAATTCACTTGACCTTAAAAGTTATTGGTGACTTTCCACTGTTTTCTTAATAATTAAAAAGAATTCTTAATTTACAATACAGATGAGAGCATTTGAACCGATCTCCGGCAGGCTGCTCTGACCTACTGACATACAATCATGCTGCCTTTCAAGCCCTCCACAGGTGTCTGTGTTCAGCCAGGCCCATCTGCTTCCTCTGCCTCCTGTATCTCTTCTGCCTCTCCTCATCCTCCAGAGCTCACCAAGGAGACCTCTTCCTCGGGGAGCTCTCCCATGATGCCTCAGTCTGCAGCTAGGCTGTCCAGTGAGGCAGTCATCAGTCACACACAGCCAGAGTCGTGGAAACTTGGTGAGTCTGAACCAATGAGTGCTGGGAGCATGAAATAAAGGCTAGGTTTCTGAAAGTTTGATTAGACTATAAGAGTACAGGATACATAACAGAAAGTCTTAATGTTGGTTTGTATTTAAAATGATAACATTTTAGCTATATTGAGTCAAATATATTGCTCTTTATTTCACCTTTCTTTTACTTTTCCTTGTGTTCTACCAGAAATTTAATTTTAAAGGAAACTTCATGTGTATGTCTCTGTGTGTGATTATGTATACATGCATGTAGATGCCTACAGAGGCCAAAAGAGGCATCAGATCCCCTGGAGCGGAAGTCACAGGTGTTTCTGATCTGCCCAGTGTGGGTACTGACATATGAACGCTGCAAGATCAGAAAACACACTTAACCACTGAGCCATTTCCCCTGCCCCAGAACTTTTCAAATGATGCATATAGTCTATATTTTGGCTTACAATGCGCTTCGGTGGCATATGCTGGTCTAGAACAGATCACCCCAGTGTTCACTTCCATGTAAACTTGCATTTTTTCCCTCATTTATTATGCTTTCTAATTCAGTATTCCACTAAGCCGAGACTCCAGAGGACATAGGGTTGCTAGTTTTTCTTTCTCCTGCACTCTGCTAATGCTCACATAATATATGACATATAATAAAAGCATAATAAACACACTTCACACATGACAAAATGTCTAACATGTGTCAAACATGTGAAAGAGTTGCTGGAGCAACTGAGGGGATGCACAGTGCCTGGCACACAGTAGGCACTCAATAAAGAGGTTCATCCTCCTTCATCGTCTAGATGTGGGGTGGTGGTAAGCTTTGGTGATGGCCGTCTGCACAGACGCATGCTGTATGTTTAGTCACTGCAGATGGCATCCTTGAAGCACACCTGCATCATGCACACACCAAGAGCTGTACACACTTACTACATGTGCCATTGAGCTCTGCAATCTGCTCTTTTTATACATGCAAGTCTGGAGCTGGGCTGAACTGAATGCATTTCCAGAATGTAGATCCAGCCCAGAGGCATGTGGTCCTCAAACACAAAAGCAACCGTGTCATGTCACAAGAACAGCTTCCATGCCACTGTCTCCATGAGGGGAACTCGGGATGTATGAACATTTGCTCCTAATTAACAACAGAAGAATCTGTCTCATTTATTCTTGCCAATAAATCCAAACCCCAGTTCCTAAGGTGCTGCTTGTCATGTTTCATTTGAGAAGGGCATCACTACATCTCCATGGTACCCGGGATGCTCTCTGGGTCTCTGTGTTGCATACAAGATGGCAGCTCCCATCCATCATGCATTAATGAGGCAGCAAGTCAAAGAACAGGCTGTCGAAAGACTTGGTAACAATCTAGCACCTGCCAGATCAAGGACCAATGGAGCTAAAGGCGGAGAGTCTCCACTAAGAGCTGGGCTTGGGGGGCCTGAGTCTGGAACTACCAATCAATGGCTCCTGCACAGACTTCTCCATGGGCCCTGGCTGCAGGATCTGGGACAGAAACCAGATGAGGTCCTGTCTCTTCTTCCCTCCACCTGCTCCCTAAAGCCAATTCAGAAACCACGTTCTTTGGCTCCCAGAGCTATGGAAGGCAAAGCCCTCACAAAGCCCCCAGTGTATGACAGCCCACAAATGGTGCCCATTCTCTGTCCCCTCGTTTTGTGGTTAAACTCTGCAGCATGTGGAACTCAGTGCCCACAGGCCTTTCTGTTTTGTTCTTTATTGCCCACCCAGAGTCACACTTATGATAAGATTAAGTCTGGCATGGTAGGGTTATTACCAATAGGCTGCCTGGCATTCTTTTATGTCTTTAATTATTAAATTTTTTTGAACAGGAATGAGGGTTTTGCCTGCGTGGATGTCTATTACCACATGTGTGCAGTGCCCGTGGAGGCCTGAAGAGGGCATAAGATCCCCTGCATCTGGAGATGCCCACAGGTGTGAGTTGCAATGTGAGTGCTAGAGATGGAATCCAGGTCCCCGGAAGAGCAGCCAGTGCTCTTAACCACTAAGTCATCGCTCCAACCCTGCCTGGGTTTTGGTTTGGGTTTGGCTTTGTTGTTTGTTTGTCTGTATGTATGTTTTGCTAGGTCTTGATGGAAATGTGAATAGGCAAAAGGCCGCTTCTTAAATGCTGGCAATTCCAGGCCCTCCAGTGCCGAGAGCTACAGGGACACTAACAGACCTAGACGCTTGTTCTAAGAACAAGAGGCATGTGGTCCTAAGCTCGGAAGGCCAGAAACTTATAGCTCTAGGTTTTCAAGTCAGGCCACCTTGATCATCCAGGTCCCCACACTTAGCAACCACGGCTCAGAGCAGCAGTAGCAGCAGGCAGTGGCCCCTGAGTCCCCCGCAGCAACCGGTGTTCTGGTTCTCAGCTGGCGCTCTGGTTCCAGTGACTGGGACTGAGTCGTGCAGCTTAGCACCTCACAGGCCTCTGCCTTCCACAGTCTTGGCTTTCCACACCTCTCGTTGTTCTTTTGCCTCAGCTACCTCTCCTCCCAGCAGTTGCTTCTGCTGGTTCCTCCCTGGAGCTCCTTAGCCAGCATCTTTCTTCCTCTGCCCCTGCTGCCGCCGCTGCCATTGCTGCTTCTGCCGCTGCTGTAACTAACTGCTGCTTGCTGCCACCACCACCACCGTCACCACTGTGACATCACTCATTCGCAGAGAGAAAGAAATTAAACACATAAAACTAACATCCTCAACAGCATTTAATAGTGGCTAACAGTATTTGTCAATGCTTAGCAGCGTTTAATTCTTACACCAGTGTCTTAGGGAAAATCAGGTCCTCTAGTGATAATGGCAGGGCTCTGAACCTATAAATGCCTATGTACTTAGTGAGTGTTTTTGGCTTTCTGGGGCACCCTTTCTTCACTGCAACTGACCACAGTAGGACCACAGAAGCATTCTACTATAGAACCATAATAGGATCATAGAAAGCATTCTGCTTCAGTAGGGAAGCAGTCTTAATTAACATGTAACGAGAGGAATGGAAGTTGTCACTAAAACTTTATTTACAAAACCCAGGGACAGATGAGATTTGGTCAACCAACTCTACCCTGAGATGAATGAACACAAATTCAAGCGGCAACTAGAACTTTAGATATTAAATGAGTGAGATGGGATGGAGTGGGTGTGGTTGGGCAGCATAAGACGGAGGGGCATAGGACATAACAGGGCATGGAGGAGAGGGAGTGGAGCCTTGGGGATAGACTAGAACAGAATATTCAGAGTTTACCCCCATGGAGAAATAACCATTGCTTTATTAATATTTTATAACAGATATAGTATCTAATAATGTAGAGCTACCAGTCAAAAACCATCCCAGCATGGATGGGGAAGGAGCCTCCAAGGCCACACGTCTAGTGGAAGAACTCTTGATGGTTGATGGGTGTTGGGGAAGGAAGAGTCATAGCCACCGGTAGGTCACTCATGCCCCAGTAAAGGACCCCACACCTGCACCAATACAGGCAGTATAAATTGAACGTGGGGGGGGGGCGGTCTTTAATAACAAATTAGAAAGAAAACATGAAGTTAGGAGGGAGACAGGGTAGGAAGCATTAAAGAGAGTGGGGGGTAGTGATAGATGAATATGATCAAAATATATTGCTTGAAATTTTCAAAAAATAAGTAAAAATATTGTTTACAATCAAAATAAATGTGTAGCTGTGTTTTAGATCGTGACTAGCGAATGATTCCATAGTCTGAGTCAAGAGCAGACCAGGTTGAGAAGCAGCAGTGTAGCAGATGGAATCCCTCCCTGGGGGCATGATTTAAATCTCCATTCTGCTACCAGTTCCCCTTAGATATTCAGAAGTCATTGCTTCTTTCCACACCTTGGTTTCCTGACTGCAGATGAAGAGGCTTGTGATATGGAGGCTTAGATGTCATCGCCTAATGCGGGTGATCTGGAAGACCACAGACCTGATGGGGCAGGCTAGAGATGGTCCAGGTCAGAGACTTCCAGACATTCTGGCTTCATCGCACCTCAGCCCCTCTTTAACCCTCACCTTTTTCAGCTAGGAAATTGTTGCTTTATTTTGCAGTGGTTTGAATCTTATTAAATAAATCCACCCCCATTGGTGGATAATATTGACAACTGAGAAAGAACTTTCCCAAGACACTTACTGCCTGAACCAAATGTGTGATGTGGGAGGTGATGTATGCTGTGAATAGGTTTTATTGCCATTGGCTAATAAAGAAGCTGCTTTTGACCAATGGCTTAACAAAGTAAAGCCAGACTGAAAGCAAAATAGAGAGAGAGTAGGCGGAGTCAGAGAGACCATGTAGTCGCAGCAGGAGACAGACGCCTCTGCTGGAGGCTACCAAAACTTTGCCTGTAAGCCATGACCTCATGGTGATGCACAGATTAATGGATATGGGTTAGTTTAGGATATAGCAGCTAGCTAGACACATGCTTAAGCTATTGGGCAAATAGTATTGCAAATAATATAGTTTCTGTGTGATTATTTCAAGTCAGGGTAGTCAGGAAATGAACTAGCAGCCTCCACCAACAAATGTGGACTCTGGGTTATGTTTATTATATTAATCTTAAACTAAAGCCCCTGTTTCTTCCTTCATAATGTGATCCTATTGGGGAAGTAATTGGTCTGTAGCCCTAATCCCTAAGTTGCAGCTCACCCTCAATTTCTGCTTGGGGTCACTTCCTAAAACTCAATAATGAAACGGTGCTGCTTTACCAACAGCAGGCCATGGCAGCTCACATCCTTTATTTTGTCATGAGTGGTTAAATGTGCAGGCTAGGGAAGCCCAAGAAAGAGCACATGTCTGAGCTCTGAGATGTTTCTTCCAGCCCTACAGAGCATCTGGGGAAATGAAGGCTGAGAAATGATTGAGTGAGGCAGGTCCACGGCTGCTAGATCTAATCGAGAAAGAGCCGGAGAGGAATGCAGATGTCTATGTGGAAGGAGAGGGAGAAGCAAGGACTCTGTTAGCAGAAAGGGGTATGATCACCCCACAAGGAGCAAAGACTATCATCCAGTCAGTGTACTGTGGCCATGAAGGGGATTAGGCAAGTTACAGTCAAAGGTTGAAAAAAAAGGTGGAAATGTGGGTTTACATTTAAAATCACTATAAGAGCATTCACTGTGTATGACAAAAATAATATCTATAGACCAGACATTACCAGTCCAGGCCAGTCTGTAGTGTGAGGCTTCTCTAGGCACTGACACAAGGCTCTGTTGTGTTTTGTCTTGTTCAATGTCCTCAACTAGTCTTGAAAGATAACAAAGTCATAACCACTCCACAAAAGAGATTGCAGAACACAGTAGAGAGGGTGGCAGGATCAAACTCAGAATGAACCCAGGGTGTCATGTTGAGACATATAAGAGAAAAAAATACAAAAACAAGTGAGGGTCCAAAGAAATCAGAGCCCTGTGTTGGTGACTTTTCTCACTACAATGATAAGAAGCAATCAGTTTGTCGGCAGGGTTAGTTTTGGCTTATGTTTCAAGGGGACATAGGTGACAGGAGAGAGGAGGGGGCTCATCACAGTGCACCTGCCATCAGGAAACAGCACTAACAGGGAGTGGAGCTGGGTTATGACAGCTCAGAGTCCATTCCCAGTGGCCCACTTCCACCTGTAAGCCTCCACCCCCTAAACATCCCACAACCTTCCCAAACAAGGTCACTAATTGTAGACCAAGTGTTCAAATACAGAAGCCTAAGGGGGACATTTCACATTCAAACCTCAGCAAGCCCACATTCGGTTTATTGTGCAGCCCCCTGCTCCTTCACACTCTGTGTGCTCCAAATGGTGAGCCCTCAAGTCCTTCTCTTCCTCTTCTGGCACTCTTCAAGCAAGAGGACACAGTTCAGAGACCTGAGGCCCTTCTCCTTCTGAAGAACTACAGCTCTTCTCAGCTAGTGCCCTCTGCAACCCTCTCTATCCAGTCAAGCTGCAGCCAGAGCCCATGGCAGACGTCTCCCAAACTGAGGCAGCAAACTAAGTCTCATGATTTTAGTAGACTTTGGAGTAGTCAGATGCTGTGGGGTCACCCAAGACCCGTATAATTTCACTGAGTTAGGAGCAGCTCCTACACAGCCTTGCCCCTCAGACTACAAGCAGAGCACACCTTCACAACCTTGGTCGTGTTGTCCAAAGAATTTCTCACCAGTCCCCAGCAGGAAGCCTGGGACAGATAGGCATGCAATGCACAATAGAGATCAGAGCTGTCAAAACACCTGTTTCAGACAGCCGAAGAAATTTAAAGTTGACTACGAATTTGATGGGTTAAGAAATGACTGTTCGATTTATTGTGTTAATAATGTCATTGTTCTCTCTGTCTCTGTCTGTCTGTCTGTCTGTCTCTCTCTCTCTCTCTCTGTGTGTGTGTGTGTGTGTGTGTGTGTGTGTGTGTACGGTCTGTGGTTGTTACTGTTATTTGTTTTTGTAGCCCTGGAAATTGAACCTAGGTCTTCACACACAGTAGGCAAGTACTCTGTTAACTGAGCCACATTCCCAGCTGTCTTTTTATTTTGAAATAGGATCTCTCTCTCTCTCTCTCTCTCTCTCTCTCTCTCTCTCTCTCTCTCACACACACACACACACACACACACACACACAAGCCAGCTTTCTGGTCTCCTTACTGGAAGGCTTTGAACTTGCCACTTTGAAGTCTCCTGAGTAACTGGGATTAGGTCTTCAACAGGCCCAGCTCTTTCTGTGTTTTAAGGGGAGGTTTAAGCTTAAGTAATTTACGGATGAGATGCCATCTGTAATGATGTTGGAGATTTTCTTTGTATTTTAGCAAATTTTGAGAGGAGGTCATGAGATTGAACTCCACTTTGCTCCTGTTGGAGGTGATGGTAGTAGTTTTGTTTGGAAACAGTCTTACTACACAACCCAGGCTGGTTTGAACTCTGGAATTCCAGATTATATATTATAATATATAATATATATTATATAACATATATATAACAGACATATGACAATGACATTATTAACACCTCCATTCCTGACTCTCTACTTCTTTGTGTTTGGTAATTTTAATAGCAGTATTTTAATGTGTGAAAGAGTTCTGCCTGCATGTTTGTATGTAGACCATGTGTGTGCCTAAAATCTGTAGAGACCAGAAAAAGGCACCAGGTAGAACTGGAATTGCAGGTGGTTATGAGCTGCTGTGAGAGTTGTGGGAATCAAACTAAGGTCCTCTGTAAGAGTAGCAGGTGCTCTCAACCAGTGAGCTATCTCTCTAGACCCTCGTAGTCTAGTGTTTTTTATTATGAGGCTATAAAGTTGTCCTCTCACCTGTGACCCAGCCTTCTCTCCCTCCTTTTTCTTCACCATGAGGACAAATACGGGAGGAGAGTATCCTCTTGTAGTGACAAACAACACGGGAGATTCTCTTTGGCAATGACCATCCTCCACCCCAGCCTCCAGCCATGTCCTGGAACAGCTGGTTCTAGCTCTGAGGTAGCAGGGGCAGCTCAGTCAAGAATTATCCAACCTGCTAATTGTACAAGTGAGTTTTATCCCATGGATATGATAACCTCTAAGCTTATACCTGTAGGGTCATTGGCCATTAATCCATTTTGCAATATCTCCTAGCACCCCAACCCCCTTAAAAAAAAAACCTAATTTATTAAATGCTCTTTGCACTGACTTTAACAACTTGCTCTGCTAATTTTTCCTGGGGTGGATATGAGCAAATGTCTATTCCCCCACAGAGAGGGCCCTGATGGCAGACCAATTCTGATGTGGGACAATTTTCTATATTCTTTCAATTATGTTTTAAATAAATGCTGATTGGACAGTAGCCAGGCAGGAAGTATAGGTGGGACAGCCAGACAGGAAGTAGAGGTGGGTCAATGAGAACAGGAGAATTCTGGGAAGGAGTAAGCCCATTCCTCCCCAGTCCTGTCCAGACACAGAAAAAGGAAGATATGACCTGCCCTGCTGAAAAAGGCACTGAGCCATGTGGCTAACATATACTAGAATAATGGGCTAATGCAAGTTATAAGAGTTAATAAGAAGCCTGAGCTAATGGGCCAATCAGTTTATAACTAATGTAGACCTCTGTGTGATTTTCTTTGGGACTTAGCAAATACGGGAACCAGGCAAGACAGAAACCTCAGACAACACAATTCCACTCCAGTCTAACTCTCTGAACCAGTATGTATTGGTGTGACTAACAGGTATCTGCTGCACCAGAAAATCCCACCCCAGCATGGACAGGGAGCTGCATTCCCAGAGCTCCCTGTCCAACTTGTAGGCAGCTCCACTGAAGAACCTGCCCCCACCCCAGAAATTCTTTACTATTTATATGCCTTGGGGAGGGGCCTCCTGAGTCTTACCAGTGTTCCATCCTCTATCTGGGAGGGAATGTTCCAGTTAGCACAAAACATGACTTAAGTCTTTGATATATATCACATTCTCTCTCTCTCTCTCTCTCTCTCTCTCTCTCTCTCTCTCTCTCTCTCTCCTTTGTTCAGGAAAGGGTTTCTCTGTGCAGTTTTGGCTGTCCTGGAACTCATTTTGTAGACCAGGCTGGCTTCTGCCTCTGCCTCATGAGTGCAGGGATTAAAGGCATGTGCCACCACTGCCTGGTTCATATATTCATTTTCTATTACTTTTGGGAAATACCACTGTGTCATTTCCCTGGGAGTTTCTCCCATGCTTTGGCTGTTCCTGCTCTGTTGACATGGAACTCTGGGGTAGCCCACTTCCTCTTTGGACAGCACTGGTCCTTTTAAGAATGGTCTTTTTATTTGGCTAGAATCTGTCTCTACAGTTTCCTCCTTCTGTTAATTCACTGCAAGAGCTATAGAATCAGACAAGGCTGGGCCTAGATCCCAGTCTCACTGTGTTGACATTCATGACCCTGGTTGGGAAAGGTGTTTGATCTCCCTTCTTCCTGATCTCCAGGTGTGAGGATTAAATGGGTTGGTAACCTGGAAAGCACTTAGCCCCACACCCAGTACACAGTGGGTTGGTTTATCTCCTTCTCCATCATTTTCTTATTCATTCACTTACTCAATAAAGGCGAAGCTCCGCTGGTGAGTGCTAGAGATAGGAGCATGCATAACAAACAGCTCCTGCTCTGCCCGTGAATGCAAATCAGCAAGAGAGAAAGAAATGTTTAAAAAGAAATTCTAATACAGCATGATAAGTACAACAATAGACTCCTGCACTCGCAGAGGAGAAAGCGCTCTGAGGCAGAAGCAGAGATGGCTGCCAAACCAGGCTTCCCTGTGAAGGCGATACCCACAATGTGTTTGGAACAGGAATAAGGGCTTCCCTGGCACTCGCAGAGGGACAGAAATCACAGATTTGAGAAACAGAATCTCAGGCTAGGGCTTGATGAAGTAGAAAAGACAAATAAGAAGTAGAGAGATGGATCTAGAAGGTTCAGGGTGTGCCATGATACTGTCGAGCCAAGGAAATGTAATTGTTTGAGAGCTTCTGAGAGTTTTAGACACGAGTGATGTCATATGTCATTTTAGAAAGGTCACGGTGACTTGATCCATGAGAAATGAAGCAAGACCAAGGCTGTAGGATGCTGTTGACAGTCTAGTCTAAATAATAAAGGGACAGGAGTGAAACACAGAACAGAGAGAGGGAAGAGGAAAATGCTTAGGAACAAACACTTGGCAAGTGACAGGATAACCACATGGCCATGACCCTAACTTCATTCGTGATATCCAGAAGTCTGTTGATAGAACAGGACTTGATGCTGGCCTAGGGGTGGGGTGGGCTAAGGCAAGGTCAGCCCTCTGATGGTGAGGGCACTGCCTCACCTATATTTTAAGAACACTTGGTACTTCTTTCTATAGGAAGGAATCTACACTCACATACTACTGATGGTTTTGTTGAATCAGCCATCAATCTGGATGATGTTCAATGACTGGCTTAGGAGAAATACAAGACTTGGTGGCCTTAGTATTTGAAACTCCTATCCCTGCTACAGAGAAGAGACAATAAGGAGAGGAACGCCAAGACCGTGCATCTCCGACACAGACTGACCACCTGACCGGAAGGACAGGACAATCTTTGGGGTGCCTCTCTGTCTTTGCTTCCCCTTTCTACATAACCAGCTGACTAAAGATGGGATGGGAGATGAATCTTTGGGACGCTAATCCACTGTCTTCTCAGACTGCCACTCTCAGAATGAAACAGCTAAAAGATTTAGTTTTAGGTCGTGTCTATGTGTCAGACAGACTGGGCCACCACAGACACATCCTCAGGAACCGCGGGTGTGGCTTCGGGTGCAAAGCTCTCAGAGGATGATGAACACGAAGACACTTTTCCCTCCTTAGTTTTCAGTAAGAAAATGCAAAGATTATCAGCTATCTCCCATCGTTCGCTCCCCTACCATCCGAACTTTAAGTTACCTGAACTTTATTAGCTCAAATGGAAAGAAAAGTGACTAACACTATGACAGAAACCAGTAGGAGGTCACACAAGAAGGCAAGAACTAGGAGACTGTACAGTTAGCTGGAAAGAGCAACCTTATATTAATTCATTAATTCGGGGATGATTGACCAGGTCCCTGGCTTGGAAGGTTTGTAACGAGCTTATGTAAGCAGAGAGAGGATCGGCAGGACGATGGTACCCACAGGCTAATCCAGGAATATCCCAGAGGGTGACTAATGTGAGGTCTGAAACTCTACAAAGACCAAGGCTCACCTTATTCATCTCCAAATCCAAAGTGCCTCGATTGATATTCAACAAATGCCAGGAACTCAGCCGTTATGCATGCAGTGCGATGTATAAGCAAGTCTACAGAGAAGTGTCTGATGCCAGGTCAGAGCTCTGCCTGCAGCCTGCCATAATGAACAAGCCAATGAAAACGTGCAGAGATGAGGAGGGGATAGATAAAATGGGAATAGTTTTATATTCAGAATATCTGAAGGATCCAGAGCCAAAGTGGACATTTTGGTGAGACATGTGATTAGGACCGTCTTGCAGGTTGATGGGCGATGTGGCTGGGCTGCCGTGCTCATGGGAAACAACCACCATTCCAAACTGACCATCAACCCAGTGGGGATGTGAGGACTGAAGAAGCTGCTGTGACAGTACCTGGATGCCAAGGCTCAGAACCCATGACTGAGGAAAGCAATGGGACCGTACAAAGTGTGCTGACCGGAGCACCCTGAGTCAGATGGCTGGGGTTTGAAATATGCTGAAAGCAGGCAAACCAAAAGCTATCACAGATGTGGGAAAGAGTTGAGAGACCGGCAGGGCTCAACCTAAGGAAATCTGAGGATGTATTAGTCTGCTTGGGTGGCTAAATACCAAGTTGTTTAAAACAAGAAAAGTGTGTCTTCTTGAATATCTGGAGGTCAGAAATATAACACCAAGTTGTTCACGGGGCCATTCTCCCTCCCCAAATTCCAGGGAAAGACCTTCCTGTTTCTTCTGCTTTGGGTGCTCACAAGCATCCCTTGGGTTGTGGTTACATCACTCTAACTTCTGCCTGAAACGTCTGTCTGGTATGTCTCCTCAGGACACAGGCATGTTTGACTAAGAGCCAGGCCGACTTCAGTGTGATCGCATGTAAATCAAGTGTATCTGTAAGGAGCCAGTTTCCCAACAAGCCTACACTCTAAGGTCCTACGGGTCAGGATTTCAGCAAACCTTTTTGTATAATACAATTCAATGTGCCAGAGAGCAAGGGAGTCATCTTCAAATATTTCTAAAAATTCTGATGTGAAAAATTCGATCTGCATGGATTCGTAAGACAGAACTAAGAAGGGAGTGGGAACTGGCTTGGGCAGGGGGGGCTCAATAAATACACTGCTGACTGTGCAGTCACGGGGACCTGAGTTCAGAGCGCCAGTGTCCTGCAGCGTGAACCTGTGACCTCAGCGTCCTAGGGGTCAAAGGCAGATCTCAGGGGTTCTCTGGTCCAGTCAGGCTAGCTGAGCAACGAGCTCCTGGATTGATGAGAGACCTCATCTCTAAACCAAGATGGAAAGCAACTGATGAAAACAACCGAGATTAACTTTTGGCCTAGACACACACATACATACACATATGCGTGTGTGCATACATATATACACATACAACACACAGCAAGCACATACACACCTCAGGATGGGAGGGACTGGTGCAGAAGATTTGTCTGTATTCTTTCAATCATGTTTTTAATAAAACACTGATTGGCCAGGCAGGAAGTACAGGCAGGTCAACCAGACAGGAAGTAGAGGCGGGGCAATGAGAACAGGAGAATGCTGGAAAGGAAGAAGCCCATTCCTCCATTTCTGCCCAGACCACTGAGAAGCAAGATGTAATCTGCCTGGCTGAGAAAGGTACTGAGCCACGTGGCTAACATAGATAAAAAACAATGGGTTAATATGAGCTACAAGAGCTAATAAGAAGACTGAGCTAATGAGCCAATAAGTTTATAATTAATACAGACTCTCTGTGTGATTTTCTTTGGGGCTTGCCAGCTGTGGGGTACTGGGCGAGAGGGAAACCCCAACAAGCCGGCCCTCATGTTACAAGGGATTCGTGGGTACAAACTGCAGGTAGTTATAGAGATAATCTAAGAGTACAGGCTGAAACAGTTGTATTCCCGCCTCAAAACTAAGCCAGAGGAAGTGCAAGGCCATAGCAGGAGCCAGTGTTCCCTAGGAAGGGGGTGAGGCTGCATGGTCTCACCCTGCTCTCCTAAACCCAGTTCTCCCAGTCTCTGGCATGAGGGAGCCATGTCTAACTGAGCTAGTCTTTAAACTGCTGTTGCCAAGAGTTGATGTAGGAAGATGAGCTCCGAGATAGTGCCGGCTGCTGTGAGAGATGAAGCGTGAATCGTGGGACCAGGAAATGAATATAAATTCAGCAGCTATTTTAATTTTTAATTGGAAAAAAAAAGCCCATCCCAGCTGGAAAGAATCGAGCAACTGTGTTCCATGCACAAGACTATAGAAAGTATTTGCTAGCGCTTTGAGACAAATGACCATGTCACGCTGCCTCTGCCACCCCCACAATGGGGATGGGAAAACATCTATAGGGGCAGCTGCCATCGCTGCCTGCATCCCTGGATAATAGAGGTCACAGTTTATGGGCACAAGCTATTCTGTTCCAGACAAGGCCTCATTGGTATGCAGGCATGGAAACCCAGCTGCTGGCCTCATACACTGATCAGATTTAGAAACTTAGTAATAATGTAAAAATGTCCCATATTTTTCTGGGGAGTTTTGCAATCAAAGGAGCAGGTGGGGAATAGAAATGGGTCATGAGGACTGGCATTTATTGGGCACCTGCTGTGTAATGGACGTCCGACACAATGAGTCATAAGGGTTTCCGATTCTGCCCAAGAAGGGCTTGGTACGGGTACATGTTGTGCACATGCCAGCATATGGAGATCTCCATGGAAACTGGAGGAGAGGGAAGAGGCATAAGGTGCTTGGAAAATAGAGAAGATAGTCCTAAGGTACGTGAAGGCAAGCATCAAGAGAAGTTTTAAGCAATAGTGAACTAAGCAACCTCCTTGGGAGCCAGAGACAGCGCTGCCTCCAGCAGGTGTATCCAATCTAGACATGACTCAGGGTCATGAGATGCCTGAAACTGAGGCTGGAGGTGAGAGAAAGCTGCAAGATCTGAGAGAGTGGGAATTCCTGTCCATCCTGGGAGTCCCCCAAGGCCAGATGGCCTCCTCTGTGTATTTAGAGTCTCTGTTGAGGGCCATGATCCATCAGGAGCTCTGGGCCTGTCATTTCTGCTCACTCTATATTTACCAATCAGGTCTGACACCAGGAGGCAAACAGGCCCTCAGAGAAATTGTTCATAATGCAGTTTTCCAAATCCCACCCTCAGACAGAGCCAGAGATTAATTATGAAATTTGCCTTAACGGGAACCTGAGGTAAACAGCATGGTCATTTGTGTCTTTATCAGACACACACACAAAAAAAAAAAAGGAAGTAGAAAAAGACAAAATCTCCTGAGTACATTGAGAGCATGGAAATCATGAAAGAGGGCAGAAGGGGAGAGGGGAGAAAGGGAGGGGAGCAGAGAAAAATATATAACTCAATGAAAACAAAAAAAAAATAAATAAAGTGGAAAGGGAAGAAGATGCCCTTAGTTGTTGGCAGTGGCTGCACATTCATTCCTGGCTGCCCAGACCCAAAATAATCACACAGAAACTAGATTAATTGCAACATTGCTAGGCCAATGACTCTAGCGTATTCCTAGCTAGCTCTTACATCTTAAATTAACCCATTTCTATTATTTTGTACTTTACCACGAGGCTCATGGTTTACCAGTAAAGTTCTGACAGGCAGTTTGTGCCTTTCTCCTTGGGCAGCTACACGGCATCTCCTTGACTCCACCTTTTTTCTCCTCTATCTCTGCTTGGAATTCCCACCTTGCTCTATCCTGCCCTGCTATACACCAAAGTAGCTTTATTCATTAACCAATAAATCAATACATTTACAGAAGGACTTCCCACAGCACTGGAGATATATGCCACAAGATGGGAGGCAGGGGCATCAGAGGTGGTCAGCTTTCAGAGATCCTAGACAAGAAGACCATAGGGTGAGACTTGGTTGGAGCCTACACAAAACATGGGAGACAAGGTCTGTAGTTGTCTGATGTACAATAGAATGTGGCTAGAGGAATTAACAAAGTCTATTCAATGTTACTGTGGCCTCTGATATAACTGACATTCTGTCCCTAAAACCCACCCTCTCCAAAGCAAACCATTTGGAAGAAGGAGGGTGCTAATGAAGATAGCAGGACTAGGTAGGTCACTGGAGCGTGACTGATGGCAATTCTAATTGGTTTTATTATTAAAACATGAGTAAGATGTAGGGGTAAATGCTGAAATATCAGAGAAGCAGAGCAACCAGCCACTAGTCCTTGCCTCTGTGAAATCCTCAGACCAAATGGGGTATCCTATCCATCCAAGTCCTCAAACTGAATGCCATGTCTCAGACTGAAACCTCAGACTGAATCCTGAGCTCCTGTCTCCTCCAGCCTTATATTCCTCTCTCCACCCAGCCATACCACTTCCCATATCCCCCTCCGTAGCCCTGGGATTAAAGGCATGAGCCACTACCACTTGGCTCTGCTTCTCTTTTAGACAGATTCAGTCTTGAGGAGCCCAGGGTGGCCTTGAACTCAAAGAGATCCATCTGTCTCTGTCTCCCAAGTGCTGGGATTAAAGGTGTATGTCACAACTAAATGCCCTCAATGGCTAACTAGTGTGGCTAATTCTATACTCTGATCTTCAGGCAAGCTTTATTTGTTAAAGCATAAATAAAATATCACCACAGGTCACTTCCAGAAGATAGACAGTGGTGTCCTAGAAACAGGGAGTCATAGCCTGTATGTAGAAGAGCCAGGTGTTGAAGGAGCTGCGGGCTGTGTTCCTGGCACCCCAGCTCCTGGTCGCCTGGCTAGCTTATGCCCCAAAATAATAACACACAAACTGTATTCTTTTAAACACTGCTTGGCCCATTAGCTCTAGCCCTTACTGGCTAATTCTCATATCCCGATCAACCCATCTCTAATAATCTGTGTAGCACTAGTCTTATCGGGAAAGATTCAGCATGTCTGACCTGGCGGCTGGCTGCATAGCATCTGCCCCTGAGAGGAGCTGCCCTGCATCTGAGCTCACTTCCTCTTCCTCCCAGCATTCTGTTCTGTTTACTCCACCCACCTATGTTCTAACCTATGAGGGCCAAGCAGTTTCTTTATTATTTAACCAATGACCTTCCTCCATCATTTCCCCTTTTTCTGTTTAAACAAAAAGGAAAGGCATTCACTTTAACATAGCAAAATTACATATAACAAAACAGTTATCAAACAAGAATTACAGTTACAATATTTACATCTACTTTATCTTTTATCATAACAAAGGAAAACTATAACTATAACTATAACTATAACTATAACTATAACTATAACTATAACTAACTATTCTTCAACTCCATCAAAGACTCCAGAAAGATACAATATTACCTAAGCAAACAAGAAATAAGCAACTTCCAAACTCTAGAAATGACAGAGACATTTCTCTGCCTGGACAGTCACCCAAAGTTCTTTTGTACTGCTGGGGCATCCATCTTGGGCCTACAGGCTCATAGTTTCCAGCAGACATTTCCATGAAGCAGGAAATTTCAAAGGCAGTTCAGTCACTATCTGCTGTGTCCTGCAGAATGTCTCACAGACTCTTTCATGAATCAGGAACCCCGAAAGATCATCTCACCTTTAGGCAAGTTCAACACTTCTCTCTCTCTGAGGGTTCTCTGTGTCCAGTTTATGCAATAGTCCAGGCAAGAGCAGTTTCTTGTCCAAATGGCTATCAAACTCCATAAGGATCCTTTTTGATGCCCATCTTCTTCTTGAAGTAGATTGGTGCTGCCAGGAGCAGAGTGTCTCATTGTCGTGAAAAGTTCTAAGTTATTAAAACATTAAATAGCATAGTCCATAGTCTTTGAAAGATATTAAGAACGTCTATCTAAAATATATCTGTGTACATCTAGAAAATCTAACATGACTACAAACTTGACTATTATAGATAACTATTTATTAACAACTTATATACATAACATTTTTACATGAGCTACAAAATCACAATACCTTAATCAATATCAGAAATACATATACATATAACAAAATTGACCTTAAATTTAAATCACTAAAGCAAAATCCATATCAATGAAAATTATTCATACCTATATCATATCCCCCTTTAAATGTAAAAGAACATTTATAAACAGTATTTGGGAATATGGGCGCAGTTATTTCTCTCCAAACTGCTTCCTGCTGTATGGGGGCGCTGTTAATCAGGTCTTTCATGGTATAACCTGTGTGCTAGATTCATCTCAATCAGCAGTCGAGTGAAGTAATTTTTGAAGGTGTTCACAGCAACCCTTTCGGAGGGCATGGTCCATCATACCATATTGGGATAGAAGCAATACACAGGGTGTCATCGTCTGTGAAAACAAAAGAAGAATCTCTTTTCCAAAGTATCATATCCTTAGATCCAAATTCTGAAGTCAAGGTATTTTCAAAATATCTATGTTGGATTAGTTCAGTAGCATTTATAAGCAAATATCTTTTAGCAGCTGTTGCTCCTTCCTCAGCATTCAAACAATTCAAACAGAGCATAATAGCATACAGTATCAAAATTCTCTGTGTATTTTCCATCTTTGTGCGCTTTATTTTAACCTTTATTTTATTTAATTTTACTTTTATTTTTTGCTTTTTGAGACAGGTTCTCTGTATCTTTGACCTGGAACAACTCTGTAGACCAGGCTGTCCTTGACCTCTCAGAGATCCACCTGTCTCTGCCTCCTAGGCATTGGGATTAAAGGTGTATGCTACTACATCTTGAACTCACAAAGATCTGTTTGTCTCTGCCTTTTAGGCACTGGGATTAAAGGCGTGTGCTACCACACACTGAAGTCACAGTGGTCAATCTCCCTCTGCCTCCCAAGTGTTGGGATTAAAGGTGTGTACCACCACACCCAACTACTTTCTTTCTTCCTTTTTTACTTTTAAGAACTTTAACTTTTAGCTTGCATATATTTTTTAAACACACTGTAAATCATTTAAAGTTTTCTTTGTTTTTGAATCTCTCTTTACTGCATATCTCTCTTTTTCTGACCACATGAGTCTTTAATTTACCAAGCAATATAGGTAGGATTAAAGTTGTGGCTTTGACAGCTGGATCCAGCCCATTCCTTAGTTTTCCAGCCTCTGTGGCGTTTCAAGGTCCTTGCCAGCAAACAAGCTACAACACTCAAATGCTCTCTCTGTAGCTGACCTCCTGCCTCAAAGAGTCAGAGTTTGCCCTGGCAGGATGGCCCACAAAGCCAGCATTTTTAAAACAGCACAACTTTTTTCCTGCTACGGCTGAAAACAAACAAGCATGCAGTCAGCTTTTATCAATACCATTTAAGTGTTTCGTGGCAGGACCTCTTAATGAGCTGCAGGGTTTTGCAGCTAAAGCTGAGTCAGGAAGCCTCTCTTAGATGAGAGCGCTTGCTTGTCTTTGGTAAGCAGAGCAGACCCGAGAAATTGCTGCTACGAAGAAAACATGCTTTACTCTATTCTTTCCCAAGCTTTCTCAGGCTTTATGTGGAGTTCAGTCATCCACATCTGGGTGTCATTCTGTTGAAGGGAGCTGCAGGCTGTGTTCCAGCCGCCCCAGCTCCTGGTAGCCTGGCTAGCTTATGCCCCAAAATAACAACACTCTGTGTAGCACCAGTCTTACCAGGAAAGATTCAGCATGTCTGACCTGGCGGCTTGCTTCATCGCATCTGCTCTGGAGAGGAGCAGCATCGCGTCTGAGCTCACTTCCTCTTCCTCCCAGCATTCTGTTCTGTTTACTCCACCCACCTATGTTCTAACCTATGAGGGCCAAGCAGTTTCTTTATTATTTAACCAATGACCTTCCTCCATCAGCCAGGAATGGCTTCAAATTATGGTCTGGTTCTCCAAGTGAAGTGTTCAGAAGTCTGAGTGAACTTTGACCTTCATCAAAAAGGAAGTAAGAATGGAAGCGTCTCTTTTTCTGACTTTGACCAACAGAGATAGATCTGGAGGTAAATAGCTAGTCATACTGGAGTTGATGGCAAGGATTGGGCATGCCTGTCCATCAGTTCTGAAATGAGTCTCATCAGAATGTACCGGAAGGCTGAGTGATGGACCCCCAACAAGATGCAGATGTGGCAGGAGAGAGCCAGGTGAGGCAGATTACAATCATGGACACAGTTGAAAAACCATAGTGGGAATCATGACTCCCTGAGATGGCTCCAGCAAAGGTAGAGACAAGCCCTAGGCTATCCTGATGCAGAGACAGCAGCACTCTTGACTTCAGGTAACCTGTGATGAATGCCCTGCACCTTCACTCTCCACCTTACTCCAACAGAGCCCACATGCCTGGCTCCAAAATCAGTTTCTGCTTCCAACATCACTAACATTATTCAAAGCATTCACCTTTCTGGAGGATCAGCAGCTGCTAGACAACCTCTTGGGATTTTCCTTCTCCCCCAAACACAGACATTGAGAAGATCCTGCTGGTGTTCTCCTCTCCAGGGCCCTGGTATTCATATCCCTCAATTATAGCAAATCCGCAGTTCATCATTCAAAGCCATAACTCCATTCTACCTCCTAGGCCGACTTCCTGATACCTTGCCGTTGGCTCCTGCCTAAGCTAGCTGCCATGGTTTTGCTCACCTCCTGTTGTCTCGGTGTGTTCATGTGCCTCCTCCCCATCCATGCACTCAAAAAGCATGAATGAGTGCCTACTGTATACTAACAAGTATAAGCTTCTTTGAAGCTCAGGGAATCAACAGATCATGGGAACAAAGTCCTGCCTGGGAAACTCACATTGTCCTGGAAGAGGCAGTACTGGAGCAGAAGAGGGAGAAATATAGCACAATGTCCACATGTTTCAGACAAAGTTGTTGGGAAAGACTTCTCCAAAGAGAGCACTTGGGTCAGAAACATGAGCAGAGTTTTATATGAAATTTGGGGGAAGAACTTCAAATTCCTCTGCTCCATTAGAAATAAACATAAATTCTGTGGGAGCCCCCTAAACACTCCACCAACCTCTCTCTCACACGCACACCTGTATTCCCAGACTTGTGTGACTAATTTAATCATCTCTGATACATAAACATATTACTCTGATTTTTTTTCATTTGAGCTTTAAAAAATGGTAAATTTTTTGAGGACAGAAGCTTGGTATGACATCATAAAATTTTCAAGTTCCTCAGAACTTGCAAGGACTACCCAGTCTAGGTAGGGGAAGGGGAAAGTCACTCCACTGTGCTTCTGAAATGTGTGAGCTTTATTTTAGGTATATTTAATCATAGAACAATCTGGGGGGAAACTTTTCCTAGTGATAATTAACTCAGCCCTGTGTATACAACAAAGCTTATGACCTGATTACATTGAGACTCTGTTTCCAAAGTACATGCCACCTTTTCCACAAAGATGGGTTCTGTTAAGACGGTGGCCAAAGACCCACCCACTGCCTCCACCTGCTCCCTACTATGAGCAATGTGTGGTGGAGAAATGGGAGAGAAAGAGAAACAGAGCAGTGTGCTGTGGAGAGAGGCAGAAAAGCAGACATGACCATGGTGAGGGACAGCCTGACGTGAGAGGCCTGCACTGCCACCCGGGGCCATGTGGCATCCAGGCCTGCACTGCCACCTGAGGTCATGTGACATCCTGGCCTGTGCTGCCACGGGGGGCCATGTGACTTCCAGGCCTGTGCTGCTGCTGAGGTCGAATCTGGGTCGGTGGCTCTGCGGCAGTCAGGGTCTGTGTTGATGTCCATGGCCTGTGTTACCATCACAGGACATGCGGATGCCCTTGGTCTGGCTGCCACCTAAAGCCCCATTGATATCCAAGGGTCATGCTGAGGTGGCCCCACCCCTTACAGTGGCTACAGCAGGAGAGCTGGCTCCACCCCTTCCAGGAGAACTGGCTCTGACCTTGTAGGAGGAGAGCAGGTGGGCTTGGGACAGCTGGTCCTGCCCCTCACTGGCCTCCAGGAGGGAAAACTGACCCTGCCTCTTGCCAGTTGCAGGGAGGCAGAGCCGGTGGTGGTGTGGCATAGAAGGGCTGGCCCTGCCCCTTACCTAAGTGGAGGTTTCTGGTAGAGGCCCAGACTGACCAACTCAGCTGCCACCCAGGCCCACATCCAGGGTTTTGACCCCAACATCTTCCTCATTTGTGACCTGCTGGAGTGCCTGAAGAGATTGGCCCTGCAGAACCATGGCCACAGGATCTCCATGACTCAGGGTAACAGCAGGATACCTGAAAGGAGTCTCGGCGAAGGTCAAGCATTGATGATGTGCCAAAGCCAGAGGCCTTGAACCTGGTTAACAACTCATTACAATAAACATTACCAGTAAAACTGCTTGGGCAGGAAGGTACACTGCGTGACACAGCACAACCCCAATACCACTACAGCAAACAGATATGTGACGAGAAGCAGGCGAGACAGAGGGGAACGTGAGTTTGGGGGAAGGGTTGTTTGTTTGTTTTTCTATTATTAGTTTTATTTTCTCTTTTCTTTTGGGGAGGAGGCTACAAGGGTGGAAGGTGGATACGGAAAAACTGGGAAATGAATACAATTGGGGTGCATGATGTGAAGTCCCAAATAATCAATAAAAAACATTGTTATTTTAAAAAAAGAAAAGATTGGTTCTATTGACTGAGAAACAGTGCTCAGGGGAAGGCTCTAGGAAGAATGGGATAAACACGGGAGTCTGGGGAAGCCCAGTGTGGCCTGGCTATAGATACCAAACTATTCATCACATCCATCCCCAGCCTTCTGGGTAGGAAATAGGTTAAACCTCCTTCCTGTGAAGAGACAGCCCCGTGTTTAACATTCCTGGTTTCCCTAGTGCTTATCTGTGAGCACAAGAACCTTGTGCCCTCAACAGCAGGGCTTTGGAAGAAGAGCAAGTCCCAAGGGATGGCATGAAAAAGGGCCAGGTCAAGGATTAGGGACAGGAGGGTGGCAAGAGTCAGGCCTGGAGCAGAGGCTTGCAAGCCTGCTAAAAATTCTACTTTACACTAAGAACCACAAAATAATAATAATTACATGGTAAATAATGCCAACATAAGAAAAAAACAGAATCCTGTAAGCCCACCCTTAAAGAATAGGATCACCTTATAAGAAGAAAGCCAGATGTAATCAATGGGAAACCACAGCAAACTGTGGCATAGAAAAGGGGCATTGTTTATTCAGGCATTACACTGTAAATTGCTTTCCTTGGCTGATAAGAGAAGTAAGGGATAAAGATTATTTACTGCTCAGGTAGTTAAAGAATCCATTTGCTTACAAATCAGACTTGAGGCCGGCCCTCGGAAAAGGGAAAGTAGATTATACTCTGCTTTAGAGACAAATGTCTCAGCTGCTGGTCTATGGAGAGATAAGGGCCATCTTCCTGTCTAACTGTTTTGACGGGGCTTGTTTCTCCGTGCCTGAAATGGAACCTTTCATGTTTGTATATGAATATCAGGAGTGGTAAAACAAGCTTCAGATCATTACAGGAAGCCATTAAAAACATAAGCAGCGAGGGAGGGCAACAACATCCCAACATTCTAATTATTATTCATTTCAAACATAAGTAAACAGATTATTGTCCTGGACAGCTTTAATTGTCAGCCTGACACAGCCCAGCACCATCTAAGAAGACAGTCTCAACTAAGGAATTGCCTTAACCAGGTTGCCTTTGAGCATTTCTGTGTGTGTGGCAGGGGTATCCTGATTATGAATTGATGGAGAAAGTCCCAGCCCTTTAGCCCACTGTGGGCAGCACCATCCCTACACAGGCAGTCCCGAGCTGCATAAGAAAGCTAGCTAAACCAACCATGAGACTGAGAGCAACCCCAGTAAACAGGGCTCTGTTGCAGGATATTTGGTCACACTGAGAACCCCGAGATCATGTTATTTACTTGAAAAACCTGCTTCTAGCTGTGGTGTGACTTAGCCCTAAGACACACCTTTAATCCCAGAGCTTTCTGCTTGAATATTGTAAACAAGATTTTAAAAAATCAACCTTGGGTCAAGAGGCAGATCAAGAAGCCAGTTGACAGGAAACAACCATAGAGAGTAAGAAGGCGTAGGGAGGATGAAAAGAGAGACTCATGGGAAGTAGAAGGGAGGGACAACCAATTAGAGGGATTTTTGTTTGAGATGGCAAGGGCGAAGTTCTCTTTCTGGGATGATGGCCAAAGAAGAAGCAGCTAGCAGGTTTTCATCCAATATGGCTCCCGTGACTTTATTGATAAAATAGAATGGTAAAGACTTAGTTGAAAACAATAGAGCTCCTCCGTGATTTCTGCTCTAGGCTCCTGCCTTAAGTTCACCTGAAGATGTGATCAAGAAGTATGATCTTTGTTTGGATGGAGTGTTCTCCTATAGCAACAGAAGAGTAATGAATCCAACGGCACAAGTGTGTGTGGGCTCCACTGACTCCTGGGACCAGCTTTGTGATGGGATAAAATACCAAGACCAAAGCAAAGTATAGAAGGAAGAGCTGGTCTGGGCTGATGATTCCAGAGGGATAAAAATCCAACCCATGATAGCAGAGAAGCATTGCCACTGGAGCAGGAAGCTGAGAGCTTACATCTTCTGCTGCAAACATGAAGCAGAGAGTGTGAACTATAAATGGTGTGAGTTTTTAGCTCTCAAAGCTTACCTCCAGTGATACACTTCCTCCAGCAAGCCACACCTTCTAATCCTTCCCAAACAGTGCCATAAACTGGGAAACAAACATGGATTCAGATGCCCAGTACTATGGGGGACATTTCTCATTTAAGCCACCATATACAATAATTAACCTTTTTCTTTTTTTCCTTTTCTTTATCTGAAATTTACTGTTGATCAGCTATCTCAGAGCTCAGTTATTAATCTGAGAAGTTTCAGACAGTAATTGACGGTCTCTCCTTTGAAGATGTCAAAGGAAAGATGACAGGAAATGTCATAAAAAATAAATTATATACATGTATGAAAATGTTACAATCAACTCAATATTATTTATAATTAATATATGCAAATAAAAACTTTTTTGATTTAAAGATATTAAAATGAACCTAGGAGCTTTGCTGAAGTTCCACCAACTCTGACTGACCGCTTGGCCACTCTGCCACAAACTAGCCTTCTCCAGCCCCCAGCACATCCACTGTGTCCTTGCTCTGTGGAAGGAATTCCTGGCTGGCTCCAGTATCAGGCTACAGGGCCTGGTGTGTCACACATCACAGCTCAGAAGACTGCTGCTTGCTGTTAGGGAGCTCACACTGCCAATTCAGGGATACCCAGTAAAGAGTAAATATTGCAAAAGTCTGAGTCTTTATACCCAAGCTTTCCACCTTTTGCGGGTTATTTACTCTATCTGGGGCCCAAAAGAAAAGCATGAGATTGGAAATAGCTAACAGAATAACGCCTGTCGTAAATGGGGATGACACACACTGGCCCACTTTAAAAAAAAAAAAAAAAAAAATGCTCTGTGCTGCCCCTAGTGGCCGAGGTGAGAAAACCAGTGAGCACTCACATGCTCCCCTCCAGGCGATCCTCCATTCATTGTCAGCCCCTCAGAGACACGGCAGTTAGCACCCACAGTACCCCAGAGTGAAGGACTGCACCTGGGCATCTTGGTCTCAACCAGTGCCAAGTTAAATGGTAACTTCAAAAAGGGTCGATTCTGGTTGCATCTTCTGAACAATTTCAGTCAATTAAAATGTTGCCGAGGCAGCACCTACACAGGAGTAGGTATAAGGGAGAAACCGCCAAGGGAGCAGAACCCGAGCCAGAGACCTCTGCAGGACTGGGTATGAGTCAGGGACCTCTGAGGGAGTAGACCTGAGCCAGAGACTTCTGCAGGACCGGGCCCAAGCCAGGGACTTCCACAGGAGCAGGCCCAAGCCAGGGACATCTGTGGGAACAGATCTTAGCCGGTGACCTCAGCTGTAGCAGGCCCAAGGCAGCAACCTCCACAGGAGCAGGCCTGAGCCAGTGACCTCTGCAGAGCAAGCCTGAGCTAGTGACCTACTCTGCCGGAACAGGCCCAAGGCAGCAACCTCAGTAGAAGCAGCCCCAAGCAAGCAACCCCTTGGGAACAGGTGCGCAAAACCCCTTGGATTGCAGAGCAGCTCCTGGAGCAACCTCTGGAAACACCAAGTGACCTCTGAGGTGACTGAAACCATGGCCCTGAATGCACCACAAGGAGCAACCATCTGAGCCTCAGATCCACGGGACCCTAGAAGACTGATCACCAGAGACACAGCCCCAGCTACACCAAGCAGAGAAAAAGATGGATAGATAAGGTAAGAACACACTCAACACCACAAAGAGCAACATGATGCCAACAAAAACTAGTGGCCCTACAAAAGCAAGACTTGAATACCCAAATATAGATGAAGCAGAAGAAAATGACCTAAAAAATAACTTCAGAAGAATGTTTGAGGTCCTTATAGAGGAAATGAAAAACTCCCTCAAAGAAATGGAGGAAAAGACAAATAAAAAAATTGGAAGAAATCAAAAACTCCCTTAAAGAAAACCAAGAAAAAGCAATCAAATAGATGAAAGAAACAATTCAAGACTTGAAAACTGAAATAGGGACAAAAAAGAAAACAAAAACTGAGGAAATTATAGAAATGGAAATTATGAGAAAATGATCAGGAGCCACAAAATGCAAGCATAAACAGCAGAATACAAGAGATGGAAGAGAGAATCTCAAGTGTTGAAGATACAGTAAAGGAAATAGATTCATTAGTCAAAGAAAACATTAAATCAAACAAAAGTGTAACCCAAAATATCCAGAAAATATGGGACACCATGAAAAGGCCAAACCTAAGACAATAATGGCGAGAGAAGAAGGAGAACTCCAACTCAAAAGCAGAAAATATATTCAACAAAATCATAGAAGAAAACTTTCCCACCCTAAAGAAAGATATGCAGATGAAGATACAAGAAGCTTACAGAACACCAAATAGACTGGGTCAAAAAAAAAGTCCCCTCACCACATAATAATCAAAGCAGTAAACATACAGAATAAAGAATATTAAGAGCTGCAAAGGAAAAAGGCCAAGTAACATATAAAGGCAAATCTATCAAAATTATACCTGACTTCTCAATGGAAACAATGAAAGCCAGAAGGTCCTGGTCAAGCATTAATGTAGACATTAAGAGACTACTATATCCAGCAAAACTTTCAATCACCATAGACGGACAAAACAAGATATTCCATGACAGAACCAGATTTAACCAATACATAGCCACAAACCCAGCCCTACACAAAGTATTAGAAGGAAAACTCCAACCCAAGGAAGTTGGCTACATCAATAAAAACACAGGCAATAGATGATCTCACAGCAACAAATCCCAAAGAAGGGTAAAACATAAACAATAACATCACCAACAATGAAAACTAAAATAACAGGAGCTAGAAATCAGATGGTCATTTATATTCCTTAATATAAATGGACTCAACTCACTTATTAAAAAACACACAGGCTAACAGATTAAACACAAAAAAAGAATCCATCTTTCTGCTACGTACAAGAAACACACCTCAAACTCACAGACAAACATCACCTCAGAGGAACGGGTTGGGGAAAAAGATTGTCCAATCAAATGGACCTAAGAAACAAGCTGCTATAGCTGTCATAATATCTAACAAAATAGACCTCATACTAAAATCAATCAAAAGAGACAAAGAAGGTCATTTCATATTAGTCACAGGAAAAATCAATTAAGAGGAAATCTCAATTCTGAACATCTGTGCCCCAAATACAAGGGTACCATCATATATAAAAAAGAAGCACTACTAAAGCTTAAATCACACATTAAACCCCACACAATAATAGTGGGAGACTTAAACACCCCACTCTCACCACTGGACAGGTCGGTCAGATAGAATTTTAACAGAAAATTTGGGAACTAAGAGATGTTATGACTCAAATGATTTTAACAGACATCTATAGAACATTCCATCAGAACATAAAAAAAATACCTTCTTCTGAGCACTTCATGGAACCTTTCCAAAAACTGACCACATGCTAGCTAACAAAGCAAACCTCAACAGATACAAAAAAAAAATTGGAATAATCCCATGTATCTTATCAGATCACCATGGCTTAAAATTAGAATTCAACAGCAACACTAATTCCAGAAAGCCCACAAACACATGGAAATTAAACAATGGGTCAAGGACGAAATAAAAAAAGAAATTAAAGACTTCCTAAAATTCAATGAAAATGACCACACAACATACCCAAATTTATGGGACACAATTAAAGCAGTGTTAAGAGGAAAGTTCAAAGCACTAAATGCCAACACAAAGAATCTGGAAAAATCCCACACTAGTGAGATAACAGAATACCTGGAAACTCTAGAACAAAAAGAAGCAAACTCATCCAAGAGAACTAGACGGCAGGAATTAATTAAATTGAGAGCTGAAATCAACAAAATAGAAACAATACAAACAATACAAAGAATCAATGAGACAAAGAGTTGGTTCTTGGAGAAAATCAACAAAATAGACAAACCTTTATCCAAACTAACCAAAAGGCAGAGAGAGAATATCCAAATTAACAAAATCAGAAATGAAAAAGGAGACATAACAACAGGCACAGAGAGAATCATTAGGTTATATTTCAAAAACCCACATATCATGCAGAAATCTTTAATAAATAAAAAAACATATATCGCAAAATTGGAAAACTTAAGAAAAATGGACAATTGTCTGGATAAATATCACTTACTAAAATTAAATCAAGACCAGATAAGAACATTAAACAAATCTATAACTGCTAAAGAAATAGAAACAGTCATTAACAGTCTCCCAACAAAAAAACAAAAACAAAAACAAAAAACCAGGGTCAGATGGTTTTAGCACAGAATTCTACAAGATTTTCAAAGAAGAACTAATACCAATACTCCTCAAATTGTTTCACACAATAGAAACAGAAGGAACATTGCCAAACTCTTTTATGAGGCTACAATTACTCTGATACCCAAACCACACAAAGACATTACTAAGAAAGAATTACAGACCAATCTCACTCATGAACATTGATGCAAAAATACTCAATAAAATACTTGCAAACTGAATCCAAGAACACATCAGAAAAATCATCCACCATGATCAAGACAGCTTAATCCCAGAGATACAGGGATGGTTCAACATACAAAAATCTGTCAGTGTAATCCACCATATAAACAAACTGGAAAAAAAACACATGATCAACTCATTAGATGCTGAAAAAACCTTTGACAAAATATAACATCCCTTCATTATAAAGGTCTTGGAGAGAGCAGGGCATCACAATCCCTGACTTCAAACTCTACTATAAAGCTACAGTACTGAAAACAGCCTGGTATTGGCATAAGAACAGACAGGAGGACCAATGGAACCAAATCAAAGACCCAGATATCAATCCACACACCTACAAACACCTGATTTTTGACAAAGTAGTAAAAAATATAAAATGCAAAAAAGAAAGCATATTCAGCAAATGGTGCTGGCATAAGTAGATATCAACATGTTGAAGAATGAAAATAGATCTATATATATCATCATGTGCAAAACTCAAGTCCAAATGGATCAAAGACCTCAACATAAAGCCAACCACACTGAACTTCATAGAAGAGAATGTGGGAAGTACACTTGAACACATTGGCACAGGAGACCACTTCCTAAATATAACCCCAGCAGCACAGACAGTGAGAGAAACAATTAATAAATGGGACCTCCTGGAACTGAGAAGCTTCTGTAAAGCAAAGGACACACTCAACAAGACAAAACAGCAGAATGGGAAATATCATACAAAATGGGATAAGATTTTCACTGACCCCATATCAGACAGAAAGCTGATCTCCAAAATATATAAAGAACTCAAGAAATTGGTCATCAAAAGAACAAATAATCCAATAAAAATGGGGTACAGACCTAAACAGAGAACTCTCAACAGAGGAATCTAAAATGGCTGAAAGACACTTAAGAAAATGTTCAACATCCTTAGCCATTAGAGAAATTCAGATCAAAACAACTCTGAGATTCCATCTTATACCTGTAAGAATGACCAAGGTCAAAAACACTAATGACAACTTATGCTGGACAGAATGTTAAGTAAGGGGAACACTCCTGCATTGCGGTGGGAGTGCAAACTGGTTCAGCCCCTTTGGATATCAGTATGGTAATTTCTCAGACAATCAGGAAACAACCTACCTCAAGACCCAGCAGTATCACTTTTAGTTATATACCTAAAGGATGCTCAATTGTACCACAAGGACATGTGCTCAACTATGTTCATAGCAGCATTGTTTGTCATAGCCAGAACCTGGAAACAACCTAAATGCTCCTCGACTGAAGAATGGATAAGGAAAATGTGGTACATTTATACAATGGAGTACCATTGTGTGGTCATAGCAGAAAAAAAATAATGACATCTTGAAATTTGCGGGCAAATTTATGGAGCTAGAAAACATCACATTTAGTGAGGTAACCTAGACCCAGAAAGACAATTATCATATGTACTCACTCATAAGTGGTTTTTAGACATAAAGCAAAGAAAAACAGTCTACAAATCACAATCCCAGAGAACCTAGACAACAAGGAGGACCCTAACAGAGACATACATAGATCTAATCTATGTGAGAAGTAGAAAAGACAAGATCTCCTGAGTAAATTGGGAGCATGGGGACCATGGGAGAGTGTAGAAGGGGAGGGGAGAGGAAAAGAGAGGAGTGGAGGTGGAGAAAAATATATAGTTCAATAAAAACAATAAAATAAATAAATTATTGATGACAGATCTTCTCAGATTTTGAAGAAACTAGTAAAACAACATGTTGGTCCTTCTTCAATATTAGTCTCTGCAGACTGGAAAACAACAGACAAAGGTTGCGTCCCCGAAAAGAAGAGGTCAACGGAAGAACAAAAACTTGCACTGAAAGGGTGGAGTCACCAGGGAGTGGCCTCCAGGTCTCCTGGTATCCAGCCATCCAGGCACTAGACCTAATGTGGAATCCATCCCTTATGAATCAAACACCTTGGAATAATCTTCCTGTTTGATCTACCTGGACAACCGCATGAGATCTTTCAAGCCAAGAATGCCCAAGTTCAATGCTTCCAGAGTCTACAAGGGTTCCTTAGCACTGACTTCTTCCCACATACAGAACGCAGTACTCTGAACTACACCCGTTAGGTACTGATACTTTTGCCATTCCAAGTCACCACTGTGCCGGGCAGCTGCTCCTCTCTGGATGTCCTAATAAGTAGTGTGACATTCATTAACAGCTGTTGTGTTTAAATGCCCTCCACCCACCAACACACACATATGGAACAGGCTGTGCAGCCTCCCAAATTGTATCTTGCTTCGCAAGAGGTACACACCGCAGCGGCAGATACTTGCTGACAACGTTCCTAACAGCTTTGCTCTGCCAGGACCTCAGATTCTGACTCTTCCCAGAGGCAGGCAGGGCAGAAGGCATCAGCCAAGAGACGACAGCACTATCTCACAGACTGAGCACTCGGCTGAACACCTGGCCCTTGGCAGATACTGAGTTAACATTGTCTTTCACCAACTCTGGTACTCAGTGAATTTGTACCAAAGCAAACAGCTTGTTGTCAAAATGCAAAGTGACTCCCATACCACGTGCTACAAAGCCAGGGATTAATTCTTCCAGTATCTACCACCATCACCACCAGCACCGTCTCAGTGAGAGGTACGTCCTCCTTTGTACCCCTAGAACCTCACAGGCCAGCCTCTGTCCCGGGTACTGATTTACACACTCAGTATCGATTCTATCATCGTCATTGTTATCATTTAGGGACACAGAGTCTCACAAGCGGTGACACCAGAAACAAAACCAACACACACACCCTCTCCTGCTGCCGCCTCTATGATTCCTGTTTCCCTTTCCTCGTGATAGATCTCTATCTTCTGTTCATCCTTTGAATGATCTTTTCTGGCATAATCCCTTGGTAGCCCATCCATAACCATGGTTTTTCCTACAATGCGTGAGAATCGTCAGCCAAGCTAGGTTGGAACTAAACTGTGTTTCCCATAATTCCCTTCCCTGCAGAGTTCTGGGCTGGCAGGAGCCACAAGAGACATTCTGTATGAAACGTGGAAGAAGAGAAGGCAGGTGACTTCGGAAAGCCTCGGCAGGGCCACAAATGCCCTCACTGTATACCTATTGACCCTCCTCGCTCATACAAGGCAAGAGCTAGGCAGGCAGCTGCTCCTCCCCGCTAGACTTGAGTCTTTGGTATCTAGCTCCTGGGCCAGGTGTGCATTGAATCTGGGGCGCTGGAAGCAGCTTCTCCAACAGTGAAAGTCTGGAGGTGGGAACAGATCCATGTGAGGGCTACTCCAGCCTCAAGCATCTGGCTGATCCTTCCAGGCTATGTGGTTTCCTTGTCTCGCATCCAGACGCATTTCCCGACACCCTGGTACAAGCTTTCCAGGCTTGGAGGTAGGTTGGTAAATAGACAGATGACAGACAGTGCTATAGTTAAGACCCTAAAAGTCCCCAGAATTGGGATAAAGGCTGGAACTTATAGCTAGATTATGGTGGAGACTGTAAGAGGTGGAATCTATAGTTGGGGTAGGTCCACTTGCCAGCACTCAGGAGGCCTTCAGTTCAGTCCCTACTACCATGAAAGGGTATGGCTTAGTGCAACATCTATGGTCGTTGGCGTTTGCCCTTGAAGGGAATTGTGGGACCCCTAGTCTCTTCTCTCCAAATTCTACCTTTTAGCCACAAAGTGGGTGTTTGGTCTCATCACACCCTGACGTGTTGCTGCATACGCTGAGAACAATATACTTACTGCTGCTGGGCTGAAACTACTCTAACAGGGCGCTCTCTCTCTCTCTGACATGGCTACTGAAATAAAATTTGTTCCTTTATTTAAACATGATTAACATCCAATTGAGGGTCACACATACTCATGTTCAGCTTTTTTTTTTCAAGACAGGGTTTCTCTGTAGCTTTGGAGCCTGTCCTGGAACTAGCTCTTGTAGACCAGGCTGGCCTCGAACTTACAGAGATCTGCCTACATCTTCCTTCCTGAGTGCTGGGATTAAAGGCATGCACCACCACTGCCCGGTGATTGTCTGTTCTTTATTGCCCATGTATAATAAGGTAGGTGAAGTTCTGTGTAGGTTATGCAGAAATTTGTGTGCTGACCATCAGCAGATTCATATTTTTTCTTTTTATTATGACTTTCTATGGTTTTACTGAGCTATATATTTTGTCTGCTCCCCTCTTTTTCCCCCTCTCCCCTTCTATACTCTCCCGTGACCCCCACACACCTAATTTACTTAGAGGATCTTGTCTTTTACTCCTTCCTATGTAGTCCTATGTGAGTCTCTCTTAAGGACATCTTTGTTGACTAGGTTCTCTGGGATTGTGAACTGTAGGCTTGTTTTTCTATGCTTTATGACTAAAAGCCATTTATGAGTGAGGACGTATTATATTTGTTTTCTGGGTCAGGGTTACCTCACTCAATATGGTGTTTTCTTGATCCACCCATTTGCCTGCAAATTTCAAGATGTCATTATTTTTTACCGTTGAGTAGTGCTCTGTTGTTTAAATGTACCACTTTTTTCAGCCATTATAGAAGGAGCTGTGGGCAGGCCTGCTTTTCGTCCTACCTGGCTCCCGCATGGTTAGATTTACACCTTGTAATTCGAATCAGAGGTGACTTTTAGCTGCCATGTAAGTGGTGGGACCCAAACACGGGTCATCTGAGACCAGCCAAGTGCTCTAACCACTGAGAGGTCTCTCTGGTTCCATCTTCCATGGCTTTCCCACACATTTATCTTTCATAGTACCTTTTTCAGTGAAGCAAGGCAGATCACCTCCTGCTGCTTCAGTGGTCTGGGCAGGAGAGGAAGGAATCAACTTCCTCCTTCACAGAATTCTCCTGTTCTCATTACATCATTTCTACTTCCTGTCTGGTTTTCCCGCCTGTATTTCCTGCCTGGCCAATCAGCATTTATTTATAACATGATTTACAGAATACAGACAATTCTCCTGCACCACTTCCCCCTCTTTAAAAAAAAAAAATACAAAGGAAAATATCCATAGTCTATTTTTTGGGAATGTGGGTGTAGTATTTGAGGCTACTTCCAGCTGGTTGGGGGCACTGATAATCTTATGAGGACCTAAAGAAAATTTAGAGTTATGATCAAATCCTGACTGAAGTATCCTGTGAGTCTTGATCATCCCAGGCAGCTGTCTTGAACCTGTTCTGGATGAAGAACTCAGACATCTGGGAGGAAGTTGATTCCTCCCACTCCTGCCCAGACCACCAAAGCAGCAGGATATGATCTGCCCCACTGAAAAAAGGTACTGAGCCACTTGGCTAACATAGATCAGAAAAATGGGTTAATCAAGATGTGAGAGTTAGCCAGTGAGAAGCTAGAGCTAATGGGCCAATCAGCTTTATAACTTATAGAGATCTCGGTGTGATTTTTCTCTGGGACTAAACAGCTGGGGAAGTGGGCTGGACAAACACCCCAACAACAAGCAGGCCCTAGCCTTCATGTTACAAGCCATTTTTCAGTTGATGGGCATCTAGGTTGTTTCCAGGTTCTTGATATTATGAATAATGCTGCTATGAACATAGTTGAGCACATGTCCTTGTGGTATGATTGAGCATCCTTTGGGTATATAACTAAAAGTGACACTGCTGGGTGTTGCAGTAGACTGTTTCTTAATTTTTTGAGAAATCACTACACTGATATCCAAAGCAGCTGTACCAGTTTGCACTCCCACCAACAATGCAGAAGTGTTCCCTTTACCCCACAACCTCTCTAGAATAAGTTGTCATCAGTGTTTTTGATTTTGGCCATTCTGACGGGTGTAAGATTGAAATCTCAGAGTTGTTTTGATTTGCATTTCTCTGATGGTTAAGGATGTTGAGTATTTCCTTAAAAGTCTTTCAGCCATTTGAGATTCTCTCTGTTTAGGTTTGTACCCCATTTTTATTGGATTATTTGTTCTTTTGATGTCAAGTTTCTTGAGTTCTTTATATATTTTGGGTATCAGTCCTCTGTCCAATGTAGGGTTGGTGAAGATGTTTTCCTATTCTGTAGACTGTCATTTTGTCTTGCTGACCATGTTCTTTGATTTACAGAAGCTTCTCAGTTCCAGGAGGTCCTATTTATTAATTATTGCTCTCAGTATCTGTGCTACTGCAGTTATATTTAGGAAGTGGTCTCCCAATGTGTTCAAGTGTACTTCCCACTTTCTTTTCTATGAGGTTCAGTGTCAGCACTTTCTTTTTAAAAATTGATTATCTCTGTTTGTCACAGTAATAGAAAGATAAGTAACACAAGTGGATAGATGGCAGATGGGTACATGGGCAAGATGGATGGATAGATAGATAGATAGATAGATAGATAGATAGATAGATAGATAGATGGATGATAGATACAGAAGATAGATAGATAGATAGATAGATAGATAGATAGATAGATAGATAGATAGATAGATAGATAGATACGTAGGTAGATACATAGATAGATAGATAGATAGATAGATAGATAGATAGATAGATAGATAGATAGATAGATACAGATGATAGAGAGATAGAGAGATAGATAGAGAGATAGAAAGATAGAGAGATAGATAGATAGATAGATAGATAGATAGATAGATAGATAGATAGATAGATATAGAAACAGATGATAGATGAAAATAGATTGATATAGACAAATGAGATAGGTGATAGATAGGTAGAGATGGTGATAGATGATAGATGAAAAATAGATAAGACTGATATAAACAGGTGGTAGAGACAGATGATAGACAGATGAAAATGCAAGATAAGATGAAAAAGATAAGAAGATACAGACAGACAATAGTAGATGCACAGATGTAGACACTGGTTAAAATAGTAATGGTTCTGCTTCTCTGGATTCTGATATGAGCCCAATCCCCTAAATAGACGCAGCACATCTCAGCCATCTGTCCATCACTCCCAACATCTGATCATTCACTCAACCAACCATTGCACCTTCTAGCCTGCCTTTCACCTTGGCTGTCTGTCTTGCTCTGGCCTCTGGAGGACTCTAATGATCACACCACATGTCTGTAGAGAGAACGGCAACTGTACAGTAACAGAAGCAGAAGGGCGATTGCTACTTCAGAGAACTTCAGAGAGGCCCACATGCTTGTGTAAGCATGAACGGGAGATGAGCCTCCAGCAGGGTGTGATCATGGGAAGTGTCCATGTATGCAGGTCAGAGTCCGTGCAGTGGAGCCACCGCCAGGAACAAGTACTGCCCTGCAGGGGTTCTGCAGGGGCTCACTTCTTCAAAGTACCTTCTGCAGAAATATGTCTATGTTTATTTATCACAAAAGTAACAGGAATCGCTAGGCAAACTGGTAATGCAAACAGGAATGATATTAACACGCCTAAGAGCGGAGAGCCTAAGCACTGGCCTTTGCATTCACATAATAAACATGGTCATTACACATTTTTTTCCTGTCCCCTTAATAGCACCCCAGTGTGGCTCTAACACATTCAGCCTCTCTCTTTTAGCGTTGGTTCCTGTGAGAACTGGATCATAATGAAACATTTCCTCAGCAATGTTCTGCTTCCCAGCCTATCCCTCATCCTCCATTAACTCACAAAACGTTTATTAAGTGCCTGGGTTTTTTTTTCTCCATTTTGCTTTGTTTTGTTTTGTTTGCCAAGTTCTGGGAACATGATGGCTCATTGTATTTGTGAGCTTCCTGCTGTATTGGGAGAAGATTGTCTATGAAGAGCCATCCAATCAATACCTCATTTAGTGATATGAACTATACACATACATTTGGGCGAGGTAGAGAGATGTGAGTTCCCTATGGAATAACCCTCATAGGTATGTCTTTGAGTTTTTACTTCTCAGGCGGTGGCACTATTTTGGACTTTGTGGGCACTTTTGGAGATGGGGCCTATCTGGTGAAAGTACATCACTGGGTTCTTAGGGATATCCTGAGCAGCTCGGCTTCCTGTCTGCAGTGGCGTGAAGGACTCCTTCCGCTGTCCTCTCCCACTGCCATGATGGTCCACAAACCCAGAAACATGAAGTAACCCCAAATCAAAGGCTCAGAAAGCAAGTAAGACAGACTCCTTCCTGTGAGCTAGTCCCTTAAGTACTACGGTCACAAGATGAAAAGTAACTAATACGGGTTATGTCAAAGGTTATGACCCCCTGAAGGAGGTAACGCTGAGCGGAAGCAGGGACTATGTGAGGGTAGTAGCTCCAAGTCTACCTGAGAAGCCACACCTGAGGCAGTGGGAAATGCAGGCCTAAAATGTAAATTCTCCACTAGACATCCCATCATAGAAGCCTCACTATGGGGGTTTGTGGGTTTGTTTATTTAAGTTCTAATTATCTCCTCTTTCAGTTTCTAGAACTCTCCACGCTGTTTTCTGCATTACGCTTTCACACATTCTGTTCCTTTGTTTTGGGCCACTCTTTCCTGTTCTACCTGAGTGACTTCTCAGGTCTGCGTCCCAGACCGCTCTTCTCCAGTGACTATCCAGCCTTGGGTGAGTTCTCCTTCCCTACTCTGGTAGCTTCTCACAGAGCCTGTTTGAATTATATTTATTTGATGTGCTAAAGAGTGCACATTAAGAAAAGCAGGATGCCCACCAGAACAAGATGGTAAGACTCCTGCTGAAGACACCGCATACCCTGGATACAGGACACAGACCAAATGGGAGCTGAGCTGGAAGCCATTCCCTGCTGACTAGTGCCAGAAGCTGCTATGCAGGCTGCCGCGGGAGAAAAGTTATCAAGGATCACACTCGGATGTAGATCCTGCCTGCAAGAGGTACCCATTGGTGCAGTAGTGGCATGTTCTGGGAGTAACCAGCTAAGTGCCGATTAGATCTGAGACCTACTCCGTGGGACGGGTACATGCATGGCCCTGGAGAATAGCTCTAAACACTATTGCTAGAGAGGTCACAAGATTCTATGAGCGAATCTACTACTGATGTTTAATCAAATGGGCAGATCGTTGAAGAATCTTCTAAATACTTATATTTATACCCATAAATTAGTGCAGCTCTCAGCCTCAGTCGGAGGATGGTGACAAGTGACAAAGTGCTGAGAACAAGTGACTAATGATTGCTTGGTTCCAAGAGGGACATGTGTGTCCGCCCCTAAGTCTAGTGAGCACCGCAGAAGAGAGAGTGGGTGGACTGAGGGAACCGACTGATGGGAAGGTGGGGGTGGGGCCTCTTCTGGAAATGACGCAGCTGTTGCAATGATAAACACACGGCAGCTGTGACTGCTTATCTGGGACCTGAGAAGAACAAAGGAAAGGAAAGAGGGGAAAGAAGGGAGGAAGGAAAGGAGAAACACGGGGTAGGCAGTGGACCAGTTGAGACGATAAAGGGGATGAGCAGGAGTGGGGGTAGAGAGAGGCTGGACAGGGTGTTGAAAGGTGAATGCAATCACAGTGTGTTGTATGCAATATAACAGTGCCAATATTTTTAATTAAATGAAAAGTACTAAGAACTAAGGGTTGAGCAGATGCCTCAGTAGATGGATGGGAAGAGTCATTCATGGAGTATCCAAACCAGGGGGCTGAGACCAGAAGGCGGTGTCTGAAATACAAAGGGGTGTTATTGAGGAAATTCAGGAGCCAAGGAAGGAAGAAAGGGGAGGGAAACCTGCCAGAGAAAGCCAAGCAGAGGGAGTAGGTGTACGTGGAAGACAGGCCAGCCAGGACAGTGGGCAGAAGACAGCGACTCTGACAGCAGATGGCAGCTGATGCCAGAGGGAAGGCTCAAGTGGGAAGAGCACTTCCTGTTCTTTCAGAGGCCCCTAATTTGGTTCCCTGCTTACAACTGTCAGGAACTCCAGTTCTGGGGCATCAGATGCCCTCTTCTGGCCTCCCCAGACACGCACAGACATGTAACACACATTTAAACAAACACACACATACACACTAAAGAAAAGAAGAAAAGGCTGCACCACGTGCCGTGTGCCAGCACAGGCTCCACTGAGCTTCGGATGGACAAGACCAGCATGGCCCAGGGTGCAGCGCCCAAGGTCAGCCAGGTCCCTGCTGCCATCCCAGAATCTTCCTCTGCCAGGACACTTAACAACATGCCTAGTAACTGCTCAGAGTACTCTTCATGTCTTCACAGTTCTCAGTGGGATGCTGACCATGCCTCCCCTCTGTCCACCCTCCAGAGCATACCCCTACGTGGAGTTCTCCTTGGCATGGCGATGCCTGCTATGGTACCCAGATTGTCAGATATGGCCAAAGCCCCCGTCCTAGGACAGTCACAACCCTGGGAATGTTCACAGCATGACCTTCTGCAAGCCCTTGAATCTGACAAAGCAGCCAGCTGGGGGTAGGTCAGGGATGGCTTCCAACCCCGCCTGCCTTGACAGGAGATATTACAACAGATGCACTTGTATTTTATTGTGTGACAAATGGATGCAGTGTGGAAAGAGAGGATAATAGAGCCTGAGAAAGGGCACAGAGACTTTCTGGGCAGCCCAACAAATGGGATCGTACGGAATGATCAAGCACAGGTCCTATCTCAGAGCCAGCTGCTGAGATAAGACTTCCTTCTTCATCAGAAGAAGACATTCTCCTTCAAATGAGGGCACGCAGCAGACAAATGTACCCAGGACAGCTTGGATTTAATGTCCCCACCGGACTCTTAGTGGGAGCCAACAGGTTTGATTGAAATGCCACCCACCGTAGGTGACGGTAGATTCCTCACTCCCTGCCCACTCTAGGATTCTAGGAGCACCCTCTGTAGGTATGGGGTACCCACACCTCTGAATGACGTCATTTTGGATGGGTTTTTTTGTTTTGGTTTTATAAAATCTATCCATCGGAGTACGTCTGTAAAGGGGGAGTTTCTGGGCTTTCAACATGTGGATAATTGATTTGTTACAAGTCACAGGAGAGTATTTGTCATTCGGAAGCCACCAAGACCACGTGTTCTTCCTCCCAAGATAAGTACAGAGCCTTTTGACTTATTGCTGTCATTAAGTCGAAGTGTTCGGCTGATTATTGTGGTATTTCAGAATTCCCTATAAATCACGCCATATTTTGGTGATTGCAATTTTAAGAAGAGGTGCTTGATTTATAGGTGACAGCCGGGAGGAAGGAGCGAAGAGAGACGTCACAGGAGGTGGCAGAGGCTAGAGGCCTCAGAAGGACACAATCGGAAGCAGATGTTTGATGCATTGATGTGACTCTACACACACATCCACACCCCCCTAAAATACACCCTGACCTGAGAGAGAGGTTGTCATTCCTGGGACTTAGAGAGATGCTCCTGGGATCTTCAGAGACTGGGATATGCCAAGGTTTCCTAGCTAGGAATTAATGACAGAAAACTCCAAAGAGAAATCCGTCCTCTCGCACGCTTGAGCAAACCACCAGACCTGAATCCGTGTTCACTGAGAAAATAAGTGATCAGGATCTGGCTCCAGCTGGACACAGCTGGATTCTGGGGTGCCACAGAGCAGAAAATGACTTTCCAGGCCCCAGTGCATCTATCAATCAACTGCGTTTTTGACAACTGTCCAGTGTGGCCTATGGCAGGACTCATGTCTGTCTGGACAGAACAGTAGATGAACAGGGAAGGCCAAGGGGCACACCCATCACCTCCATCAGATTAAGAAGTTCTAAGAACTGGAGACTAGGCTGACGTCTAAATGATTGTGGGGTCACCTCTTTAGAGGAGGGCAATGTGACAGTTGCTGTAACAGCCCACTAAAGGCGAACTTCCCTTCTGGTAAAGAGAATGGGATCTCTGGCCTGGGAGAAGCCTAACATTCCAGTTGGTCAGGTCAATCACCTGGCTGCGAGACCACCCCTCCAGAGGCATATCTGCTCTAAACCCTGCTGAAGAGACAGGAGGAGGAGTTGCCCCTTTAATGAGTAATGTCCTTTTCCTTCCTAGAATGCTCTCCCCAAGTACAGCCCCTCCAGAGCTGGGAGGTTCTGTTGGGTCTGCCCATCATTCTGTTACCAACTTTTCCTTTTTCTTCCCCTGGTCTTTTTCTTTAGGATGCTGGACAGAGACTAAGGCACTTCCTTTTATACTTTGGTCTTCTACTCTCTTTCCCGAAAGCCTCCTTCTCCACCATGTGGTTGCTTGTCCACAGTGTGACTGACTTTTGTTTCTAATTCAAATAGCAGGGCTTTCTCTCTTCCTCATCTCCATCTTCTCCTCCTGACAGTTGCTTAGATTTGCAGCTTTCCTGGAGGTTTTCTTTTAAAGCCTAATAAAATTACCCTAAAACTTTAAAAAGAAAAGAGAGAGGAAGGGAAGAAGAAAGGACAGAGGGAAGATAATTGGGTCTTGAGGAGCTAGCTCAGTAGTAAAGTGATTGTTGCACACACATGACGACCTGAGTTCAGACCTGTAACATCTGTGTAAAAACCAGACATGATGGCACGTGCCTGTTCCTTCAGTGTTAGGGGTTTGAGGCACAGACATATGAATGCCCTCACTTGCTGGCTAGTGTAGATCAAACAGTGAGCTCCGGGTTCATTGAGAGACTCCAGCTCAAAGACAAAGGTGAAGACAATAGAGGAAGACAACACACATCCATGCACAAATGAGCATTAGGGTGCTCACTCACACACACGCACACACACACACACGCACATGCACACATACATGCATCATAAAACATGCTATAGAAATGAGTCGAGGAGCGGTCATATGTAAACAGCTCTCACCCAGTGTAAATCTCTATCTGGAATTTCTATATTAGGGGACACAGACCTCCATGATAAAAGCATCATGAGAGGTCAGGCTTGAATTCCAAATGTTTCCGGTAAAGGTGGGTGTTGATAGTGAGCCCACATTGGGAGGAACATGTTCAATGCTGCACTGTTCCAATTGGAGTATATACTGAGGATCGGTGTCCAGGAAGTGAGAGAATGCAAAGCTAGGTCCACAGGGGATCTGGAAAGGAGCAGAGGCATTCCCCTGGAGAAGAGAAGGGACGGGAGAGCTCACACATGGCTGCAAGGTTGTCATGGGAAAGGGGAAGCAATTTATTTTATAATTGCTCTGGAGAGGGGAGTGGAGACTGCTGGTGGAAGCTGAAGAGAGACAGGCTTCTGTTCCACATGATTTAGCAATTAGAGGACTCTGCTCTAGGAGGCGTGATAGACAGTCAGTTCCCCGCCAAAGGAAGTGGTAAAGAACAGCCAGGGTGGCCATGGTGGAATTAATGTTCAGAAAATGCCAGCATTTGGTAGAAAGTAAAAATGGATAAAATTTAAGGAATCCTTTCCAGGAGAAAATTCTGTGGTTCTGTGATTTATATTTATACTGAAGTATAAATAGTTGATGGGTCTTTCAAGAAGGTGTGCCATCTTACTTTCTCCTCTGTTCCTTTATAAAAGACAAGAGCAACTTGAGGGAGAATGGATTTATCTGGCTCACGGTTTCAAGTTACCATTGATCACACTGTCAGGGCAGGGAAGCCACCACCAGGGAATCAAGGGAGCCAGGGACATGGCATCTTCCGTCAGGAGGCAGAGAGTAAAAAATGCCTGCTGCTCAGCTCCTTTTCTTCATTTATACAGCCCAGGATCTCAGCCTAGGGAATGGTACCACAGTGGTTAGGTCTTCCATCTTCCATTAATGCAGTCAAGAGAATTCCCCTCACTCATGCCCAGAGTCCATCTCCCAGGCGACTCTAGACTCTACGAAGTTGACAGCACCAACCATCACAGGAGCCTGATGTCCCTCTAACACAGTGGTTCTCAACCTTTCTAATGCTGTGACCTTTAACACAGTTCTTCATGTTGTGGTGACCCCCCCACCCATACAATGATTTCATTGCTACCTAATAACTGTAATGTTGCTACTGTTATGAATTGCAAATACCTGATATGCAGGGTATCTGATGATTTGCCGCCCCACCTCAAAGGGGTCATGACCCACAGGTTGCAAACCACTGAGGAAGGAACAGGCATTGATTTCAATGTTGACTGTGTTATGTATCCACTTCAGTGCTGTAGGAAATCATACAGTCAATAGCCTCTAACTTAACCGCCCACTGGGGCGTGGCCTCTTATACTCTGTGCCTATGTAGAGCATGCATCCGGCCTCTCTTTTCCAGCTGCGGGATTCGGTTTCGGTTCTCTGTTCCAGAAGAGGATTCTGATTTGTGAGTCTACCCCTAAATAAATAACCATCTATTATTCTCAATTCTGAGCTAGTGTGGGATTTCTTTTAAGCATCCTTCTTCAGCACTGAACTGGGTATCCTAAACTGAAAGGCGATGCTGCAGAAGGATTAAGAACAGACCTATGAACACCAGCAAGTGGTGTTAGACTCTACCTTCAGTCACTAACTAAGTACAAACATCGCCCAAGGAGTAGATTGTTTTCACTGTGACAGGAGACACAGATGGATAGGAGAGCCTTCGCCTTCTGCATTATAAAGACTAGCACGTGTTCCATATTATTAAGAGGAATCAGCACATACACGTTTGATTAGCACACATAATCGGTTAATGGTCCATTTGTTCTGAACTAACCCCACTCCTGTTCAGATGTCCCTAGAAAAGTACAAGGTTGACAGCAAAAGAAACTGACTAGACTTAGCATTGCAAGAAGTGCCTGAGCTCAGGCAAGACATTGTCCAGAAATGGGGCACGCCTGGGCTTCAGCATAATTTACTGCCTTGACCCCCCTGTATAATTTGCAGCTGGACAAGATGATACAGATTTTTAGGATGTCGATGCACTGTCTTCTCAGACTGATGTCTCTCTAAATAGAACACATTTGGAAAAATTCAATTTCTGCCTCTGCTCATTGGCATCTGCAAGTAATCAATAGTCACGTGTTCTGGTGACAGCTTCATAGAGTAGGAGAGAATACGTCTGCAGCAGTCTGCAGGTAACACACAGGCATGCCGGCATCTCTCTCAGGGCTTGCTTCACAGGCACCACTATCTGGCTGCATCAATTCTGCTTCAGCCAGCTATCACCCCCTTAAAGCCTTCAACACTGAAGTCTAGAACCTAGAGCCTGACCTGGCCCCTTCACTGTCATCCTGAGACAGGACAGAGGTAAAGCTGCCCTCTGGTACCAACACCAGAAGAAGAAGAAGAAGAAGAAGAAGAAGAAGAAGAAGAAGAAGAAGAAGAAGAAGAAGAAGAAGAAGAAGAAGAAGAAGAAGAAGAAGAGGGGAGGGGAGGAGAGGGGAGGAGGGGGAGGAGGAAGAAGAGTGCCTAGATGCCTAGAACAGCTTTGGACTAACTGTAGACCTTGGGCCCAGGCCAGTCTGTTCTTTTCTCAGGGTTCCTAGCTTCCCAGCTCACAAGTTTGGGTATTTTGCACCAAGACTATCTGTACAGAAGCACTCCATTATGCATGCTAGAAGGGTCTTCCTCCCATGGTTCATTGGCATGGCATCTGAAAGGAAGGGAATTACATGATGGAGGAAGGTCATCTGTCTATGTGTTACTTTCATTGGTTAATAAAGAAACTGCCTTGGCCCTTTGATAGGACAGAAAATTAGGTAGGCAGAGTAAACAGAACAGAATGCTGGGAGGAAGAAGGCAATGAGTTAGATGCCATGATTCTTCGACCCAAGATGGATGTAGGCTAGAATCTTTCCCAGTAAGCCACCACCTCGTGGTGCTACACAGATTATTAGAAATGGGTTGATCAAGATGTGAGAATTAGCCAATAAGAGGCTAGAACCAATGGGCCAAGCAGTGTTTAAACGAATGCAGTTTCCGTGTAATTATTTCGGATGTAAAGCTTGTCAGGTGGTGGGACGCAGCCCACAGCTCCTACTACAATTACAATAGAAGGAGCTTTGTCTTAAGATTTTCTGGCATGATTCAAAGGAAGATTATACTAAAATTAGGAAAATATATTTTCATCAAAAGAGCATGTTTAGAATTTTCCACATCATTTCACCTTCTCTATTGATTTAAAAAAGTAGAATTCATAAGATGATATTTATTATCTTTATTATTATTATTATTAGCCATCCTTCTGAGACACACAGATGTTTAAGCAGTGGCTGAGAAATGGCTGAGAAGTCTCTCTCTTCTGACACCAACAGAAGCTAGCAGCCACAGTTTTCTGAAGAATTAGGATAAAGGGGAACTGCAGTGTGTGCAGCAGGCAAGTGGGATGGGCCATGATAAGATGGTCTGGGTATAAAAGAGCTGCTCAATAAATACACATTGATTGAAGTCCTATGCAAGGCCTTTACCATACAAAGGTTAAACAAAAGACACATCATTGACCTCTATCTATCCCCAGTCTAGCAAGGACCACAGATCACGAGTCAACAACACAGTGTGAGAAAACACAGGCACCTTCCTCATGTGCAGCATTAGTGCTCAGCTGCCAACTCCTTGGTTAACCTGGGGAAGTCTTTGAACCTCTCTATGCCTCCCTTTTCTTGCTCAGAAAATGAGGATGGTAGCGAGGAGCTAATGCACGTAACAGGGCTTAGAAGGGTGTCTGCGATGTGCTAAGTCAGCTAGCCATTGCTGTCAGTCTCACAGAAAGACGTGTAGTTCAGTCACCAGCTGCTTACTCAAAGGCAGAGTATGGGGAAGGTTTGGAAAGCACTGTCATCAAAGCTAGAGAAGGTAGCAAGTGGAGCCAACACTTGCTAAAGATGATAAAGGCATAGCAATGACGAAGCAGAGACGTGACATGGCACTTTGTCTCTATCTACTTGCATTAAATGGTTTGTCATATACACATATGTACACTAATGTTTATGCTGTATGCACATGTGTATACTGAATGCCACATTGTGGACATATGTATACATTAAGTGCCATGTTGTTTGCATATACACATTAAATGACATACTGTATATATGTGCACACATTAATGGCATGCTGTTCACATATGTATATATTAAAGATATACATGCATACCTATTGTATGCATTTACATAATAAATAACATGATATGGGGGCTGATGAGATGGCTTCGTGGTTAAGAGTACTGGCTGCTGTTCCAGAGAATCCGAGTTCAATTACCAGCACCCACGTGGAAGTTCACACCAATCTGTAACTCCAATTCCAGAGGATCCCAAGCCCTCTTCTGGTCTCCACGGGCAGCAGGCACACGCATGGTGTACAGACATATATGCAGGCAAAATATCCACATACACAAAATAAATAGAAAAAATTTAAAAGATCATGATGTATACATGTGCATATATTAGATGGCATGTTATATGCATATATACATTATATGGTGTGATTTATACATGAGCATATATTTAATAGCATATCTATATGCACATCCACTAAAAGACATGTTATATATATGTACATACATTAAATGGTCTAGCATGTGTCAGTGGGATGATGGGTAATGAGTGGAATTAGCAAATAAGACAAAGACAAAGATTATTTCATAGAGGATCTTCTTCATTCTGCTGAGAAGCCTGATGGTTTCTTTGTCCTCTGGAAATTGCTAGATGTTAGAGAAGTCACATAATCAGATTTTAAAAGAGAGTGTTGCACAGGGAGAGCTGGAGAGAGCAGAGCTGGGCAGAGCAGGGAAGAGCCTCTGAAAGTGGGCAGCTCCAGCCGGGAAAAGGCTGATGCAATCTTTCTCTTAGGAGATGAAGAGGATACAAAGCAGACTTGATTGAGAGAGAATCAAAAGGTATTTAGATTTCCAGTTCAGGATGATGGATCAAGCATGTGCATTTTTATCTCCATTACTTCCTGAAACCCTGACAAAAGCAGCAGCAGGTTATTTGAGTCACATACACAATCTACAATTACATATATTGGACAACAAAGAGAAAGATGAAAAGCAGATAGCAATTGTATTAGCTACTCTTCTGTTACTGTGATAAATACCATGATCAAAAGTGACTCGTGGAAGAAATCATTTGTTTGGGCTTATGGTTGCAAATGGAGAAGAGTCCCTTGTGGTGGGGGAGACACGACAGCAGGGCAAACACTGTGGCTGGAGAAGGAAGCTGAGAGGCCATATCCCTACCACAAACGCAAAGCAGAGAATGAAGTAGGACAGGGCTATGTCACCTCAAAACCTACCCCAGTGAGGCACCTCTACCAGTGAGACTGCACCCAAAGGCCCACCCAATCACTGGGCAGTGTTCAAATACCCAAGCACATAGGGGGCACTTCCCATTCAAATCAGCATAGCAATAAACTCTTGGAATTCCAGATCACAACCACTTGGTGACAGAAAAGAAAAACCAAGGACACTGGATTCCAGTGGAAGGTGAAACAGAGACCCACACAATCTGCACTATAGATGCCCACAGGCGCAGAGGGCATAGAAGGAGGTGGAAACATCTGCCAACTTACGGCACCAAGACCCAGACCTGGAGCTGAGACCCAGATCTGCTGCCCATCACTGAGCAGTGTCCCTAGCCTCTGGGACCACATGCCCATGGGAATCCAGTGCTAACCACATACAGAGTTTTAAGTGTGCTGGTACCCACATTCAAAAGTAGATTCTAAGGTTAAGATTAACTATATCTTTACATTTCATTTTACTTGACACCCAATTGGTAACATATTGGTGGATACAACATGATTTGTATTGCTTTATGTTGCATGATGATAAGATCAGAATAATTAGTGTAATTATCATATTCCTTACCTCAAACATAGGCTCTAGGTTTATTAGACTTAACTCTAGTCTCTCTAATACACAATAGAATTGCAGAACTTATCCACCTTCCTCACTTTATCTTTGTGTCTATTGACCAACATCTCCCCATCCCCATTTCCCTCTATCCTCCCCAGTCTTTGATAACCATAGTTCTGCTCTTTTCATCTGTGAGATTAATGTGTTTATGGTCTAATTTAGGAATAAGATTAGCTGTAATAACATAACTCATTTATCACAACCTAATCAAAATAGTGTCAGTTCAAACTGCAATCAATATATAAATTGTTGATGAGATCTTTTACATTGCTTCTTTTCAAAATACATTGTACATTTACATTTGCAGTGCATCTCAACCCAGTTGCTACACTGTCAAGAACACTCTCGCTGTCATCACATACCATATGATCTACAGAGGAAAAGTAGGTCCACATAACCAAGCCATTCCAAAAGAAGAAAAGGCAAAGGTTTCCAATATAGAATAGAATGTGTGTTTTGGGAAATAAGTTACAATGAAATTTTTGGCTCCTAAGTTGAAGTTTCAGTTCATGATTCCTGTTCTCTCCTTGCCTCTCCCCTCTGTGCCTCCCATTCCAGCTGAAGTGAGAGACTTGTTCCAGTGCATGTTCTATCTTCCATGATGCTTTCCCATTCCACACAACTAGAAGGAAAGAAGCCAAATGACCACATGAGAAATCATGAGCCAAAACGGCCCTTCTCCTTTCAGTTGACTTCCTCAGGCATTTTGCCAACATGTTGAAAGGCTCGCTAACATGAAACAGACAACATTCTCCAAGCATGTAAGAAATGTCAATATAATGAAAATAGACAGATAGCCTGATATCAGTGTGACACTTACCCAGCTATTCAGGCTCCAGTCCACAACCAAATGACCCTATAGCTTTGGATCTGGGACAACACAGCATAATGCAGCACACACTGGAACAAAACTGTCTACTTCATAGTTGTGGTAATTTGAAAGAAAATGGTCCCCATCAGCCCATAGGGAATGACACTACTAGGAGGTGTGGTCTTGTTGAAGTAGTTGTGGTTTTGTTGTGATATGGGAATCCCCTCTCTATGCTGCCATTAATGAATAAAGAAACTGCTTTGGACCTATTGCAAGGAAGAACTTAGCTAGGTGGGAAAAACTAAACTGAATGCTGGGAGAAGAAAGGCAGAGTTAGAGAGAAGCCATGTAGCCTCACCTGAGATAGAAGCCAGAACTTTCTCCAGTAAGTTACAGCCTAGTGATGATACACAGATTAATAGAAATGGGTTAAATTAAGATGTAACAGTTAGCCAATAAGAAGCTAGAGCTAATGGGCCAAGCAGTGATTTAAATAATATAGTTTCTGTGTGATCATTTTGGGGCTGAGGAGCAGGGAACCAACAAGCGGCCTCCACCAACATTGTTGGAGAAGTGTGTCACTAGGGGGCAGACTTTGAAGCCTCAAATGCTCAAGCCATGTCTAACATGACATTCTCTTCCTATTGCCTGAAGATCCAGATCTCAGATCCTTCCCCAGTGCTATGTCTGCCTGCAAGTCACCATGCTACCCACTATGACAACAATGGACTAAACCTCTGAACTGCAAGAGATCCGCAATTCAATGTTTTCCTTTATAAGAGTTGACATGGTCATGTGTCTCTTGACAGAAATAGAAAGCCTAACTAAGACAGCTGTGATGGAAAAGAGAGATTACTAGACTATGCCCCTGAAAGCTACACTCTCAAAGACTTCCTCCTAGGCTCCTCCTCTTAAAATTTCAACCACCTCCTTCCAGTAGTGCTGAGCCTCTAACACAATGGGCCTTGCCCATCCCATCCACTCCTCCACCCCTACATCTACTCCACTCAGTATCCAGAATGTTCCAGACCAAGAACTACATACTTCTGTATGTACCATCCTTTGCTGAATCTTTCCAATCACCTCATGGACTGGGTATGGTTGTCTTTATTGTATAGCTACACAGAGGAGAATCAGAAAGAGATAAATGGCTTTGCTGAAGGTCACGAGGTAGGTAAATGATGGAATTAGGATGGAAACCCAGACTGGAGTAACAGCTCTTTTCACTGTCATATGTCACATCTCAATCTCTTTGCAATACAGACCTGCTGTCGGCAGAGAGGATAGAGGAAGGGGTGGGTGATCGTCCTTTTTTAAGCTGGTTCCAGGCAGAAGGAGCTCTTTCTAATGACATATCCATAATTAGAATGCATTTTATTCTGATAGCTATGATTTAGGCAATTGCGATGACATTCAACTGAAACCTGGCATACAAGATGTTCATTTCTCTTAAAAGTTCACTTTTAATTGGCCTCAGTCCTTTCCAAGTCTGAGAGGAGAACAGAACGTATGCTTCTGATGTCCCAGTGTTGACGTCTGTTTGACGCTCAGTCCCTAGAGTTTATTCTGTGTAAGATGGGGGAGACAGGTAGGGAGGAAAGACAAAAAGAAGGAGGGTCTTGTCAGACAAGAGGCATACTATAGTGCACACTCCTCTTGGGTCTAGGGTTGTAAGTAAATTCTGTATACCACATAGAGCAAGAGGAAGGATGAAATTCTGATGATGAAACTTCACTTCCTCATTCCTCAGAGCTCTCCAGAGACAGAAAAGCTGCAACTAGGAAGTCCACTTATCAGTGTGGTCAGTCCTGACTGGGTCTCCCACCTCAATAAAAGTGGGAGCCCTCAGGAGAAGCTGGACCGTTTGGTGAGAGATTTAAAGTAGGACCATCCCTGGAGTTTCCGTGGCCTTCTGGACTGCAGGAATACCCCGACTGTGAGTTACATTGAATAGAGGAAGCCTGGCAGCTAGAGTCGTGTGGAAGGGAGAAGGGAACTGGCCTCTGCTCCAGTGCTTGCTCTCTGTGTGACCTCTGTGACACTCAGTTTCCCGGGCCAATACTGCACAAACAACCCCGAGATTGCTTAAGAACTGAGAAGCAGTCTATGGCCTAGCTCAAACCCCTGCTTCTGGCTCTGCACCAGGCTAGGTATTCTGACAGGTCCTCTCCCTGTGTTAAATAAGTGTAGAAACAAGTAAGAATCAGAGTCTCCCAGGGACAAAACGCTAAACAAAAATGGAAACGTGGGGGCTGGAGAGAGGACTGCCTGCTTAAGAGCACACGCTGCCCTTGAGAACCGGAGTTCCTCTGCCAGAATCCATGTGGAGCAGCTCACAACTACTTATTAGTCTAGCTCCAGGTGATCTGATGGCATTTTCTGACCTACAAAATCATCTGCATTCATCTCACACACACACACACACCACACACACAAACACATACAACACTTACACAAATAAGCATACACACAATTTTATTGTCTGTGTTCATGTATACATATATATATATATATACAAATATATGCATGTGCCAACACATACACCATAGTAAGTTCAGAGGTCATAGGACAAGTTTTGGGAGTCTGTTCTCTCCTTCATTCACATAGGTCCCAGGGGGCAAAGATCAGGTTGGGCCACTAGCGCCTTTACCCATTGTCTTAGTTGGAGTTTCTATTAATGTGAAGAGACACCATGACCATGGCAACCCCTATAAGGAAAACACTCAACTGTGGTGGCTGCTTACAGTTCAGAGGTTTGGTCCATTACTGTCATGGCAGCAATAGCAGCAAGCAAAGCAGCATGCAGACAGACACCCTGTAGGGAAGAAGCTAAGAGTCCTTACATCTTGACACTCAGGCAGCAGGAAGTGGTCTGTCTCACTGGATGTGACTTGAGCATATAGGAGCCCTCAAAGCCCACCTCCACAGTGACACACTTCCTCCCACGAGACCACACCTACTAGAACAAGGTCACACCTCCTCATAGTGCCACTCCCTTTGGGGGCCATTTTCTTTCAAACCACCACACCTACTGAGCCATCCTGCCAACCTACATAGCTACTATATTTAGGTCCATTGATTTCCCTTTATTGATTACTAGCCAGTCCCTAGTTTCCTCAATTCCTAGTGCGGCCAACAATCTTACTACTAAACTTTCCCTGTTTGTAGTAATGTGTGGTTGGGGGGCAAAGGGAGGAAACAGAGCAAGTGAATATCAAAAGCAGTCACTTCCTCCTTTAATCTTTCTCAGCCTGGTGGCTAGACGCTCAATCTCCAGGACATTGTCCCTCTGGTCTCTCCCTAGCACACCCACACGGTGGCATGCTGAAAGTATAAGCTTTGGAGCCGGATGAACTCACGCATAAATCGCAGCTTCTGCCAGTTACCAACTGCATCCTTGGAGAAATTTCTTAATCTCTCTAAGCCTATTGCTGATATAATAATGCTCTCACCCACTTGCTGTTGAGACTTAGCTGAGACAACCTATATAAAAACTCCCTGGAGCATAGCTGATCCTCTGTCTCCTTCCAAGAAAGTGCTTTAAAGAGATATATCATCCCCTCCCATACCTGGCTCTCCTTCTCCCAGACGTAAAGCCCTCTTGCAGAAGGCTTCCATGCTCTTGAAGATTCTCTAGTTTTTTTTTTTTAATGGATTGATGTAATTAGCTGAAGACTGCACATTGTTCCAGAGAACAAAATGCTGAGTCGGTTCTTTCTGTCACCTGGTGCCCTTCCCTTCCTGATGGACTTCTAAATCGTTACATCAGAGCCCTGGGTGTCTCTCTGACCCTTGTGCTGTAAGATCTGGGAGAGATCAACCGTCCTGAGCCAGGATGGTGTGACAAGGTAAAATGAATGCTTACAGGCTCTCTAAGGACACCGGCTGTGCTGTGAGGCTTAAGTCAGCCCTGTGCTGGCACTGACTGTGCACTCTGTAACATATAATGTGGGGGAGGTGTTACCAATACTCTTCCCTGATCTACAGCGTAAACCAGGTATCAATATGGGTCAACTCTGCTTACCTTTCCACCAAGTGTTTGAATCTAGCTGGGCTGAATGGACACCAGCTACAGCTTATTCTACATCAGTCATTCAGCCACTCCATCGGGCACACAAACAGAACCTTCTGTGTTCAAAACTCAACATGGGGACAGCAAAATGGAGATTTTACCTCTGTTCTCTTATAGCCACAAGAAAAAGCAAGGAACTTCCACAATCTTAGTGGCAGGGAGGCCTCAGAGATTGTCTAGTGTGTCTGCCCTCTATCCGAGGACTTTGGGCCTCCGCTGGGATGTTCCTGAGGGTGGAGACTTCACACTCTCTGAGGGGGAGTTTCACATAGGAAACAGCTGAGCATCAGAATGTTCTGTTCTTGCAGCTGACGCTGGCCTCTGTGCAGGAAAGAAAAAGAAGTACTCTGCCAAATCCTAAAGCAAGCGAGCAAATCCGATCAGCAGATGTATGAGGTGCAAGGGCGACCCAAGATAACTGTCTGTCACAGAAGAGGGTGCAGGGAGTACTTCAGGACAAAAGCACCCACTCTTCACCAGGGTTGGGATCTTGCACTAACGTTTTCGGAATCCAAAAGTCTGTCCCCAGAGAGAAAGTCTGCCACTTACATGTGTGCACGCATGTGTATAACTAAAAATTCCTAATGTTGTATAAAGATGAACCAAGGATGAGCTCAATAGCTAGAGAAGTGGGCAGATCAGGGGAACCTGGAAGCAAGGGGGGGCAGAAAGGTGAGTTCGCTGGATTTTACTTTCGCCTCTTGTATCATAGGGAGCAAAAGAAGGCAACTTGAAAATACCAAACAGCATAATAAATACACTTTAACTCCTGCACTTGGGAGGCAGAGGTAGGTGGATCTCTAAGTTCAAGGCCAGCCTAGTCTACAGAGCAAGTTCAGGACAGTCAAGGCTACAGAGAAAAACCCTGTCTCAAAAAACAACAACAAAAACCTATAATAATAACCACTCTCTTTTCAAATCTGGTCACATCTCAATTCAGGGCAATAAATACTGAGTTGGGAGCTTACACTTCAGTCTTGTGAGGCCATAACAAGGCAGCTGCCTATGTCAGGATTCTATAGAGAGACAGCACTGATAGGATGCACATATACAATACCTCGGTGTTTTTAAAAGAACTGGCCCCAAGGATACGAAAGCCGAGAAATTCAAGGATCTGCCATCTTTAAACTAGAAAACCAGAAAAGCCAGTGGTGCAGCTCAATCCAAAAAGCCAGCAGAAAAAGGTGGCTGTCCTAACTAAAGAGAGAGTTTAGTACTCTTTTGGGTCATCAGTCCACCCACATCGATGAGCATGGGTCTTTTTCCTCTGTCTGCAAACCCAAATGCTCTTCTCTCCCAGAAATGCCTTCACAGACATATCCAGAAATAATGTTTACTAATTACCTGGGCATCTCTTAGCTCAGTTAACACAATTAACTGTTAATTACCTTAAGACTGTTAGGGTCCTAAAGAAGTCCCACAAAAGAGCACCATCCACGCATGCAATCAGCAAGAGTTTATTGTCTCTAGAATAGACATTCTAGCATGCTAGGGTTGCCCATGCAACACAAAGGCAAAGGTGGCAAATGACGGCCCCCAAGGAAAGCTTGCAGGCTCTTTTATACAACTAAAGGAATTCTGAAGCACAGTGTGATCTTTCTGTCTAGGATTGGCTTACACAAGTGGCAGTCATACTAGTACGTTTCTAATTGGTTAAGGCTGACAGGAGTTGGCTAAGGCTATAGCTTTTACATTGTTGGGCAAGGCTGGACAAGTCCCAGGCTCTGTCCTTATTTGGTTATTTCCTTAAGGTAATGGGGGGTTTGGCCCAGGTTTAGTGCTTGCAGTTCTTCTCACCCCCGTGGTCGGGGTGCTGGCGATTGATTGCCCTTTGTACGAGTCTTTTATAGAAAACGTCTAGTTTTAAGAGGCAGGAATCGAGGCCTTGTTCTTAACTGGTTTTTTAGGTACCTGTATGATATTTGCCTGGCCCCTCAAGGTCCACATCTGTGTTGGTGTTAGAGAGCTGAGATTTGCACTCCCAAGAGTTAGCAATGACCTCAGCTGTGCTCCCCTCTGAGATGAGACCATGAAGGAATTCTGAACGTTTATCCCCATCTGGCAAAAGTAAGACTTCCTTTCTCTGGTCATTAGTGTGGAGTTCAGGGAAGCTAGAGAGAGTCCAGACTGCTAATGTTGCCCGGCAGAAACAGGACTACCTCCAGAGTCAACGAGAGTGGGGAGAAAATATGCACTTTTTCCTCTTAATGTAATGGAGCCTCCACCTCTTCAACTTGTCAGAACTGTGTCAGAGAAAAGCATTTTTAGCCGGGCGGTGGTGGCGCACGCCTTTAATCCCAGCACTCGGGAGGCAGAGGCAGGCGGATCTCTGTGAGTTCGAGACCAGCCTGGTCTACAAGAACTAGTTCCAGGACAGGCTCCAAAACCACAGAGAAACCCTGTCTTGAAAAACCAAAATAAATAAATAAATAAATAAATAAATAAATAAATAAATAAATAAAATGAACAGTTTGAATAATCAAATAGAGCCTTATCATATGTTTTTAAAAATACAGATTTTTAACTGAAAATCTTATACAAAAAGTTTGCTTTGTTTTTGTTTTTGTTTCAAGACAGAGTTTCTCTGTGTGTCTCTGGCTATCTTGGAACTCACTTTGTAGACCAGACTGACCTTAAACTCTGTGGATCCACCTGCCTCTGCCTCCTGAGTGCTGGGATTAAAGGTGTGCATGACCACGCCTGACTGAGCCAAAAAATCTTAATTTCATTTAAAAATATGAACAAAAGATGCCAACCTCAAGAGAAAGATGGGCCGGGTGGTGGTGGCGCACGCCTTTAATCCCAGCACTTGGGAGGCAGAGGCAGGCGGATCTCTGTGAGTTCGAGACCAGCCTGGTCTACAGAGCTAGTTCCAGGACAGGCTCCAAAGCCACAGAGAAACCCTGTCTCGAAAAACCAAAAAAAAAAAAAGAGAAAGATGAAATTACCTGGCATGAGTGAAAACAGAACACACAACAAAACCTATTTCAGAGTTTATTAGAAGAGAGATACGTGCACACAGGCCTGAGGAAGTTGGTGTGGAGAAAGAGCTTTTAAAGGCTGCCTACTGCATGCGCACTGGGGGTTGATGTAGCTACGTCATACGCAGATGACAACTTATGCATGCGTTCAAGAACTTACATAACTGTGTCATACGTAAGTGCCACGACCATGCCACACTTCGGTCAGCAGGGCCTTTTAAGGTCCCAGGGCACCTTAGTATTTTGCCTGAGCACTTGTCTGCACATGCGTGGCTCTGGAACCCGGAAATGCCCACTACTGCTGTGTGAGTGGAACTGTAACATTCCACCCTTTGTTTATTATAAAAATTTGGGGGGCTTGAGGTTTTTAATGGGTGGGAATGGGGCGTTGTCAATTCTTTCAAGACTGCTTCCTGCTGATTTTGTAGGCATCGGAGACTTGAGGTGCTTAACCACGTCATGGGGTGGCTGATTACTTCCTTGTGTTTTGGGCTCTCTGGAAGTGGCTGGCTGGCAGCTTGGACCTCGCAAGATGCTGGCAAGGCAGAAGATTGTGTCAGGAAAAATTTTAGATCCTGGTGATTGAGGGAGGTGGAGGAGGGAGTTTCCCAGGGGTTCCTGAGACCAGGGGTGATAAGGGAAGAGTTAAATGATACTTACTCTGGGCAAGTCTGGCCCATTTAGGTAGGTCCAATTTGGCTCCCTGAAGTTTATGAAAAATATTTAAAAAGAAATAAATTTTAGACATATTAAAAGCTTATGGTTACCATAGTATAGTGTTGGAATAGAAGACCGTGGGGAAGGAGAGAAGAAAAGAAGGAAAAATTGTTAGAAAGGGAAATTATTAGACCCCTTACTGTTTTACGTGAAGCAAATCTTCAGGCACTTGCTCTCTTTAGCATCATGGTATTACCTTAACATCCAGGAGACACTGCTGTAGTCAGTGATAAACCTGTTATCTTAAAGTCTGTTTTGTGAGTTTTTCGGAGTCTGGGGCTGTGAATGTCCCTAAACTTGTTATTGTGTAATGGGTTAGATAAAACAGTTCAGTTCCTGGCCTCGGAGAGTAGGCAGGGCAGCCAGTCCCACAAGGAGACGGGGGGGGGGGGGGGGGACGGGGACACAGATAGACTTGCTGCCATGTAGAAAGAGTTTGGTAATAGTTTGTTCAGTGGTTTATGGAAGAAAAGGGAAGGGGGGAGAGAGAGAGAAACAGAGAGAGAGAAACAGAGAGCAAGGGAGAGAGAGAGGGGAGGAAGGGGGGAGAGGAGAAGAGGCAGCAGTCACCTCTTCTGAAGAGGGATGGAGAGAAAAAGAGAGCACCCACTCAGGCAGAAGATCTACTGTGGAAGGGGGGAGTGGGTGTGACTTGTCTCTTAAAGGGACAGGACAGACCATTACAAAAGGTATTGGTCCAAGATCTTAAAGTATCCAGGGTTTGTATTGTTGTTTGCTTGTTTGTTTGTTTGTTTGTTTGGTTGGTTGGTTGGTTGGTTGGTTGGTTGACTGTTTCGGTGAGTTATTACGAATATCCTTGATGAGAAAAGAAGAAACTATCAGGAAAGACATAGAAATTTAAGAACTGAAAAGAATAGTGACTAAAACAAAAATCTCAATAAATAGATCCAATAACAGAGTGGAGCAAGCAGAGGAGAACTCAGTGAAGTGGAAAATGCAAGGAAAAATACGACCCAATCTGATTTAGAGAGAGAGAGAGAGATTATAAGCAGATGGCCTAGTGTGGTGGCTCATGCCGGAATCCCAGCACTCAGAGGCAGTCACGCAAGCATGCCCACACACATGTACACATAGCCAAACACAACACATCTGCAAAATAAATAAATCTGTAAATAAACCAAAATGGAACCCAAAAATATGTTCAATTAGCCCACAGAAAGGAAAGAAAGAGAAACCAGAGAAAAGAAAGAGGAAGGAAAGAAACAGAACATATCAATAATGACTTTTTTTTTTACTTATTTATTTATTTTTATTCTTTTTTAATTAAAATTTCCACCTGCTCCCCATTTCCCATTTCCCTCCCCTCCTCCCAAATATTGCCCTCCCCCCACTTCCCTCCCCCTATCCCCACTCCTCTTCTCCTCCCCCCACTCCATTCCCCCTCCCTCTCGATACTGAAGAGCAGTCCAAATTCCCTGCCCTGCGGGAAGACCAAGGTCCTTCTATCTACGTCCAGAAAGGTGAGCGTCCAAACAGGCTAAGCTCCCACAAAGCCAGTTCATGTATTAGGATCAAAACCTAGTGCCATTGTCCTTGGCTTCTCATCAGTCTTCATTGACCGCCATGCTCAGAGAGTCCGGAATCAACCCATGCTTATTCAGTCCCAGACCAGCTGGCCTTGGTGGGCTCACAATAAATCAGTTCCACTGTCACAGTGGGTGGGTGCATCCCTCGTGGTCCTGATTTTTTGCTCATGTTCTCCCTCCTTCTGCTCCTCATTTGGACCTTAAGAGCTCAGACCGTTGCTCCAAATTGAGACTCTGTCTCTACCTCGATCCATCGCCAGATGAAGGTTCTAAGGTGATATGCAAGATATTCATCAGTATAGGATAGGGTCATTTCAGGTTCCCTCTCCTTAGTTGCCCAAGGTACCAGCTGGGGACATATTCCTGGACACCTGCGAACCCCTCAAGAGTCAAGTCTCTTGCCAACCCTAAGATGGCTCCCTTAGATAGGATATATACTTCGCTGCTCCCGTATCCATCCTTCCTATATCCCAACCATCCCAATCCCCCGAGCTCCTCCCATCCTCCCCTTCTCATATTTCTCATCCCATTTCCCCTTTGCCCCATGCCACCTCATTAAAACAACTTTGAGATACCATCTTACACCTGTCAGAATGGCTAAAATCAAGAACACCAATGATAGCCTTTGCTGGAGAGGTTGTGGAGAAAGAGGCACACTCATTCATTGCTGGTAGGAATGCAAACTTGTGCAACCACTTTGGAAATCAGTGTGGCGATTTCTCAGGAAATTTGGGATCAACCTACCCCAAGATCCAGTAATACCACTATTGGGAATATACCCAAGAGATGCCACATCAAATGACAAAAGTATCTGTTCAACTATGTTCATAGCAGCATTGTTTGTAATAGCCAAAACCTGGAAACAACCTAGATGCCCTTCAATGGAGGAATGGATGAAGAAAGTGTGGAATATATACATATTAGAGTACTACTCAGCAGTAAAAAACAATGACTTCTCGAATTTTGCGTGCAAATGGATGGAAATAGAAAACACTATCCTGAGTGAGGTATCCCAGACTCAAAAAGAGGAACATGGGATGTACTCACTCATAATCGGTTTCAATAATGACTTTAAGTGTTGTCTCCTAAAGTCTAAATAAATCCATTTAGAGATTGGGTGTTGGAAGGACAGCCAAGCACTGTGCCATACACCCTCACGGGCTCTGAGACACCAGTACAAAGAACAAACATGTGGAGGAGAGGTGCATCCTATTGAGAGGGTGGAACCGGAGATCTGATAGTGTTATGCCCAGATCGCCCAGCCTCCGAGGAGTCTGAATCTGTACGCAATCGCAAAGAGCCTTTATTCCAGCTTGAGGTTAGACCCTCCGTGTGTCTGGCCTAACAGTGTGAGATCAGACAGCCTCGAGCTCAGTTGAGGTGGGGTTTTTATCCTAGCAGAGGTTGGGTAAGGGGATTTCTAAGGTTCAGGATTCCTGATTGGCTGACATTTGTCTAGGGGTGTCTTGGTGAAAGGGGATGGATGTGTGCTGAGCTAAGGGACTCTGGTGATTCCTATCTACAATGGTTGGAATGTTAGGTATTTCCTTTGGAATATTTGGAAATCCCTTTGGGTACTGATTGTTCCATTCCTGGTGGTGCCTGGGTGGTCTCAGTTTGTGGTCTTTCCTGGAATCAGGAGTTGCCTTAGGGTAAACCAAAACTCAGGCCTACTTTCTGGCTGGTCTCTTCTGAGCCTGTCATGGCAGCAATGTAGCCAAGCCTTAGGCTCTACAATGGTGAGGGCTGGTGTTGACTCTGGGCCAAGCCTTCTTCTTGGCTTTGGGAAACAAGGCAGATACAGTTTCCTGACCTCACAGAGCTTGAGTTAGCTGGTGAGATAAATGTCAGAGAAGCAACGATGGTAAGTAGGATTGACCCCCAAAAAGAGGCCCAGTATCTTATAGAGAAGGCTCTGTGGAAACTGACTTAAGTTCAGATTCAGCTTCCAGCACTTTGTAGTGGCGAGCCTAGTGAGAGAGACACCGGAGTGGCCTCCACCTGCAGCCATGTAGCTGGGCAGGGCCAGTGCCACTACAATGAACAAGTACATGGTAGAGAGATGGGGACAGATGAGAGAGAGGGAGAAACAGAACAGTTTGAGCTCTCTGAGAAAGGCAGAACTAGAGCTGTGAGCATGGTGAGCCCCGTGTGAGTTGTCCATGCTGCCGCCTGAGACCAAGGAGATGCCCAGCCCGTGCTGCTGCCTGAGGCCAAGGAGATGCGCCAACCCATGCTGCTACCTGAGGCCAAGGAGATGCCCCAGCCTGTGCTGCCGCCTGAGGCCAAGGAGACAGCGCCAGCCCATTCTGCCGCCTGAGGCCAAGGAGACAGCGCCAGCCCATTCTGCCGCCTGAGGCCAAGGAGACAGCGCCAGCCCATTCTGCCGCCTGAGGCAAGGGGATGCCCCAGCCCATGCTGCCGCCTGAGGCCAAGGAGATGCGCCAACCCATGCTGCTACCTGAGGCCAAAGAGATGCCCCAGCCTGTGCTGCCGCCTGAGGCCAAGGAGACGCGCCAGCCCATTCTGCCGCCTGAGGCCAAGGAGGTGTGCCATCCCGTGCTGCCACCAAGGGCCATGTCTGAGTCTGTGACCGGCAGCAGCAGGAGTCTAGGTCGATGTACGTGGTCCATGTTACCACCAAAGGCCATATGGATATTCTTGGTCTGGGATGCTGCCTGGGGCCATGTTGATGACTGAGTTCTGATGCAAAGAGTTGGCCCAGGCGCTTGTCTGGGCAGAGTAGAAGAGCTGACCAAGGGAGTGAGAGCGGAAGAGTTGGCCCCGCCCTTCACTGGCTAGAGCACTTGGATGAGAGGCGCCCCCTCACCCCATACCTCACCTGGCCAGCACAGCAGAGCTGGCCCTGGTGGCATCCAATCGTGATAGAGCAGGAGAGTTGGCCCCGCCCCTTGCTGCTGGCTTTGGCACTCGGTCAGCTGGCCCTGCCCCTTGCTAGGGCAATGCTGAAGACCTGGCCCTGAAGACATACGTGCAGGAAAGCTGGTTCTGTCCCTTGCCAGCTGCCACAGGCAAGAGAACAGGCCCCACCCCTCACCTGGGCAAAACAGAAAAGTTGGCCCTGGTGGCATGGGCACAGGAAAGTGGACAGATTGACCAACTCAGCTACCACCCCAGCCCAGATCAGGGCTTTGAGTCAGCCCACCCCAACATCTATCCCATCTAAGAACTGCTGGAGCATGTGAAGGGGCCGGTCCTGCGGAACCAAAGCTGCTGGATCTCCATGACACAGGGCAACAGCGGAATCTCTTGATAGAAGTCCCAGTGAGGATCCAGTATTGACAAGGAGCGAAAACCAGAGGCCTTGAGCCAGATCAAAGACTCATTGCAATGAACATTTGCAAACAAAGCTGTTGGGCAAGGGTGTATACTGGGCGACACACCATGACACACGGCAGCTTCCATGCCAAGATCTTTTTTTTTCATTTTTTTTATTATTTTTATTTTTTGTTTTCTTTTGGGAGGAGGTTGCAAGGACAGAGGGTGGATATGGAGGGATGGGAAGATGAGAGGGATTGATGTGAAATTCACAAAGTATCAATAAAAAGTTTTAATAAGGGAGAAAAGATCATCAAAAGAGATTTTTTGAAATAATTCAAACATGATGCTGACAAAAGACTCAATATATAATGTCGGTATAAGATGAAAGTTAATGGACTTTTTAAAAGTATTACTCAAATACTAAGTAAAAGGAGGTGGAAGAGACTATATTGATGTTAAAGCTGACTTCACTGCAAAAAAAATTATCTGAGATTTTATAAAATAGTAAGAGCAACTTATCCACTAAGGAGATAAAATAATGCTAAATGAACATGACCCAAACATCAAAGCAAAATATATGAGGTGAAGGATGTCAGAAATTCAAGGAGAAATAGACAGTTCCGAGATTGCTTTTTGGAGACAGGATCTTGTTGTGAAGCCCAGGCTAGCTGCAAACCTGCCTCCAGCATCCTCCTCTTAGACATGTGATGCCATGCCTCCAGCATCTTCCTCACCATGCCTCCAGCATCCTCCTCTCAGGCAGGCATGTGACACCATGCCTCCAGCATCCTCCTCTCAAGCACGTGACACCATGCCTCCAGCATCCTCCTCTCAGGCACATGACACCATGCCTCCGATCTTAAATATAAGATTATATAGTTGGAGATTCCAACATCTAATTGTCAGCAATTTATAGAGCAAGTACCCAGGAAACTCACAGGAAAAAAAAGATCATGAAGGCCTTCAACCGAATAGATCATCTATAGTGTATGCACCCACCAACAGTAGTGCACGTTATTTCCTACTGCCTGCCGGACATGTACCAAGACAGACCATAAAGCAAACATCACCACATTTAAAAATTTTAAATCTCTACATCTGACAGCCACATCTACATCTGACAGCCAGATGGTTAAAACATTTACCACACAAGCCTGTCAACCCAGCACTCAAGCAAAAGCAGGTACATGTACACATCTGTAATCCCCGCGCGCTTGTGGGGAGATGGGAGGCACAGACAGGAGAAGCTGCAGAAGCTCATGGGTGAGCTAGTCTAGTATCACAGACGTGAGAAGACAGAGACTGTCCTAAACAGGATGGAAACTGAGGAGCCACCCTCTATTGTCCTTGGAGCTGATCTTCACCTTCTAAGACCCATGAGCAAAGTCGAGGTCAAAGCCATAAGAAATGTCCCCAGATGCCCTGCATGATGTCTGTTGGCCAAAGATGCCTTAGCTGACCCTGCAAAGTAAAAACCCAGGTATAATTAGGGATCAAAGTAAAAGCCAAAAAATAGGAGGAAGGGGCTCATCTCAGTTGCAGAAATAAGAGTGGTTCCCTGCTCACTGAAAGAAAAATGGAGGTTAAAATTCTATGGGAATTTCATTTCTCATAATCCAATTGGCAAAAATCCTGAAGTTTGACCCTAAATTTTCTTGATAAGACTGTGGGAAGATGTCATTCTTCTACCTCACTGGTGGGAACAGAAAAAATTGCATTCCCTTGGGGAAACTCAGCAATGTCAAGGAACTTTATATGTTCATTCTTCTTCTAAGTCAGGACCGTGTATCTCCCACATCTACATCTGACAGAGAAAAGGTCATGAGTGAGGCCGGTCCTTGCAGGAGTGTCTGGGGTTCTGTTTGGCTGATTTTATATTTGTCTTTGTTTCTTGGCACAGAAAATCTTGCAGCCCAGGCTGGCCCTGAACTTCCGCTCTTCCTTCCTTTACCTCCTGGGTGCTGGTGGGCTCCAGGGGGGTACCACACCACCCAGTTCACACTGCGAGAAGAGTCACAAGCGCAAACATTCCAGAGACCCACGAGAATCTGTATACGGGAGAATGTGCGGCATTTACCTCTCGGAGCCCAAGTCACCTCATTTTAATATAGTATTTTCCATTTTCCTACAAATTCCATAACTTCATTCTCCTTTATGACTCGACAGACTTCCACTGTGTGCGGATAATTGTCTTTGTCCACTCATCAGCAGATGGGCATTCGGGCTATTTATTTGCTGTTACAAATAGCAATAAGCCTAAATAGGCAAGGATCTTCTTGGTAGGAGATAGGGTCCTTTATGCGCACGCTCAGGAGGGTACCGCTGCATCATATGTTAAGTTCTATGTTTGGTCTTTCGAGAAATCTCCACTCTGGTTTCCATGGTGGCTGTACCTGCTTACACTCGGTGAATTGTGTTTCTCTTTCCTTACAGCCTCTCTCCAGCTTTTGTTCTTTTTCCTTTTTTTTTTTCTTCCAAGACAGGGTTTCTCTGTGTAGCAGCCCTAACTGTCCTGAAACTCACTCTGTAAAACCAGGCTGGCCTCGAACTCATGGAGATCCACCTGCCTCTGCCTCCTGAGTGCTGGAGGCATGAGCCACCACACCTGGCTTGTTATTTTTCTTGATGAGAGTCACCCTAACTAAAGCAAGGTGGAATCTCAAAGTTGTTTTCATTTGTATTTCCTTGGAAGCAGGATGCTGGGTACTTTTTAAAATATTTATCGGTCATTTGTATTACTTCTCTCGAGAATTCAATGTTCAGTTCCTCGGCCTTTTATGATTATTATTATTATTATTTTGATTGTTTCCTTGTTGTTTAGGCTTCTGAGTTCTTTGTAGGTTTGGGGGGAGATCCTGTGAGATGTGAGATGTACAGATGCCCCATGCCTTCATCACAGGATCCTGAGAAATCAGACTGGAACTGAGATGGCAGCCTCCCCCTGCTGTTTCGCCCTCCCCGTACCCAAAGGAGCTATACAGGCTGCTAGGGGAAGAGCTGCCCACAATCTTACTCAGCTGGGGGATGCAGCAATACCACCCTCTAGGCAAGTGCACCCACCAGTGCAATAATGGAGGAGGCCATGCTGGATTTTTGCGTCCCATCCTACGATTTCATGGTGCTTCCTAAAGCAGCATCCAGCTATTGCTGCTCAAACAGTGATCCCCTAGGCACCCAGCCCCGGCCCCAGCTGCACTGCTTCTCTCTTGTAGCATCCTCTGAGAGGTCCTGGCTATCAACAAACGTTTTACCCTCAGCACACCTGGAAGCCCAAAGGACTAACACCCCTTAGAGGAACCTTTGCCCAGTACAAGACAAGAGCCCAGAGCCAAGAGTCAATGTCCTCAGTCATATGGGACAGGCCATATGGAGGCACATTTTCCTTAGTTCCTCAGGGGTTCACTGTTCGCTTGAGCCCCATCACAATCTATTCTAGTTCTCATTCCCATGGGTCTCATTACTGCCCTTAGTGGCCACTCCTGGCATGAATTACTAGCGTAAGCTCATTGTCTTAGACTTCCACACAAGAAAACCCCAATAAGGCAAAGGATGGACTACAGAAATAGTCTAAATAATCACCCCTAGGGGAAAGAGAATCGGGCAGAGAGCATGAATAGGAATGACATTTTACAAATAGCTTCCACATTTTAGTCTTGACTTTTGATATGTTTAAGTAATTTATGTCATCACAAAACAAAAATCCGACTTCAAAGGGTAATCCCTCTATATTGAAAGTCAAGTGACATACATGCAATCCCTACCCATGTTTAATTTTGGATGAATGAACTCTTCCAAATGACTTTAGGCATGTTTTTAATTAAAAATAAAAAGGAACCTGAAGCTATGCCGGGCTGTCACGTCGTTGGAGGGGACCGCCACTGCTATTCTGAGACGACTGTGTACGTAACATGGGATGAAGTCGTAATTATCCCGAAGTCATCTGCAGCCTGTGTTTTCAATGCGGCGAAAAGAGATACGGATCCAGTGACGTGTTGCTTAACAACGGGCATCCTTGCTGAGAGATGCGTCATCTGGCAACTTCATCACTATACAAAGAACATACGCTGTGGTTACAAAAACAAGGTGGTTCAGTTCTGCCTATGCGAACGTGTGGTGCTTGAGATTGGGCCATCTCACCTAATATTATACTTTCTAGTTCCATCCATTTTCCTGCAAAGTTCATGATTTCACTTTTCTTTAGCACTACATAAAATGTTATCATGTATATCTATTCTCATTATCCTTTTATCTGTTGCTGGATAGCTGGGCGGCTTCCATTTCCTTGCTGTGGCTAATAGAGCAGCAACAATATGGATGTCCACATGTCCTTTGGGTGTTTGCGTGGGAATAGTACAATGGGGTAAATGTAGGTAAATCCTAAAAAACTAGAAAGGAGACCATGAGAGAAGGAAATAAGGTAATGAGGAAGGATGGGTACAAAAGACATGTGGGCCATGACATAGGGAGAGAGATTTGGTACTGGTAGCACTGAGCTGAGGAGGAGAGAGGAAGAGATAATCTAGTATGATATTTTGCTTGTTAAAGTCATAATGATATCTAGCACCTTGTATGTTATTTTTTTTTAAAAAAAATAAGGTAGCTGTCTCTGGGCTATATACTCTTATGAGACACCATTGTTAATGTGGGTACTTGCTGACCAAGACATTATACTACATATCAGGGTATAGAATTGATGATTTACAAAACTAGAAGGGAAAGGAGGAAAGAAGAGAAAAACTTATAATTGCAATGTTTAATCTTGATTGTCTACAAGATGGAACTTAGAATCACACCTGGAGATATGTCTGTGGGGGTACATCCAGAAAGGTTAAACTAAGGAGGAAAGACACCCCCCTAAACCTGAGTGACAAGATTCAGCAGACTGGGGTCCCAGACTAAATAAAAAAAGAAAAAAGAAAAAGAAAAGAAAAAGGAAAATGAAGTACTAGCATCCATCTTGCTGCTTTGTGATGCAGATGCAATGTGGCCAGTTGCCTCAAGCTCCCCTGCCGTGCCTCCCAGGCTATGACTGGGTGTACTCTAGACTGTGAGCCAAAACACAGGGCTCCCTCTTAAGTTGCTTTGGTACTGCATTTTATCACAGCAATGAGAAAAGTAACTAATACAGTAACATGTTTAATTTTTACAGGCATATATATTTTCTTATTCCACTTCATGATTAGACTATGCATCAATTAATCAAATTATTAAAGTGACACCCAGTTTCTGACCTAAAATGGGCATTTGTGATCAAGATGTATTTTAGAATATAAATGTGTGTATGTGCATGCACGCATATAACAACAGTTAATGGAAAAAGAAGCCATTAATTTGAAATGGAGCAAGGAGGGGTATATGGGAAGGCTTTGGTGGGAGGAAAGGAAGGTAAAATTATGTAATTATATTATAATCTCAAAAAAAGAAATGATTTTTAAAAATCAGGCACTGTAAGGACCAGTGAGCTAGATCATCAGAGGGCACCTATTGCCAAGCCTGAGAAGCTGAATTTGATCATGGGACCCACATAGCAGAAGAGGAGCACCGACTCCCACAAGCTCTCCTCCAGCTTCCTTCCACGTGCACGGTCACGTGTGCCCTCCCACACACAAAACACACAAATATAATTTATGAAATTAAAAATATAGCTTTGTTAGGAATATGTTAGTCACACTGTATGTTCTGTTCCTCTTTTTTAAGAATAAAAGATTAAAAAGTAGCTGAATAATTTATATTAGGAAATATGATAATGTAAGTGGGAATGAAAGGCACTAAAAGAGAAAAGAATCTTTTAGAAGAAAAATCTACACGCTAAGCGATATAAACAGCAGAGAAGCTTCAAAAGCCAGATATAGCACGATTTCTAATTGGTCTGAATAATAAAAACCCAGAGTCGGAGATAGGGATAAATGCTGAAAGATCAGAGAAGTAAAGGATCCAGCCACTAGAAAGACTTCTTACCTCTACCAAATCCTCAGACTGAATAGGACTGAGCTCTTGTCTCCTCCCTGCCTTCTAGTCCTCTCTCCATCCAGCCATATCCCTTCCTGTCTCCACCTCCCTAGTGCTGGGATTAAAGGCATACGACACCCACATGCTGGGATCAAAGGTGTGAACCACCACCGGGTTCTGCTTCTTTTAGACTGGTTCAATCTCATGTAGCCCAGCGTGTCCTTGAACTCCTGATCTTCCTGCTTCCTCCTCCCAAGTGCTGGGATTAGAGGTGTCTGCCACCACTGCCTGGCCTCTATGATTAACTAGTGGCTAGTTCCACACTCTGATCTTCAGGCAAGCTTCGTTTGTTAGAGCGCAAGCAAACTATGACCGCAGCCAGGAGCCCAGGCCCTCCCTCGGCAAGCCACCCTTCACAAAGTGTTTCACTTCTAGACCAGAAGAAAGCTGTCTTTGGATGGCTACCATGCCGGATGCCACTGTCCCCTTTGAATACTGACAGTAACCATTGCTATCTCTATTTTACTGGGTAAGTGCTGACTCAGACAGTCAGGTGACTTCACTGTTGCCACCTAACAAAACACAAAGGAGCCAGCCCGTGGACTCAAAGTCCCTCTGGCTTCACATCTCCGATGCTCCTAGCCCAGATGAGAACACCTGATTCCCTCCTCCAGAGAGAGCCCTTCTTCCCATCCACGAAGACAACCTCCAGCTCCCCACTCCTCCCTGGTGTCCATGAGCTCCTCCCAGCCCTTCTCTGGTCAGCATGGCATGGCTTCAAATCTTTGCATCATTCTCTGAATACCTTCCACTTTGCACAAATCATCTTACACATGGAAGACACAGAGGTGGACACTGATTTTCAGATCCGGACTGATGGGCTGACCAAAGTCAAGCCTTAGGCCCTACGACCTGGTGTCAGTGTTGCTGGGCACACAGCTTAGGATGGCTTTGTCACCTCTGATGACAGTCCAGGCACAGGATTGGCTCATGATGAGTGTTTCCTCAGCTGGAGCTCCCGCAGCTTCATGCCCTGCTAAGCCAGCTCCCCTGGTCCTACACCTCTGAACCCCAATTCAGAATTTCCCCATTTTTGACATCATCTGGTGATAACAAGTGCCAGTTGCTGGAAAATGGACTGAACCGGCACCACTGAGCACGGCACTGCGGGCACCACTGAGCACGGCGCTGCAGCCACCGCTGGGCACGGCGTTGCGGGCACCCCTGAGCAAGGCCGTGTTGCGGGCACCACTGAACAGGTGTTCCTGCTCTACAGCCCCGACTCTGCTGGGGGCCTCTCTGAGCACTCCCATCGCTCCTGGGGCTGGCATTTGTTGTACTCCCCTCCCAGCAGCTCCTGAGGCTGCAAAAGCTGAGTGGCACCAGAGTCCAGGAGTCGCTCTTCAGTGGCCGTGGCCATGCTGCGCAGGGTGTTTTTGTTAGGGAATGATCCGCTGCCAAGAATATTTCAAGAGCTGATTTTCTCTTTCTCTGAGGGTTGTTTACCCCACAGCTTTCTGCTTCCCCAGAGCCTCCCGGAATGCCCTGTCACAATCTGTGATCTGAGAGCAGCCGGCTAGCCTGAAGGAAGAAACTCATTTCTGTCCTCGCACGGGGAAAACCGTCATGTTTTCTCACTTGTCTAGGACGTGTTCCCCACGCTGGTTGTGGAACTGAAACATGGGACGCTATTAGCTGCCCCAAGCTGCGCACTGCCCAGCAGAGGTTGTCTGTCCTTGGAGATGTGATCCTACATTGCCCATCTACTCTGGCAAGCTGAGAGGTCGCACCTTAAGCTGATTTATGAAATATTTCACAGGAACTCTTAGGAGAGCACACTGCAGTTCCGTACCTTTCCAATTAGTCAAACCAAAGCTTAAATTTTAGTTAAAATATCTAGACTTAGTTCAACAGAAACCGTGGCCAAGTAGTGTTGTGACAAGAGCCAGGGTTCTACCAATAGAGATCTGTGTGAGCTTGGGCAAGTAATTGTACCGTCTGAGCCCCTACTCCCTCTTATGCTTTAGTTACAGAGATAATGTGTGGGTTTTCTCAAGACCCTCCGGATTATGACATCACACACATAATATTATGGGAACCAAGCATGATGACACACACCATGAATCACAGCATTAAGACCAAAGTAGGAGCTCAAGGCCAACCTAGGATACGTAGTGAGTTCTAGGCCAGCCTGGGCTGCATGATGCCTGAGGGCTGGGTTTATGGCCCAGCTCTGCCGTGCTGTGTTTGACTGTGGAAAATCACCCAGTGGCTTATGTGTCGGAAGCCCTGACTCCCAGCTAGTGGAACAGCTATGGAAGGTTGGAGAAGCTGGATGAGGTGGAATCGTGGCGGAGGGAGAGGGTCACTGGGGTGGAGCTTGAGGTTTGATGGCCTCTCCCTGCTTCCTAATCATGTTCTGCTTCCTGGTGGTGGTATCATGTGGCCAGCTGTGTCACGCTCCTCTAGCCATGTCTTACCACGATAGACCGTCCTTCTTAAACTGCTTCCCTTGGACTGCCTCTCCTAGTAAATCACACACACACAAGCACACACACATGTATGCATGCACGTACACACATGCACGCATGCACACACGCACCATGCTTATGCAAGCAATCCTAGTTAAGTGCAGTGGGTCACAAAACAAAAGCACATCAATGTAAGAAGGGAACCTCATTGCAAACACAAAGGGTTTTTATCTGGAGAGAGAGGGTAATAGGTGGTGAAAATTACAAAATTCATTATGTACTTGCATGAAACCTTGAAATGGAGAGTCCCAAATGACGCCTGGCACACTGTAACACTAGTTGCTGTTCTTGCTCGCTCACATACTAGTTGCCAGCTAGAGCCTAGACTTAATAATCACTATTAAAAGGAGCTGCTTTGTACTGCCAATTACTTCTCTGATAGAGGTCCTCTGCCATTTGAGAGTCCTCCACAGAAACAGGGACAGTCCTCCTGGCCCCTGAGAGCTCTGGGATGGAGGGAGGACTCCATCTGGCATGAGCCGTTGGGAGTTTGTACAACGCTTGAAGCTGTTTCCCAGGTGGACCCAGGAGAGCTTTCTTTCTTCTCGCGCTGCCCACATCCCGGGTTCTTCTCAGGGCTTGGGTGGGGCTCAGACAGACCCTGAGTCTATGAGATGTTTCGCAGAAAGCCCATCTGAACACCAAATCTGTGACAGAGATGCCTCTGGGCTGTGGTCTGTCCTTGCTCCCCTCCAGTGGGTTCTCTGAAGGAAGGTAAAAGGCCTTTTTTTCCCTTTCTTTAAAAGGCCTGTGAAGAGCCAGGTGGAAAGGCGAGGAGCTACAGTGCCTCTAGTGCCCTGACAGACTAGATTCTGGATACTGAGAGGAGAGTTGAAGTCACTGGACCTTTTCCTGAGGCTCAGCCCTACCCACTGAGCATTCCAGGTTAAAGACTGGGGAGCCAAAGGATGTGATGTCTTTGCTCTCTCAAGTTTACTTTGTACCTAAAATAGACTTACAAGATGCCCTTAAAGGGCTAGAGGGATGGTTCAGCAGTTAAGAGCACTTGCTACACTTACAGACATTCTAATCTTGATTCCCAACACCTGTATTCAGACTCGGGACAACTGCCTGTACCTCTAGCTCCAGGATATCTGGCACCCTCTTCTGGACTTATTTGTTGGGGTGCCATGGTACACGCATGGAGGTCAGAGGACACCGAGTGGGAGTCATCTCTTGCCTTCTTCCATGTGGGTCATGGGGATCAAACTCAATCTATTGGCATTGACAGTGAGCACCTCTACTTCCTGGACCCCCATGCCAGCCCTCCTGGCCTCTTAGCTTGAGCCTGGCTCCCAGGGGTACCTTGGTATCTGCTCTCCCACGAGCCATAAAACCTTCTCTCAGTGTCCCTGGGTCACTGGATGACATAGCTTACAATGTATTTCTCCTCCAGACGTCAGGGAAGTAGTGGGGGAAGCTTCTGATGGAAACAGCTGCTCAGGCAGCGCACTCTCTGACAGCATAGTGTAGTGTTACCAGAAGAGGAAAGTCAATAACCTGGGATCTGCAGTTAGGTAAGTTCCATGAAAGCCACACAGCCCTGGCAAGGCCCAGCCGAGCTTCGACCCAGGCCTGAAGCATCTCACCCAAACTCCCCACGCCAAACTCTTCCCTCCCAGGCTCTGCTGAGGGACTCCCAAGCCTGAAAGGTGGTTAGGTGCACTTGGAGCCCTCCAACCCAAGTCACCCAACATGAACCTTGCCTTTTATTGAGGCTCTGGGGGTCATAAACAAGCAGGCCTGACATACAGGTCATTCCTGAGACGCCTGCTTCATTGGCTTTAAAGGCCCCTTGGCGGCAAAGAATTTCAAAGCCGCTAACTCCATAGTATATTAAAGTGGAATAAATCCCTCTGAATGGCCCTCAGGTGAGAACCCACGCTTAGCAAATATCTCCTGCTTCCTATTGCAGGACCCAAGGCTGACCCCTTGTAGTCCCTAGGACTAGCTGAAGATGGCCTTTACCAAGTCCATCAATCAATCTCTCTGCCTCCCTCTCTCCCTCTCCCTCCTCTCTTCCTCTCCTTCCCTCCCCCATTCCTCCTTATCTTCTGATAGGCCACTAGAATGAGATTTTTTTTACCTTAGTTCCAATCAAAACACTAAAATGTGATTGTTCAACCAGGAAAAGATATCAGAGACCAAAAGTACCATAAAATAGGCTTCCCCAAATATACAAACTTTCCAAAGACTCTGTAGTCTCAAGTACTTGGTCTATAACTCTAAAGAATATACAAAGCAGATTCAAAATAGTCTTTCCTCCCAGCCTTCCCAGCTTCATTTCTGCCTCCTGCTCTTCATGTCCCAGTGATGTGATGTGCAATGCTAAGGCACCTCTCAGTCCTAGCAGGACACAGCTTTAGGCCTGTGTGTCCTGGCTCTGCTTCACATCTCTGCTTGAAGGCTAGCCCCAATGACTCTCCTCCCTAAGGCCATCACTAGCTCTCCAGTGAAAGTCCATCACTACCTTGACTCTGACCAAGTTCTTGGTTTTTCCCAACTGGCACCAGGGAACGTGCACATGAGCCTTAGTCCCTAACAGCTTCTGAGGTCTGTGGTCTCCAGGGTGTACACTCACATAATATAATACACACACAAAATATAAAAATAAAATAAAAATTTTTAGCCTAAAGAAACCTTTTGCAACAATGGACTATTTTCTTAGATGAAATTCTACCTGGAAGCCACCCGTGTCCAATAAGGAACCCCAGTGTTCTTTTGAATACTGTGTGGTCAGTGGCTCCTGACTTACCAGGGCGTGGGTACACCTGACTCAGCTCCTTTGTCCTCATCCCCATTCATCGCCTTCTCACTGATCCTTTCTCCACCTCCCTCCAACTTGTGAGTCCCATCTCTTCTTGATCCTTATGGGAATATGTTGATTGTGCAGATATTTATGCAGAGAATTCCTGACTCTTCTATGACTTTTGGTCTAAGATGCTCAGAAGTTTTCCTTTCCAACCATCCAGGGTAAAAAGGCCAGGCCTATTCCTGCTTAGAGCCTGAAACCCATTCCTACCCTGGACAATGTGGCTGTAAGATGCTCATCTCTTCTGCCTCCATTTGCCCCAGCAAAACATTTTTTTTTATGGCTGGGATGGAGCACTGTATTACTATGCAAGAAAAAGATACTGTATTAGTTCCTGATGGCTCCTATAACAAATTATCACTGTTACTGTGGCACACAAATCTGTTCTCCCTCAGTTCTCATAGACAATAACGGAAACTTTGTTTGAGTGGACTGAAGTCAGGGGTTAGCAATAATCATTTACTCTAGGGAGAACAATGTTTTATTTTAGTGTTTAGTTCTCATGTATGCTCCTTGACTTGTGGCTTCTTCCTTCGTCTTCAAGATATGCCAAATTCTATTTCCATTGTCACATTGCCTTCTTTTCTTTTAACTCATCTCCCTCTGATCTTTTTTTTAAACAAATCTGTGATTACATTTAGGGCCTCTGGATTTCCAGATGTTTAACTAACTCATACCTTCAAAGTACTCCGCCATGTGAAATAACAGGTTCTGGGGATTTGGAGGCCATTCTTGTGTCCACCATGGAGAAACTGATTGCTGGGATGTTTTTTATTTATTAATCTCATTCTTAGGATTAAATAATAATCATTTATTACTATCAACTATTATTATTTTTTAATTGTGTGGGTGGGTGGCATCGGATCTCTATCGGAGCTGTTGTGAACCGCCTGATGAAGATGTTGGGAACCGAACTCGTGTCCTCTGGGAAAACAATACCTGAACAGGCTCTTAGCCCCTAAGCCTTCTCTCCAACCTCAGCTACATGCTCTACTTGACTATATTGCAGCAGGGTAATATGGGCTCAAACCTGCTCCTTAGACAGTCTTCCTGTGGCTGTGCTGCTCTCTGCTGCCCCCTGCTGGCAGGTGAGGTTGGCAAGCTTCTTCTGCACTGCTTAAGTCTTACAGATCGCGGCACCGAAGCCGTGAGCTGGGAGCGACTAGAGAATGAAAACATCCTCTCGCTTTTGCCAATCCTGTGTCTGGGGAGGGCTGAGGGCTCCCTGGCAGCCCTCATCAATGTCCAAACACACACGTAAATCAAACAGGACCTGGGCCACGGTGCTTCTGGGGAGTGAAATGGAAGAAAGAACGTTGGTTCATGTTTAGGCTGATCCTAAAATATATGGGAATAAAAGCTTTAGGGTGATATATTTCTCTTTAATGCTGTCACATCTGTGGTCCTGGTGGTTTAACCTCTGGTTTTCTTGGCTGTCAGACTCACATTATTTCTGCAAGCTTGACACCAGACGCTGCCAGGGAGACAGAGCTGAAGCGATAAAAATCTATTTAACAGATTTAGTGAGGCAAATACAAACTAATTAACAATTTTAGAATTGGGATTAAACACTAATTCTTTTAAACCATAAAAACTGAGATGAACAAAAGAAAAAGAATGTTCTCCCTCTGAATAACTCAAAGAAGCCATCTGTTTGTCATTGAGAAAATGGTCCGATTGATAGATTTTGAACAAATTCTGACATCCTTTCTTTCTGGACTTGAATGCATTATGGACAGTCATCCGGGAAAGAAAGCACATTACTTCCTGGCTAATGTGTCAATCCTGACTTCCCTGAAGCTCCAGACGCAATCTATTTATGTACTGACTCAGAAATGGGCAGACAAAGGGTAAGATAGCACATATGTGGATCCTGCTTGGAGACCTCGCTTCCAGCCACCGGGGAAGAAAGTGGCCTGGGTTTCCAGCTGACCTCCCTTTGCTGCGAAATCAGAGAAATCGAACCTACTGTCTTCCCATCTTCCTGTTTGATCATATGCTGTCTGGAATTCAGACTCTAAGATAATCGTGTGCTTTGATTTCCATCTTAAATGCCCCTTCCCCCACAAAGCCATGTGCCAATGTGCGGCTCAGTCATCAACCTGTAGCACGTTGGGAGGTGACATCACTGGGAGGAGACTCTTCGAGCTGATCTTGCGACTTGGTCCCTCTCCCTCTCTCTTTGCTTCCTGGTCCCCAAAGGACGAGCTGCTCTCCTCATGGCTCCTCCAAGCATGAGGTTCCGTCTGCATGCAGGCTCGGAGTGATAGGAACAATGACCACAGACTCTCAAACCAGAACCAAAGTCCTTCCTCCAAGTTGATTATTTCAAGTATTTTCAGAGCAATGGGTTGGGCGATGGGGACACTGAAGAGGGGGAATGGGTGGAATGTTCTCGCACATACGCACACGTGCATGTGAAAGCCAGACATCAACTTCAGATACCATTCCTCAAGCAATGGCCATCTTTCTTTTAACATGTATGTGTCTGAGTCTGTCTGAGTAAAAGTCATATGTGTGTGGATACTCACAGAAGCCATAATAGGGGACAGGACCCTTAGAGAGAGAGTTACGGGTGGGAGTGAGCTGTCTTGTCTGGGTGCTAGGAACTGATGTAGGTCGTCTGCGAAAGCAGTAAGGACAGTCTTAACCACTGAGCCCACTCAGGCCCTACCTGTCTTTCTTCTTTGAGACAGGGTCTCTCTCAGGACTGCAGCTTGCCAAGTGGCTATGTGGACTAGCAAACCCCCAGAGGTTTGTCTGTCTCCACCCTTGCAGTGCCGGGACTCCAAATACACAAGCCTCCACGCCTGGCTTTTGAACTCCTAAGAATATTATAAACCATTTCATTTGGTGATTTTGGTATTCCTTGTACCTAGCATACCAACTAAGTTACCGTTTGTTGAGCACCAAGCATGTGTTAGAATAATCCCCTCAAGAGGTTAGGAAGTACACATATGGTCTCTATTTTGCTAATAAAAAAAACTATACCTTTGAAAAATGTAAAAAAATTGTCTAAGGTCATGCAGCTACCAAATGACAAGACAAAGTTAAACTCCAGCCCTATTTAATTGCACAGCTGATTTCTAACACTGCACACACGCACACACCTTGCTGTTACTACACACACACACACACACACTTGTTCATTTACATCCCACGTGATCCTAAAATATATTTGAAATTATCAAAATGTAACTAGTAGACTCAAGAGTAAATGTAGAGGGGCTGGAGAGATGGCTCAGTAGTTTAAGAGAACTTGCTGCTCTTCCAGAGGACTCAAGTTCACTTCCCAGTACCTATGCCAAGTGTCTCATAATCATCTGGAACTCCAGCTCCAAGGGATGCGATGCCATCTTCTAGCCTCCAAGGGATCTGCATGCAGGTGCATATACCCACAGAGAGACACACATGTCTACACATAATTAAGAAATAAAATCTTTAGACAGTAAGAGTAGAAAGGGCAACTGTGAAATGTACTGTCTGTCCAAGCAAGTCTGAGAGCAGCATTGAGGACTGACGTCAAGCACTCGTTGGGTTTTGGTCTGGAGACTCTGGAAGCTGGCAGGACTGAGAACAACTTGGATCTTGAGAAACTTCATCTTGAATTAGATGGGTTGTTGACAGACTGGCCAAGGATGGTAAATTGCTTGCTGCAGGTGAGCTAGCCTGTCATCAGGACACTGGAGTTGGTTGGGTTCAGGGATGCCACCTCAGAAAGATACCTCAACAGAAAGCTGAGGCTGTGTCACTCTGGGTCCCTGGGGACCTCAGGCAGGTCAGTATTTGGATGCTATAAATAACATTGTCAGTGACAACTAGATGCTTCCTTAGATTGGATGTTACCACTGCCAATCACAGAGAAATCCAAGCTCTTTTCATCTGTCTGTCAGTGGCTTAGAGGTTTCTGAAACTTGTTTGAACAGTTTCCCTGGTCACAGCTCCTTCCTTATTCTAAAAATATCCTTTGTCACCAAGAATCTATGCAGTGCTCCTGAGCCAAGAGTATCTAGTAATAAAGACACATATAATCCAATAGCCTAGATTTGGGCTAGGGTTTCCAGTGTATTACCTAATCCCCTATGCAAGCCCCCAGTCCTGTGGCTAGTATTAGACAGGGTGGCAAGCAGTTGTCATCAGAGAGGCCTGGCAGCTTAAAGCTAACAATAGCTAAGTATCCAAACTCAAATGAGTAGTCGAGTTGCCTCCGTTTCCCCAGTAAGTCTAAGAACAAATCAGCTTTGCAGAGCAGAAGTAGGTTAGGTAACCCTCCAGCGGTTTGCCCCAGTCACCGCCAGTTCTCACCCCATACCAGGCAGCCAGCTATGTCAACAGCTCTTCAAGCCAGTGTCTCTCTGGCTAGAACGTTTGGACCTACTCTCTTGGCTCAAAAGCATTTTGTTTTTACTTCTCTTGTGTGCAGTACATGTGTTTGTATGCATGTGCATAAACATGCACTTTGTGGGTGTGAGTGCAGACACGCATGTGCCACAGTGTGTGTGGCTGGCAGTCAGAGGACAACCTCAGTGTCAGGTCCCAGCATCCACCTTGTTTTTGAGACAAGGTCCCTTTGTTGTTTTTTTCGGTGTACATTAGCTATCTACCCTGGGGATTCTCCTGTCTCCTGACTCCCATTGCCCTACAGGAACTCTTGGATTACAGAAGCATGCACTAGCATGCCTGGTTTTTTTGCGTGGGTTCCAGCTATTCGAGCTTAGCTCCTCCTCCTTCCATGCAAGTGCTCCACCACTGAGCTATCTCCCTAGTGCCGCCTTGCAAACTTTTGCCATTGTTCTCTTTTTTTTAATTTTGTGTTTTTATTTTAGTGAAATTCTCAATCTAATCAATATAGTTATCTTGTAGACAGCTTGGACCCAGAATTTCTGCTTCCACACGTGGGCTGTGAACTGTCAGAGGGAGATCAAACTGGTCTCCACTTGCAGTGGCCCTAGCTGATGGCCTCTCAGGCTCGCCTGTAATAGCATCAAAGCCAAACAGAATTCTGCAGGCACTGCCAGGGCTGGGTACCAATGCAACATCAGTAGGATGAAGTTTACAGTGTGTTCATCACCGAGGGAAGGACAACGGCCTCACAGTGTCACGCAGCAGCTCAGAGCAGGAAAATGACGAGTGTGCTGTGTGGCACTCTGTGTTCAGCAAAGTCACAACCAAGTCACGAGTCTCTGCCTCAGCCACCATTTCCATGGCACCTGAAGACCTAGCGTTAGCAAACATCACTGCTATGTTAAACAAATATTAACCCGAATTTTATTGATTCTGTGGATCTTTTAAAGGTTTAGACATTTATCAAAGTTTAACTTGATGTAATGACGGCGGTGGTGTTTATACTTCGATCTGTATATTTATTTTTGTTTTAAGGAGATTATATTTGATTTAATATCTACATGTATCTAAGTTAATTGTGATGACAAACAAATTTGTCAGCATTTTTCCTTTACAATACTCTGTCTATCATGTAAACTTGAAGCGTTACTGTTTTCTGGACATTTTATTCATTCATTTCTTTAACAGTAGAGTTTATCACCTTTTGGTCAGTGGCTATAGCTAGCATTCTTTATTAGCATGAACTAACTTCTTTATTGTTTTCCTTAAGGAGCCAAGGATAGCCTCAAAGTTGCTATAGAGTCAAGGATGGTTTTGAATCTCTGACCATATTGCTTCCATCTAACAAGTGCTAGGATTACTGGCATGTGACATCATACCTGATTTATGGCATGCCGGGGATTGAACCCAGGGACTCATGTCTGCTGGGCAATCACTCTACCAACTAAGTTACATCCTCAGCCCTTCTCTTTCTAGCATGACGTTTTTTGATCATCTATTCTTCCTGATCAGTGCTTAAAGAGCCAACAGCCTGCATGGGGAAACCGTCCATCTGATCACATTAATTATCCTATCCAAAAACAGAACAAAATTCTGGAAGCTCTCATGCAAGTCCTTGATGAGGGGGGTTTGACTGGACAAAGCAGAAGATTGCCTCATTGCTCATCTCGGGATTACTCCACCCCCACCCACCCCACCCCTGCAGACAGGACTGGGTCCAAAGGCTGGCTAGAGAGGACAGAGCCTGCGGTTAAAAATCCACTGGCGCCAGCTAGGGAGAGGTAAGCACTAAGAGGCAGAGCCTGGACTAGAGAATTTGTTGATCAAGTACGGCCACAAGGAAAACAAATTTTTGACATAACTGACGACAGAAAATAAAACACCAAGATCACCCCAATAAATATCAAGTCATTTCTGACTTGAGTTCAGTGGGAAAAAAAGGAAGCAAGAGTCTCATTGTGCTCCATCCATGGCCCCTTGAATGTGGCGGGTACGCCTATGGGTGCGCTAAAATCTGGGCACGCTGTTACTTGGGGTTGTTCTTGCCTAACATGAAGCCCTGAGACCTAAAAAGCAACGAGGATGACAGGGATGGACAAGACCTAGGACACAGACACCCAACGCTGGGTCACCATTTGAGAGTTTCGCCGTACCCTGCCTTCTTCAGAGAATTGTCTTGCTGCAGGAGGAATGGTTACTGCGGAAACCTGTAACTGACAACGTGCAGAGAATAAGAGATGGGGGAGCACTCGGCCTTCAGTGCAACAGCTGCATCACCTCCTTGAGGCTCAGGGACCATCTCTGAAGAGAGGAAGTGTAAGAGCCAGGGGATGGGAAGATGTGTGACAAAGAGCTGTCTTCTGGACGGAACACGGCCATTGCATTCGTAAGATCACTATAGCCACAGTTCTCCGAGCTGGATATGCCGAGACTTGCACAAAACTGACCATCAGCATTTCACCCTGCAGAAGGGAAGTCCATGAGAACCCACCCGTCTCTGGTGGATTCTGGTATTTCATGGTTGTTGGGGAGTTTGAGAGTGTTATGCCCTTCAGTGGTATGGCAACTGATAAGTGACCCCTTGCTCCAGTAATTAATCTGCCAGCCACGCTCATGTGGACAACCCTAATTAAACTCAGAGGGTCTCACACACAGACAGGCATAAAAGTAGGAGGGGGACTTGGGAAGAAGGGCTCTATTAGGATATGGAAGTGGGCCAGCGGGGGTAAGGATGACAAAAATTCACTCTATGCAAAAATGAAACTATCAAAAAATAGTAGAAGTATTTTCAGAAAAGCCAAAGATTTCTATATTAAATGCATAAAAATATTTTTCAAGTCCAAAGAAGATACGTGCCACCCTGCTTTCTTAACCATGTGGCCTTCTGATTTATCATATATTCTTGGTGTTATGAAGATATAAGTTATTACTCTGCCATCCTGCAAACACATCGCCAAGGCCAATGCCAAGGGTAACAGGCTTGCAAGGGGAAAGGAAAGAGAGGCTGATCACGGTGACAATGGCACTGAGCTAAATGGCATTCTCACCTCCTCTGCCCAGGCCTGCTGAAGCCACTGGTCAACCATCAGCTCGGCTCAGCATTAATTCCAGGTGACAGCAGAGGGGACAGAGGATGAAATGACCAATGAAGTGCCATCCATCCTGCAGATGCGGGTCGAATGCTGGCCCATTTAACCTGTTCGATGCGGGGAATCTTCTACTGGAACACATTTATCAAGCTGCCATCTGGACGAGGTAATGGAGGTCGATCCCCAGTGTAGAATACCATTACTATTTGTCTGGCCACACACAAAGAGGCCATTTCCACACTAACACAGCTCTGCTGACGTGATGATCACAAATTCCACTAAATGGAAAACTCCCCATAATGGCAGCTATTCATACTTGCTCGTATTAATAGGTAACATGAATCTTACGTGACGGAATCTACCCACGCAGCAGGCTTCATTCACAGCTCTTCCAGGTTCTTGTTATTAGGTAATTCTCGGGATCCTTTCACCACCGAGTAGAACCCCACCCCCACCCCCACCCCCAGTCCTTACGGTGGGATCTAGAGGGACATCAACACACGCGGTATACTGGAAAAGTTGCGCCGTCAGGGGCCTAGAGTCCTCTTTTCTCTCCTGATGGAATAAGAGGAGGAATCAACACAGAAGAGACCCCTGCCAGCATACTGCAGCCTTCGTTTCCTCCAGACCTCAGCTTAGGGGCCACGTAGAACAGGAAACCTTCTCTACCTGTCCGCTCCCTCTCAACAAAAACTGAAGAGAAAATCTTCCAGTCAAATTCTTCAGCATTCAAAGTTGCCCTCTGTGGGCTTCTTCCAGGCAGGATCCCAGCCAAAGCATAAAAAGTTTCGAGTAACTATTCAGTAAAGGAGTAAGTGAGTAGATTAATTATTATGTGGATGGATCGTTGATAAGTGGGTGGGAGAATGGGGAGGTGTGTGGATGGGTAGGTGGATGAATTATAGAAGCATAGATGGATGAATGTGTGGAGATATGGATGCATAGATGGATGGGTGCTTAGATGGATGGATGTGTGGATGGGTGCTTAGATGGATGGATGGATGCTCCCTGACTTTTTAATTAAGGGTTCTTGGGAAGGAAAGAACATTCTCCAATATGATGCTTTAAGGGAGATCTCTCCACAAGATGGCGCTCCTAAGTTTCTTAATTTATGGTTTCTGCATATTTTTTTCACATCTCAAACTGTTTTAATTAGTTTATGTATTAACAGCTAATATAATTAGTGCAACACACTACCCATATGTCATGTTCAATCTCATTTATCACTATTACAAAAAGATACTTTCCCCAAGGACATCAAAATGTGAACAAGGATCAACAAAATGGCTCAGCATCCAGGCATGGAAGCAATGCCTTTAGTCCCAGAACTTAGGAGGCTGAGGCCAGTGGATCTCTCTGAGTTCAAGGTTGAGTCTGTTCTACAGTCCTTGAGTCTGTAGCTTCAGGATAAGGTGATCTACATAGGGTGAGCCTGTCTAATAAATAAATAAATAGAAATTTAAAAGATGGCACAGCATGCAAAGTTTCTTGTCATCAGATGATCTAAGTCCGACCATCAGGATCCACACGATGGAAGGAGAGAACCCACTCCTTCACAAGCTGTCCTCTGACCTCCACATATGTTCTGTAGTATATGTGCGCACGCCCACGCACGCACACACGTACACACAGAATTTGTGTAACCAAAACACTGTTACGACATAAACAACACTGGCACATTCTGTTTGACCCTGGAGGCTACTCCAGGCCTTGCCCAGTTGTTTTAGAGGCAGGAAGACCATCGATCCCTAAACAGTACAGGGAACAAAGGCATTCTGCAGGAATTCATTCCCAACAACAGAGAGTCAGAAGGAAAGGGGGAAAAAAGAACCTAAACCTGAAATAGCCATTATCCTCCAGACTCACAAGTTTCACCTAATAAAATAATAACCTTGAACATTTGTACAGGGCCTCATGCTGAACAGAGCAACACTACATAACAAAACCAGTTTGGAATACCAAGGAATGATGCCAAGCACTCTAGAACTATTGTACTCATTTGACCCTGCTCCAACTTTGGAAAGAGGTCTTGATGCTTCCAGTTCTGCAGATAATAAAATGGAGTGGATCTGATTCCCCTGAAGCACCTGGCTGTTCATGCGAGTGTTTGGTCTCGGTTTGTGTTTACATTTATTTACTTCCCATTCCAGTCATTCACTGCTTAGGGGGAGCACTAGGCAATGGGGGAGGAGACTTTTGACAAGCTTTCAACTTAAGTGTATTTTGTGAGAAATAAAGTGTATGCCATGCATATTCAGGTGACTGAAAAGGCAAGAAGGGGGTGTCAGATCCCATGGAGTTGGCGTGGCAGACCGTTATGAGCCACCCAGTGTGATGCTGGGAACATGCTTGGTTCTCTGAAAGAGCAGAAAGTGCCCTTGGCTGCTGAGCCATCTCTCCAGCCACAGGGAGTTTCGTGTGCAACTACCTGTGTTGATATATGTCTACACGAACACTGCCTCTCCACCGCACTTTTATTAGAAGAGCAATAGCTGGGTGGTGGTGATGCAAAATCCCAGCACTCAGGAGGCAGAGACAGGTGACTGATCTCTGTGTGTCTGAGGCCAGCCTGGTCTACAGAGTGAGTTCCAGGACAGCCAGGGCTGCGTAGAGAGACCTTGTCTCAAGAAGTCAAAGCAAAATAGTAATTATCATTCTCAAGTGACCACATGTGCTAAGGACCAGCCAGACACTTTCTCACATGCCCTTCCATGAAGGAGACACTTTTATGCCCATTTCAAAGACTGGAAAATTGCAGCCAGGAGAAATTTGACGGTTTCTGTTATACATGGAAAATCCAAGAGACAGGATTGGTATTCAAACCCAATACCCCCCATGACTTCGAAGCTTTGGTCTTTCTGTGTTGTACCATGGGATGCTGCCAAAGATCCCCTGAGTGGGGGAACTTGGAAATTCTGGGAAAGCATTTCTGAAGCCACTTCTGTACATATAATTTTCTGTCCCTCCAGCCACCTCCCAAATAACCACACAGAGACTTATTAACTATAAATGCTCAGCTGATCACTTAGGCTTATTGCAAACTAGCTCTTACAACTTAAATTAACCCATTTTTCTTATCTATATTTTACCATATGACTCTGTACTTTTCTTCAGCATGGTATGTTCATCTTGTTTCTCCCTGCATCTCCTGGCCACCCTGCCCTTCTTCAGCCAGAGCTCTCTCCTTGTCTACAAGTCCTGCCTAGCTATTGGCCATTTAGCTCTTTATCAAACCAAGGAGAGCAACACATCTTCACAGTGTACAAGACTTTCCCACACCACACCTCTTGATTCTGTTTGCGCTTATCAAATAGAACACAGTTCCCCAGATATGTCTGAACCTTAGCACACTCTATTCCTAAGCCAGAAATGCCCTCCCTAAGGCTGCCTGTGGAGCTCCTACGGTGCACAGGCAGGGAGCAGGGGCAAGAAGCTGAACTTCCATTTTCAATGCTAGCAAGAAACAGAGTAAACTAGAAGTGACTGGGTGCTCTGCATCTCAAGGCCCGCCCCCAGCGACACCCTTCCTCCAGCAAGGCTGCACCACCTAAGTCTTCCCAAACAGCACCACCAATGGAGATCAGGTATTCAAATTCCTGAGCCTATGGGGGGGGGGGGGTCATTTCTTAACCAAACCACCACACCTCCTCATAAGACAAGCAGGCATCAGCCGCCATGCTGGCTTTAATTTTTATTTTAATTATGGGATATTTCAAGCAAAAAGCAGCACTAGACTGTTGTTAGTAGCTCTCCTACATGCCAAGTGCTGAGATTGAGTGGATATTAGTATTACATCGTATTTGTCAACTTGAAACAAAGTAAAAATGCAAACACAGTTGGAATGGCACTAACTCTTCCCCACCTTGGTGGTACTCCCCTCCATCACAATACTTCCTTTCTACACATGTTAGCACCATTGTTACAAATCTAGACACTCTATCAGTACTTGTACAGTTTTTATGTAGGTATCATCCCATCGTTCATCTCTTTTGATGGCTTTTCCACTCTGAGTTATGTTTGTGAGCGCTGTAGCTATTGCTGCATGGGCATCTAGCTCATTCATTTTGATGGTAATGTGGCGTTTTATAAACAGACTGCAGTTTGCACCATGCGGTTAGGAACAACTAAATGAAGGACATCTGGTTGTTTCCGGTTTTCTCCACTCGTGTTCACGGTACAATAACCAGCATCTTGGTCTTGTGCATATCCTTGTGCACATGTTTTTCTGGCATGTTCTCTAATGGGAACAGCTGCTCAAAGGGCATGGGCATGATTATCTTCTGTTCACCCTTCCTGTGAGCTCTCTCTGCCCCCTTCCATGCTATTGTGGTTCTGGGGACTGGATCATACAGACGAATCAACAAGTTCCCTTGCCTTCTGCTTCCTGCAGCATTTGGCCATTGAAGACAATCAACAGGAAATGGAAGAGGGAGGGAAGTGGGGACGGGTAATTTATTTCCCCAATTCCCTCCAGGTGGGTTGCAACAGGCTGGCTACTCTCCTCCACTAATGGTCATAGGCCCAGGCTGGCTCTCCCTTACAGTCTCCTCTATCTCCAGGTCTCGGTAACTGTTCCCTCACCTTCCTTTTCAGGCCTACAGCTGTTAGGTCCCGCAAATACCAATTCCTGGTTGTGCTCGCTAAGTTTGTGCTAAGTTTGTGCTCGCAAGCTAGTGTCCTGTTCGAAGAAAGAAACTCAGCTGAGGAAATGCCCCCAACAGACTGGCCTGTCAGAAAGCCTTGGGGCATTTTCTTGGTTGATGATTAATGTGGCATTATGGGCAGTAGCACCCCTGGGCTGGTGAGAAAGCAGGCTGAGCACACTAGGAGGGGCAAGTCAGTAAGCAGCACTCCTCCATGGCCTCTGCATCAGCTCCCCACTCCAGGTTCCTGCCTTGAGTTCCTACCCCAACTTGCCAGAATGATGGACTTCAGGTTGTAAGGTGAATAAACCCTTTCTCCCCTAAGTTGCTTTTGGTCATGATGGTTATCACAGCAGTAGCAACCCTGACTAAGACACTACATTCTGAGATTCTCCTCACTTGATTAAACAACAGAATCCTGTCTGGTGTGTGCAGCACTAGCTTCACAGTCTTTGCAGCTTCCTCCCTGATGCTTTTCTTTTCTTTTCTTTTTTAAGATTATCTTTTTAATTATACTTATGCGTATGTCTGGGTCTGAGTCTGTGCACCAGTGCTGGTGCCCATACATCCCTGGAGTTATAAGCGGGTGTGAGCCACCTGAGGTGGGTGCCAGGACTCAGGTTTGAATGGGTTCTCTGCAAGATCAGTATGCACTCTTAAGCACTGAGCCATCTCTCCAGCCCCTGCTGTCTATGACTGTGGGAAAATATCTGACAAGAAGCAGCTTAAGCGGGGAGGGAGATTCAGTCCATGAGATGGGGAAGGCATGACAGCAGGTACAGGAAGCAGAGAGAGGTGAATGATGGTACTATTCTCCTTTTTACAGAATTCATACTGGACCCATAGAATGATTTTTCCCCACATGCAGGGTAGGTTATCCCATCTCAATTAAAACCCACCATAGAAGATCCATCACGGACATGCCCAGACTTCTATGACCCACATAGCCTCATATATTTGAATGTTTGGTTCCCAGTCAGTAGACCATTTAAGAATGATTAGGATGTGTGACCTTGTTGGAAGAGGTGTGTCACAGGGGTGGACTTTGAGGTTTCAAAAACCCAAGCCAGACTCCATGGCTCCCTCTAGGTGTCTGCGTGCATGTCAGGATGTAAGCTCTCGGCTACTACTTCAGCTTTTCCTCTATGGTGATCATGAGCTAATCCTCTGAAGCTGTAAACAAAGCCCCCAATTAAATGCTTTCTCTTATAAGTTGCCTTGGTCATGGTGTCTGTTCACAGTAATAGAACAGTGACTAAGGATGAAGTGTTGGTACCAGAGAGTGGAATGTGTCTTGACAGGCCTGCTAATGTTCCTTGTTAGTGGAATATGGACGTTGGGACTTTGGATTGGGAAAGCAATTGAATGTTGTAAGTGGAACTTAGTGGGCCTTGCTAGTAGAAGCATGGAAGGCAGCAATGCTGAGAGATATGTGCGGACTAGAGAGGCCTAGCTCAGGAAGTTCCAGAGAAGAACACTATTAGCATTGGACAAGAGACCATTCTTATATTTTAGAAAAGAATGCAACTGATTTCTGCCCTTGTCCAAAAATATATCCTGGAGTCTAAATTGAAAAGTTTTAGATGAATGTCATTGGCAGAGGAGATTTCAAGACAGCCAGTGTTGGCTGTGCCGTGCGATCGCTCTTGTGCAGATACAGAATGGAAAAGCAAGAGGGGTAAAAATAAACACAAAGCATACAGTTTGAGGAGGAGAAAAAGAGCACCAGGAAATTCAATGTTGGAACCAACTCCTGTGTTCAAGGAGACATTTTAAGGAAGAGCCAGATGCTAATGGTACCCTGGGGTAAGACCCTGCCCAGCTGAGGTTCCAGGTTGTGAAAAGCAAAGTTTATTTAACTAAGGAAACCACCAACAAGTCAAAGACTGTGTGTCTAATTCATAGAGGAAGCCAGCTTCCAACTCCTACAAGGAACTTGACAGCTACTGCCGTGTAGTTCTGGCTTTATCAAGAAAGATAAAGGTGTGAAGCTGTTGTGGAACCTTTCTCTGTGGTTCAGAAAAGCCAAATCAGGCATGTGGTAGGGAAATTCCTGCATGGAGACATGGAGAGGCCATTGCATGAAGGGAAGTCCCTGCATGAGACATGGAGAGGCCATTGCATGCAGGAAAGTGCCTGCACAGAGGCATGGAGAGGCCATTGCATGCAGGGAAGTCCCTGCACAGAGAATGGAGAGGCCATTGTATGCAGGTAAGTCCCTGCATGAGGCATGAAGAGGCCATTGCATGAAGCTGTGAAGGTAAAACTTGCATTACAGCAAAGTCCCCAAGATGTTGGCCATGTCAGAGCTGAGGGATACCTGCCAAAGGGAGCTGCAGACAGGATGTGGAGCCAGCTCAAAATAAGGGTGTGTGCTGGAAGGAGTGGGAGATCTGAAGAGCCATTTGACAATGGATACAGAATTGTGGACTTAGAGTTTGTCCTGGTGGACTTCGGTCTTGCTTTGGTCCAATATTTCCCCCGCTCTGCTCCCTTTCCTCCCTTCTGGAATGGTAATATATACTCTATGCCATTGTGTGTTGGAACTGTGTGATTTGTTTTGTTTTGTTTTTTATTTTACAGGGGATTACAGTTAAGAGATTGCCTGAGTCTTCAGAAGAGACGTTGGACTCTTAAACACTGTTGACACTGTGAAGAACTATGGGGACTTTTGAAGTTGGGCTAAATGTCTTTTACATTATGATATGGCTGCAAGCCTGCGGGGACCAGGGATGGAATGTGTTTTGAATGAAGATAGCCCCCATAGGCTCATATATTTGGATATCTGATTCCCAGCTGGTGGGCTGTTTAAGGAAGGGCTAGGAGGCGTAGCGTTGGTGGAGGAAGTGTGTCACTGGGAGTGGGTTTTGAGGTTTTGAAAACTTAGCTATTTCCAGTGAGCTAGTTCTCTCTCTCTCTCTCTCTCTCTCTCTCTCTCTCTCTCTCTCTCTCCCTCCCTCCCTCCCTCCCTCCCTCCCTCCTTCCCTGCCTCCTACCTGCAGATCAGGAAGCAAGCTCTCAGCTACTGCTCCAGCACCATGTCTGCCTTCCTGCCACTGTACTTCCCACAATGGTAGAAATGGATTAGTCCTCTGAAACTGTAAGCAAGCTCTCAAATTCTTTATTTTATAAGTTGTCTTGGCCATGGTGTTTCATCACATCAATAGAACTGTAACTAAGACAGAAGCTCCCTCTCCCTTTTTGATCAGAATTACTTTAAGAGGAATAATCCAAAGATCTTAAAAGATTATTTTCTGAAACTCTCCTATAGAATTCTTATTCCCAATAGTGTTTGAATTAGATTATTCTGGGCCATCTAACAGCAGTCCGTTTCCTGGTGGTTGTCAGGCTGTCTTTAGTATGAAACAGTTCTGATTACCTATTTCATGAGTTTTCAGATTATTATGAAGGAGAACAGCTCTACCATGTCTCCAGGATGGCCTTGCACAGAACCAGGTAGACCACAGAGACCAAGAACACAGCACAGGAGGCCAGCTTTGGAGGTGCTCTTCATTTTGGGAACCACCAACTGTGTTGTACAAGGTCACTATGAGATGGTATCTCATCTGCCTGCATATGATGAAGATCAGGCTTTCAACCTCGACCCTGCCACATTCCCATGACCCTTCACACCCTACATCCCCATTTAGGGCACCACCGCAGGCTGTAACCTGCATAGATACAGTCCATGATTGAGCAACCTGTCCAGCCCACTTCATTTTGGAATCATCTTGTGACAGGATACTTGGGAAGGTGGCACTGCTCTGAGCCTGCCTTGCTGCCTATGTGAGCCACGGGGTGACAAGCCCTCCTAAACAAGGCAGCTAGAGGCTGCAGCGCACATTAGCATGCTGCCACAGCTGTCATGCTCTGGGATTTCCAGAGCTGAAACATCATTTGTTATTCTAGGAAAAATCTGATCTGGCTCTTGCTTTCTTATTGAGTTTCGTGAGAGGTGCCCCTGTTTGATTAGGTTGAAAGCACCAGTCTTGTTTTTACATTTTTGGGTCTCAGTGTTACCATTTTCTTTCTGTAATCATTCTCCAGACACACTGTGTTTCTGAGTCTTTGATTCCTATGAAAAATTATGTGATACCTGTAGAATGAGGCCACTTATTTGTTCCTGGCTGCCCAGAACACAAAATAATCACACATAAACTATATTATTTGCAATACTGTTTAGCTAATAGCTTAAGCATATTGCAAGCTAGCTCTTATATCCTAAACTAACCCATCTCCATTAATCAGGGTATTGCCACGTGGCTGTTGCTTACCGGGTAAAAGTCCAGCCAGCTTCTGTCTCTGGCAGGGCTACATGGCTTTTCTCTGACTCCATCTACTCTCTCTATATATCACTTTCAGCCTGGCTTTACTCTGTTAAGCCATTGGCTGAAAGCCACTTCTTTATTAACCAATGACAATAAAACATATTCACAGCATACATCACCTCCCACATCAGATACCTCTCTCTCTCTAAATATTACCTGTGCTATGATCTCTCTCTTCTGTCTATAGATCTGTTGTCTACTTATCTAGTACCTGACTACATACATACATTTCTCTTGGTAAATTTTTTGTCTTTACTCTATGGTACATGTGGAATCTTTCCCCTATCTTTATCACTCTGCCTACCTTTCTGGAATTGCCTCAGATCTTACCTCTCTTTCACTAATTTGTTCCTCAACCATATTTAATTTTCGACTGTAAAAATCCCATGTGGGTGGCCCACAATCAATTGATCAGGACTTACAAGGGCTTCAAGAGATCTAGGAGCCACACCTAGGTCCCCTGCACCTATGTTGTGGGCTTGGGGTTCTTGCGGGATACCTAAGAGTTGAGCTGTGATGGTCGCAGACTCTTTATCTTGGGATCATTTTTCTCCTACTGAATCACCTTGTCCAGCTTTGATGTGATGGTATGTTCTGGTTTTACTGTAGCATACTATGCCATATTTGGTTGATGTCCTGGAAGGGCTGCTCTTTTTTGAGGGAGATGGAGGGGTGTGGATCTAGGGGAGAGGGGATAGAGGAGATGAGGTAGGGCAGAAGGAGGAGAGGAAAACTGCCATTGTGATGTATGAGAGAATAATAATAATTTTTTAATAAAAAAATCCAATATGGGGGCTGGAGAGCTGACTCGGTGGTTAAGAGATCTTGTTGCTCTTCCAGAGGCCCTCAGTTCAGATCCCAGCATCTACACTGGGCAGTTCACAACTGTCTGCAGCTCCAGCTTCAGGGGATCCAGTGCTCTCTCCTGGCCTCCAAGGACGCATGCTGATATCGTGCACACAGACACACAACACACACACAACACACCTCACACACACAACACACCACACACACACAACACACCACACACATACACCACAAACACACTACACCACACACACCACACACATATACCACACACACACTACAGACACCACACACAACACCTCTATACACACAACACACCGCACACACAACACACACAACACATCTCACACACACACAACACATACACTCAGACAACATATACACACACCACACACACACAAACCACACCACACACACACCAATGCACCAGCTACAACTTCAGCTTGACATTTACTGCTTTTTTTTCAATCCTATCTTCCCCAAATCTCTTAAATTTTCCCTATTATTGGAAATGCAGGTACTCATTCTAAGTTGCTCTTCTGACAACCTCCTCTAGCCTTTCTAGATGTTTCTGTGTGGGAGGGTTTAGTGCATTCTTAATCTTCTCTCTTGCTGGAATCCAGGCCAAACTGAACATGCTATATATAATGATTCTTAAACTATTGAGGGGTCCAAACTGTGTCATTAACTAGTCATCTAATTAACTAGTTAACTAGTTAACTAGTCAGCTAATATGGGAACCTCTCTTCATGCCTCACGAACTTACACAGGAAAGCCAGCATGTTTTCCCAGAATCATCTTAGGCCTTCAGGTCCCACAGAAACTACTTTGAGTTTTAGCTCTATAAAGTTTAATACTTAGATGACCTCAGATAACTTAGATTTTCCAATATTCTGTCTTAAAATGCAGATTTTGACAACTCATGGTTGCTAGCTGTGCCAAACCTAAATACATGCATTAAGATATATTTAGTACGAAAAAAATCCAAGTTTTATGACACAACTCATTCCTTCTACCAAAGAATTCGAGCTGCTTTGCCTCAACTTGTTGATCAGGATCCTCCCTTCAGCCCTCAGTGACCCTCTCTTAGGACAGGGCGGCCTGTGGGCCTGTCACCGGAAGCCCAAGACTGCTGTGGAACACCAGGGCGGCCTCACAGTTGCATCCGCCACTTGAGGCTCACTCTAAAGAGAAGTCAGGAAAGACAAGTTTGGAGTTCCAGAAACAAATGGAAGCACCTCCCATAGAAACCTTTACATGCATCTCCAGGGGTCCCCACACAGCCCTGGGGGTGCCTTCCATGAAACCTTTACACGCATCTCCAGGGATCCCCATGCAATCCTGGGGGTGTATCCTGTATCTCTGCTTCTTTAGCACTGGCATTTCAAGTATGTGCCACCATGCCTGGGCTTTTTTAAAAATAATTTTTTGAAATTATAATTACGGCATATCCCCTTTCCTCCTTCAATCCCCTCCCGTGAATCCCGTCACTCTCTCTCAAATCCGTGGCCTCTTTTTAATAATTGTTCCATAGACACCCGCACACACACACACACATACACACACACACACACACACACACACACACACACAATAAAGTTAATGCCCTTAAAAAAAAGGGTAAAGTCTTTAAAGAGACAGAATACAGATAGTTCCTGGAAGTCTCTGGCAGTCCTGGGAAGCCGCCACTTCACCTTGGGGCTCTGTGTTCATCCGTGGCATCTCCTCTCTAGCTCTGAACCCAAAGTGCCCTCTTTTATAAGGACATCAGACGTGTTGGATTAGGGCCACTTTGGTGACCTCATTTTAATGTGAGTACCTCTGCAAACACATTTTTCTGAATGAAGTCACAGTCTGAGGTTCTGGGGTTGAGGGGGGTGGGGGCATTACACAGTTCCTAATGTTATCCAATGAAAGTGCCGATCACTAGTCTATGTATCTCAGGAATGAGGAGTCTGAGTTAGAGACAGAGTTACAGCTGTCAATTCAAAGGTGGTGATAAAATCACTGAAAGTTTAATAAAGGAACACATTAGAGAAGATATTCAGAAGGCTGAAGATGTAGATGAGTTAGTAGGGTGCCTGTCTAACATGCCCCAGGCCCTGTATTTACCCCAACGCGCATTAAACCAGATATGCTATTATACAGCTGCAATCCCAGCATTCAGGAGGTGAGGCAAGAGGAGGAGAAGTTTAAGGGCATCCTTGGGTACGTATTGAGTTCAAGGGTAACCCGGGCTATATGAAATCCTGTTTCATAAAAAGAGTAGGAGGTGGACCAAAAAGACCAGAAGGAGAACAGGGAAGGAGGAGGGAGGAGGAAGAAGAAAGAGGAAGGAGAAAGGAAGAGGAAGAGAAACGTCTGACAGTCAGTCAGAACCTAGAGCCCATTGGTGCACACACTAGGGACGAGGAACGGGAGCATAGAGAGAAGCTGCTGAGGAGGTAGACAACAATCTTCCTGAGGAAGGACTGTAATTCGCCATGCTTACATCACACGCACCATCTGGGATCCAGTTTTCAGCCAGTGATGTGGGTGTGTGTAACTGACTTTGATGTTGGCCAAACAGTCCAGGTTTACCATCAAAATGTGAGAATAGGGGCTGGAGAGATGGATCAGTGCTTAAGAACACTGGCTGCTCTTCCAGAGGTCCTGAGTTCATTTACAGCACCTACATAGTGACTCACAAACATCTGTAATTGTAGCCCCACTGGATCTGATGCCCTTTCCTAGTGTACTACATATATATATACATACACATACACACACATATATATAATTAAAAATAATGTATTTTTAAGATGTGAATAGGGAGGCAAAATTCAAAGCAGAAACAGAAAACAGACATATGACCCACGATTTTACCAACCACTGGCTCAGCTGAATTTCAGAAGACATCCAAATATATGACTCCACACCAGTCTCTTTCTCTCATTGGTCAAGTGGAGGAGACTATATGGTAACAAGCACACACACACACACGCCCTTCATTGCCCAGGATTGCCACATAGTAAATCGCCAATAAGAGATAACATTAACATCTATTGCTTTCACTACAAAACTAGTGCAGGAAGAAAATACAATTTTTTGCATCTCAAACTTCTGAGTCTATTTTCAAAGCGATATAAAAAAAAGAAAACCTAAAAAAAAAAAAAACCTAATTGAGGGTAATTATATACAGGCTTAAATGCTTATAAAGTCTCCTAAAGTATGCATCTTCAAGGTCAGAGAAGTTAAGAACATGCCCAAATACTACAAAGATTAGAGCTAAGCAGTTCTGGGCATAGGATTAAGAACCAGTCCCAGCTGACCCAACCTCCTGCCTCTCTGCTGCATTGTAGCCGGTCACACAACCTGACACTTAACACCCTAGCCCAGCTCTGCAGCCTCGGCCGCACCCAGGCCACATGGGAAGCCGTGAGTGCTGAGCCGCAGTGGCTGCAATGGAACTGAAACCCGGTGGGGCATCTGGAAAGCTGGTAGGATGTCTACAAGTAATAAACTTGTGACTGTGTGTTCATTTGGCACCCAGTCGCGACAGCACGGATTCCTCTCATCTCTGTTTCTTAAGAATCAATAAAAAGTTAGTGATGCATTTAGCTGGGGTTCAATAAATGAAATTGAGTTCCTTTTTTAACCTTTTACGGGACTGCTCCTTGGGTTTGCTCTCCCGAGAGTCACTCTGGAGCAATCAGATACATCATTCGGAGGCTGCAGCACGATTTTCTATAACAGAGTGAGGTCCTAAGGAGGCAAAGAAGGGTTTAGCTGGGGCTAACGTGGGGTGGGCAGACGAGGAGAAAGGAACACTGCTTTCTGAACCTTGAAGGCTGAGTATGGTGGAGGTGTGACGGGGTGCGGATGGGCAAAGCCCGTAGGGCTGTGGCAACCAGAAACAGACCGTTAGGGACAGAAGGAGGAGGTGTGGCTTTGGGGGCATTCTTATGAGTCTCAGATACTGGCTGAGCTCAAGGGAGTGATCATCCCTGTGCCAATCCTGTGCCATCCGCCAGCCACAGCTGAGGCACCGAAGTCTCAAGACAGCATGCAAGCCAGAGCATTTCAGAGACAGAAACAATGGAACATGAAGACAAATTTATCTTTCCTGATTCTAACTCAGACATGCTGGAAGAAACGTACCTGCTTTCCAATCCCTCTGTCGCCAATGACTGCACATGATGTGAGGTTTCTGTGCCTGTTATTTAATCCCTGGCATACCTGCTTCCTGAAGATCCGGGATAATAATTCCTCCATTAGAGAATTCAAAGTCAACATCTATGGGATGAGACAAAATAAAAGCAACACCTCACTGTGGTGCGAAATAGACTGGGAGTTACAGGGAGTGTATTCAACTTCTAATGCCGAAAGCAGTGAGACTCACAATGTTTTACAACATTGCTCAGGCCAAACAAAACACACAGCCAAGACATACCTTTCTTCCTTCAGTTGCTTCTGTCAGGCATTTGTCACAGCCTCGGGAAAGGGGACTGTCACAAGGGTGTCAGACGCACACTAGAAATGTTGCTGTCTGCTTAAACACACCAAGCTCTGTGTGTAAGTCTCATGAACTCCACTGAGCCTAAGTTAAACCCTCATCCAAACAGGACTATTTGAAGGAATCCCTCAGAGTATACTTAATGTCTCGTAGGTGGTTATTGTGGCTGGCATGGTCATTATGGCTTTTTTTCTACCCATTACTAGGGATTGAACCCAGGGCCCAGGCCTCACCTGTGCCAGGCAAGTACTCTAGCCCTGATATATTCTCGTCCCTTTTTTTAACTTTCTGTTTTGGAATGGGGAGTTGCTAAGCTGCTCAAGCTGCCCTTGAACTCACTGTGTAGCCCAAAAAGTCCTTTCCTTCTACCTCAGCCTCCCAAGCAGTCTTACAGACCCGCATTACCAGGCGTAATTGGTACACTCGCCTGGTAGTCAACCTCCAGATCAACAGAATAGCCAGATTAGCCACCTTCACCACAGACCCCCCGAGTGTGAGGACACATGTCAGATGATACATGCTGCCACGATAATGTTATGTGTACATGCATGTTCACACGCATAGGTGTGCGTCACTCCTGGATGCTCATCTTATAATGCGAGCTGCATTCATCCCGCCAGGAAGTGTCTGATCCCCTTGAATCCACCTGTGCTTGTAATAACTGTCACCAAGAGAATGTTGCAAGCTTTTGAGATTAGCTCATGAACAAATGTAAGGCTCCCAGCTGGCTCTCTCCTAGGATACATACCTTGGGACACACAGCTTCTTAGTCCATGAAGTTGGGTTTCCCTGGGGATACAATGTGGAGAAATCACAGGGCAATGGTGAGGAGTGGGCTGCTCAGGAATCTGTGGGCCGTTCCCGCCTCTGCATGTAATCTCATTAGCCCAGACACCAGGCGCAGGAGTCGGGAAGTCCTCAGGATGACCACAGACACCAGCTGTCTGCAGCTTCATCAGAGGCTGAATTAGGGCCAGTCAAAAAGGCTGCTCCTTAATTCCTGGCCCTCAGAGATCATGAGAAATTAACTGATTATTACCTGAAGCCAGTATTTGGAGTACTATTTTGTAGGAATTACTGACATCTGGTGTAGATCTGAGTGCTCAGAAAAGAGGTGATGCTACAACAGAAAAGAAAAGCTGGACTAAATCTAGACCTGTGAGGGCTGAGGTTGAGGGCAAGGGAGCCCATGGCCTTTGAGGTGGCTGCTGTGACAGTATACACATAAAGTAAGAAGAAGAAGGCTCAAGGCATAGAAGATGGGATCGCTATGTGTGTCAGGATGATAGGGTGCCATTAGAAACACCAGCGACTAGACAGACGGCTTGCAGAAAGGAAACCCATTTCCCCAGAGAAAGACAAGGGCTCTGGAGAGATGAGATGGCTCAGTGGGTTGACCAGGTTGAGTTCCTTTCCTGGAACGCACACGGTAGGAGGAGAGAACCTGCAAGTTGTCTTCTGACCCCCACGTACATCTGCACCAAACCTACACCCTCACAGAGTGAGATGTTTCTGTTTTAAAAGAGACAGCACGAACTCTGGCTTCTCTCCTTCTCTCAAGACCCCTGTGCTGTGGGACTGAGGGCACCCTGTAGTCCCACATACTCTTTACCCCTCTGGGGGCCTTGTCTCTAAATCCAGCAGCAATGGCAGATTGCCTGTCAGTGTGAGCCTAGAGAGCACTTTTTAACCCGGTAACACATATAATATACAATATATATACAATATAGCAATAGTGTCTTCTAGCATAAAAAGGGAAACAATGTGCCCAATGAAGTAGGTGATCCAGTAAAGATGGTTTCCCTGTTTCCAGGCAGAACATTGAAAGTGCAGCCTGACTTCTGAATGTTTACAATAAAATATGAAAATAATCAGACATTTGAGAAGGAACCATCAAGAACAGAGGAGCCAGGGCTTGCCGCTTTGAAAATAAAGATGTGTTATTTGAGACGCTTCATTCAGCATGTGATACTAAAAGTTTAAAATGGCCTCCAGGCAAAAATTAAAACCCAGGGTGCTGTCAAGGAAGCGTGGTCTAAAGACAAAGCCGGGGAACCAGTCTGAAATCTTTATTAAGGCTGTGCTGATGTGGAAGGTGATGCTCAGACAGGAAAACAAAGGAAGGTGCTCAGGGCACTGCTGGCTCTGCTGTCCCACGGCAGACAGTCGCAGAGGAGACTCCAGACAGGAGGGAGATTATCTGTCAGGTGTCTGCGATTGTGACTTGTGTCTGATGCAGAGAACACCAGCAAGAGCCTCAGAGTCCTATAGCAAGTGCACTAACTCTACCTGAGTTAGAACAGAGGGAACTCACAAGATGAAATCAGGCTGTAAACACAGGATGGGGGAATAACTCAGGAGTAAACACTATCTCTTTTTAAATACTTAACTTTTGATTTTATTATTCGTGTATGTATATATGCTGGGGCCAGGGTGTGTGCACGTGAGTCCAGTGCCCAGAGAGGCCAGAAGAGGGCATCAGAGCTCCTGAAGCTGAAGTTAAAGGTAGTTGTCAGCTGTCCAGTGTGGTGCTGGGAACAAAACTCAGCTTTTCTGGAAGAACAGGTGGCACTTGTAACTGCAGTCCCAGCACTCCGTATTCCTTATGGGAAATGTTGGCTCAGACTCCTCCTGCCTCTGAACGCAGAAGGTGGAACCAACATCTACCAGGAACCATTGCTGGGTGGTGTGATCAAGTTTTAACCCAAAATGACCACACGACCAATAGTATTTGAGCTATGAAGCCCCATATACCATCCCCATTTTGAATTCCTGCTCTTCCCCTTCCAGGGCTGAAAAGATAGCATGTTTCTTTAGTTCTTTAATCTAGTTCTTTAGATACTGTATTCAAAGAATTTGCCCAAAGAGCCCCATCTGAGTCTGAACCTGGAGGACCAAGTATAGGACTCTGAGCTCTGTGGCCTGAGACTAGCCCCCATAAGCTCATGTATTTGAATGTATAGTCACCAATTGGTGAACTTTTTAGAAGGATTAAGAGGTGTGGCCTTGCTGGAGGAAGTATGTCACTGGGGGTGGGATTTGAGGTTTAAAAAGTCCATACCATGCCAGCCCCCCTCTTCTCCCTATAGATCAAGGTGTGCCTCTTAGCTTCTGCTCCAGCACCGTTCTTCCTGTGTGCCGCTACACTCCCAGCCATGATGATGACAGACCAACCCTCTGAAACTGTAAGCACACCCCCAGTTAAATGCTTTCTTTTGTTAGGGTTGTCTTGGTCATGATGTCTCTTCACAGCAATAGAGCACTGACTAAGACAGCAGTGAATTGAAGACTATGGCTCTCCAGGAATCCCCCAGGCTTTCAGCACCACACTGGGACTGAGGCACACATCTTTATGGACTAACAGCTCCAGGTTCTCAGTCTCTCCAGTATGCGGATGGCCACCATTGTGGGACTACCTAGCTTGGAATGAGTCAATCTACTCGGTACATTTTTAAAATATGTTCATGCTATCAGTTGTGTGCTTCTAGAGACCCTGGCTAATAAAATAGCTAGAGAGAAAGGATTTCTTTTAGCCCATGGTTTCAGAGGGTCTCTGGGTCCCTCATATCAAAACATTCTGGCAGTGGGAATGTGTAGTGCAAAGGGGCTTTACCTCATCGGACAGAAGTAAGAGAAAAGAATCAGGGAATCCAGGAAGAGCCTGGGCAAGGCACAACCCCTAAAGACACACTGCCAATGGGATATCCTTCAAGGAGGTTTTGCCTACTCTTCATTGCCTCCTGATAATGACCTTATGTTATAACTTCATCAACTTCCCAAATGCCCCTTCGTGGGTAACCACATGTCCAACCCATGAACCTCTGGGTGCATCTCATAGTCCAACCATAACATCAGCTCCCAGGGTCCCAGGGTTCTTGTCTCCTGCTATTGCTTCCTTCAGGTGACAACCCTCGCCCTCCCACAGGCAGGTTCTACGTGACAGATGCAAGCAGAAGAAACAATGCTGGGTCACAACAGGCCTGGGACTCCCAGACTCAGTGCTCGCGAGGAAACGGTTGCCATGGTGTGAGAGTCATGCCAGTCTGTGGAGGGGAGCCAAGGTCCCTCCCTTAGCCAGCAGCACCATAGCATCGCTGTGAGGGGACCCCTTTGAGAGTGGGTTCCAGCTCCAGGCAGCATCTGACCGCAATCAGTAGCATCTCTGGATCTCTGGGCCAGGAGCCCAACTGTTCCAGGCACTGCATCCTGAAACCACAGCAGAGGGGCAATTGCTGTTTAAAGATGGTAAATCGGGGATCAGTTTGTTTCACAGCAGTGGGGGACTAACACGACTTCATGGGGTATTCGGAAGAGAATGTAGACAATGGTGGCCTCAGAGGACGTTCTCTGTTTGCAAGGACAGAGGGAAATCACGCAGACTCTGGTGCACACAGTTCAGGGCAGCCTCAAGCCCCCTCACCCACCACATCCAAAGGCAGCTTCTCTCTCCCACTGACACTGACCCTGGGCCCACAGGGGAGGGCGCCGAGGGCTGTGAGCCACTGGGAGACAATTAAAGAGGAAATAGGCTCCCTGGTCAGGAGACATTTTCTCTTTTCATATCTTATTTATTTACTCATGTATTGTGTACACACACACACACACAAACATATACACACGTTATGATGCACATAAGGCAGTCAGAGAACAACTTGTAGAAGCCAGTTCTCTCATGCGGGTTCTAGAGATCAAATCCTCAACCTTGCGGCAAGATCCTTTACCCCCTAGCCATTTTGCCAGTCCCTGAGAGGTATGAGAAGTCCTTACCAGCACCAACCCTATCCACTAAAGAACTGGGTATCCAGGCCCTCAGAGCTTTCTGCTAAGGAGCTAGATATCTTTGGAATCCAAAACAAAAAGCAAAAAAAAAACAGAGTTCAAAATGCCTCAAGGCTTAGCCATAACACACATTAAGAAACAACCTGGAGCGGAAATGCAGGCCAACTGCTCTGGTGGGGACCGTCAATAAGTAATAACAGCCCTTGGCTGCCTAAAAACAATCCTTTGCCCCCATTAAAATCTGTGCCTGGGGTACCAACGATTGACTAGAATCCGAGTCAATTATATCCTCTTTACAGGTGACCTCAGATCTCTGTGGATCTCAGAGCCTCATCCGTGTTCTGCGGGGTTAGCTTAGCTAATCTCTAAGATCGTCATTGCAGGGTTCCTGAGGAATGTGCGGAGCGTTCCACACTGATGCTGGCATAATAATAAACGGTCATTCCTGTCATGAAGTGCCAATCTACAAAATCAATGCCAAACAGGAAATTGCAGGCAGTAATTTATTCTGAATTCTCTCACCATGGGGCTTGTTTAATATACATTGCTACATGAACCCTTATAAAACATGAAACCAACAGAGAAAGCTTCTGCCAGTTTCCCCAGCCCCCTGACATATGCTCCCCTTTCTGCCAGGCTTCCCTGGAGAGGGGCCTTGCTGGGACAGCAGCTGTGATCAAAAATAACTGCAGAGAGTCAGGCAGGAGGTCATTCATGAAAACAGCCCAGCCCGTAAACTAAAATCACAAAGGAATAAAAGAAAACATTGCAGAAAAAAAAAACAGAAAACAAAAAAGCCAATGACCAGACTACATCAATGTCAGAAGACACGCTCATCAATATACACCTTTGTATAGTTAGAGGAAGGTAAGTAATTAAAATAATTAGAGGAAGGAAATTAATTAAATCGTCAAGTGGACAGTCCTCTATGAGTCTGAGTTCTCCAGATAAACAGAATCAACAGGAAAACGAGTCAGAGAGAAGTTAACTGCAACAACTTGGCTCACACAGTGATCGAAGATCTCTCGTCAGCAAACTGGACACCCAGAAGAGTCCATGGTGTTGCCCTACTTCAATCCAAGCCCAAAGATGGAAGTGTGAAATCCACTTCTGAGCCAAGCAGAGAGAACAAGTTCTTTCCTCAGTTCAGGCCTTCGGTGGATTGCCTGAGGCTCACCCACATCAAGGAAGACAGCTGCCTTGCTCAGTCTGCTAAGTCAGATGGTAAACCATCCAAAACAACTTTAAAGACATTCATAAATAACATCTAACCAAATGCCTGGACACCACCAGTGAAAAGGACTCATATAATCCTCCTTTAAGGTTCGGGGGCCGCTCTGAGAAGACAATATGAGGAAGCAGGCTCTGGAAAGCAACCACGGTGAGGCCACACCTAGAATGCTGACTCGTGTTGTATGGCTGATGAAACCTTCCTTCTCGAGGCTCATGAGACGGAGGAAATAAGCAAACTGTGTCAGGCTGGAGAAGCTCACAAAACCTACAAGTTCAGAAGCAGTAACAATCTCCATGGAGAGAAGGTGCTCCCCACTAGTAGAGATGCCTACAAGTCACAAGTGGGCTCCAGAAACACAGCTTTCATGAGTCTTCACCACGCTAGGGTGGGCTTTAGGAAGTACAGCTGCCTTTCAGTCACCCATGCTCCTGTAAGGCACCCCATAAGCTCACAGGTTTCAAGTGAGACTCGAATGGAACCATTTCTTTGGTCTGCCATTGCCCCTGGGATGAAGAGATGTTTGTTCATATCTGCCAGGAAAAGTGCAAGTTAGAACCAGAGGCTACATTTGCAGTAACTGCTACACGTATGTAAGAGAAGATCAAGTTTCCATCTTTCTCCACCACAACACTCTCTGCAGTGGGATATAGGTCAAGAAAAACAGAGAAACTCGGATGTGGGATTTCCCTCTGTGTGCTGTGAATATCATTGCTTAATAAAGAAACTGTGCAGGGAATAGAGGTGGTCAGGGAAAACTAAACTGAATGCTGGGAGAAAAAAGGAGAAGGCAGGGAGAAGCCATGTAGCCCCACTGGAGCCAGACAAAACTTTACCCAGTAAACCACAGCCACATGGCAATAAACAGATTACTAGAAATGGGTTAAATTAAGATATAAGTGGCCGGGAGGTGGAGGCACATGCCTTTAATCCCAGCACTTGAGAGGTAGAGGCAGGTGGATCTCTGTGTGAGTTCAAGGCCAGCCTGGCCTACAAGAGCTAGTTCCAGGACAGGTTCCAAAGCTACAGAGAAACCCTGTCTCAAAAAACCAAAATAATAATAATAATAATAATAAATAAAAATAAAATAGAGCTAATGGGCCAAGCAATGTTTTAAATAATATAGTTTCTGTGTGATTATTTCGAGTCTGAGCTGTCGGGCAGCTGGGAAACAAATAAGCAACCTTTTACAACAAACTCAGAAAACAAAATGATGAAACCCAGTGACAGGAAGGCTGTGTTTTGATTCCCACAAAGCAGAACTGTACAAGAGCTTTGGACAAGGAGTGTGTCCATTCTGAATAAGACAGAGACCAGTGTGACCAAGTCATGGGCTAGCACAGCAGCAGAGAAGCACCATCAGGCCAAGGCAGGTGACCGGGGCTCTAGATGATGCTTACATAGCTTTTGTCCAAGGAGGTCAAAATCTGGGGAGCCAGATTGCTGCGCACACAGCCCCTCCCTACGCGGTATTTTGTATTGTGTGGAGCTGGTGAAAAGTACTCTTAGGACTGCTGAGTAAATGAAATACAAGACCCTGGCTTCTGAGCTGTTGCTTTTCTCGACTCTGTGACAAAACACCAGACCTACAGAGGAAAGGTTTATCTTTGGCTCACAGATTTCAGCTAATCGTGACTGGGACGGCGTGGTATGGGAAGCAGGTGTGTCCATGGCGGGGTGGGTCGTGGCAGCAGATCTTCATGAGGTGACTGATGAAGAAGTCTAGAGCAGGACTAGCAGCTAGGCCAGGCCACAACCCTCAAAAGCCTGTGCCCAGTGACCTGCCTCTACCAGGCAATCCACACCTTCTAAAACTCCAAAACCCCTCAAAATATCACCCCCAGCTGAGGAGTGGGTACTCAAACATGAGCCTCTGGGGGCATTTCACAATCAAACCACACACTAACTGCTTAGCCATTTTTATTGCATTTAGTTGGCTGTTTCGTTAATTAGCGAATGTGTGTGTGTGGACAAGCACATGCCGCAGGATGCCTGGGGACATCACAACCACAGGAGTCGGTTCCATCCCTCTAGCCACCCCAGGGATCAAACTCAGATTTTCAACCTCGGTGACAAACACCTTTAGCCACTGAGCCATCCTGCCGGTTGGCCTTTTTGCTGTTTTCCCAGTTTCCTAAATAAGGGGGAGGCTTTGATACCCTGAAGGAAGAGGAAGTGCAAGGACATAGTCAGTGTATTCAGAGAGCACCAGCATGGCCTGCAGGGACACTCAGGAAGCCGGCTCTTCCTCCCGCTGCCCTAAGAGAAAAGAGAGGTCCCCCTGCTCTCACTGGCCAGCCTCTCATGCTTCAGGGATGAGCAAGTCTGCATGGCTTGGCTCCTAGCCCTGTGCTCTCTCTCCTGTGCAGTGAAAAAGCCAAAGTCAAAGACTGCTCAGAAACAAACATCATCTCTCATCAGGCAGACACCATTACCCCTCAACAGTATTTTCTCCATATGTTCTTCACTCTCTAGAATCCCTTACAGGCGTGAACACACATGTGCACACTAATACACACATCAATACCCATGTTGATGTGGTGAGAGGCAAAGATGCAAGAACAGAGCTGATTGGCCCGGGTTCCAAGAAGTTCAGGTAGAGTCTGGGAGCTGGAGACTGGCCTGGCTTGTCCTCAGTGATGCAGATTGTCCACCCCACAGTGATTGCTGGGCCTTTCTTATCCCTCACTCGGATATCACCTCTGCCATCTACTTGCCCCATTTCAAGTTACCTGCACTAGGGTAATAGGACAGGCAAGCCAGATGTGTCTCTAGAGAAGGTAAGTGCAGGGCCAGCCAATCAGAACAGGAAAAGTCGTCCGACATTGTTAGTCACTAGTGACACGCCTATTGAACCACAGTAATATGCCACTTCATGATTCACAGGATGGCAGCCACCAGAAAGAAGCAAAGGGCTGGTGAGATGGCTCAGTGGGTGAAAGCATTTGCTATACAAGGTTGATGGCCTGAGTTCAATCCCAGAACCCAGCCACAGTAGAGTTGTCTTCTGACCTCCACATGCATGCTATGACACATACATGCCTGCTCTCGCAATGTATGCAACACACACACGTGCACACACACACATACACACACGCGCGCGCACACACACAGTTAAAGTTAAAAAGAAAAAAGCAAATCTAAGGTGGTGGGACTTGGGGACATGCCTGTGATATCTTGCACTTGGAAGGCCTGCACTCCCAAGCCAGCCAGGGCTTGCAGAAAGACGAATATGAAGATGGAGAACGAGAAGGAGGCAGAGGAGGAGGTAAGGCAAGTTGTCAACAATATGGAGAAACTGGATGGTCTGTGCATTGCTGGTGGGGATGTAGAATCGCCATAGAAACCCATCTGGCAGTGGCTTCCAAAGGACCCAGTCATCTACATACACACACGCTAGATTTGAAAACAAGGACTCAGACACACACTTGTGTGCCAATATTCATGGCAGCAAAATCACTATAGCCAAAGTAGAAACAGCCTGGTGTCTATCTTTAAGTTATATAGACATATATATGGTCTGTGCAAATAAGGGCATGAGAAGAAATAAGATTCTGATATCTGCTACAAAGCAGATGATCCTAGGAAGCATTTTACTGTATCAAATAAGCCAGCGGCAAAATCACAGATACTATAACTCTACTTAGATGGGGTACCTAGAAGAGATAGGTTCAGAGAAACAGCAGAACGGTGGCTACCAGGGGCTGTGTGGAAAGAGGGAACAGAGAGTTATTATATATCATGTGTAGAGTTTCTGACTGGGATGGTGAAAAGGTTATAGAAATAGACGTTAGCAAAATGGCTCAGCAAGTAGGACTGCTTGCTGCACCAGTCAGATGGCTGAGTCTGAGCTCCAGAACCACACGAAGGTGGAAGCAGAAAGCTGACTCCACAGAGTTGATTTCTGACTGCTTGCCCTGCTCAGAAGGAGCAATTACTCCTACCTCGCTAGGATGGTGTGAGGCTATTACATGTGAGCTATAGCTCTCTCAGCAAGCCAGCAGACACTGTCGACCATCACTTATTGACCAGGAACATCATTACCCATCCGTCACACATTCTTTGAAAGTCATTTTCAATTCTATGCCCGAGAAAGATAGCAGAGAACCAGGCAGGTCCTGTATGGCCTCAGACAGCAACCGCCAGAGTGGAGAAGACAGACGGGCAATGAGCCATGTGATAGCCGTGTGTCTGCTGAGTACAAGAATCAGGACATGCCAAAGGCTTTGGTATGTCCTATGAACCATCAAGGTGGCTTTCCCAGAGGCAACAAGAACAGTGAAGTTGAGCCCTGCAGGCCATTAGGGCTTAGCAAGAATGAGTGCAGAGAAGGCGGTGAGCGGGAGGAAGGACTCGCAGTCCCCGGCTGAGATACAGTTAGAGTGGGAATGAAAAGGCCGTGGTGCAGCCTGAGCACGGCAAGCCCAGCCAGATGAAACACACCTCTGCCTCCGTCACGTTGCAAAAATGACGAAGGTAAGTGGAAATTAGCAGACACGGCCCCAGATCCTAGCTCTGGTGTTCCCTGGGCAAATCCCACCCCAACCCTGAGTCTCAGTCACCAACTGTGAAAAGGAATGTTGATTTCGGTTCTGTGTGTGTATGAGTGTGTATGTGTATGAGGGTGCGTGTGAGTGAGAGTGTATGTGTATGTGTGTTGTATTTTTGTGAGTGTGTGAGTGGGTATGTGTGAGAGTGTGTGTGTGAGGGTGTGTGTGAGAGTGTATGTGTATGTGTGTTGTATTTTTGTGAGTGTGTGAGTGGGTATGTGTGTGTGTGTGTGAGGGTGTGTGTGAGTGAGAGTGTATGTGTGTGTGTTGTATTTTTGTGAATGTGTGAGTGGGTATGCGTGAGTGTGTGTGTTTGGTATGTGTGTATGAGTGTGCATGTGTGTGCGTGCATGTTTGTGTGTGTGATACATAGATGAGAGTTTATGTGCGTTCCATTGGCAGCCAGAGGATAGCCTCAAGTGCCGTTTCTTTTCAGGCACCACCCTGTTTCGGTTTTAACTTTTATTCTTCTCTCATACACTACATCCCAAACATAGCTTCCCCTCCTTCCACTCCTCCCAACCTTTCCCCTCACCTTCCCTCTACCACATATCTACTCCTCCTGGGTTCCCTTCAAAAACAAAGAGCAGGCCTCCCGTGACTATCCACTGAACACAGCCTAACGAGATACAATAAGTCTGGGCCCAAAGCCTCCTATCACGCTGAATGTGGCAGCCCAGCAGGAGGAAAAGGGTCCTAAGAGCAGACAAAAGAGTCAAAGGAACCCCTCACTCCCATTATTGGAAGTCCCATGTCGCGCCTGCACAGCCTGAAGTCCAAGAATCTCGGTGAAGGGTGTCCAGGTTGAATGAATGCACAGAGCACAAGGTTGAGGTGGAACAGCTTCTTTATTGTTCTGCTGCGGCTGACTTTATGCCATGGCACCAAATGAGGAGGGAGCTGCGAAGGGACTGTACCCTGACCCTGACAGGGTTGAAGGAACGGTCACCATGCAATCAAGATTCCTTCCCTCACTCCAGGACCAGAGGGTATTTTTTATGTCAAACATGTTTTTCTTTGCAGTTAAGCACTGCAAATGGGGGCAGGGATATCATAACTCGGGGATGCTGTTCCCACAGTCTCAAAAGAACATCAAGCTACACAACCATATGGTATATGCAGAGGACCTAGGTCAGACCCATGCAGGGGCCGTGTCTGACCGTTCAGTCTCTGTGAGACCCGAGGAGCCCTGCTTAGCTGACTCTGTCGTGTCCTGTGCTGGAGAGATGACCCGACTGTTAAAGGCTAGGCCTAGGCGTTCACTTGTCTCTATCTCCCCAGTCCTGGGATTTTGAGTGTGCACCAAAATACCCAGCATTCTGTGTGACTACTAGGGATCAAACTTGCATCTTCACTCTTGCATGGCCAGCACTTTACTGTCCGAGCTTTGACTTCGTTCAGCCAATATTCCCCACATGCCTGTCACCTCGTCAGTACGGCTCTCCCATGTGGGGCATGATCATTCAGCAAGAGATAGATCCTCCTACCCTCACAGAGTGCTCCTTCTAGGGGAGGGAAGATGAGCGGTCGACATACTAGACATGTAATATATACAGAATAAATGATTTTTAGAAAGACCTAGGGATTAGAGGAACTTGGAATCGGGAAGGCTTCTTTGTAAACAGAGCAATTCGAGGGAAAGTGGGCGGCACTGGGAGGCCTCGCGGAGCAGTAGAGCTCCAGCTAATCTGGAAAGAGGGTCAAGGACCCAGGAAATCCAGTAAAGGCGCTAAGCAGAGGGGAACCAGGTGGGGAACATCAGGGAAGCCAGCCCACCTGCAGCAGTGAATGGTAAGGGAAAGTGAAGCCAGGGAGGAAACAGGAGCTGCCCAGCAGATGGCAAAAGTTTGGCAGGCTTCTGGGATGCTCTGGGGTTCTCTAAAGGGCTGCAAGGTTGCTACCTCCCACCAGCACCCATGCCAGCCCGGCCTCGTCTTCCAGCTGGGGGCTGTTGCGGAACCGTCTCCAGAACAGCTGCCGTGTGTCTTGGTGTTGCTCAAGACTCAGGCTTGCGGTGTGGCCCCGCAGTAAACAGGCCTGTCGCTCACTCGGCAGGACTCCCACACCCTCCAGCCCAGCCTCTCTCCTCATGGCTAGGCACAAAGGAAGCAGGAAAGAAAGCCGTGTTCTGGATTGCCGGAGATTTTCCCCTCAAGCTAATGCTAGCTGCTGCTAATTGATCCTGATTGCTCACTTCTATCGTGTGGAAGCCCACGCAGCCCTCAATTGCTCTCCGTGCTCTGAAAAGTAAAAAATCACTAGGCGTCTAACTGCGCAATAATTGCCGCAGCATCACAAGGCCAACCAGGCCCCTCACTTTAGTTTATCACCTCTCGCCTCTTTCCAACCTGGAAAAAAATATGAATCAATACAAGCAGTCATTTACTCTCCGTGCACCAGCTGCGCTCCAAAGAGTTTGTCAGGGCCTTTTAAAACCCATGCTCCTCCTTTGCGCTCTGCTCAGCAAGTAGCTTTGTCTTTCTCCCGGCCATTTATCTTTGCATCCCATCAGGGTAGGGTTGTTCTCTAATCCTAAGGAATTAATAGTCAATTAGCCAACAGCAGAAAGCTGCAGCTCATCTCAGCCAGCTGGACATTCTAGATGAATGGGGGTGACCCCAAGAAGGGTACCCAGACAGTTCTGCCTTGAGACTCCTGGTTTTACTCTATGTATCGAAGAGTGAGGACCAACTCTGGGCTTGTTATGATTTGCATATGAACTGTCCATCACAGGCTCCTGTGTTGTGTGCTTGGACTCCAGGTGGTGGCACCATGGATGGACCAAGGATAGCTATAAACGAAGTCCAACACAAAATTGTAAACTTACTTAAAACATTAGTGTGTGTGTGTGTGTGTGTGTGTGTGTATGTGTGGTGTAGTGTGCATGAGATTTTCTTTTGGGAACTCAATTGTGTTTTTCTAGAATATGAGCTGTGTGCTGATAAGGTCATATAACATCAAAACAGCTGAACGCATCTGCAGGGTAAGGCCTAACTGAGGAACATGGGCGACTGAGGTGTCTCTGAGGAGCTGTAGTTTGTCCCAGACACACTCTCAATCTCTTCTTCTCATTTCCTCTCCCCCATTTGTGTCCCCTTTCTTCCCTCTTTCTTCCTCCTCTCCTTCCCTCCCCTCTTCTCCCCCCATAAACTCTCTATTTCTCTCCTTCCTGTCCTCCATGAGGTGAGCAGGCTCCTCCTCGGGCTCCCACCACAGGCCCAGAATCAATGGAACCAAGAAGGATGGACTCAAATTCTGCAACCATAATCCAAACTACAGATCTGCCTTCCCTTTGAGCTGTGCTCGTGGACAGTTGGTCACAGTGTCCAAAGCTGTGCAGAGGTAACTATAATACGGCTTGCTCTTGGAGTCTTGAGGATCGAGTGCAGACTCTAGAGAGAAAGCAGGGAGGTCCCAGAGAATGGTAAAGGTGGCTTTTGTGAGCATGAATCCCAATGGGGCCACTCTCACACTGCTCTGCCTTGGGCAAGAGCCCCCCTAGTGTTGGGTCCTGCAGTGGGGTCTCTGCGAGCAGTGTGTGCAGGCATCTGAGCTGTAAGAATGTAACTGTAAGCTGTGCCGGCTCTCTGAACTGGAACGGGCTGAGGAGGAAGCTGAAAAAGTTATGTCTGGAGTTGAAGCTACAAACCTGAAAAAATTAGGAATGTGGATCTCCGTGTCCAGCCCAGAGTCATGAGGTACAATGGTCAGACACGGCTGGCGACGGTACCCAGAGAAGGGAACCTCAAGCTCCGGGGAGGGATTCTTGGTGCGCTGTGCTACAGGCAAAACAAAAACAGAGCCAAGTGCCCAGACTGCGAGTCATTTCGAGAATCCAAATTCTACTTTAACCACTGATGAGCTAGAGATTTGGCTTATCATTTGTTTGGTCTGGTTTTGAATTTGTCTTTAAGGTTGTGTCTCAGTTTTCTCACCTGTAATATGGGACTAGAATTATACTCCCTGGAATTACTGCTAATGAGTTAAAATTGTTAATTGAGTTAATGAGCTAAAATTGTTATTGTTCATGAGTTAAAATTGGCTTAGGAAAGTGTCTGGCCCCTGTGAACTGCTATATACATACACACACATACACACACACACACACACACACACACGAGTGAAATGGCATGCTACTGTCTCCGCCATAGTCTGAACCTCTCTGCTTCCCTTGAAACACAAAGGCTAGGATGGTTCAGCCACCCCCCAGAAAGTCTATCAGTGAGAACTGGAATTTATAGGTGACTGGCTTGTTAGAGACCCAAGCAGGCATTTTGGAACTTTCTAAGCCTTCTCCATGCCTCTGGCTCAGGAAACAGGCTAACGGCCAGCCAAACTACCAAGATGACTTTCACTATGAATACTAAGCATTTTACAAGCTAACAAAGACTGAACCTTCCATTGTTGCTTAATCTTGCAATACCTTTTGGTCAAATTTAAAAAAAAAGTCAAGATTGGAGAAAAATAACAAATTGGAAAACCCAAACCCATCTCATAGAATTAACAGTGATGAGGTTAGGACAGTTGTGTGCCCTCTGCTTGCCACCGTGAGGCTGAGTACCCAGCGACCAGCAGTGCAGAAACACAGCTCCGCTCCGCCAGGCTTCACGTCTCCTGCACCAGGCACTTCCATAACCCTAACAGGAGAGCAACCACTCCCTCCACCAGCCCCCTGGGAAATCACCGCCTCGGAAATGTTTTCCCACGGATGACAAGAGAAACAGCTGTAATGTGTCATTATAGGACTAGCCTATTGTCAGGCCACCGAGCCCATCATCGCTCGCCATCAGGCTGGGCTCAGCTAGCACACCTGTCAGAGCCAGGACCTGCCCGGCACAGCCAGAGACCAGCCTGGCTTGCCTCACCTGTAACCAAGAGGGTTTAACAGCCCCTGCTCTGTGGGAAGCGTGGGTCTCCAAGGCCATCTCCAATGTCAACTTTGACACACACACAGGAAGGACACACAGAGAGCACCTCTATGCTGGCCAGCAGCCTGGCATAAGCCCCTCATTCCATAAAGAATTGTTTGTTTTGGTTTTTGAGACAGCATCTCTGAAGGAGCCCTGACTAGCCTGGAACCCAGAGTTCTACCTATCTCTGCTTCCCAAGTACTGGGATTAAAAGCATGTGCCACCATGCCCCGTTTCCCCCCCTTTTTGAGACAGGGTCTTATGTATCCCAAGCTGGTCTTTTTTTTAATAACTTTTATTTCATTTATTTTACATACCAACCAGTTTCCCCTCCCTCCTTTCTTCCTGTCCCCTCCCCTTTCACATCTACCCCCCTCCCCACATCCACTCCTCCTCCATCTCCATTCAGAAAGGGGCAGGCCTCCCATTGGTTTGTACAAAGCCTGGCACATCAAGTTGAGGCAGGACCAAGCTCCTCCCCTTAAATCCAGGCAGGGTCAGGTAATCCAGCATGGGAAACAAATTACCAAAAGCCAGCTAAGCACCAGGGAGAGGTTCTGCTCTCATTGTTAAGGCAAGCTACATGTATGAAACAAGCTACATGATTGTTACACACATGCAGAGGCCCTAGGTCAGTCCCATGCAGGCTCCCGGACTGTTGGTCCAGCGTCCATGAGTTCCCATGAGCTCAGGTCAGCTGTCTCTGTGGGTTCCCCCAACATGACCGCCCTTGGCTGGTACAATCCCTCCTCCCTTTCTTCTGCAAGATGCTCAGAATTCGCATAGTGCTTGTCTGTGGATCTCTGCCTCTGCTTCCATCAGTTGCTGAATAGAGTATCTCTGTCGGCAATTAGGGAAGTCACCAATCTCCAAGCTGGTCTTGAACTTGTTATGCAGCTAAAGATGACATTGAACTTCTGATCCTCCTGCCTCGCCTCCTAAATGCTGGGATTACAAGCATATACCACTACACAGGTTCATCTGGTATTGGAAATTAAACCCAGAGCCTATGAATGCTGGTCAGATATTCTACAAACTGAGCTGCTTCCCCTGTCCTTGGCTCAGACTTTGAAGTCTGAGTTCACTTTGTATCTCTAAAGCATCCTAGCTACATGACTTAAGAGGTACACTTGGGACAGCATCCTTCACTGATGGATGCACTGAGGAAGGAAAATGAAAAGCAGCTAAACCCAGTACAACAGTAACAGCCAACTGTGTTGGTTGTTTTTCCCTTGCTTGGACAAAAGACCATGACCAAGGCAACTTGTCAGAGCATTTAACTGGGTTTACAGTTCTAGAGGGCAGCGCAAAGCTCTGGCAGCAGAAACATCTGAGAACATACATCGCCAGCTACAAACGAGAGGCAGAGAACATACTGAACATGGCATCAAGTCTTTGAAACCTCAAAGCTAACCCCCAGCGACACCTCTTCCAACAAGGCTACTTCTCATAATTCTTCCCAAATAATTCCATCAACTGGGGACCAAGTATTCAAACATATGGACCTATAGGGGTCATTCTCATTCAAACCACCTGTCTTAGTTGGGGTTGCCATTGTTATGATAAAACATCATAATCAAAGAAATTTGGAAAGGGAAGGGTTTATTTGAATTACAGATCCACATCCTAGTCCATCACTGAAGTAAGTCAAGACAGGAGTTCAAATGCAGCCAGAACCTGGAGGCAGACGCTCATGCAGAGGCCGTGAAGGAATGCTGCTTACTGGCTTGCTCTCCATGGCAGCACTGCTCCCCATGGGCTGAGCTCTCCCCCATCAATCACTAATTAAGAAAAATGCCTCAACGGTCATGGAAATCTGGCCAATTGGCAAGAAGATATTTTAAAGGTCAATATTGGTGTTTGTCCCAACAGATAGCAAAGCTGGTTACTCCACGGAAATGCTCCCATTTGACAATGCTACCTATAAGTTTTCTAGTCCCCTACTTCTAAACATCTCAGGAAAGTCTCCAACTTGAAGGGTAGATACCAAAATAAATTGTGGGGACTGGGGGTGGCCTGAAGAAGAACAAGAGAAAGAGAAAACACTAAAAAAAAAAGGTCAGAAAAATAAAAGAATATATTCTATCCATGAAACAAGAGAAAGATGCTATAAAAGGGAGGAGGAGGCCACTGAGAGGGCTCAGTGGGCAAAGGAGCTTGCTGCATCTGAGTTAATATTCACAGAGAACTGATTCCTGCAGGTGGTTTTTCACATGCGCGCGCACTAGCGCACATGCAGAGAGAGAGAGAGAGAGAGAACAATGAGGGACTTCAGGAAATTAGAAACGTGAAAACAGAAATAAGAAATTCAAGAGTTGGGTTGAAGGGCTGAGAATACCCGGAAAATACCTGGTGGAGGAAGGAAACTTAAGATGAGACTATGTCCAGCTTGAAGAAGGGGATGTGGGCACAAAGTCACCTCTAACCATCAGAGCTGCTGGGATTAAAAATGAGGCCTGCCCTCTTCTCAATAGAAACAGAGGAGGAGTGGATTGTGGGAAGGCAGAGGGGGGAGGGACTGAGAAGAAAGGAGGGAAGGGAAACTGTAGACAAGATGTAAGGATAGATGGATAGAGAGAGAGAGAGAGAGAGAGAGAGAGAGAGAGAGAGAGAGAGAGAGAGAGAGATAGGAAAATGTGTTTGCTTCCATGGAGTGTCAATGGATATATCAACCACACTCACTTCAGGCTAAAATGAAAGAGAGTTCATGTTTGTATGTTTGTGTGTCTATGTGGGTGAGATATCTTTTGTTTATTTGTTTGTTTGTCATATTGTTTTGGTTTGGATTTTTGGTTTTTTTAAGAGCTAAAAATCATAAAGTTGGATGGGTAGGAAGTGGGGCAGGATCTGGAAGGAGCTTGGGAAGGAAAAGAACATGATCAAAACATATTGTATAAATCTTCTAAAATAATAATAATTAATTAAAACTATACAGCCGGGTGGTGGTGGCACATGCCTTTAATCCCAGCACTCGGGGAACAGAGGCAGATGGATCTCTGTGAGTTCGAGCCCTGTCTGGTCTACAAGAGTTGGTTCCAGGACAGGCTCCAAAGCTACAGAGAAACCTTGTCTCAAAAAAAAAATTAATTAAAACTATACAATCAAAAATGTATGACTAAATTCATTACTAAATTCTTCAATCATTTTTTCAAAAAAAATGAATGTTCTTGCCAGGTGTCATGACACACACATTTAATCCCAGCACTCAGAAGGCAGAAAAAGGCAGGTATCTGATTATCTGTGACCTATCGAGAAAAATACTTGAAGCCCAACCTTCTCCCTAATGAGTGGGGACGGATATCTCCAGAGCCCATCGTGTTCATTCTAAGTCAACAGAAGCACAGGGAAGTCCCCTCTGCATCACCCCTTTACTTGGGATACTGTCCTGACTTCTTAGTGGTGTGTTTGGAATGGAATAAGCCCCCTGGGATATGTGGTTTGAATACTTGATCATCACCTAGTGACACTATTCTGAAAGGCTGTAAGACCTACTGCAGGTGAAGCCTTGCTTGAGGGAACAGGCCAAAAGAGGCAGGCATTGAGCTTTTAAAAGTCCCACTCTTGCTGACTTCCTGTTATTCCAATAAGTAAGAGAATGAGGAGTCTTAGACACGCTGTTCTGCCACCATGGAGCAGCCTGTCTCCATGCCGTCCCCTTCATGATGAACTGTATCCCCTCAAACTGTGAGCCAAATGACTCCTTCCTCCCAGTTACTCCTTGTCAGGTATTTGATGACTACAGCAAGAAGGGTAATTAATACGCTTAGTGTTTCCTTCTTCAGCATGAAAGCTATGAGAGGGGCACTCCAAAGACACAGCTCAGCATGCCTTGGGGTCAAAGTGGACATTTGGCACAAGAAGAGTCAATGACTCCCAGGAACCTGCCTACTCAATAAGGTCAGCTCTTCTTCCATGGAGAGGCGAGAGGAAGGAAGATAAGGAAAGGGGCAGAGACAAAGGGGAGCAATTAGAAGCATTCTTTCAAAATGTATTTAATATTCCACTCACTATGTATCAAGCACATCTCTTCACTAAATACCCCGGATACAGCCACATCCTTGGGGAATTAGTCTACCGCCAATGTTTGCTCCATCTGCCCATGGCAAAGCTATATTTCAGAGGCAGGAGATGAGCTAACATTCAACTTCAAAGTCAGGAGTAAAAAGCAAATAACTTTGGGCATGAGAAACAAGAAATAAGAATGGAGGCTTAGTACTTCCATGGTAAAGCAAATATTTGCACTTATTAATATCCTGGAAACCGCGTTGCTTCTCCTTTCATCCCACGCCTTTTGTCTAACATGATGATATATTGCCACCCTTTCAAAACCCTGACACAGATGACATTGAAGCAAATTATGTACCTCAGCCAGATTTCTCAGCTGAAATGGAGATAGCTGATGTGTACATTTCTCCCATCTAATTAACATTCCACGGTTTGAATAGCTGTTATCGTGCCCTGGTCCCGTATGAATGGGTGCATAGATAGAGAGATTTATAAACAGCTTGGATGGCACCAGATGAGATTCTTTTCCCCAGAAGAAGAGAAAAAGGAATAAGCCATTGTCACTTGGGTGGTAGCAGTCGTGAGAGCTAGCTCTCAGAGCACATGTGTGTTGCCTAGCACCAGCAGCACCCTAAGAGGGCTCTTACACTCCAAGGCTCTGCTACTTTTAGCCAGGTGATTGTTTTTCTTTCACCCAGGCCTTTGTCAATATTGTGTTGGTATCACAATCACGCTCTGCGTTTTCTGGCACACCTCCAGTCAGGAGGTGGTGATTCTTCTCTTGTTCTTAATGATTTACCTCCAGCAAACAGAATGTGGTGACCAGCTCCTGAGAACAGGTCAAAAATGTTCTGAGTACCATTTTTGTGTTGTGAGTCTGTGCGTGCTGTTCCCTGAGGGGAGCTGAGAAATGGACTGTCCTGGAAGCAGGTTCACCTCCCATCTGTGCAGATGAGAACACAGTCAGTACCTTTACCATGACTGCAGCCTCACTAAAGAGCCTGAATCTGAACCACCCTTCTCAATGCCCCACTCTTAAAAGTGACAGGGCAGGAGGCCTGGGAATGGCTCAGGAGTGAAGGGCGCGTCATGCTCTTGCAGAGTTCCAGAGTTTGGTCTCTAAGAGTGCTTCATTTTCTTCAGCGTTCCAGAGTTTGGTCTCTAGTACCCACATCTGACAGCTTACAACCTCCAGTAACTCCAGTTTCAGGGACTCTAATGACCCCTGCTGGCCTGTACAGGTACCTACACTCACATATGCATGCACACACATACACAAATAAAAACAAGATAAATCTTCTATAAAAAAGATATTACAACCAGGCAGGGTAGTGTACACCTTTAATCCCAGCACTCAGGAAACAGAGGCATTCCTGTGAGTTCAAGGCAGGTCTGCTACACAAAGAAACCCTGTCTCTAAAAACAACAACAAAAATGCATAATAATGAATATTTGGTTTTTTTAAGTAGTTAAATATTGGAGTGATCTACCATATCACAATAGATAATTAATATACACTATGACTTAACTCTTGCCTCCATATTTGTGGAAATTACATTTTTCTTACAAATATTCAAAAGCCTCCACTTTGCAGTGAGTATAAGGTGACCAGTAGCTTTTTCGGGCTTCAACGAGGTAAACGCTCTCTTGAGAATCACAGGTCCTCCTGCAGAGGGAGAAAGGGGAACTGAAGAAAGTCATCAAAGTCAGGCCTCAGTCTACACACTTCCTACATTCTCCATACATCTTCCAGGCTCTGCCTTGTCTCTGGGGCAGCCTTCACTTCTACCACCCATGCAGCTACAGTTAGCCACACTAATGCTCGCTTCTGCTGGCCCCAGCCTGTGTGAGCTGCTGAGCCAGTGCACATGGGATCAGAGGACCTTGGGTGATTCCAAAGCCAGCTAGACGCAGAAGCCTCCTAACTGGAGAAGCTATAAGCATATTTGTTTGTTCGTATGTTTATGCACCTCCCTCCTCCCCCCACCTTCCTTTTACTCCTCCCCCATCCCCTCCTCCTCAGACTCCATTCAGAAGCGGTAAGGCCTCCCGTGGGAGTCAACAAAGCACGCCATTTCAAGTTGAGGCAAGACTAAGTTCTGATCCACTGTATCAAGGCTGGGCAAGGCATCCCATCACAGGGAATAGGTTCCAAAAAGCCAGCTCATGCATCAGGGACAGGTCCTGGTCCCACTCCTAGGGGTCCCACAAAGACCAATCTGCACAACTGTCATCCAGATGCAGAGGGCCTAAATCAGTCCCATGCTGGTTCCCTAGCTGTGAGTCCAGAGTCCGGGAGCTCCCACAAGCTCAGTTCAGCCTTCTCTGTGTGTTTCCCCATCATGATCTTGACTCCCCCTTGCTCATATGATTATGTCTTTACTTACTCTCTTTAACTGGGCTCCCAGAGTTCAGGCCAGTGCTTGGCTGTGAATCTCTGCATCTGCTTCCATCCAGTACTGGATGAAGGCTCTATGATGACAATTCGGGTAGTCACCAATCTGATTACAGGAGAAGGCCAGTTCAGGCACCCTCTCCAATATTGCTGGGAGTCTTAGCTGGGGTCATCCTTGTAAATTCCAGGTGGATCTCTGAGAGTTTGAGGCCAGCTAGAGCTACACTGTGAAACCTTTCTCAGAAAAAAAAGAAAAAGAAAAAAAAAGAAAGAAAAAAAGCATAGTTGAATGTCTTAGTTTGAGAACTAGGCAGACATAAATTTGATTCCAGAATCTGTCGTTGACTCACTGGTTGGTTTTTGATGATCTAGATAATTAATCCTGGGTTCCTTCTCTGTGAATGGAATTATAGTACGATCTATCTTAAATGACATTAAATCTATGGAACTACTTAATACTTGACTTGATGACTGTGCTGATAAGGTATAGAAGCAGAAAGCTAATATTGCCAATCACGCATTCCTTCCTGGCCCCGGGCAGTTATTCTGTTTCCTGTGCTGTGGTTTAAACGTGACTGTGAAGTGATCTCCATAGGCTCACGTTTTTGATCTGCAGCTGCAGTTGGGCCATGAGGTGGAGGCTGATTGGAAGAAGTGAATTACCAGGGCCACCCTGAGGTCTCCTAGCTGGGCTTACAGATCCAGAGGGAGGAAGTCCATCACTTTGCAGTGAGCAGGAGCAGGAAGTCCACCCCAGGGACACCTCCTTGTGCATGGCTACACCTCCTAAAGGTTCCATAACCTCCCCCAAACAGCACCACCAGCTAGGGACCAAGTGTTCAAACACATGAGCCCATGATGGACAGGTCTCATTCAAACCACTCCACCAGGGAAATTATACTTGCTTATGGCAGCAAATCCCTTAAATGGGCTGCTAAATTGAATTTTGGACATGCTCCTCAATGTTTTGAAACAGACAGAAAAAAGGCTAGTGTTGATTTCTCTTTAGGTGCTGGTAGAATTCATCAATAAAATGATTGTCTCCTGGACTCTCCCCTGCTGGGAGCTTTATTAACAAACTCATCTCCCTACTCTTCATCAGTCTGTTTTACTTTTCCGTTTCTTCATAATTGAGTTTTGGCAGAATGCATGTGTTTAGAAATTTTGCAATTTCATCTAGGTTATCCAATTTGTTGGCATATACTCATTCACAAGACCGTGTGTGTGTGTGCGTGCGTGTGTGTGTGTGTGTGTGTGTTCAAGACACAATAGAACTATGTGACCCAGGCTGACCCCAATTGCAGTTCTCCTGCCTTATCCTCCCAAGCACTGGAATCACAGATGTGTGCCATCTACCCAGCCAGCTGCACAAATCCTTTTTATTGTTGTTTTAATGTGGATGGAGCTTTGCATGCATATATGTCTATGTACCGTTTGCATGCCTGGTGCCCACGGACGAGGGCATCGGATGCCCTAGAACTAGAGCTACGGTCAGTGTGAGCCTCCATGTTGGTGCTGTGACTCAGCGTAGGTCCTCTGGAAGATTAGCCAGTGTTCTTAACCAAGGAGCCGTCTCACCAGTCCCCAGAACTTCGGTATAGTTTTGGTTCTCTCTGTTTCCATTGCAACACTTCGTGTCTCCTCGTGGGTTCACAACTTTATTTGTGTCTTTTGCCTTTTTCTTGACCTAGCTACTCATCTATTTGGTTTACCTCTCCAGAGCAAAATTCTTACTTTCAATGACCTCTGTTATTTCTTCTATCCTGTATTTTGTCTATTTCTGCATTTCTGCTCTGGTCTTCATTTTTCTTCCTTTTTGCTAAGCTAATTTTTCCTCCTTTTCCAGTTCCTTAAGGTATAAATTTTTCTTTCTTCCTTCCTTCCTTTTTTTATTTTTTTATTTTTTTTTTATTTATTTTTTAGGCTAGGTTTCTCAAGGCTTTAGAGCCTGTCTTGGAACTAGCTCTTGTAGACCAGGCTGGCCTCGAACTCACAGAGATCCACCTGCCTCTGCCTCCCGAGTTTATACTGTATGGCATATAAACCTTTCTAATGCAGGTTTTTGCTGTTTTAATTTTCCCTCTTTAAAACTTCTTTTTCGTTTTTAAGCAGGTTTTTTGTTTGTTTATTTGTTTGTTTGTTTGTTTGTTTTGGCTTTTGTTTATTTGGTTGGTTGATTGGTTGGTTTGGTTTGGTTTGGTTTTTGATTTTTTGAGACAGGGTTTCTTTCTGTAGCAGCTCTGGCTGTACTGGAACTCATTCTGTAGACCAAGCTAGCCTTTAACTCACAGAATTTGCCTGCCTCTGCCTTCCAAGTACTGAGATTAAAGGCGTGTGCCACCACCACCAGCTAAATAGGGTATCGTTCTGATGGGCTTGAAACTTTCTATGAAGGCCAGGCCAGCCTTGAACTCCCAAAATGTGCAGTATCTGTCTCCTGGATGCTGGAATGACAGATGTGTATCACCACACCTCACCCTCTTAGAGCTGATCACACCTCACCCTCTTAGAGCTGATCACACCTCACCCTATGAGAGCTGATCACACCTCACCCTCTTAGAGCTGATCACACCTCGTCCTCTTAGAACTGATCACACCTTGTCCTCTTAGAGATGAGCACACCTCGTCCTCTTAGAGTTGATCACACCTCACCCTCTTACAGCTGATCTCACCTCGTCCTCTTAGAGCTGATCACACCTCACCCTCTTACAGCTGATCACACCTCACCCTATGAGAGCTGATCACACCTCACCCTCTCAGAGCTGATCACACCTCGTCCTCTTAGAACTGATCACACCTTGTCCTCTTAGAGATGAGCACACCTCGTCCTCTTAGAGTTGATCACACCTCACCCTCTTACAGCTGATCTCACCTCGTCCTCTTAGAGCTGATCACACCTCACCCTCTTACAGCTGATCACACCTCACCTTCTTAGAGCTGATCACACCTCGTCCTCTTAGAGCTGATCACACCTCACCCTCTTACAGCTGATCACACCTCACCCTCTTACAGCTGGTCACACCTCACCCTCTTAGAGCTGATCACACCTCACCCTCTTACAGCTGATCACACCTCACCCTCTTAGAGCTGATCACACCTCATCCTCTTAGAGCTGATCATACCTCACCCTCTTAGAGCTGAGTTGCTACGCCCTGTAAGATTTGGTGTAACAGGTTTCCACATTTATTTGTCTTCTGGATTTTTTATTTTTTCCTTTGCCCCATTGGTTGTTTGTGAGTGTATTGCTTGATTTTCACAAATTTGCTCATTTTCTGATCTTATCCACTTACTGGGTTTTCATTTCATATCAGTGTGATCATATGATACCAGTCCTCTTAAATTAAGAAGATTCATTTTGTGGCTCAGCATATGAGCTAACTTGGCGAACAGCATGTGCCTTCTTGAGAAAAAGTATGTTCTTCTAATTTTATTATATATATGTGTGTGCGTGCTCACATTGTTTGTGTGTGTAAGTCAGAAGCTAACCTGCAGAAGTCAAGAAGTTGGCTTTCTCCTCCTTCCCTCCTGTGTATCCTGAGAGAACAAACTCAGGTCATCAGGTTTCGAGGCAAAAAAAGTCATCAGCCTTTACCCACTGAGCCATCTTACCAACCCCCATTCTGCTGATTTTATAGGGGATTTTCCTTATATGTTTATTAAATCATTTTGATCTGTAATGTTGATCAAATTCACCATTTCCTTATTACCCATCTGAATGTTCTATCCACTCTTAAATGTAGAGTATGGAAGTCTTCAAAAATGATTGCATTCATTTGCAGAGGTATTTAAACTATTCAAACAAAACACTATAGCAGTTTTGTTTGCTTTTCCCCAGTCTCATATTCTTCTCTTGTCTTCATTAATGTAATGCGAAGTTTATGCAGGCAAGTATAAGCATTACTTCTTCCTGGCCACTGCTTACTGTCTTGGTCCAGATGATTTCCCTGAGCACCGGGTAATACACACGTTGCTGGAGTTCTGTTCTTGTGTTGTTTTCCCATTAGTTTTCAATCCTTAATCCATCTGGAATTTATTCTACTATGTGGAAGAAATGAAAAGCCTCTTCATTTTCTCCTCTAAGGATAGAGTCATTTGGAAAGTTTGACTTCATATATTAGTGATTCTTGTTTCTACCAGGGCCAGCTTCCTAGATGGTTATGATGTGCAGTGACACCAGGTACCCCATCCAGAAGAGCTCCATGTGCTTGGTTTCATGTTCTGGTGCGTTACCATCTTGAAATTCTTCCTGGCTCTGTCTTTCTAGTTGTAGTTTGTAAGTAAATTCCAATGGCCCGGCTTGGGGGCCCTCAGTACATGCTACCTTCCTCTTTCTGTTCTCAACTCCAGCTCCCTAGGCCCCTGTGTGCAGCCCCTGCCCAGCTTCTACCCCCACCCTCTCTCCTTTGCAATCTTATTTCAATAACCAAGATCACAAAAACGTAGCTACACATAGCCTTTCTGTAAAACAAACTGAAAGATAAACTTCACCTAAAGAATCCAATGAGATGAAACTGTGAAATTCCACAGCAAAGATCCAACTTTGAAACTGGAGAAATAGCTAAGTAGTTAAGAACACTTGTTGCTCTTGCAGAGGACCCCAGTTCTGTTCCCGACACCCACTTGGTGGCTTAGAGCCATGTTTAATTCTAGTTCCAGGAAATTCAACATCCTCTTCTGAATACTATGGGCACAAGGCACATACATGATACCCATACACACATAAAAGCAAAACACTCATGTACATTTTTTTAAAAGTCTAAACAAATAAAATAATGATCCAACATGGGAGATAAGAAAAGCATATCTGATGAAGATATCGAGTCTCAGAAAATAAAAACAATCCACACCAGAGTTGATATGAGACTGTGGAAGAGGAACACCATAGGGATAGAAGGTTGGAGGGGCCTGAAACTGCTGGGGTGTGTGAAGAACTTTCCAGATGTTACCAAAAGGACTTTTACAGCTCTGTGAAAGTTTGGGTTAAATATGAACGGAGGTTAAATTAGTTTTAGAAGGAAGAGGAGAGAAGGATCATCCCTGACAATTGTTAACTCCAATAAAATAAAATAAAATGTACAAAGAAGAAATAGAATCACAAGTTACTTCTTGGCTAACTGTAAGATAACTAAATAATCCTATAAAGATAAATATTTAATATTGATCTTACTTGAAATTATAGAAGTGTATTGGGAGAGAAATTTGAGAGAAAAGGTGGGAAACCTCTTTCATGGTGGAGAATTAGTAGAGGGGATGTGAAACCAGAGGTTAAGAAACAGAAGTGTAAGCCCACAAATCGAAAGCACAGAGCTAAATGTGGCAGAAATAGGCAAAGAATTAAAAGTATCAAGCAAGAGGTGAGGGGTGGGCCTTAAATCTGTTGCTGTTTATTAAGGTCTTTGTAGAACTCTGACTTTATCATCTGGATATATTCATGGCAGTCTGCAGAATAAAAAGTATATTCTAAGAAGTAATAAGCCATGAAAATCCTGGATTTGTCTTGAGTTGTGTGAATGAGTCTGGCTCCAGTCACTGGAGGTGAATCTGCAACTTCAGACAGTTTCTGTGCAATTTAGATGATGATACTTTAGTATTTGGGTTTCTGTAGGGGCTTTAGTGGCGCTGATGGTGGTGGTAGTGGTGGTGGTGGTGGTGGTGGAGGAGGAGATGGTGGTGGTAGGTGGTGGTAGTGGTGGTGGTGGAGGAGGAGATGGTGGTGGTAGGTGGTGGTAGTGGTGGTGGTGGTGGAGGAGAAGATGGTGGTGGTAGTGGTGGTGGTGGTGGTGGTGGAGGAGAAGATGGTGGTGGTAGGTGGTGGTAGTGGTGGTAGTGGTGGGGATGTGTGTAGTCAGAGGCTGCTCATTCATTCCCGGCCGCACAGGCCTAAAATAACCACACAGAAACTATATTAATTGCTATGCTATTTGGCCAATAGCTTAGGCGTATTGCTAGCTAGCTCTTATATCCTAAACTAATCCATCTCCATCAATCTGTGCATTGCCACGAGGTCGTGACCTACCAGCAAAGTTTCTGCAGGGGACAGAGGAGGCATCTGTCCCCTGCAGCAGCTACATGGCTTCTCTCTGGCTCTGCCTACTCTCTCCTCTTCTATCTGCTTGGAACTCCTGCCTTGCCTTACTCTGAGCTTCAATAGTCCCAAAGCAGTTTCTTTATTAACCAATGGTATTCACAGCATACAGAGGGGAATTCTACATCAGATGTGTGTATGTGTGTTCTTTTTGTCTTTTTATTTTTATTACATGCATTTTCTCATTCTGTATGTGTGTAAGAGTCAAGTGAGATGGGAGGATTTAACCCAGGTCATCAAGTTCGGTGGCAAAGCTTCTTTACCCTCTGAGCCCTCTGGCTAGACCATTGGTGTTAGTTTAAATGAATGTGCTTTGTTTAGGATCTCTAGAATATCAAAAACCTGGGTGACAGCACAAATAATTAAACTCTAATGTTAGGACTTTTTAAATTACCAGATTGTTTTTTGAGTTTTTATTTTTATTTTAAAGTGTGTGTGTGTGTGTATGTATGTATGTATGTAAATGCAGGTGACCATGGAGGCCAGAAGAGGGCACCAGATCACCTAGAGCTATAGTTACAGGTTGTGAACTGACTGCCTTAGGCACTTGGACTGAACTCTGGTTCTCCAAGAGTAGTACAAACTCTTAACCAATGAGCCATCTTGCCAGCTCTAAGCATCTTGACTTAAACTAAAGCCCCTCTCTTCCCCTAGATCCAATCTGCAATTCCTCGTGTTGTGCAAAGCTGGATAGATGACCTTCATAGCAGCCAGCATGGGTAAGGTCAGGCCATTGTGCATGAGTTCAGCTACAGCCTTCAAGTCACAGAGAGCACACTCAGAATGCGCCCCCACCAATTCACACACACTCAGAGTCTGGGCCTGGCGGAAATAGGGAAGCAAGGCTTCCTGGTAATAACTGCAATCATCGCACAAGGAGAAACAGACAGACAGACACTCCTATTCTGCCCTTGCCAGACAGGATCAATTTTCAATTTTCCCTATTATAATAAAGAAGTAAAATCCCATTGTTTTTCTTTGTGTTTGTCTGTGTGTGCGCATGCGTGAGTGTATAGGTACACTTGTGTGTGTGCCTGTGTACAGAGGTCAGAGGGGGAGGGGGGTGATAGGTTCTCTCAATCCCAAGAACTAACAGTTTTGAGCTATCATATGAGACATGGACACTAAATCCATCTTAAATATTAATGAGGAATGCAAATTATCCTCTTTCCTTTATGACCTAGTGTGCTTTCTGTTGCTATAATAAAACACTCTACCAAAAGCAGGCTTGTGAAGAAATGGTTTATTTGGCTTACATGTCCTGATCACAGTCCATCACTGTGAGAGCCGGGCCAGGAACTCAAGCAGGAAGTGCACAGAAAGCAAGAGGAGCACTGTTTAACGGCTGGCTCCCTGATTTATGCTCAGCTAGCTTTCCCATCCAGCCCAGCTCCACCACCTCGCAGAGGGGCTGCCCACCACAGGCCCTTCAGTGACAAGCGTCAATAGAGGCAGTTCCTTACAGAAATGGCCACAGGCCAATCTGGTTGAAACAGTTCTTCAGCTGGGGTTCCCAGATGATTCTAGGTTCATGTCAAATTGACAATAAAAGCTTGTATATTTTAAATAACTCTCCTCTGCAAATCAGAGCTGGTTCTTTTATTATTATTATTATTATTATTATTATTATTAATTTTGTGTGTGCATCATGAGGAGGTCAAAGCATAATTCTCGAGAGGCGGTTTCCTCCTTCCACCATGTAGTTCCCAGGGCCAGAGCTCCAGCCGTTAGGCTTGGTGAAAAGCACCGTCACACACTGAGCCATTCCACTGGGCCCAGACCTGGTCCTTCTAAATCATTCCCTTCGGGCCCATAGCCATCCAAAGAAGGCTAAAAGCTCCACAAAAGAAAAATATGAAAAAGACTGTCATCATATTTTTAAACCCCCACAATTAATAACGCACACACACACACCCCACTTGATTTGAAAATACTAAGATGTTTTGACTCAGTTAACTGTTATCCAGAGGTGGGGCAGATTTTAGGCCACTGACTGATCCAGGGCCTCCCTGAGTTCGCAAAGAAAGACTGGCTTTCTGCTTTTATTCAAGGGATTGTTTTTTTAATTGTTTCCCTCATTTTCACAGGATGGTCTCCAAGAGCACTGATGGTTATGTGTTTCCTTGTATAGATCAAGCCAGAGGGAATAAACACTGAGTTTAAAAAATGTTTTTATGAATGTATATCATGTGTGTTGAGCCTATTCCTCCTCATACTGTCCTACCCTCCCTTTTCCTGTCCCCGTCCTGTTAGTCCCTGCTGTTCCCTAAAAGATTTCCCTTATACCTTCATGTCATATGTGCAGACGTGACTGCATGTTTCTATATGAGATATAGGAACAACAAAGTAAAGAAAATATAGCACATTGTCTTTCTGAGATTGGCTTAATTCATTCTCTCCAGCTGTATCCATTTTTCTACAAACTGCGTAGCTAGAAAAATCCCACTGTATTTTAAAACATGTTTTCTTTATCCATCACTATGTAGTTGGGCACCTAGGCTGCTTCCACATGTAACTATAGTGAACAGAAGCCCCAAAAGACAGATGTTCAAGTGTCTCTGTGGTGTGTTGGCCTGGATACCGGCTCACGTGGGAGATAGTGCTGGGCTTTTGAGAGGCCTCCGTACTGGCTTCCACAGCAGCCAGTGTGCATCCCCACTGCTCCCCTTCGTCCACATCCTCACCAGAATTCGCTCTTACTGTCATTTGCTTCCTTAGTGACATCTTTCTGTCTGGACTGAGATGAATCCCAGTGTAACTTCAAGACGCATTTTTCTGATGGAGAGCGTTTTTCATGAGTTTATTGGCCATTTCTACTTCATCTTCTGAGAAACGTGTTTATTTCATTACCCATTTACCAATTGGGTTTGATCTCTTGCTATTTAGCTTTTTAAGTTATTTTTATATGTGGGATTTTAACCCTCTGCTAGATATATATCTAGCAAATTTTCCCCATTCTGTAGACTTCACCCAGCTAACTGTTCCTTTGTTATGTAGAGCTTTTAAATGCCATGAGGTCCCATTTGTCAGTGTTGGCGTTATTTCCTGAGTGACTGATGTCCAATGGAGAACATCCTTATCTGTGCCTATATCTCCAAGTGGTTTTTCATACTTTTTTGACTAACAATTACAGGTGTTTTGTTTGTGTTCTTGATCCCTTTGGAGTTGATTTGAATGCAGGGTGAGCTATAGGAATCTAGTTCCATTCTTCTGTATGTGGATTACCAGTTTTCCCAGAGCATTTGTTGAAGAGGTTGTCTTTTTTGTGGTGTGTATATTTTTTTAGACATGCTATGTAGCCTTAGCTGTTCTGGAACTCACTATGTATATGTAGACCAGGCTGGCCTTGAACTCACAGAGATCCCCTGCCTCTGCCTCCCAATTGTTGGGATTAAAGGTGTTAAGGTGTGCACAACCATGCCTAGAATGATGTGTGTTTTCTGATGTCTTTAGCTGTGTGGACTTATAATTGGGACCCCTATTTTTTTTTAGTTGCTTTTATTAAGCTATACAGTTTTCTCTGCTCCCCTCTTTTCCTCTCCTCTCCCCTTCTGTCCTCTATCATGGTCCCCATGCTCCCAATTTACTCAGGAGATCTTATCTTTTTCCACTCCCCATGTAGATGAGATCCATGAATGTCTCTCTTAGGTCCTCTATTCTTTTCTATTGCTCTAAGTGTCACTATGCTGTTTGTGTTACCGTGGCTCTGTAGAGTGAAATCCGGATGATGATACCACCAGCCCTGTTCTTTTTTCTCAGGATTGCTTCGACTATCCAGAGTCTTTTGTGCTTCCATGTAAATTTAAGGATTCTTTTTCTCCTTCTGTAAAGTGAACTTAATTATACAACAAACTCCCCTGAGATCATGGGAGCATCATGTACCAATTAACTTAGACCTGTTCTTCGTTAAACACAGATTTTTGATGAGTTTTTTTTCCCCAAATCCCAAAGTGTGGACAAAGAATGAGTGAAATTGAAGTTGTTGGAGAAGAAGGTGATGTTCATCTTGGAGCATCCCTGACGTCAGGGGGCGTGGCCAGGGAGAGCCAATAGTGATTGGCTCCACTGCCTGAGGCTGCAGAGGGCCTGGGTATCACCACTCCCAGTAAGCCTTCCTACTGCTCCACTCAACACCTGGGCAGCCCACTGGGTGGACATCCAGATGTCCGGCAACGCAAACTCCTGGGGAGTAAATGGCACTGGGGTTGTAAATATGTCACGTGCCCTGGGTCCCATCACTTGAATCGCCCAAGTGTTTCTGCCTCACCTCTACCTCTCTCATCACATGGCATTTCCCCTAGGAGTGCATCTTCCAGGGCTGTCTTCTTTGCCTTATAAGAACAACAGTTAGTTAGATGGGATCAAGTCCGCCCTGATGGTCTCGTCTTAGCTGGGTGACATCTACATAGACCCTATTACAGAAGAAAGTCACATCCGCAAGTGCTAGGGCTTAGGACTCAGCTTCTCTTTGCAGGGACAGTGTCACCTGCAGCCTGCCCTTTTCATCAGCTCTTTCTCCAGGGGACTTGGCAACAGCCATCAGGCAACTAAAACTTTTTTCCCCTTAGCATATATTAAAGATTATTCATAACAGCTGTCACTGGGACATTGCTGAAACACACACAGCATAGTTTGTATATAGGCGGAGACCCCACCTCTTCCCCCCTCTTGTCCTCCTGGCTCTCTTCTCTTCCAAAATAGCCACCCTGCCACTGCCAGGTAATTTGTTGTTGTTGTTGTTTTCTAAACAGGGTTTCTCTCTGTAGCTTTAGCTGTTCTGGAACTCACTTTGCGGACCAGAGAGGCCTCGAACTCACAGAGATCCGACTCTCTCTGCCTCCCGAGTGCTGGGATTAAACTCATATGCCACTACTGCTTGACTGGGTAATTTTTAAAATCTAGATTCTGCATATGAAAGAAAGCATGTGACTGTTGTCCCTCTGAGCTCAGTCAACAACCACAGGTATTTTCCAGTCTAGCCATCCATTGAATGTAAAGTCAGAGAGACACGCTGTCTGGTGTCCTTCAAGAACATACCATACCGGGTCACCCCTGGCAGCAGGGTTGGTGATGTCTCTGTGAAATGAACCTGGCCACACACTGGATGCTAACCCCACTTAACCCTTTCTTCAACTAGAGAGGGGACCAAAGCTGCAGTCAGGTTCTGCCTATGCAAACCTTACCCATCTCCCATCAGGGCCTTGGGCTCCCCAAGGAGACTTCTAGCATCTGACAGTAACTGCAGTGGATGCATCTGTCCCAAATCAAATCCAAGACCCAACTCCCAGTTAATACACTTAGTGAGTGTCCCCGGAGGAAGGCTGATTGGAGCTATATTGAAGCCTCTCTCCAGGGACAGTGTTTTCTAATATGCAGGTTCCAGGCTAAGATAATAAAGCAGCCAAGCTTGCCTTCCTGGGATCCGGCATGTCTGGATACCCAGTTAGACACAATTTACACGTGGAGAAACACAGAGGGTGAGATCGAGCATGGCGACCTGTCTGAACCGTAGACAAGCTGGGTTAGTTCTAAGTGCAGAACCTGTCCACAGAGGGAGGGCTATCAAAAGAAGAGAAGGGATGGAGGAGAGGAGATCTACAGGAGAAAGGAAGGAGGGAGTGTGAGGAGAAATGGAAGAGGCTGAAGTCACTGATAAAGGACCAGCCATGTGGTGAGGTATCCTTTGCTTGGTGGGTACGGGGTCCTGAAGGGAAAATTGTCAAGCTCCCGGATTTCTTTTTTTTTTTTTTTTTTTTTTTTTTCTTGCTGATTTTTTTTATTAATTAATTAATTTAATTATTAAAGATTTCTGCCTCTTCCCCGCCACCACCTCCCATTCCCTCCCCCTCCCCCAATCAAGTCTTCCTTCCTCCTCAGCCCAAAGAGCAAGCAGGTTTCTCTGCCCTGTGGGAGGTCCAAGGACCACCCACCTCCATCCAGGTCTATTAAGGTGAGCATCCAAACTACCTGGGCTCCCACAAAGCCATTACGTGCAATAGGATCAAGAACCCATTGCCATTGTTCTTCAGTTCTCAGTAGTATTGTGGTCCTGACCAGATACTGACAAGAAGACATGTAAAGGCTTTATTGCAGCTTACAGCTTGGGGGTCCACGGTCCATCGTGCACAGAAGCATGGCAGAAGGTATGAGGCAGCTGTCCCATCACACCCACAGCCAGGAAGCAGAGGGAGGTGAATGTGGTGTTCGGCACCCCTGCTCCTTTTCATTTAGTCTGGGTCCGAGTCCACAGGATAGTGATGGCCACACTCAAGGTGGCCTTCCTGCCTTGGTTCAGATATCTAGAAACATCCACACAGACAATCCAGAGGTGCATCTCCACTATGATTCTAGATCTAAACAAACTGACAATGAAGATTAACCCATCACACAGACCCATCTGCTCACGGATCCGAGTCTCCAGTGGTGTCTGTGCCCTCAGATCAGGTGATCTCAGAGCCCAGATGTGCCTGGACAAGGCAGCAGACATTACACTGTACTCTTGCCAACCTGTCCCTCGCTGTTACCTAAAAAAGACCTCATTTCTCTCTACTCCTTAGCAAATGAAGGAGCCCATCTGCCAGCAAAGGGAAATACTGTAAATAATAATAATTATGTATCGATCAGAGGCTGGGCCTACATCATGACCCTAACACTCACCAGCTTCCCAACCCTAGAGAGATGGTGCAACCCACCACACCTCTGCTTCTTCATCTTTAAAATGGCAGAAATAAGAATGCACATTCCCAAAGGTTGTTATGAGGAGCACTGACAGAGATTAACACAGTGTGTGTGTGCACGTGTGCATGTGTGTATGTGGGTATATGTATGTATGTGTGTATCTGTGTGTATGCGTGTATCTGTGTGTGTTTGTATGTTTGTGTGTCCGTGTGTGTATTTGTATATGTATGTGTGTCTGTGTGTGTTTCCAGGGCTCTTACATTAAAGAAGTAGGGCTTTATGGGCAAAGATAGTGTAGTCTATAGTCTGCAGAGCAGAACCTAGAGTCAATCTTAAAGCACCTAGATTTGGCAGGTAGAATTCGATTTAGCCAGGGCAGATGGAACCCCCTAAGTCACTGCTTCCACATCTAGCTATGGATGACAAGAGTCCTCTTTTCATTTGTCCAAGGGAGCTGCTGGTCCCAGTAAATCCTAGAAAACAGGAGGAAAAGGTTCCCTGTAGCTGCCTCCTCCCCCTAGCTTCGGCTTCAGGGGCCTGGATACAGTCCCTTCTCCTCACTGGAAAATTGGGTTCTGCCAATTATGGCAGAATCAAGAATCAAGTCTTTGCTTGCACCCCTTCACCCCCAACTGGAAACCAGAGACGTGAAAGGAATTTCCTTTCACAGACTGGGGCTGTTCAGTGATGTGTGTTCAGAGGCTGGGCTGGACCTCCCTTTGAGCCAAGGAAAACGGCAGCATCAGCTGGATCAAAGCAAACCCTTCTAACAGTCCACTGAGCGAGAGTGCTTCACCTGGCTTTGGCGGGCCACCGGGCTAAACTGCATCTTACCTTTGCAGTAAGCCAGCTCAGCTTTTCATGGGGCTTCCACACACTGACCTAGAGAAGGGCGTGTTTGATCTCTGTGGCATCAGAATTGTTAGCTGCTTACTGAGGCAGGTGCTTTTAGGGGCCATCTCCCATGTGACTTCACTTCCAAAGTACTCTTGCCTTCTGTTACAGCTAAAACCTTTTTTTGAGGAAAACTGAACACGGCCAAAGATGTTCCTGTCTGTCATCTTTATAATACAAGCTGAGCATGCCCAGAAATCTTTTTCGGCCAAGGATGTTTGGGGCCTTGTACTTACCTAAATGCTAGGAACTAAAGATTTCCACTACAAGCCCTGTTTGACCTTGGCCAAGTAAATACCCTGATTGTGGAGAGATGAAACATCATAAGTCAAAAAGCAAACTGTCCAGGGCTCTCTTTAGCCCCCTTGGACAGCAATTTACTATCAACCTCTGAAGCTGACTTAATATCCTCTTGGCTTCTAGATCAAAACCTAGGAAGGAATTGCAGAGCTGACACTTGACCTCTACCAGACCAAAGCCAGGAATGTGCTAAGATCACTTCTGAATTCTGTGGATTCCCCCATCTTGCTGTGGCCTGCCTATTATATGACCCACTGGTAGATTTTATAAGCATTGGCTCATGGCTTTCAAGATGACTTGGATCCATGTTCCCAGGTTATGCTCAGTTTACATTTGGCTCAGAGTAAACTGTTTTCTTTTTTAGTCAGAGTCAGGTTAATTTGTTCATTATTTTATGTGCATGAGGAGCTTGCCTGCATGTATGTGTATGTACCACACATGTGCCTGGCACCTTCAGAAGTCAGAAGAGGGCAATGGGCCCCCTGGAACTGGGATTATAGATGGCTGTGAGGCACCATGTAGGTGTTGGGAATCAAACCCCGGTCCTCTGTAAGAACAAGTGCCCTCAACTGCTTAAGCCACAGCTGGAGCCCCAGAGTTGGTATTTTTATGTTGACAACACGTTTCCTTTATATTTAGTTATGAAATCACCAGGGCAACTTTGGTGAAGACGATACCTGGACCCCAGGCCATTTTAACCAAGACAGCACCTCTGGGAGGAACTCAGAGAATCCGTGCCTCTAAACACTCCCAGAGTGAATCTGAGACACTGTGAAGGTGTGAACCACAAGTTTTTGACATTTCTGAAGGAGAAGATCTACTGTCCCTGGAGGCTGAGAAGATAATTCAACCCTGCTGCTCTTTCGGGGTTCTGTTCCCAGCACCCAGGGCCAGCAGTTCACAACTACCCAGAATTCCAGCTCGAGGGCTCTCTTCTGACTTCCAAGGGCACTTTCATACATGTACATGCATGCACACACACACAAGCATGTTGTACACTTAAATCAGCAGAAGCCCCTCTTTCCAGGCCTCCCACCCAGATAAGCCCAGCTCATGTGAGCAACGGCACCTGTGGGGGTCTCTGAATGTTTGACAAGCCTTCTTCAGAGACCCAAGGACCTTTTCTCATTTCCTGACCGCCCATGCAGCCTTGCTGGCCATCCTCATTTCACAGATGAGCTCTTGATGCCTGCAGGAGACAAGATGACAGCGCTCCCTCATGGGTGTCCATCTCCTAATCTCCAGAATCTGGTGGGTTTGAAATTGATAGAAACCCTCTATAAAGCATTTTGTATAAAAATTCTTTAGTCCAGTAACTCCCCATCTGCAAATCCATCTCACAGGGGGAAAAACTATACACACAAATGCAAAATTCCTCATGGGCAAAAGTATTTACCACAGTTAATGTGTCAGGAAATCAAAATAAATTTCCAAAACTGGCAAAGCCTAGGTTAAATTGGTTACATGTTGTCAACAGAGCATTATAGAACCGATAAAAATGTATGCTCACTGTACTGACTTTGTGGGAGCCTACCCTGTTTGGATGCTCACCTTCTTAGACCTGGATGGAGTGGGGAGGACCTTGGACTTCCCATAGGGCAGGGAACCCTGACTGCTCTTTGGACTGGAGAGGGAGAGGGAGAGGAAGCAGGGAGATGGGGAGGGAAATGGGAGGAGGGGAGGAGGTGGAAATTTTTAATAATAACAATAAAAAAAAAGAAAAAAATGTATGCTTACATTTAAAACTAACATAGACTATAAATTATGAGCTAATCTCTGGTGAGTAACAGGATTTCAGATCATACTGCTATGTAAAAATTATTTTTATGAAAATGGAAGGGCTGGAGAGTTTGCTCACAGTTAAGAGTGTGTACTGCTCTTGCGGAGGACCAGAGATTGGTTCATATCACCCACATCAGGTGACCTACACCTCCCTGTCACTCCAGCTCCAGGGGCTGCAACGCCCTCTTCTGGCTGCACAAGCACTTGCACTCATGTGCACACACCCACACACAAGCACATCATTAAAATAAAACTCATGTGCACACACCTCTGCACACATGATTAAAAATAAAATAAATCCTTTTAAAAAAGAAAACAGAAGGAAATAACTATCTTTCAGAAATGGATTCATGAGTGTGTGTGTGTGTGTGTGTGTGTGTGTGTGTGTGAGAGAGAGAGAGAGAGAGAGAGAGAGAGAGAGAGAGAGAGAGAGAGAGAATGTGTGTGTGCATGTGCATGTATGTATGGTATATGTACCATATGTGGAAGGAATGCAGGTCATCAATGCCTGGGCACATAACAGCAACCGTTGAGATCAGGTAGCATCCTCAATCACTCTCCACCTTAGGTTTTCAAGCAGAGTCTCTCACTTGAACGCAGAACTCACCAATTCAGCAAGTCTAGCTACCCAGTTTACCCTGGGATTCCCTGTCTGCACTTCCAGAATAGTCCACCATGTCTGCTGAACATTACATGGGTCTTAGGATCTGAACTCAGGTCCTCGTGTTTACAGGCAAATGCTGAAACATTTAACCATCTCACCAGCCCACACTGCTCTTCATTCTACTTACTTGGTTGTGTTTTATTGAGTTGAGTTAAGTTAAAAATTAATTGATTTTTACTAAATCACCACCATGACAGATCTCCCTCAAGATGTCTATATTCTACTCCCCAGATCCTAAGAACTTTGAGTAGTAAACAACACATTGTATGTGAGACTGATCGCCAAATAATCACAGGGTCCTTATCAGGGATGTCTTGATGGAAACAGAGATTAGATGGTGTACCCAGGAGTCTAGTCTATGCGGACTGCCCAGGGGTCTAGTCTGTGCCGACTGCCCAGGAGTCTAGTCTATGCGGACTGCCCAGGGGTCTAGTCTATGCGGACTGCCCAGGGGTCTAGTCTATGTGGACTGCCCAGGAGTCTAGTCTATGCGGACTGCCTCAAGAAGTTTGGAAAGTCAAAGATTACATTCTCTCCGGAGCCTCCTGAATGAACACAGCTGTTGACTTCAACCTCATAAAATGCATTTCAAACTTGAATCCCAGAGCAGTCTGTACAATAATAAACGTGTGTTGTTTTGAGGTGTGGCATTTGTGCTAATTTGCTGTGACAGCCATAAGAAACTAATACAAGACTTGAAAGGAAAAACTCAAAGCCACCGCTGTTGCTAAGGAGGAAATATTTCCCTCCACCACCCTACCAGTCTGCGGGAACTCGGAGCTTCAGAAGGGAGAAAGGCCAGCTCTCGCCCCGGTGCGTACATCCTCCTCTTCCTCTTCAGCCCAGGAATACTGGGGGATTGGGGAGAGAGCCCAGGAACCCACCTGAAAAAAGAGCTTCTTTCTGTAGGAACTCCAGGGAGTGTGTAGTGTTTTAGAGCTTTAGACTGGGGGGCGGGGATCTACAGAGTTTTATGTACTGTGTGTGTTACCATAGTTTGGGGGACTTAATACATTGATTCCCAAAAGTCTATTCCAGGCAGGGACTTGCTATAGAGGTAGGGACTATACACACGACAACAGAGCCCTCTGGGAGCAGGGTCTCTGGCTCCGGCTCTCAGCTCTACCACCTGACTTGAGTGTGACTCAGTTTCCCCCAGGCTGCTCTGAGCCTGAGTCAGGGATCTCACCACCAGCAGCTGTAATGACGCTAAGTAAAGCATGGAATTTGTTGTCACTGGGGAACCAGGGAGAAGCTGGACCCAGGAGAACCCAGGGAACCAAGCACAGGAACCATGGTGACATACCCGATGAACCAAATCATTGGGAGCTTTCTGTTGTCCCCTACAGCCAGTCACCATTACAGCTCAGCTCTGAAACACATGGTCCAGATGTTCTGAAAACAACTCTTGGCTAAGCCAGGGTCACCGTGCACCAAGGTGAGAAGACCTGGATTCTGGCTCGGGGCTTTTAAAACAGAGGGAAGAGGAGTTGGGAAAGCAGCTCAGTTTGAAGCATCAGCAGACTGCAGGAAATCCTTGGCTCAGTCCCCGGCACTACATAAACTGGAGTGATGGCACACACCTGTAGTCCCAGCATTCCAGAGGTTGAGGCAAGAGGATCAGAACACCAAGGTCACCCTTGCTACAGAGGACGTGGGAGGCCATCTGAGCTCCATGAGACCCTGTCTCCCTCATCATCATTCTCAACACTGAAGAAACAATGATGGATCATGTGAGGACAGGGAATCCGTTGCACCCCAAGTTCTCCTGACCGGGAGCATCAGCATCGGCAGAGAACTTTCTAGAAATGTTTGTTCTGCCCCACTCCAGGGCTGCCAAGATTTGAGCAGCTGTCAACAGGCCCTCCAGGTGGTACCATGCACAGCATTGTGGGAACATCTCCCTACAGGAAATCCAAACACTACTAGAAAAGCCGGATGTCCCTGTTCAGCTAAGCACTACAGCTTGGAACCAGACTGGCAAGAAAATTCAGGTGATATACAAAAGACAAGGGTTACTTAGTCATTGTTTCTTCTTGTGAATTGCGTGGGCTTTGTCTCCAAACAACCCCACCACGTCTCCTTCCCACAGCATCACTGTCTTTACTCTTTCCTCAGCTCCTACCCCAATCTCCTTCCGGACCTCCCTCCAGAGAGCCAGCCCCACCTCCCAAGGAAGCTGCCCTCCAGCTGGTTCCCTCCTTCAAAGAGTCCTAACTAACCTCCCCTTCATAGCGAACCTTCCATGTCAGAACCATCTCTTGGGACTCTTAGAAACAAACAAGTAGCTGCCCTGCTCTGGCTGTCCCTTTTCCTTTCTCTGGCAGCCAGAAACCAGTTCTGAGGGTTAGGGCTGCCTCTGATCCATCAAGCCCTTCCTGGGAAACTGGAGCGAGTCCGCTGTCTCCAAGATTTATACTGAGTTGGAGGGACACCATGTGGCCGGAACTAGTATGGCATTAAACCGGAAACTTTTTGTAGTAGTATAAGCACTGAATATTAGGGATATTTTGAGAGGGGAAAAAAAGCTAATGTTGACACTTAGCTATCGAGCACCGCTGTTTTTATTTCTAATCCTTCCCTGTGATGTTTCCTGATGGTGGCAACCATACACACAGTCCCCTCAGCGTTTCTCAGCCTCAGTCAAGGTTTTTGCCTTCACTCTCTCCAGAGCTAGTCAGTGCCTAGGAAGTTCTAGTGCCCTGAAGTGGAAAGAGGGTCATTGAACCATTGAGGAGGCGTGGCGACTCAACACCATTGCCAGGTGGCACAGCCAGGGTAAGCCAAGGCAGTACGTCTGGTGGACTGTGGGGTCTTGGGCCTGTGTATTAATTTCCTGCATCCTGCTCTCCTTTTCTGTCTAGTGGAGGTAGGGGTTGGAACTACTACTATCAAGGTTGCTAAAGCTGAATGAGACAGTGTTTGCGGAGCTGTGCCTAGCTCGGTGCCTGACCACACTCCTAACACAGGTATCCTTTCAGGACCACCACAGCTAGACAGGAAGGGATCCCTGGAACCGTGCAAATCTGTGAGCTGGCCAGAATCCAAAACACTCAGATAAGGCAGGTCAGACAGGTAGGTTTGAAAGTTCGCAATACAAGTAGGATTTCAAGCAAGGCCCCTTTGTCTCTGTTCTCCAGAATCATGAGTTTTGTGTCCCTGTCATTTCCACAGACTGCTGGAGAGACCAGCTACCACACTGCCTCTCAAATCCGAGGCACTGAGAAATGTAAGAAAAGCTAAGGATCCTCTCCAAGACACATCATGTATACACACATGAAACATACATATATATGCATACATGCACACATATATACATATATACTACACATATATTGTCACATACTTTGGTGATTTAAAAGAAAATGGCCCCCAAAGGCAGTGTCACTATTAGGAGGTGTGGCCTTGTTGGAAGAAGTGTGTCACTGTGGTGGCAGGCTTTGAGGTCTCTTTTGCTCAAGCTTCCCTCAGTGTGTTATAGTCAGTCAACTTCCTGTTGCCTGCCTATGAAGACGTAAGGACTCTCAGCACCAGCACTAAGTCTGCCTGCATGCCACCGTGTTCCCCACCATGCTGATAATGGACTGAACCCCTGAAACCTCTGTAAGGGAGGCAGCCCCTATTAAACATTTCCCTTATAAGAGTTGCCATGGCCATGGTGTCTTCTCACGGCAATAGAGACCTATCAAGACACAAACACACATTCACAAACATGTACCTATGTACACACACATATGTGCATACACATACATATGCTCGCTCACACAGGTGCATGAAGGATGATCGGACTCTCAAGGGCCTGACTGAGGTAACTCTGCCCAGAAAGTTTCTTTAGGAAATCTCCTGGCTCTAAATGGATCCTAGGGAGCAAAATTAAACCGGAAAGAATGAGCCAGACCCGCATGAGGGTTCTCCCCAGTCATCCTCCGGGGAGTGGCTCAACCGCTTGGTGCCCGGCCTTTCTGAGGCCCCCTAAGCTGGCCATGCTCTCTGGGCTACATCTTTCTGTATGAGGAATGGTACAGGGAGAAATAAGGCTCATGAGCCAACAGCTGTGGCAACTTCTCAAGTTACCCAGGTACAAGAATAGAGGGGTAGTCAATTCCAGTAGGAAGAGACCTGAACCATGGGGAAGGCGTCCTTTGGGCAAGGGGAAGTAGGAGGGTCAGAGTAAAGACTGGATGCTGATAAACTGTTTATGACCATCCAGCTGACAGCATGAGTCCTTGGATCAAGTGGGAGGAGCTTCATCAGAAACCTCTGGGGAGTTAAAAGGCAGACACATACACATAAACACACACACACACCTTGTCTCCTCCTGTGGCTACCACTTGGGCTCTGTGCAGAGACTCAGGCAAATCTAAAGGGGCCCCAGGACCTGAGTGTTCAGCAAGCCCTTCCCACAACAACACTCTTACAGGAACCCCAAAGGTCAGCCTCTGCAATCCGCCCCACCACAGCCTGCTCCAACTCCTTACAACTTCTGCTAACTCAACCCAGAAGGTTCTGTTCCTGGTTGGCAAATGCCTTCTCCTCCTTAAGATCCAGCTGCTTAAATGCTGCCAGGAAAACCCTTTCAAAATGTTCCCTCCACACCAGCGAGCAATTAACTTTCCACAGGTCACTTCTTTAATCCTGGAAATAAAACCTACAGAGTTCAAAAACATGAGGTTGCAGACAAGGAAACCGAGGCCGGGGCAGCCACGCTACAGGGCTGCTCACGGCAGGACGTGGCCACACTAGCGATGCTGCGGTCCGGGGCCTACCCCTGGGTACAGAATATTGTCGCCTTTCAGTAAATATATGTCCAATAAGGAAAGTAATTAAATACTCTTTCCGTCTGTGACCCTCAGCTAGCGCTTGGGACCCAAGCACGCTCTCCTCTGACTCGGCTCTCAGTCCTTCCCATGTCTCCCTCTTCTCTTTCACTAGGGCCTGTACCCCTTCCCTCAGATGCAATCACTTAAAGCACGGACGCTGGAGCCCCTGACATGCCCTGCTGCAGACCACGTGACAGAGAACAACACACACCCCCTCCGGAGGCCCTCCATATGGTATTAGCTGAAGGAGTTGCCAGGCCTCTGGAGCCATCTCTTTCCTGGGACTGGGCCAAAGCTCTCCTCCCATCTCTGCCTGCTCCCTTGGTGCCTCAGGCTCTGCTCCGGATTCTTCTCTTTTCTCCCTCCCCATTCTTCTTCCTACTTCTTTCTCCTTCCCCATTCTTCCCCAGATCCCTTCTGTCTAGGCTTTCGGCCCTCTCCCTTTCTCTCTCTCGCCCCCTCCCTTTCCTCTGCCCCTAGCCTCTCTAGATTTTCCCCTCTCTGCCTTCCCAGACCTCCCTCTCTTTCTTTCCTGCTGCCTGCCCTGGCCTCCCTCCAAAGGAGACTGTCAGCTGACTGCCTGGTTCTTGGGGCCTTGCCTCAGAAGCTACAGACCTTGGGGCCCTTCCCTGGGGCCTCTAGAGGCCTCATTACAGCCTCCCAGGCCTCCCAGGCCTCCCAGGCCTCCCACTACCAGCATCACAGCCCTCCCTCCCTAAGGGGCACAGTCTCAAGCTCCCCCAGGCAGGGCCCTCGCCTCCATCTTGGAACTGTCAGGAATGAAGACAATGCGAATGTTCTCTGTGGTTGGTCCCAGAAGAGGCCCAACACGCATCCCTTATCAGAGTTTACTCCCGTCCCGTCTTCACTCATCTCTTAGATGTGATCACTTTAGATGCAGACACGTGATCTCTGCCTTCCAGGACCCAGTGGGAAAGAAAAGCTAAGTTGCAAAATGGTAGACAGAGGGGAGCTCACAGAAATGAGTGAATCGCCTGGCATGGTGGCACATACATTTATTTCCAGTACTGGGGAGACAGAGACAGGAGGATCTCTGAGTTCCAGGCCAGTCAGGGTAACATAGCGAAACCTGTCTTTAGAAAAAGAAAAGTTGTGGGAGGATAGGCCTGCAGAAATGGCTCAGCAGTCAAGGGCACTTGCTGTTCTTTCTGAGGACCCAGGTTCGGTTCCCAGCACCTACAGCTGGCACCCTCTCTGGGCTTTGTCAGTTACCAGGCTTGGACACATGCATATATGCAGGGGAAAATACTCAGACATACAAAATACAAACAGATATTTTTAATTGGATTTCTGAGTAAGTAGTTTAGTTAATATTTGATTCAGAATTTTTCCAAGCATCCCAGCATTACAGGGCTTATACATAATTTACTATTTCATTCTAATATTCAATCAACTTGTAAATAGGTAGACTTCCTGATTCTCCTACCTGGATCTCCTATGTGCTGAGATTACACATATGAACGCCACACCTGGCACTGGGTGTGGTACTAAGAATCAATCCCAGGACTCTGTGCACACCACACAAGCACTCTGCAGGCTGACCTTCAACCCTAGCCTGAATTGCCAGTTTCTTGACAAAGCATTGGGGTTTTTTTGTTTTTTTGATTGTTTGTTTGTTTGTTTTGTTTTGCTTTGCTTTGCTTTATTTCCATGCAAAGTGGAGGCGAGATCTGGAGTCCCGTTGTTTTCTCTGGTACTAAGTTATTGAGCCCAGGGTCTTGTGTGTGCTAGCGAAGCCACTCTACCAGCCAAGCTACTCACCAGTCCTACCAAGCTGCTCAATTGGTGTTCCTTCCCAGTTCCTTCCAGTCAGAAGTCTGCTTCCCTGGGCAGTGTGGGAGGCAGCTCCATCGGAGAGCTAATGTTGCATTAGCTGATGGCTTATAGGTGCTCTATCAAAACCGCTGTGTTCCTAGGTAAAGCCTGTGTGAATCACTGTATTCATGTAGCAGAGAAACAAACTAATGCCCTATGAACACTGCTCATTTCCTGTTTTACAAAGAAGATACCTCCGGCACACAGGCAGTCACTTGCTTCCATAGCGTGCCAGCGTCCTTACCGACTGTCCCCACACCCAGGTCTCCCTTCCACACCAAACCCTAGTGTTCTGAGGACATTCCAGCTACACTCCTGTCTCCAGGACTCTCCTCTCCTTGGGGATTTTTCTGCCCTTAAGCCCAATTCCTGTAACAGTAAGTCACACAAGAGCTATAAAGCACGGTTGTTTGTAGACATGCAGCAAGTAAAGGAAAGATGACATGATGACATGACCTATAATCCCAACATGAAGGAGGCTAAGGAAGGAGGATCCTGAGTTTGAGGTTAGCCTGGGCTACACTCAGAGTTGTGGGTCAGCCTGACAAATTAGAAAAGAAAAAAAACAAGCAAAAAACTAGTATGTCTTAGATGTCAGCCTTAACCAAATTCACATCTCTCGGTGTCTCGTTATTAAAGAAGTGATGTTAGGAAACTGTCTGATCCTCAGTGTTCTCATCTGAATCATAGGGCCAGGGAGAGGCCTACCAGGATGTCTGAGGAGGAGGCCTGAGCACAGCGTAAGGGCTTTACGAGCCATGCACGCTGGACAGATAGCTGGTCTTTTTATCATCACTAACAATGTTGGAAATGAGAGCTGGAAGTTCTAACAGGTTCTAAAGAGCAAGAAAAAGCATTTCCCACCAGATGAAATTAACTGTCAAAGATTTTCATGTTAAAAACTAGTGGCAACTTTGACCCCAGTGACATACCATGGCCTGAGATTTGGCCATATAGTGCCAAATGTCTGGGACCCTTTGCTCAGAGCCCTCCGAGGTATGTTCACTTGGTCTGTATCAGCTTCTATAATCTGGGATAACTCTAACAGCTAACTGTGTTCATCTAAATGGAAGGTGGGAGTTGCAAGTAACCCTAGGGACAGCCTGTTCTATGTGTAAGGAAGCACCCCTGACCCATCCACAGGCAGGGAAGTCACCTGGCCGAGAAACAGCAGTACTGAAATTGTGAACCTAAGTATCCCAACTGCCACCTCAGAGATCAGCACCACCACAGCCATGTCTTGTTGGCTCCTAGAGAAAGAAGGGCTGTGGGCGACTTCCATCTCCTCCAGGCCCGGTGTTCTTCCCAGAGCTCCGTAGACTGCAGCAAACAGAGGCTCGTTCTGTAGCTGTTGGATATATAACAGTCCTATTACTGCAACCTTCAGCTCCTTCTGCAGCTGCAGGTGAGGTGCTCCGTCTTCTGAGAGGCAGACAGAGCTCAGAGATTTTTTTTTTTTTTTTTTTTTTTTTGGTTTTTCGAGACAGGGTTTCTCTGTGGCTTTGGAGCCTGTCCTGGAACTAGCTCTTGTAGACCAGGCTGGTCTCGAACTCACAGAGATCCACCTGCCTCTGCCTCCCAAGTGCTGGGATTAAAGGCGTGCGCCACCACCGCCCGGCCAGAGCTCAGAGATGTTAAACACGGGCCTCAGCTACAAAGTTCCCCTGAGTGTGCATGCTCAGCCTCTGAACTCTGAGCCGGAAGGAACCTCGAGTTCTCAAAGACTTTTCTGGGGACTGGCTAGTTAGTGTTTGCCTGAAAGCATGAAGACCGAGTTCATTATCTCCAACTCTTACTTAAAAAGAAGGAAGGAAGGAAGGAAGGAAGGAAGGAAGGAAGGAAGGAAGGAAGGAAGGAAGGAAGGAACAAAGAAACAAACAAAGGAAGGAAGAAAGAAAGAAAGGAAGGAAGAAAGGAAGAAACGAAGAAACAAACGAAGAAAGAAAGAAAGAAAGAAAGAAAGAAAGAAAGAAAGAAAGAAAGAAAGAAAGAAAGGAAGGAAGGAAGAAAGGAAGAAAGAAAGGAAGAGAGAGAAAGAAAGAAAGAAAGAAAGAAAGAAAGAAAGAAAGAAAGAAAGAAAGAAAGAAAGAAAAAGAAGAAAAAGGTGTGACTGCTGTCAGCCTATAACTGGGGGACTTAGGGAGATGGGGGTGGGGTGGGAAGCATGTAGAGACAAGAAGGTTCCCTGGGACTTGCTGGCCTAGCTCCAGGATCAATAAGAGACCTTATCAAAAAGAAAGAGTGAGAAAAAGGAACCTGACATCTTCCTCTGGCCTCCACATGCACAAATAGACATTGTTCTCTGCCTCCACCCTCAAGTGCAAAGATGCCTGGAAACATTCACGTGCGCACTTGTGTGCAAACACACACGCACAAAGACCTACACAAAAAGGCAGCTCTGGGGAATCGTGGAAAGTCAGTGAACCTCCTGGGTTCATACAGACAGTGTGCGCATGGATGGAAGCCAAAGAGATGACCAAGGCCGCGTGGAAGCACGTCAGGCTCCTGATGCAACATAAGCCCAGAGGCATACTGTCAGCCACGGTTTCATCCAGGAGGAAGGCAAGAAGGAGAAATGAACGTTTGTCGGGAGAGTGACTGACGACAAGAGGTAAAACTCAGTCATCACCCACAGCACTGCCGTCAGCTCCGTCAGCTCCGAGCAACTGAGGTTCTGCAGGTGGAATCAGCAGCAGCCCCGCTTGACAGGGCTGAGCTTGGCTCCTGCCTACATTCTGTGGCTCTCTCACACAACAGATTCTAGGAGTTCCTGGCAGAGAGGCCTCACAATAAAAGTCACCCAACGGTGCATCTTGCCTGCGTCAAATTTTATGGTCCTGACGGCTCTCATAAAGTCCCTTGGCAGAGAGGGCTCTTCCCCCACAGAGCAGACTCTGATGGATGAGGAAAACACACCCAGCTCAGGACCAGAGGAGACCCAGATGAAGTTCCCCCATCCCATAACTTCTGTGAATTCAGCCATAGCTTGTATCCTGAGAACCCAGTCAGGTGTCTCACTGGCTCAGTATGACCTCACTGTAGGCTTGTCCCCACCTGGTCCCCATACCTCTGTCTCTAAGCCTTTTGCTCATGATACAGTGCCCACATGGCCACCAGGATAACAGTGGGTACCAACCACTGCCCTGGCAGGTTGTGGGGCACAGAACCCACAGCACCTCCCCCTCTATAAACAGTGAACTGTGAGCTGGGCGTATAGCTTAATCAGTAGGGTACCTGCTTAATGTGAAAAAAAAATGTGAGTTTGACCCCCAAGACCACATAATCCAGGTGACAGGAGGATCAGAAGTTCAAGGCCACCCTTGACTAGGTAGGAAGTTAAGGTTAGCCTGGCCTACCTGTAACCCAATCACAAAACACACACACATACACGTCATGTGAGCCCTTCCACCACCTGACTCCTGGAATAGTGCAGCTGGTGACACACACAGTCCCAGACAAGCCAATTTGCTGACCATTCACTGTGTGCCAGGAACATTTTATAGGCATTATCTGATTTCATTCCCTTGATAGTCAAATAAAGTAGATTTTATGACCGCCATTTTATATAGGAGGAAACAGAAGCTCAAAGACCAAGTGACGAGGCGGAGATCACAGAAGCAGCCAGTGGCCGAGAAAAACGACCCATTTGTGTGACTCCAAAGTCCAGGCCTGTAGTCCCTGCTCTCCGGACGCCTCCGCCATGTGGCTCTTCATTTCAGAGCTACAGCGCTATGCACAGAGATTATGGGGCACGCGGGATTGCAGATAGCTGGAGCTGGTGCTAACCTAGCAGCGTTCATCTATCTGGTCATTCTTCCAGAAGATGCTGGCACTTGTGTGGGCCAGACTGGGGCAGGGGCTGGGACTCAAAATAGGCAGCGTGAAGGTCCTACCCTTGGCATGAGTGTGTGTGTGTATGTGTGTGTGTGTGTGCGCTGTGCATAGATGTGCAAGCGTATCTATGTGTGTGCATGTAGAGACCAGAGGTCAACTCCAGATGTCATTCCTCAGGAGTCATACACACCTTTTTTTAAAGATTGTTTGCTTACTTGTATGTGTATGTGTATCTGTGAACATACGTATGGGATGCCCCAGGAAGCCAGAAGATGGCATCACCTGGACTTACAGGTGGTTGTAAAGCACCAGGTGTGGGTACTGGGAGCAGAACTGGGGTCCTCTAGAAGAGCAGGGAAGGCTAGTAACCACTGAACCATCTCTCCGGCACTCACTCTTTTTTGAGACACAGTCTTTCACAGGCCTGGAACTCACCAAGTAAGCTGGGCTGGCTGGCTAGCAAGCCCCTAGGTCCCGCCTGTCTTCACCTCCTCAGCACTGGGATTACATGTGTGTGCTACCACATCTGGCGTTTTTACTCAGGTTCTGGGGATCGAACCCAGGTCCTCAGCCTTGCACAACCGGCACCTCCCTGGCTGAGCTTTCTCTTCAGCCCTAGCATGAAGATCTTAAAAGACATGCCAGGGCTTATTCTGGATGTTGCTCAGCATGTGGGCTGTGAAGGTTCACCCTAACAGAGGTCATCTTTGTGGGGATCTTTGGGTCAAACGGATTTAGCTCCAGGGACCAGGATTGTGCAAAGTCCAGAGCACAAGGCCAAGAAGTACTCCCGTGGGTCTCACGCTAGGCACTTAGCCCAAGGGAACTTTAAACAGCAGGAACAGTGCTCTGAAATCTGTCCTTTCCACCTGCCTGAACCTGCTGTGGGATATGCCTTCAAATGACCCACCAGAAGCAATATTTCTGAAGCCTTCACAATTCAAGTGAGAGGTTTTGTTTTGTTTTGTTTTAAACAAGGTGTCTCTACATAACAGCCCAGCTGGAAGGGCCCAGAAGTGACTCTAAGTGAACTAAATACCCACCAACAATTCCCATTTTATCCTGGGGTTTTGGTTTTGTTGTCTTGTGTTTTTGTTTCCTCCTAGGCTCCAATGGGGCTAGAGGACTGGGACTCTCCTGTGCTCCAGTCCCGCTATGTCGATGTCAGATGCACACTTCAGTTGGCTGCTTAGTCAGCCTGCCAGCTCCATCTCTGTGGCTGGCATCTGCCACGTAGACCATGGGTCCTTGTTCCACAGCCTCAACATGCAGAAGGCAAAAGGACCAAGGCAAACTCTTCAAGTTCCCACAGAGCCACAGATCCCATTCTGAGAGCTCTGCCTCATGACCCAACCACTTTCTAACGGCCCGGCCTCATCTTACTGCATACACTTCCTGCTGCAATGGCAGGGTGCAGCTGTCTGCCACAACTCCTCTGCACCCGGCAATTTCATTTGCTTGCTCTTTAAGAGTTCTTGTTAAGGAGAAAGAGAGCCTGCCCACGGGGACTGTCCATCCCAAGGGAAGTAACTAACTACAGGTGCCGAGCCAGTTCAGAGAACTCAGCCAAAACAAGCCTCAGGCAAATGACTTACGTGTTTACCCACTGAGACCAAGTCAGCCAGGCCAGCTCCGGAATCCTAAACTCCTGCGACTTCCAAAACAACCCAGTGTTTATGGCAAGTGAAAAATGATGCAGCTCCCCCTGAATGCTGCTAGGTGATGCTTCCAGAGAGAATAAAGGTGAACGAGGAATATTCCTAAAACTGGCTCCAGTTCATGTCCTAAAAACTCCAGCTCATTCCTTCATGAAAAGAATTTAGGGGCCTGGGGGTGTAACTCAATTGGACAAGTGCTTGCCTAGCATGCCAGAGCCCTCGGCTCCATCCCCAGCACCACACAAACTGGGTGTGGTAGTGAACATCTGTAATCCCAGGACTCAGGAGACAGAAGCAGGCAAATCAGAAGGTCAAGAACATCCTTAGTTGCTTAGCAAAGTTCACATCAACTTGGGAGACATACGACCCTGTCTAAAACAACAAGAATCTAGGTTAACCTCGCCTAGAGAAAAATACAGCTTAATATTGATAAGATCTTGTACAAGGTAAAAAAAAAAAAAAAAAAAAAAAATTCAGACTTGAGGACCAAATTCAGGGCCTTTGTGATTGCTAAACAAGCACTCTACCACTTGCTAAAGCCTCAAGCCCTATAAGGTAAATTCTTATTGGTCAAAAACAAAACTGTACAAGGACTGAGGTATGACTCTGTTGGCAAAGTATCGGCCTAGTATACACAAAGCCCTGGGTCCGATCCCTAGCATTGCATAAACCAGGTATCATAATACACACCTGTAATCCCTGTGTGTGGAAGGTGGAAGCAGGAGGGTCAGGAGTTCAAGGCCAGCCTGAGCAACATGAGACCCTGCCTGAAAATAGCAATATGTTCATTAAGGAAAAAAATAGCATTATGAATGCTACAGGATAGTAGGTCTTCACTTTGCTGTCTTTATTCCTTTTGCATACACGTTTGTAAGGCTCATTGAGGTAAGGCAAAATACCCCAAATGCTGTTGTTGCTACAAAGTATGTATAAAATGTGTTCATTCCTTATGCCTTGAGGGTGCCCAAATACAGTCCCCGGCTGTGTTAGTTACTTTTCTCATCGCTGTGACAAAATGCCTAACCAAGGAGCTGGAGAGATGACTTAGCAGTGGAGCGCCTGCTTGCAGAGGATCCTAGTTCAGTTCCCAGGATCACTCACAACTACCTATAACTCCAGCTCTGGGTGATAGTGATCACCACCCTCCTCGGCCCTTCTTGGGCATCTGCACTCACATGCACACCCACCCACACCCCCCCACACACAAACATACATAATTAGAAGTAGAATAAGTCAGACATGGTGATGTACACCTTTAATCCCAGCACTCAGGAGGCAGAGGCAGGGTCTCTGTGGTTTCAAGGCCAGCCTGGTTTATGTAGTAAGTCTTAGGTCAGTCAGGATTACCCAGTGAGGACCTATCTAAAACAGGAGGTGGGGGAAAATTTGTTTGGGCTCATGGTTTGAGGTTACAATCCATCATGCCAGGAAGTCAAGGTAGCAGGAACTTGAAGCAAGTTGGTCACATGACATCCTCAGTCGGGAAGCAGAGAGAGGTGAATTCTGGTCCTCATCTTCCTTTCTCTTTTTTATTCAGCCTGGAACACCAGATGGTGCTGCCTACATTCAGGCTGGGTCTTCCTCTTAGAAAATGCCTCACGGGCACGCTCAGTTATCCTCTAGGTCACGTAAACCCCATCAGGTTCTCACCCAGTCTTGCTCACCCATGACTAATGGCCTGCTATGACTCTAAAACAAACCAGCAGTAACCATCAAGGGACAAGTGTCTTTCCGCCTCTTAGAGGAGAAACTCAAGTGGAAAGTCTAACCGGCCAGTGACACTCCAAGACCAGCTCAGCTGTTCTCCTGGTGACCTTTCCCAGGAAACCGCTGGACGTTCAGTGTTCCGTTGCAAAGGGACTTTTGCAGTGTTAGACTTTTCTGTGAGCTCTCCAAGTGCTGTTTTGGAACTTGAATGTGGTAGTCTGGCCACACGAGAGTCGGAAAGCCACTGCTAGATGTGTGGTGAAGAACTTAACTACAGCATCCATAATGATGTCTATTGCAGTTCTGCTTCACGCGACAGTCTATCCCGCAAGGCTAGAGACAGACAGGAAAGCTGCGCGTGGCCGTTAGGAACTATCAAGTGGTCGTGTTGATAATCTCTTTTTAAAAAGTGGTAGAGAATGGGGAGACAGCTCAGCGGTTAAGAGCACTGGCTGCTCTTGCAGAGGACCCAGCCTGGTTTTCAGAACATACATGGAGGTTCGCAACTGCCTGTAACTCCAGATACAGGGGATCCAACACCCTCTTCTGGCCTTCACAAGCACGAGGCATATGGCATAACATATATGTATGTATGTATTATGTATGTATGTATAAAACATGTTTATATATACAAGCTGAACATTCATATACATAAAATTAAAATAAATAAATGCTTAAAAATAAAAAAATCTGGCAAACAATTCCCAACACCCTGTTAGATTTTTTTCAAGTTATGTAGTATGGAGATTATTTTCTCTGTTTTACACATGAATGCTTGTTTCCTAAACATGGAAGGGGCACATAATAGTTAACCTGGAGTTTTCTCTAGTCTCTAATTTTTCTGCAAGAGCATTATTTCAATATTTTTGAAGGTCACCTAAAGAGGACAAGAAAACAAAAACAGTAGGATTTGAGAAGAGGTTTCTGGATTTGAGCAACAACGTAGCTTCAAGGGTTCTGGACACTAAACCAAGATGGAAAGCCCTCGCTCACGCAGTGACTGGTAAATGCTTCTCTTGCAAAGAGCACTTTTCTCTGCCTTGCAGAAGGTTTGCCAGCTGAGCTTGTATAAAAACAAAAGCAGACCATAAACCATCCTAAGGGAGGATGGCGGCAAAGGGCCGTATTCTCAGTGCTGCCTCTTCTCACCATGCCGCACGCGCTGGCCTTTCTTGGTACTTCACCCCGGTTGCCCCCTCTGCAACCACCTCACCCTTGTTCTTCGGAATTCTATACGCTAAAAAAAATGCAATGTCTATGTATATGGAAGTGGTTAAGAGATCTTGCTACTTTTCCAGGGGACTGGAGTTCAGTTCCCAGCACCCATCGCCAGTGGGTCATAGCCACCTGGAACTCTTACTCCAGGGGATCTGGTGTTCTTCACAGACACACACACACATGTGTGGCACACACTCACTGACGTTCACACATAATAAAAATAAATTTTTTAAGGAAGAAAATCCTGTCGTTTTTAACAATATAAATGAACCAGGAAGACATTATTAGGGGGGAAAAGCCAGAAGAAGAAAGACAAACACTGTGTAATCTCATATATAAAGTCAAATAAAATCAAAGACTTCAGTGATAATGACCAAGGGCCAAGACAGGAAATGGGTGTGAGGTGGTTAAAGATGCAAGGTTTCAGTTTTGCAAGACTATGGTCTAATGTACAACGGTGACTACAATTATCGTGTTGGATCTTAAGTATTGTCAACATGTGTATGTGCACGTGCCCAGAGGCACACACGAGCACACAAGGCAATTGTATGAGACAATGGGTATGTTACTTGACTTGATTGTGACAATTACTTCACAACAGATGATAGATAGATGATAGGTAGATGGAAAGATGATAGATAGATAGATAGATAGATAGATAGATAGATAGATAGATAGATGATAGAGAGATAGATAGATAGATAGATAGATAGATAGATAGATAGATGATAGAGAGAGAGATGATAGATAGATAGATAGATAGATAGATAGATAGATAGATAGATAGATAGATTTCAGATCAGACTAGTATAAGCCTAGCACGATGATACATGAGTATAATTTAACATTTGAGATGATCAAGAATTTTCTATTACTTGCTGCTGCCAAGGAACCCTAGATGAGACATTCTTGGGTTAAAGTACCCATTTCCATGGCTGGAGAGATGGCTCAGAGGTTAAGAGAACTGACTGCTGTTCCAGAGGTACTGAGTTCAATTCCCAGCAACCGCATGATGGCTCATACCCATCTATAATGAGATCTGGTACCCAGAACACTATATACATAATAAATTAATTTTTGAAAAAAAAAGTACCCATTTCCAAGTCCTGTGAGGATGACCAAGCACACCTTTTAGAAATTACAAATGCCTTTCAGAGGCTGAAACCTTTCCCATTACAGTAAACAAGGAAAGTCATGGCAGAGTCCAGAAATGTTTACTTTCCATTGTCGTCATTGATTGATCATTATACTCCTGAGGAAGAATACATCCTCCAAGGGCTATCATGAAAAATAAATGTCTTAATAAGTTTGCTTTCTGTTGCTGCAATAAAACACCACAACCAAAACCAACGCTGAGCTGGGAAGGCTTTTTCGGCTTACACTTCCCATGGAGAAGGGGAGTCAGGGCAGAAATCCAAGACAAGAACTGAAGCAGAGGCCACAGAGGAGTAGGCTTGCTCCCCAAGGCTCGCTCAACCCGCTTTTTTGATTCAACCTAAGATCACCTGCCTAGAAGTGGCACTACCCATAGTAGGCTGGGCCCTCCACATTAATCATCAACCAAGAAATCACCTGACAGACTTCCTATAGGCAGGTCTGAGGGTGGCATTTTCCCAGCTGAGGTTCTCTCTTCTCAGATGACGCTAGCTAATGTCAAATTCACGATAATAATCATGGTAATAACCAGCACAATGAATAAGGATAAAAATAAATCAAAATGCTTGTCACAGGCCCTGCCACCTTGTGGGTCTTCAATAAATTTTGGCTTCTCCTAGAACATAGTTGTGGGGCAACAAAAGGCACACAGCTTAGCCATTACCATAGCTTCCAAGATAATGTTCTTGTTCACAGAATCACAGTCAGAACATAGGATATCTGCAAGAAAATGGCCTTCAAGCAATTGCTGCTGTACTCTAAGACGGTTGCTGCTGTACTCTAAGACGGTTGTTTCGTTTGTTTGCTTGTTTCTCTGTTGCTGTGATAAAAATTCCCTGACAAAGGCAGCTCAAGGATGGAAGAGTTTACTCTGACTCACAGTTCAAGGGCGCAGGGACAACAGGGTGGCAGAGACTTGAAGCGGCTGGCCAGCTGGAGTCAGAAAGCAGAGAGGGATGGATGTGCGTTGCTGCTCAGCTCCAATTCTCCATTTAAATTTAAACAGACCAGAATCCAGCCAGGGAATGGTGCTGCTCACGAGGGGGGGGGGGTGTCCACCCAATTAACATAAGCAAAATTACACCATCCTCCCACCCGGTGCAGGCGCCCCAGCCAGGCATGCCCAGAGACCCATCTCCCTGGAGATTCTACCGTCCTTCTAAGTGACAGTTGACACTAATCACAAAATGGATTGACATGTATGTCCTGTGTGGAACTATCCCGGCGAGCCCTTGTGTGACGTGACCGCACGTGAGTCCAGGTGGAGCTCGTTAGCTGGTAAGAGGAAGGCCCACGAGAGTGACGAGCTGGATGGCGCTAAGAGATGAAAGGAGGAACATGAAGGCTCCTCAGGATGCAAAGGACCCAAGTCAACAGGAAGTTAGGTTAGCGGCTGTGCTCCGAAGACAATGGTGGAGGAGAAACCTAAATTAGGATCCCATCATTGTGACCTCCCGCTGAGGGAGGGACTTTGACCTGTCACTTAAGTCAACTCTGGTGTTTCTTTCTCCAACTTGCTCGCTTTGAGCCCCTCAGCTGATGCCAGCTTACTGAAGGCTACTTCTGCCTAAGCTTAGAATAAAATATCCAGAAGTTAAAACTATTGGAGAATGTTAATATAGTCATAAAAGGAAATAGTGAGGAAACAAAGAAGCATTCAAGAGTCCTGACATTGCTCTTATTTATTTTTGAAAAGGAAGAAAAGCAGATGTGTCTTTGCCAAGAACTCAGAAGTCCAGATAAGTCGCCTCCTTGGGTAGAAGGACCTGTCTGAGTTTCTCACACGACCCCACATGATTAACGGCACTTACCAAAGACTGGGGAGGTGGCTCAGTGAGGAAAGCACTTTCTTGCCTTGCCAGCAGAAGGGCCTGAATTCAAATCCTCAGCCCCACAAGTGCCAGGTGGGTGTGGCAGCCCACCTATAACCAGCACTCAGGAGGTAGGGATGGGGCGGGAGGGGAAGGGTGCCTGCCTAGGGTTTGTTAGCTAGCTAAACTAGCTGACTCAGCAAGCTCTAGGCTCAAGTGAGAGACCAGGGTCTCAATATGTAAGGTGACGGAACAATTAGGAAGGTGTCTGACATCAGCCCTGGGCCACCACATGCGCATATGCCCAACACACACACACACACATGCGCGAGCGCACCACATAGTCAGTGAGAAAAAAACAAAAACACTGTCCAGCCCATAAGAACTAGAATATTACATGTACTGTGAATTTGCTCATTTGGACAGAAAAACCTAAAAACACAAAAAAATAACTCAGAACTCTTTTATTACGTTTATTCATTTATTCGTGTGTTATGTGGCGGTGGGGCAGGCCACAGAAAGCTGGTAGAGGTGGGAACTTGTAGGACTCAGTTCTCTCCCTCCACCATGTGGATCGTGGGGCTCGAACCCAGAGCATCACCTTTACTGGCTGGCTGGCCCCAGACAGGAGGAATTCACAAGAGGAAAGAAGGAAAGGAGTGAGATCAGAAGAGAAATAGGATCCATACAAAGGTTAAACTTCTAGGCATAAGAATCTCCAGTGACAATGTAAGAAAAATAAATGTGGCAATTATCACAGATACCAAATAAGCTTTTAAAAATGTTGAGCTCTGACAAATTAATTTTAAAAGTATTTTGATCTCTCCAGAGTGAAAGGTAGTAATCAATATTGCATCAAAGAGTTATAGCTAGCTCAAAAAAAACAAGCCCAGAAACATCGTTCATGCTCCTTCTTTGTAAACAAATGTATGCAAATCAAGACAAAAAGATGAGAATTCCACCTACCTGATTGGCAGAGGTGCTGTTTATGATATTGCTTTTTTTATTGAGAGCAGAGAAACGCTAGTAAAATAGATGATAACATAATGCTAGGGAATCAAACAATTTCTTTAAGCTCTCTGAAAAACATGGGCTGTAAAAAAAATGTCTTCAAGAAAGCCCTACCACAGCTGACGATCTACCCAAGAGAAATTTAAAATTACAAAGAAACATGTAAGATGGAATACTTGTCACGGGATCATTTATAATATCAAAAAATTAAGACAAATTTCTTTTTTTTTTTTTTTTTTTTGGTTTTTCGAGACAGGGTTTCTCTGTAGCTTTGGTGCCTGTCCCGGAACTAGCTCAACAAATTTCTAAAAGTGAAAAAGTGGGGCCAGAGAGGTGGGTGGCTCGGTGGTTAAGAGCGCTGACTGCTCTTGCAGAGGCCCTGCGTTTCATTCCCAGCACCTACACGGGGCTCACAGTTGCCTGTGACTCCAGCTCCAGAGGATCCAACCCCCTCTTCTGGCCTCTGTAACTCTGCACACAGGCGCACATACCCACCCAGAGACACATACCAACGCACACAATTAAAAATAAAAAATTTTAAGAAGTGACTGAGCTAAAATATAGTATAGCCACTTGATAGAATATTATACACTCAATAAATTATCAGATTATGTATAACATGGGAAATCAACCAGCATATACAATATTCAGTAAAACTCCAGGATCTCAATTGTTATATGTAAAAAGTTGGGTTTTTTTTTAGATAGAGCCTCACAATGTAGCCAGGTCTTGAATGTGCTCCGTAGACCAGGCTGACCTTGAACTCACAGAGACCCTGCTACCTCTGCAGGAATTAAAGTGCTGGAATTAAAGGCGTGTGCTAAAATACACAGTTTGTATTTTTTTAATCTAGAAGCAAATGTTTGCTATATTTCTCCTTCAGTAATAAAACCACAGATATATTTTTCTGAATTCTATTTTATTAATATTTTGTACATTAGTATTAGGACAGGCCAAGTAGCATAAAAAGCCTTATAGTAGGATACCCCAAAGATACTCACGCCCTAATCGCAGAGCCTGGAATGTGCTACCCCATAAAAGAGTCTCATAAAGACAAGCCTGGATGAACTGAATGGCCTGACAGAGTACCAAACGTGTTAGCAGAGAAAGGCAAGCTCAAAGACCCGGGTGGGGCAAGACTGTGTAATGGTCTGTCTTGTCCCTTTAAGAGACAAGTCCTTCCCACTTCCCCCCACCTTCCTCAGCTTCCTTTGGCTTCCAGCCTACATTCTCTCTGCCCTGTCTCTCTTAGGAAAAGGTGGCTGAGGTCTCTTCTCTCTGCCCCCTCCTCTCACTCTCTCTTCCCCCTCCCCCTACCCTTTCCTTCCATAACCCACTGAATAAATTAAACTATACCCAACCCCTCCCTCTGCATGGCTTGCCTATCCGTCTCCCACCCGCCCTGGCTCTTTGTGGGACAGTTTGCCCTGCTGATCTGCGGAGGTCTCTCATCCGCTGCCTCCCACCTGCCTGGGACCCACAGAGGCCTCAGGTGGTAGGACCTCATGGCCCCCTGCCACCCCTCAGGGAACCACAGCAGCGTTTTATCTAAACCATCACAGACAATACAGTTCAGGTGCAGTTCGTCCCTCAAAGGTTATGTCCTGGAGCTCAGTCCCAGTGAGGGCAGTGAGGTGGTGGGAGCTTTAAGGCATGGGGTCTGATGGAAAGTCTAACACACAGGAGGCAGTGCCCTCAGAGGAGATTAAGGAACCCCAGTTCATCCCAGTAAGAATGGGTTGCTGTGGAAAAGTGAGTCCCCCCACCCCCAACCCTCAGACTTCCTATCCCATCACACTCTCCTCGCCCCCTTCTCCTGGCATGATGTCATCTGTCACAGGCTCATCAAGGAACTGTACAGCACCAATGTCATTCCCTTGACCCTCCAGAGCTGTGAACCAAGTGAACCTTTTTTCTTTACAAAGCTCTCAGCCATGGGATTCTGCTATAGAAAGTGAAGTCAACCAGATATTAGAAGATGTTACCCAACCTTGAAGACAGAAGGAGGAAGTCAGCATTGAGGCAGAAAAAGACAAGGAAACAGATTCTCCCCAAAAGCTCCCCAACCCCAGCCCTTATCAATGACTTGATCTAAACACTTTTGATCTCCAGAGCTACAAAATGATAACTTTTTGTTAAGTCATTAAATGGTTAAAAAAAAGAAAAGAAAAGGTCGGGCGGTGGTGGCGCACGCCTTTAATCCCAGCACTTGGGAGGCAGAGTCAGGCAGATCTCTGTGAGTTCGAGACCAGCCTGGTCTACAAGAGCTAGTTCCAGGACAGGCTCCAAAACCACAGAGAAACCCTGTCTCGAAAAACCAAAAAAATAAAAATAAAAAAAAAGAAAGAAAAGAAAAATATGTTACAGCAGCAACTAAAAACAAATAAACAAATACAGTGCTATTTTATGGTAGAAAAAACACTTTATTTGATTAAAACGTGATTTCTTTGGTTAAAAGAAGCCTTGAGATCTAGGTATGGAGATCAGTTTAAACTGGGTGCTGCCTAACATGCATGTGCTCTGGGTTCCATGCCCACACTCGCATTAATGGGTACGGGATTGTAAGTATAGCACACACCTGTAACCCCAGCACTGGGAAGGCAGAGGCAGGCTGATCTCTTGAGTTTTAGGTCACCTTATCTACAGAGTGAGTTCCAGGACAGCCAGTAGAACACAGAGAAATCCTGCTTTGAAAAAAACAAATAGTAATACTTGGGCACAGGTACAAATACAACACACACACAATGAATCGGTTAATATTCACAGTCTGATATTTTTATTATTTAGATGTCACAGAACATAAAGAGCAATGACAGTCTGCTTCAGAGGACTGTGTCCTTTTTAAACTTATTGTCTTTTTAATTCTTACTATCAACACAAAAGTGCCTTATATAGTCATAAATATTGGATTTGGGACAATTTGCTTAATAATGATATTTAGTACACAAAGCTCTGGGAAGAAGACAACAAGCAGCAAGAAAGAAGCTGGCAAAAAAAAAGAATGAGAGAGGAAATTTGATGACTCATAAACAAAACATACCCCTAAGTTGTGCAACTCAACATACACAGACTCAATTCTGCAGATTTCTTACCAAAAGGCACATACCACAATTTCAGAGAAGTGGAAAATCATAGCACAGCTAATGAGCAATAGAAAACAACTGCCATCATTGGTTCCAGAATGTTCTCCCTTCGTGCCAGCGTTTTGTCCTGTCTGGTCCCGTTTGCCTTCCAGTTGGGGAACTTGTTCTGTCACTTTAGTCTTTATTTGGGGTGTCTGCCCTCCAGACTCTAACCTCCAACCTTCCCACTCCACCTCCCAACAGTCCCTACTCTTGCCAAAAATCCTGGTTCAGTTCCCAGTACCCACATCAGGAGACTCACAACTGTCTGTAACTCCTGTCCTGGGAGATCCAACGCCCTCTTCTGGCCTCTTCAGGCACTACATGCACATGGTTTGCATAAAGACACATGCACACATAAAAATAAAACACTTTTTTTTTTAATTTTTTGAAGATATACAGCAGGCAAGAGGATGATGGTGGAAAGGAGGGCAGCCTTGGATAAAGAACAACAACCTTGAGCCAAGCGGTGGTAGCGCACACCTTTAATCCCAGCACTCGGGAGGCAGAGGCAGGTAGATCTCTGTGAGTTCGAGACCAGCCTGGTCTACAAGAGCTAGTTCCATGACAGGCTCCAAAGCTACAGAGAAATCCTGTCTCGAAAAACAAAACAAAAAAACCACAAAACAATAAAACAAACCAAGGGCAGAAGAGAAAGAGAAAGCAGGAAGGTGGGGGTAGGGAGGAAGGGGAGGAAAAACAAGAAGACTGAGAAGTCACCAGTCACCTTAGAGGGAAAGTGCTCGCGGAGTCGTGGAAGCCACCCCCTCACACATGAGATGTTTCCACAAACACTAATTTTAGGCGGCTGGGTCATTAGCTGACTTGGCTTGCCGGTGAGCCGGCTTTAGCAGGCTGGCCTGTTTTCCACGGGTGAGCTCGCACAAGCACGTGTGCACACCATTGGCAGGTTCAGTGCACTCTGGAGTGGGAGAACGCCTCAAGTCATCCGCAGTAGGAGACAGCCTGCTCAGATCCCCTAATTATCTGCTCTGCCTGCCCTCGTCAAGCAGTCTTCTCGTTATCACTTGGCTTCCCATGTAGATGTCCCTCCTGGGAGAGGACAGGCTGGCCGAGGGTAGGAGTATTCCGGTCCCACTGGCAGTCACTCAGCGTGGAAATCATTAAATTGGCGTTCTCTTGAGAATTCCATTTACATGTCTGTTCTCCAGTGGCTTTTTAAAAAACATCTTTAGTGAAGTCATTTTAGGTCGAAGTACATAATACAGGAATTTATTATATAAGAGGGTAGCTTATGTCACAGTCCTCAGGGGAACAGGTTGTTAATGCTGAAACATCAAACTGGAAAGTGTCTCCCGGCTCACACTCTGACAACAAGGGTTGAGTTTCCTCGCCAGACAACTCTCCTCTTCCCTGAAGATGCCAGGAGGATGTCCTGTCATTTAACTTGGACACTCGCTAACCATAGTTACTGCAGATTCCACAGATCACCAACTCAGTCTCCCAAGACTGGATATTCACCTTAAATGTCCATTGCAGGAAATGGTCCTTAAATAATGCACACTTTGGCCAGGAGCTGAATGCAGTGGTTCCCCAGATACTCTATACATTCAGTCTGACTTGACTAAGCAGCTCTCTTTCCAAGTCCAGAAGTTCACAGAAGGCAGGAATGCTGTCTTTACTTGGCCTAGCTTCATCTACAGGATAGCATGAAAGACACAAAGCCTTTATCAGATGAAGAGATACATACAGCGAGTTCTGTTAGGGTCTGGAACACAAGAACCTCTGTTCCCATAGAACTGAGATGCCACCTCGTGTTCACCAACCTGGAAACACTCCAATCCTCCTATTTACAGTTTGCTTTGGAAGCTGTAGTTTAGATCAGGAACAACATCTGAAGGCTCATATGTTAAAAAGCTTGCTGCCCAAGCAGGGCCACCATCCAGAGCACTATAACCCTTGGGAGATGGAGCCCAGTTGGAGGAAGTAGGTCACTGAGAGTGTGCCTTTGAAGGAGACATTGAAGCCCTGGTCCTTCTCTTCTCTCCCCCTCTCCCTCTATCCACCCCCCCCATCCCCATGTATATCAGCCTCTCTGGTTCTCAGGCATCAGCTAATGTAAGCTCCTCACTCTCCTCTATCCTCGAGGCTACAGGACAGCACCTGTGAATCCAGACTACAAATTCCCCCAAGATAAAGTGAGGGCCGATTGGAGTGTTCTACCCTCTCAATTTCTCCACGTGTTCACCTTGACTGTGTCTACCCAGAGGAGGGCAGGGTAGCCCTTCTCCATGAAGTTAAGAACAATCGCTAGAGAAAGGTTTCGAATGGGGCAAATATATCCACGAATTATCACAGATACACAACTGTGTGTACACAATTCTCGGGAAGATATTATAACAGACACACAACTGCGTATATACAATTGCTGGGGAGACATTATAACAGACACACAACTGTGTATATACAATTCCCGAGGAGACATTATAACAGAGACACAACTGCGTATATACAATTCCCAAGGAGACATTATAACAGACACACAACTGCGTATATACAATTCCCAAGGAGACATTATAACAGACACACAACTGCGTATATACAATTCCCAAGGAGACATTATAACAGACACACAACTGCCAACTGCATATATACAATTCCTGGGGAGGCATTATAACAGACACACAACTGCATATATACAATTCCTGAGGAGACATTATAACAGACACACAACTGCATATATACAATTCCTGGGGAGACATTATCACAGAAGAACACCTGTGTATACACAATTCCTGGGGAAACATGAGTCTACTCACCCCAGACAGGAAACAAACAAAAGTAAAGATAACACCAAAGTCCAACTGGGTGAACTGATGAGTTTACTGGGGTTACTTGGCAGGAATATAGGTGAGGGGTTATATAGACCAGCTGAAATGACTCAAAGCCGCATGACCAAAAGTCCACACTAACATGGGCCATGGCTCACAAAAGCTGTGACCTGGAGCACACTGCACAGTCTGCCAGCAACTCAACTTGGAGAGTGTCCTTTCCAGGAAGTTTGGTTGGTCTGAGCCTCCTGTGGGCAGCTTGCTTGACTGAGACATACGCCCTCAGTCCATTTAGGCTTGTGTCTTCTAGGCAGCTCAGTTTATTTAATAGTGTCTCTCAGCAGTCCTGAAGCTTTACATGTGCTTATATATGTTTGGGGGAAGGGAAGGCCTCTAGTGAATCTGGTCAGTTTCAGGGACTTCCTGAAGCCTTGAGTTATTTCCTGAGCTTGAGGAGTTGCCTACAGATTGGACTGTCCCATTTCATTTTAGAACATCCCTCCTTGCCCCACTCTCTTACCTCCCTCAGTGCAAGCACAAGGGCTGTACGGGCCTGCACCAGGGCTTCTGCACAGATGTTACGGTGGCTAGCTTGGTGTTTTTGTGGGATGCTTCACTGTAGGTGCAGGTGTATCTCTACCTCTTTTGCCTGTTCTTGGAACTATGTTCCTCCTATTGGACTGCCTTGCCCAGTCTCCATATAAAGGCATATGTCTTGTCTTGTATATTGTTTTGTCCTGTTAACAGTCTTTTGACTTGATCTTTTACCTCGCACCCTGATGCTTTGATAGTCACAAGGACAATAAAAAGGAAGTAAGCAGAGGAGATTTTCTCAAACAATATCAATAAGTATACTCATTAAATTTAATTTCAGCTCTTTGGGAATGAAAGAGACATTCCAGATCCCAGTGAAATAAAGATGTGCAAAGCCAATTTGGCATACAGAGTGAGTTCCAGGACAGCCAAAGCTACACAGAGAAACCCTGTATCGAAAAAAAAGAAAAAAAGAAAGAAAAAACATTAGCACAGAGGTGCCTCTTGGATTGTAGCTGCTTTCCACATGCCAGAAGAAACAAGAAGAAAATAAGAAGAACATGGTAACACTGACAGCATTTAGGAAACCTCAACCGTGGGGTCGGAAGCGCAGAAAGCAAGGGGCTCGTCAGCAAACTGTCACCAACAAGCAGTGAGTGTACAGGCAACAGAAACAAGAGGGACATCATTGGTGGCCTTCTACCCAAAGTCCCTTGTGATGTGTGTTTTTGCCAAGCATCAAGGCCAAGGTCATTCTGGCTGCCCTCAAACTAGAACTTCATTGGTTCCTCACGCCTCACATTTCCACCTTGTCTCTCAGAGAGTCAATTAGCAATCCTCCTCCTCTGACAGAACCCACGACCACTGTCAGTCATTTCATTCCGGCATGTTGGAGAATGTGCCAGAAAAGTCTCCATTCAGCCTGTTTCCTCCATGAGCTAAAAACCCTTCACTGTTTGGGTGTAGAGTTTGTCCCCTGTATGGTCTGTGAGCATTCTCACTCCCACCATCTCAAAGTGCAGTCTTAGCCGGGCGGTGGTGGCGCACACCTTTAATCCCAGCACTCGGGAGGCAGAGGCAGGCGGATCTCTGGGAATTCGAGGCCAGCCTGGTCTACAGAGCTAGTTCCAGGACAGGCTCCAAAGCCACAGAGAAACCCTGTCTCGAAAAAAAAAAAAAAAAGTGCAGTCTTATTCAGAAGTGAGTTCATGCAAATGCAATCTGCTAAGATGAGGTTCTCCTGGAACTCATGCAACATGACTGGTGTCCCTATCAGAAGGTGACATTTGAGCTGAGCATGGGGGTACATATGTGTAATCTCAGCCCTTGTAAGTCTGAGGCAAGAGGATCTTCATGTGTTTGAGGCCAGTTTGGGCTACATAGTGAGAGGCTGTCTTTGAAATTAAAAATTTTTTGAGGTTAAGAAATCTTTTCTTAATGATCCTGTGAAGACAGGAACACAGAGGAAAACTCCACGTAATAGCAAAGGCAGAGTAATTAGCCATGAAGCACAGACTAGCTGAGCATCTTAATTGGTTTTCTTAGTTACTCTGCTAAACCACTCTGACCGAAACCAACCGAGGAGGAAAGGGTTTATTTCACTTACATTACAGTTTGTCATCAGGGGAAGCCAAGTCAGGAGCTTGAAGCTGCCGCCACAGAGGAACACTGCTCACTGACTTGTTTCCGGGTGCTCAGTAAACTTTCTTTCTTTTTTTTTCCTAAGATTCATTTTTACTAATTTTAATAATTTGTGGTTGTGTGTGGCCACAGAGCCCTCTGGAATCTAATAAATTCTAATAATCTAATAAAGCATGAGGAACCTGGAGCTGAAGTTAGATAATTGCTTGATATGGGTGCTGAGAAGTGAACCCTGGCCCCGGGGAAGAGCAGCAAATACTTTTACCGCTGAGCTATCTCTCCAGGCCCTCAGCTACCTTTCTTATACAATCCAAGACACCCGCACTATGGGCTAAGCCCTCCTTCCTAAATCAGCAATCAAGAAAATGCCTCCATAGACATGTGACAGCCCAATCTGATGGAGGCAATCCCTCAACTGAGGCGCCCTCTTGCCAGGCGACTCTTCCCAGTGTGTCACACTGACAACCGAAGCCAACTGTGACATCAAGGAACACCAAAAATCGCTCCCAAACTATCAGAAGCTTGGAGACTGTGGGAGGATTCACTGTAACTCTCTGACGAAGCACTATACAGCACATACCTTGACTTCTGACCTTAAGTCTCCAAAACTGTGAGACAATAAATCCCTGTTTTTCTGAGTCACCCAAATCCTGGGAGTTTGTGTCTAGGAGGAGGCCCTAGACACTGCCTCCAGCATCAGCCATCCTTATCACCCAATCAGAACTCTAAAATACCTAAGTCCACAAACCTTCCCATAATCCTTCACTCCTTCAAGGCTTACAGCATCTCTATATTATTCCTCCACTCCACTCTTAATCACCATCACCACTTCATGTGACCTTGACACGGTAAACCTTGATCTCCTCACTTCTCCACCCTAGACTCTCCATCACTCCATTCCTAACCCAAAATGTTCCCTGCACTCCTGCCTCACTTACTACAATGCCATCTACGCTGTCAGCCAAGATGCAAAGCCAATTTTAACCCTTTTTATTTCTGACTCTTAAAGCAAACCAAACACCACTTGCCAGTGTTAGCTCTTAGAGCATTCTTCTCCCTTCTGGGGTTTTTAACCTTTGATCAGGGTAAAACGTGTGTTGCAATATTACTCTAGCATCCTGCTAGGTGAATTACCTGCTTCCAGAACATTCTTTACAAGGCATCTAAAGCAATAGTACCATGCTATTGTTTTAGCCTAATGATCTGAGTTTGATCACTAGGGCCTACGTAGTGGAAAAGACAAAACCAATTCCTTCCTGCAAGTTGTCCTCTGACCTCCACACACATAGTACACACAATAAATACTTAAGTAAATAAATAAAAGCTAAGATTTTTAGATTGAAAGAATTTAAAAATGTTTTTTATACTGCAAGGCCCCCACTTCCCTAGAACAGATATTCGTGGACTCCATATTCATAATGTGTATGAGATCCGGGAATATCTATAGCTTCTAAAATCATCTGCTGCGCTTTGAGTGTGTTTATTTTTCTAGAAAGAGGGCCCATGGCTTGCACTAGTTTTTCAAAGTTGAATTGTGTGATGAGTCTGAACTATTCTGTGTCCTATGTTTTGCCACTCATAACATTTGCTCTATTTTAAATTCTTCTAGAAATTCACTGTATTGGATGTCTTTTACGAGCTACATGCTTAGGCATTCCACTGTGCCCACCTCTCCCCATTCCTCAGAACCAAGCTCAGACCTCACCTTCTCATCTTCTCCAGAAGCGAGCGCTGAGTTATACCCTTCAGTTTTGATGCCCACTCCCCCTACTATTTACAGTAAAGACATCTATTCCTATGCCATCTTTCTCACTAGAAGCAACACGTGGGTTCAAACTCACTATGTATTCTTGGTGCCTAGCACTGCTTCTAATAAACAACAAAGCTAAATAAACACAGGTAAAACTGAAGTAGACTGATTTTCCCCACATGACAGGAAACTCAGTCCATACGCTTCTGCATTCATAAGTCGATTAAGAAAGACACAACAGCCAGGTTTGGAGGCACATTCCTTCCATCCCAGTACCTGGGAAGCAGAGACAGGTGGAGCTTTCTGAGTGTGAGGTCAGCCTGGTCTACATAGCCAGTCCCAGACCAGCAAGGGCTGCATAGAAAGTCCCTGTCTCACAAACAATTTAAGATTCTATCAAGAGTCAAGAGGAATTCCACCATAGATAAGTTATCCCACAACTCTCTGAGATCTGAGAGAAGAGCAAACCATGTGAAAGTTGATGGCATTGCTGACCCAGGAGAATTGCTGCAAAAATGAGCTGCATTCCTGGGAGGTGGTGTTGGGAAAGGGGCAAAGGCCCAGGATTTCTTGTGTTGCATCCCAGGAATATGGAGCCTGTCCTGGAACTAGCTCTGTAGACCAGGCTGGTCTCGAACTCACAGAGATCCGCCTGCCTCTGCCTCCCGAGTGCTGGGATTAAAGGCGTGCGCCACCATCACCCGGCTTTGCTCTGACTTTGTACCTGCTTCAGAAGTGCCATCCTCACAGCAGGGGACAGTGTTCTTGGGGTTGTGCAGCCCCGATGCCTACAGGATGCCTGAGATGTTTCTTAGGTCCATTTCACTGTTGCATTCAGTCCCTTACACTCCTGTCTATTCCTGGGAGAGCTTTGCATCACCTGAGCGAATGCAAAGAAAGGGACAGGAACTCAAACTGGGCAGGAACCTTGAGATGGGAGCTCATGCACAGGCCATGGAAGTGCGCTGCTTAGGCTTGCTCAGCCTGCTTTCTTACAGAGCCCAAGACCATCAGCTCAGGAATGGCATCACCCACAAAGGACTGGGCTCCCCTTCATCAATCACTAACTAAAAAAATACCCTATAGTTAGATCTTATAAAGGCATTTTCTCAATTGAGGCCCCCTCCTTTCAAATAATCCTAGGTTGTGTCAGATTGACATAAAACTAGCAGGACCAGCATCTCAACAACATCTGCCTCCATGTTTCCATCCTTGGGCCAGCAGGGTCAATGCCCATCTGCAGTTTAAGATTGTCCTACCCTAGAGACAGACCTATATGGAAGATGTAATTTCCAATGGCTCAGGACATTCATTAGCCCCATCAAGAGAAGGATGAGGCCATGACTATAACCGGCCTCCTCCTTGACTTGGTCTGGGAAAGGACGTGGTGTTTTGAGCTTCTTCTGGAGGCAGAAGTCATTAAAAAGTCATCCACTTGACATCCAAGCAGCTTCCTGAGGGAAGCTGTCAAAGGAATGGCCCAAGAAAACATATCACTTCTGAGCAAACACCTTCCAGTTCCACGAGCCTAGGACAATGGTGAAGCAATGGGGAGAGCAGGAAGCATAGCCAGCCTGCCACTCTGAGGTAGCGACTGGTCAAGTGAACCTCCACACAGGAACCTCCACTCCAGTCTGTAAGTTTCAAAGCTCTCTTGCCTCCTATTGACTCAACGTGGTTTTGTTCTCTAATAATGTAACTAAATTCAGAACACAGGTAGTTAATAATGATTTCATCTACCTCCAATTCCTTTGGGGGAAAGTGAAACCTAGTCAAAAAGAAGCTAGTCGCTGCTTCATAGCGCTGTGTAGCTCCACCAAAAATCATAACTGAGATAAGATTAGTAGCAAAATGTACCACATAACTGTATTCGAGACAAATTAAAACATGTAAAACCCAAAGATGGCTGAGCCAGACAGCTTACAGTTGCATTCAAGTTAGTATCTGGATCCCACTAGCTTGATACCCAAGCAGGTCAATCAACAGCTGTAGCTTCCTGTGAAGAAGCTGTTCTCAAGATTTTTCTGGGAGACTCTGAAGGGGACTTGTGTGTGAAGATGAATCAAAGTAGGCCTCCAAGGTTGTTAACCTCAACTCCTGCAAAGCAGAAGTGCTGGCTGTGTTAACTTGACTCAAACTAGAGTCAGAGGGAAGAGGGACCTCAGTTGAGCTGTCGCCATCAGATTGGCCTGTGGGCATGTCTGTGGGGCATTTACTCCGTTAGTAATTGATGAAGCCTGGGGCAAGTGGTCCTGGGTTAGTAAGAATGCTAGGAGCATAGCATGGAAAAGAAGTCAGTTAGCAGTGTTTGTCCAGGGTATCTACTTCAGTTCCTGCTTCACGGTTCCTACCTGGAGGCCCCGCCCTAATTTCCCTCCAGGATGGACTATAAACCAAAAAAAAAAAAAAACTGTCCTTCTCAGATTGATATGTTTTTGTCGTGGTGTTCATCATACAACAGAGAAGCTAACTAGGGTATCAGAGCTGCTCATGCAGGTGCCATCAGGTCGAAGGGCCGGGATTCCGGACAACTTTACCCCTTCATAATTCCTCAAATGCCCACCGTTGTCATCACACAAAGGATCCGAGGCTGCTCCCCTCTGGTGGCCAGGCCCGTGGCTAGATCTAGCTTATCACCTCAGCTGTATCCGCTCTTCAATGACTGCACTTTCCCAAATGGCCTTCTGAAACCTGGCTGCTGCCAGAAGCCCTCAAACCACTCTTGCTTCTTCTGCAAAAAAAAACAGAACACAAACAGTGGGTGCAGTATGTGCCTGCATTACTTTTCTCATTGCTGGGGCCAAATACCTGTCACAATGCAACCTAAGTGAAGAAAGGTTTGCTATCCAATGGATGCTATCTAGCATGGTAGGGAAGGACCACCATGAGAGCAGGACCAGCTCCTGCCTGTGGCAGTTCCTGGCTGCTTGCTCACTTCTCTAGGGACCGAAAGCAGATGGGAGACAAACGTGGGAACTCTTCTGGTTTTCCCAACTCTAATCCAGGATGGGCCCCTCAGTCAACAGAATGGGGTCCCCATCAGGGTGCATCTTCCCTCCTGAGCTGATCCTCTCTGGAAACACCCTCGCAGACAAGCCCAAAGGTGTGTCTCCTACATGATTATAAATCCAGCCAAACTGGCCATAAAGAGCAACTGTCACAATGCCTGAACCCCGTGTGTGGGCATGGCTCAAGCGTTCTTTCTCAGGAGCTCGTTGATGCCCCAGGAAAATAATCAGAGAGAAGTAAGCCTTGGGGAGGAAAGCTGTGATCTCACGGCACACTCCAGACCTTGGTGTTGCTCTCGCCAGCCTGCCCAGCTCAGGTCCAGATGTGCAGGCGCACCGTGTGTTTGGAATCTCTTTTAAGGAAGTAACTTTGTGGTCCCAAAATATGTGCCCATTTATGACAGCACTTTCCGCCAAGTCTGACCACCTGAGTTTGCTCCTCAGGCTTTGGGTGGTGGAAGGAAAGAACCAACTCCTGCAAATTGTCCTCTGACCTCACCTGTGCGCATGCATGTGTGCCTTCTTTTTTTTTTTTAAGAAAAGTCTACAGCTACAAATACCCCTCCCACCTCCCCCCAAAAAAAGCAGTATTGAGTTAGAGTCCATCCAGTCTTTCTCCCCAGTGGTTTCTGGGAGAAAATGCTGTCTTTTCTATCTAGTTCATAAAAGTTCTGAGAGTTCTCTCAGTTCCCCATGAAACAATCTGGATGATCCTTGAAGAGCTGGTGCTAAATGAAAGACTCACAGAGAAAAGGACAGAATGGTGGGGGAGGGATAAATGGTGTGGCGTTAGATAGTTGGATGTAGCTTTGGTTTAACAAAATAAAAAAGCTCTAGAGATAGCAGAGGCGATGATTTCATAGCGCTGTGAGGCCGTTGAGCTGGATACCTACCTGTGACTGAACCAGGAAATGTGCGTATTTCACCACATGATAATCAAACACTTTAGGAATTTATGAGCCACCTCTAGTTGGGGAGAAGCAGCAGCAGCTGCTGCAAAGACACTGAGTGGAGATCAGGTGTCATGTGCCCTGAATACCAGAGAGAGAGAGAGAGAGAGAGAGACCCCTCCTAATCCCAAAGTACACTTTATTCAAAGACAAGGCTGTGAAGACTGGAGAATTTGAAAACAGATGGGATTGGAAGTGGGGGAAGATAAACTAGAGATAACTACCCTCCACAGGAATGTAGCAGTCTTCAAAACATTGCCACAAATGACCTAACCCACTGTCATGACAAACCTGTGGGTGAAAGTCACGGGTCAGAGTCCAGCCCTACCAAGAGGGCCTTGCCCAAGGGAAACCTAGAGCTGAGAAAGAAGCTTCCAGAGGTGAACTGCCTTGCCCCAAATTCCACAGTTACTAAGAAGCAGGGTGGGGACTTGATCTCACTCTCTTAACTCCCAGTGCTCACTCCCTCCCTCGCCAAGGATGACTTAAAACAGAATGAACCTGAAAAAGTCAAAAATAATTCTTCATTGCATTAAAGAAAGAAGAGATCCCTGTTGTATATGAGCATACAAACGTGTCTAATTTGAGGGTATATTAGCATCCTCCACTCCCACCCCTGAAGAGAAAAGTGGGTAAGAACAAAATGCGGGGTGAGAAGTCATCTGACTCACCCATGGGGTGGTGGAGAAGAATCTGTAAGCAAACACCCTGCGTTTATTTCCAGCACACTTCTCTCTCTGCCAGCCTTGGCAGCCAGCCCACCCGTGTGTTGCAGGGGCCTCCTTTGGAGACATAGCCAGAGTCCTATTTTAGGGGGACAGGAGTAGCCTAAAGCATGTGGTTGTTAAGATGGAATTTAAAAGAACATATACACACACAACGAGGCGGGGGGACCAGAGACAGACACAGAGAAACAGAGACAGAAAGACAGAGAGGAAGGGAGGGGAGAGGGAGGGAGGGGAGATCTGTGATACTGGGCACCACAGTGTATGAGCAGTTGACCATCTGACTACCAGTTCCAGACTTGTCGAACCCAGGGAAGCCTTTGTCCTGTCCAGTCCTGGAACAGTCAGCAGAATTGCCTGCAAGAAAAAGCACGTGGTCTCAGAGGTGAGTCAGGGACAGCCTCTGAGGTGCCAAGAATGTTTCTGAGCAGACACTGATGGACAGGTCTGTGTGTGCTGGAGAAACCCGTTCCCCGGGCTTCTTGCAGAATTCAGCCCGGGGGGAAGTCAGCTAATGACTGGGGTGGTTCACCTTCAGCCCAGACGCAACAGACAATCAACGTGTAAGGGACCTCGCTCTGCGAGTACTTTTGCTCCCCCAGACATCGTTCTGTGGGGCTCTGTCGACTTCCATATTGGGGATAGGGATGAGTTCTTACTTTCTCTGGCTTAGGACCAGGGCCAGTGTCCTGAGTCTGACAGCTGATCCAGGCTGTGGTCGAATGTGCTGACGGCAGCCACAGTCTGCCTGTGGTGTGCGCCCCACATCTGGGCTTGTGATTCAGCACCCAATCTCTCCCTCAAACCTGCTTTTTCATGCATGCCTGAGCATGCAGGACCCACGCAACCCTGTCTCCAGTGCCTAGACTTGTCTCTCTATCCCAGCACCCATGAGGGTTTCTCCTTATCTCTGAACAGCCTTCCGATTCACCAGTTCCAGGTCCAGGGGAAACCCTGTCTTGACCTTCTTGTTCCAAGCCTGAGCTCTGGCGAGAGACTCCTAAATGGGTTCTGTCTCTCCTGGATATGGCTGGCGTCTGTCATGTTCCTTAAATTCAGAGGCCCTGCTCACTCTGCACACCCTCATCCCCGCTCCCCCCTCCTCTCTCACACAGCTTGTCCAGCAGAACCACACGCTGAAACACAAGTAGCACCTGTCCTAGCCAATTCTGTTTTCCTGGACTTCCTGTTTCTGCCCTCACCTCCCTGGCTCTTAACCCCAGCTGTCAAAGCTACTTCTGGCCTTTTGGTGACTCTCAGACTTCCCTGTTTAGACCACAGTCTTCTCACGGGTTTCTGACTCTGCTTCTGCAAAAAACGTTTCCCTAATGGTCACAGGAAAGGACTCCATAAATCAGCCAGGCCCTGGGTGTCCCTTGTAGATAGCTTCCAGTGTCTCTGTCTGACTTCTGACTGTCTCTCTGGCCTTTTGGTTCCCAGAGGAGGCTTTCCCTAGTGCTGCCCCTGGTTGTTGGCTCCACCTTAGCCTTGATCTCCATGACCCCTCCCTTACCTGAGGCAGCTGTGAGGCTCAACTCTTGAGTTCCTCACTTAGTTCTTCCAATTTCCTTTCGTCCTTCTATTCCTTTCCTTGGAGAGTCAAGAGTGAGCCCCCACTCGGGTTTCTAGGTAGGCTAAGCTGGCTAACTGGCAAGCCCCCAGAGATCCTCCTGTCCGTACCACCCCAGTATTGGGCTTGCAAGCACCTGTCACCATGCCTGACCTTTTACCTTTTTTGTGGCAGTTGCCTTGCAAGGGGACTCTTGAGTCTTAAGACCTGTTTCTATTGTTCAGTATTTCCCATTTTAGATCTTAATAAGAGGTAGACATGAGGAAGTTCAAACAAGACAAATGCAAACTCTGATCTAGGGAGAAATTGCTCTGCAAAAGGCAGTTCAGAATTTGCTGACTCATATATATATATGAGAAACTCAGAAATATGTGTGAGCATAGATTCTAAGGATGTAGGCCAAAAAAAATAATTTTATACCATAATTAACATAGGATATGAATATATCTACCAGTTACTCTGGCTTTACTCTTTTAAAACTGGTAATGACTTTAATGGCTTGCTTAGATGACTAGATTTGAGCTCAGAGAAGGCCCACATCCAGAGACGTTTGATGCCTGAAGCTCACTAGAATGACACATGGACACACTCAGGAGATGTAACCTGCACATCTATTTCCCTCTTGCACTGTCCAAGAAGTCCTAGAGTTCATCTCTCCCAAACACTAGAAAATGCGACAGTGAAGAAGGCACAGGGGCCGTGGCAAGCTCTGTGGTACCTGTCCTCCGAGGTCGGGAATGACAGAAGGTATCTGGACATTGAACCAGACACAATACAGCGCTCAGCCACCTTTAAAATCCCTGCACCCTCCCTCAGAAACACACGCTCTTGCTTTCCTGGAGAGGGAAGTTGCTAGAGGAAGGGCAGATGTTTGCATTGCAAAATTCTGGAACTGTGGCTTCTGACTGCTGGGTAACTCCTTTAGGGGAGGGGTGGGAATGTGAAAACTCCTGGAGGAAAACAACCAACAGGGGCCCCACGGCTCTCACGTGCCACAAGGGAAAAAAGGAGGGGGAATTATGCAAGAAGCTGGGATAATGTGTTAGCCATTGGAACTGTTTGCCATGTTCCCATTTCTCCAAAGGGACTTAACTGCACAAGAGTGTGCCTTTGAACACTTCCAATCACATTATCAGGATTGCGATAGCAAAGGACTTAATTTTAGCATTCTTCAAAGAAACTACTTTGCCCCCCCCCATCAAAGCCAAGCCCTTTCACTGATAGCTTGAGTAGAATAACTAGTAAATAGTCTCAGAAATTAATGAACCAGTATCAATTTACTGCAGTATCCAACCTTATCACTGGTAAGTTCATACTTTGTTTTCCATATCAAAAATAAGAACACAATGCTAAAAGAAAAAAGAATGTTAAAGGCTGAAAGAAAAGGTATACCGTACTTTTCTTATCTGACCGTGCCCAGCACTGGCTCAGAACTTTAACTCTTGCTGACTAGACAGAGGACCTAGTGCTAAGTTTCATCACCTGTGAGACTCTGAATACTGCTCAGGAAGCTTTGCCTGTGTCTGAAACCCTTCCTGTCATCCCTTCTCACCTTTGCAGTCAGGCCAGCGCCTGCTTTGGTAACCATCCTAAGGCATGAGAGGAAAAAAGTGTTTACCATGAACTTGAGGTGTTTTGTCCAAGGACAGAGAGTCATAAACTGACAGTAGATCATTTCTTTTTATTATAGGTTATTTATTAATTTTCTGAAATTTGTGCAGGGACAGCCCAGTGTCTCTCTGTATGAGACACTCCCTGAACTGTATGGGAACACTTATCTCTTCCCCCAAACCAGCCTTCTAATTATCACTTCCAGTTTCTACTAATGATCTTAGAAGTCCATGTTCCCTCAGGACTTTAGACTCATAAAAAAGTTTGAAGGAACTTACCAGAAGTAGTAGGTAAAGTTAGCAGGTGTGACCACTATCATGTGTCACCCACCCTTCCTCCATTCGGAGAGCAGCCAGGGTGCTCCAAATGCTCGCCTTCCCAGCTATCTCCCGTTTATCCCCCCCAACCAAACCAAACATGGAAGTGAATGCAACATGGGCTCCTTTATGATTTTAAATCTCGTGTAATGGTCTGTCAGGTCCCTTTAAGAGACAAGCCCCGCCCACTCCCCTCCTCTTCTGTCAAGGCAAGCGGATCTTCCTTCCACTTCTAGCCTGTGCTCTCTCTGCCCCATCCCTCTTTGGAAGAGGTGGCTGCTGCCATGGCTCCTCTCCTCTCCCCTCCCCCATTTCTCTCTCTCTCTCTCTCTCTCTCTCTCTCTCTCTCTCTCTCTCTGCCTCTCTCTCTGCTCTTACCCCTTCTCCCCTTCTTCCCTTTCCCTTTCTACTCCATAACCCACTAAACAAAGACCTGCTTTCTCTGCATGGTGTGATTATCTGTCTCTGTCTCTCACCCACTGTGGCTCTTCGTGGTACCAGCTGACTGGCCAAGGTCTCTCACCTGCTGAATGGCTCCCTGCCTGGAACCTGCTGCCCCTTGTGGCCCACTGCCTGCTGCTGCCCCTCGGGGAATGGCGCCATTTTATTTTTACCATTACATCAAGACCTTTTGTACTTTTAAGAATCATTGTAAAAGCAGGAATGGAACTCTATGCAGAGCTTGCCTTACATGGAAGAAGCCTCTAGGTTTGATCACCAGTACCGCACGTAACAGGCCATGGTGGCACATCGTAGTCCTAGCATTGTGGGTAGGGAGAGGGTGTGAAGACAGGAAGATCGTAAGTTCCAGGCTAATCTATGTAGAATACATAAGACCCTGTCTCACAGACAAAGCGGATCATTGAGGAGCCCAAACATCTTTTGTTTGTGAGGGTTATGTTTATCTATATAAATTTAAATGAGAGAAATTAAAGCCGGGCATGGTGGCTCATTCCTGTAAATTCAGCACTGAGAAAGCCAAGACTATAGAATTGCTATGAATTTGATGCAAGTTTGAGCTACGCACACAGAGCTTCAGGAATTCCTGGGGCACAGAGTGAGACCCTGTCTGAAAAACAAATGAACAAAACAACTTTCTGCTTAGAGGCCTTACACATGGAGAGCTCCTGGCTTGCGCACAGGTCTGGCGTATGAGAAAGTGACTCTAAAACGTAACCCTGTTAGTATCACAGGCCTGCTCTTCTCCCTGTGTGTTCTACTGTGCAGAGCTTTGTTCTTAATGGCCCCTTTGGGAAGCTTGTCTATTAACTTGGGTACCTACATTAGGTGTTCAGCCAGCATCAGTTTTCTTTTTACCAGTTTGTTCAATGAACCAAATATCTATATTTAGACCTAAGTTTTAAACATATCGAGTTACTCTTACCTGTGTGCTTCATGTCTCCTAAAAATTTGTTGACCTTTCTTGTGGTGGTGATATGATAGCTAAGGTTATGTTTTAAGTTTAAATTACTATGTTTAAGAGATCTTAAGAAACAAAAATGTCTCCAAGCCTGTAAACCCCACTTGCCCAAGGACAGATAACCTCCTGGAATACTTGGGGCTGTTGTTTATGTAAGATAACAAGTCCTGTGTTTTCACTTCTATAAACAAGCATGGTAGCCCCAATGGCCCAGCATGTGCTTGGTGACACATAGGCCGGATGTTGTAGGAGGCTGCTTGTTTGTTCCTGGCTGTCCAGACTCCCGAAATAGCCACTCAGAAACTGTATTAACTAAATCACTGCTTGGCCTACTAGCTCTAGCTTCTTATTGGCTAGTTCTTACATCTCAATTTAACCCATTTTTATTAATCTGTATATCGCCATGTAGCTGTGGCTTACCCGCAAGGTTCCATCCCTGGAGGGGCTACATGGCTTCTCCCTGACTCCACTTCTTTCTCCCAGCATTCAGTTTAGTTTTCCCTGCCTTGCTCTGTTTTGCTCTGTTATAGGCTCAAAGCAGTTTCTTTATTCATTAACCAATAAAATCAACACATATACAAAAGGACATCAGCAGGAGGTATATGGGCAGGACATATATCAGGATGTATGCTTGCTTCTGACTGGATGAAGGTGGGAAATACATAGTCTTGTGGGATTTGCCTTTAAAAGACTCTGACTAATGTTATTCAAGGTCATGCTCCAGGAATCCCAGGTATAGATGTGACCAGTGGCCATCATCCTTGTTGGTATTTAATAAAGCTTGCTTCAATTTTGCCTCAAAGATTGTGTTACTAGTCTTAATCTTGCCTGGTAGAATTAACAGTGATAACTTTCTTTCTGATTGTTCTTGAATTGTTATTTGTTTCTTTTTTATGTCTTTATTATTTCACTTACATTTTTAGAAAAGAGAAGTGAGAAAACCTTTAGTTTTATTAGCCTTCCCCACCTTTGCTCTTTTGAGACAGGATTTCTCTTCTGTGTAGCTCTCGCTGTCCCAGAACTTGCTGTGTAGACCAGACTGGCCTCGAACTCACAAAGATCCACCTGCCTCTGCCTCCTAAGTGCTGGGATTAAAGGAGGGTGCCTCCACTGCCCAGCTATTAGCCACCTTTCTATGTAGTGCTGGGAATCAGATCCAGGACCTTGTACATTCTGGACAAGCATTCTACCACACTCAAAGCCCAGTATGTGTGATGTCTAGAGCATGCCTTGTCCTTGAAAGTGAAAATTTTAGCTTTTTTTTTATTATTATTTTTATTTTTGGTTTTTCGAGACAGGGTTTCTCTGTAGCTTTGGAGCTTATCCCGGAACTAGCTCTTGTAGACCAGGCTGGCCTCGAACTCACAGAGATCCACCTGCCTCTGCCTCCCGAGTGCTGGGATTAAAGGCATGCGCCACCACCGCCCAGCTCCAAGTGCTGTGATTAAAAGCATGCACCCCCACTGCCCAGCTCCTAAAATTTTAGCTTTCTTTTGATTTGGAAGAATCTGGGTGTGGGAAAATTGCTCGGTAATTAAGAGACTTTGCTGCTTTTGCAGAGCACTAAAGTTTGGTTACCAGCCCCTGTGTTAGGCAGCTTACGAGTGCCCATTTTCACTCCAGGGGATGTGGCACCTTCTTCTGGCTTTCACGGACACCTGCAAGTGTGTGTGCCTGCACATGCTCAGACACAGTGGCCTTCCCCTAGCTGATGTAAACAGAGATTTGAAGCATTTTTGTGGGCAGGAAATACACTGCTCACCTCATTGTCAAGACTCATTTCACAACCTCCCTTGCAGGGTTGACTTCAAGGGCAGGGAGGTTACACAAGCCAGAGCTGTAGTAGTCTATCAACCCTTCTAGTTGGCTCAAGCCCATAGCGATGCTCTGTTTTTACTCCAAACAGTTCTTCATTGAATTTGGCAGTGGGAGTTGGGTCTGATTCTTTAGGTCTTGTTAAAGACTATCCTTTTCAGTATGTTTTCGTGACTTCATTTTTTCTGGTATGAAATTAATATGAAAATATCTTTTCCACCAAGTTCTAAATCAAACAGATGAAAACTCATGAGGAGAGAGATTAGGAGGGCTAGAACAGGGCAGGAGACTGTGCTGTCAGTAAACTGAGTGATGCAGAATGAAGGACAATATCATTCACAATCAGATGTGTGTGTGTGTTCGTGCACACGCGTGTGTGTGTGTGCGCGCGCGCTCGCACGCGAATATTAGCAACATATCAAAGTCTGGAAGCATAGGGAAGATTGGACTCCAATTTTATTTATTTACTTTAATAGAGATAAAGTTCAAAAAGGTTCTGTCCAAAGGTTGAAGTTTTCAACAGTAAGTAAAAATTCCAATATCAGCTGGGCAGTAGTGGCGCACCTTTAATCCCAGCACTTGGGAGGCAGAGGCAGGTGGATCTCTGAGAGTTCAAGCCCAGCCTGGTCTACAAAGCAAGTTCCTAGACTGCCAGAACTGTTACATAGAGAAACCCTGTCTGGAAAAACCAAAAAGAAAAAAATTCCAATGCCAGGAAGAGTTTTGTTTAGGAAATGCTTTCAGAAAAAAAAAAATGTGTGCTTTTGCTCCTAGATGTGGTTACAAACCCACACAGTGCTTTGATACATGCTCAGATTTTTTTTTATAAGTTCCTATTTGGGACTAGAAAAGAAAACACACTGAAGTCAAAGTTCTTGATGTGAGAAGGCTGCAGCTAAGAATAAATAAGTGAATACTTACTGGTTGAGTCAGGGAAAATGCCTTGGAAGAACCTGAACTTTTTAGGTGGCTTCTAATAGTTACAAGTTTAGTAGAGAGATGTTTTCATCATTTATTTAGGATACAAGCTGCATGGTGAATAACAGTAGCCATTAGCACCGTTTTTTTAAACTCTTCACATGCTCTTTCCTGCAACCCTTACAGTGGTGGTTTCTCTCCCTTTAAGACTGATGTTGAGTTTAACTATGTTTCTGTACCCAGTATAATGTGGATGGAAAAATAAGATATGGTCCTAGGGACCTGGAGGGGATGACTCTGTAAGAAGTATGGTGTACAAGTGTGAGGACCTGGGTTCAGATCCCCTATACACATGTAAAAGTAGGTTAAGGGGCACACATCTGTTCCCCCAGCATTGTGAGGTGGCAGAAAGAGGTAGATTCTGGGGGCTTGCTGGCCAGTCAGTGACCTGAAGCAGTGAGTTCCAGGTTCAGTGAAAGAGTGTACCTCAAAAAATAAAGTGAAAGCCGTAGAGAAGGATGCCCAGTGTTGACGTCTGACCCCCACATCATATAAATGGGCATGAGCACACACACATGCATGCATGAAGAAAATAAACTTAATTGCTCAGTTTGGCTTGGGCAGTGTTTCTGTTTCCTGCCACACACAAGCAGAGCATGTCCTGGACTCTTGCTGGGCCTTGGGGTAAGCAGAGAGGAGGAGGTGACTCAGCCCAACCTCCAGCCCCACCCTCTGTGTGTTGAGAAATATGTGTTTGAGATTATACAGCACTGAAGTTGTATGTGTGTGTTGAATTGTGTATTACTGAATGGAACTTGGATGCACATCCCACCCCTCAAGAACTGACTTGCAGCTTGGCATTGCACGCTCCTCTTTTTTTTTTTAATATTTATTTATTATGTATACAATATTCTATCTGTGTGTATGTCTGCAGACCAGAAGAGGGCAGCAGACCTCGTTACAGATGGTTGTGAGCCACCATGTGGTTGCCGGGAATTGAACTCATGACCTTTGGAAGAGCAGGCAATGCTCTAAACCACTGAGCCATCTCTCCAGCCCATTGCACGCTCCTCTTTTATCCACTGATCAGAGCGTACTTTTCCAGACTTAGATATGGCTTCAGAATCCCTTTTGGACACTTGCATAAGGAGTTACCACCAAACAAGCAGAATGGCCCCTGCAATGACTCTCAATGGACACGCTTCTGTAACCTATTCTGTCTTCTCAGTTTATTGATGACTTTTACTTTAGATCTGTTTCACCTTAGACAACTCATTTTGAAAGTATTTTTAAATTTATTATTGTGTGTGAATATGATATGTTGTTTGTGTGTTGGAATGCACATGCCGTAATGTATGTGTGGAGGACAGAGGAGGGAGTCAGCTCATTCCTTCTGTTTGGGTTCTGAGGACTAAGCTCAGGCCAGCAGGCTAGCACAGCAAGCACTTCACCTGCTGAGCCTTGTCACCAGCCCTTTATCTAAATTTAAATGTTTAGTGGATCATTAGTGTTTAGAAACACTTATACTATAGTGCTAGCATTGAAATTCATAAGGTGTGGCTTGATCAAGGTACATGCTGAGACTTGAACACAGTTTACTTTGAATGCTCCCCTTCTGCCACTGTACCCAAGGCTGGACCTCAAATGGGGCGGTGATGTTTGCCTTTCTTCTAGTTTGTCGTTTCCTAGACTCCAGAGACACAAGGTCTTTTATAAACCTCTTTTTTTTTTCTGCGAGAGCTGACGTGCAAGTGTTTTCACGGTGAAGATGATGGTGAAGGAATTGGGGAGAAAAGTTGGCTCAGCAGGCTTGTCCTGGAGGAAGTATGTCCCTGAGCACCAATCCTAACACCACCAGAGGTATGGTTGAGAAAAGCCACATACCCCGCGCGTGTCATGGGATACCAGCTTCTCTAGTAAAAAGGCACAGTGGAGCCCCCATGGAAACATGGGGCTAGAGGATGAGGTAGCTAAAATTGGAACTACTTGTTCTCTGGTTACGATTTACAAATAAATACCAAAAAGCCGAGACTCCTGGAGTAGAGGTGCATGGCTTTTCCTGCAAAGAGACTTATCCTTACTGTATCCAGTCACTTGGAATCAGAGTACCTGTATGCCAGGGCTCTTTGGAGGAACGGAACTTATAGAATGAACACATACATATATACTCATATATATGTATATGATATCTTAGAAGGCTTACAGGCTGTGGTCCAGCCCATCTAATAGAGGCTATCTACCAATGGAAGGTCTAAGAATCCAGTAGTTCTTCCATCCATGAGACTGGATGTCTCAGCTGGTCTTCAGCATCCGTCAGAATCCCAAAGAAGTAGGTTCTGATGCCAGTGAAGGAATGGATTTGCCAGTGCAGGTGAGAACAGGCGGGCAGAGAGAGCAAGCCCTTCTTCCACGTCCTTATATAGGCTGCCAGCAGAAGGCGGGCCCACATTAAAGGTGACTCTTCCCACCCCGAAGATCTAGATTAGAAGTGGAATTCTTGATTCAGATATTTAATTAAGCAAAAATCCCTCCCAGGTGTGCCAGCCACTTGGGTTTTAGGTAATTGTAGGCGAAGTCAGGTTGACAACCAAGACCAGCCATAGTGTAATGTAATGCAGCCATGCAAAAAGAAATCCCTGCCAAGAATGGGATTTTTTTGTAGTCGGAGGCCAAAGGTTCCAAAGCTCTGAGATGAGGTTGCTATTGTCCTATTTTGTTTATATTGCAAATGATGTCAGTTTTTTTCAAAGTGCTTATGAGTCTGGCCTTATCATTCCTGCCACTAGGCAGCTTCCAGATTGTCTAATCTTGTCAGTGTTCAATGGCATGTCCTCTGTCCTCTGTCCTCTGTCAGGGGCCGCTAGTTTGAGCTGCCAAGGTTTGCTTTATTGCCCAGCTAGACACGGCCTGCGCTGCTTTATGACATTTCAAAGTGAATCGATGATAGAAATTTCAATTTGTTTCAGAAGAGAGTTGACAGCAGGCTTGGCACTCAGATCAGTGACCAGATCTTTAAAAAGAATTGATTTGAGCACACATGCATGGAAGGGGAACTGAATGCTGTTTCAGCACGCAGTTATCCTATGAAACTGTCTATGTTTATACCTAGGTCCTGATGCTAAAGAATAGGTAGTGAGACTAAGATTCGTGGTCAGAATGTCTTCCTACCTTCTTTACTAAGTATAGTAACCATAGATTTTTTTTTTCTTTCTGTTCCTCCCCATTCTCAATACCTGTGATTCGGAAGGAGCTGATTTCCGATCTAGGTCAAGGGTAGGTGGTGTGTAACCTAGGCATGTCCAATGAGAAGCATTACTTTGATTTAGGGATGGACAAGTTTGCTATAACAATCAGATCCTAGAAATTGACAGCATTATGTTTTCTTTTTTTAAAATACTTTATTTATTTATTATGTATACAATATTCTGTCTGTGTGTCTGCCTGCAGGCCAGAAGAGGACATCAGATCTCATTTCAGATGGTTGTGAGCCACCATGTGGTTGCTGGGAATTGAACTCAGGACCTTTGGAAGAGCAGGCAGTGCTCTTAACCACTGAGCCATCTCTCCAGCCCCCAGCATTATGTTTTCAAAGTGGGTTTTCAAACATGTTTTCCACAGAGTCATGGGCAGATGTAGGGAAAAGTCTAACTGATGGTACAGTTTTGGGGTTGGGAGACCTATTCATGGTAAAGTATTGGTACCACTCAAGGTTGTAGACTGAGAAAGAGAGAAGGGGAGAGGGAGGGAGGGAGGGAGGGAGGGAGGGAGGGAGGGAGGGAGGGAGGGAGGGAGGGAGGGAGGAAGAGAGAGAGAAAGAGAGAGAGAGAGAGAGGAGGAAAAAGATATTGGAGATTGGGGGTAGCATTTTAGGCTGGCTGGACCTGTGACTGCTGATTAAGAGACACAACTAATCCATGTAGGGTTTTGCCAAGGGGGCTGAGGGGAAAGAACTGCTTAACCTTATTCTCTTCCCTTCCTCCATTCCTTGATAATATTCCAAAGGAAGGCCCGGGGAAAGGGGCCATGGATGCGTCCACGCAGATCAAGATCCCCCCCCCCCCTCGCCCCCGTAGAGCAAGGAGAAGAACAGAGTAGATTCCGAGGTCAAGCTGAAGATCTTCCACCCATGAGCTTGTTCGGGACAATTGTGAGGTAATCCTAAAGAGATGGACCACCCAGAAGAGGGGTAACGCAATCAGGGAGCTGGGAACGTGAGCCACAGTTTTCCTAACCTAGGAAAGCTTTGGCAGCGTAGCCAACAGTACATAAATGAGGACACAGGGCTCTCACACAATCCCAGGATGAAAAATAGAGCAGGTACAAGCACGACCTACTAACACAGGTGTAAGCCTGAGTCAGCCCTCTAAAAATTACCCTAGCAACCAAAGCTGACCAATGAACTGCCTATAAAACAACATAGCTCAGATATTAGCCAATTAGGAGCAGATACTTCCTGCAAGCTCTAATCCCTTGTTTGCATGAAGGTCCTGGACAAGGAACGTTGGTGAGAAACTTCTTATGCTAGCTGCCTCTTTTCCTTCTTTCTTTCCTTATTCCTTTCTTTTTTCTTTTTTTCTTTCTTGATGTACAACCACTTACAGGTTGTAACTTTATAAAATTTATTTGTGATATCTGATGTTATGAACTTAGATATGCAGGATGAGTATGTAATTGGTGTAAAGCCCACTTTCTGAGCTTTCTTAATGGCTTTGTTGTTTTTCTCTCTCTTTCCACAAAGACCTTTCATTTCTGTGTCTCCTGTCAATGCACCCAGGAAATGGGGCAATAAACTGGGACAAAAGTTGAACATTATAACCTACACATTTCTCACACAAGATACACTTTTATTTATTTATGGATTTGACTGTTTAGTTGGTTGGTTGGTTGGTTGGTTGGTTTTCCAGACTGGTTTCTCTGTGTAGCCCTAGCTGTCCTGGAACTCAGAGATCTGCCTGCCTCTACCTCCTGAGAGCTGGGGTTAAAGACATGTGCCATTTCCGTCCGGCACAATACACTTTTAAGAAACTTCTGGCTGGGCGATGGTGGCGCACGCCTTTAATCCCAGCACTTGGGAGGCAGAGGCAGGCGGATCTCTGTGAGTTCGAGGCCAGCCTGGTCTACAGAGCTAGTTCCAGGACAGGCTCCAGAGAAACCCTGTCTCGAAAAACCAAAAAAAAAAAAAAAGAGAGAGAGACTTCTGATAAGGGTTTTCTGTTGGCATGGGAGGGTCCTCGCCGCTGATTACCTGTTACACTGGGAAGAGCCTCCTCACAGCACCGAGTTCCGAGAGCAGTGAGGCAGTCAGCAGCCGCCTCCACCTCTTCCTCCCCACACCACTGCACACAGCAATCATAGCTACCATGATTCTTCAACATTCCTCTTCCTCCTCCTTTCCTTTTCCCTAATCCCTCTCTTCCTTAAGGAGCCTCCAGTCAGACTTCCCCTCCTCAGAACCTCATTTCCTGTCCTGCTCCAACAGATGTCCTGCAGTCCTGTGGCTCTGGTTGTATTTCTGAACTCAAGATTCTCACTCTAGTAGAAAATCGATGAAGCAATTGGAACATAGGTTCCTGCATCTACTTGCATTTCTGTGAAACCCGAAGCTATTGGCGGCTACAGCCATTATGAAGAGAAGACTTGGAGTAAAGAAATTGGGACAATTTTTCGGTGACACAATCTAAGCGTTCGGATTCAATTATTCTTAGAATTTTCGGCTAGGGATTAGAAACTTCTCCTCTGCCCCTAACAATCTAGTATTTGTCAATTGTCTCTTAAAGATGCCCGACAAATGAACCATATGCCTAATCTTCTGCACAGCAGAATTTAGCTCGTGGAACCACTAAACTGATCTACGACACCAATCAGCGGCTTCTAATCCAGTCACTTAACAGCCAGACCTGGTGTCCTCAGCCTGTGAGATGCCAGCCCGTCTGTCCAGGCTTACCTAGTCACTGCCGCAGTTGTTCCCTGTTCTCGGGCACTAAAAAGTTCCGGATGTCAGTGCTCAGAGGCATTGATGGGTAACATCTGAAATTTTATGTATTCCCTGAACTTGGGAGACAATATCTTAAATAAAACATGCAGGGAATTGAATACAAGTCTCTTTTCAAAATGTAAAAAGGCTCAAATTGATTGACTTAAAGGAATTGAGGCCTTAATATGTGCACAAAATTGGTAAAGTTAGGCAGATCAAATTATCCATGGCAGAACTACTTCTAATACAACAAGAATAGCATGTATTTTTTTTTCTTGGTGAACCAATTAATTTTATTGGGATTACGCACAGGAATATGGGCAAAAGATTATCTGCAGGAGGAAAAGTCACTCCAAGACAGCTACAGTACCAACAGGCGTCACCAGCATGGGTGACAGCTCATAAAAGCTGGAAACGTGGAGGACACTGCACAGCCAGAAGACAGGCAGCTCAGCAGGTCGGAGAGTGACCTTTCTAGGTGGTTCCATTGGAGCCTCTTCCAGGCAGTTCCGTTGGTCTCTGCTTCTGCTGGGCAACGGGGCTCTTCTGGGAGTGGCTGTTTGCAGTCTTTACTGGTTGCACGCTCTTGGGGAAGGAGGGACCCAGTCAATCTGGCTTACTTCCTGCCTTAAGGAAATTCCTTGAAGGACGGAAACTGCTACATAGCAGCTGTGTGGACGTGTTCATACCCCAGCAGCAGCATGAATTATTAACATAAGGATGGTGTCATTCCACTGGTTGGCTGGATATTAGCTCAGGATGAATAATGATTGTTCTGAAAGAATAATTAGTCTCAAAAACACATCGTTCAGTCTTTGACTTTGATAATGACTTTGTGTTCTCTTCATTTTCTTCCTCTAAAAAATATTTATTTTAAATTATGTGTATTTGCTGGGCAGTGGTGGCGCACACCTTTAATCCCGGCACTCGGGAGGCAGAGGCAGGTGGATCTCTGTGAGTTCGAGGCCAGCCTGGTCTACAAGAGTTAGTTCCAGGACAGGCTCCAAAGCCACAGAGAAACCCTGTCTCGAATAACCAAAAAAAAAAAAAAGAAAAAGAAATAAAATTATGTGTATGTGTGTGGTTATGAGCACATGTGAGTTCAGGTGCCAGAGGAAATCAGAAGAGGGCGTCAGAACCCACGGAACTGGCATTACAGGTAGTTGTGATCTGTTTGACATGGGTACAGGGAACCAGACTAGTCTCCTGCAAAAACAGTAGACCATGTCTCTAGCCCCTCCTTTTTTCTTTCTCTCTCTGTCTCTGTCTCTCTCTGTCTCTCTCTGCCTTTCTGTGTCTCTGTCTCTCTCTGTCTCTCTCTCTCTGTGTCTCTCTCTATGTCTCTGTCTGTCTCTGTCTTTCTCTGTCTCTCTCCCTCTCTCTCTCGTTCATGTTGTGTGGGCCCATGTACTCACCGATGCATATGTGAGAGTCAGAGGACTCCCTTAGGTATCAATCTTTGCTTTCCACATTGTTCGAGACAGAGTTTCTTGTTTTACTTCTGTGTAAACCAGATTAGCTGTTTGTGAGCTCTGGGGAATTTTTCTGTCTCCGCTTCTCATCTCACCATAGGAATGCTGGGATTACAGACCCATGCTGTACCTCTCAGCTTTATGTGGGATCCTGGGATTAGAAGTCAGGTCCTCACACTTGGGTAGCAAGCACTTTTACCACCTGAGGCATCTCTCCAGTCCACATGGAACATTCTCTGTCTGTGTGTGTACAAAACCAAAATTATCTTTAATGTACTTCTCACCAGCAAGCAGGAAAAGAGAAATGGTTTGTGGGCTGACAGCTGAGACTGATCAGCTTTCTTTAGAGAAGACCTGAAGATGGTCCTTCCTCCTAGGCCACCTCTTCAACATTCCCTCTGTACACAAGGAGGTGAAAACCTCAGTGTGCACACGTCAGATGGAGAGAAGAGGAATATCACACGCAGTATGACAGCAGAGAGCACAGGCTTGCATGGAGTGTCTGGTCCCTACTTTTTTGGGAACTTGCCTTCATCTCTCAGAGGTCCTGTGTCCGTCTTTATGAAATGAGAAGGGCAGCATCTTCTCAGAGCATGGCCGTAAGAGCAAAGTCTCTAAAATACTGTGCGGTGAGCATCTTCATAAACGGCCTAAAGAATAAGAGTGGTGGCAGATCCGGCCAACCTGGACTGGCAGCCATACTGGGCGCTTTTGTGTGTCAGTTTGACACAAGCCAGAGTCATCAGAGGAAGGAGTTTCAGTTGAGGAAATGTCTCCACAGATCCAGCTGTAAGGCATTTTCTCATTTAGTGATCAAGGGGGGAGGGCCCAACCCATAGTGGGTGGTGCCAACCCTGGGCTGGTGGTCCTGATTCTATAAAAAGGTGAGCTAAACAAGCCATGGGAAGGGACCAAGAAAGCAGCATTCCTCCATGGCCTCTGCATCAGCTCCTGCCTGCAGGATCCTGACCTGTTTGGCTTCCTGTCCTGCTGTCATTGATGAAGAGCAATGCTAAAGTAGAAGCCAAATAAACCCCTTCTTCCCCAACTTGCATTTTGGTCATTGGTGTTTAATCGCAGCAATAGAAACCCTGACTAAGACAAATACCAGGGATGTGGTGGTTTGAAAAAAAATGCCCCCCCTAAAGGAGTGGCACTATTAGGAGGTATGGGCTTGTTGGAGGAAGTCTGTCACTGTTGGGTGGGCTTTGAGTTCTCTTTTGCTCAAGCTTCCCTCAGTGTGGCAGTCAGTTGACTTCCTGTTGCCTGCAAGATGTAGGACAGCCAGCTACTCCACAACCATGTCTGCCTGCATGCCACCATGCTTCCCATCATGATGATGGACTGTACTTCTGAAACTGTAAGCAAGCCACCCCAATTAAATGTTTTCTTTATAAAGATTGCCATGGTTTAGTGGGACCAGTGCTTGACCTGGTTTTGTGGAGCCCATTCTTTTTGAAGGGATACCTTGCTCAGCCTAATTATAGGGGGGAGGACCTTCGTCCTGCCTCAAAGTGGTGTGTCAGACTTTTTTTTTTATCATGATACAAAAAACAAACAAAGTGGTTACCATCTTAAAACCCAAAACACCAAGTAACCATACCCTACGTCAAGACATCCTGTTAGTAGCCATACCTTAAATTAAATCTCCTGTCAATAACCTTGAAGGAGCAAAAATAGGTTTAACTCTCTGACCTTTAGTCAAAGTGGAACAGATCCTCTTCTGTGGGCCCTCTTACTACCCAAAACACCAAATAACCACACCCTAGGTCAGGATATCTTGTTTGTAGGCATTCCTTAAGTCAGACCTCTTGTCAATAACTTTGAAAGAGTGAGAGTAGGCTTAGACTCTCTGATCTTCAGTTAAGGTGAAGCGGACCACTTCTGTGGGCTCCCACAATAAGGCCCAAATTTCTACAAAGGGCTTGAGAAAGATTTTTTTACAAAAATGATATGACTCCTTTAAGAATTTCTGCCATACATCAAGCCATTGAGCAGTTGATATGTTAAGTAGAAATAGGAAGCTAAGTAAAAATACCACCTGCCTCAGTGGGAGGGGGCACACACTTTCAGATAGATCTGGGGAGTTGAATGCAGTACTGGGTCACCCACCTTTGACCAGACCTGTGAGCTTTAGGCTTGGCTCTCAAAGACTAGAGGAACTGGTAGAGCTAACCTCCAAAGCCACAGCAGAAGTCCTAACCATGCCACTTAGCAGTTTAAAGACCCATGTGGTCAAAAAAGGCTAGAGATATGCAGTAGAAGAGGTCCAGACAGATAAAAACCTTTAAACAGGTTCCAGTGTGTTTAACAATATCCATAGGCTTAAGAAAGAAAAGGCAGGATATAGACAGTCGTAGAAAAAAGTAAATTTAAAAATAATAAAGACTTTAAAGAAAGAAAAAAGTAATATTTAAAAAAGAACAAGCCACATAGAGATGGGAAATACATAAGGAGTCTGGATTCTCTATGTTGTTGTAATGATCTGTCCTATCCCTTCAAGAGACAAGCTCAGCCCACTCCCTCCCCCCTCCACTGAGGCAAGTGGATCTTCCTTCTGCTTCCAGCCTGAGCTCTCCATCTTCTCTCTCTCTCTCTCTCTCTCTCTCTCTCTCTCTCTCTCCCTCCCACCCTCTCTCTCTTTCTTTTTCTCTCTCTCCGCCTCTCTCTCCTTCTCCCCCTTCTCCCACCCTCCTCCCTTTCCCTTTCCCCTCCATAACCCACTAAATAAATACCCACTTTCTCTTCATGGTGTGCCTATCTGTCTCTGTCTCTCACCCGCCACAGCTCCTCATGGAACCAGCTGACCCACCAAGGTCTCTCACTGACTACATGGCTCCCTGCCTGGGACCCACTGCCTCTTTTGGCCCACTGCCCACTACAGCCACTTGGGGAACCACACAGTTTTACTTTTACCATTACAACCCATTATACCCCAAAAGAAAGAGTGTGTGTGTATGTATGTTGCTTTTTTTTTTTTAACTGTTTATTCTTTTTTGGGGGGGTGGGGTTTCGAGACAGGGTTTCTCTGTAGCTTTGGTGCCTGTCCGGAACTATCTCTTGTAGACCAGGCTGGCCTTGAACTCCCAGAGATCCGCCTGCCTCTGCCTCCTGAGTGCTGGGATTAAAGGCGTGCGCCACCACCGCCCGGCTACTTAACTGTTTATTCTTTTAGGGGCCCACCACCCAACTTCCAAATGAATATATGGAGACTTATTCTTTCTTATGAATGCCCAACCTTAGCTTGGCTTGTTTCTTGCCAACTTTTCTTAAATTATCCCATCTACCTTTTGCCTCTGAGCTTTTACCTTTCTCTATTTCTGTATTTCTTTTCTTTCCTTCTTATTCAGTGTCTGACTGTGCAGCTGGGTGGCTGGCCCCGGGGCAACCTCCTCTACTTTTCTAGAGCCTGTCCTCTTCTTCTCCTTCCATTTATCCTCTCTGCCTGTAAGCCCCGTCTCTCCCTCTCCTGCCTAGCTACTGGCCATTCAGCTCTTTATTAAATCAATCAGGTATTTTAAGCAGACAAAGTAACACAGCTTCACAGAGTTAAACAAATGCAACATAAAAGAATGTAACACATCTTTTCATCATTAAACAAATGTTCCACAGCATAAACAAAAGTAGCACATCTTCAACTAATACTCCACAGCAAGAGAGACTGAACAAACATGCCAAATGTAACGCAAGTACATGGATCAGTACAGTGGTTTGAAACAACTATTAAACTTCGGGGAAAACTGTTGTCTTTTTCAGACAGGGTCCCACCATTTAGTTCTGGCTGGACAGGAACTTTCACAGAACTGCCAACTTCTCCCTCCCAGTGTGGGGGTGGGGATTAAGACCTAGATCACCACACCCAGCCCTGGGGGCACTGTTTTTAATGGTTTCCTTTCTCATGACTATTCAGAGTAATTAGCTCCACAAGGAATAAGAATTTGAGAGCAGCTTTTAGAATTGGGGAAGAAAAACAAAATTCAACATCTTAAAATAAACCAAGAGAAACAAGAACTAACACAGCATTCAGAATCAATGCATTTTAAGAGATTTACAAATATAAAATGAAACTTCTGAACAGACAATACACAGAAGAGATGGAAATGGTGATAGGCGTTAAAGTCAACCTCATTAGTAATCGAGGAAATTGCAAAATTTAGAAAGATTGATAATATGCAAAAATATTGGCTTAGTCATGGAGTATATGTCCTTCTGTGCTAAGTCTAGAAGTGAAAATTGGTATAGACTTTGGGGGTATAATATGCGATACATATTTGTCAAAGACCAGCCTCGACAAAATTTGTACATTCCAGGGCAGGAGCGTGGGGGTTAGAATTGTTAAGCAAAAGGAACAGAGATGTGAGAGAAATAAGAGAGAGAAACACAGAACAGCACTGGGAGGGAAATCAAGTGACTACTGAATCCCAAATCCGTACTCATTTATTTTCCACATGCCTATATACTTCACTCCAAAAGGGAAGGGGAGAGGCAACAGACTTCATTAAATGATATAAGGAGTAGACTTGAATTCTCCAACCTTTGGTCCAGGTGGAGCAGATCCACCGCTATACCCAAAATACTAATTAACCACACTCTAGGTCAGAATCCCTTGTTTGTAGCCACATCTGTCGTCAACAACTTTGAAAAAGCAAAAATAAGTTCAAACTCTGTGACCTCTAGTCAAGGTGGAACAGGCTCACATTTGTAGCCCTCACATAAATTAATGCCCTCCAAGACTTAATGTTTAAGCCATTTGATTCCAGGTCGGGACTCTACCCTGTAAAAGGGTACACACAGATGCACACATGATACATATTGTTGTATTCATTCTAGAGCAACCGCAAAGTCTTTCCCTAAGGGAACAATAACTCAGAGGAACATGATGCTTTGCTAAAGAGTTTTATATGCTAGAAATTTCTTGACATATTAACAAAGTCAAAAACATGCCCTAAATCATGTTGATAATTCTTAAATCAGCTATATACATTTGTACATTCACTTATATAAATATATAAAACTCTATTGGCTGTGATGAGCAAAGGAGAACGTAATAGGAAGAATGAGAACATACTTTTCTCTTTTGTACTTTAAAATAACAATCGTAGTTATTTCTAGTCAGATGTTTGTGGTTACAGGTTTAGAGGGGGTATCTATACCCACCCCCACACTCACCCACCCACACACAATGCACGGGAAGCTCTCAGGGCAACTGTACCACATATTCTGGGCACTTGTATTATTCTCCTATTGTCAGCGCCCTTATCCTCCACAGATATTGACACTGATATACCTTTCATCGGGGAAATTTAACCAAGATTTACAACAGAAGTTCATTTCTTCACACAGCGCATCTTTGAGGCAAGGCTATAATTCCAAAACCTACAGACATAATAAATGACTTGCCTAGATTCTCAAACAAGTCAGGAAATGATCCAGAGACAGAATTCCACTCTTGTACAAATAAATACACACACTGGCTCTCAGCACAGAGCTATAAATACTCCATCCCCTGGCATCTCGGTCTCTCCTCAAGTAATTGAGTGTTTAAATGACTTGCAAACGCTCACTTTGGCTTTAAAAACTGCCTATGTCTGGGATTCTTTTTTAAAGGAATAGCTTTATAAAGTTTACCATCAACCTTCCCACGAAAGTCAAGAGACTAAGAACCGTTTTCACCTTCTGTAAGAGGACTCCAAAAGAAATATTGTTGTTCCAAATGACAGTTCTGACCATATCACTTCCCTTAAAATCACAGACCTAGCAGGCCTCTCAAATTGTGTCGCCCTGATTCTGAATGCTTTCTTAAGGACGTATGAGAATAAACACATCAAGAAAACTGATCAAGCATTTGCCTCTTCCAATAACTTCATATGCAGCCATGTGTAACTCCATCCCATTCTCTAATCTCAAATTCCTCATCTGTAAAATAAGAATGCTTCCCTAATTAAACATATGGTCTGACTCAAGATTCAAATAAGAAAGACTGTGAAGTGCTAGATACATTATTATTGAATGAAAATATGAAAAAAAAAGACATAACTGCTCCTTGTGGTGAAGAAGAAGGCTTATTGTTGACAAAAGGGAGAGCATGGCCAGAGGCAGGGACATCTAGGAGAGTCCACAGTGGACATGACCCTGAGCCAGGTGAGGAGAGAGTGGGAGAGAGGGGAACCAGGTACAGCAAGCAGCCAAGAGGGCAAAAGGTTTTAAAAGGGGGGAGAGGGGACAGGGAACCAAAATGACTGGATTGTACAGGGAGAAGGGCCCCCCAGTCTTTGGCTGGAGAGTTCTGAGTAAACAGGGTATACCAGTCATACACTGGAACAGGTAATGACTAAGGGTTGCTGGGAAAGCCTGGAGGCCAGGTCTACTTTGATATGTTAAAATAGGCACCTCAGTCATTTGTCCCATGGTTTGAGAATTATTAGCGGAGTTCTTCCTATAAGTTCTTCGTATTTTCTACCCCATCTTCAAAACATGAAAATGTCTGATTTGCTAAATTTAAGTCTCTCCGATGGAAGCCCAATAATCATTTTATTTTGTTCTAGATGGAGTTCTCAGCTTCAACATCTGGAAAAGGAGCATATGGAAGTTGTTAGGTGTGTCAGGTTTAAAGTGGTAGCTTATGGGGCACTATATTAGAGCCGTCACTGCAGCATCTACCACTGTCCTTTTCAGCACAGAGTGCCCCTTTCTTCAGCTTCTGTTCTCATGACTCTACTTCCGAAGCCAAAGACAGAGCTGGATTAAAAGATGGGCAGCTGGGCAGTTGCTCAAATCGCTCAGCTATGAGGGGCGCTGAAGGATCACGAGACTACTGAGTGGCTACAGTTTACGTAGGTGAACTCTTACATGCTGGTAGGTACTTCTCACTGCCGTGACAAACACCTGGGAGAGGCGACTAGAGAATGGTTTACGGGAAGGAATGGTGGCGGAAGTATGAGGCTGCTGGCTGCACTGTACGCGCAGGCGCGCAGGAAGAGAGAATTCAGCTGGCTTCCTCCTTCCCCCTTTTTCTCAGTCTGGGATTCCAGTCCGTGGAATGCTGTCACCCACAAGCAAAGCGGCGCTGTCCTGGTCAGTTACGCCTCTGGGAACACCCTCACAGACACGTCCCAAGATGTGTCTCCTAGACGATTCCAAACCCTAGATGATTGACAATGAGAATTAACCATCACATGGGGATATCAATATATATTTGCACCACTTGAAATATAATCCGGGCAAGTAGAAATTTTAAAAAATATTACTAACTGAACATTTATTGTATGCTTTTTACATACCAGCTCCTATGCCAAGAACTTTACATGTATTATTTAAACCCAGCAATTATATATGATTAACCCTATTTTCCTGATGAGGAACTTGAGATACAGAGGCTGTTGCACAGGTAATACATGGTGGTGTCATTAGGACGCAGTCTTCCTCCAAGACCTATACGATGCCTTATAGCCCTCCCCTAGTTTTGCAGTCGGTTCTTATAGTTGGAATGTACAGTGATGACACACAGGCTCACATATCTGAACACTTGGTCCACAGATGATGGTTCTGTTTGAAGGAGAGTGTGGATCTTTTAGGAAGTGGGAACAAGCTGGTGGAAGTAGATTGCTAAAGGGTGGGCCTTGAGGCCTATCACCCGGCCCCACTCTGGACTAATAGCTCTCTCTACTTCATGATTCACTGAGATATAAAAAGCTCCTCAAGGAATTGTGGTCAGAGTCCCAGTTGCCACGCCTTCCCTGCCATAATGTACTCTAGCCCTTTAAAGTATGAGCCAAAATAAATTGGTACCACGAAGGAGAAGCCTCAGACTGCACTGAGACAATAGGGAAGGTGCTCTGATGCGGGCTCTAGGGTATAAAATATATGTAAACAGGAAATCCTTTCACTTAAAAAGAGAGTACCTGAGAAGTTAGAGCCTCTAAGGCAACTTGCTGAAATAAGACAACCTAGCAAAATTTCTGTCAGTCATGCATTCAGCGCAGCTGCAGCTGCGGTTCAATGGAGCCAGGGTACACCTCAAGCTGTTTGTTACCTGGCATCATCCGAGCTGTGCTGGCTTTCCAGGCACACATAATAAAAGAGTTACAGCACCATGGAGGTCTATGCCAAATCCCCCCAAAAAACTCAGTGGCCAGGCAATGTGTGGAAGGACCAGATTCCCCAAAGAGAGGCCCAAGAGACCATATATGAAAGTGAAGTCTACATTGCAATAAAAAGTACAAGGTATTGGTGATGCTAACTAAGAACGTGGGATGCCTATGGAGAAAGACTTCAAGTACCAAGTGCAGCCAGCCTAAGAGAGAATGAGCATGCCCAGTAGGGAGTAGGCCTGGAGGAAGGGGTCTACCTAAGCCTATTGAAATTCAGAGGATGCCATCTCAAGTTCCAGGTTCCAGACATGGAGCTGCAGGTCCATTTGTCCTACTGAGTTCTGTTCTTGCTTTGGTCAGGTCTTTTCCTTGCTATTTTTCTGATCCTTTCCTTTTGGAATGGGAATGTTTATCCGTGCAATACACACTGGAAGTGTATAGTTTCCTTTCATTTTGCGAGAGCTTACACTTAAGAGACTGCCTTGAGTTGCAGAAAAGACTTCAGTTTTAGGTGTTGGAACTGTCTAGGCTTCAGGGACTTATGAAGGTGGGCTGCATTTTTGCATTATGAGATAGTCTTGCATCTACAGGAGCCAGGGCCAGCATGTTATGGTTTGAATAGAAGATGTCCACAGTGGGCCCATGCACTTGAACACTTGGTCCCTAGCTGATGTCACTGTTTTGGGAAGCTATGGAATCTTCAGGAGGTGAGGTCCAGCTAGAAAAAGTGGGTCTCTAGGGGTTGGGCCTGAAGATTGCAGCCAGCTTGTTTCTGGCCTAAGCGCTCTGCTTTCTAATCCACTAAGATATAAGACACTACACCACAGGATCCCACTGCCATGTGCAGAGTTCCAGCATTCACCATTTCCAGCTCTGATAGACTATATCCTCTAAAATCGGGGGCCAAATAATTGTTCCTTCTTAAAACTGCTTCTGTCAGGTTTTGGCCAATGCAATAAAAGAAGTAACTAATCAACCTGCCAAATGTGTGTCTTGCCTCTTTATGCAGATGGTATTTGATGAAATTCACTAGGTAGACTAAAACTAAAACCACAGAATTATTCGTGACTCCAGCTACTGACTAGGAACCGGTGAACTATTTTAAACCTGTTAGTTAACATTTCAAAAAATGTGTTCAGTTCAGAAAAATTGCAGAAGAGAGCACCACAGAAAAGGGTGAAATGCACACCAAATGTCTACAAGTACTTAGACTGCTTAGGGGTCTGTATCATTTAACTGATGGAAAAAATTCGCTTTTCACTGCCCCCATAATATGTACTAAGCATGTATTTTGAAAAATGAGAAAGGCATATCAGTACATGTGGCCTGTTAAACAGATTTCCCTCTACCTAGTTAAACAGAAAGGGATTTACAAGGAGGAATTGGGGGTTTATAAAAGTACTAGTAGAGTTGGGATAAGGTTGAGGCGGGACTTTCAGAGACAACTTCCAGAACCCCATCACAGAAGTAGCCCAACTTGGGCACCACACTTACATGACACTTAGATTTGGGAGTCTGGAAGCTTGCCATGACCTGAACCAGCATGATGCCCCTCATCGTCCTTGCTGGGACATCTACTAGGACTGTGTCAGAACAAACAAACACATGGCTTCCGAGTGGAAACCACAGAAGTGGTAAAGTACGGTCTTCTCTTGAACCTCCATTGTCAACTTCCGTGCCGTCCTGAGGCACACCTGTTTTACAGAAACTAGCTTTATAATCCTACCCGGAAGGTCTTCTGGCAAATGTATCTGTGTTTCTAGCCTCAAACAATAAGACCTACTATTAGAATTAAATCCTTCAATCTATGATGTAATCAACAATCCAATGCCAAATTATTCATCAGACTAGTGTACCCACCCATCTTGCTCAAGGCCTGATGTAACATCCTGGCAGGAGTGAAGAAAGCCACTTTTGCTCCTCCCTTTGGCTATCAGACTTTTGAAATGATAGTCTCCAAAGAATGATGGGAAAAGGGCTGACGCCTGGTGCCAGTCTAAGGAAGAGCTTGGTTCCCAGGAAGAGATTTCACACAGTTCTGAGAACTCGTCAGACTACCTCACAGCACAGACAGGAGCCAGACAATGATAGGTGGTTGACAGGCTGGACCATGTTTGACCAGAAACTTCTTACTTAGGAATACCACTAGTGACCACTAGCGGATGAGAAGGGTTCCAGACATTCCTGTCCTTCCTCATCTTACTATCGCCCCTGCTGCTGTAAAATTAAAGGACATTGGGCTGGAGAGATGGCTCAGAGGTTAAGGGCACTGCCTGCTCTTCCAGAGGTCCTGAGTTCAATTCCCAGTAACCACTTGGTGGCTCACAACCATCTGTACTGAGATCTGGCGCCCTCCTCTGGCGTGTGGGCATACATCAAGGCAGAATGTTGTATACATAATAAATAAATAAATCTTAAAAAAATTAAAGGACATTAAAAATAGTTTTTGAGAAGCTGGCATTGATGGTACAAATCTGTAATCCAGTACTTGGAAGGTAAAGGCAAAAGAATAAGGATTTCCTGGTCACCCTCAAGTCCATAGCTCAAGCTACATGAGACCCAGTCTCAAAAAACTCAAAAATGTAAACACAAAAATGTATTATTTCTGAGAACCCTGAGTGTCATGCCAAAAGGAGTTGACTACCCAAAAACAGAAACGTGGAATAAGGAAACGACTTTAATAACTATTTTATAGCCGGGCAGTGGTGGTGCACGCCTTTAATCCCAGCACTTGGGAGGCAGAGGCAGGTGAATCTCTGTGAGTTCGAGACCAGCCTGGTCTACAAGAGCTAGTTCCAGGACAGGCTCCAAAGCCACAGAGAAACTCTGTCTCAAAAAAAAAAAAAAAAAAAAAAAAAACTGTATTTTATAGAAAGTATCTATATTAATTATTCATCTCATTGTTGTGATAAAGTACCTGACCAAAGAAACTTAGGTTTATTTTGGCTCACAGTTCAAAGGAACAGTCTATCCTGTAGGGAAATAATAGTGTTAGAAGCTTGAAGCACCTGGTCACTGTATCCAGTCCAGAAGCAGACACAGAGGAACACCGCTCTTCAGCTGGCTTCCTTTGTATGTAGTACATATAGAATGCCCATCACATGGCATGATGCCTCCTACACTCAAGGTGAGTCTTCCTACTTCAGTTAATCCAATCTAACAATCCCTCATAGGCGTGCCCAGAGGCTTGTCTCCTAGATGACACTGGGTCTCGCCAAGTTGACGATATTAACCATCATAGTGCACACATACACAGATAGACTTGAGAGATTGGCTAGAAAATAGGTGACAATTTAACTGATGGTAGTGGGGTTAGAGAAAAGATGGACAAAAAGATCTGTTGATGGAGGGCCTTCCTGGAGGGTGGATGTGTCTCCCACTGTTCTGGAAGCTTAATCTGAGATTGAAACATTCCAACTGGAAAGCTTGAGGGCAAACAACTCAAAATTGCTTCAGGAAGTCCCAGAATCTGACCAGATTCACTAGGCCCCTCCTACCAGGGCAAGGAATAAAAGCTAAAAGTTCCCCTCAGACTGAAGGAAACTGAGCTGCCAAGGAGATCCTCAAAGTAGAAAGACTGCCTGGAAGAGGTCTAGGCCAAGTGGGGCATTTGGAAAGGACACTCTTCAACCTGTTGAGTTAGGCAGGGTGCTCCAAGCGGCCAGCTTTATGCTGGGGTGGACTTTGGTGATGCGGATGTCTTTGAGTCATTTCTCTTCCTGTAAGTAACCCCAACAGAACTCATTGGTTCACCAAAATGGACTCCGATGTTGTTCTGTTTTAATGTTTGTTTGTTTGTTTGTTTCAGATAATATATTTCCCCACTAATGCAGTAAGCCAGTTCAAGTCAAATTACTAGTAACAACCTTATTGAAAGCACGCCTTTAATCCCTGCACAGAAACTCTTCCTTTAGGTGCAGTCCCTCATCTATCCCATGAGATGAGAATGAACCTGCTCTAAACAGGACAGGGACTTAAGGGGTGGCTCAGCACTTAACGCTTGCTACTCTTACTGAGGACCCAACTTTGGTTCCCAGTACTCATGTCTGACAGCTCACAACTGCCTTTGATCTTCAGCTCCAGGGGTTCTGATGCCCTCTTTTGGCCTCTGCAAATACTTGCATGTACGTATACACAGAAGGGGAGAAGAGGAGGTAAAGAAGAGAGTATGAATATATTAAAATAAGTCTTTAAACACACACACAGACTGTTGTGGAACATTAATTTGTGTTACATTTGTTTAGGCTGTGAAATATTTAATGATACAACCATGTGTTACATTTGTTTGATTAAATAAAATTAACTTGCAGTCAGGAGACTGAGTCAGCAACTAGCTGACAGGAAGAGGTAGGGAGGAACCATGTATAGTTGGGGTTCTTAAGTGGAGGTGGAGCAGAAGGATGTTTGGTTTTTTGGGAGACTCCAAGCTAGAAAAGGAGGTTAGTTAGCTATGTGCTATTCAGCCTCACTGAGTGAGCATAATTTCACCTAAACCTTTGAATCCTGAGTTCTACAGAGGGATAGAGATCTAGATAAAGTTCCCTTTCGCAGCCCTGATAGAGCCAGTACCCGAGGGAACAAAGTTCCTGTCCGGCTATGGCCAGTGCCCCCAAACAGCTACTGGTGGCTGCAGAGTTGCAACTGCCTATTAGAACAGCAGCTGCTAAAGGGGCAGCTACCGAATTTAATGAAAAACAACAAGAGACACTGAGACAGAGGAGAGAGTGACCCAAGGTGGCCTTGCCAACTCTTTAGTTCACAAACATAACCTAAAAGTCCTTTCTGGGATCCTTTCTTCTAATGCTGCTGAAAAGAATGTTCTCTCTCCCCAGAAGTTTTGGGATTCCACAGACCATTATACTGTCATGAAGAGAGGACTTATCAATAGACATAGAGTGAAACAAACATTATTTGAGCCATAGAATCCACCCATGCCCCTACTGACGAACTTTTGATGGTGGTTTTTATTCAGACAGGGTCTTGATACATAGCCTACGAACTCCAACTTGCCGTCCTCCCGTTATAGCCTCCTCCTGAATATTAGGGTTATAGGCATGTGCCACCATACTTGGTTTATGTGATGCTAGGGACTGAACCTAGAACCTGGGAGCACACGCAGGCATTCAGGCACACACACTGAATAAAGGTAATTTTGAAAAGTTCTTGAGACTGTTCTAGGAAACATGTGGGATGACAGAAGGAAGATTAAATTATAATTAAAAATTAAAAAGCATTAATAGAGGGCTGGAGACATGGCTCAGTGCTTAGGAGCATTGGGTGCTCTTACAGAGGACCAGGTTTGATTCTCAGGAACCACCTGTCTGTCTACAACCACCTGTAACTCCAGTTCTAGTGGGCCCAACACTTCTGGCCTCTACCAGCACCCGACACGAGAGTGGCACACAGACATACACGCAGGCAGAACACCCACACACACGTAAATTTTAAAACTAACAATGACAGAAACACTAACGGAAAGTAGGAGATGAAGGATGAGTCAAGAGAGTATAAAGTGTAGGGTTTTAAAAGAATATAAAATCTTTAAATATTTTATTTATTTACTTACTATTTATGTGTGTTGGTGAATACATATAAATGAATGTGAAAGAAATGCGCAAGTCTCAAGAGATAATATAAGTTATTTAAAACTTGATAATTTGACGTGATCTGTTTGATTATTAATATAGTCAGAATGTGTTAAAATATGTAATGGTTACTTCTTAGGTCTTTAAGTTTAATTTACAAATATTATATTTTTTAGATTTCATAATCATAAAATATGGACACTTCTACTTTGCTATGGTCTAATTCACAAGCTTAATTAAATATTTCTCATTTAATGTTATATATATTCAACTAGTTGCGTTTTCTTAAGACATTTAAAACTATGATCACAAATGTTTTACAAATGTAATAATATCTTTCTGAGCATTTAGATAACTTTTGCAAATCTAATACCATTAAACCAATCTTGTACATGTGGTCACTAAATAAATGGCCTTCATTTACCAAGCTTCATGGATGTCAAAAGCTGAGAAAGCATAAATTACTAGTGATAATATTTACAGAAATAATGAAACTATATTATCATTGCTAAATGTTACAGATTCTGAAGCTGGGCAGTGGTGGCGCATGCCTTTAATCTCAGCGCTCGGGAGGCAGAGGCAGGCAGATCTCTGTGAGTTCGAGCCCAGCCTGATCTACAAAGCAAGTCCAAGAGAGAGAGCCAGGCTGTTACACAGAGAAACCCTGTCTTGAAAACAACAACAAATGTTATAGTTTCTGGCAAAGATGGAGGTGCATCACCCCAGTCTTCCTTCAAAAAAGGACAAGTTGCCCTGTTTGGGAAAGATGGTCTCTAGCTGTCAATTCTTTCAGGATCTGTCTGGGCAGCCGTCATGCCCTTTCAGGGCATCTACTAGCTGAGAGAGATAGGGCAACACACAGCCCAGAGTGGACACTGACCCACAATACTGGATTCAGAGCTTCTTGGCTCACCCTCTCTTCTGGAGAACTGGACTGCAGTGCAATCCAGCCATAGAACCGCCACCTCAGACCCCGCCACCAGGCACTGCAGTGCAATCCAACCACAGAACCGCCACCTCAGACCCCCGGGACTGCAGTGCAATCCAACCACAGAACCACCACCTCAGAACTCCAGGACTGCAGTGCAATCCAACCACAGAACCACCACCTCAGAACTCCAGGACTGCAGTGCAATCCAACCACAGAACCGCCACCTCAGACCACCCCAGGCACTGAGCTTTTGTCACTCTTCCAGTGATGATCTTACTTGAGCCCTAGGTTACAGAGTTTTTTTTATTTGGGGTGTGTGTGTGTACCTGTGAGAGATTAAACTCAGGAATTGTTCTTCAGGAGCCATCTTGTTTCCCTTCTGGGAGGCAGAGGCAGGTGGATCTTCGTGAGTTCGAGGCCAGACTGATCTACAAGAGCTACTTCCAGGACAGGCTCCAAAACCACAGAGAAACCAAAAAAAAAAAAAAAAAAAAAAACTGTTAAAGAGAAAAATAAGTTAATACATTTAAAAGTGCATACAGCCCTGGCTTCTACAGCATATTCAATAAATACTAGCTATTGTCATTATTGGCCAAGTTCTCCATTGCTTGTATTTAGCTCATAATCAATGTTTTCTAATAATTTGGCAAAACAATTACAGAAAACCATCTGTATGTTTTAAGAACCTTGTAGAATCTTCAGTCTATTAATGTTTAATTAATTATTCTTCCCATTGTTTTATTTTTGAGTTTTTTTTCAGTTTCCAAAGATACAAACCAGATATGTGAAGTTTAGATTTATGTAAACATAAAATAAATGTATGAAATATTCCAAAATTATTCTGAAGCTAGACAACTTCATTCGGCCCTGAAAACTATTATTAGGCATTAGGTTTCTTTCACCATATAAAGATGACTGATCACAAGTTGAAGAAGCATGTTTAAGAAAAACAGAAGCTCCCCTTGGTGTTAATGCCAAATGGAGAATTTTCTGTCGTTGGTTGCAGGGTCTGAAATAAACGATCCAACCTTCAGCCATTTCTGTGAAGTCTCAAAAGGCCAAAATTTTGAAAATAACGAGACCCAGTGTCTAATACGACCTGTACTTTCGCACACCGCATCTATTTCAAGGTGCCAATCTGGGGAAAGTCTTCGGATCTACAGGGATGCCACACAACAGCAAAGAGAAGAGCACACACGGCCTCAATCCTAACCTCGCCCTTTTGGGAAAAAGAGGGGACGATGACGGATGACTTAAAAATACAAATGCAGCCCACCAGCGGAGGGGTCAGGGATGAGTCGGTAACTGAGAGGCACCTCAGAAAGAGAAAAAGATCTAAGGACTTTCCCTTTCGTCTCTAACCCCTGGGCCACCTGGCCACCTGACTACAGGAGACTTGACGTTGGCAGGCCTGACTGCCATGGCCGAGGATGATGCAGAGTGGAGAAAGTGAGTTTTCCCGCTTCCCGGTGCTGAGCGTCCGGGCCATGGGGTGGGGTTGAGATCCAGCAGCCCCGGCTCGCGAGCTTCCGATCCACACCTGACAGCGCCGCCCGCGCAGGCCACCTGAGCTGAGGGAAAAGCCGGCCTGGGCTCCGCCTAGCTGACGGCATCACCCAGGTGGAAGTGCGGAGCCCGGGAATCCGCTCCTGACCCAGAGCTGAGGCCCATGGCGGACCCAGAGCACAGGGAACAACCGCCCGGCTCGCTGCAGCCGGCTCAGCCGCCCGGCGCCTCTACCAAGCCTGGGCCCTTAGTCCCGCCTAGTGCTCAGCGAGGATTGGTGACGAAGGCTAAACTCTGGCGCTGATTGGACGGCGGCGAAGTCGCTCAGATCGTAGCGTCTGGCCGCCGCGGAGCACTAAATGGATTTTCAGTCCCCAGGATCGAAAGCCTTAGAGGCGTCGTAGGGTATCCCCGAGCTGACAGCATTACCCCGCCCCGCATCCCTCTCTCCTCCCTCCAGTCCGAGACGACTGGCTCTAGACCTGGTTCAGGCCTCGCTGAAGGTGAGGGCAGCGCTCTGAAATGGCCGCAGGCTGGAGCTGTCTAAGATGGCGGTCTCGTGCTCGGCTGGGGACCGGGGCGCTCGCTGCGCTGCAGCTGTAAGCTGATGGGATGGAAAGGTGTTGACACGACTTCGTGTCGACAGCACAGGTGACATCCCGGGGCGAGAGCAGTCCGAAGGCCAGGGAGGGCTACGGCGGGAAGCGAGCCTCCGGGGGCGTGGCGGTCCGCGGGCAGCGCGTACCCGTGACACTCCGCCCCTCCCCGAGTCACCGCGGGATGGCTGTCCCTGGCCGCGGGGTGACCGTGTCGGGAAGATGCCTGGCCCCTCCTGCTTTCCTGCTTCCTAGCCTTTGTGATTGGCTTGCGCTCCGGCCCCTTCGACAGGCCGACCACGAAGGCAAAGGGTCTTTCAGTTCAGTCCAAAGGGGAGACCCAAGTGTTCCCCTTTCAGGGAGTGAACGGAGCACAGGTTATTTGTCCTCAAGAGCTGGCAGAAATTACCTCTGAAGAAAAAGGCATGAGGCGCTGTTTTTAGAAAATGAAGCTACTTGTTCTCTGCCCACTTGACAAGGGGAGGGGATCCTAATTTTATGGTGAACCACTGGTTCCATGAAATGGTTTCTGTTTTGTTTTTGCCAAATTCAAATCAAGACGGGAATAGGTTTTGTAACTGCTGCCCAGTTTAAGATTGCTGCCCGTCCCAGTTCAACACACTGGGAACCTGTTTCTGCACACATACCCACTCTTAGTACCAGGTGGCTGTAGCGCTTGATGAAATAGAAAAGTCACAAGTAATGGAGAAGCACGTGGGATGTGCAGTCAAGCTTTTGGGACTCTGTTCTTGATTCTTCACTAACAAAATGTGTTAACCTAGCGGGCAACAACTTCGTGTCTTTTTCTAAAGTGCAGGCATTAACATTCCCAGGTTCTTGACTACTGGATAAATTAACCTATGTGTGGAACTGCGCACAGATACTGACAGCTCACAGATAATAATAAACAGTTAGTAAGCATTAGTTGTCAGACTGGGGACAGAATTTGGTTATCATAACAGCATATGTCATGTAACACTTGCATGTATGATTTCATTTTAGCTTCAATGCTTATTTTTAGAGATATTGAGATGAGACTGTCCTTTTTAAAAATAGGCTTTGTCTTGTTTTTCCTAAAAAAATTTCCTGTGTTGTCAGTGGGTAAGGAAACATTTCAAAGCAGGAAAATTGCCGGAATAGTAAGGAGAATGAAAATATTAGCATGTTTACGACATGATGGGCACTTTCTGTTTACATCTAAGAGCTGCATTGCGTGGAGAATCATTTGTGTTGACTACTTACAACATCATAGATGTTCATAGTGGAAGTTTGTGCTTCTGATTGGTGCAATGTCTAATTTTAACTTTCTTTGTTCTAGGCTTCTGGTTACTCCCATTCCCACCCAGTCCCTTAATTTTATTCTTTTGAAGAGTCTGCATTTCAAGCTATCAAGATGGAGACAGTGATTGCAGAAAGAAGTGTTGGTTGTTTCAGGTATCTTACCTACTGGCTGTTGACAGGAAAATCATTTGATTGAGGATCTGAAAGGAAAAGACAGCTTAATTTGTAACCTCAACAGGATCAATCTGTATAGCTTACAAATTTAATTTAAAATTAAAAAACAGTATTCATTAGATAGTTTTAAGTTTGCATTACTATTCTATTTCTTTTGTTACATAAGAGAAAAACTTTTTTTTTCTTTTTTTTCTTTTTTTTTTTTTTTTTTTTTGGTTTTTCGAGACAGGGTTTCTCTGTAGCTTTGGTGCCTGTCATGGAACTAGCTCTTGTAGACCAGGCTGGCCTCGAACTCACAGAGATCTGCCTGCCTCTCCTTCCCGAGTGCTGGGATTAATGGTGTGCACCACCACCACCTGGCGAGTTTATATTTTCTTAAGATTCTGACTATTACTTCTAGCACAACAGTAGTCAGAGTAATTAGTAACATTGTGCACTACTTTTAAAAAGTCTTAATTAAGCCGGGCGGTGGTGGCACACGCCTTTAATCCCAGCACTTGGGAGGCAGAGGCAGGCAGATCTCTGTGAGTTCGAGACCAGCCTGGTCTACAAGAGCTAGTTCCAGGACAGGCTCCAAAACCACAGAGAAACCCTGTCTCGAAAAACCAAAAAAAAAAAAAAAAAAAGTCTTAATTAAGATAATGTAAATATTATGTTTTAAGTCCAGAGAAGAAATATCTCCTTTTTGGTCTGTAGTTTACTCCTTATTGTTAACACATAATGCTTAGGATACACTAGAATTCTCTGTCTTGAAAAACAGTGTTTTATTAGATTTGTTGCAGCCCTGAAGAGAGACTTCTGATATACAATACTATCAACATTTAATGCATCTAATGACAACAGTTATCAGAAAAATAAAAGAAATTCTGAGATACTCTCTACTATGAGATAAGGTTGGTAAATTATAGGCCACACAGTCTGTTTTGGTACATAAAGTTTTATTGGAACACCTACACATTCTTTCATCTGTTGCTATGCTGTACCAAAGAGTTGAACAGTTGCCACAGAGCCTATATGACCCACAAAGCAAGCTGTTTTACTATATGGTCTTAAGTGGTTACCAACTCTTACCATGGAAGGGTTCCTAAAGATGTTTCTAAAGAGCTCTTCCTTGAAATATACAGATAAAAATCATTATTATTTCATAGCCTAATAGTTCCCAGATAGTTTTTTTAGAATGTTAATATTCTATGAGACTTTTGAGAAAAAAATTATATGATCAATAATTTTCTTTGAGTTTTACTATAAGTTGATTTGAATGTAAGTTTGACTACTAAACTCGTTTCTGTAGTTTTTATTTTTATGTGATAATCTGCCTTTAAGAAAGGTGTGCCGTACCTGAGAGCACCAGGAAGTCGCATGAGATCATCTGATAAAATAAAAGAACAAGTGATGTTCCATCTTCAAAATGAAGCATTTACAAGTTAACCAATGTGTTGCTATGTATCTTCTCTCTTCTTTGTTTCTCGTCATCATTTCAAAGCATTTGTGATACTTGGTGTTAAATCTAAATTAGCCATGTTTTGCACCACAAACTCATTACCCCTGGATCTTTTGCTGAAACAAGGAAGTATTAAACAAGGAGCAGAATCATTTTGTTCCCAAATTGTATCTGAATCAGACAGGCAAAAGGTTGGAATAGTACAAAGTGAAGATGAACCATTGAAGTCTTCAGTTTCTATAAAACCAGAAGGTGAGCTTTCCAGGGTCGAATTTATGTCCAATTTCAATAAAATAACGACATTTAGTAAGAAAATAGAAAGGAGAAAATATGATGAAAGTTATTTGTCCTTTGGATTTACTTACTTTGGAAATCAAGATATACCCATGCTCAGTGTGTATTCTGTAAGAAGATTTTATCCAATAGCTCTTTAGCCCCAGTAAACTTCAAAGACATTTAGAAACTAAACACGCTGCATAGAAAGATAAAGACATCAGCTTTTTCAATAGCATCATGATTCATCTAAAAATAATAAACCTCCAGCACCTAATCTTTCAATACAGATAATGAAGTTAATCTGTCAACGCAAGGAAGATGTAACAGTGTTTACAGTGTTTGATAAAATGTCATCATTGTAGAAAAAATAAAGAATAAAAGAAATATAAAAAAAATTTTTTTTTTTTTTGAGACAGGGTTTCTCTGTGGTTTTGGAGCCTGTCCTGGAACTAGCTCTTGTAGACCAAGCTGGTCTCGAACTCACAGAGATCTGCCTGCCTCTGCCTCCCGAGTGCTGGGATTAAAGGCGTGCGCCACCACCGCCTGGCTAGAAAAAAATTTTAAAAAAGAAGAAAAAAACGTTATCATTGTTAAGAAAATTGGAGTTTGGGGCCTCATCTGTAGAAGGAAACTTTGATTGTTTTCCTACACTGAGTGACTTTTCGACTGAAATTCTACGGTTGATAAGGATATTTATGGTGCTATTGTGCAGCATCTGTGTTGCACTCTACTCTTGAAATATTTTCCTGTACAAGTGATAATGATGCTTGGGTTAGAAATTCATTTGCAGTAACTGTTAAGCCAGCTTCATTAGCAGCACAAGACTATAAGAGCCTTATTGATTTAACATCTGATTCCCGAGTGAAACAAAATTTCAACGAACTGTCACTAAATGATTTTTGGAATAGCCTAATCCATGAGTACCCAAACATTGCTAGACATGCTGTTCATCTACTTCTTCCTTTGCAACATTGTCCTTGTGTGAAACAGGCTTTTCACATTACGCTGCAGCACAAACAAAATATAGGAGAACCCTTGATGCTGCACCTCATATGCAGATCCGACTTAGCAATATTACACCTAATATTAAACAAATATGCGATAAAAAGACAAAAACACTTCTCATTGAAACTGAAGGGTTTTGCATGTCTCTTGGTAATGAAAGATGAAAATAAAAGATGATTTACTTCATCTCTAGTATTGGAATTTGAAGAAACTAAATCAAAAATTCAAACGTCATTGCAATTATTTCCTACATTGTAAATTTCAGAGGGTTCCATAGTCACAACTGGAAAATGATGATTGAAAAGATAAAGTTCTAGTTCCTTACTTAGTGAAGCACTTTAGGGTGTAGTCCCTACCTTTTTCCCATCTATGCTTGCCCTCCAACCCTCCAGGTCTATGAAATGTCTTTCCATTCTGTAAAAAAGAGCAGTTTCATGCTTTCTGATATCAAAAACTCAGTCATCCACATCTTACTTCCTGGTGACTCCCACTTGCTTTTCAATATTATGACTTAATTTGTCATGATGCTTTTTCTATATATTTCATTTTTTGCCCTATTTTATCCTGTTGTATAGTGTGGGGGGGGGTCTATGGTGATTTCAAATGTTACTGGACTGATCTTTTAGAGGGTCTTACCCAGCTCGCTACCTTCATTAGCTGACAAAAGCCTTTACTAAAGTTCAGTAAAAAGGAGAGGAGGAGGATAGTGAAGGAGAATGAACAAAAAAAAAAAAAAAACGGAAATGGAGATTTCTTACTTCAGTAGTTGGTATGGTGACATGTGTCACCATGTTTGGGTTTTTGGCTGTGGCTCAGGTACTCTGTGACCAAGAATTCAGTATGGCCATTCTGTGGAAGTCATTGAGGTGTGCCCTAACATTTTGATACACTCTGAACTACAGAGGGAAGGGGAAGAAATAATGAATACTTCAGGTGTTTTCTCAGTTCTTCTTAGATTATCTCAAATTCCATTGCACTTTAGCAATTATGAGGCTTTTTTATATGAAATACTTGGATGACTAATTTAATTTAGTAATGCTATTAATTTATTTTTGGAATACTGTAAAAATTTCCTGTTGATTTACTGTCTTTGAACTGCTTTTCCCATGTCATGTCATATAACATTGATAACCAGTTCTGGTAAATATTTCGTGCTGCTCCTGTATTCAAGAGCTACCACAAATAGTCATAATTTAATCTCACTTACTGAAACTTTTATTCTCCTATTTTGGCAAATTATGGTAAAATGGCTTGGGCTCAAATGTCCATTCTACTACTTACCTAGATGTTTGACTACAGCATTCTGAACTTTGCTAAACTCCTGTTGATTCTTTTATTTATTTTATTTTATTGGAGTGTTTCTCTGTGTAACCTTGGCTGTCCTTGGAATTCACTGTGTAGACCAGGCTTGCCTCACACTCACAGAGACCCTCCTGCCTCTGACTCCCGAGTGCTGGGGTTAAAGGTGTGCACCACCACCAGTCAGCTCAGTTGATTCATTTTTTAAATTAGCTTTTCAGGGTGATTTTTTTTTTTTTTTTTTTTTTTTTGGTTTTTTGAGACAGGGTTTCTCTGTAGCTTTGGAGCCTGTCCTGGAACTCCCTTTGTAGACCAGGCTGGCCTCAAACTCACAGAGATCCGCCTGACAGAGATCCGCCTGACTCTGCCTCCCGAGTGCTGGGATTAAAGGCGTGCGCCACCACCGCCCGGCTTTCAGGGTGATTTTAAAGTTAAGAGAGAATGTGTTTAAAGACTGTGACCCAGAATAAGTGTGTGACATATGTTCTCTACTGCATCAAGTGTTCCTAATCAATTTGACTTAACATTTCTTTTTTTTTTTTTTTTTTTTTTTTTTTGATTTTTCGAGACAGGGTTTCTCCGTAGCTTTTGGTTCCTGTCCTGGAACTAGCTCTTGTAGACCAGGCTAGACTCGAACTCACAGAGATCCACCTGCCTCTGCCTCCCGAGTGCTGGGATTAAAGGCGTGCACCACCACCGCCCGGCCTTGACTTAACATTTCACTAAGAGTCTCAATAGTTTTCTAAGCCAGAAAACATTTGATATGAGGCAAAATGAAACCCTTCTGTCAAGGTTCTCGCTCTCCTCCTACCTTTGTCAGCTTTGAAAGAAACATCTATTTGTCAGTCACCTTAGTAAATGTGTTGTTTATGATTAATGTTTATAACAATACTGTGAGACTTGGACTTGAGCAAGGTCACACTGACTAGCAAAATTTAGTCTTTCTCAAAGATGGTACTTTTCTCTGTCGTTGCCCTTCAGACTTTTCAAAGAAAAGTGAACAGTGACTTTATAAGTTCAGCACATCCCCTCCTAAAATCTGAATATTTTTTTGAAATCTGTTTTTCAAAATTCATCCAAAGTGGACCATTTACTTTAAACTATAACTTTATTTTCTTGTAAAAAAAACTACCAATTGCTGTAATATAAAGTTAAGTATTCAAAAGTACGTCATAGTTTCCCATCGGTGCTGTGCATTCTATGTACAAGCCTGGTATTAAACGCGCCCCAGTTTGAGAAGCATGTGCAGAGCTGAGCCTGTGTCTGTCTTGAACTGAATCTGTAATTAGAAGACTCCATGTGTGATTGCTGGGCTTGATTAAATCTATCTCCAGGATGTCTCGCTCTTCAAATATATTCTTTTCCTATCTTTTTCTGGACCACATTTTTTGGCAGTTCGGTTTCTTCTATTTAAATTCAATTTCTTTAACTGGGACCCTGTTATCTGCTATTGGACGTCTAAGACTGACCTTACCCAACTTGACACCAACTCAAGTATTCAGAAACCTGTCTGGCCCCTTGTATCATGACTTGCATAACTAGGGAGAGTGGGCTGTAAAGATGGTCTGATGCTGGCTGGATGATTACTAACTCCACGCCATACCTTCTTCTAACTTGCTCTACTCTCTTAGTTATAACTGAATCCCCAAATAGAAGATTCTTTTTCTCTGTGTTTAAATACTTCTTGCCCTTCACAAAGTGGGCAGCACTACCAGTCTCCCTTGACGGTTCACAAGCCCTTTGGTTATTGTACCAGACAGCATCCTTGAACACAGAAGTCTCTCAAGCCAGAGGGAAGCCACTATCTGATCAATCTTCCACACAGAAAAGAAATGTTAAAAGGAGAAATAAACATCATTTGACTTAATAGAACAACTACTTGGGGTCTTAAGGGTACTGTCACGACAACTACCCTGCCTACTTGTGGTAAGCAGTGAAGCTCAGAGGAGTTCAACTCCAAAGGACTTTATCTTTAATCTCTGTATTTCAAATACTTGAAATTACTTAGATTTCTTAGTGAGGATTGTCCATTTTAATCTGACTTATATCCACACATAAATAAAGTGATAGTCAAGGTTTCTCATGGGTTATTTATAAAATTTATTTCTTTTTTTGTTTGTTTGATTTTGGTTTTTGTTCTTTTGAGATGGATTTCTCTGCATATCTCTCTGTATGTTCTGGAACTCTCTTTGTAGACCATGTTGGCCCCAAATTCTCAGAGATCCACTTGCCTCTGCCTCCTGAGTGCTGGGATTAAAGGCGAGTGTTGCCATGCCCAGCAGCAACGCTATTTTTAGCAGCAACTTTATGTATTTTTCTTTCAAGACTGGGTTTCTCTGTACAGTCCTGGCTGCCCTGGAACTTGCTCAGTAGACCAGGGTGTCCTTGAACTCAGAGACTGACCTGCATTAAAGGCTTGCACCACCACCCTGCCAAATTTCTAATCATAGAAAAGTGGATTGAATTTTCTAGCTAAAAGGTGAACTACATGCAATTCATAAAGCCTCCCGTAAACAGGGTCAGAGACTAGTCTGGATTTTAAACACTTCAAAGGCAGCATTTCATTGGAAAACTCCCTGTTGCCTTAAGATTGTTTTATTCCTAAAATGGGATCACCTACAATTTACAAAATGGCTTTGGAAACGTGGAACTGTTTGGAAACCTGTGGAACTGATGCATGTTTCTTTCTTTTCTTTTTAAGTTACTATAAATGAGTACTGTTAATTAGCCCAGTGGAAAGAATTCTAGAGTAAGTATCAAGAGACTTGTGTTCCGTAACTAATTAACTGTCTTACATTTAAGTTCATCCCTCTCTAGGCTTTAGTTAATTTTTAAAATGAAAAGGCTTGAACTGAAGTGAGCTCTAAAATTCTTACAAGATACGATCAAAGTTTAAACTCAAATAAGGATTAGGGACTCAGTTATTTGAAATTAAAAAGTGTGTGTGTGTGTGTGTGTGTGTGTGTGTGTGTGTGTGTGTGTGTGTGTATAGATATGGCTCAGTCATTCAGAACATTTAGTTGCTCTTGCAGAGGACCCAGGTTTTGTTGCCAGCACCTACATGGTATCTCTTAACCAACTAAAGCTCCAGTTCCAGGAGATTCAACTCTTCTGACCTCTATGGGCACTAGGCACACATGTGGTATATTTATATACATTCAGACAAAACACTCAAACACATAAAATTAATAAGCCTAAATATTTTTTTGTTTTGTTTTTTGAACCAGGGCTTCCCTGCATAGCTCTGGCTGCCCTGGAACTTGCTCTGTAGACCAGGCTGGCTATGAATTCACAGAGCTCTGCTTGCCTCACAAGTGCTGAGATTAAAGGTGTGCGCCACCACCACCCAACAATTTGTTTTCTTAGAAGCTAATCTTTTTCAAGTATTTTACCATCTTTTCCATCAGTCAAATGATAAAATTAACAAATTGCCCTCTCATGAATACTGACTGGAAAGAATGAAGTGTTTTGAGAGAGGGAGACATGCTTTGAAATTCAGGAAACATTTAAGAAAGGCTAAAATGTATGCAGTTATGTCTAGTTATCTTTTCCATCTTACACATCTTCAGTTGGTAGAGCATAAATCTGTTATAGTTACTGTTACATTGCTGTGAGGAGATATCATGACCAAGGCAACTTAAAAGGAAGCATTTTATTGGAGATTTGACTATAGTTTCAGGGAGCTAATCCATAATCATGGTGGGGAGCAGAGCAGCAAGTAGGCATGGCGCTGGAGCAGTAGCTAAGAGCTTTTCATCCTGGTCTGTAGACAGAGAGGGAGTCACTGAGCCTGGTGTGGGCTTTTAAAACCTCAAAGCCTACCCCTAGTGACACACCTCATCCAATGAAGCCATACCTCCTAATCCTTCTTAAATAGTTCACCAGCTGGGGGGCTAAGCATGCAAATACATGAGCCTAGGGGAGCCATTCTCATTCAGACTACCCCCAAGATCATGATGGAGTTACCCCATTCCACGAGAAATATTATACATCATGTTCTGTGTGTGTATAATAAAGTTCCTTAACAGCCCTAATTTCGCATATGTGTAGTCCATCTGCTAGGTTTATATAGTTTTAAAGTTCTGTATTTAACTTCTTAAATGATGGCTAAGACTGATTCATTTGGGGGTTTTAACCCACTATTTGAAAAAACTTGGGTCTATTCTTCAGGACCTTGGATCTAAGCCAATTGAGATATAGTATTATTCTAGCTACAGGAATAGTATATAGCTCAGTATAGGCTAGTAAAAAGCAAAGACAATATTTGGGGGAGTTAGAAAATATTTCTTAGCTGGGTGGTGGTGGTACACACCTTTAATCCCAGCATTTGGGAGGCAGGGACAGGCGGATCTCTGTGAGTTTGACACCAGCCTGGTCTACAGAGAGAGTTCCAGGACAGGTTTCAAAGCTACAGAGAAACTCTGTCTCAAAAAACAAAGCAAACAGAAAGAAAAGGAACTATTTGTTTACCTTTGAGGAAATGACAAATACCCTGTGTGCATGACAGCGACAGAGTACTGTGGCACCGTAACTCAGCACCTATGGAAACCAATGCATATACATGAGTACAAAGCCAAAAATATGATGAGAAATTAAAACTTGGGCCCTAACCAAACCATACACTTGACCACTACCTTGCTTTCATTTTTTTTAATTAACTGGGCTAATAAATAGTTTTTAATGTCCAAAACAGTTTTAGTTGTATTTTCTATTACTATGCAAAGTTATCTTAACATGGTGGTCTGGTCTAAAAGGAAAGCAATAAGTAACAAGAATTTCTTGAACTTTCCTGTGGTATGTGCTGTCCCAGATTAACATGGTTTTCTAGCCATCCACTAGGGTTTCCATTTAAAACTACAACTGGTATCGTTTTATAGATGAAAAGCTCAATCAGAACATGACAACAATAGATATCATCAAACGTCCTTTTCTCTCAGTGGGACAACTTGGTAATTCATGGATATTTTTTTTAAGCTTACACTAGGCTACTCCTGAATTTGCTATATGATTGAAATTAGAGATTAGAACCTGTTCAATTTTTCTTTAATTTGCTGAAGGTTAGCTTCTTACGGTTTTATTGCTGTGATGAGACACCATGACCACAACAACTCTTATGAAGGAAAACATTATTTGGTGGCTTCCAGTTCAGAGGTTTAGTCCATTATTGCAATGGCACGGAAGTATGGCAGCTCTTGGGCAGCTGGGAAGGTAGCTGAGAGTTCTCCATCTGGATTGATAGTCAGTCAGCAGGAAGAACAAACTTGATCTTCTGAACCCTTGAACCCCACCCCCCCACACACACACACACACAGTGACATACTTCCTCCAACTAAGCCACATCTCCAATCATACCTCCTTGCGGGCCTGTGGAAGCCATTTCCATTCAACCCACTACAGTTAGTAAAGATGATGAAATTTATAAACAGTACCTTAGTAAGTCATGATTTTAGAGGACATTCCAGGCATAAGTAGTTTGAGTAGTTTTCTACCTTAAAAGCTTTTTTTTGTCAAAAGCTTTAAATAAGTACTCTAAAGAAGCCATTAATATAAGCATGGTCCCTACACAAGACAGTCTTGAAAAGATAAATTTTTTTTTTTTTTTTTTTGGTTTTTCGAGACAGGGTTTCTCTGTGGTTTTGGAGCCTGTCCTGGAACTAGCTCTGTAGACCAGGCTGGTCTCGAACTCACAGAGATCCGCCTGCCTCTGCCTCCCGAGTGCTGGGATTAAAGGAGCGCGCCACCACCGCCCGGCCTGAAAAGCTAAATTTTTATGATGGTACTTTGAAAGACTTCTGAGATCTTTTACTTTAAAGGCCACTTTGAGAAATGTACATAGTAGTTGAAAGAAACTCAATTTTCTGGTTTTGTTTCCTTGAGATAGAGACTCTAACCCAGGATAGCACGGAATTCTCCTTGTAGCCCAAGCTAGCCTAGAACTCCGTCCCACTGCAGCCTCGCAAGTACTAAGAGTGCAGATGCGCAGCGCTGTCCCTGGCTTGGGACTGTTTTTAAGAGTAGGGACACGTACTTTGGGCTTCCTCTCACACTACGTAGCCCCTTTTCTATCCTGCTCTTTGTATCATTTAAATTGAACGATTAGCTGGTTTGACCTGGAGAAATAGAGTGCAGGAGTCAGACCTGTAATCTTTAAAAATCCCCACATTTGCTGTTTTTATTAGAGTTTTTATTGCTGTGACCAAAAAGCAAGTTTGTGTACTAAAGGATCTGTTTGGTTTACATTTTCACATTACCGTTCATCATCAAAAAAGTCAGGACAGAAATTTGTGGAGCCCGAAAATGTGAGCCTATTTCCACGTTGACCAAAGGTCAGAGAATTGAAACTCACCTCTAGTTCCTTCAAGGTCCCACCTAGGTGTGGACCAGAGAGTTCTGCTCTCTCAAGGTCATTGTCAACAGGTGTGGCTAATAGCCAGACCTGGAACTCCAGGAATAAAGTAGGTGTATTCCAACCTCAAACAAAAATCTAAGGATCCAACTAAGTTCCAGTTCCCTTATGGAGAGAAGTTTGGATTCTGCTCAGGGAGTGGTTTGCCTACAGGATGTTTGGTCTAGGGTGTGAGTGTGACTTGTTTTGTTCTAGCAACAGAATGTTTAACTATAAATGTAGCCCGTGACCTTCAATTGCTATGTTCTTTTCCATGTGTCATGTTAATGCAGTTTTTTGTCTTATTCCTACCTTTAGGAATAAGAATTCTTTGGAATTCCCTCCTGATACTATCCTATGTTTCTCCATTTTATCATTTTTATTTGCATCTTCATATTCTTTACTATATTTCTAAATCCCCTTGCCTCTAACCTGGCAAGAGATATTTTTGTCAAAGCTGGTCCCCAACAGAAATTCAAACAGCAGAAAGCTGGAGGCCAGAGCTGATGCAGAGGTCATGGAGGGGTGCTACTTACTGACTTGCTCAGCCTACTTTATTATAGAACCCAGGACCATTAGCCTAGCGATGGCACCACCCACAATGGGCTGAGCCCTTTCCTATTGATCGCTAATTAAGAAAACGCCTTACAGCCAGATCTTATGGAGACATTTTCTCATCTGAGGTTCCCTTGTGTCAAGTTGGTATAAAACTCCCCAGGACTTTTGCATTTCTTTTTGTCAAATGAAGGAATGAGGCTTTAACTAGGTCCCTTCAACTGCACAGCTGCTGAATCTTTGCTGCTATGTCTTTCCTACTCTTCCTCTCATCTGAGAATTCTTGGTGAGTAGATTTTGTTGTTGGAGTTATTTTAAGGTTAATTTTTAAATTATATTAAATTTTCTAAGTTCTCCTGGAATCATGATATCAAGCCTTCATATAAAAAAGTATTCTTAGGCCGGGCGGTGGTGGCGCACGCCTTTAATCCCAGCACTCGGGAGGCAGAGGCAGGCGGATCTCTGTGAGTTCGAGGCCAGCCTGGTCTACAGAGCTAGTTCCAGGACAGGCTCCAAAACCACAGAGAAACCCTGTCTTGAAAAACCAAAAAAAAAAAAAGTATTCTTTTCCTTCCTTCCCAAACTATGTAAAGGAGAATAGTGATCTGAATAGTTGAGCATGGAATAAACTTAGACAATAAGACTTTATCCCAACACTTTTCTCTGCTCTGTGAAACAGTGTTTTAAAAAGTATTAGTCCATCCATATTCAGAGCATTCATGGGTGTTAGGTAACTCATTCTTCATAAGCTATATAACTAAGTAATACCCATGAAAGAATTCATTATTTAACACTTAGGAAATACTTCATTCTCTTTACAGGAATCTTTAAAGGGCAAATGTTAGTTTTACCATCCCAGACGATCAATTGAAAGACACTGTTTGTTAAACTAGCAGAAGGAAACAACTGTAGTGTTCTTTTCAAAAATGCAAATGATTTTGGCATGCTTGAAGAGTTTACCCGATTCATTCAGCAACTCTGATTCGCCATTTTTCTTCTCAACCAAGCAGAGACACAAGTGAATCCTTCTGCCTTGACAGCAACCCACTTCTTTTTTTTCTTTTTTTTTTTTTTCTTTTTTTTTTCTTTTTCGAGACAGGGTTTCTCTGTGGTTTTGGAGCCTGTCCTGGAACTAGCTCTTGTAGACCAGGCTGGTCTCGAACTCACAGAGATCCGCCTGCCTCTGCCTCCCGAGTGCTGGGATTAAAGGCGTGCGCCACCACCGCCCGGCTAGCCAGCTTTTCTTAACTTACGTTAACCCACTACCTTTTGCCTCTGGGCTTTTCCCTTTTCTTCTGTACACCTTTCTCTACTTCTTTCTCTGTGATTTGCTGTGTAGCTGACTGGCCCGTAGCATCCTCTTCTTAATCTCTGACTCATTGTGCGCCCTCCTTCTATTTATTCTCTCTGCCTGCTAGCTCCACCTATCCTTGCTCCTGCCTAGCTATTGGCCATTCAACTCTTTATTAGGACCAATCAGGTGTTTTAGACAGGCAAAGACTCACAGCTTCACAGTTAATCAAATACAGCATAAACAAGAGTAGCACACATTAAAATAATATTTCCCAGCAAGGTTCTGACAATAAATTGTATTTATTCTAGAAAACAGGTTACTCTGAAACCTGCAGTATCTAGACGAGTACAGAATCTTGTTTTTTTCTATGTATAGTTCTGAGTTTAGTGACTTTTCAGTTTTACTCAGTAAGCTGAGTTAGGACATTTTCATATTGTTCTTGGGTTCATCATCAGTCCAACACTAAATTCTGTAATACTACTGAGTAAGCTGTATCTGTTGTACTATTGATTATTTTTATACTTAAGAGAAAAGGCACTCTTATCAACTAAACTGTGTGCCAAGATATGAGTAGAGCTTATGAAATTGAGAGCTCAAACTCTGTTATCATAATGAATGAAGAATTGTTCAGTCTACATATAAGGCTCTATCAGTAAATAAACCAAGCCACTGCTGTGTGGTGTACAACTGCTAATAAGCTAACCTTAGGGAGTTGTGACCAAACTAATGGTAAACATTGCGTTTTCAAGTCAAAGTATTTCGAAACTTAACCTTGACTATTTCTTAATACATGCTTAAATTGACTTTTTCATTTTATTATAGTATATAAGAGGAAATGTAAGCATCAAGAGGGCAGATTCTTCAGTTTCTTATCTGTCTTTGTGTTCTGAACATAAAATTATACCTTAGCCTAATGATTCTTTACTAAGTAAAGGTTGAATGTTAGTTACATGATAGTGATGGAAAAGGATTAGGTGTGACTCTCGGGCCTAATAACTTTCTGACTGTGGGACCCCGAACAAGTCACTTTAGTCTTCTCACCCTAAGTTTCCTCATCTCTTAAAGGTAAATAAAAATAATTGGCCAGGCATGAGAGCACACTCCTATAATTGTAGCACTTTTGTAGCACTTAAGAGATGAAGGTAGAAAGATGAGTGCAGTATTAGCCTTAGCTACGTGAGAATCCATCTCAAAAAAAAAGTAAAGTGATCTAATTATGTAAAACCACCATGGAAAATTCTGTAGCTTTATTTAAAGTCATTCTAATTATAAAGTCATTATAATTACAAAGTATAATTATATATTTCAATACCAACGGTGTTATAACACAGTGTAGCCTGCAAGAGTAAACTTGAGTTCATAGTAACATTTTTTTCTCTTCAATAATATACTGAGTGCCAATTGCTTTATGTAATTTCATTTAATACATCTGTAAAGTAGTATATTAATCCTGTTTTGAAGATGAAGTTTGTTATCTGATGCATTAAAAAAAAGAGGGAAAAAAGAAAAAAAGGGAAGGGAAGGGAAGGGAAGGAAAATGCCAGGTGGTGGTGGCACACACTTTAAGTCCCAGGACTTTGGAGGCAGAGGTAATCAGATCTCTGCAAGTTCAAGGCCAACCTGGTCTACAGTGTGAGTTCCAGGACAACCACCACTGTTACACAGAGAAACCATGTCTTGAGAGAAAAAAAAGTTGATGTTTTAAAGCTAGTAATTTTTGAGGATTTTTTGGTTGGTTGTTTGGTTGGTTGGTTTTTTTGGTCCAGCTTAAAACATCAATTTTTATGTTTATGTATTTATGTAGTAACATATTGACCCAAGCACCTTGTACATGGTTGGCAAGCACAAGGCCAGTAAGCTACATGTCTGGCCACAGCAGTATTCCTTAAGTCACAGTTTTTAACATGTCAAGAATCAGATGCAGCCGAGCTTCAAACTCTGCTTCAGAACCTCTCACAGGCTGTAATCATTGTGAGACTCCACTAGGAAACAGTGTACTTCCAAGCTTGTTTGTGTCTGCAGGATGCGGTGTATCTCGAACTGTTCGAAGTTCATTGACACATAGAGTTCTGTAGGGCAGATCACAGCAGACCTCAGCTGGCTCAATCAAGGTGAGCAAGTGAAAGTGCCAGGAAGACCGAAGTAGTCTTGTTGTTTGGGAGACAGAGCCTTGTGCATGCTAGATAAATGCTACACTGTTGAGCTCCATTCCTATTTCCTAAGTCAATCTATTTATAATCTAGTTGTTTTAGAACTGATAACCCTGTCTTTCTGCTGTATTCTATTCATTCAAAACAAGCCGACTACATACATGGATCCTGTTCCTATTCAAGGTGTGAGAGTATTACACAGGGCATGAGTACCAGGAGGCACAGATCACTGTCATTTTAGGAGGCATCTCCCATAGCCTGGGAGTTGAAGTTGCTTTTCCAGTTTCACAAAGGTATAATGGGAGCAAAGCTGAGACTCCAAGTCGCATCTGCCTAGCAACAAAGCCAGTGTGCCCATCTATTATTCCTCTCCCAGGGAATGCAGAGTGATGCTTGGCTGGCATAAACCCACTTAGAAATTAGTAATTCTTCACTGTTTAAAAAAAAAAATCTGTTTTTTTTTCTCTAAAATGGAATAAGCTGCTTCCATTCTAATTGTTTTTGTTAGGATTGTTCATCTTAAACATTTTCTTCATAGATATAAGGAAGGTTTCTTTTTCTTTTTTTTTTTTTTTTTCTTCAGGAAAGGGTTTCTCTGTGTAACAGCCCTAACTGTCCTGTAACTAACTAGCTCTGTAGACCAGGCTGGCCTCAAAATCACAGAAATTCACCTGTCTCTGCCTCCCAAGTGCTGGGATTAAAGGTGTGTACCACCACTGCCTGGCCTGATGCCTAATCTTGATTATCAATATTTTCCCTTTTGTTTTTGTTTTGGGGTTTGGTTTTTCAAGACAGGGTTTCTCTGTGTAATAGCTCTGGTTGTCCTGGAAATCGATTCGTAGACCAGACTGGCCTCGAACTCACAGAAATCCTCCTGCCTCTGCTTCCAGAGTGCTGGGATTAAAGGCGTGCGCCACCACTGCCCGTTTTGTTGTCCATATGCCACACCTAGAAAAAGGGACGTCAACTGAGAAACTGCCTCCCTCAGGTGGGTCTGTGGCGTGTCTCTGGAGGCATTTTCTTGATGGCTACTTGAGGACACTGTGTACGGTGTCGTCCCTGGGTAGGGAGGCCTGGGCTATAGATGAAGAAGAGCAAGGAAGCTAGCAAGCAGTTTTCCTGTCTTTGCTCCTGTTTTTTAGGATTTTTATTCTTTAGGGCAAAAGGCCCTGATTCTTCCATCTAACAGGAAAGTTTTGCCCTGACCTCTGGAATCTGAGAACCCCTTTCTAGATACCAGGACATACAATGTACATGCCAACTTGTTATCTCATCACCACTATAGATTAGCCGGCTAGTGACTCTTAATCACCCTCTACCATCACCCAAGCCCAACATGCTGGCAGCATCTAGTCACAAATCATCAACCAGGAGGTAATTTCTATCTTCAAGGGGATATTTGGTGATTCTGGCAGACATCTTTCATTGTTACAGGTGAGAGGAATATTCTAGCAGATAGAGGCTGGAGATGATAAACATCCCACAGTATTTTCCACAAAATATTCCACACAAAACAGATTCTCAATGCAAAGAATCATTTGACCTTTATATGTCAAAGTGTTGGGGTTGAGAAATACTGGCTTTTGTTTTCTTCAGACTCCCCGTTAGACTAGGTTAGCCTCCATACTCCCTGTTAGATTAGGTTAGCCTCCATACTCCCCATTAGACAAGGTTAGCCTTCATACTCCCTGTTAGACTAGGTCAGCCTCCATACTCCCGTTATGTCAGGAGCCATTTCAGGCTTCTCCTTTCTCACATCTCACAGGGCCTTGAAGTAAAAACCTTGAGACAGAAAACTTAAAGTTAACTAAAACATTGTGTGCTAACCTTGGAGATTCAAGCTTCAGAGGACACCACAGAGTGTCTTCTTTGTTTGCTGCTTATCATTAACAGCAGGTGTTCTAGCCACTGACCTTGCAACTGCCCTGCTTAGCTGCCAAACTGCCCCACTTAGTTGCCGAGCCCCTCCTTCCCTTACCCCTGACCCCTTTCCTCAGTTCCCCCTGCCCGAGCTCCTCACTGAGGAGTATTTAAGACATAGAACTTGCTTCAATAAACGGATGCCTTGACAAAAGAATACTGCTTGGCATCTGTCTCTCTCTCTCTCTCGCCCATGTCTTTCAGATAGTGCCTCTTCAGACCCTGGAATAACTTAGGACCTGCTGGGTGGGTCACCCATTAGACTAGGTCAGCCTCCATACTCCTCGTTAGACTAGGTCAGCTTCCATACTCCCTGTTAGACTAGGTTAGCCTCCATACTCCCCGTTAGACTGGGTTAGCCTCCATACTCCTCGTTAGACTAGGTTAGCCTCCATACTCCTTGTTAGATAAGGTCAGCCTCCATACTCCCTGTTACTAATAGGGAGTGGAACTAGCCCAAGAGAAAGAAGTGTATTGCAGTCAACAAAGCTGGACAGAATTGGGGGATCTGAAGAGCATTTTGACATCAGGCATGGAAATGTAGAATTTGGAGTTTGCCCAACTGTTTTTCAGACTTGCTTTTGTCCTGTATTTTCCTTGCTATGCACCCTTCCCTGTGTTTTGGAATGGTAATGAATATCCTGTACCATTATATGTTGGGAGTATATGAGCTGCTTTTTTATTTTTATTTTTACAGGGGATTACAGTTAAAAGATTACATGAATCTCAGAAGAGACTTTGAACTTTGGACTTTAAAACATTGTTGAGACTATAATAGACTACGGGGACTTTTGAAGTTGGACTAAATGCATTTTGCATTATGTTATTGTTACAAGCTATGGGGATCAGAAAGTAGAATGTGTAGTTTGAATGCAATTGGCCCCCATAATCTCATAGGGAGTGGCACTTTTAGGAGGTGTGGTTTTGTTTGAGTAGAAATGGCCTTGTTGGAGGAAGTGTGTCACTTTGAGGATAGGATTTTAGGTCTCATATATGCCTAAGCCATGTCCAGTGCTTCAGTCCACTTCCTGTTACCTTCTGATCAAGACATAGCAAGCATCATGTCTGTTTGCATGCTGCCATGATCCCTGCCTTGATGATAATGAACTGAACCTCTGAACTGTAAATCAGCCACCCCAGTTAAATACCTCCCTTTATAAGTGTTGTCGCGGTCATGATATCTGTTCTCAGCAATAGAAACCTTAACTATCTTTCTTTAAATCTCTTTGTAGTGGTTGAACCAAGAGAGTTGGCAAGACAAGCTTTTCAGTTAATGAGAAAGAAACTTAAAAAAAAAAAATACTTTCGGCTGGAGAGATGGCTCAGTGGCTAAGAGCATTGCCTGCTCTTCCAAAGGTCCTGAGTTCAATTCCCAGCAACCACATGGTGGCTCACAACCATCTGTAAAGAGGTCTGGTGCCCTCTTCTGGCCTGCAGACATGCACACAGACAGAATATTGTATACATAATAAATATTAAAAAAAAAATTACTTTCATCTAACCAAGACCATTTCTTCTTGATTGCCTCTATTATAGAGACATGCCAAACAAAAATTTTAAACTCAGTAAGTTAAACTAAATTTCATATACCACTTTAATTTTTATTTAGAAAAGATTATTTTAAAAGTGTATTAGTCTACTCAGGTGGCTATAACAGTACCATTCGCTGAGCAACTTTTAAACTATAGAAGATTTTTTTTCTTAGTTTGGAGGTTGGGTAGTCCAAAACCAAAGTTCCAGCAGATCCAGTGCCAAGTAAGGACCCTGCTTCGGATTCATAGGCGGTTCTCCTTCTGTGTCTTCACGTGATGAAGCACACTAAGCTCCCTTGGTCCTTTACCAGAGCACTTCCACATCAATAAGGGATCCCCCCTTGATCTAATCCCTCCCAAAGGCCTTGCTTCTTAAGCTGTCCTCTGGGGAACTAAGATATCAGCGTATAAATTGGCCCAGGGACGCACATTTCACACCCCCTAGCAGACATTTTTTTCCACCATGATCATTATAACTTGTCAGAGTTCAGGAGAAATATTAAAATTTTAAGCATGCTGCCACTACAAACAAGTTAACTTGGTTCCCTGGAGCCAGCTGTCATTTACGCCATCCTCCTTGCCAGGTTTGTCCTTGACTTTTCTCCTTCTGCCTTCCTCTATCCCTTTCCTCCTTCCTCCTCCTCTTCATCCTCCTTGCCAGGTTTGTCCTTGACTTTCCTCCTTCTGCCTTCCTCTGTCCCTTTCCTCCTTCCTCCTCCTCTTCATCCTCCTTGCTTCCCTCCCTCTGCCTTTCTGCAGTCTCCTTCTAGCATCCCAAGGGTTGATGACCCTCTGAAATCCTTTGCTCTGTTACCCATTCCCCGCAGGCTGTAGGAGGAAATGAGTCACTCCACTCTATGGCTAGCAGACATCCTTGGTTCTTGGCCCAAACCCCAGGGTTCTTTTTCTAATTTAGAAAACAATATATGCGGTTGTATAGTTTATAGCTTTTGGACACTTTTACTTATTTTTTGTGTGTGTGTGTCTAAGTCTTCTTGTCTATTAAAGAAGTAGTATCAACCACCTCCTGAGATTGGTGTGCACATATGAACTATTTAGAGAACAGAGACTGAAACATGTAAACCCTTGCATTTATTATTATTATGGATTGACCTATGACCTTGCTTGAAAGAGACCCCTGGTACTTATATTACAGAAACAATTTAGCAAGTGTTTATTAGCCACGGGGGCCAGACAGTGTGCTAGGCAGATCACAGACAGGAAACAAAAACTAATCCTAGCTTCCAGAAGCACTGTTTGGTCTATTGATAGTGCCAATGGCAAGGAATAGCTATTTTTCTAGATGATCTTTTATTATTTTCTCTATTAGCTTTCTTTGTTGATTTGTTTTGACACTGGGTCTTGCAAAGTAACCTTGGCTGACTTGAACTTGCTGTGTAGTGCAGGCTGTCTTCAAATTTTTTTTTAATATTTATTTATTTATTATGTATAAAATATTCTGTCTGTGTGTATGTCTGCAGGCCAGAAGAGGGTGCCAGACATCATTACAGATGGTTGTGAGCCACCATGTAGTTGCCGGGAATTGAACTCAGGACCTTTGGAAGAGCAGGCAATGCTCTTAACCACTGAGCCATCTCTCCAGCCCCCTGTCTTCAAATTTATAGCAACTCTTTTCCCTCTATCTCCTGGGTTCTGGAATTACAGATTTGCACCAACAGATTCCAGGTTCCACTGGTGTGTGTGTGTGTGTGTGTGTGTGTGTGTAATCTGTAAAGCCATCTCACCAGATCTGTTTATTTTTGAATGCCAAAAAGCATTTTACCTTGACTTGACCTATCTCTCTCTCTCTCTCTCTCGTGTGTGTGTGTGTGTGTGTGTATGTGTGTGTGTTATTTTTGAGAAAGGACCTCTCTGTGAGCTCAGCCTGTCCTGAAACTTGACATATAAATTAGTCTGGCCCTGAACTTAACAGATCTGCCTGCCTCTGCCTCCTGAGTGCTGGGATTAAATGCGTGCACCACCACTGCCTGGCAGAGACAAACTTTTTAAATGTTCTCACCAGATAATAAAGAACACTTCCTAAAACAAAATGTGAAGTTCCAATATAAATGACTCGTGAGAGTCAAAAAAAAAAAAAAAAAAAAAGGGGGTAGATCTTAAGGAAAATATGGTGAATTACCTAAAAAATAAAGAACTTTTTTTTCTTTTTTATCATTTCTACCTAAACAGAGACATCTTTGTTTGTATAGTTACAAATACTATCTCTCCTGGAGAATGCTCAGCAACCAGAATATGAAAATGGAAACATGGAGAACATACAGTACAGATATTTGAAATTCTCTTTCTTAAAGTAGTCTGTCTTAGTCAGTGTTCTATTGCTGTGAAGAGACACCATGACCACAACAGCTCTTATAAAGGAAGTCATTTAATTGGGTCTGGCTTACAGTTCAGAGGTTTAGTTCATTATCATCATGGTGGGAAGTATGGCAGCATGCAGGCAGAGATGGTGCTGGAGAAGGAGCAGAGAGTTCTACATCCAGATCCACAGGCAACAGGAAGAGAGAGACACTGGGCTTAGAATTGGCTTTTTGAAATCTCAAAGCCCTCCCCCAGTGATACACTTCCTCTAACAAGGCCTCTTAATCTTTTTAAATAGTGCCACTTCCCAGTGACTAAGAATTCAAATCAGTGAGCCTATGGGGGCCATTCTCATTCACACCACCATATGGTCCTTTGAATTTATGTTTCAATATGTGACAAAATTACTAGAAATAGAGAGAGTATCTGACCATACAGCAAACACAGCTCTGATTCACTGTCTGAACATGGATGAGAATCAATGTCTGAAATTCCTAGCACAGGAGGCATGAAGCAAATGAATTTCAAAGACAGAGTACTTGGCAAAGGAGTTTATTCTGGCATCTGCTCCCTGCCTTGTGCAACTGTAAGGGCAAGACCCTAAACATAGATCTCATCCTTCTTTGGTTTCATCATCTGTCGACTTGGATAGTTCTAATTCCTCTTTATAGTCTTCTCTCGTGGATAGTGAGATCTGACTGCAGGAAAGTGCAGAACTCAGGAAAACAGTGCTACATAGTCTGAAGCATTAAAAGTTGTCCATATTCAAGCGTTTTACTTCATTTTTACCTGTGGCTTCTAGGAGTAGCTTTATTCACCCATGTAGAGTACCTCCATTCAAACACTCTTTTTATTACTGCTTGTTTGTTTGTCTTGAATAATTTTGTTTTGCTTTATTTTGTTTGTTTTGAGACAGGTTCTGTCTACTTAACCCTTGCTGACCTGGAACTCACTATAGAGACAAGGCTAGCCTCATACTGACAGAGATCTGTTGGGGAAGCTGTTAATTCATTCCCACCTGCCCAGACCATGAAATAATCACTCAGAAACTATACTATTTGCAATACTGTTTGGCCAATAGCTTAGGCGTATTACTAGCTAGCTCTTATCCTAAACTAACCCATCTCCATTATTCAGTGCATCACCATGAGCAAAGTTTCAGTGGGCTCCAGTGGAAGTGTCTGTCTCCAGTGGCAGCTACATGGCTTCTCTCTGACTCTGCCTACTCTCTCTATATATCTTTTCCAGCATCAATATTTTTTTAAGAATTGGCTGAAAGCAGCTTCTTTATTCTTTTTTTTTTTTTTTTTTTTTTTTTTTGAGACAAGGTTTCTCTGTAGCTTTGGAGCCTGTCCTGGAACTAGCTCTTGTAGACCAGGCTGGCCTCAAACTCACAGAGATCCACCTGCCTCTGCTTTTTGAGTGCTAGGATTAAAGGCATGCACCACCATTGCCTGACTCAGCTTCTTTATTCTTTTTTTTTTTTATTTATTTATTATGTATACAATGTTCTGTATGTGTGTACGCCTGCAGGCCAGAAGAGGGCACCAGACCTCATTACAGATGGTTGTGAGCCACCATGTGGTTGCTGGGAATTGAACTCAGGACCTTTGGAAGAGCAGGCAGTGCTCTTAACCGCTGAGCTATCTCTCCAGCCCAGCTTCTTTATTCTTTAACCAATAAAAGCACCACATATACACAAGGACTTCCCACACTATTCCTCCTTTTCTGTTTAAATAAAAAGAAAGGTTTAGCCGGGTGGTGGTGGCGCACGCCTTTAATCCCAGCACTTGGGAGGCAGAGGCAGGTGGATCTCTGTGAGTTCGAGACCATCCTGGTCTACAAGAGCTAGTTCCAGGACAGGCTCCAAAACCACAGAGAAACCCTGTCTCGAAAAAAAACAAAAAAAAACCAAAACAAAAAAAAAGAAAGGTTTTAACTTTAACATAGTAAAATTAGGGCAACAGTGGCGCACGCTTTTAATCCCAGCACTCGGGAGGCAGAGGCAGGCGGATCTCTGTGAGTTCGAGACCAGCCTGGCCTACAGAGCTAGTTCCCGGACAGGCTCCAAAGCCACAGAGAAACCCTGTCTCGAAAAACCAAAAAAAAAAAAAAAAAAAAGTAAAATTACATGCAACAAAACAGATATCAAACAAGAATTACAGTTACAATATTTATATCTACTTTATCTTTTATCATAACTAAGGAAAATTATAACTATCTATTCTTTAACTCCATCAAAGACTGCAGAAGAATATAATATTACCTAAGTTAACAGGAAGTGGATTGGAAGCAACTTCCAAAACTCTAGAATTGACAGAGACATCTCACTGCCTGGACAGTCACCCAAAGTTTTTTGTGTATCGTCGTGGGCACCCATCTTCAGCTTACTGGCCCATAGTATCCAGCAGACTCTTCCGTGAGGCAGGAAATCCAAACATCAGATCTGTTTTGCCTTGTAATGGCTAAGTCCATCAGTTGCTCCCCCAACAAACTGGCACCTACAGGGATCCCCTGCCTCTGCCTCCCAGGGGCTGGGATTAAGGGTGTGTGCCACGACTCCTGGCGCTCTCTCTCTCTTTAGATTAATTTACTAGATAGCAAGTTTCCTTATCACTTTTTCAAATGTCCTTGGTTTTAGTTGAATCTCTTCTCCCCATCGCCCTGCTTAAACTTTTCTATTCCTAATATCCATCCCATCAACTTTCTTAGAACATTTTCATAGGACATCTGTTCTACTGTACTCCTTTCTTGAAGCTTCCCCTCCCTCTCCTGGCCTGCTTCCAGCTTCCTGTCCTCTAGATACACTTAACTACCACATAAACAGGTACATAAACCCCAGAAACTAGGATCTGCATGAGAAACAGCATGCACTGTTTGTCTTTCTGAGCCACGCTCACCTCACTCAATACATTTTTCAGTTCCATCCTCTTGTCTGAGAAACTCATAACTTCATTTTTCTTTGTGGCTAAATAAAATTCCATTGTTGTATGTGTACCACATTTTCATTATGTTTTTCAGACAAGGTCTCATTTGGCCCAGCTGGTTTTGAACTTCTATGTATTCCAGACTAGCTTTGAATTTATGATCTGCCTGTGTTAAACCCCACAAGTACCAGAATCACAAGCATAAATTACCATTCCCAGGTAGGAAATCTTTTTTATTTAATAGCTTTTAAAATTGTCAGTGTTCCAAAGAAATTAAGAGTATAAGATTAATTTCAGTTTTTGTAAGACAACTTATCATAATAGTTTTCCCAACAACCTCTGTACTCAAGTTCTCCTGAGTACTAGAACCAAGAATATGTGTGTGTATATGTGTGTAGAAAGACCGGGAGAAAGACAAGAGATATTGAGGAATTGGCTCACTTGAATGTGGAGGCTTGGTTAGGCCAACATAAAATGGATAAACCAGCAGGCTAGAGACAGGTAAGAATTGTAGATGGGGGGAAAAGGAATATTTTCTTTATCCATTTATCATTTAATGGGCACTTCAGTTGATTTTATGTCTTGGCTATTTCAAATACTGCTGCAGTAAACATGGGAATGTAGCTATCTCTTAGACACACTATCTTTATTTCCTTTGCATACATACCCAGTATTGGAACTACTAGATTATGTGGTGTCTAAGTTTTGTGGAACCACCATATTATTTTCCCTAATAACCAACCTAAATTGTATTCCCACGAAGAATACAAAGGCACACATTTTTCCATGCCCTTGCTAACAATTGTGATGGGCATTCTAGTAAGTATGGAGCAATATATCTCATTGTGTTTTAAATTTACATTTCCCTTATGAACATTTTTAATATATTACCTATTGGCCATTTGTGTGTCTTTTGATATCTGTTTAAGTCCTATACCTGGTCTTCAATCAGATTATTTGCTTTCTAGCTTTTGAGTTGAGTTCTTTGTATATTTTGAACATAAACCTCCTACCAGATGCGTAGTTTATAAATATTTCCTTCCATCCTACCTGTTCTTCATTCTATAGATTGTTTCCTTAGCTGTGCTGTTTAGTTTAATATGATCCTTTTTGTCTTATTGTTTTGGTTGCCTGTGCTCTGGGAGCTGTATTCAAAGAAATCATTCCCAGATGTGGTGATTTGAGTTTAGTTGCCCCCCCATAATCTTATAGGGAGTGGCACTATTAGAAGGTGTGGCCTTGTTGGAGGAAGTGTGTCACTAGGGTCAGGCTTTGAGGTTTTCTATGGTCAGGATACCAACCAATGTCTCAGATGACTTCAGTTGCCTCAGACACAAAGACTCTCCGCTCCAGCACCACATCTGCCTGCATGCCACCATGCTCCCCATCCTGATGACAATAGACTGAACCTCTGAAACTATAAGTGAGCCACTACAATTTAAATGTTTTTATTTATAAGAGTTGCCACAGTCATGGTGTCTCTTCACAGCAATAAAAACCTAAGATACCAGACCAATGGTATAGAGCATACCAGCATTTTCTGCTGGTAGCTTAGTCATTCCTGGACTTACACTTAAGTCTTTAATCAATTTTCAATTAATTTCTATATATGATTATCAAATGAGAGTCTCATTTCATTCCTAGATCATGTGGTGGATATTCTGTTTTCTCTTCACTATTTATTGAAAAGATCATTCCTATATTACATATTCTTGGCTACTTTTTGTAAAATCAGTTGGCTATCAACGTGTGAATTTATTTCCAGGTTCCCTGTTCTTTCACATTCGTCTCTCTTTTTGTATGTTGGTAGCATGCTACTTTGGTAAAAATAGCTTTCAAGTCCTGTTATGGTACCTCTGGATTGCTTTGACTACTCAGGGTCTTTTCTATTTCCATATGAAGTTTAGAATTTTTGTTTTTCATTTTTTTGAGACAGGGTTTCTCATAGTTATGGAGTCAGTCCTAGAACAAACTCTGTAGACCAGGCTGGCCTCAAACTCACAAAGATCTGCCTGTCTCTGCCTACCAAGTGCTAGAATTAAAGATGTATGCCACCACTGTCTGGTTCCAAATTTAGAATACTTTTATTTTTTTATTTTTATTTTTTTAGAATACTTTTCTATTTCTATGAAGACTGTTATTGATATTTTGATAGAGATTGTGTTGACTCTATAAATTAATCTATGTTGGACGGACTTTTTTTTTTTTTTTTTGGTTTTTCGAGACAGGGTTTCTCTGTGGTTTTGGAGCCTGTCCTGGAATAGACCAGGGTGGTCTCGAACTCCCAGAGATCCGCCTGCCTCTGCCTCCCAAGTGCTGGGATTAAAGGCGTGCGCCACCACCGCCCGGCCTGGACATTTTAATAGTATTTTTCCACACGCCTTTAATCCCAGCACTCGGGAGGCAGAGGCAGGTGGATCTCTGTGAGTTCGAGACCAGCCTAGTTGCAGAACAGGCTCCAAAGCCACAGAGAAACTCTGTCTCGAAAAACCAAAAAAAAAAAAAAAAAAAAGTATTTTTCCAATCCATGAATACGTGATATCTTTCCATTTTTTTTTTGTCTCATGCCTACCGTTTATGTTTTGTATTTATTTTTACAAATAGTTTGCTTCTTTAAATTTATTCTTAAATACTTTTTCTGGAGCTACTGTATGGGATTATTTTCTTGCTTTCTTTTTCAGATACCTCCCAATTAGAGTACAGAAACACTATTGATTTTTATGTTTTTTTAATCCTAAAATTCTACCTTATTTATTCTAAAAGCTTTTATCCCTCTGAGGGGTACCTTTAGCATTTTCTACATGGAAGTCTACATAGTCTACAAACAAGGAAATTTAACTTCTTCCTTTCCAATGTCAGTGGATTCTTTTTCTCCCTTTTTCTTCCATAATTTCTGTTTCCAACTTCTATTACAATGCAGCTACTAGAGGAAAAGCTTTCAAGTTTTTTTCTGTTGAGTATGATGTTAACTGTGGTTTTTTTTTTTTCCTGTTAGTGGATTTTACTGTGCTGAGGCGCACTGCTTCTATACCTAATTTGCTGAATGTTTTTGTCAAGAGTGAATGTTGAATTTTGTCAAATTCCATTGCTGTGTCTATTAAAGTGATCATATAGTATTTACTCTATTCTGTTAATGTGATATATTACAATTATAGATATTTGGATGTTGAAAGACATTTGCCTGCCTCTGCCCAAGGGCTGGGATTAAAGACATGTGCCACCACTACCTGGCTGTATTCCTATATCTTGTACTGCTTTGGAGAGACAAAGAATAGTAGGAATGATACACATCTTGAAACAGCCTTCCTTTAACTCGCTGCCACTTAATCTTGATCAACTTTCAGGAATGCTTCTTGCAAATGAGTATCACCCATTCTCCAACTTCAGTATTTCTAAATGAAATAATTATCCACAGTAAGCTAAAAAGCATCAGCTCTTCACAAGACTCATTTGTGTCTCTAATCTGTTCAGAAATTTTTGCCTGTTCTCCACCCAAAAATCGGTTATTTTTAAAAAACTCTTATGTGATGCAAGATGACAGGCAAGGTTCCTATTGTCATTGAGCTTACATGCTAATGCAACGAGAAGATAATAGCTAAGAATGCAAGTCATTTCAGAAAATAAGGACTTTCAAGTGAGGGCACTGTAATAGAATACTTAGAAAAGGGAACATCATATGGTAAGAAGGGAAGCCCCATTCCAACCCCTGCAGCTCTGGGAATTGATCCCAAGGCCTTGAGCATGCTTGACAGTCACTGACTCTGAACTACATATGTAACCCAGGAAAGGCTTCTTCAAAGATGGCTATCCGGGTTGAACCCTAAACTATGGGGTGAAAAAAAAATCAGCTATGTAAAAAACTGGGGTAAAGCTTTTGTAGTAGAGGTAATTTCCCTAAAACCATCCACGCATCAATCAAAAGCTGTTAGCCGTAAACAAAACTGAGCAGAGTTCAGATATGTTCAAGAACTTTCTTTCCCTGTATAGTCAGACATCAAAGCATTGCACTGTTAATGAAGGATGGATGTCCACAACTTTATCTATTATTCCTATTAGAAGAGCTTACAGTATTTTTTTCTTGGTTGTCCAGTTTAGCATTGATTCAATCAACTCTTCCCTGCCCATAATTATAACTGGCATTTTCTTTCTCTCTTCTTTCTTTCTTTCTTTCTTTCTTTCTTTCTTTCTTTCCTTTTTTTTTTTTTTTTTTTTTTTGTATCTCTGAGACAGGATCTCACCCTGTAGCTCTGGCTGTCCTAGAACTCACTATGCAGACCAGATTGGCCTCAAACTCCCAGAGATCTGCCTGCCTCTGCCTCCCAAATGCTGGACTGGCATGTTTATTTTTGTCTATGCTGTGAGCCACTTAAAAATAATTTTACCTCAGCTCCTGGCATAATCATTAGTCTATGAACACATTAACACCCTTTTTCACAAGGGTGACCTAAAATCATTGGAAATAGGTATTTACATTGCAATTCATATCAGTCACAAAATTGCAGTTAGAAAGTAGTAACAAAATAATTTTTATGGTTGGGGGTCACCACAACATGAGGAACTGTATTATGGGTCACGGTGTTAGGAAGGATGAGAACCACTGACATAGAACATGGTGTAACGGAGCAAAGCCTAAGTTCCATAGGCCTAGTCTAAGGTTAACTATAGGAATGAAGGAGGGGAATACCTAAGAACAAGGAAACAGTCTGTAATGAGCCAAAGTTCTTTTATGCCAAACTAAGGAAAGGAACTCAGAGGTTATTCTGTTAGAGGAAAGGTAGTGTGGTGATTTGAATAAAAATGGCTCTTATTGACTCAGAGATTTTAAATGCTTAGTCACTGGGAATGCCACTGTTTGAAAGAATTAAGGTTATGAGGTGTGACCTTAGAAGTGTGTTACTGGGAGTGGGCTTTGAGGTTTCAAAAGCCCTTGTCAAGCACAGACTCTCTGCTTGCAGATCAGGGTGTAGCTCTGCCTGCCACCATGCTCTCTGCCGTGATGACAATGGACTGGGCCTCTGAAACTGTAAGCAAGCCCCTAAATGCTTTCTTTTGAGTTGCTTTGGTCATGGTGTCCCTTCATAGCAATAGAACAGTGACTAAAACAGAGGTTGGTACAGGAGTTGGGTATTGTGGCAGGCTTCACTAGTCTGCTTATTAGCAAAATATTGACTTGGGGACTTTGGATTAGGAAAGCAGTTGAATGCTTAAAACAGGGCTAACAGGCCATACTAGTAAGAGCATGGAAGACAGTGGTGCTGAGAGCAATGTAAATTATGGCCTGGCTCAAGAAGTTTCAGAGAGGAAGAATGTTAGATATTATTAAGTATCCTAGTGGTATTTTGGCAAAGAATGTGGCTGCTTTTTGCCCGTGTGCAAAAAACAAAAACAGGGCTGGAGAGATGGCTCAGTGGTTAAGAGCATTGCCTGCTCTTCCAAAGGTCCTGAGTTCAATTCCTGGCAACCACATGGTGGCTCACAAACATCTGTAATAAGGTCTGGTGCCCTCTTCTGGCCTGCAGATATACACACAGACAGAATATTGTATACATAATAAATAAATAAATATTTAAAACAAACAAACAAACAAAAGGCCTGAGGCTAAATTGAAGAGTTTTGGACTAATGACTGGTGTTGGCAAGAGATTTCAATACAGCCTAGCATTGACTCTGTCATGTGTATCTAGAATGGAAAAGAGCAAGCTAGAGAAAGAGAAGTACAAAATGTACCATGTGAAGAGAAAAGGAGCACCAGGAAGTGTAATGGAGCTAACTCTAGTGCTTGAGGAAATAAAAAGTATAAAGAAAAGTCTGGTGCTATATGGAATAAAGAAGGCAGTGACTCGAAAGACCCCAACCTGCTAAGTTTCCAACTTGTGAAAAGAAATGAAAGGAAAACATAAGCAGCAGCAGGGAACCATCAACAACAGAAAGATATTACAAATGTAATTGGAGCGGGCCAAACTCCAGCTCCAGGAGGCTGCAGAACTTGGCAGTTTGACCACATGGTTCTTACTTTAGAATCAAGAATACAAGAAAGGGGTTATGGAACCTCCCTCCATGGCTAAAGAAAGCCACCAAGGCCAGGTGTGTATCAGAATTGTTCCTGAATGGAGGCCGAGAAATGCCATTGTGTGAAGCTGTGAAAGCGAATCCAGGATTTCATTGGAGACCCCAAGATGTTAGAGATGCCAGAGTCATGGGACAGCTGCCAAGGAGAGCTGCAGACTGGGTATGGAGCCAGCCAAAGAGAAAGAAGGATGTTCCAGTCAAGAAAGCTGAAAGGACTTGGAGATCCGAAGAGAACTTTGACATCAGACATGAGGATGCAGAATTTGGAATTTGTCCTGCTGCTTTTTGGCATTGTTTTGTTCCAATACTTCCTCACTATGCTCTCTTTCCTCCCTTTTAGAATGGTAATGTATATTCTGTGTTTTTGTATGTTGGAAGTATGTGGTTTTTGATTTTGGTCTTACAGGAGTTTACAGTTAAGAGACTGCCTTGAATCTTAGGAGAGACTGTTGATTGATAGACTATGGGGATTTCTAAAGTTTAAATGAATGCATTTTTGGTAGTATGATATGGCTCTAAGCCTACGGGGACCAGAGAGTTGAATATGATGTTTTAATAAGAATGGCCCTCATAGCTAGGCAGTCGTGGCACATACCTTTAATCCTAGCACTTGGAAGGCAGAGGCAGAAGGATCTGCGAGTTCAAGGCTTGATCTACCTACCAAGCTAGTTCCAGGACAGCCAAAGTTACACAGAGAAACCTTTTCTCAAAACAAAAATCAAAAAAGAATGACCCTCGTAGACTCATATATTTAAATGATTAGTCACCATGGAGTGGCTCTATTTGAAAGAATTAGAAGGATTAGGAGGTATGACCTTGTTAAAGGAAAAACTGGCCCTTGTCAAGCTGAGACACTCCCTCCTTCCCTCCCTCCCTTCCACCCTTCCTCTCACCCTCCCTCCCTCTCTTCCTTTCTTCCTCTGCTTGTGAATCAGGCCGTAGCTCTCAGGTGCTTCTCCAGGACCACACCTTCCTATCACCATGCTCTCTACCATGATGGACTTAGCCTCTGAACTGTAAGCAAGGCCACAATTAAGTGCTTTCTTTTATAAGAGTTGTGTTGGTCATGGTTTCTCTTCACAGCAATAGAATCGTGAGGCCTTCATATTTCTCTGTGCTTCAAAACTGAGATGGCAGGGGAAATAAATGTTTGCAGTGGAGTATTAGACGTGAACATTTTTTAAATTACATTTATATTTATTTTGTATTCACGGGGATGAGTGGGCCATGTGAATCTATCTATCACAGTGCAAATGTTGAGATCAAAGGACAGTTTACAGGAATTGGTTCTGGGGTTCAAACTCATTACCAGGCTTGGGGGACAGCACCTTTACTTACTGGGCCATTTCCCCATCCCAGGAATAAATTTTTTTTTTTTTTTTTTTTTGGTTTTTCGAGACAGGGTTTCTCTGTAGCTTTGGTGCCTGTCCTGGAACTAGCTCTTGTAGACCAGGCTGGCCTCGAACTCACAGAGATCCGCCTGCCTCTGCCTCCCGAGTGCTGGGATTAAAGGCGTGCGCCACCACCGCCCAGCTCCAGGAATAAATTTTTAAGGGCAGCAATACTTGTCTAACTGGCTCCCTAAGAGATGACAGGATGCTTAGGAGTGATAAAAAAATAAGAACAGCAGAAGAGGTAGGGTTAGCCCAGAATATAAGGGAATTAAAAGCTAAGATGCCTGGGTTTGAATGTCTGTTACCCTGCTTGGGAAAAGTCAATTTCCATTTTCTAGACAGCAGTCTCCTTTCCTAGGGCCTGCAAATATAATTTTCTATAATCCTCTTCCCTGTGGTACTAGTTGTTAAAACTTGACCACACACTAGAAATAAAATGAGAACTTTAAATACTATTGATGCCTGGATTCCAAAACCAAATACTCAGAATTATCTGGCCTAGAATCAATAGCTGGGATCAAGTGTTCAAATGCAAGAATCTGTGGGTGATACGACACTTTTCAGCTAAAAGCAGCCACCAATAGGTTTATGGACATCTTTGTGTTAATTTTCTTATTGCTGTGACAAAAATAACAGTAAGAACTGAAGATAACAAACATTTTAACTCACAATTTCAGAGATTTCAGTCCATCAAAGCAAGGAGGGCACAGTAGCAGGCATACACAGCTTTGTCTACGGTAATGGGAGTATGCGGTGAAGCTACCAGATGAGGGAGCAGAGAAGACAGACCAGCACCAGGAGTGAGTGTAATCTTCAGAGGCCTGCCTCTAGTACCCTGCTTCACTAGTCATGTTCAACCTCCAAATGGCTCCACAGCCTTCACAGTGCCACTAGCCAGAGAACAAATGCTCAAAACATTCCTGAAAGGGACAATTCAGAGTCAAATCAAAACTTAGTATGTGACATTATATGTCAGTGACTATACTATGTCCCTTGAATATATAATCTCATTTAATTATTACAAGTCTATAAATGTCATTATTCCATTTACAGGTTCAAAACAGAAGAGAACCAAATTACTTGCAAGATCAAGTACTAGAGTACTGAATCTGTTGAACAATTCATAACAGCAAACTGACTATAAAGGCTAGAGAACACGATGAAATGAGTGTATCAAGTCAGATTAACTACCAAGAAGTTCTTTCTTTCTACGCCCCTCTCTGTCCATGACTGAGAACTAACCTAAGACCTCAGGCAAGAGCTCTACTGCTAGATTACATTCCTATCCCAAGAGAAAACATCTACTCAGTCACACTTGCCCTATGGGAATTTCAGGTTCATATTTTAAGATTTTTTTTTTAAAAAGTGGAAATCTTTTCTTTGTATATAATCTCTTGATATTTCAGTGTCAAGGTGCTTAAAACAATATTATGTGGTTCAAACCAAATAAGTCTTAAAGTTTGCTTCTCTGATCCATAAGACATTGGAAATTTGGAAGGAAGAGCTCTGAACTTCAGATACATAATTAGGGAGTCCTTAGGCAGAAATGATAGTAACACACCAAGAACAGTGTGTGCTGGGATAATAACCAGTGAGGTGGGTGTGGTGCAGGGATCCCAGGCACAAACAACAAAAGCATTTAGGAGGCTGAGGGAGGAAGATAAAAAGTATGGGGCCATCCTGAGTTACATGGTGAGAGGCTAAGAAAAGCAGAAATAATACTTGACATGATTAGTTTAAAACCATCTGAAAAACCAGGCAGTGGTGGGGTACACCTTTAACCCCAGCACTCTTGAGGCAGAGGCAGAACTTTTATGAGTTCAAAGCCACCATGGTCTGCAGAACAAGTTCCAGAACAGCCAAGGCTACACAGTGAAATCCTGCCTAGAGAAAAAAAAAAAAAAAAAAAAACAGAAAATGTAAAAATGTATTAACAACTAAAGACTTAGCAGATTTCTAGATGTATTAGAAATGAATAAAATAGACATGTCAAGCTGTTTGGTTACATTTAAAATCCAACTATTTGAAATTTTATACACCCAAAATATGATACCAACTTTAAATTTGTGAATGCTTATTTCTATGATTGTAAAGTACATTTTGTTTGTTTTTGTTTTTCAAGACAGGGTTTCAGGGTTTCTCTGTGTAGCCTTGACAGTCCTGGAACTCACTCTGACCAGGCTAAGCTCAAACTCACAGAGATCTGCCTGCCTCTGCTTTAAGTGCTAGGGTTAAAGGCGTGCACCACCACTGCCCCGTGGAAAAAGTAGATTTAAGTCTACATTTATTTTTTCCTTTGTTTTTATTTACTCCCTGCCAGCTCAGCACCTCACAAGCCTGCGTATCTGCAACTAGCAAAACAAGACCTTTTAAAAAATATTGTATGTGCATGGTGCCTCCACAAACGTGTGGAGGTAAAAGGTCAGCCTGTTCTCTCTCCATCATGTGGGTTCTGGAGACTGAACTCAGTCATCAGGCTTGGCAGCAAGCGCCATTACCAATAGTACCATCTTGCTAGCCCCTTAAAAAATTTTTAATTGAAGTCAAATTTCTTATTTTTAGGACACCCATATTTTAGAAGTGGCTATTCTTTGACATCCACACTAGTATACTGAGTATAGCATTTAAAAAAAAATCACTGTGTTCCTACAACACAGATGTCTTTAGTATATCAGGAAGCATATAAATCACTTGTATAAAACTAAAATATCACACATTTAAATTTCTTATACTTTAAAAGTGGCCCCTTTCCCAAAAAGGTTTTTCTTTTTTACACATAACTAACTCCAAAAAATGAAAAACTGCTTTTTACAGTTTTCAGTTTAAGGGAATTTTATTTAATAGCATTAATTTTGTGGCAAAGACCTCAGGACGCTATAATTGCATTAAAAACTGTCAAAGCCAAACTATCCTGTTATCAGACTTAAATGTTAAGGAGAGTACAATTTTCTGAGAATTCTATTTAAGGACTAGGTCTTTTTTCTTTCTTTCTTTCTCTGTGTAACCCTACTGTCCTGGAACTCGCTCTGAAGACCAAGTTGACCTCAAACTCAGAGAGATGCCTGCCACCATCGCTGGGCAGGACTAGGTATTAAAACACTAAGATATGTCAAATTAAGTTTCGATCTTTGAAAATCCAGTTCTTGGGTATTCCAAGGTATGATTTAAAAACACACGTGCTTTTACTTTTGGTCAACCCTTGTACCAAAACTGCATGCTCAAACACGAAGATAGGGCTTTCGGTTGTTTACATACCTTCATTTTTGTAATGCTAAAATGTCGAAAACAGTGACTGTGTGGTAGCAGGCCTTTGATCCCAGCACTCGGGAGGCAGAAGCAACTCTGAGTTCGAGGTCAGCCTGGTCTAGACAACCAATTCCAGGTCAGCCAAGGCTGTTACACAAACAGTGGAACATAGCCATAACCCATCTTTTAGCCTGTCACCTTTGTAATGCCTCGTTTTCCTTAATAACCCTAAGTAAGACAGAAAACACTGCACACCTAGAAATCCCTGGCCTCTGCTTTCCTTCCCGGGCCGACCAAGGAGAGGTAATCTGCAGCCCATCTTTAACATTTTTGAAATATGAAGAAAAAAATAATTTAAAAACGAGTCTGCATTTCACATCCTCCAAATACCCGCTCTCTACAAACACTTCTCTAGCAGGCCTAGCATACTGAGTCTAGCTCGGGACCAGCAGGGCGAACACTGAGGAGAAGCTGCCTCCAGCTCAGGGTACAAAGGCAACCCTTTCCTTCGACCCTTTCCTCGTTCCTCTGCAGATGGAGGACCAACAAACAGAACGCCTTCCGGGCGGGCACACGTCCCCCTCCTCAGCCCGCAGGCCCGCCCGAGGCCAGGCCACGAGGCCACGCGGAGCTCTCGGGACACAAGGCCCGAGCGGGTCAAGGAGAGAAGAAAGGAAGCGGCTCTTCAAGGTAAGCATGAGGCTCGGGCTCCAGAACAAAGCGGCGGCCCAGGGAGACGCGGCGGCCCCGCGACGCACACTCCCGGGCTCCCGGCGCTACGCAAAAGCCCCGCAGCGCGCCGGCCCACCGCCCTTACGCCACTGGCTTGGCCCCAGAGCCTTTGCGAATAAGGCTTTGCGCACTGCGGCGGGGCTGCGCCGCAACCTAGCTTGCCCGGTGGCTCCTCCCCGCCGCCCTGCGCGGATTGGTGGCGGACGGAAGCCCGGCTGCTGATTGGACAGCGGAGGAGCCACTCGGGGAGGCTCCGGTGGGGCGGCCGCCCCGGAGTGATAAGTTGGGCTTCAGACACGCCTCGGCGCCAGCAGCGAGCCGGAGCTCTATGGAGGCGGCGGCGGGTACCAGGTGGCGGCTGCAGCGGCGACTCCTCTGAGCTGAGCGTTTCAGGCCATCCTCGACTCCTTCCCCTTCCCTCCCCCTTTTTTGTTTTCCGTTCCCCTTCCCCCTCCCTTCCCCGTCCCCGACGACCGGATCCAGAGGAGGCAGCTGCGGTGGCAGCTGCTGAGTTCTCGGTGAAGGTGAGTGGAGCCGCCGCCGAGCGGAGCCCTCTAAGATGGCCGCCGCCCCGGCCGCTTCTTGTCGAGTGCTACAAAATGGCGGCCGCAGGCGGAGCCGGGCGGGGCTGCTCTCGCCTGCCTCTGGGCCACCTAGAAATCCCTGGCCTCTGCTTCCCTTCCCGGGCCGGCCCGGGAGACGCGGTCTGCAGTCTGGGCTGAGTGGCGGGCGCGGCGCGGCGCGAGGACGGCGTGCGAGCGTGGCGGGCCTCGCGCCTCGGCGGGAGGGACGCGGCCCGCGGCGGGGCCCGGCCGTTGGCGCGGGACCAGCGAGGCGGACGAGTCCGGAGCCCGGCCTCCCGGTGGGGAGGAGGTGTGTGGGCCCTGTGGCCGGCCGGCCGCCGCGTTGTCACCGGGGGACTCCGAGCGGAGGCGGCGAGCGGGCGGGAGGCCGCCTTCCTGCGGGAGAACAAAGGGCGGCCCGGAGGGGGCGCCTCCCGCCCGGCCCGGGCCCTCGCCCGTCGGAAGCCCGGCCACACTGGCCTTGGGGGAGGAACCCGTTGCTCTTTTGTTTGCGCGGAGTGGGGCGGAGGTTCCCGCTGCCATGTTGTAGCCAGGCTCTTCCGGCGGCTTCCCACACGCGCCCTGTGGGAAGGGGTGAAAGGACGGGCGGAGGACAGAGCCGTTCCGGCAGCGGGGAGTTGAGACCTTGGCCGGCCTGTCACTGCCCGGGCCGCGCACAGCAGTGCGGCAGACCTCGGGCCACCGCCGGTGTTGAAAGCGTTTCTGTTACATTTTAAAGGCCCCGGAATATGGCTGCGTTCTAGGCAGTGTCCAGATGTTCTCCCCCCCTACACACACACACACACACAAAAAGGCTGTTCCTGGCATCCTTGACCACTAAGGGGATCCACATAGCTAAACAAGATTTTACTGTGTATTTGTGGTTTTGACTTTGTTCTATTTTAGTCTTCTAAGGGCTGCAGTGCAGTGAAAGTTAATCAGCTGCAGTGAGAGCTGAAATAGATTAGAGCGAGGGTTTATGCATGTGTTTGTTGGTAGTACCTAATTTTGACATTCTCTCTCGTTCCAGGCTTTTCGTTTGTACCATCCCCTCCCCTCCCCACCCCATCCATTAATATTATTCTTTTGAAGATTCTTCGTTGTCAAGCCGCCAAAGTGGAGAGTGCGATCGCAGAAGGGGGTGCTTCTCGTTTCAGGTATAGTTTCGGGTAGGGTGGTAGATACATAGGAGGCCTTTTGAAAATGAAGCCGCTACTAAATCGCACTTGTGTGCTGTGGCTCTAGAGTATAGGGTATACTGGGGGGCTGCAAGTGTGTCTGCGCCTCGAAGGGGGGGCTTCAGACCCCTGGGACTGGAGTTACAGACAGTTGGGAGCTGCCATGTGGGTGTTAGCCCTTGTCCTCGGGAAGAACAGCCAGGTCTCAAACCGCTGAGCCATATCTAGCCTCTGGTTCATTTTCTTTTAGGCCAAAGTTCAGTCTTGGTTGTGGTGCAATTTCTAAAATATAAATAGGTTCCCTTTTGAGTGAGATGTAATTGGTAACCATTTCTTTTGAATAGTGCTTCTTCGGGCGGAGGAGGAAGTAGGGGTGCACCTCAGCACTATCCCAAGACTGCTGGCAACAGGTATGGTAACTGGATTTTATTAATTAAAGACTTCTCCGTGCCTAACAGGATAACCCTTGGGAAATCACCTGTAATCCTGGTGTGAATTCATAATTTCGAACTGTTTTCATCCTCTTGGCTCACATTTGGTGACTCAAGTGATTGTCCCTACTCTTTGATATTTGGTGTGGTCTGTGTGGAACATGCCTGTTAAGCATGTTGGTGTTAAGTCTCAAGATTTGGTTCCTGGATCGGTAGGGTTTTTTGACATGACCTGGGAATATATTGCCAGAAATGGAAATTCTAAGGTACTAGAGCAGAAATTGGGAATGGGCCTCCCAGTCATTTTAAGCCTTCCATAAGATTCTAGTGCTGTTTAAGAAAGATTTCCAGGATTGCTTTGTTGTATGGGAAGAATATAAAGCCTTAAGGCTTGTTTCGTTTTATTTTTACTTAGCAAAGTGGTGGGACATTGGTTAAATGAGTGAATACTGTTTTAGGTTTTCTTAATTGTAAGCTACTTTGTTGATGTTTTATTAAACTAGCGAGTTCCTGGGGAAAACCCCAGGGCAAAACGCTCAGAAATGGATTCCTGCACGAAGCACTAGACGAGATGACAACTCCGCAGCAAACAACTCCGCAAATGAAAAAGAACGACATGATGCAATCTTCAGGAAAGTAAGAGGGTAAGTGTCTGGCCGTTCTGAGGGAGGAGAGATTAGCTGTGCTGTTGTAGTATGTATGCTGCACAATTCACGGACATGATTCACATTTTAGCAATTCTTTTGCCAACAATATTCTAAAAAACTTTTGATGAGGAGTCCATTGCCCATAGGTATCTGGCTACAGGGGTTTATTGCCCATGAGCTTATGCTAACTTTTCCATGTTGATCTGGTATGTAACATCAGTGATGTGAGTGATGTAACCGTCTTAGCCTATGGTCAATTTCAGATAATGAGAACCTTGTGCTCTGAGTTTTGAGAAAGGTATCTTGTGAAACCGCAGAAAAGCCCAGATAATGATTCAGATGTCATAGTCTATATCTGTGAGAAGTTTTATTTCAACATCTCTTTGATTAGATGAAAAATGAACACTTCTGTAATACCATGCACAAAGTTTACATAAGCTCAAGCTTAGACAAGAAACTACTGGGAGACAGAGGGGAAATATTTTATTTTTTTTTTGTTTCCATGGAGTGATATATCAGCCACACTCCAAGATAAGGCCCTATACTCAGGAACAAATGACAACACAAATTTATGTTTTTAGTGATTTTTTTTCTTAGAGAAAGAACGTGAAATGGGGGAGGAGCGGAGCTGGAGGTCAGGAAAGACTATAATAAAAATATAATGTATGGCATTATCAAAGAATAAATAGGAAAGAAAGGGGAACATTTTTCCCTGTAAACAGGGAGTTAGTAAAGGGAAAGTCAAAATTTAAATGCTATTTTTCAGTTTAGAAAATAATTGTTAACCCATACTTGAAATGTGTTTTTCCCCAGCATACTAAATAAGCTTACTCCTGAGAAGTTTGACAAGCTATGCCTTGAGCTCCTCAATGTGGGTGTAGAGTCTAAACTCATCCTTAAAGGGGTCATACTGCTGGTAAGTTTAAATGTTAGTTCAAAAGGGGGGCAGAAAATTTACAGGCATAAGTTTCTTATATTTAATTATTGCATTAATCATGAGATAGGTTCTAGATATGGATATGAGTGTTTGAATAATAATAATAAAAGCAGGACTACTTTGAATGACATTAGGATTCAAGAAGTGAACCTTGAATCCTCATTTGCTTTGGTTTATCAAGTTGTCTGGAAACAGCTGCTGAGTTCTTTCCTTTGTGAAAGTGGTTTTGGGGGTTTATGATGATTCATAGGATTCTGTCATCTTGTACATGACTATCAACCACAGAGTTGTATCTTCAACGTTCTTTGATTTATAGTTTTCTAGCTGGGGAGGTGTATGCAACATGAGATTTATTAGATTGTACCACAGATATTAATTTTAAAAGGTTTATTTTTTTGAGGTGTTGTCTAAATGAATTGAGAATGTAGCTTGTGAGGGTTAAGTCTGTTTTAAAAGAGGGCTCCTTCAGCCTCTTATTCATTATGGTTTGATTTTTAATGGCTTCTGTAGATTGTGGACAAAGCCCTAGAAGAGCCAAAGTATAGCTCACTGTATGCTCAGCTATGTCTGCGATTGGCAGAAGATGCACCAAACTTTGATGGCCCAGCAGCAGAGGGTCAACCAGGACAGAAGCAAAGCACAGTGAGTGACAGTTTTATTTGCTTTGTTTTAAAATTAGTTTGGAATTTTTTTTTAATTAGCAAAGTTTGTAATGCCTTTTGTTTGCAAATAGACATTCAGACGCCTCTTGATTTCCAAATTGCAAGATGAATTTGAAAACCGAACCAGAAATGTTGATGGTAAGCATTTAAATTTGCTATTAACTAGTACCAGGTGTTTTTATTACATTTATGCCTTCTGTGACCTAAGTGTAATGGTCAGAACACTTGCAAGAGTGGTTCTAAGTGTTCTTTATTCTGTTTGCCTCCCCTCAGTCTATGATAAGCGTGAAAATCCCCTCCTCCCTGAGGAGGAGGAACAAAGAGCTATTGCTAAGATCAAGATGTTGGGGAACATCAAATTCATTGGAGAACTTGGCAAGCTTGATCTTATTCACGAATCTATCCTTCATAAGTGCATCAAAACAGTGAGTATGGAGTAGCTTAGGGTGAGGTAGTCAATAAGAATGTCCTTATTTGGGGAAAGTTAGTCAATTGCTGCATATCTGAAAAGGTGGCTGACTACTGACATAGTTTGGTAACCAGAGAAACTCAGAATTTCAAAGTGCTTTTTAAAAGTAGAGGTAGATTGGATTGCTTTGCCTGTGTTGAAATTCATAGAGGAATTTCTTCAACACAGGCAGGTAGGAATGCATTATCTTACATGCTCTAGGAATTGGGAGTCAGTCCAAACCTAAGGAAGGAAATACTACATAAACCAGATAACTGCTGGGCGGTGGTGGTGCACGCCTTGAATCCCAGCACTTGGAGGACAGAGGCAGGTGGCTCTCTGACTTTGAGGCCAGCCTGGTGTAAAAGAGCTAGTTCCAGGACAGGCACCAAGGCTACAGAGAAACCCTGTCTCAAAAAACAAAAACAAAACCCAGATAACTAAAATTTTAAACATGTTCTTTTGGTAGCTTTTGGAAAAGAAAAAGAGAGTCCAACTCAAAGATATGGGAGAGGATTTGGAGTGCCTCTGTCAGATAATGAGAACAGTGGGACCTCGATTAGACCATGAACGAGCCAAGGTATGCTTTTACTGAGAACAGTTAAAGGTGGTGTGTCTTGTGAGTTGGGGTTTGCTCTAGTTAGTCTGCCTTTACCCTGTGGCACGATAATTCAAAATGCCTTAGATAGTATACATTTATCTTAGTTCTAATTGTGTTTTTTTGTTTTATTTTTTTATCAGTCCTTAATGGATCAGTACTTTGCCAGAATGTGTTCCTTAATGTTAAGTAAGGAATTGCCAGCAAGGATTCGTTTCCTACTGCAGGTAAGATTTTTTTTTCAACAATGTCCAATCAACTTGAGTTTTTTTTCCTTTGGAATAGTAATTAAAATTTAAGTTTTTTAAAATTACAGGATACCGTAGAGTTGCGAGAACACCATTGGGTTCCTCGCAAGGCTTTTCTTGACAATGGACCAAAGACGATCAATCAAATCCGTCAAGATGCAGTAAAAGTAAGAGATTTTCAATTTCTTTTTCTTCTTTTCCATAGTAGTGTAGTCCTTTTCTTAACTCTTAAAATCTAGAATTAGTGTCCTTCAGGCCATTTTTGGAGAGAAGTTCTAGAACTGTAAATAAGCAGTCCAGGGTCTATGGGCAGCAGTACTTACCCACTTTTCTTCTCAAAGGATCTAGGAGTGTTTATTCCTGCTCCTATGGCTCAAGGGAGGAATGACTTCTTCCTGGAGGGACCGTTCATGCCGCCAAGGATGAAAATGGATAGGGACCCACTTGGGGGACTCGCTGATATGTTTGGACAAATGCCAGGTAATTTTAAACAAAGTAGTGTTTTGGTTAAACTAAAGAAAGGTTAATGCTTTAGTGAAGTTCTAAGAATTGTCTGTATTTTAAGGTAGTGGAATTGGTACTGGTCCAGGAGTTATCCAGGATAGATTTTCACCCACGATGGGACGACATCGTTCAAATCAGCTCTTCAATGGCCATGGGGGGCACATCATGCCTCCCACGCAATCGCAGTTTGGAGAGATGGGGGGCAAATTTATGAAAAGCCAGGTAAGACATTGAGAGTGTTTATAGTATTTAGGGCTAACCTTAAGTTCAATACATTATGTCCTTTATTGTTTGTTTTTTAAATGACGTTGAGTTTTACCTTTAATGCTTTCTTTTTCTTATCCAAATTACCACCTGACAATTTCAAATTGAGTAAAATGTGTATCCTTAAAATTAGTAAAAATCACATCACTTTATATTCAACAGATAGGTTAGATATTCTTCCCTGTTTCATCTTTCTGGGCAAAGCAATGGCTTGGCTCATTCATTCCCTTGGTACTCGATTACCACAATTTTTATCTAGACTTTCTCTCCCTTTCTGAAATAGGGGCTAAGCCAGCTCTACCATAACCAGAGTCAGGGACTCTTATCCCAGCTGCAAGGACAGTCGAAGGATATGCCACCACGGTTTTCTAAGAAAGGACAGCTTAATGCAGATGAGGTACATTTGCCTACATTACTTCTATGCAGTAGATTGTCAGTGCAGGAATCTCTTGCCCGATGATTATAAAAAGACGCGAAAGAGGACTTGAAGCTGGATTCTTTTCCTTTCTACTCTTTGTCTAACTCTTCTCTCTATTTCCCTCCCCTCCCACTTTCCTCTGCTTCTTTTTCTCTCTTTGGATATCCAGCGTCCTATGAGCGAAGATTATGAGATATGAGGGCAAGTTTCTAAGTAATTTTTACTAGTTAGCATGAGAAATGGTTAAGATGTTGGTGGATTTCTCTGTAAGTAGAATAAAGAATATCTATATTGCTGATATTGGGTGAATTATGTTACAAACTAAGGTTTGTAAACAGTATCTTTCTCTTTTCCTTCAGTATCTTATTCATTAAATCATATTACTTTTCCCAGAAGTTAAATTTATCACGTGATATGAAGTAACTTTTTGTTTTAGAGAATTATGTCTTTGCCATAATTATTAGGTTTGTATAGGATTCTATACATTTGACATTTGTTTATTAGCTCTGTTAACTTGGTTATGTGTTGATTTGTTTTTGATTTTAGATTAGTTTGAGGCCTGCTCAGTCGTTCCTAATGAATAAAAATCAGGTGCCAAAGCTTCAGCCCCAGATAACTATGATTCCTCCCAGTGCACAGCCACCACGCACTCAAACACCACCTCTGGGACAGGTATGGGCCCCAAAGTATCTGCCCTCTGAAGATGAGTGAGAATTCTGTTTTCTTCCCTGTTTCAGGTGTTACTGTTCTTTTTGGTTTCTTACATTTATTTTGATTAAACGTGTTGTGCTGCTTACCTTTAGACACCACAACTTGGTCTCAAAACTAATCCACCACTTATCCAGGAAAAGCCTGCGAAGACTAGCAAAAAGCCACCACCATCAAAGGAAGAACTACTTAAACAGACTGTAAGTTTTAGATAGCCCCCTAAGTCGTCTCTTTTGCTTAAACATTTGAGGATAGAGAACACTGATGGTAATTGGATTGTGTTCTTCTCAGGAAGCCGTTGTGACTGAATATCTGAATAGTGGAAATGCAAATGAGGCCGTCAATGGCATGAGAGAAATGAGAGCCCCGAAACACTTTCTTCCTGAGATGTTAAGCAAAGTGATCATCCTGTCACTAGATAGAAGTGATGAAGATAAAGAAAAAGCGAGCTCTTTGATCAGTTTACTCAAACAGGAAGGAATAGCCACAAGTGACAACTTCATGCAGGTAGAACATTGTACTGATTGTGTGACAGCTCTTTCCAGTTGTGGTTGGAAGCTATTAACTGTTTTGAATATTCTTCCCAAGGCTTTCCTGAACGTATTGGAGCAGTGCCCCAAACTGGAGGTTGACATCCCCTTGGTGAAATCTTATTTGGCACAGTTTGCAGCTCGTGCTATAATTTCAGAGTTGGTGAGCATTTCAGAACTAGCTCAACCACTGGAGAGTGGCACCCACTTCCCTCTCTTCTTACTTTGTCTTCAACAATTAGCTAAATTACAAGATCGAGAATGGCTAACTGAACTTTTTCAACAAAGCAAGGTCAATATGCAGAAAATGCTGCCAGGTGAGAGCTGACTGACTTAGTTAACAATAAGTGATTTTGTGTACTAGGAAAGTGTTTGTAAAATGGTCTGGATAGGTCACCCTGGTAAAACGAGAAATGTCTTTGCAGAAATTGATCAGAATAAAGATCGAATGTTGGAGATTCTGGAAGGAAAGGGATTGAGTTTCTTATTCCCGCTCCTTAAATTGGAGAAGGAACTATTGAAGCAAATTAAGCTGGATCCATCCCCTCAAACTATATATAAATGGATTAAAGATAACATCTCTCCCAAACTTCATGTAGATAAAGGATTTGTGAACATCTTAATGACCAGGTAAGGTGAATGGTTTTCACTTGTTAGAAAGTCTACAGGGCAGAGCCCCAAAAACTGGTGTTGAACTAGACAATTTCTAACATGATCTCTGCTGTTCAGCTTCTTACAGTACATTTCTAGTGAAGTAAGCCCACCTAGTGATGAAACAGATTCTTCCTCTGCTCCTTCCAAAGAACAGTTAGAGCAGGAGAAACAACTGCTGCTCTCTTTCAAGCCAGTGATGCAGAAATTCCTTCATGATCATGTGGATCTACAGGTCAGTGCCCTGTATGCTCTGCAGGTGCACTGTTACAACAGCAGCTTCCCAAAAGGTGAGGTGACTGGTGTCCGGAGGGAATGAGGGGCAGTCTGAAATAGCACACTGGAATAATGGAATTAATTACATGCTTTTGGTTGGTTTTGTTTTGTTTTAAGGCATGTTACTTCGATTTTTTGTTCATTTCTATGACATGGAAATTATTGAGGAGGAAGCTTTCTTGGCTTGGAAGGAAGATATAACTCAAGAGTTTCCAGGAAAAGGCAAGGCTTTGTTCCAGGTAAGTGCTTTAAGGTTTTTTTTGGTTTTTTGTTTTGTTTTGTTTTGTTTTTTTGCTATTGGCTTGGCTTGGTTGTTTTTGGTAGTATTTTAAATGGACCTCTTCCTAACTTAAATGCATCAAAAAGTATGTTAGTCTGCAAGATGTGGTTAAATAGGCAGTTAGCAAATGAGATAAAGATACGGGATGAAATCATGCTTAAAACCATAGTGCTGTGTAAAGGGGTTATAGATAACAATTTTGGTGGCAAAGCTGCTTACTTACATGGTTGACAGAATAAAGGCATTTGGGTTTAAAACTAAAAGTGAAAAAAGCATACTTTGTAGTTTGATAATTGTTATCCAGTAGACTAGAGCTCTGGAAATATAACTTGATATGAAAGAACTCTAAATCCATAGTGTGCATAAAATTAGCTTTTTTTTTTTTTTTTTTTTTTTTTTCGAGACAGGGTTTCTCTGTGGCTTTGGAGCCTGTCCTGGAACTAGCTCTGTAGACCAGGCTGGTCTCGAACTCACAGAGATCCGCCTGCCTCTGCCTCCCGAGTGCTGGGATTAAAGGCGTGCGCCACCATCGCCCGGCTAAAATTAGCTTTTTGAAGAATTTAAAAGTGGGATCTCAGCCTGGTGCTAGCTAAAAAGGTCTTAACACAGTTCAGATAGTTCTACTAATAGTATAGTTCTAGCTAAGGCCTCAGCTTTGAGGAAGCCCTGGTTTACAGCTTCTAATCTAAGGTTTATAGACTACTTTGTAAGGAGTGTTTAAGACAAGCCTGGACACTCATTGTATGGGATCCTGTTCTCTGGTGGGCAACTAGAGAGATAGCTCAGCAACTTAGAATGCTCAAAACTGTCTTATCTCCAGTTCCCAAAGGTTCAGTCCCCTTTTTGGCTGTTGGGCCCTGTGCATACATGGTATACAGTCATATACCAGTCAGTCATCCATATATGCACAAATGTTTTAAAGGAAGGAAGGCTGGAAATGGCTCAATGTAAAGCTTGTGAAGACCAGACTCCAGAATCAACTTACTCTCTGGGTGGACTTCTTGATTGTATATCCTGAACAAAACTTAATTTTTTTTAAAGATTTGTTTTGTATGTATGTCTATAAAGGTGTCAGATCCCCTGGAATTGAAGCTTTAGACAGTTTTGAGTTGCTGTGTGGGTGCTGGCTATTAAACCCAGGTTCTCTGGAAGAGCAGTCAGTGCCTCTTTTAACCACTGGGCCATCTATCTCTCCAGCACCCTGAACTTGATGTTTTATATAATATACTAAGTTTTTTATTATAAATTTAATTTACAGGTAAATCAGTGGCTAACCTGGCTAGAAACTGCTGAAGAAGAAGAATCAGAGGAAGAAGCTGACTAAAGAACCAGCCAAAGCCTTAAATTGTGCAAAGCATACTATGATGTAACTGCATTTGACCTAACCACTGCGAAAATTCATTCCGCTGTAACGTTTTTCACAATATTTAAAGCAGAAGCACGTCAGTAAGGTTTCCTTCTGCATAAGGTTTTTGTAGTGTGATGTCTTAATCATAGTCTACCATCAAATACTTTAGGAGTATCCTTAATGTTTAGATAGAATATTAGCAGCATGCAATAATTACATCCTAAGTTCTCAAGCAGAGGCAGTCTATTGCAAAGATCTTCTTTGCTGCCAGTTACCATAGGCTGTTTTTAAGTTAGAAAACTGAATAGCAACACTGAATACTGTAGAGATGCACTTTGCTCAGTAATACTTGAGTTGTTGCAATATTTGATTATCCATTTGGTTGTTACAGAAAAATTAACTGTAATTGATGGTTGTTGCCGTAATAGTATATTGCCTGTATTTCTACCTCTAGTAATGGGCTTTATGTGCTAGATTTTAATATCCTTGAGCCTGGGCAAGTGCACAAGTCTTTTTAAAAGAAACATGGTTTACTTGCACAAAACTGATCAGTTTTGAGAGATCTTTAATGCCCTTGAAGTGGTTTTTGTGGGTGTGAAGCAAATGGTGAGAATTTGAATTGGTCCCTCTTATTATAGTATTGAAATTAAGTCTACTTAATTTATCAAGTCATGTTCATGCCCTGATTTTATATACTTGTATCTATCAATAAACATTGTGATACTTGATGTAGTTGTACATGACTTCAAATAGTACCTCCAAAGTTATGGAAAATTGTTCATTTTGTTTTGAGGTATGGACTTACCTCAGTTTAAGAACTTGGGAAAATTTTAACTTCATAGTCTTAACACCAGTGCTATTTAGTAGTGATTCACCCTGTAAGCAGCATTAGTATCATACTTTACAGTATTCAGTTTTTCACCGTTTCAGACTGACTGTTTCTGTCAGTCTTGTAATGCAAGCTGTCAACTTGATCTGGAGCTGCCTTTACTGTTAAGAGACTTTGTCAACTCTGACTCTGCTTTCTAAGCACCTTAGGAATAAGCTTCCTCATCACACCATCCTCTTTGCTGAGGTACCTGCTTAGTCCTTAATCTCCATTTACTCTTCACAACAAAACAACCAGAACAAGAAACTGAAAAACAAAACTGCCATGTGGTTTAGAACTCAGCAAATGCTAGGCTTTAAATTTATGATTTAAAAATTTAAATCATAAAATTGGCTCCTATTACTTTCCATTTTGTCTAGCCCTTGCAATATATAGTTCCTTTACCTGGAACAGTGCTTTCCTTACCTCTTAACCTTCAGGTATTGGTTTAAATTTCACTCAACTTGCCTTCTTCCTCTGCCAGGACAAGAGAAGAGTTTCTATAAGTCAAAGGTTTTTGTTTTGTTTTTTTGAGATGTCACTGAAAAGGTCCACAGGGAACCCAGAGAACAGTGGACCACGAGGTAGCTTGACTGGGTCAAGTCCCACTGTGTCCCCTGCATCCCCTGCCAATATCTTCTCCGGTGTCACCAGCTCCAAAAGCCTGCAGTGGAATGAGTAGGGACAGATAGGCCCTTTGCTCCCTCCCAGAAGAACCCTGGTCTGCTTTGGTGGCTTTGTCATCAACTCTCTCAGTGGAGTATAAGAAACTGGGAAAAGTTGAGGTCGGAGCCAAGGATAATTGTGGGATTGAGGTTCATCCCACAACTCAGCCTAGCCTGTGGCCTACTACTCATCTACCCCTTGGTGAAAGCTGAGCTCCAAGGGGACAGGGCACTGTAGGTCTCATCACTGCTGAGTGGGATTTTTATGAGCTTCAATATTAGTGAATTTTGGGAATTAAGGATTTAAAGGAAATTCAAAATTAGGTTTAGGATCCAAAATGTCCTGGATAAAAGATTGTCTTTGAATCTGAAGATTGATTGCATGGTAACTGAGTTAGGGCTAACACACTAACTGAAACGATCTGTGTATTGCCCCACCCACTAGAAAAACTAGTAATGAATAAATGTTTGGATAGTGACCTGGGTTTTTCTCATTTGTTATACCCCTTAATTCTAATGTTTCAGAGCTTGCAACTTAGTTGCATCCAGACTTCACGATGCAGTGGTACTTGAATGTGTGTGTGAGACATTTTTTAAGGTTTACTCAACAGGGAGTTCCTTGAAGAAAGCAGGCCCCTGGGATGGGAAGACAGTCCTTTCACAGCTCCAAATCCTTGGGGTGGGTGTTGTGGACCAGCTACAGCTTTCAGGGTCGAGGTAGGGCAGGGCAGATGCACAAAGGTCACTGTCAGACAAGCCTGACAAGTCCTGGTCTAGGTAGACAAGAACAGAACAGCAGAAACTGAACTTAAGAGTCACATGGAGGGGCCATTCCACACTCCCACATCACTTGGAACCTGAGTCTGGAAAAGAGGACAGAAAGCCGTCAGTCTACCCACTCACTGAATGCTCTCAGAGCCCTCTGCCAGGCTCCAGGAGGGGACCTTGAAGACCTTGTGGACAGACACTCAAGTGTAAGACTCTAGGCCAAGTATGAATGACACAAGATGTGACTCAGGAGCAGGGCTGTTCAGGTCAGCTTAACACTCAAAACATCTTTTGGAACATTATGGTTCGCAGGAGAGAAACAACTGTTTAGGGGTAGTAAGTATCCAATGGGGAAAGAATGTTAGTGCTACTTGAAATGGTGTTCAGAGAAAACCACCTGTGGGGAGATAATGGAAGTTAGGAGGGAATCAAGTCACTAGAGCATTCAGGCAGAAGGAAGCAAATCCACAGGCCCCTCAGATAGGGATGGAGATTGGGGTGATTGGTAGAACAAGTCTGACATAATAAAGATACATTTATTCAAAGTAGAACAGGTAATTTTATCTGATAATTAAAATGATCCAGTGTCTGCATTTGGCTGATTATTCTAGCCAACATTCACTGAGCATTTAGATTGGAATAAACCGATTCATCCCATCTAATCTCTCTAGCACCCCCAGGTACTATACTATCTCTATTGATGCAGAAACAATTAGACGCCTTATCCAAGAGCTGTAAATAGTTCCAACCCCAGCCTTGCATTGTGGTCCAGTTACTGCTCACTTTATTCAGTCTGGGACCCCAGCTCAAGGATGATGCCACCCACATTCAGGTGAGGCTTCTCCCTTCAGCTAAAACTTTTTGGAACTAGAATAGCTGGAGAGATGGTTCAGCGGTCCTTGAGTTCAGTTCCCAGCAAACCACATGACTCAGTGGGATCTGATGCCCTCTTCTGGTGTGCAGGCAAACACAGCATTCGTACGTGTGTGTGTATCTATATAAAACTGGAAATAGACACACCCAGAGATTTACATACATGGTGATTATAAATTTAAACAAGTTAGCAAGGAAGGTTAACTATCACATCCAGAGAGAACCTTCATGCCTGTGGGATGCGCCCTTTGTTCTTAACATTGTGTGTGTGTAGTGCCACAGCACTTGCTTGGGGACAGAGGGCAACTTTTTAGAAGTCCATTTTCTTCTACCACAGCACAGCAATAAGTGAGTTTCTGTCCGATTCTATCCCACTTTCCATCTCATTGTAGGTGTGCTACAATTAGACATGAGCCACTTCAGCTGACTTTTAAGGTTGGTTTTTGGGATTCAGTTGAGATCATGTGTCTTGTGCAGCAAGTGCCATGTCACCAGCCCCGTTTCATTTCTTTTCCCTCTTTCTGCACTCCTTCTGATAACATGATTGACTTTTTCTGGGCTAAATGCTGTGGACAAATGTCTATTCACCACCCCAGATAGAGCATGGATAACAGACCTGGGAGCCAATGAATTTATTGGGATTTTTTTCCAGAAGCATGGATGAAGAGGGTACCAGCACTCACCTTTCTCTGTTTCCTGATTGTGGGTACCATGTAACCAGTGACATCACACCACCACCATACCTTCCTGACCTTCATAGACTATGTCCTCTTGAGCTGTTTTCCAAAGCAAACCCCTCCCTCCATAAACTGCTATTTTGGTCTCATTAACAAGAAAAGTTATTGGTGGTTTGAATGGGAAATGTCCCCTTGTAGGCACATGTAACTAAATACTTTGTTTCCCAGCTGGTTGCACTCTTTGGGGAGGTTATGAAATCTTTAGGAAGCGGAGCCTTGCTGGAGGCAGTTACTTCACTGGGAGCAGGATTCCAACGTTTATTGCCTCATCCCACTTCGCTTCTTGCTTTCTGTTTCAGTAAAAATGACATCAGCCAGCAACCCTGCTCTGGCCACTTGCTGCCATGCCTTCTCACCATTATGGACTCCTGTGGAACCTAAGCCAAAATAAACTCTTAGATATTGGTATGGTCATGGAGTTTTGTCGCAACTATACTTGTGTGACCAAACTGCAGCTTTTTTTTTTTTTTTTTTTTTTTAGACAGGGTTTCTCTGTGTACAGCTCTGGCTCTCCTGGAACTTGCTCTGTAGAACTGGCTGGCCTCAAGCCTGGAAATCTGCCCGCCTCTGCCTCCTGAGTGCTGAGATTAAAGGCATGCACCACCACTGCCCAGCTATTTTTATTACTTTTAATTGTGTTTCTGAGAATATATCTGTGTGGGACTGTGTACATGGAAGCCAGCAGTATCAGATCTTCCACAAGCTGGAGTTAAAGGAGATTGTAAGCTACCCAGCATGGGTGCTGGGAACTGAACTTGGATCCTCTGGAAGAGCAAGCAGTGTGAGCTCTTACCCATCGAGCCATCTCTCTCCAGCTCCAAGTACTTTTAAAAGCAGTACATTGAAGAGAGACCTCACCTACTGGGTAAAGGGAAGGTCAGCTGTCCTAATTGCTCATTCTACCAGAGCTCAGGATAACGTTCCTAGCTGAGCAGGGACACAGATTCCCACACCCTGGACCTACTTCAAGCAACACAATGGTGATATTCTCTCAAAAAACCATGGGGGGCAAGCCACTGGCCAGAGATTTTATGTAGAGTTTGAATAAAATTATTTTATGAAATGTGGGCAGAAGAAAACACTGGTTATTAACACACACTAATATGTGCTTTTAATGTGCATTTTAATGTAACAATGAATGAAATATTAGCAGCTGACCTATTTCACATACCTCCCAAAGGCTTACAAATTTGAGTTAATAAATAATTTATGCTAATTACATGCCTATTTTGTGTGCAGGTGTGTATGTACATATGAGCACGTGCAAGCCACGGTGTGCATGTGGAGACCAGAAGACAACTGGAGGGTTCTCTCCCTCCAACATTTGGGTTCCAGAGTAAAGCTTGTTGACAAGTACCTTTACCTGCTAAGCCATCTGTCTGGCCCACAGACCCCTTCCAAGTGGAGAGAACCTTCCTAGGGGCACGTGACTACTGTCTCACAGTGCACATGCCAACATGACTCCGCTGAACTTGCGAGAACTCAGGATGGAAGAGAGAGGAGCCAGGCACTACAAAGAGCCAAAAGTCAAATTACTGCCCAGAGCTTCCATCTTTAGATAAATGTGATTTTTGTTTTGTTTTGTTTTGTTTGAGATGAAGTCTCACCACATAGTCCAGGCTGGCCTCAAGCTTTTGATCCTCCCTACCTTCTGACTGATAAGTGCTGGGAGTAGCCACCACTCCTGTCAAGAAATGCAAGGAACAGAAACTAAATGAACACTTCTTGCTCAGTCTTAATGACTGGGGACCTTCGGAAACAGACATGAAAGACATAAGGTCTGCTCTTTGTTGAGGCTGGGGACCAGACACCTGACTGGGAACAACAGTTGATGTAGAAAGACAGACACAGGTAACATAGATCTGGGATCCGGTGCCTTGTGCTCAGATGAAGAGGAACCAGCAATCAGCGCATGAACGAGGACTAGAGCAAGCTCATCTCAGTAGGGTGTCTCTGTGGGGGAGGGGGATTTCATCAGTTTGAACACATTGATAATAAACACAGAGTCACCATTAATGCATTGATTGGTGTTGTGCTAAGGTCAGAAATCAAAGCTCTTCTTTCCTCCTGGTGTCAGTTAACCAAGAGTGAACCCAGACTGGAATTCTCTGCTCTGCTTTCTCCATGTCTGCCATCGTTCCTGCTTGTCTGTTGTATGAATCTGTATCTGTGCCTGCCTAACGCTGTCTTTTGAGTCTGTCTGTCCCCGTCTGTGTCTGTCCTTTGATCTCTTTCTTAATTGAACAGCATAGAAAGCATCAGATGGGAAAGGAATAAGGTACTTTACAGAAATCTTTAACCATTTTACAAGGGATTTAGTCATTGACTCTACTGAGCCCCACTGACTCAGATAACAAACACTAGCAAACAATGCCCAAATGCTGCATTCAGCATTTAGAGTAGAATTCATTTTATTTTATAAGACTGCTGTTAGCCTATTTCCAACAAATGGTTATCATAAACTACAAACACACACACACACACTCATTCCTTTTGGGTCAGAGACATGGAAGTGTCTTTTTCTTTGTTTTGTTTTGTTTTTGAGACAGGCTTTCTCTGTAGCTTTGGAGCCTATCCTGGAAACTAGCTCTTGTAGACCAGGCTGGCCTCAAACTCACAGACTCACGGAGATCCACCTGCCTCTGCCTTCCGAGTGCTGGGATTAAAGGCATGGGCCACCACCACCTGGCAGAAGTTACATATTTTAAGATTGCAGTTCAGCACTAGTTTCAATGTAAAAGCTGATTACAGGGGAAATCCAAGGCAAGGAAGGTCGTTCCAGTGTTCTCTTGAAAGCAGGCTAAACAAGCTCGCTGAAATTCACAGTTGAATGGCGTTCTTATATACCTTCAGGTGCATTAGTAACTCTGGATGTGAGGTCTTCAAAAGTTTCAGTCTCTCTTTTTTTTTTTTTGGTTTTTTGGGGACAGGGTTTCTCTGTGGCTTTGGAGCCTGTCCTGGAACTAGCTCTTGTAGACCAGGCTGGTCTCGAACTCACAGAGATCCGCCTGCCTCTGCCTCCCAAGTGCTGGGATTAAAGGCGTGCGCCACCACCGCCCGGCTAAAAGTTTCAGTCTCTTAAAACGTAGAGATATTTTCAGAATCACCCAAGGCATGAGGTATGAGCGCACAGCCATCCAGGATAAGGGGCTGCCATGGGTACTTTTTGCACATACTGTCTTCACCTGCAGGTCATCCCTTGGTCAACACTTGGACCAGGGGAATGTCTTGGCATTCCCATGGCTCTGAAGCACTGTGCTCTTGACACGGCAGGTCATGAATGTTCATACACACAGGGGTACACCCACTCCCCACAGGTCTTGAATTCTCTGTCTGGTGGGGATTTTCCAGAAGACCATTTCAATTAGCAGAGTGAGAATCTCTAGGGTCACACCAGAGAGGTCCACACACCACAGTTTCTTCAGCAGCACGTGACAATGACCAGTGTCCAAGCTATAACCCATGCTGGCCAAAGAGGGTCCGTTTAGGTTTATATCCTGCACACGGAAGTCTGCTGGGGAGGTGAGTGAGATGTCTCAGCAGGTAAAGATGCTTGCCATCAAGATGCCTAAGCCTCATCTCGGACTCAGGGAAGAAGGAGAGGACCAATTCCTGCAGGATGTCCTCTGACGCACCACACATATATCCTCTATCTCCAATTCTGTGAGAAATGAGAGTGGTGCATTTAAGAGATCATCTCTGTGTGTGCACACACGTGTGAGATAGTTGTTCAAAAAATGCCTACTAGCTGGGCGGTGGTGGCGCACGCCTTTAATCCCAGCACTCAGGAGGCAGAGGCAGGCGGATCTCTGTGAGTTCGAGACCAGCCTGGTCTACAGAGCTAGTTCCAGGACAGGCTCCAAAACCACAGAGAAACCCTGTCTCGAAAAACCAAAAAAAAAAAAAAAAAAAAAAAAAAAAATGCCTACTGTCAAGTCTGATGACAGGAATTCGATTTCCAGGCCCCATATGGTAGATGAAAAGAACCAACTCGCCGGGCGGTGGTGGCGCACGCCTTTAATCCCAGCACTCGGGAGGCAGAGGCAGGCGGATCTCTGTGAGTTCAAGGCCAGCCTGGTCTACAAAGGGAGTTCCAGGATAGGCTCCAAAGCTACAGAGAAACCCTGCCTCGAAAAACCAAAAAAAAAAAAAAGAAAGAAAAAAGAAAAGAACCAACTCCCACAAGTTTTCCCCTGACCACGTAAAAAAGTGTTTTAAGATGTGGTTCACACTCGGGAGGCAGAGGCAGGTGGATCTCTGGGAGTTCGAGGCCAGCCTGGTCTACAAGAGCTAGTTCCGGGACTGGCACCAAAGCTACAGACAAACCCTGTCTCGAAAAACCAAAAAAAAAAAAAAAAAAAAAGATGTGGTTCAGTGGCCGGGCGGTGGTGGCACACACCTTTAATCCCAGCACTCAGGAGCCACAGGCTGGCGGATCTCTGTGAGTTGGAGACCAGTCTGGTCCACAGAGGAGTACCAGGACAGTTAGGGCTGTTACACAGAGAAACCCTGTCTCAAAAAACAAAACAAAACAAAAACAAGACCTGGTTCAGTGATCAAGAGCAATTGCTGCTTTCCCAGAGGACCTGAGCTTGGTTCCAGCACGCGCCTGAAGCTCAGCTCCAGGGAAGCGATGTCTCTGGCCTCTGCAGGGGCTTGCACTCACGTGCATCACAGCCCTCAGAGACCCAGACACAAGATCAGAATCAAATGAGTCTGAAGAACAATGAGGGCCTGGGAGCGGGGCAGGGGCAGCTTTGCTGTGTGGCACCCATCTGACCTGGGATAGAAAGCTGAAGCTGGGTCTCATGACACTGGGTCTCCTTGCCTAAGGGGAGGTTGCTTTTGTTTTATCTTTTCTTTTCTTTTTCTTTTTTTTTTTTGAGTCAGGCCTCACTATGTGTCCCAGGCTCATCTGGACCTCACTATGTAGCCCAAGCTGGTATCAAACTGACAGAGATCCTTCCCCCTCGGCCTCTGGAGCATGGGGGATACCGGCCTATGCCACGAAACCTGGCTATGCTGAGTCTTGTGAGTCACACTTTCCTGTCACCAATCAATCTCCCACAAGTGCAGCTCTGCTCCAGGTTCAATGGGTCCAAGCTCCTGCTAAACTAGTTTAAAGCAGAGTGTCTGTGATTGACACCGAGAGCTTTGGGAGTTGTCACAGGGCTGTAGAGTACGGTGTTTTCAACAGGTCCGAAAACAGGGTTTCCTTGCATAGCCCTGGTTGTCCTAGAACTTACTCTGTAGACCAGAGGCCAGGCTGGGCTCAAATTTTGAGAGATCCGCCTGCCTCTGCCTCCTGAGTGCTGGGATTAAAGGTGTGTGTCACCACTTCTTGGCATAGTCCGTGGACTTCTTAAAGGAGACTTTATGTGTACTGGAAGACTCTTTGGCATAAAGATCTATTTGAAAGACAAGGTGGATGAAAACGTGAGCTCAAATCCAGCATTAAAACATCTGAAAATCTGGTCTCTGGAAGCGTCACACCTACTCAGTTCAGTAGTAATTAGTTTATTACTAATTAGTCACTAGTTCACTGTAGCTTTCATGACCAAATACCGGTTAGACCCTGGCGAAATGACAGTGGCGAAGCTGGATCGGCTACACATGCACACAAAATAAATACGTAATTAACAAAATATTTCTGATTAACTCAAAGTTGTAGTCTTTTCCAAGAATTAATATTAAGAAATGGAAAATATTACCAGAATCATTTCTTCTACAAAGCAGAGGAAAAGTGAGAAATTAGAGCCAAATACACAGATTTATAGGCAAAACCATAGTTTATATCTATGAAATTTTAGGTCTGAAATAGTAAATATCATTTTTAATTATTTAGAAGCTCCTCAGGCACTTAAACTGCATTAGATGAAAAATATTTTTCTGGCCAGGCAGTGGTGGCACACACCTTTAATCCCAGCACTCAGGAGGCAGAGGCAGATGGATCTCAGTGAGTTCGAGGCCAGCCTGGTCTACAAAGGAGTTCCAGGATAGTCAGGACTGTTACAAAGAGAAACTCTGCTTCAAAATAAAAAAATAAATAAATAAAGTCGTCTCCCCCCACCCCCGCAAAAAAAACCAACCTGGCTTTCTGAGAATTTCTTCCCTGAAGAGTAGTCAACCTTCTCCTGGGGTTCTAAGAACAAAGACCAACCCGGGAAACCAATGAGTTCACTGGAGCATGCGGGGAGGAAAGACTTCACCCAGCATGGATTGATGGCTTCCTCATAGCATGGTGTCCCCTCCGGCTTTCCACAACCTGTTTACTCCAGCAGTGCCCCAGCCCCTGAGGCCAGATGCAATTAGGGCAGAACTGCCTCCAGAGGGCTGAGAGGGGTGGCGGGAATCTCAGATGAGGGTCCAGTGACCCTCTTTTCTGCATCTGTCTATGGGGGAAGTAAAAGGACTGCTGCAAGCAGGTGCAGCTGATCTGAAAGCGGCTGTTTTGCTCCGAGGACTGTGTGGTACCAAGAGTAGGAGGAAGAAAAATGTAAAAGGATATACCTATGAAGGAATATCCGACCTCGCCCCATTGGTCCAGACAAGTTGGGCATGAAGACCAGGACCATGCGTCCACAGGGTGATTTTCCTGGGGGTTTACCTCCTCACCATTTCCTCTGTTTAAATCTCCCTAAGCATCCCGAGAGCTCAGTGCACTCTTCCGTTACAGACGAGCTGTCAGTACTGCATCTGACAACAGTAACTCGGGCTTTGGGTTTAGGATAAAATGGGTTTTCTTGCATAAATGGCAACAAAACTGACTTTTTAGCCCAGCAGTTCTGGGTTTATGGTTGTGCCTGGTCTACTTCTGACTGATCAATAAGGAATGAAAATCATTTTCTCCAACAAGGTTTTCAGCCCTGACTGTCAGGAGAAATGGTCTGAATCAGAGGGGCCAAGAAGCCAGCTGGGGAGACCAACATGCCCAAGGCCACACAGCTTCTCAGCACTGGGGGGTGAGATCCTGACCCAAGATTGCTGGATTCCAGGGTCTCATGTAGCCTAGGCAAACATCAAACTTGACCTTCATGCATGACAGACATACAACCAACCAACCAAGTTACATCCTCAGTCCCAGGGTCTGGGCTCTTCACCAACGGGTTCTCCACAGCCTGCTGTTGGCAACAGCCCCATCAGGAGAACAGAGCTGATGCCACCGAGACACAGAATCCCAGGCACAGGACAATGGAGGCCAGTTTCTGTGCGTCTCAGGGGGCAGCAGCCAAGCAGGGCCTGTTAAGTCACTCATGGGTCAGAGGGCTTTCCCACTCTGGACCATTCCTGTAGTGACTGTCCAGAATCCAAGATGGAGGCTCAGAAGGAAGCTGTGCCTGAGGGAACCTCACATTGCTTTTCTGGTAATCTGGGGACACAGAAACAGGCTGATTCAACAGAAGCAAATGGGGTGTTACTCAGAGGCACCTCTGAGGCCAAATCACCACATAAATGTGAATGCACTATGCTAGACACAGGAGCAAATGTCAGGACTTATTAGTGACAATAAATTCACAAGGGTTCATGCTTTCAGTGATAGCAACTTGTCATATAATTGTCTGCCTTGACAGACTGGCTGAGGCAAATGCAGGGTTTTTTGTTTTGTTTTTAATTTTCCTCTCATATATTACATCCTGACCGGTTTCCCCTCCTTCCCTTCCTCCTTCTCTCCTCTCTTCCTTTCCCTCCCTTACCACATTCTCTCTCCTCCAATCTAATTATTATTAATGCTCATATCACACATAACACATATGTATCTACATATTTGTATATTGTCTTGGTTACTTTTCTATTGCTGTGATAAGACATCATAACCTAGGCAACTTATAGAAGAAAGCACTTAATTTGGGGGCTCATAGTCCTAGAAGATGAGTCCATGACCACCATGGTGGGGAGCATGGCAGCAGGCAGGCAAGAATGGTGATGGAGTAACTGCTGAGAGGAGAGAGAGAGAGAGAGAGAGAGAGAGAGAGAGAGAGAGAGAGAGAGAACTGGGCTTTCAAATCTCAAAGCCCATGTCCAATGACACACCTCCCCCAACAATGCCATACCTTCTAATTCTTCCTAAACAGTGCTACAAATTATGAACCAAGCATTCAAACACAGCCTATGGAGGCCATTCGCATTCAAACCCGCATATGTATATAAGCGTTACAGAATGAACACAAGTTAAAGAGCCTGTAGCAGTTTCAGAGGAAGGACTGAGTCTGTAGTGACAAAGACACCAGACACCAGAGTGCGGAGGGGGGGACATGGACAGACGGACGGGACACCAGAATGCCTGGTGGGGTGGGGGGTGGAGACCAGAGAGTGCCTGGGAGGAGGGGGGGAGCCCAGAGAGTGCCTGGTGGGGGTGGAGACCAGAAGGGGGGAGGAGACCAAAGACACCAGAGAGTGCCTGGGGGAACGGAGCTGCTGGATCTGAGAGCAAAGCAGCAGAGTCCAGCTGCTAGGTGAAAGACAAAGCTGTCTGAAGCAGGAGATGGGTCATGGCAGGAGACAGGTGACGGGACCAGGTCAAGGCGGGCAGCAGTCAGGTAGGCCTTGCAGAAAGCTAGGGCCTGAACCTAGGCGAAGCTCTAGGGAAGCAGAGGTCCTCTGTCCCTGACGCACACAGACACTAGGTTGGTGGATTTGAGGCTGCTAGCTCAGTGTCATGGGGGCCAGGGGAGAGTTACACCCTTTCTTTGGTTGCTGTGTCAATGAAGTGTGTTCCTGGTTCCCCTGGTTTCCTTCCTTTTGAGGGGGACTTTACTAGGGAGCTCTGCTGGAGCTGCTATCTAAGGACTTGTACACCATGCTGGCCTTGAACTTACAGAGATTCACCTGCCTCTGCCTCCTGATGTGATTTTAACACTTCCATGTGCCCCCCCCCAGTCTTAATTCACCTCAGTCAGCTTATAGAGTGGCACTCTTTCTATTCCTAGGAATAAGGAGGTCACTAATTAAGCTCAGCTGCATGGGTCATATGTCTGGCAGATGTTATTTCTAGGTCCACCCAGAGACCATGGCCATCTTTCTGCCTCAAAAAACTATTGATTTCAGGAGATCTGATCTTCTGGCCTTCAAGAACATCTGGTACATATATACATATACACTTAAAAAAATCGCTTATAAAATGAAGTCTCCTGGAATACCAGTGTTCTACCTTATGGCATGACCTCAACAGTAACCACACTCTACACACTATCTTTGGCTTTCCTAAGGCCTGCCTTGCTATTTACCACCTGTAGTAATGGGAACTTCCAAGTAGGAAATGGTCTTTTGGATGGATTCTTGTCCCTTTGGGGACAGATTTGAGGGGTACTGGTGTTCTGGGAAGTGCGAAAGAAGCGACAGAAGGCACACATCTCCCATCTGTACATTATAGGATGAGCTGTGTGACCTGCACCCATCCAGCAAACCCCAACCTTCAGCTTCCTAGGAGCTATTTGCCACTCTCTGTCACCACACTTGCAGACACCCACAGGTCCTCCATGAAGTGGGGCTGCCCAGTGTCTTCCGGTCTCCTGTCTTTCAGGAAATCAGGCCTGGTCTGCTTTCTCCTTGGTTCCTCCACTCTGTGCAGACACTTGTACTCTACTTCACACCATAGGGCACACTTGTAGTCACGGGGCTTTTTGCCTCTGCATTCTCAGTTCATTGACCTTAGACACATTCCATGTACTCATTAAAGCTTCCTTACAATGTTTACAAACTGTGTTACTACTTATTAAAAATAGAACTTCAGCCTGGGCCGGGCGGTGGTGGCGCACGCCTTTAATCCCAGCACTCGGGAGGCAGAGGCAGGCGGATCTCTGTGAGTTCGAGACCAGCCTGGTCTACAGAGCTAGTTCCAGGACAGGCTCCAAAGCCACAGAGAAACCCTGTAAAAAAAAAAGAACTTCAGCCTGGTGTGATAGACGGTACACATCTTTAATCCCGGATTCAGCCTCGTGTGGCATGCACACCTTTAATCCCCAATTCAGCCTGGTGTGGTGTGTACATCCTTAATCCCCAATTCAGCCTGGTGTGGTGTGCACACCTTTAATCCTGGATTCAGTCTGGTGTGGTGTTACAAATCTTTAATCCCGGGTTCAGCCTGGTGTGATGTGCACAACTTTAATCCCAGATTCGACCTGGTGTGATGTGCACACCTTTATTCCAAGCACGGGCGAGGCAGAGGGGTGGATCTCTGTGAGTTGGAGGCCAGCCTGGTCTACATACTGGATTCTAGGACAGAAAGAGCTATGTAGAGACCTTACCTCAAAATTAAATAAAAATTCAGTTTTCTTGTGCATTTAAAAAAGCTTCCAGGAATCTGCCATGAATTACAAAAGTCTTGAGAAAACTGGCTTTGATTCGGACAGTTTTCCAAATTTTTGCTTAATATATTTGTATTAAATATGTTACTGAGCAAAAAAAGGACACACGGCTACCCACTACGGTTGGTAAAGGATTTATTATGTGGCTGGGGGAGGTCTTCCCATTCTAAAAACAGAAAAGCACTTTTAACACCTTACTCACGCCAGTGTTTGCAACCCTGACCCATGGCTGAGCCTCACACTGTGAACACCTTCCTTTCAGAGTTCCACAAGGGATGTCTCTTCCTCCATCCTCCAGAAATAAAACTTTTATTTCAACTCACCAGGTAACAAAGGCATATATCCCGGTTTCTGCAACATTTGGTAAGCTTGCAACAAAAACCATACATAGCAGCATGCTGCCTGCCAGAGACCAGGCTAGCCTGGGCCAGCCTTGCAGGGACGCAGTTTTCACATATGACAGGTGGAGCTGCACCACAATGAAGGAATCTCACTGCTCCAGTTTCAGACACTGGATCTAGCACAGGAAATGTCTCTTGGAGTTTAGTAAATATACAAATAGAAAAAAAATTGCCTTAAGAAAACTTCACAAATGACTAAGCATCTGAAATGTTTTTATCACAGCTTTTATATATTATAAAGCTCCCCCACCCCCAGGAGTCTTGGATGAAACAAAACCTAGTCACTGTCGTCTGATCCGTGCTCTGAGCCTCGGTCTGAGGCCTCATTGTTTGAGCCCTCTGGTTCTGATTCATTTCCAGAGCCTTGGCCAGAGCCCTCGTTGTCAGACCCCTGCTCCGACTCACGGTCCGACTCTGCACTTGGAGAAGCTGGGCGAGAATCATTTTCTGAACCTCCAGAAGGGCTCCTCCCAGACTGCACAGACTCATTGTCCGATTGCTCGGAGCCCGAGCGCCTTCTCTTTCTGGACGGCTGGTCACTGTCGGAATCCTCATCCGACTCCTGTCTTCCCGACCTCGGAGGGCTGCCTGCTTCGCTGCCAGACTTGTTCTGGTTGTCATCCGACTCGCTCTCGGAGGAGGCCCGTCTATTGGGCCGCTCGTCATCGTCGGAATCGCTGTTGCTGTTCCTGGGATGTCTGGAGGGGAGAGGCGTGGGTGAGACACTAGAACACTCAGCAGCACTTTCTGCTCTGGGTCATGCCTGGTGCCGGACACGGGGGCTCCTGTGATACTTGTTTTTTGTGCTGTTCTGTAAATGTGAGCTTTTCAAAAGGGCAAAGGGTAGGAAGTCTTCAGCTGACCCTATCAACAAATCCTAGGCACAAAGGTGAAACACCGGCCCTCTGATGGTGGCTGAGGCTCAGGGGTCCTAAGACTGGGACAACAGGCCACTTCCTGTCCTAGAACATCCATGTCAACAGACACCCGGAGAGTGACCTCGCTGCTGTTCTAGGGTTTGTGAAGGCACCAGGTCTTCACGAGACTGGGGTTAAGGTTCATCAGCTTACTAGCTTCTGTCCCCATGTTCCACTGGGGGAACGTGAGGCACCAGGAGCCGGTGGACGGCCTCCCGGAGCTCCAATAGGTTAGAACCACATGGCCACTGAGAAGCTGCCTTAGACATCTTCCACAGCTCTGGCTTCCATGACACATTTCAACACGACTCAGACCAGGAAGGGTGAGGGAGATGAAATGCGCCACTCCCTTCAGAAGGGAGAACGTCCCTACAGGCTGCAGAGAGGAAAGAAGGACCATATGTGCACTGTCTAGGCCAGGCCACTCTGAGAATACGGAGACGTGACCAAGAGGACAGCACTGACATCCACTCTGAGATCCAGTCTGTATCAGTGTCCCAATACTCAGACCCTTTTCATGATGATTGGGACAAGTTTAATTGATGCAAACGGCACAGCAAACTTATTTATTTCTAGTCAGATGCCTTGACTGTGGGCACAAGCCTGGAGGCAGTTCAGCCTCACAGCCCCCTTCCTAGACAATTCTGCACCTCTTCCACTGGCCTTAGACCCTTCACCAACAGCCTTGGGGACACAGTGAGGACAAGGGCCAACAACAGAGACAAAGAAAAGGATGCAGAGGGCTGGTTATTAGTAGCCACTGTGGCTTCCTACTGTTAGAATTTACCCTGGGGAAATTCTTTTTTTTTTTTTTTTTTTTTGGTTTTTCGAGACAGGGTTTCTCTGTGGCTTTGGAGCCTGTCCTGGAACTAGCTCTGTAGACCAGGCTGGTCTCGAACTCACAGAGATCCGCCTGCCTCTGCCTCCCGAGTGCTGGGATTAAAGGCGTGCGCCACCATCGCCCAGCGGGAAATTCTTGCCCTTCATCAGATTGTGATTTACCCACCATTAGAATTTACGGGGGGGGGGGTGTTCTTACCCTTCATCAGCAATTTTCAGTTTATCCTCATCTGAAGAATCATCACTCGATGATATAATGGCTTTGGATTTTATTTTTCCCTTCATTGAAGGAGGCAGGCGTTCTGGCTTGGGCTAGAGAATGTTAAGCATGGCCCATTAGTTGAAATTCTCACGTTATTGGGACATCTTATTAGACCAGGTTTATTATAGCAACAGAATCAACAGTCACCAATGAAAACAAGCATTTATGTTGGGAGAAGTTGCAGAATAAGTATATGGTGGCACCCCATCAGTCTAACACACACACACAGACACACACACACACAGACACACACACGGGGGGGGGGGGTGCAGGAAGACAGCTCTAGAACTTACAGCTTTCTTCTTCTCTGCTCTTGGTGGACGGCGCTTCTTTGGCTTGGGGCCATTTTCTGTTTCATCATCGTCAGATCCCTCTTCTCCCTTCTGAGGTCTTAAACAGTGAACATCAAGACCTTGTTAGGAGGTTTGGACCTGCCAGGACTGAGGTTACCTTGCTACCACAGTAGAACCTTTCTATATGGATGCTGACCTCAGCTCTACTACAGCTCAAGGCACAGGGCACACAGTCTGCCGACCACTGGTTTGCATGGCATCTGCTACTAACTCGTCCCTGTGCAGCCCCCTCCTTCACCTCCTCTGCAACCTGTGCTCGGTGCAGTGAGTGAGTGAGAAATGCCCTGGGTTTGGGATCCACATCTTCCCTACTCTTCCTTCCCAGCTGCCAGCAAGATCCTCACCACAGCTATACCTGTGACCGTCTAATGGAGTCACAATTCTCTCTCAAGAATAACCGGCCAAGAGATATGGGCAGGCCTGGGTAAAAGAGCTGAAAGGAGATTCCTGGGCAGGAAAGCTTGGGGTACCTACCCTAGACCTCAAGAGAGATGGCAGCAGGCGGTGAAAAGACACTTTCCCAACCATTCACTCACAGCCCAGAGAGGAACGGGCTCAGTGGTGCCAGGACTGCACTGGCATAGCCGGTACAGCTGCCACCCAGGCTGATCACTTCACATCCGTGTCCAAAATACAAGAAAGGAAAACTGAGAATGGTGCTGCACACCCATAATCCCAGTACAGAGGCAGAGACAAGTAGATCTCTGCAAGTTCAAGGCCAACCTAGGCTACAGAGCAAATTCAAAGCCAGTTTGGGTACATGAGACCCTGCTTCAAGAAACAAAATGACAAGAAAGACAATGGTGACTGTCAGCTGTTTTCAGGGTACAAGTAGATATTCATGTAACTGAAGTCTGTGGGATATTGAAACAGGTTAAAGCAGGGAGTCGGTTTAGGAAGATGGAGATTTATATTACAGAAAAGAAAGGTCTCCTGACTTTCTAGACGCTTAGAACATTAATGAAGACATTACCTCCTTCTCCTCTTCTTCTTCCTCTCTCCACCTTCCTCCTCGTCGCCTTCCTGTTCACTGCCACTGCCCTTCCTTCTCTTCTTCTTTTTGGATACAGGGAGGTCCTCATCGGTGTCATCATTGACAAACTCATCAAACTCGCCTCCTTTCTTAGAACGCTATGATCCAAGGAGACCACAGTCAGCTACTTCTAGGTAGTGACAGCACTGCTAGGGTGCAGAGAACCGTACAGCGCCCTTGCAGGTCTCTGACAAGTGCAGGCCTTTACTAAGTCACACGGAAAACGGGCGTGGCCAGGCCCGGATTTCACGAGGAGTCCCACTATCTCAGATTTGGGAAATGTCATCAACTTCCTGAGGACTCAGCACAAGGCAAACACATCTTCAATCAGAAATGCATTCAACCCATTTAGCCCACAGAATGCAGAAAAGTATTGGTTGTTTACCCTCAAGATCACATGGCTGACTGGGAGCTGTGGGTCTTTGCAGCCACCCAACATCACAACAGAACTTCTTGCCAAATACCTCAACTTGGCAAAAGACCAAGATTCAAAGTACAGTTCTACCGAATGCTCGTTTTTACACGATGTGAAGTCAAAGAAGTGTAAGGCAACCCATCATGAAAGCAGGACCACCTGGCTTGGTGAGGTCAGCAGCAGAACTGCAAAGCACGTGTGTGTCAAGACCTGCGTTCACCCACAGCCCCACACGCACCAAGAAGGCAGGGCCACTGCCCACACTGGACACTGCAATCCTGTGCTGGTAGAGGAAGTCAAGACTAAGGAACTAAAAACAGCCAACTAACTATGCTCTTCATTTCAGAAAGCCCAAAGGCAGATTGGACGTCCAGTCTGGTCTTACCCGCCCTCCACCTCCGCCTCTTTTCTTCTCCTTTGTTGCTTCAGTCTCGCCAGTAAACATGAGGATATTTTTGGTCTTCTCCACATACTGGGCCCGCTGCTCCAAAAGTTTCTTTTGCTCTTCCTTTTCTCTGAGACGTTTCTCTTCCTAGAAAGGAGTATGGGGACTTATCAAAATGCTCTGAAAGTGACCAAACCACCAGAGAGAGTAGACAGAGGACTAGCTCTTAACATAGCGTGTGCACGCACCTGCTCTTTGAGAAGCTTCTGTCTTAAGAGCTCCTTCTCCTGCTCCTGTTTGGCCCGCAGCTCCCGTTCTTCCTCATCCTGCTTGCGTGCTCGGGCCACATGATACTGGGCCTGGCTCAGTAAGTCGGAGCACTGCCTAACATTTCAAATGCAGAGAAATAGCATGGCAGTTAGGACACCTGCTTACTTAAACCCATGCCCATGCTATCAACTGTGCTAAGTTCCCCAACTCAGGATTCCTGTCTTGACTCAATGACACAAGGTGTGTAAAGCAAACAAGTATTTCTCAGCTGGGGGTGGTGGCTTAGGCCTGTACTTCAGTCCTCGGAGGATCCTGAGTTCTAGCCTGGCTGCAGAGCAAGACTCTGCCTCAAAAGGACAACCGAAAGAAGAAAGAAAAAGGATTTTCCCACAACCTAAGTACTTACACTCCGTCAGTTTCCTCAAAGTCTGAAAAGTGCTGTGGGGAGGGGCTCCCCAAGCAGAGGGGACAAGTGACCCCAGAAGGTCAGGAACCACCATGTTATGGCAACACTCTCCTGATCCACACCAAAACAACCAATTCCCCCAAAGCCACTTGTGTAAAACAGGCATTACCTGGCTTCAGAGGCTGCAAGAGCCAAATCGAATCTCATTTTATCTCCTACTTTACTCAAGTAACTGAAGTATCTAAAAGGAAAAGAGAATATATTTCACTAATGCTATCATTAATACCCTCAAGGTTTAATAAACAGAAGTCCATCAAAAAAGACAAAACTATATTGAATACTATCAGTAAACAAACAGGTAGTAAACAGTAAATTTACTAAGTATCAGCACCGTGGGTGGGGCTTAGGTCAGGACAGCGCTCATACTTCAGATGAGGTAAGAAACATTAACAGAGATGAACATAAGCACAGCTGATCAATCATAGATGTGGGGTTTTCATTTTAGCACACACTGAATTGCTAAGTCCTATAAGGTTAAACACATTTGAACTGCGCTGAATAAATCTGGTAAGCAGTAAGTGATAAGATCTTAATCCTAGCTTATGAAAACCAATATTCCATAAAGGTACCAGCACAAGTGGAGACTAAATAGTTCACGTGTGTAAAATGCTGGCTCGTACTGCTGAGAGGTTAATGGAAATCTAGGGCAAGCCCGCAGCTAGCTAGTTTGGTCTAGGGATCAGGCTTCCAGAGCCCAGCGCGGCAGCACTCTGCGTGGAGTTGGGCGCCACCACATGGTAGCTGTGAGCTTTCCCTACACTAACCTGTGCTAGACCCCCAATGCTTGCTCTCCACCAATGGTTATTTTTTGAGGGAAGTCCATTTTTTTGTGTCTTTTGAGATAGTTTCACTTAAAAGCCTTTCTTCTTCGGAACTCTTACCGGTGTGCAAGCTCCAGCTCTTTCACAGCATTAAGGACTTCCTTCAGATTACTTTTTTCATCTTTTAGTACAGAGGTAGCTAATCTTTGCAAGACCAAGGCCACATTAAACATTAGAACTGTATCACTGGGTGCCACATGTCTGGCCTGTAAGCAGAAAGCAAAGCAATAACTTCTTATGACTGAACAGCACAACAGGGATGTTAACATGCAGGAAGCAGGCAGCAGGCAGGGGTGTGGGCGGGCAGAGTCCTGTCACCTTCAGCAGAGTTTGCTTGCACTCCTGTAACTTGCCGCACTTGAAGAGGGCCCGGGCCAGGTAGAGCACGACTTCAGTGTTCTGGTGCTTATAGAACTTGCGGAGGCAGTTCTCATACTACAGAATGGGAATGGTAGTTAGAGACAGCCGGGGAGAAGTCTATTTTCATGCTATGTCAGATTTCAAAGCAGTTTTAAGATTCTTAAAGACACTCCACTCTGGTTAATTTCAGAGAATAATCTGGACTTGACTACTGACATTTGCCAGTATACATTTTTTTTTTAAATTTTTTTATTTTTTTTATTTTTCGAGACAGGGTTTCTCCGTAGCTTTGGAGCCTGTCCTGGAACTAGCTCTTGTAGACCAGGCTGGCCTCGAACTCACAGAGATCCACCTGCCTCTGCCTCCCGAGTGCTGGGATTAAAGGCGTGTGCCACCACCGCCCGGCCAGTATACATTTTTACAACATAAAAATTTGACCACAGAAAAACTAGATTCAAAGTAGTTTTTTCACTTGAAATTTGTACCAATGGAGAATGGAAGGGTAAAAAGAGACTAAGTCTGCTGTCTGTCTGCCTCGCCTTCATCACCCTTCTTCCATCTTTAGGACAATATCTAGAATCCAGCTGCCCAGCACTATGACAAGTTACATCCTGGCTCCTGTGCGTGACATCCTTTAACATCGTCCTCTTGAGATCTGGACAAACTAGTGGTAATGAGCAGAGGAAGTTATTTTGTTAACTTCAGTTCATTTGCTGCTCAGACTAACAAATAAATATCTGAGTTAATTTTTTTTTTCATTTTTTTACTCTGTGTGGCATGTACCTCAAATGTATGGCAGAGATGGCTCCAGAGGCCAGAAGAGGATGTCAGGTATTCTGACCTATCACTTGATGCCTTACCTCGTTGAGCTGGGACTTCTCATGGAACCGAGAGCTTGCCACACACACACTGCCCCAGTAACCCTCCCGTCTAGCTCCGACAACAGTGAGATTACAAACAGGCATGGTCAGATTTTACATGGGTATCTGAACTTTTAGGTCCTCACGAATATGCAACAAGTGCTCGCACCGAGTCATCTCCCGAGCCCCCAGAGCTAATTTTTATTTAAACGTGACACTTTTTAACCACAAGCATACAACCTGTTACAGGCAACTGACAAAGTAATTTCTTTTTCTTTTTCTTTCTTTTTTTTTTTTTTGGTTTTTCGAGACAGGGTTTCTCTGTGGTTTTGGAGCCTGTCCTGGAACTAGCTCTTGTAGACCAGGCTGGTCTCGGACTCACAGAGATCCGCCTGCCTCTGCCTCCCAAGTGCTGGGATTAAAGGCGTGCGCCACCACCGCCCGGCCATGACAAAGTAATTTCATGGGAAATGGTAAGACAGTTTTCCCTGATGACTAAGTTGCATTTCTAGAAGGCAGTGTTGTTATTCTGCAGATTGGGATGGTTTACCACCCAGCACCCATAGTCACGTGGGTCATAACAGCTTGTAGCTCCAGGAGATCAATGCCTTTTCTCTGGCCTCTTCAGGCGCACACACACACACACACACACACACACACACACACACGGCATACTTTCATACAACACACACACAAGTAAAAGTAAATCTTAAAAGGTAAATCATTTAAACTGGGTGGTTGTGTGTACAACTTTAATCCCAGTACTCTCAGAGAGGCAAGTGGATCTGACTTCAAGGACAGTCTGGTCTACAGAGTGATCCAGGATAGCCAAGGAGACACAGAGAAACACTATCTCAAAAAACAAACCAAACCAAACAAACAAACAAACAAAAAAGATAAACCATTTAAATTGAGGGCAGTTGTATGAGGCTATAATCCCATGTACTTGGGAGGCTGAAGTGGGAGGACTCTTAAATAAAGGCACTTAAAAGATCAGCTAGGGCCGGGCGGTGGTGGCGCACGCCTTTAATCCCAGCACTTGGGAGGCAGATGCAGGCGGATCTCTGTGAGTTCGAGACCAGCCTGGTCTACAAGAGCTAGTTCCAGGACAGGCTCCAAAACCACAGAGAAACCTTGTCTCGAAAAACCAAAAAAAAAAAAAAAAGATCAGCTAGGGCAATACAGAGAGACTGTTAACAATAAAACAACAAACAAAACAAAACATTAACAATAAAATCACTTAACATTTCTGAAACTGGACTCACTTCAGGAACTGAGAGAATAAACACTAAACCCTGCTGTTTAGTGCACACTTGTTCTTCACATTAGAGCCTTGTTCTTTTCATATTAGATCCTCACAAAATCCCGAGGTTAAAAGACCCTCACACTTTACAGAGAGGGAAGCGGTCAAAGAGGACATTTTCTGGCGTGCACTCCTGGCACCGGGACTCACATCTACCTGCTTTTGTCATTGCATGGTTACAACTCTGAACAGACAGTATCAGAGGAGATCTCAGAAGTCCATGACTGGCCCGAATGACATGCAAACATCTGGAGAGGCAAAGACTTTACCATCTGAACGGCGCTGATGTACTGCTTCTGCTCCACGTAGATGTGTGCTAAGTTCAGCCACACATCACTGATATCTGCTGTTGCTTCTCTCACTTGGGCAAACACATCACGAGCTTCACGGAAGTATCCCTTGTGAGCCAAAACTGCTCCTAAAGTTATACAAAGGCTGACATTGAGAATGTCCTAACCTCTGCCAAAACAACTAAAAGTCCAATAGTAAAACAGCTGTACTGATAACCCCCAAAGCACTAATTTTACCAATCACTATGAACCAAGGCTTCTAGTTACCTATGCCATTGGCAGCATACAGGTTCTTGGCATCATTTCTGAGGACTTGTTTGTAGATGGCCAGAGCACGGTCTTGATGACGCTTTTCCTATAAGAAAGAAGAATTAATGGAAAATTCAACAAGGACACAGATAAAAATCTTGCTGAAGGAGACAAAGGGGATTACCTTTTCTCGGTCTCGGGTTGGCTGGTGCAAAGTCTGGAGCCACACATTGCCAAGGGCCAGCATAGAGTAAGTGTCACTCTGTGTGGCTGGCTGCTTTAATATCCTCTCAAACTTCTTCTGGCCTGGGCCCCACTCTTGTTTTGCCAGATGGAGGTTACCAATCAAAGACCAGGCATCCGGGTGATCCTATGTAAACACAAAGAAGTAAACGTTCCACCTGGGATCTGAGAAATCAGTCATCTTACAATAGCTAATAGTTGAAGACGTTTACAGCTACACTACAATGGTGGTTTTCACTGTGAATTCAGACAGATTAGTGAGTTTCAAGATCAATTTAGTGTCCTATCGGCATACAAAGGGCAACAGAATGGAAAGAAGTAAAAACAACAGTGGACTGCCAGGCAGTAGGAGCAGATAACAACTTGTAAACCTGTCTTTCAGGCTCCAGGCTGCAGTGTGCAGTCTCCTCTCCTGGGAGCCACAATCAGAACTGAAATCACCTACGGAATCACTGACTCTGGAAACATTCTCGGCAGGCCACTGGGCTGAGTGCACGTTAAAGGTCAGACACACACAAGGAAGGGAAAAATAGGAGAGAAATAGTTCTATGTATTAAAAAAATGGTGCTGATTATAACATGATTAATTATACAAACTATTATACTCTTTTTTAAAAAAATATTTATTTATTTTGTAGAGTGTTAGTTTCCATGTCTGCCTACATTCCAGAAGAGGGCATCAGACCTCATTATAGATGGCTGTAAGTCACCATGTGGTTGCTGGGAATTGAACTCAGGACCTCTGGAAGAACAGTCAGTGTTCTTAACCTCTGAGCCATCTCTCCAGCCCTATTATACTCTTTAAAGTCTTTAACAAGTGAAACAAACAAAACCAAAACAAGCCATTAAACACAGATGCCATGGATTAGAAACGTCACAGCCATTACACAGACAGACTGATTTTACAGGTAAACAGTGAACACCACCAACCTGATTGATCTGAAGGGCTTCCTTAAACCAATCTGAAGCTTCATAGAAGTTTCCTTTATCTCTGGCCATGGCTCCTAAGCGCAGATAGCCTGAAAGTGCACATTTAATTCATCTTCACTATCTCAGGTCTAAAGGGGTCCTAACAGAAAAGTCTTCCTTTCGAAACAGTCATGCTTTGTGATTACTTTCAGACAGAGGAGAGAAAAGTCTCATATATGAAGACACATGACACCTCACTGTAGCTAGGCAAAAGAGAAACTGCAACACTAGATCAATCTTTCTTTTTTTCCTTTTTCTCTTTTGAGACAGAGTCCTACTATGCACCTCTGGATAGCCCTCTGGAGTGCTGGGAGTAAAGATGTGTGTACCACACCTGGCCAGGGCCACTGTGCACACAAACACTGATGCCCTGTCAAGCTGCTCTCTGAAACGGCTGCTTGGTCACCACCAGTATGGGCATCAAGTAGTGGATGATCCACACCCTGGGCTGGGTGGAGCAGATCAGCCTAAGGTTTCACCACCCAGAATGGTGCACAATTTGAACTCAGGAGTTATTTATGGAATTTTTCATATAGTATTTTGAGAGCAGACTTGAGTGTAGGCAAATGAAACTATGGAGAGTAGAACCTTGGGAAAGAAGGAATCGCTACAAAGCATATATAGGTTAACTTGAAATGTCAATAATTTACAGTGCCCGCTGTAAAAACTCAAATTAGGCCATTTTAGTAATAACTGTTTCAAGAAAAAAAACTACTGTCTTATTATCACACAATGTAAAAATGTTGGTGCAAAGTTAAAGAAAGTAACTTACAAACTATGCCCATTATAAAACACTCCAGGGGCTGCAGCTGGCTCACCGGGCAGAGGTACAACCTGCCACTCAACGCAGCTCAAGAGGCTGTTGCTGATCCTTTTATTTTCCAGTAAATGAAACTGCACCTTGTTTTATTCTACTTTTTGAGACAAGGCCTCATACACGGCCATAGCAGGTCTCAAACCTGCTAGGTAGGGGAGCTGGCCTTAAATCCCTGATGCTCCTGCCTCTGCCTCCTGAGCACCAGTACTACAGGTGAGAACTACCCCCTCAAGCTGCATCTTTTTTTAAGGAGACAAATTTGCCTTAGAGAAAAAAGAGTATTAGACCTCTTAAAAAAAAAAGTTATTGCCGGGCGGTGGTGGCGCACACCTTTAATCCCAGCACTTGGGAGGCAGAGGCAGGCGGATCTCTGTGAGTTCGAGTCCAGCCTGGTCTACAAGAGCTAGCTCCAGGACAGGAACCAAAAGCTACAGAGAAACCTGTCTCGAAAAAATCCAAAAAAAAAAAAAAGTTATTATTGATTTTAACAAAGACTTTTTTTTCTAAATAAGTTTTCTGTTACTAAGAGAATTTAGGAATTTTATCACACAAAAGAAGCTTAAAATTCTTACAGTCAACGTAGTTAGGGTGCTCTCGTAAAATGTTTTTGTACAGTTTCTCTGCTTCGTGGAATTCACACATGGCCTCGTAGAGCCTGGCTAAATTGTAGGACGTGGTAACGGAGATGGCGTTGTAATAGTGTTCATCATGCTCAGCCTCTGCCTTTGCACGGTCCAGTGACGCCAGGAAGTATTTCTGTGAGGTAGAAATGCATTGTTATTGGATACGACTGAGCAACATCCAGTGCCTGCAGCCTGGTCAAGCATAGAGAAAAAGGAACGTTTCTGTTTTCCCACCTTTGCTTCTCCGAGGTTCCCAAGTCTAAAATGGAGGGCCCCAACATTATTCAGGATCTCAGGGGGGACATCGGCCTGCACCTTCTCCTGCAGGATGCGGGTGGCTGTTCCATAGGCTGAGAGGGCACCCTGCATTTTTACAGAGGACAGAGTAAGGTTTACTCACAGGACAAAGAGAAACACATCATTTAGGATATGAAAAGTCGATGCCAATACCTGTATATCAGTCTGTTCTAAGATCTGAGCCAGTTCAATCCAAGCTTCCACATCATCAGGATACTGTTCTGTGACCTTCTTCAAATGGCCCTAGGATAAATGAGATCATTAAAATGATGCTGTCAAAGTTTAAAACCAAGCAAACAAACCATGGCTACTATAATCTGCTCATACTTCTGAGGCTCAGGGTAGCTAAGGTTTACAGCATACCTTGGCTATGTCTCGTTTCTCCTGATCTTCTGAAGCAGCATAGAGAGAGCCAAGAATTTTCATGGTTTCATAATTGTTGGGGTAAGCTTTCAAAACTTTCTCAAAGCACTGAGATGCATTCTCTTTGTCACCTCGATAAATATACATTTGTCCCAAACCAAAAAATGGTAGTACAAAGGAGGATGACGCAAACTGAGTGGCTTGATAGTAGTACTGAAAGGCTTGGTCATAGTCTTCCTGATAAATGAGAATAAAACAAGACAAGTAACAGGTACAAAAGTGGTCAGAAAACCGAAATCCTGTAATTAAAAGGACTAAATATTTAGAAAGGTGTTAATGGTCTTACCTGAACATGGAATGATCGAGCCAGCTGGTAGCAGCTTTCTGCCTGCATAGCCTCCACCTCTGTGTTGTGGAATGCATGGAGAGCCAGGTGCTGCACTTTACTATAATCCTGAAGTTGATGGCCAGAAAAATCAATTGAGTGATGTCAGAAGATTGCTTGAATAGTAGTTTATTTTTAACTGGTAACATTTCATTAGCCATAAGGTATATTTTCATCTTCTCCCTAAATAGTTAAACTTTAGCACTGTAACAATTATAACCTAATGCTTAATGAATAATCAATATGCTTCCATAACTGCAAGAAGTAAAGCATCAAACAGGACTGATGCAGTATTAAGTCTGAGTTATTAGGTCACCCTCAATTTACTCATCAAGAAAACAGACACAGGATAGAGTCAGCTCAGTTGGTAAGAGTTATGCAGTCACGGGGACATGAGTGCAGGTCCATCTCAAAAAACGAGGTGCGAGGGGCTAAAGAAATGACTCAGTGGGGATGGAGGGATGGCTCAGCAGTTAAAGAGCACTGAGTTCAATGCCCAGCAAACAAGGTGGCTCACAACCATCCATAATGAGATCTGGTGCCCTCTTCTGGCCTGCAGGCATACCTGCAGGCAGATCACTATACACATAATAGATCTTTAAAAAAAAGAAAAGAAAAAGAAATGACTTAGCAATCAAGGGAACTTGCTGCTCTTGCAGAGGACCCAGGTTAGGTTTCCAGCCCCACATGGTGGCTTACAACCTTCTCTAACTTCAGTTATAGGGGATCCAATGCCCTCTTTTAATCTCCTTGGGCACTAGGCACCATGTGGTGCACATACATACATGCAGGCAAAACATTCATAAACACAAAAGATAAAAATAAATAAAATCTGCAAAAAAAGGGTAAAGGGTTATAGAGGAAAATATCTGACACCAAACTCTTGCCTCCACACAACTGTAACTGTGTACTCATATGCACATGTTCATGTGCACACACATGCACAAGGAAGGGAGGAAGGGAAAGAGAGAGGGAGGGAGGACAGATCAGACTACTTACCTCCTAGGGTAGATGTGACCATTACAGAATTAAGTACTGGGAATGCACTTTCAACAATGCTTGGGATTTAGTTAGCAGCGAGTACGTGAGTAACAACAGGAACAGTACAGTAGCTCATATTAATAAAGTTGATATATTTTGTCAACTTTTACCTAAATTGTTACACAAGTATTTTAAAGTTCATAGTACAGTTTAGTCCCTGATTCCAATAAGGCAGGTTAAACTTCCCTGTTCATTGTGAAAAGATTTTGTCATCGGTGAGTGAGACATTTTCTTCAGCAATATTCCTCTGGTAAGCTGCCCATAAGCTTGTAAACAACCCCTCACCCAGGTTGCTACGAGCAATACTAATTAGACTCATGGGTCATCAAATACAAGACAAAAAATCAGAGGGACTAATTGGAAAGAGGAAGGGATCAGCAGGAGGGGGATGAGAGGGAAATGGAAGTATATGATCAAGGCATATTATATACATATATGAAAATGTCAAGTGAAACCCATTATGTATGATTAATATATGCTAATAAAAACTTTAAAAATGAAAAACTTTTAGCAGTAGTATCTTGGATTTGGTATGCTAAGAAATCTAAAATACTGCTGCTTCCACAAAATTGTTGGAATTAATAGGCGGGATTAACAGGTAATAAAGAGACTCTGGTGCGCATACAACTATAGCCAAATTCTACGAAGCAAGCGTGCCCCTAACTGGGCCTAACGCAGCACTTGTTGTAGTCTACATGCTATGTCCTGACTTCTCCAAAGGCTAAGGGTCTCTTCAACCTCTGCCTTTCCTCTTTCAACTACCCACACCCAGTCTAACACAAGAGCTTCTGCACTGTGGTGAAATCCCCCCTTTGCCACTTGATCACGTCCTTATTTCTCAATGAGCAGAGGCCTTTATGTTCACATTTACATGAGCTTACATGCCTGTTTCTTTGAGTGCAGAAAGCAGTCTTACTTATCTTACATCTGATCACAGGTTGCACACAGCGCAAAGTGCCAATACATAATTAAGTCAGAGAATGAATAAATGTGTGCTCATCCCTGGCAACTAATACAAACTCTAATTTGGAAATAAAAAAACAAAATGACATTTTCAAATTTCTTCCCAAGTAAAACAAAACTCATGTACTCACTATACTCAAAAAATCAGATTTAAAAATCAAATAAGTGATTTTTTTACCTTCTTGAAGAAAAAGTGGTTTGCCAAGTGGTTCAGTACCATAGGGTTGCTAGGGTCGATAGTATAGGCTCTGGAAAGAAGCTGCACACCATTTTTGATAGAATCAGCCTAAAAGAAAACAGTGTGAGAGTGGAGTGAAAGCATCTCGTAACGAGCACTGTCCAGCTTGCTCTAGCTTCAACAAACAGGTCCCATGCTCGCAGCTCAACACCACAGGACAGTTTGCTATTCTTCATCAAGGATGTAAAGTTCCAAATAAGGAAGTCCCAAATTGTTACAATTTAGTTTTTCTTAACAATATATGTTTGGTGCCAGTCTTAACTTATGCTCACTCTGAGGCAAAGAACGGAAAACATATTTTAAAGACATTAATTTTTATTGGTATGTATGAACATTTTGCCTGCATATGTGAATAACTCGTGTCTACAGTAACTGTGGAGGTTGGATGAAGGAATCAGATTTTCTGGAGCTGTAGTTATAGACAGTTGTGAGCAACAATAAGGGTGCTGGGAACTAAACTCAGGTCTTCTGCAGGAACAGCATGAGCTATCTCTCCAGCCCCCTTTTATGATTTTTTAAACGTTCATTTGTGATGAAATCCCCATTTGAATCTCAGTATTTGATTCTGTGTGTGAGCATGGGTGTGTGTGCACCACTTCTCTTTCTCACGCAGTTCTGGCTTGAGGTTGTCTGATTACTAGTCCAGCCCCGCTGTCTTCTTTATATGGTGCCATTTTACCTTGCTAAAGGAGCACAGCTTCCTTCCTTTATGACACAGGGTCTCACCATTTATCTCTGGCTGGCCTGGAACCTTCTCTGTATACCAAACTGGCCCGAGACTCACAGGTCTGCCTACCTCTGTGTCCTGAGTGCCAGGACTGAAAGTATGACTCACCATGTCTGGTCCAGAACAGGTTTTGTAGTCTGTGAGACCTTTTGTTTTTGGAAGAAAAGCTTGCTTCCCCTTTTACAATCCCAGGAGATAGATCATGATTGAGCTAAACTAGTCAAGATAGTCTATTCTCTTTCTCTAGAGATTAGCTAAGGCAGAAATTCTTACCACGAACAGTGTCTGTTTTTGCCATCACTACCGTGGGGAGGTACTAACATTTAGCAGGTCAAGGAGCAGAAGTTGGTAAACATTCCACAACAGAGGGGATGCTTACTCACATAAAGAATCCTGCAGCTCAACTGTCAACAGTGCTTACACCGAGAAACACTGGCAACCACTTGGACAATCAAATAAAGAGGTGGGACAGGAACCACTCTCATATATCAGTCAGAACTTCTGAGAGAAAGCTTAGAGGAAAGCCTCTTGCTTCCTTCCCTCCTGCGAGACTAAAGGAACAACCTGGGGCTGCAACAACCATCTTACAACTACTAAGTGACAGACACAGGGAAAAGTCACACATTAAGGCGGGGCTGACATAAAGTTATTGAAAATAGCCAGAACCTGGAAACAACCAAAATGCCCCTTGACCGAAGAATGGATAAGGAAAATGTGGTACATTTACAAAATGAATTACTAAACAGCAGTAAAAAATAACATCTTGAATTTTTCAGGAAAATGGATGGAGCTAGAAAACATCTCATTTTGAGTGTGGCAACCCAGACACAGAAAGACAATTATCACATGTACTCACTCATAGGTGCTTTTAAAACATAAAGCAAAGAAAACCAGCCCACAAATCACAATCCCAGAGAACTTAGACAACAATGAGGACACTAAGAGAGGCATACATAGATCTAATCTACAGGAAAGCAGAAAAAGACAAGATCTCCTGAGTAAATTGGGAACATGGGAACTTGGGGGGGGGGTTGAAGGGAAGGAGAGAGGCAGGAAGGGGAACAGAGAAAAATGTAGAGCTCAATAAAAACAAAGAAAATCTCTGAGTCTGATGACATTGTAATATCAAATTTGAGACATTAGACACTGGTTTAGTAAAATATAAAAATGTTAATGTTTAAGTTGAGTGCAGGTTTCTTACTTTGTCAGATGCATTCCAGACAGATTTATGGGCCTGCAATCGTTCATCTGAAATTCTAAACTTCAAAGATCTAAATCTATTTTTGAGGGGTGTAGATGTGTGTGTCACATGTACACGCGTGCTGGTCATATAGCAAACTCACATGGCAGGGACATCTTACCTAAGCTGTGAGGCTATCTTCATATGGCTGTGATGTAGAAATGCGCTTACTTTGGGGATGGTGCCTGCAGCAAGGCACATTTCCTTATCTATAACCTGAAATCTTGATTTCGAAAGCATAGCTTGTTCTAGCAGTCCTAGATAAAGGACAGCAGGCCCAACAAGCATGGAGCAGAGACCATCTTCCCCCCATACCTCTTTATTGTTGAGTTCTAGGACAGCCAGTCCAACCAGCGCTCCCACGCACTTAGAGCTGAGTTCCAGCGCTCTGCTGAATGCTAGTCGGGCTTTCTCCAGTTTGTTAAGTTTGACAAAGCAATGGCCCATTCCTAAACGAACTTCAGCTAAAAAATAAGTAAAATCAAGTCATTTGTCTTGTCAAACTAGAACACTTTAAGTTCAATTTCCAGTATCTGGACTCCTTCTTAAGAACTGTTGGGCTACCACACATTTGATTTCACTAGTAGTTAGACCATACCATTCCAATCCTTCTCTCCTCTTATGGGAACCACTCTTACCATACAGCAGGATAATTGTAATACTGGCATTCTTCCAATCACGTAGCACCCATTGCAGTAAACCAACACCACCGGCTCCATTTCTATTTAAAAATTATTATGTATACGTATGTGCACACATACACACAGTGAACACACATACACACTGGTGCATTCACGAATAACCCCAGTATTTAAATAGAGAATAAAAAACCCATCAAGACCTTCAAGCTGTGTGAGTACATACAGCTGCCGTCATTCACTTCTGAGCTATGCTGATACATCTACCTTATTTCAAGATCATAACGGAACACACATATGTCTCTCCCTAAGGCAACACTACACTGGGCATGGGATCCAGTCTCACCTATTTGAAGACATCAAATAGTTCTGCCTGTCATTTTTCCTGCATTATAATATTTTTCCTTTCTGGACTATTCTCAGCCATATTCAAACATTCTACCATCTTACAGAAATATTTCTTGCTTTCATTCCAGCTAACTCTTGTTCTTCCTGACAACAGACTCCTCAACTGATGAAACACTTGCTGCCTCTAGTTCTTTTCTGACATTTCCTCTGACATCCACTCTAGTGAGGTGCATGCCTACCATTCCAGTAAAACTTTTGATCAAGATCACTAGTGATTTGTACTCTGCTAAATCCACCATCAATTCCGCCTGTTTCAGTGGCCTAACCATAGAATGCAACACAGTCCATCACCTTCCCCTTGGGAAATGTTTCACATTCAAGGACATTACTGAGTTGTTTCTTGTCTCTGGCCACTCCTTAGTCTGCTTTTCTGGGTCTTCCACTTTCCTCACCTCTATGCTTTAGAGCAGCTGTTCTCAACTCCTTTGGGAGTCAAAGGACCCTTTCACAGGTGTCGCCACGGTCAGCAGACAGCACACAGACATTTACATTATATAACTCATAACAGTAGCAAAATCACAGCTATGAGTAGCAAAGAAAATAATTTTATGGTTGGGGCCACCACAACATGAGGAACTGTATTAAAGGTTCGCAGCATTAGGAAGGTTGAGAACCACTGCTTGAGTGTGCCAGGGCCCTCTTTCCTGTCTACACTTACTCCCTTTGTGTCTTCATGCACTCTCCAGGCTTTTGCACCATCAACATATTGGTGACTTCCAAGTCAATCTGTTCAGTACAGACTTCTTTCATGAACTATGAGACAAAAGCCTGTCTTCTTGTGACTCAGATATTTCAACCTTTCAAGTCTAAAACTAGTTTCTCTTGGACTGTTTGCCAAATGTACTAAAATGTAACTCTACTCTTAAAACTGATTCTTGTTTTTTGTTTCAATCAGCTCTCCTTTCTTTTTTTTATGATTTTTTTAAAAAAAGGATTTATTTATTAATTATGTATACAGGGTTTCTTCCTGCATGTATCCCTGAAGGTCAGAAGAGAGCACCAGATCTCATTACAGATGGTTGTGAGCCACCGCGTGATTGTTGGGAATTGAACTCAGAAACTCTGGAAAAGCAGTCAATGCTCTTAACCTCTGAGCCATCTCTCCAGCCCAGCTCTCTTTTCAAAATACTAGAATGTAACACCACATGTACCACCCACCGTTACCACCCCAGCTGTGATCTTTAATAGTCTGTAATGTGCACAACTGTGCACAGGAGCCTTCTCCCAAGTCCACAATACCTCTGGTCCTTGCCTGGCCGCCCCACATCCTACTCGAGTCTGCATCTAGTTTAACAGTACTCTTAAACATAAGTCAGATCACACCATTCTTCTGCCCACAGCCCTCCAAGGCTTCTCATCTCTGTCAAAAGCTTGAAGCCTCCAATATAATCTCTGATGCTAACATGAAAAGCACTGGGCAGCAAATGTGAGCTCATTCCTTACTACTTTCCATCCATCTCCACTCTGGATACACTGGCATCCACAGTATTTCTCACAACCTGCTCTGCTCTTTCCGGGATGATACTCTTCCCATCTATCTGTATTGTCTCATAGCCTTATTTTGATTCCAGTTCTCAAGTCTCACCAATTTCAAAGTACCTATGTCTCTCATTTAATTCACTGGAATGTAAATTAAATGAGAGGGCAGGAACTTTTTTTGTCTTTGGGTTTACTGTTGCATTTTCTGCATAAAACAGTTCCTGGCACATAGCTGATATACAACAAAAATATACTAAATGGAAAATATTTGGGAAGAAAGTAGCATAGGTCAAAACTATGATACAATCTGCCATACAAGTTTTTTTGGTTGCTTGTTTTGATTTTGAGACAGGGTGTCTCTGTGTAACAGCCGTAGCTGTCCTGGAACTCACTTCATAGACCAGGCTGGCCTCAAACTCACAGAGATCTGTTTCCTCTGCCTCTTCAGTGCTGGGATTAAAGGCGTACGTCACCACTGCCCAGCCAGGTTTTAAATCAAATAAAACATCAAGAAAAGAAAGAATCTTGTGTGTTGGGGGTGGAGCATAAGGTTGATAATGGTTGGTGTCTTCCTCAATCCTTCTCTATTTGTCTATGCAGTCTCTCAATGAAACCAGAGATCACCAATTCTGGTGAATGTAGCTAGTAGCTGGCTTGTGCCGGCATCCCATTTCTGCCTCCTGAGTGTTGGCATTACAGATGGCTACCACACCTGCCTGGCTTTTCCACGGGAGCAGGAGATACAAATTTCAGGCCTTACTCTTAGGTAACAAGTACTTTTTTCACTGAGCCATTTCCCCAACCCCAGAACAAATAACCTTGATTCTGTCACTACATTACTCATAAAATATCTTTTTATATTAATTTTCAACATTTTAAGTTGGATCACTAACAGCTTAGAATTAAAATTTTCCCTTACCTGGACATCCCGGGTTAGTACGCAATGCTTTTTTATAGTAAGCAAGAGCTCCTCTATAATCCTTCTTGTTAAATGAAATGCAAGCTTTCCCTGTGGTGATTTAAACACACACACACAAAAACATTATCAATTAATGAACACAAATCTGTTTTACACCTATTTATAACTCAGTAAGAAATACTTGAAAGTAGTGAACTAACATATTAAAATGTGTTTTCCATAGGTTGTGCATTAATTTAGTTCTAAAACTCTTTATGTAAAATATCAATATAAATAGCTAGCTTGCAGTTACCTATGAAAAGATTATTTGTTGACTCTCTGGAAACAAACAATAACTTAGTCTACTTTGCTTTTGATTGCTGTGATAAACACCAGGACCAAAACAACTGGGGGAGGAAAGGGCTTATTTTAGCTTATAGTTTAGTCTATTATGAAGGGAAGTTAGGGCAGGAACTCCATGTGATGTGGGAGTCCCCTCTGTGTGCTGTAATTACAATTAATGAATAAAGAAACTGCTTTGGACCTATAGCAAGGCAGAACTTAGGTAGGTAGGGAAAGCTAGGCTGAATGCTGGGAGAAAGAAGGGCGGAGTCAGAGAGAAGTCATGGAGCCACTGCCAGAGTCAGACATGCCGAAACTTTAGCCAATAAGTCACTGTCATGTGGCAATATACAGATTAATAAAAATGGGTTAAATTAATATAAGAATTATCCAATAAGAAGCTAGAGCTAATGGGCCAAGCAGTGATTTAATTAATACAGTTTCTGTGTGATTATTTCAGGTCTAAGCTAGCTGGGTGGCCAGAAACAACAAGCAGCCCTTCTTGCAATATCCAAGGAGAAGTCTGGAGGCAGAAACTAAAGTACGGGCCATGCCATGGAGGAATGCGGCTTATTGGCTTGTTTCTCCCAACTTGCTCTGCCAGCTTTCTTTTTACCATGTAAAACTACCCACCCAGGGGTGGCACGGCTCCAGTGGGCTGGGAGCTCCTTTGTCAATCATCAATCAAGAAAATGCCCTACAGTCTTGTCTATAGGCAATCTGATAGAGGTTCCTTTTCCCATTTGACTCTATCTTGTGTCAAATTGATAAAACACTAACTAGGACTCAATATAGACATAAGCACACATACACTAACTTATTATATTCACATAATATATATATGCGTATATGTAACATACATATATATTACAATACATAAAAACACATACATATTTTATAATATATAATTTATAAACAAAAGCTCTGACAAATTCTGACCAACTAGATTCCTACTATATATCTATAACATACACATACATTATAATTTAATGTATATAAAACACACACACAAGCTCTGGCAAACGCTAACAAACTAGAGATTCCTCAGGTCCCTGCTGAAGAGCACTCACCAAGAAGGGCTGGAATATTGTTTGGAGACTGGTTAAGTACGAAATGAAACTGTGCATCAGCTTGATCCATTTTGTCACCTTCGAGTAGACAGAAGCAGGCTCTTCCCAACAAATGGTTCTGTAACATACAGAATTTACTAAGACCAGAGACCGTTTACCAAATGCCAAGCAAGCACAGAAGGCAGAAGCACAGCATTCCTCTCTTAGTGGCCAGCGTAGCTACCATAAAGACTCTCTAAGCACAAATGAGAAGCTTACCCTGAGATGCAAATCTGTGCTGGTAACAATGACAAAACAAAGGTCACAATTCTTAAAATCTGCTTGAAACTCACCTAAGAACACTGGGATTATGGATTCAACATGTACATATATACTAAATCTGTCCAGATTTAACAGTATAAGGACTAATACAATTCTGATTTTAATAAAACCTTCTTGACTATATCAATAGTTATTTTAGTAAAAATTCTTTTTACAAAGAATTTGCTACACTCATATTTTGCTTTCATGTGGTATTTTGGGCTCTCATAAATTCAGACAAATTTGACTTACCTGATCATACATAATAATTTTATCAGCCATTGTATATAACAAGGTTGCCTGTGTAATAAGGTCCTTCTTATTGTCTTTGTTCTTTTCTTTCCGAGCTTGTTGCACATAGTAGGCTGCCAATGTATCCAAGCAAGTCATCTGGTCTTTCTCATGGTCTCGATAGTCCAAGTTGCCATCTATTCGTGCTGCTTCCAGCAACTTTACGAACTCTTCTGTTTTCCCTTGCTTGTAGTACTCCAGCTAAAGGCAAAGGATGAGATTAATATCACTAAACATGTGTCCACATACAAACACTACACAAATATTTACAGAACCTTTATTTGTAATAGCAAAAATTGGAAGCCAACTATTGATTAACAAGTCAATAAACCAGCTGTTGTATATCTCTGTGATGAAAAGGAGTAAGCCACTAACAGCTACCACAACATAGATAAATCTCAAAATAATTATGCTCAACGAAGCCTGTCCACCAAAGGAATAATTACCACTTCCTTAAGACTCTAAAAAATACTTAGCAACAAACATGCAACTAGTAGGGGTTTAAGAGCCTGGCTGCTCCTCCAGAGGTCCTGAGTGGAGACTAGAAACAGAAGGGCTGGGGAAGAACGGTGGAAAGAACTCTGGGGGCGATGGTCACATTCACTGCCGTCACAGGTCCACCCAGACTTAATACCAAATAGTACAGTTCACACATAGTTTAACACAGGCCAACTAGACTTGAATAATGCTATTAAAATTGAAACCACAAAAGATATTTCTGCTTCTCATCTAGTAACAGTTTAACCCCAGCACCGAGGAAACAGAGACGGTGGGTCCTGGGAGCTTTTTGGCTAGTCACTCTAACTGAAATGGGGAGTTCCACAGTTAGTGAGACCTATCTAAAAAATAATGTGGAGCCAGATGTGGTGGCTCACACATTTAATCCCAGCATCTGAGAGGTAGGGCCAGATGGATCTCTATTAGTTTGACGCCAGCCTGGTGGTCTATATAAGCTCTGGGCCAGTCAGGGCTATGTGAAACCTGTCTCCAAAACAAAAAAAGAAACAAACAAAAAATGTAGACAGCCAATGTTGACCTCTGGTCTCCACATGTATACATCCACCTCCACATACAAGCACATGCATACACCATACATACTACCCTCATCCCCATAGTAAAGAATAAATAGAATCCTAGCTAGGGATACAAATTGCCTAGCACGCTACAAGAGACTTCTCTAAAACCAACTTGAGCTCTGGTTTTAGTTCTAACAAAAATTACCAGTAACTTTGGGACAGATGAGTAACCTCCCTAGGCATCTATTTCATGGAGCTACATGCCGCTAATAACAAATTCTACCAATTAATAACAAGATTAATGGCTTAATCTCTAGGTGACAGAAAAACTTAACTCTTCTAGCCAAAAAGGCAATGTCTGTCAGTAATGCTACTTCTTTGGTATCCACATGAGAATGGAAGACACTTTTTATTGTTTTTTATTTGGAAACAGTCTCAATATGTAGCCTAGAATAGCTTCAAATATGTAATCCTCCTGCTTCAGACCCGGAAACACCTGCTTTTAGAAGTATGCCACTGCACCCCACTGGGAAGAAACTTTTTGTGCAGATGTCTCAGGAAACAAAAGCACAGACAGACAGAAAGAACTATGATAAATTATGGTCTGCACAGCAAAGGAGTCGACAGAGTGAAGGAGATGGCTTACACAAAATCTTTGCCAGTCTAACAACAGAGAATTCATCTCGAGAATACATAAAGAACTCAGACAACCACAAACACAAGAATAAGTAAGCCACTCAATAAACAGGCTAATACTGTGACAGATACTTTCCAAAAGGGTTAGTACAAACTATTAAGTACATAGAAAATGTTCAGCATCTTTAGCCACCAGGAAAGTGTATATGAAAAGAACACTGTGAGCTGGGCACGGTGGCATAAACCTACAATCCCAACACTCGGGAGGTGAAGGAAGAAAAATCATGAGTTCAAAGCCAGCCAAATAGCAGGTTTGAGGCCAGCCTGGCCTATATGAGATTCTGTCTCAAATAACAACAGCATTACCCTAAACAACAACAGCAAACAAACCAGAGGATGGAAAGATGTTAAGAGCACTTGCTGCTCTTATAGGGGACCTGGGTTTGGTTACCAGCAAACTAACAACTGTCCATACCTCCAGTTCTACAGGGTCCAATACCCTCTTCGGCCTCTGAAGGCATCAGGCATACATGTGGTACACAAGCATACATGCAGGCAAAGCACTCATACATATACAATATGAATAAATCTTTAAAAACAAAACCTCCAAAAATAAAAAATTAAAATTTAAAATTATATATGGAGATACTATCTCACCCTAGTTAAAATTATTCAATAACAACAATGTTGGCAAGAACCATCTATACCACTTCTAGTCTTATCCCAAAGGTAATAAAGTAGCATATATAAACACTACCTGCACATCCAAAAAAAAAGTAATTTATTTATTTTTATTTCATGTGGATTGGTGTTTTGCCTGCATGTACATTTGTGTGAGGATACCAGCTCTCCTGGAACTGGAGTTACAGACAGTTGTAAGCTGCCATGTGGGTGCTAGAAATTGAACTCAGATCCTCTGGAAGAGCAGCCAGTGCTCTTAACTGCTGAGCGATCTCTCCGGTTCCCAGTACATCCATTTTGTTTTTTTTTGGTTTTTCGAGACAGGGTTTCTCTGTGATTTTGGAGCCTGTCCTGGAACTAGCTCTTGTAGACCAGGCTGGTCTCGAACTCACAGAGATCCGCCTGCCTCTGCCTCCCGACAGTGCATCCATTTTTAGTGTGGCACTAACACAACAGCCAAGCTATGGAGTCAGCCTAGGTGTCTATGAGTAGATGAATGGTGAATCATGTCATATCCAGGAAAATGAATGGAACTAGAGGCTGTATAAAAGGCTAAGCACTGTACAGATTTTTTTGTATGTGAAGCTGGAATTGAGAAGAGAAAAAGAAAAGAAAGAGGATAACCTCAAAGTAGATGGATTACTAGAAGGGCAAGGGAAGTGAGAGGGTTGTTAGGAAGGTAGATATGACCAACATACAACATATTCATACATGGAAATGTCTCAGAGAAATCCATCAACATGCATACGATGCACTAAAATGAATACGTGAAAGACTGAGCAGGAAGACTAAAAGTTCAAGGCCAGTCTGGTCAACTTAGTGAGGCTCTGTCTCAAAATAAAAGGTAAAAACAAGGTGGGGATATAGCTTAGTAGATGAGTGTTTGCCTAGCATTTGCAAGGACCTAGGTTCAATTCCCAAGATACTTAAAAAAAATGCCCAGTTCCAAACCTATTTTTCTGACCATCAAGGTAATATTAGGAACTTCTTACGTATCATTATATGAAAGCCACTGTAGCTTCTCAGTTTAGGAATGGTGAGTACAGAGTTTATCTCACCACTTTTCATAAAAAGGAAACATGGTGCTAGGGAGCAGAGTCTAAAGTTTTGAAAAGCTTTTCACCTTGGATTTCGTTGAGAATTTCCAGTCACATTCATATTATGGAGGCAGCAACAGATGTGATCAAAAAAACAAGCGAACATAAGACTGAGATAAACTTCACTGGTATGCATTAGTTTGGAGCCTAATCACCTTCGAGGTGTTTTAGAAGAAAAGCTTCGGAAAGCAATGCTTACACAGTCTATCTATACAGAAGCTAAGCTTCCCCGAATCACCACTAAGTAACTAAAACCTTGATGTAGACAACTATTTACCTTAAATGAATCTTGTCTTTATCACAGATATTAATTTACCAGTGGAGTCGGGCAGCGGTGGTGCAGCCTTTAATCCCAGCACTCGGGAGGCAGATAGGTGGATCTCCGAGAGTTCAAGGCCAGCCTGGTCTACAGAGCAAGTTCCAGGAGGCCCAAAGTTACAGAGAAACCCTGTCTTGAAAAACAACAACAACAACCCCCCCCCAATAAAAAACCAAAAAACAAAACAAAAAACTATTTACCAATGGAGCTGTTCTTAGGCTGTATAACTTTCATCGTTTTCTGTAGACCAGGTTGGCCTCAAACTCAGAGGCTAACATGCCTCTGCTTCCCCAGTGCTGGGATTAGGGCTGTACGCCACCATGCCTGGTAACACTGATTTTCAGACAGATCATTTCATCATGTACAACTGATCTGATTTAATCATGTGGGCTATTACTGTACATGAAAACCAAAACCACATATTCCCAATCAACAAATAATATGCTATATTAATACTAACCGCCAAAGCAATCCATATGTGCAGTTGTGTGTGTTCCTGTTTCAAAATACTGATAACTTCATCTCCCTCCGGTAACTGATCGAAGTCAAGTTCAATGACCTAAAACACAAAATAAATGTTTTATCTCCTTTCTTAAAATTCACGATTTTTTGAATGTTCATCAATACGCACTTTACAAAAGGTGTATATTCATTTTCAGTGCGGTGAACTAATACATGTTCATATTTAGGGACCACATGGCAAATAGGTTGTAGTCTGATTTGGTGAGAGCACAGAGAAGCAGACAAACCCTGTTAGTTGTCCTCCCATCACTGAACTATAAATTCCCAACTATGTGCTTACTCAAAAACAAAATGAAACTTTGTATAACCTATAATCCAATAAAGTGCTGATGCCATAGGTCTGGGATCTCGAGAAACACGACCCCAGAGGCCAGGCAAAGTTGAATGCCAATACAAATCATGGGGGCAGCGTTGTGTGTCGTATACATGCCTGAAATGTGGGCACCAAAAACAAGAAGAAAAGTGTTCTGGATATATATATATATATCCCAAGACTACCGGATTTTAGAAATAAATTCTACGTCGATCAAAAATTAAAGTGTGAAATATCCAGTGAAGCTTTATTCAGACAAACTGCACATCACCCACGGTGTAGAGTGGGTCATGGCCACCCAGCACTCGGAGCGGCTAAATCTCGGGCCCCTTATCTCGCAGAGCGAGCTGTGTAGCAGTGTGCCTAGACAGTCTCTTCTTCGAAGGCTCTAAAAGCGACCTCTGAGATCCCCAGGGAGGTTAAAAAAAAAAAAAAAAAAGATTGCGAGTTTGAGCAGCAGGTAGACCCGGGGAGCATCGAGCGCCCTCTGCAATCGGTGAGGTTTACCCGGCGCTCACACCCCTGCCCCCGGAATTAGGAAGACAGCCGAGTCGAGGACTGTCAACAAGGAGAAGCTGCAGGCGAACTTTCCCGAAGTCCTTGCAGCCAGAAAGGCGAACAGGTGAACGGAGCCTCGGTCGGGGAGCTCTCCGCTCAGAAGCCAAGCGGACCAAAGTCGGCGCTGGGATCGTCCAAGTTCACAGCCCTCCCCCGCTCAACACTCGGCACCCACCTCGTCAGTATCCCGGAGGGGAATCTCGATGGACCCCCGCGACATGGCGAGCTCGGGAAGAGGGCGCTCCTCACTCCGCCGCTCGGCAGCTCGCTGTCCTGGCTTCCAGCCGTGTAGCGGTGACCGCACCTCACAGCGCACCGAGCCGCCTCGCTCCGGCTTCTCTCTCTCTGTCGGCCGCTGAAACAACGAGCCTCTGACTGCGAGCGGCCACTTCCGGAGGCCCCGCCCCCTGTCCCGGAAGCACTATCTGGAGGGCGTGTCCCGCGCGAGCTCCGCCCCGCGGCTCTGGCGGGTTCCCCTCTGGAAAGACTGATCTTTCTGAGGTTGGGGTGTCGGCCGCAGGTGACCCGAACGCGTTCGGGAGCCCGGCGTCAGCCCGAGAGTGGCCCGAACGGAGGTCGGCACAGGCCCGAGCCAAGGGAGAAGAGCGTGGAAGGCAAAGCCACGCCCCGCGGCGGGGAAGGGCCTCTGATGACGAACTAGCACATGGGCGGGCCCTCGCCGGGACCCCCTAAGTTTCTCGGGGACAGCTCAATCGCATATCAGTGCTGCAGTCGTTTCATCGTCCTGCAGCCCGTTTGTGCAAGATATCAATCTTTGTGACTAATTTAAACAGACATGCTCGGTGAATTCCGAAGTTATGGTGATAAAGCACGAACTATTTTTATTTGTTGCATTATTTATTTTTATATGGGGACACGCGACCGAATGTCAGGCGGATGGTGGCTAGGAGACACTGTGTCTCTTCCTACTCTGCCAGTCCTGGGGATCGAACTCAGGTCGTCAGGGTTGGTGCCAGGCAGCTTTACCTGCTGAACCATATTGCTGGCCCTGTTTTATTTTTTGAGACAGGGTCTCTCTCTGAACCCCAGGTTGCCCTGAAACCCCTGACCTGAGCCTTCTGATTGCTGCGGTTATAGACATGAATTTGGGTACCTGGCTTTTATATATTTCTTTATGTACTTATATTTCTTTGGAAGCACAATTAAAAGGAACCACTAGATTTGACTTAAATAAAATCAGAAGAATTTGACTAAACCTAAATAATGAAATTATAGAACTTGAAAACATTTTAACTAATGATTTCATGATAGAAGAGTATTAAATTAGTTTTCTGTGTTTGGGGTAATAAAGTAAATAAGGGAAGAATCTCAAGTAAAAAAGCGAGTAAAAAGTGCCAGTTTAGCTGGGCACGGTGATGACCGCCTTTAATCCCAGCTCTCAAGAGGCAGAGGCAGGTAGATCTTGTGAGTTGATTCTGTGAGTTTGAGGCCACCCTGCTCTATATATCGAGTTCCAGGCTAGTCTGAGACTTCATGGAAGAGAGACCCTGTCTCAAAACAAGCAAACCAAAGAACAGAGCTACTCCCACTCCCAACTGCAAGTATTTTTCAGGAATAGCCCCTGCTCTTCCTTCTCATTTCTTCTGCTGAGCCAAAGCCACTACTATCCCTCGGCCATCTTTACTTGACTCTTCATCTACTTTGCTTCCAAGCTCCATCCCCGTTTTTGCCATATTATACACTAGGTTAAAAAAAAAAAAAAAAAAACTGAGCTGGATGGTGGTGGTGCACGTCTTTAATCCCAGCACTTGGGAGGCAGAGGCAGGCGGATCTCTGTGAGTTTGAGGCCAGCCTGGTCTACAAGAGCTAGTTCCAGGACAGGCTGCAAAAGCTACAGAGAAACCCTGTCTTGAAAAACAAAACAAAACAAACAAACAACAAAAAAACCAATTCATTTATGGTTTTCCTCTCAATTCTCTTAAAACCCTTGGGGAGAAATTGTATTAAATTTACATTTTGACTTAATGGTCGTGTAACTATTTAAATGTGTTGGTGTACAAAAGAATTCCAAAAGAGCCCATAATGGAGTATAGGGTGGCTGGGAACAAGAGAACAGTTTCCGTTTTCATAAATGTTTGGATTAGTGCTTACCAATATAAATATAGTGCTAACTACATATGTAATTTAAAAAAAAGTTTTTTAGGCAAGGTCTCACTGGGTAGCCTTGAATGGCTTGTAGCTTGTAGATCAGGTTGGTCTCAAACTCACAGAGATTCATCTGGCTCTGACTTCCCAATGCTTGGATTAAAGGTGTGTACCACCATACCTATCAAAACTTAAAATTTTTAACTGCCACATTAAAACATAAAAGCCAGATGAAATTAATTTTAGTAATACATTTGTTTGTTTTGTTGAGACAGGGTTTCTCTGTAGCTTTGGAACCTGTCCTGGAACTAGCTCTTATAGACCAGGCTGGCCTTGAACTCACAGAGAGCTGCCTGCCTCTGCCTTGAGTGCTGGGATTAAAGACGTGCACCACTGCTATAGAGATGGATAATTTGCATTGGTATGGATCTTGGTTTATTGATACAAATTTAAGGTCAATTTTGTTATATGTGTATTTCTGATCTTGATTAAGGTATCGTGTTTGTGTAGCTCATTTAAGAATGTAATGTATAATTAAAAATATAGGGTAATAGATAATTATCTATAATAGTCAGGCTTATAGTCATGTTAGTTAGATTTTCTAGATGTATAGACATATATTTCAGTTAGATAGGTATTCTTCAACTCTTTCAGAGACTTTCAGAATATGACATTTAAAATGTTTAAGAACTTAGGACTTTTCATGACAGTGACATGTCTGCTCCTGGCAACACCAGTTACTTCAAGAGAAAGATGGGCATTGAAGAGGCTCCTTATGGAGTTGGTTAGCCATTTGGGCAAAAAACTGCTCTTTCCTGGACTGCTTAATGAACCAGACATGTAGGACCTTCAGAGAAATGACTGAAGGGTGGGACGATCCTTTGGAGTTCCTACTTCATGAAAGAGTCTGCCAGACATTCTGCAGGACACAGAAAAAAAGTGACTGACAAACTGCCAATATAGGTGGAACTGTCTTTGAAATGTCCTGCTTTGTGGGAAAATCTGCTGGATACTATGGGCCTCTAGGCTGAAGATGGATGCTCCAATGATACAGAAGAACACTGGGTGACTGTCCAAACAGCGAGATGTCTATGTCAGTTCTAGAGTTATGGAAGTAGCTTACAGTGTATTTCCTGTTTACTTAGGTAATATTATATCCTCTGGAGTCTTTGATGGAGTTGAAGAATAGATAGGAAGTAGGTATGAAATACTGTAACTGTAATTCTTGCTTAATAACTGTTTTGTTATATGTAATTTTACTATGCTAAAGTTAAAGCCTTCCTTCTGTTTAAATAGAAAAGGGGAAATGGTGTGGGAGGTCCTTCTGTCTATGTGTTGCTTTAATTGGTTAATGAATAAAGAAACTGCTTTTGCTGGGCGATGGTGGCACATGCCTTTAATCCCAGCACTCGGGAGGCAGAGGCAGGCGGATCTCTGTGAGTTTGAGACCAGCCTGGTCTACAGAGCTAGTTCCAGGACAGGCTCCAAAGCCACAGAGAAACCCTGTCTCGAAAAACCAAAACCAAAAAAAAAAAAAAAAAAAAAAAGGAAAGAAACTGCTTTGGACCTATAGCAGGGCAGTTAGGTAGGTGGGGAAAACTAAGCTGAATGCTGGGAGGAAGAAGGGCAGAGTCAGAGAGATACCAGGGAGCCTCTGCCAGAGTCAGACACGCTGAAACATTAACTGGTAAGCCACAGCCATGTGGTGATACACAGATTAATAGAAATGGGTTAAATTAATATGTAAGAGTTAGCCAGTAAGAAGCTAGAGCTAATGGGCCAAGCAGTGATTTAATTAATACAGTATCTGTATGGTTTTTTTTTTTTTTTTTTTTTAGGTTTAAACATCTTCTTTATTAACCAGTGGTCATAAAACATACAGAGGGGAATCCCATATAACCTCCCCTTTTCTGACTAAATAAAAAGGAAGGTTTTAACTTTAACATAGTAAAATTACATATAGCAAAACAGGTGTCAAGAATTACAGTTACAATATTTATATCTACTTTATCTTTCATCATAACTAAGAAAAACTTTAATTGTAACTTTCTATTCTTCAACTCCAACAAAGTCCCTGGAAGGATATAATATTACCTGAGTTAACAGGAAGAACATTGTAAGCAACGTCTAAAACTCTAGGATTGACAGAGACATCTCACTCCTGAACAGTCACCCAAAGTTCTGTAACATTGGGGCATCCATCTTCAGCATGCAGGCCCATAGCATCTGGCAGACTTTTCCATGAAGCGGGAAATTTCAAAGACAATTTTGCCTATATTGACATTTGTCAGTCACTTTCTTCTGTGGCCTGCAGGATGTCTGGCAGACTCTTTCATGAAGCAGAAACCCTGAAGGACTACCTCACCTTTAGGCAAGTTCAGCAGTCATTTTTCTGTGGGTCCTGCATGTCCAGTTCATACACCATAACATCAAGCAGTCCAGGAAAGAGCAGTTTCTTGCCCAAATTGCTAGCCAACTCCATAAGGAGCCTCTTCGATGCTCATCATCCTCTTGAAGTAGATTGATGCTGCCAGGGGCAGATATGTCTCATTGTCATGAAAAGTCCTAAGTTCTTAAATATTTTAAATGCCATATTCTGTTAGTCTTTGCAAGGTTTGAAGAATAACTGTCCATCTGAAATATATCTCTGTACATTGAGAAAACCTAACTAATATGACTACAAGCTTGACTATTATAGATGACTATCTATTAACCTGTATTTCTTAATATATATTACATTTTTGAAATGAGTTGTAGAAACAAATACCTTAACCATGAGCAAAAATATACATATAACAAAATTGATTTTAAATTTGTATCAATAAATCAAGATCCATACCAATGCAAAATATTTATCTCTATGGCAGTGTCACCGTTTGGCAAGGATTCTGAGGTATAGTCTTGTTGAAAGAGGTGTGTCACAGGAGGCTGGCTTTGAGTTTTCAAAAGATTCATATCACTTTGAGTTAGTCTCAGTCTCTGTCACTCTAACTTCTGCTTTTCGCTGCTGCTCTAGCTTGTGAGCTGCTGCTATGCTTTCCTCCATGGTGGTAATGGACTCCTATCTCTTAGGAACCATACACCTCAAATAAATACTTCCTTTATAAGTTACCTTGGTTATGCTGTGTTACCGTTGCCTTGAGGGCCAGCCTTCAGCAGTTCAGTGATTGAGGGGGAATCTATGAAGTCAGCAAACTAACTATTCAACTTGACTTTTCTGTCTGAGGGAGTAACACTTAATTCTCTGCCGCCCGTGAAAGAGACAAAACTTAACTCTCTGGGGCTGGTGAAAAAGGGAAAAAACATAAACCTTTAGGGTGTCTTTATCATTTTTTCTTTGTTCATTTCTTACCTCTATCCAGATGTATCCCTTTGTCTATCTTGGCATCTTCCTTCTAACTAACTTTATCTTTTCCTTTACAGTTTATGTAATCTCATCAAAATCTACCAAGCACTATAAAAGTTATATGGTTATATTCTGTTTTTTAAGTGAATACAAGTAAAAAAAAATGTTTTCCATATGATTAAACTTTTTATATATGACAGGTAAAAGGCAAGTTGTCCAAAGAGCCTACATGCAGTCATACCCAAGCAACTTGTTATAGATTAACAGAGAATCAGCAAGCAAAGTATTCTTCTCAACCAGTTCTTTTGCTGGCAGACTGCAGTATCTGTATGGTTATTTCAGGGCTAAGTGACCTCCTCCTAAATACCACCACTGCCAGGCAGTAATGCATTTATTTAACTCCATAAATCCAGGATACTATTATTTCAACTGATGGTCAATATTAAAGTTGAATTATAAGTTACATTTTTCCTATTAGGTCTTGGAAATCCAGCATGTATTTTATTTTTTTATTTTTTTTAAATATTTATTTATTATGTGTACAGCATTCCTTCCATGTGTGCCCGCAAGCCAGAAGGGGGCGCCAGGTCTCATTATAGATGGCTGTGAGCCACCATGTGGTTGCTGGGAATTGAACTCAGGACCTCTGGAAGAGCAGTCAGTGCTCTTAACCACTGAGCCATCTCTCCAGCCCTCCAGCATGTATTTTAAACAAATATACTAAACTTAGTTGTTTTACTTTTTTTGGGTCAATATTTATACTTTATAACATTTACAGTTGGAAAAGGAGTCACATACCTCGTTTTTCCATACTTTCAATGAATTAGAATTAAAATTCAGCCCTCCACTTGGACAAGCTATATTTCAAGTGTCCTCACATACAGATGATGAGTACTGTTTTGGGCAGTACAATACATTCATTACATGACAAATCATATAAAAATACACACACTCCCAGGCAGTGGTGGCACTTGCCATTAATCCCAGCACTTGGAAGACTGAGGCAGGAGGATCTCTGTGAGTTTGAGGCCAGCCTGGTTTATAAGAGCTAGTTCCAAGACAAGCTGCAAAGTTACAGGGAAACACTGTATCAAAAAACCAAAACCAAACACACATACACACACACACACAGATACACACACACACAGAGTGGTGGATGGTGGCTGTTACTCTGCATGTCCCAAAACCTCCAGGATACAAAGGTCCCTGTTAGATGTTTGGTCTTTCTTTACTGGTAACCAGAGATATCCTAACTGATAGTGGAGAGCTCAGTGGTTCGCTAAGAGGGGAACTTTATTTAGATTGAGATTTGGAAGAAGTAATAATTAATAGGGAAGTTAGTGTGATTTGCGTGGGGTGGGTGTGTACTAGAAAGGGGAGCTCATGAATCCAGAAAGCCACGAGACTGGAACACAGAGCATGAGTAGCGAGTGGGTGAGCTTGCAGACTTCCGGCATGCTGGGCTTCAGCTGTGTAGAACAAAGGCTATGGCATCGGTCAGTGCTGATGTCCCACAGCAGGAAATGCAAAATACTCTGTGCTCTGAAATAAACCATACAGGACAATGTCTAATCAGCTAGCATCTCCAAAGGGGAGACTAGTTAGCAGTTCTCCTATGATACTGATTCTCAGACAGAACAATTTATTTGCTGACTTTAAGTGTGAAAGTTTGTAGATAGAAGACCATTTAGAACCATGTGAGAAAATGGCTCTTTTCCCACCATGAACTGACCAATTTTAAACCTGGAAACTCTGGTGAGTATACATTTGATGAAGCAGTCCTTTCCTGAACTCGCTTAAACACTCTTGCAAGATTTTTAATTTAGAAATTGTATTTAGTGTTACCGCTGTGTATAGAGGACGGCAGACACCTCTAGGAGTCTCTTCTTTCTTTCATCGTATGTTCTAGGGATCAACCTTAGGTGTCAGGTTGAGCTTCAAGGGCTTTTACCTCCTGAGCCATCTCACTAGCACACAGATGGTTTTGAATGGTTGTTTTTCTGTGTCTGAGAACAAAGACTCTGCTATGGGTGCCTCCTCCCACCCCCTCCAGATTTATTTAAGTGTACGTGTGAGTATATGGCACATGTATTCAAGTGCCTGTGGAGGACAGAAGAAGGTCGTGGATGCCCTGGAACTGGAGTTACAGGCAGTTGCAGCATGTGGATGCCAGGTTGCTCTTCTACAAGAGCAGTACACAGCTGTAACCTTGGAGCCACTTCTAGCCTCCACCCTCCCCACTCCCCACCCCCACCCCTCCCTTTGGGTTTTGTCTTAGATACAGTGTGACTGAAAAGTTTTGTTGTTGTTGCTAAGTATTCACTGTTCTGCCTGCATGCCTGCAGGCCAGAAAAAGGCACCAGACCTCATTACAGATGGTTGTGAGCCACCATGGGTTTGCTGGGAATTGAATGCAGGACCTTTGGAAGAGCAGGCAGCATTAACCACCGAGCCATCTCTTTGTTCCCTTTGCTTTATTTTTTCGAGACAGGGTTTCTCAGTGTAACAACACCGTCCGTCCTGGAACTCGCTTGGTAGACCAGCCTGTCCTCAGACTCATTGAAATCTGCCTGCTTCTGCCTCCCAAGTGCTGGGATTAAAGGTGTGTGCCACCATTGCTTGGTAAAAAGTTTTAAAAGATATGCATTTATCAGTGAGAGAAAAAGAATGAGAAATTTGACACTGTGGCTTTAGATTGTTCTGTGAATTTGAAAATGCATTGGAAAGTGAAGGAAGGCGGACTTAGATTGCTTAGGAATCACCCGTCCCAGTGGCACGACACATTGCTAATAGCTTAAGGTAGTGGAGAAGTGAGTGGGTTTAAGATGCATCTCAGTCTATCCACTGATCCAGTGGTTAGCATCTTTTCTTAAAAATATTTATTTATTTATTTATTTATTATAGATTTCTGCCTCCTCCCCACCACCGCCTCCCATTTCCCTCCCCCTCTCCCAATCAACTCCCCCTCCCTCAGCAGCCCAAAGAGCAGTCAGGGTTCCCTGTCTTGTGGGGAGTCCAAGGATCTCCCACCTCCTTCCAGGTGTAGTAAGGTGAGCATCCAAACAGCCTAGGCTCCCACAAAGCCAGTACGTGCAGTAGGATCAAAACCCAGTGCCATTGTTTTTGATTTCTCAGCAGCCCTCATTGTCCGCTATGTTCAGCGAGTCCGGTTTTATCCCATGCTTTTTTTTAGACCCAGTCCAGCTGGCCTTGGTGAGTTCCCGATAGAGCATCCCCATTGTCTCAGTGTATGGGTGCACCCCTCGCAGTCCTGAGTTCCTTGCTCGTGCTCTCTCTCCTTCTGCTCCTCATTTGGGCCTTGGGATTTCAGTCCGGTGCTCCAATGTGGGTCTCTGTCTCCTTTCATCGCCTGATGAAGGTTAATTATCTAGGAGGATGACTATATGTTTCTCTTTGGGTTCACCTTCTTATATAGTTTCTCTAGGATCACGAATTATAGGCTCAATGTCCTTTATTTATGGCTAGAAACTCATTATGAGTGAGTACATCCCATGTTCCTCTTTTTGGCAGCAGTTAGCATCTTGAGTATTAGAACTTCCCAGGGCACTGGATATAGGGGGTTACTGAAAAATTATCATGCCAAGAAGACATTCCGGTTTCTGCATGAGCGTTGGGTAAATGGGGTGTCTTTTCCTTATTTAGGATGACTCTGGGGCTAGGTACATAGATCATATATTAGTAGTGTCTTTCTCACTGTCTCTGAGACAGTCAAAGACACATAGCAGATAGGCATTTGGATATGAAGATCTGAACGGCTAAATACAAGTTCCTGACTTAGAAAAGTAAACCCGAGAGCTTCTGGCAGATAGATGGAGGCAGAGGCAGGTGATCTCTGAGTTCAAGATCAGCCTGGTCTACAGAGCAAGTACCAGGACATCCAGAGCTACACAGAGAAACACTGTCTTGAAAAACCCAAATCTGAACGAGACAGATACTACAATTGGCTGAGATAATCTAGAGAGAGAATGGAGCATGAGCAGAAGAGAAAAAGTCCAGAGGAACTTCACAAACAGACGGCATGAAGACAGGGTAGTCAGCAAGCAGCCGCGGAGAGTAGTGGTAGGCAGAGGACCAACTTCACAGTCCTGGCAAATGTGACCTAGGCACAGCTCCTGACAGTGCAGCCAGCTTCTTGTTCTTCCCTGACTGTGGCCGATACTGATTAGACCAGACGTGTTAGAGCTGTGGATCCAGTTTCTGAGTGATTTCAAAGATTTTGTTTCAGTTAGCTTGACTGAGCAATGTCTGTTCACAAAATGCTGAGCTCTAGTAGCTGTGCTGGCACATGCCTTCAATCCTGACTCTGAAGAGGCAGAGACAGGGGGATCTCTGTGAGCTGGCAGCTAGCCTGGTCTACATATAGAGTTCCGAATCAGCCAGGGCTAAACGGTGAGACCTCATCTACAACAAAACAAATAAACAATGAAAACAACAAAAATTCTGAGTTCCACGTTGGGCCTGTGTGTCCCAGGTCAGGGTAAAGCAACAAGCGTGCTTAGTAACCGTGAGCATATAAAGTGCGCATTGTGAGGGCTGTCTGTTGCCGGCATGTAGTCGGTGGCCATGTTAAACACACAATGAGCCAACCTGGAAAACAAGCTACTTCATATTTTGACACAATATCTAAATATTAAAAGTCATAAGGAATAGTTCATCTTAAACAATACTTCTTCAATTAGATATCTTTTAAGTACTAGTGCACAAAGGGAAAAATATTTTGGGCAGTTTGTACGCATTGTTAAGAAGGTTTGAAGAGTTGTACATAGTTTGTTATGGCTTAAAGTAATAACTAACACTGTACTTCAGGCTGGGGGACTTAACAGAAATTCATTTTCTCTCAGCTTCTGAGAGTTAAAGGCCAAGATGCTGGCAGGACAGGTTTTTCCCCCCTGAGGTGCTTTTCCTTGGCCTGCCTGCGCCTGTTTTCTGTCTGTGTGTTCATACTGTCATTCCCTCTGTGTGTCAAAGATCTTCCTCCATCTGCTCAGTAGGACATCACTCAAGGAGGACTAGGAGTCACCTTAATGACCTTATTTTAATATAATTACATTGTCAATGATTCTCTCTCTAAATATACTCTAAATACTGAAACTTGAGACTTTAACATGGGAATTTTGTTTCAGCAGGTTACAATAACCCAAAATTTTTTTCTGTAAGGAGTCTTTCTCTGTCCTGCCAGCCAGCTCCCAAATAATGACACGGAAATTTATTAATTATGAAAGCTGGGCCTTTGGCTTGTTTTTAACTAGCTCTTGCTATTAATCTATGCTCTGTCACATACCACCCATCCTGCTTCCTCCATGCCTTGTTCCTCCCCTTCTGCAGCCCCCCAACTAGATTTATTCCTCCTTCTATTTTCTCTCTGTGTCCAGAAGTCCTGCTTATACCTCCTATGACCATTTAACATTTTATTACACCAATCTTAACAATACATCTTCACCAAGTGTACAAATATCCCATATTTCTCCCTTTTGGTTTAAATGAAAAGGAAAGATATTAAGTCTAACATAGTAAAACTGAATGTAATAAGAACAATTATCAGGTAAAGATTACATTTACACAAGGTGGTGGTAGCATACGCCTTTAATCCCAGCACTCAGGAGGCAGAAGCAGGTGGATTTCTGTGAGTTTGAGGACAGCCTGAACTACAGAGCAAGTTCTAGGATGGGTTCCAAAGCTATACAGAGAAACTCTGTTTCAAAAAAGACTAACCCCCCTCGAAAAATTACATTTCCAATGTCTAGTCTATCTATATTTGAAAAATTTAGAGACAATATACCATTATCTATCCTATCTTGGTGAGTCCAAAGCTTTGTCCTAATTTGCTTTTTATCCTAACTTATATTGCCAACCACAAACTATCCGTTTAGACCTTAAAATATTTTCTTAGATAAACAACTTAAGCTTTTATGTGTCTCAACCCTATATACTTTGCACTGCTTCTGTGGGTTTCTTTTCTGAATTTGGTAAAAAGGAAAACTATACCTATAACTATGAGTCTTCAATCCCATCAAGGACTCAAAAAGGTTATAATATTACATGAGTAAATAAGAAGTGTAAAGTAAGCAACTCCCAAAACTAAAAGAAATGATAAAGACATGGCTACCTGGACAGTCACCCAAGTTCCTCTGAAACACTGGGACATCTTTGGCCTACAATCCTATAATATCTGACACACTTTTGTGAAGTAGGAATTTTGAAGGACTATTCTACCTTGTCTTGGCAAAGTTTGGCAGTCACTTTCTTTTGTGCCCTGCTTGTCCAGTTTGGAAAGCATATTGTCAGCAGTTGAGGCAAGGGCAGTTTCTTTCCCAGTAGTTAACTTTGCCACAATAAAACCAAAGTCCATATGGAGGTTCTTTGATGCCCATTATTCTTTTTTGAAGTAAATTGGTACTGCCAGGAGCAGACATGTCTTACTGTCATGAAAAGCCTTAGGTTATTAAAACATCTTAAATGCCATAGTCTATAGGTCTCTGAAGTGTTTGAAGACCACCTGTCTATCTAAAACATATATCCATTTGACCTTGAAAACATACCTAACATGGCCACAAATTTGATTGTTATACGATTAACTATTAACCTGTATTTCTTTTTTCTTTTTGGTTTTTCAAGACAGGGTTTCTCTGTGTAACAGTCCTGGATGTCCTGGAATTTACTTAGTAGGCAAGGTTAGCCTCAAACTCACAGAGATCTGCCTGCCTCTGCCTCTCAAGTGAGCCACCATTGCATGGCTAACCTGTATTTCTTAATTATCCTAAGTAGTTTGTAATAATAACTTTCAAGAACTAGGAATTTGCTTTACATTTTAAGATAAGCTGAAAAGATATAATACCTTAAACAAGAGTAGAAACATATATACAGTATAACAAAAAACCTTAAATTTGCATCAATATACACTAATTTATACCAATGTAAAATATTTGAGACTAGTGATTGTTCAAAAGTAGACTCAACAATCCACTCTTTTATCTCATAATTTCTATACTATATTCCCCCTTTTTCTTTCAGAAAGAGATCTCTGATTCTAACCTTTATTCAGCCTTTCTCTTGACTATTATCAATAACAACTTGTAATCCTGCCTCCTAAATGATAATAAATATCCATAACCCAATGAAAGACCGAAAATCACCCACTCCACCCACCTCTTGGAAATATGGGTTTTGTGTTCTCTAGACTGCTTCCTGTTGTCTGGGGGCACTGTCATCTTTAAGGAACCCTGAAAAACCTGAGATAACAGTCAAGTCTTAGGAGAACTAGCTGTTTCATTTGTTGCCCAGTCTCTGTGTAATGAGACAGTTAGGGCTTACCTGAAGACGCAACTAGAGTAGTGTGTGAAGCTGGACTATGTTTCAAATATAGATTTTTGAGAAAACTGCAACAGAGGCATTCTGAGAGACTGAATCACCTGGACTACTTGTCTTCTTAATGGTGTTTGGTCTTTTTTTCTTTCTGAAAATACACAAACTTTTATATATTTAAAGGCAACATATATATATATGTTGCCTTTAAATATATATATATCTGCATTAACACAAGTATGGAATATGCAGTTTATACAAGTCAGTTAAATATGATTTTCTGTTCTATGTTTGATCAGGTAAAAGGCATTTGCCAACTTTATGAGTCCATTTGGACTGTATAACCAAACCCCAATCCATGCCATATGAAGGGGTGACATATAATAATAAGTCATGAGGGCCCTATAGCAAACAGGATTTATTGTGTCTCATTCAGTCTCAGAGCTGTTCCGTTATAGAGGGAACAGCACACACATCACCTGTCTTGTAGTCTTTCTTGTTTTCTTTTTTATATCTGTAGACTCAGATTTTCAGGAGGTCTCCCCCAATCAAATCTGTCCTTCATTAATTTTTAAGAGAACCAAAACTTTTCATTTCTTGTAGAAACAAAGGAATAACCTCTCCCCCAATGCAACATATTTTCTGACTCCCATTTTGGAGTTAAGACATTTTAAAACTAATAGGTTGGTTTAATTTAGCACTTTCCATAATCCAATGTCTCTCAGCAGCTATTGTTTTTGTACATTAGCATTTAAAAATCTAAAAGTACCATATAGGATCCAGATACCCTATGTATTTTCCATCTTCATGCGTTTTTTTTAATATAACTTACTCTCTCTAGACTTTACTTAATTATTTTAAGCTGTTTTATTTTTCTATGACTGTCTATACTCCCTTTTAATTTTATGTTTAAAGAACAGTTTTACTATGAGCCTTCAGTGGTCTCTGACTACAAGACAAACCTTAAACAGTCAGGTCAGCCACTGTATAACTCTGAGAGGCAGGGACCAGGGGCCATATCTCTGTACACCGCTGAGCACCAGCTGCCCCGAGAGGCTGCAGGACTAGGAATCCACATCTGGCTTCTTGTTTGTGAGTTTGAAACTTTTTAAAAAAGCTTTCGCAGGACTTATGTGGAAATACATCGTATGTAACAAGTCTTTCTCCATCCTGCTAGCCAGCTCCCAAATAGCAACATGGAAACTTATTACTTACAAAAGCTTGGCCTTAGCTTAGGCTTGTTTATAAGTGCTTTTATGACTTAAATTAACCCATTCCTATCCATCTATGCTCTGTCATGTACCACCCATCCTGCTTCCTCTATGTCTTCTTGCCTCCCTCCCCCCCATGTCTAGACTCCTCCTTCTACTTCCTCTCTCTGTCAGGAAACCCCATCTATACTTCCTGCCTAGCTACTGACCATTCAGCTTTTTATTACACTGATCATGGCAATACACCTTCACACAGTGTATAAATATACCACAACATTTTCTTGCTAAGATTGCCTAGTTTTATGAATTAAAAAAAATGTATATCCTCAAAAATTCTTGGCCAAGTCATCTAATAATTTGATATTTTAAGTTTTTGCTAAGGCTCCCATAGAGTGACAGGTATTGTTCCCATATTTCAGGGACTTGTGTTTGATATTTGTAAGGACACAGACTTAGGGTCTCAGACCCATGCTACACTCATTAAAAGAATAAATAAAAGGTTCAGGAGACCTGCCCAGAGTGTCAGAGGCCTGAGTGACCTTCCCAGAGTGTCATAGAGGCCTGAGCGACCTGCCCAGGAGCAGTGAGTGACCATTGGGGGCAATGACAGCAGTGGCTTACAGAAGCTATCATAAGAATTCCTTTGGGAAAGAGCACCTGAGTACCAGCCATCATCCACTGCCATTCTCCATACAAGATACCCCACTGCTGCAGTGACCACCAGAACCTCAACCCCATCTACATCTAGAGGAGTGATCATGGGAACCATGACCTTGCTTCCACCTGGAGGAGGACCACTGGAGCTGTGGTCCTACCATCACCTTGAGGAGTGACCATTTGAGCTTTGGGCCCACTTGTCCCTGGAGGAGCGACCACCTGAGACTCTGTTCTGTCTGCACCAGAAGGAGCGTCAGTGAAGCCTTAGCCCCACTATACCAATTGGAGGAAGAGAGACCCCTCTGAAGCACGGGCTCCACCTGTACTGATTGGAGGAACAGGTAGGTAGACAACAAGGGAAGAAAACACTCAACAATATAAAGAGCAATACAGCACCATCAGAAACTAGTGGTTCTACAACAGCAAGACCTGAACTCCCCAGTACAGATGAAGCAGAAGAAAATCACCTTAAAATAACTTTGTGAAGATGATTGAGGCCCTTAAAGAAGAAATGAAAAATTCCATTAAAGAAGTGGAAGAAAAGACAAACAAAAAAATGGAAGAAATCAACAAATCCCTTAAAGAAAACCAAGAAAAAGCAATCAAAACAGGTGAAGGAAATGATTTAAGACTTGAAAACTGAAATAGAGGCAATAAAGAAAACATAAACCAAGGGAATTCTGAAAATGAGAAATTCAGGTAAACAATCAGGAACCACAAATGCAAGCATAAACAACAGGAATACAAAAGATAGAAGAGAGAATCTCAGGCATTGATACAATAGAGAAAATAGATTCATTGGTCAAAGAAAATGTTAAATCCAACAAATTCTTAACACAAAACATACAGGAAATCTGGGACACCATGAAAAGATCAAACATAAGAATAATACAGAGAGAAGAAGTCCAATTCAAAGACACAGAAAATATATTTAAAAAAAAAAAAAAAACAGAAGAAAACTTTCCCAACCTAAAGAAGAACATGCCTATGAAAGTACAAGAAGCAAATAGACTGGGCTAAAAAGAGTCTCCTCACTACATAATCAAAACACTAAACATATATAATAAAGAAAGAATAATAAGAACTGCAAAGGAAAAGGGCCAAGGAACATATAAAGGCAGACCTATCAAAAATATATCCCACTTCTCAAGGCAAACAATGAAAGTCAGAAGGTCCTGGATAGGCATTATGCAGACTCTAAGAGACTACAGATGCCAGCCCAGACTGCTATACCCAGCAAAACTTACAACCACCATAGACAGAGAAAACAAGATATTCCATGACAAAACCAGATTCAAACAATACCTATCCACAAATCCAGTCCTACAGAAAGACGGAAACTCCAACCCAAGGAAGTCAGCTATGTCCACAAAAACATAGGTAATAGATGATCTCACAGCAGCAAATCCCAAAGAAGGGAAATGCACACACAATGCCACCACCACCAATAAAAATAAAAATAACAGGAACCTAGCAATTGTTAGAAAACTAACAACCACTGGTCACTAATGTCCCTTAATATAAATGGACTCCATTTGCTTATAAAAAGACACAGGCTAACAGACTGGAAATGAAAACAGAATTCATCCTTCTTCTGCTTACAAGAAACACACCTCAACCTCAAAGACAGACATTACCTCAGAAAAGGGTTGGGAAAAAATTTTCCAATCAAATGGACTTAAGAAACAAGCTGATATAGCTATCCCAGTATCTAACAAAATAGACTTCAAACTAAAATCAATCAAAATAAATTAAGACGAACATTTCATATTTGTCATAGGACAAATCCATCAAGAGGAAATCTCAATTGTAAACATCTATACCCCAAATAAAAGGGCATCCACATTTGCAAAAGAAACATTACTAAAGCTTAAATCACACATTAAGCCCCACATGCTAATAGTGGGAGACTTCAACACCCTACTCCTATGGAGCCCCAGCCCCCGCCCCCCCAGCCGTTAGGGATGGAGAGGAGAGAGGCAAAATCTTGGAGAGCGTCCAAAAGGAACTGGGGGCAGAGAGGGTAGGGAGTACATGCCTGTGGCTTGGAATATTTTGGGGGCCACTACATTGGATGCATGGTGATCCCCTGGAGTTCCAGAAAACTGTTGTCTCTTTGTTTATTATGTTTAAGACTGGACTGCCGAGGACTAAAAATAGTAAGACAAAACTCAAATGTAAAATGCAGATGACTTGACAGTGGCCCATCTAGGATCTGTATCCCTAGCCCTGAGCCAGGTCTGATGGCAGAGAATACACTGCCTGGGTGCTGAGAGCTAACTAAGCCTTGAGACTGCGGGAAATGCAATGTGGCAGAGGATCTGGGTGGGGGCTGGGGACACCTGAGATGGAGCGGGTGACAAAATCATCCTGCACCCGGCTGAGGGCAGAGGGATGCCTCTTCAGAAGGCAGGCGGTGGAGCTAGTCACTGAGATAGAGCAGAACAGGGCAGCCCCCTCTCCCGCGGTCTCTCTCTGTATCCTGAGGGTCTTTGCCTTAGACAGGAGACAGGAGAGAGGGACCGGATGCAGGTGGCAGGCAATTGACCACTTGCAATTAAGAAACTGTACAAATGTAAAACCAAAAATTTGAGATCATGGTCAAAAAAAAATTTAACAAAAAACTTTTTTAAAAAAGCATTGACAGCCAAGGACACTCTGTGCCCACTGCTGCTGCCGCCTCTTTTCTTTTCTGAGCCAAGTTCTTCAGTATGGTAACACTCAAGGTCTCTTCTGCTGGCCAGCAGTTTCCCGTCTTAACCCTTTCCTGTCCTGATACTGCTTATAAGAAATTTTCAATTATACCAACCTGTAACTTTAAAAAAATATTGATTTTAAAGTAAATAATACATTAGAAAAATACATTAAAATAAAAACAAAAAAGATACATTATGAGTAAAAATGCTTTTGTTTCCACAGGGAAAAAAATATATTGGTTACAAATACTTATCACCTTTAATTAAGATACACATTTCTGCTTTTGTTTTATGCAGTGTTCTGCTAAATAAAATCAGAAAAAGACTTTAATACAAATTTACATATTGTCTAAAAAGGTTTTTAATAGAGGTTTTTATATTGTCCAAAAAAACAAACAAAAAAAGACAAAAGACTAAAATAATAATAATAAAAATGTTTGTTTAAAAATGTCTGGCTAAACCAATAAAAAAAATTTTAAAAAAACCAAACTTAAAATTATAAAAGGCCAAAAGATATTTGCTATAATTTCTTGTACCTAAATGTTTAACAGTTAATTCTGGTTTTAAAAAGCTTTATTTGTCTTGTTAAAGGGTCATGGTTATGTCTTTAAAAATTATATATGCTTATTTTGTTAAAAAGATTAGTCTTTGGTAATTATAAGTTTTGTACTTGTAATTTTTCTCTGAGCTCTGGTCATTAGATTCAGGTTCACAAAAATTTGGATGTCTTTTTGATATAAATAATTTTAAAACTGTTTTATGCTGTTCTTTATTGATATACAAGAATGTCAATTACCATCCAAAATAGCTGGGATTAAACTCCCAAAGGAAAAAAAATCTACAAAAAAAACCCCACCAATGCCAGGTAATAGTCACCGAAAGTGTCAACTATAATAAAGTAGGTTATAAAACATATATGCTTATAAAATGTTTCATATTGTTAATATTTAGATTTTTGCCTCATTGTCTTTGCTAAAATCATTAAAGGTGCAATCTGACAAAAATATGGTATATAATTCTAGACTGTTAAAAATAAAAATTAAGGCTGGGCGGTGGTGGTGCACGCCTTTAATCTCAGCATTCGGGAGGCAGAGGCAGGCCGATCTCTGGGAGTTCGAGGCCAGCCTGGTCTACAAGAGCTAGTTCCGGGACAGGCACCAAAAGCTACAGAGAAACCCTGTCTCGAAAAAAAAAATACAAATTAATAATCAGTCATCCTCAAAGTACTGATGTAAGTACAGGGATAAGCCTTATTTAGTCCCCTATATATGTTTTAAAACTTAAAACAAGTAATTTTTTAATAATAAAGTCTGTCTAATCAGAGATACCTGGACAGTCCTAAATACTTCAGAGATCTATAAAAAACAATGGCATTTAAAATAATGTTTAAAAAGCTTATATCAGACAGAGACTCTGAGATCCTAACAGTGACCCAAGGTCTCCAAAGAAGACTATAAGACACCACAATGTCTCCACCTGGATAACGACGATGCTCACCACTGGGCAAAATGCCCTGATGTTACAACCTGCTGCCAGGACCCAGCCCAGACTGTGGACAAACAGTAGGACCTTGGAGAATTGGTTGCACTACTTTTGCCTAGACAAAATAAAGTCAGTCTTTTCCATGTCCCTCTTCCACAAAAACCAATCACCTTATGGGTCTGGTAAAGCCTGCTGTTCTGATATTCTGCCTCCAGTGCTATGGAGACATGGGTATGACTATATATGGGCTGGTCTCTGTCATTTTTCTGTTTTGTCTGTACTTAAATATAATTTATTTATCCTTCTAAGATCTCTGATTGTATTAATGGCTAGGCCAGCTATAATATCAATTTAAGAGCAAAAAGGATATCCAAATCCTTACACAAAGCTTGTTAGCTCATTATATATAAAGATATGAGAGTATAAAAGTTCATAAACATTAAAGGTTTAAAAAAATAATTTAAGGTAATACTAATAAACAATAAAACAACGACTACATACTGTTTGGGTTACAAGTTCAGGATTTTTCTGTTTTTGCTGGAACTCAAAGGTATAAGTCTATTTTTCCTGTTTTATAAATATCTGTTATTTGCTATTTCTATAATATGGATTTTAATATGGGCCTAAAAGTTTCAAATGTATTAACTTCTGTTCCTAGTTTAAATTTGTCTCAACAGGTTTCCCCTTGGTTGGTGGACACAAACAAACATTAACGGCTGACTACAACCTGCTCCAAATGACTGTGGACCGTGGACTTGCTAAAAAACTGATGTGGACCTGTCTAGCTGATATAAATGCTCCCTGGCTTTTCAACAAAGTCCACAAACCAAATGTTCCTAAAATTTTCTCTTTTTGACCAGCATTTCACCTTTGTTAATCCTTGACAATGATGCCCCAAAGTCAGCTAAAAGCAGTTAAAAGAATATATCGTCCAATAATCCCTGGTTAAAATGTTAAGTCAAAAGAAACATAAAAAGACTCTAATTTTAAGAGAGAATTTGGCCAAAGTTAACAAAACCAGCTCATGATTAAGCTGATTCATAGGACCAAGAGGAGTGGGGAATGTGGGACCCTCACCCCTTATTCTCAAAGGGGCAAGAAGAAATTTCCTAGCAGAATGTTTTCCCAGGAAGATAGTGGCCTTCCCCTCTCCCACCCAGGAGATTCCAAGCACAAGGTCACTTAGCTCAGCCCAGCCAGCCAACTGGTACGGCTGATAAAGATGGCCTAATCAGAAACAGTGGCCTTGCTCTAAAAACAAGGAAAAAGCTGACTTAACAGAATGGGAGGGAGCAAAAGTCCTTGTATCCGTGCCAAAGCATCTTCAAAGATTCTCTTTTGGGCAAACGCGGCGGAGACCTGGTGCAGACGCCAAGGTCCAAGCATGAAACAGTGAAGCCCACACTGAGAGTAGATCATCCCACTACAATTAAATCAAGTAGGTTTTTTGGTGGCTGGCCTGCAGAGTGGTAAACCTTTTGTTGGCGAGGTCCCTGGCGAATGGGGAGCCTGGTCCTGGTCCTGACCCTGAAGACCCTTCTGAGTGGTGAGAGTGTTCTTGGCCCACGGCGGGACCCAGGAAATGAAGCTGGGGCATTCCCTGATCCCCTTGTCTCCCCGGTCATTCTGCAGGGGCTGCTCCCCTCTGTTGGGGCTGCTCCTCCTCTGCTGCGACCTCTCTCTCCCTGGCCCATCCCAGCTTGTGCCTAGGGGCTTCCTTCCTTCTCCCTCCCTTCCGTGGGGCCGCAGGATCACCCAGTTCAGCCTGTTTGGGTGCTAGGTTGGGTGCTTAGGGCAGAGGGGAGTCTCTTTGTTTTGGTGGCTGGCCTACAGAGTGGTAGGCCTTTTGTTGGTGAGGTCCCTGGCGAACGGGGAGCCTGTTCCTGTTCCTGAAGACTCTTCTGAGTGGTGAGAGGGATCTTGGCCCGCAGCGGGAGCCAGGAAATGGAGTGGGGGCATTTTGTAAGCGGGGCCCCTGGCCAGCAGGGAAACCTGATCCTGTTTTAGAAGACCCATTAGATAGCATTGGTAGGAAGAGATGGGCAGGCGCCAAGGCAAGAATTCACCCAACAATCTGAAAAACAACATGAAAACACCAGAACCCAATGATCTTACAACAGAAGGACTTGAACACCCTAACACAGAAGAAATGGAAAAAATTGACTTTATGAAAGCAATAGAGTCCCTTAAACATCATGTAAAAAATGCCCTTATAGAAATGGATGAGAAGTATAACAAAAAGTTTGAAGAAATGAGTAAATACGTAAATGATACCCTGGGAAACCAAGAAAAAACAATCAAACAGGTAATGGGAACAGTTCAAGAATTGAAAACCGAAATCGAAGCAAGGAAGAAAACACAAACTGAGGACCAGCTGGAAATGGAAAATCTAGGTCAATGAGCAGAGACTACAGAAACAAGCATAATCAATAGAATACAAGAGATACAAGAAAGAATCTCAGATTCTGAGGACACCATAGAGAAAATAAACGCACTGATCAAAGAAATCAGCAAAGCCAACAAACTCTCATCACAAAACATTCAGGAAATATGGGACACAATAAAAAGACCAAACCTAAGAATAATAGGGATAGAAGAAGGAGAAGAGTTACAGCTCAAAGGCCCAGAAAATATTTTCAACAAAATTATGGAAGAAAACTTTTCCAACATAAAGAAAGATATTCCTTTGAATATTCAAGAAGCATACAGAACACCAAATAGACTGGATCAAAAAAAAAAAAACCATCCCCTCGCCATATAATAATCAAAACACAAAACATACAGACTAAAGAAAGAATATTAAGAGCTGCAAAGGAAAAAGGTCAAGTAACTTATAAAGGTAAACTGATCAGACTTACACCTGACTTCTCTATGGAAACCATGAAAGCCAGAAGGTCCTGGATAGAGGTACTACAGAAACTAAGAGACCATGGATGCAAGCCCAAACTACTATACCCAGTCAAGCTATCGTTCACTATCAATGGAGAAAACAAGACATTCCAGGATAAGAACAAATTTAAACAATACGTAGTCACAAATCCAGCCTTACAGAAAGTAATAGAAGGAAAATCACAACCCAAGGAATCCAACATTGCCAACACTGCCCACAATAACTCAGGCATCTAGCGACCCTTCACCAGCACAACTCAAAGAAGAGAGACACACAAACTCTACTACCAAAAACAATAAGAATAACCGGAGTAAACAATCACTGGTCATTAATATCACTTAATATTAATGTACTCAATTCACCTATAAAAAGGCACAGGCTAAGAGATCAGATATGAAAACAGGATCCAACATTCTGCTGTTTACAAGAAACACATCTCAACCACAAAGACAGGCATCTATTCAGAGTAAAGGGTTGGGAAAAGGTTTTTCAAGCAAATGGTCCTAAGAAACAAGCAGGTGTGGCCATACTAATTTCTAACAAAACTGACTTCAAACTAAAATCAATCAGAAGAGATCGAGATGGACATTTTATACTCATAACAGGAACAATTGATCAGGATGAAGTCTCAATACTGAATATCTATGCCCCTAATATAAAGCACCCACTTATGTAAAAGAAATATTACTAGAACTCAAGGCAGACATCAAACCACACACACTAGTAGTAGGAGACTTCAACACACCTCTCTCACCAATGTACAGGTCAATCAGACAGAAACCTAATAGAGAATTAAGAGAATTATTGGAGGTAATGAAGCAAATGGACTTAACAGACATCTATAGAACACTCCACCCAAATAGGAAAGAATATACCTTCTTCTCTGCAGCTCATGGAACCTTCTCGAAAATTGACCACATACTCGGTAACAAAGGAAACCTCCACAGATACAAAAAATATCAGTGTCCACCTGTGTCTTATCAGATCACCACGGATTAAAGTTAGAAGGCAACAACAATGCTACCCACAGAAAGCCGACAAACTCATGGAAACTGAACAGTCAACTACTGAACTACACCTGGGTCAAGGAAGAAATTAAGAAAGAAATTAAAGTCTCCCTTGAACTTAATGAAAATAAAGAGACAATATACTCAAACCTATGGGACATGATGAAAGCAGTGCTAAGAGGAAAGTTCATACACTAAGTGCCCACTTAAAGTAAATGGAGAGAGCATACATTGGAGACTTAACAGCACACCTGAAAGCTCTAGAAAAAAAAAGAAGCAGACGCACCCAGGAGTAGAAGACTGGAAATAATCAAACTAAGGGCTGAAATCAACAAAATAGAAACATAGAAAACAATCCAAAGAATCAATGAAACAAAAAGTTGGTTCTTGGAGAAAATCAACAAGATCGACAAACCCCTATCCAAGCTAATTAAATGACAGAGAGAGAACACACAAATAAATAAGATCAGAAATGAAAAGGGGACATAACCACAGACACAGAGGAAATTCAGAGAATCATTAGATCTTACTACAAAAGCCTGTATGCCACAAAACTGGAAAATGCAAAAGAAATGGACATTTCTTCAAATAAGTACCATATACCAAAGTTAAACCAAGACCAGGTGAACAATCTAAATAGACCTGTTAGTTGCGAAGAATTAGAAGCTGTTATCAAAAACCTCCCTTCCAAAAAAAGCCCAGGTCCAGATGGTTTCAATGCAGAATTCTACCAGAACTTCCAAAAAGACCTAATACCTATACTCCTTAATGTATTTCACAATATAGAAACAGAAGAGTCATTGCCAAATTCCTTTTAAGAAGCTACAGTCACCCTGATACCAAAACCTCACAAAGACTTAACCAAGAAAGAGAATTACAGGCCAATCTCACTCATGAACATCGACGCAAAAATTCTCAATAAAATACTGGCAAACCGAATCCAAGAACACATTAGAAAAATTATCCATTATGATCAAGTAGGCTTCATCCCAGAGATGCAGGGTTGGTTCAACACACACAAATCTATCAATGTAATCCACCATATAAATAAACTGAAAGAAAACAACCATATGATCATTTCATTAGATGCTGAAAAAGCATTCGACAAAATTCAACACCCCTTTATGATAAAGGTCTTGGAAAGATTAGGGACACAAGAGTCATACCTAAATATAATAAAAGCTATTTACAGCAAGATGACAGCTAACATTAAATTAAATGGAGAAAAACTCAAAGCCATCCCACTAAAATCAGGAACACGACAAGGATGTCCACTCTCTCCATTCTGCTTCAATATAGTGCTTGAAGTTCTAGCAATAGCAATAAGACAACATAAGGGGATAAAGGGGATTCGTATTGGAAAGGAAGAAGTTAAGCTTTCGTTATTTGCAGATGATATGATAGTATACATAAGCGACCCCAAAAACTCTACCAAAGAACTCCTACAGCTGATAAACACCTTTAGTAATGTGGCAGGATACAAGATCAACTCCAAAAAATCAGTTGCCTTCCTATACACTAAGGATAAGGAAGCAGAGAGGGAAATCAGAGAAGCATCACCTTTCACGATAGCCAAATAGCATAAAATATCTTGGGGTAACTCTGACCAAGGAAGTGAAAGATCTATTTGACAAGAACTTTAAGTCTTTGAAGAAAGAAATTGAAGAGGACACCAGAAAATGGAAGATCTCCCTTGTTCTTGGATTGGGAGGATCAACATAGTAAAAATGGCAATTCTACCAAAAGCAATCTATAGATTCAATGCAATCCCCATCAAAATCCCATCAAAATTCTTCACAGACCTTGAGAAGACAATAATCAACTTTATATGGAAAAACAAAAAACCCAGGATAGCCAAAACAATCTTATACAATAAAGGATCGTCTGGAGGCATTACCATCCCTGACTTCAAACTCTATTACAGAGCTACAGTATTGAAAACAGCTTGGTATTGGCATAAAAACAGAGAAGTCGACCAATGGAATCGAATAGAAGACCCTGACTTTAACACACAAACCTATGAACACCTGATTTTCGATAAAGGAGCTAAAAGTATACAATGGAAGAAAGAGAGCATCTTCAACAAATGGTGCTGGCAGAACTGGTTGTCAACCTGTAGAAGAATGAAAATAGATCCATATCTATCACCATGTACAAAACTCAAGTCCAAATGGATTAAAGACCTCAATATCAGTCTGAACACACTGAAGCTGAGAGAAGAGAAAGTGGGAAGTCACTCTACAATATATGGGCACAGGAGACCACTTCCTACATATAACCCCAGCAGCACAGACATTAAGGACAACATTGAATAAATGGGACCTCCTGAAACTGAGAAGCTTCTGTAAAGCAAAGAACAAAGCACTGTAAAGCACTAAGACAAAAAGGCAACCCACTGACTGGGAGAAGATCTTCACCAACCCTGAAACTGACAAAGGTCTGATCTCCAAAATATATAAAGAACTCAAGAAACTAGACATTAAAATGCTAATTAACCCAATTAAAAAATGGGGCACTGAACTGTACAGAGAATTCTCAACAGAAGTTCAAATGGCCAAAAGACACTTAAGGTCATGCTCAACCTCCTTAGCGATCAGGGAAATGCAAATCAAGACAACTTTAAGATACCATCTTACATCTGTCAGAATGGCTAAAATCAAAAACACCAATGATAGCCTTTGCTGGAGAGGATGTGGAGTAAGGCGTACACTCATTCATTGCTGGTGGGAATGCAAACTTGTGCAACCACTATGGAAAGCAGTGTGGCGATTTCTCAGGAAATTTGGGATCAACCTACCCCAGGACCCAGCAATACCATTCTTGGGAATATACCCAAGAGATGCCCTATCATACAACAAAAGTATATGCTCAACTATGTTCATAGCAGCATTGTTTGTAATAACCAGAACCTGGAAACAACCTAGATGCCCTTCAATGGAAGAATGGATGAAGAAAGTATGGAATATATTCATATTAGAGTACTACTCAGCAGTAAAAAACAATGACTTCTTGAATTTTGCATGCAAATGGACAGAAATAGAAAACACTATCCTGAGTGAGGTAAGCCAGACCCAAAAAGAGGAACATGGGATGTACTCACTCATAATGGGTTTCTAGCCATAAATAAAGGACATTGAGCCTATAATTCGTGATCCTAGAGAAGCTAAATAAGAAGGTGAACCCAAAGAAAAACATATAGTTATCCTCCTGGATATTAACCTTCATCAGGCGATGAAAGGAGACAGAGACAGAGACCCACATTGGAGCGCTGGACTGAAATCCCAAGGCCCAAATGAGGAGCAGAAGGAGAGAGAGCACAAGCAAGGAACTCAGGACCGCGAGGGGTGCACCCACACACTGAGACAATGGGGATGCTCTATCGGGAACTCACCATGGCCAGCTGGACTGGGTCTAAAAAAAGCATGGGATAAAACTGGACTCGCTGAACATAGTGGACAATGAGGACTGCTGAGAAGTCAAGAACAATGGCACTGGGTTTTGATTCTAGTACACGTACTGGCTTTGTGGGAGCCTAGGCTGTTTGGATGCTCACCTTACTAGACCTGGAAGGAGGTGGGAGATCCTTGGACTCCCCACAAGACAGGGAACCCTGCCGGGCGATGGTGACGCACGCCTTTAATCCCAGCACTCGGGAGGCAAAGGCAGGCGGATCTCTGTGAGTTCAAGACCAGCCTGGTCTACAGAGCTAGTTCCAGGACAGGCTCCAAAGCCACAGGGAAACCCTGTCTCGAAAAACCAAAAAAAAAAAAAAAAAAAAAAAAAAAAAAAAAAAAAAGACAGGGAACCCTGACTGCTCTTCGGGCTGCTGAGGGAGGGAGTGTTGATTGGGGGAGAGGGAGGGAAATGGGAGGCGGTGGCGGGGAGGAGGCAGAAATCTTAAATAAATAAATACATACATAAATAAAAAAAGATTCTTTTTTGTAGTTATGCCTTTAAAATCTTACCCCAAAGAAGAGATACAACTCCTCTCTACCTTGTTGTAACGGGGATGGAAATGAGTTCCAAACATGTTTGTATTATGCTGATTAAACCTTGCTTATTACAGTCTGGGCCTCTCTGGTGGTCTCTCTCTGGGGGTTGTAATCTGGGCACAACACCTTTCTTAGCAGTCCCAGAATCAAATGTCTTTCTCCAGTCCAGAACACCAAAGACAACACAATCAACATAATAACACATCTGTACATATTCTATCATTTGAGACCCTCAATCCACCTTCCTGATTATTTTTATTACTTCCTTACTGGCCAATCTTCCAGAGAGCATCCCTTAGAGCATCTCTGGGAATGAAGACACACATACTCCTTTTAATCTGACTTGGCTTGTTCCCAGTCTGGAACATTTAACCCCCTTCTTGTACAAAATCTTTGACTGTCTTCCTTGTTACTTCTGTGCCTTGTTGCTTTAAGAGTTTCAGTTACTTTTTGAGGCCTTTCAGTTCATCCTTCCTCCTCTTTATACTTGCTTATCTTTTGGAGGATGTCCCTCAGAGTTATCTCTGGGGATGAAAAATAAAAACACTTTACTTTCCCCAATATGCTCCTCGATTTAGCCAGCGGCTGGAGTGACCCTCATTAACATATCCCTACTCTCCAGATCTCGGTGGGACCTTCACTTGCTACAGCCTGTGCAGCCTGGATAGCTGAGACTGGCGGGGTGTGCCAGAATTGATACATGGAGGCTTCTTTTCAGGTGGAAGAACAGCAACCTTTATTTTGCCCAGCAACTTTTATTTGTTTAGATTTATTTATTTATTATGTATACCGTGTTCTGTCTGTATGCTTGCTGGCTAGAAGAGGGCACCAGATCTGTGAGCCACCATGTGGTTGCCGGGAATTGAACTCAGGACCTCTGGAGGAGCACTCTTAACCTCTGAGTCATCTCTCCAGCCCGCCCAGCAACCTTTTATACCTCTACTGCTTCTGTGGAGACACACCGGCCAGAAAGAACACAAACATCCTTGTCAATTACAGACCACAAGGAAGTTCCACTGTCAGTCAGGGGGAGTGAGGGCAGCCGGATCACAACACTTCCCAAGGAGGAGAGGCCTGAGACATAGTTCTCAGCTGTTTGTCTCGGTGTTGCAGGCATAGCCTGCAGGTACCCTGAGCCCCTCAGCAAAGACTGGAAGATTTGGTTGTTGTTCTTGTTCCCAGGAATTTCAAGAAATCTTTGCCTAATTATTAACTGCCTCTGGGCAAATCAGTGTCTGTACACAACAACGGACACAGATGTTAGAGAATCGGTTGGGGAAAGTCATCCAAGAAGCTACCAGACTGTGACAAGCAGCAATAGTAGTCTTGGGAGATGGAAGACTAGCTTTCAAAAGCATTATTTAAAATATCTAGTTTTTAAAATGACAATACAGTATGATAAAATAGAACCCACAAAAGATAAAACAATCAACCAAAATGCTAATTGAAAAGGCCCAGATTTCAGCCCTATTTAAACAAAGATTTAATTCAGCCACTTTAAAATATGTTCAAAGAAAGCCATGTCTAATGAACTAAGAGAAAGTATAATGTTATTATAAAGAATATTAATAAAAAGGAAACTACCATGAGGAGGTGGGTAGAGATTACAGAGTTAGAAACTACAATAAACACAATGAAAATGTCATCAGCAGAGCTCCATTTCAAATGTGAACAGGCAGAAGAAAGAATCCACAGACTGGGAGATGGGCCAACTGAAGCTATCCCGAAAAAGGGAAGGGTGGGTAGAAAGGAAAGTAGGGCTTTAGGTCTTTCCTCCAAATGTATGAAGAATGTAAGTCATCACCATGCTCATAACAAGAAGCTGAACAAACTGAAAATCAACAGCTCTACAGAGGTTAATTAGAGAGTTGAAGTCAGGAGAGAGAGCCAGCCCACCCTCATAGACAGGTTAATAGAGAAGCCTGGCTCACCAGCAGCAGTAAGACCCTAAAATGGTCATTACCATATGTCCTGGAGTTTGGGGCGGGCTAGTTGCAGAGTTGTGACCTCCTGGATGCCTAGTCTGAAAGTGGGAAAGATATATTTTAAATATATTTTTAATTTTACAGGCTTGAAAATTAATAGGTTACCTTGAGTCTCAGACATGGTCTTGGAATTTTTAATATAATTTAAAAATTATATATACAAATATATTTCTTTTTTAAATATTTATTTATTTATTACGTATACAATATTCTGTGTGTATGCCTGCTGGCCAGAAGAGGGCACCAGACCTCATTACAGATGGTTGTGAGCCACCATTTCAAATATATTTCTTAAACTGCATATAATTTTTACTTCCAGTAGAGATGCATACTTGGATATCTATGATCCTAGGTGACAGGTGTAATGTTAGGCTCAAAAGGCAGGGACTTGGTTAACTTGATTCAGATGAAAACTGAACTTGCTCATCAGAGAATTACTTCTGTTCCTGGTAAGAAATCTGGCTTCTGAACAAAGCCTCAAACAAGAGTAATCTCAGTAGGAGAATGTATCTTTCTCTTGTTACTTTATATTTTCAACTATAAAAATATGGAGCCTGATAAAAAAACTGACAAGAAAAAATTCATACAATAGAAGTCTGACTAAAATAGGGATTCTCTTTAACTTTCTTATTTTGCAGCTATTTAACCATGAGGTGTGAGACACGGCCAGTGTGGCTGAGTGTGTGCTTGAATCCTAGTGAACAGTTTCACCCCATTTCACTGTACAACTGTACACAGTCAAACACCTGTAGCTTATAATGTCAAGGGTGTTTAAAACCTCAATCCATGATTCTGTTTAAATAATTGAAACAGTAGAACAGGTTCTGATTGGCAGACTCTCAACTGTTAGACTTTAAATGTTATAAAATAGTCTCTAGTTCTTGAAGCTAAAGTATGCCTAGAGGTGGGATAGAATTCGGCATTGTGATGAAGGGGGCTGTAAGCTGATGTCACAGAGGATGACTTGGAGCAGGTGGTAATTTCTAGCATCCCTGGCAGACCTTATCCTTCCCTTGGTAAAGTACGTTGGTCTGTCTCTGAACCGCTCTAAGAGAGTTGTTTAGATCCTTTTCTCAAATCACGGGTTTGAGAAACTGCAGGTTTCTGAAGCAGCCTATATCAGAAACCTTTTCCTTCTATTTGGAGGTGTGTGCGCACACGTGTGTGTGTGTGTGTGTGTGTGTGTGCTTTAAATAATTGTCGTTAATTCAGTGCTAGACATCTTGACTTTGGTAAGTATGCTTTGTAGTCATATTGTTTTCTGTTGTCTCTGGGCTTGCTGCTCCCCAGTTTCTGATGTTAGACTAAGTCCAGCAAAGGGGGACTTGGTGAGAGGGTTCAGTGTTTAGCAGGGAGCCACATAGCCTGCTAGGAGACAGAATGAGGCACAAAGAAACTCCTGAGAAAGCTGCCTCATGGTCTCAGCAGGTCTGTTTCAGGCTCAGCAAGAGCTTGGCTGGACACCTTCAGAATCCTTTTTTTTTTTAATTTATTTATTATGTGTACAATATTCTGTCTGTGTGTATGCCTGCAGGCCAGAAGAGGGCACCAGACCCCATTGCAGATGGTTGTGAGCCACCATGTGGTTGCTGGGAATTGAACTCAGGACCTTTGGAAGAGCAGGCAATGCGCTTAACCTCTGAGCCATCTCTCCAGCCCTCTTCAGAATCCTTTTAACCCTGAGATAGCATAACCTACTTTGTTTGTGGAGGTCTCCTACCCCTAAAAAAAAACCTGCTTTTAACATAATTTTTTTCTCAGCAGTTTAGGGCGATGACATTTTGAAGTGTCATTCCCTCAGTCCATGAGACAGGTCTGCCCAATGTACTTGGTGGAGGAAGTTCTGACTCAGGGAGCACAGTTGGGAAGGTGTGGGTGCTCCAGTGCAGGCTTTTCATTCGCTCAGGGTCCTTCGCTGCCTCTGAACAGTAATTACTTTCTACTGTCGTCCTCATTTCCTGGTATCTGGATTTTACTATCAAGTCTTTTCTGTTGTTATTGTTTTTGGTTTTTTGTTTTTGTTTGTTTTTTGTTTTTCGAGACAGAGTTTCCCAGCGTAGCTTTGAAGCCTGTCCTGGAAACTAGCTCTGTAGACCAGGCTGGCCTTAAACTCAGAGATCTGCCTGTTTCTGCCTCCCGAATGCTGGGAGTAAAATCATGGGCCACTACTGCCTGGCTCAAATCCCTTTTCAACCACAAATAAACTCTCTTACCCACCTGAGGTCAGCGTGGACCTCCCTGGACAGAGTTCCTTCTACTTACACACATGAAGATCCATGTTTGCGACCTTTCTTCTTCACTGGGGGATGGGACATGGGGCAGCAGTGGCCAAGTGGCTGCTGAATTTGGGAGTGAAGCCACCTCCTCTGCCTGATCTTCTCTTCCAGGTGTGAAAGATGTCAAAGCTGAAAATAAATATTCTTTTCGGCATTGTTGGCGGTCTGATGTTTATTATATATATGCTGTTAATTTTTGCTTATCGTCTTGTCTGTAAAGAAGTCAAGGAAGTCATGTAAGTCACATGAGTAGGGGTGGAATCACTTCTGCACCGGGACACTGGGCCCTCTGCAGGAGCAGGGCCATTTTTACTACAGTGGCTTCTGGTAGGGAAAGTCAAGGCCACTGTCAGGTTTGAGAGGATGTGGGCAGATGGGTACAGAAACTTGAGGGTTTTCCTTCTAGCTTGGAGCTCAGAACTTACAAGTCCACTGTTCTCAGCCTGGACTGTGTGTGTGTGTGTGTGTGTGTGTTTGCCTGCGTGCAAAAGCATGCATGTGCCAGCATTGATTTCTGTCACCAGGGAGTGTGCCTTCAGGTGTTTAACAGGACCCTGGCTGAGCACTCTTTCCCTCTCTGACACTGTAGACTGGGGAATCCACAGAGGATGCCTTGGGCATGAGCTGTCTCCTACTCACACAGAGTATGACTATAGCGACCTCTTCCCACTCACTGGGGAGCTCACTTGTTCCCTGATTCATCATCAGTGGCTGTGGGAAAAGTGAAATGGGTCAAGAGAATAGACTCCATGGAGGACAGCTGACAGGGATGGAAGTCAAATGAGAGATGTTTGAAGTTTGGGAGAGGCAGGCTGTCAGCAGTAATGGTGTCCCTTTCTTGGGACTTAGATGGTGGAGACCAGAGCTGAGCTCAGCCAACTCTAGCACCTTCTTTATCATTCCCACATCTCAGGGGCCTGTAGCAGCCACTGAGGTGCAAGTCACTCTCCCTTGCTTGAAGTGGCAACCTGGGTTCACATGCATAGCAACTATAGAAGAGGAAAAGATAGGGAAGGAGCAGAGAGCCTTACCCCAAGGCTGGTGTCACATGTGTGATGGGCTTCAGCCCCGGACTTTCCCATACAGCCCTCATGACTGTAGAAGCTCACTGGAAAGGACAATTCTAAGCTCATTTTGTGTGTGTCTTTTCTAAGATTCGCAAATCGTGGAGATGTTGAAAGCTGTATTGAACCAAGGAAGAACACTAAAGAAAAGATCATCCGGGCTAAACCCGTTACTGATGAGTCTTGTACCCTCCAGCACTGTGAGCAGTGTAGCACCCTGCCACCTTGTTTTTGTGGCACCAGCAAAGGACCCTGACATGGCTGAGGCAGAACCCAAAATTATCAAAATCAGTATTTCTTTGTCAGTAGAATATTTTATTTTTCAAATTAATTTCTGTTATGTTTATACTCTTATTTACTCTCTAATATGGTTTTATGTTCTTTGTATAAACGCACAATAATAAAAATGGTCTTATACCTTCACATGGTGGTGCTGATGGTTATGAACGTCATTTTTTTCCCTAACGTTTTAACTCATTTTGAGACTTGAACCTATATTACTATGTTGCAATATAAGCAGAGAATTAGAGTAGAAAATAAAAAAGGCCATGTAGGCAATTTTAAAGATGGGATATCATTTTATGAAATGCCTAAATTTTAGAAGTTTTTAAAATTATGTTTAAGACTGAAACTTCCTAAGCCCAAGAGAAAAATGATTCCTCTGAGATGACTTTTTCAGGGCTAAATTCTGACTGAATTTTTTTTACATGGGATTCCTTTTTCTTACATCCTATTTAAACCGTATTGTACTTAAAATTTAATTTTTAAATTGAAAATAGATTTTTCCATACAATCTATTCTGAGTATGCTTCCAAATGGCCCAACTCCTCCCAGATCCTCCTCACCTTTCCACCCACTGAAGTCCATACTCCTCGTTCTCCTTCATTAGAAAACCAGCAGGAATCTAAAGAAAAAAATAAGAACAAATGAAATCAAGTGGGTCAAAACAAACAAAAAAATAAAGAGCCAAGGAAAATGTACAAGAAACACATACAGACCTAGAGACACACACACTGGCACACACAGAAATAGAACCTCTATGGAAGTCTACCGACAGAACCTGGTACTTGTTCAGTCCATGAAGCTGGATGCCTCAGCTGGTCTTCAGTGTACACCAGAATCCTGCAAAACACAGGCTCTGATGCCAGTGAAGGAATGGACTTTCCAGAAACAGTGGGGAGCAGGGGTGGGGGTGGAGAACAAAGGTCAAAATTCCTTCCCCCATGTCCTTATGCAGGCTACCACCAGGTGGTGGGGCCCAGATTAAAAGTGAGTTTTTCTACTTCAAATGATTTAAGGAAAAAAAATCCCAAGAAGGTTATAATATTACCTGAGTAAATAAAAAGTGCAGAGTAAGCAACTTCCAAAACTAAAAGGAATGATAAAGACATGGCTACCTGGACAGTCACCCACCCAAGTTCCTCTGCAACATTGGAATATCCATATTCAGCCTACAATCCTTTAATATCTGACATACTTTTGTGAAGCAGGAATTTTGAAGGACTGTTCTACCTTCTCTTGGCAAAGTTTGGCAGTCACTTTCTTTTGTGCCCTGCTTGTCCAGTTTGGAAAGCATACTGTCAGCAGTTGAGGCAAGGGCAGTTTCTTTCCCAGTAGCTAACTTTGCCACAATAAAACCAAAGTCCATATGGAGGTTCTTTGATGCCCATAATCCTTTTTTGAAGTAAATTGGTACTGCCAGGAGCAGACATGTCTCACTGTCATGAAAAGCCTTAGGTTATTAAAACATCTTAAATGCCGTAGTCTATAAGTCTCTGAAGTGTTTGAAGACCATCTGTCTATCTAAAACATATCTCCATTTGACCTTGAAAACATACCTAACATGGCCACAAATTTGATTGTTATATGACTAACTACTAACCTGTATTTCTTTTTTCTTTTTGGTTTTTCAAGACAGGGTTTCTCTGTGTAACAGTTAGGGCTCAGTTAGGACATGGTCAACAAGAGAAAAATGGCTGTCTACAGAATGGAAAAAATCCTCACCAATCCCACATCTGACAGAGGCCTGAACTCCAAAATATACAAAGAACTCTAGAAACTAGTTTCCATCAAACTACCAAATAATCCAATTTAAAAATGGAGTACAGATCTAAACAGAAAATTCTCAACAGAAGAATTTCAAGTGGCTGAAAGACACATATGGAAATACTCAACATCCTTAGTTATCAGGGAAATGCAAATCCAAATAACTCTGAGATACCATCTTATACCAGTCAGAATGGCTAAGATCAAAAGCACTGATGAGTACTTATCCTGGAGAGGATGTGGAAGCATTGCTGGTGGGAGTGTAAACTTGTATAGCTTCTGTGAAAATGAGTATGGTGATTTCTCAGACAATTAGGAATCAGTCTACCTCAAGACCCAGCAATACCACTCTTGGGCATGTACCCAGAGGATGCTCAATCATACCACAAGGACATTTGCTCAACTATGTTCATAGCAGCATTGTATGTAATAGCCAGAATCTGGAAGCAATTTAGATGCCCCTCAACAAAGAATGGTACATACACACAAAGGAGTGCTACTCAGCAGTAAAAAACAATGGCATCTTTGCAGGCAAATGGATGGATCTAGAAAAAACATCCTGAGTTGTGGAAGCCCATGTGTGACCCAGTTCCCATCTGGAGTCCATTCTGACGTATAAGTCATTTGAGTTCAAGCTTGCCTGCTCTACTTTTTCCAATAGCATTGAAGGCTGCGAGAGACTTTTGATTTAGCCCGTGAGCAAAGAACACTCTCTAGTAGACTGCTGACAACAACCCTCAGGAACATCAAGATAGAAAGTAAGGCTGCTTCCAAGCAACACGCGTGTGTTGGAGAGGAGGTGACTCACTCAAGGACAGGAATGGTCTTGTGGTTAGATGCTGACTATCTGTCTGTGTTGTACATTGCTCTGCTTTTGTATATAAGCAAGTTCTGAAATAAACTCTGAGCTGTTTGGCTGCTTGGTTTGAGCAACCGGCTAGCAGACAGGCCTCCTAATTCTATCCTGTATCTTTTGTCTCAGTTTCTTTCATCTGACTTTCCTTTGGCCTGAATGACCCCACTCCAGGGACCCTAGCTGACTTTGAAGGAGTGGACTCCTACACCGAGTGAGGTAACCCAGACCCTGAAAGACAAATATAGTATGTACTCACTCATAAGTGAACACCAGACATAAAGCAAAGGATAACCAGCCTGCAGTCCACAACCCTTAGAAGCTAGAACCCTCATCCAGAAACAGATGCAAGCAGATGCAGAGATTCCCAACTAATCACTGGGCTGAGCGCCCAGAGTACAGTTGAAGAGAGGGAGGAGCTATAATATGAACAAAGGGGTCAAGATCATGATGGGGAAAGCCCCAGACTCAACTGACCTGAGCTAGCTCACTGACTCTGGACTGACAAGAGAAACCTGGATAGGACCTAACTAGGTCCCATGAATGCAGACGACAATGGTGTGGCTTGGGCAGTATGTGGAGGCACTGGCATTGGGACCAGGATCTAACTCTCAGGCATGAACTGACTTTGTGGAGAACATTCTCTATGGAGAGACACCTTGCTCAGCCTAGGCCCCGGGTGTGGGGAGTGCAGTGTGGGGAGCGTGGCTCTTCCTCAACAAGGTGATAGGACAGACTTAGTTGACTTCCCATGGGAGGCCTTACCCTGTGGAATGGATAGGTGGTGGGATGGGGGAAGGTGGGGCACCTGGAGGAGAGGAGGGAGGGGGAAACCAGTATTGATATGTAAAAAGTAAACAAATAAATAAATAAAATTAATTATATAGTCACCACTAATATAGCGGACAGTCTGATCTGTGGGTATAAAAATTACATATAGGGAAAGCATTTGCTGCTATTGCAGAGGACCTGAGTTTGGTTTTCAGTATCCACATGGTGGTTTAAAACTATCTTTGACTCCAGTTCCAGGGGATCGGATGCCCTTTTCTGGCTTCCAAAGGCACCCGGACACACACACACACACACACACACACACACACACCCCACACACGGGGGTGGGGGGAGGAAGAGAAAGAGAGAGAGGAAGAAAAATTGAAATTATAAAAATAAAATAAATCTTTTAAAAATAAGTATAGATGTTTGCACAGGTCTGTATTTCAGGTTGGCTTGCCTGGTCTGGGGCTCCCCAAGCCAATGGGTAAATGTAGAAATGGTCCTTAAGTGTGTGCTCTCCTCAGAATGTCTGGGCAGGTTACTTACCTCTTTGGTTGCTCCGTATTTCCTCTGGTAGTAATTGAATAAAAGCAACTGGCAGGCTATGGACGTTTACTTGTATCAGAATATTACATGCTGAAGGTCATTTATTTTTTCAGAGCAACCCCCTGACACGAGCAGTGTAGTCTGTCCAGGGTGCAAGCGATGGCAGGTAGGTAGCAGTCACATCTGTCTCCTGTGATGACGGGAAAATGACATGAAGTGATGTTTGATTGGTGCTGTTTCTACATCACTCACCATCTTTATGTCCTTTACGTTTTCTCTCACTTAAAGTGGGACAGAGTTTCTTTCTTTCTTTTCTTTGGTTTTTTGAGACAGGGTTTCTCTGTGTAGCTTTGGAGCCTGTCCTGGTACTCACTCTGTGGCCCAGGCTGGCCTTGAATTCACAGAGATTCACCTGCTTCTGCCTTCCAAGTGCTAGGATTAAAGGTGTGTGCCACCACTGCCCCATAGGGGACAGGGTTTCTTTTTTCAAAAAATATTTATTTATTATGTATACAGAATTTTGCCTGCATGTATGCCTGCATGCCAGAAGAGGGCACCAGATCTCATTATAGACAGTTGTAAGCCACCACGTGGTTGCTGGGAATTGAACTCAGAACCTCTTAACTTCTGAGCCATCTCTCCAGCCCAAGAGGATGGAGTTTCTTAGCTCTTCCTTCCTGCTTTCCTTGTCCCAAAGAGCAGCTAGACCCCCCTCTTCTTTTAAAGACCTTACTATTGATGGTTTTAAAGGAGGGAGATAAATGTTAAACCAGGCTTAAACGAATTTCAAGCAGAATAGAATCTTGACAAGAATATGCTTTAAGGCTGGTGACAAGGGAGATCATGGCACCACTAAAACCTAAATTTTCTGGTATCTGCTATGTATTACTTCTGCTCTAGGAAGCCTTCTGTTAAAACTCTGTCAAAATGAAAATGTGTCAAAAGTGTAGTTCCCAGTATGGTGAGCACCCTCATGACTGCCCCACAACCATCTGTAACTCTAGTTTCAGGGGATCTGATGCATTCTTCTGGTCTCGGTGGGCACTGGGCATGTGTGTGGTGTATAGACGAATGTGTAGGCAAACACCTGTACACATAAAAACAAAAACAAAAACATACCACTGAGTTCTGGAACTTGTTGTGGCTAAGAAAGAAACAAAACAAGACAAATCAAAACGAATCCACTTGCTCTTTGGTGGAGACTGTTTTTGCTTGTCCCCCATGGGATTTTACGCCTAAAGAATGGTATAATGATTCACGAAATCCTTTCTCAGCTATGGTACCTACTTATCCCCTCAATTATGTGGAAAGCCAACTTGAGCATGGAATTAGTGGCTAGTAAAATTAATGGCTTAAGCAGAGGAGTAAACTTTGCCAACTTCTCGGTGAGTTTTGGCCAAGGAGAGTTCAAGTCCAGGTCATCCTGACATGCCTTCGCTGCAGGGCAGGCTGCTCCCATGCAGCAGACCTGTTTACAGAGATAATTTAAAAAGGCTCTGGGATTTAAATGTCAGCACTATTTTTATTTCGAGTCTTTTTGCTTGTTTGGAAAGATTCTCTTCCAACATTAATGGCATTTTAAAATAACTTCTGTTAATATGGGATGGAAGGAGATCTCTTGGTTTGTTTTTTTTTTGAGATCGGATGTCTCTATATAGCCCTAGCTGTCCTTGGATTCACTATGTAGACCAGGCTGGCCTTAAACTCATAGAGATCCTCTTACCTCTGTCTCCAGAGTGCTGGGATTAAAGGTATGTGCCCCCATGCTCAGAAAGAAGAAATGTTTAAGGTTGGGAGAGGTCTTCATGTGTCTCAGGGACAAGCCTGTCTCGGAGAGCTCTGATGCTCAAGTTCATCAGTGTAACAGGCTTCACCTGGGGGCTGAGTTAAACCCAGATTTCTGGGTGCCTCCCGAGCATCTGATTCTTAGGAGTGAATTTTTACTGACTCTCCAGCTGACACTGGCACTGCTGGTCCAGGGCCCACACTTGGAGAACCTGAGGATGGAGGACTGATGAGTCAGACCGTAGAAAAATGGCCATGTGGCAGGCAGCACACAGTAGGTCCAATTCGTGCAAGAACTCCAAAAGTTCCAGGACATGCGCCAAAGCTACACAGAGAAACCCTGTCTTTTAAAACTACAAAAAAAAAAAAAAAAAGCCAAAACAAAAACTTCCAAAGGTAAGAGTGACTCTTCCTGTTTCAGGTGAAGGACCTGATCTAAGAAAGTTCCCTAAATTATTCAAGAACACACGGTAACAGAAAGCATTTTGTTCTGTCTTTGGCTCCAAGCTGTATCTATTAAAATAAGTTGATCTGTCTAGTTGAAACTTTGTCTAGCTCCCTCTGCATTCAGGGACACTAGCTTGTTTGTTCTAGTTTTTTTTTTTCCCCTTCCTCCCTCCCTCTGTCCTGAAATTCAGAGAGCCTCCTGCATCTGCTTCTCAAGTGCTGGAATTAAAGGTGTGCACAGCACACCCAGCTAGCCGTGTTTTAGTTTCTTGAGGGGAGGGTGTCTCTTATAGGTTAGGGTAAACTCAGCTTTGCCCTGTACCCCAAGGCTGGCTTCCCAGTCCAGCTCCTTCTCTCTCAGCCTCCTAGGTGCCTAGGTTACAGGTGTGACCCCCTCACCTGGCTTCTTGTCTTGCTTTTTAAGGCAGAGTTTCATTCCACAGCTAAGTAGCTGAAGATGACGCCTGATCGTCCCAGCAACACTTCCCAAATGCTGGGATTGCTAACACATGCAATGTTTTTATCTTTTCCTGCTTACTACTCACCATAGACACTGCCAGTCACGGAAATGCGTGTGAGGTGTTTCCCATGTAGTAGGGAGTTCTCCAGAAGTCTGGAGGTGCTGTTAATTTGACTCAGTTTGAGCACTATCTTCAGGAAATAGAGCCACAGCCCACAGATCAAGGCTCAGTACCTCCAGACTGCTATCTCTTTCTGCTGTAGATCTCAAGTTCTATGTTGTGAGCCAGTTTTTCCAACTTCAGCTATAAACTGGGGGTTCCATTTCCTTATGAGAGGAGCTCACAAACTCAGAGCATGCCGGGTTACAGCTGAATATAGCTGAAAACAAGTGAAGAAGATGAACATCCAGAAAAAGAACCACAGGACAAGGTACGGTAGGGAAGGGTGTTGGTCATCTGTATCCTCCCAAGGTATCCCACCCTCCTGTATCTGGGCATCTAAGTCATCTGGATGGCACAGTTTAGGAACTTTTATGGAGGCTTCATCATGCAGGCACGATCAGTTATCAACTCAGTCTCCAGCTTTTCTGCTTCAGCTGGACTCTTACCCGGAGAGCTCCATCGATTCTCCTGTCTCTGCCCGTGTCAGTGCCGGGGTTACAAGCATCGGCAAGACCATGTCTGGCTTATGTGGGTGCTGGGATCTGAACGATGGTCCTCACAGTTGCCAGGCAAGTGTTCTTACTGGCTGAGCCATTTTTCCAGGCCCTAATTTTCATACTTTGATGTGTACTTTGTATTTTGTTCCTATAAAAATTCGGTCAAGAAGAACCCCCCACGTACACAAGGATCGTGCGCTGGCTTGGTTTTGTGTGTCAGCTTGACACAAGCTAGAGTCATCAGAGAGAAAGGAGCCTCAGTGGAGAAAATGCCTCCGTGGATCCAGCTGTAAGGCATTTTCTCATTTAGTGGTCAATGGGGGATGGTGGGTGGTGCCGTCCCTGGGCTGGTGGTCCTGTGTTCTGTAAGAAGGCAAGCCAGGGGAAGCAGCCCCTCCATGGCCTCTGCATCAGTTCCTGCTTCCGGGTTCCAACCCTGCTTGAGTTCCTGCTCTGACTTCCTCCAGTGATGGACTCTGATCTGGAAGTATAAGCCAAATAAACCCTTTCTTCTCCAACTTGCCTTTTGATCAGGGTGTTTCACTGCAGCAATAGAAACCCTAACAAAGACAGATAGTATTTACATATATCTACATGTATATGTGAGTATCATACAAACATATCGAAATTATTTGCTATGTGAATGGACATACACCTTTTAAATTTTGATTTTAAATTTTGATTTTAGAGTGAAACTGTAATTTGATGCATCCAGGCTGTGGACGTAGCTTGGTGGCAGAGCATGCCACTTGGCATGTACAGGTTCCTGGGTTTGATCCCCAGGAGGTAGAAAAAGAATGTGCCAGGTCGTGGTGCTCAGCTTTAATCTGAGAATTTGGGAAGCAGAGGCAGATGGATCTCTGTGAGTTAGAGGCCAGAGCTAGTTCTAGGACAGATGGAGGCCCATCTCAGAAACCTTGTCTCAGGGAAAAAAAGAAAGAAATGGAAGGAGGGAGGGAGGGAGGAAGAGAGAGAAGAGAGAGAGAGAGAGAGAGAGAGAGAGAGAGAGAGAGAGAGAGAGAGAGAAGAATGCGTGCATTCTCTCTGCCTGCACCCTCAGGAGAGGGGGTGAATCCTACTGAAACTAGAGAAAATTTTTTTTTGCCAGTTTGCTAAATGAAAACAAACTGTTTTAATTTCTTCAACCATACTAGAGAAGAACTTCTCATATGTTCAGAGTTTTCTGTATTTATTTTTCTATAAAGTATTTTTTTACTTGGCACAGTGTTTATTGGCTTCACACACACACACACACACTCATTTATACCAGTTTTTTTTAAGTTAAGGAAAAGAACCTTTTGGCAAATCTGTTTCATGATGTATATACACATACATACATACATACATATGTATATATATACATATGTTTTCACTCAGTAGCAAATGTGGGGTGTAAACAAGGTATAATGACATATATGTATGAACACATGACAGTACAGCTCATTTCTCTGTGTGCTAACCATGTAGAGCATGGGGTGGAGATGGTAAAGTCTTTCCCAGACCACTCAAAGGCAGGAGGAAAAGAATTTATGTCTTATGCAGTCTGCAGAGAGGTCCACATTGAGATACGGGCCCACGTGTGAATGTTGTTTAGATTCAGAACAATGGGGCAAGAGAGAGTGGACAGAAAAGAGCAGGAGACAGACACCAAGGCATGCCAGCCAGTTCCCAGTGTCTGCAAGAGGAGGGCTCAGCCAGGGGCAAGAACAGAAAGACGGGTGGGCACCATCTTCCAACCTTGCTTTGCGGGCTTCCGAGGCTTCCAGTGCTCTTAGACGGCAGGCCGGTGTGTCCTTCCCACCCTCTGCTCAGGCTGCCCCTCCCCCCACCGTGTGCTCCTGGCTTCATCTCTCCTGACTCCATGGCCTCTGTCCCTTGCCCCTCTATCAGTTGGTTGCCTCTTTTTCCCCACCCCACCCGCACCCCACAGCACCTTATTTTTAGCCCGACTCACTGTTGGGTTAATTCAGAGCAAGGGGTAGGGATTGTTTCTATTTTGTTCCTTTTCCTATCCATAGTCTGACACAGTATCTAGCAAATAGCAGGCAAACAGTGAGTTTGACTCAGTAACGAATAGGCTTTTTACCCGACTGGGACTCTGTAAAGTAGCTTTACCCCTTTCTACCTTTTTTGGGGGGTGTTGTTTTTGTTTTTTGGATTTTCAAGACAGAGTTTCTTTTGGTTCCTGTCCTGGAACTAGCTCTTCTAGACCAGGCTGGCCTCGAACTCACAGAGATCCGCCTGCCTCTGCCTCCCGAGTGCTGGGATTACAGGCGTGCGCCACCACCGCCCGGCTTGTTTTTGAATTTCTTATTTATTTATTTATTTATTAAAGATTTCTGCCTTCTCCCTGCCACTACCTCCCATTTCCCTCCCCCTCCCCCATCAAGTTCCCCTCCCTCATCATCCCTAAGAGTAATCCGGGTTCCCTGCCCTGTGGGAAGTCCAAGGACCACCCACCTCCATCCAGGTCTAGTAAGGTGAGCATCCAAACTGCCTAGGCTCCCACAAAGCCAGTACGTGCAGTAGGATCAAAAACCCATTGCCATTGTTCTTGAGTTCTCAGTAGTCCTCATTGTCTATTATGTTCAGCAAGTCCGGTTTTATCCCATGCTTTTTCAGACCCAGGCCAGCTGGCCTTGGTGAGTTCCTGATAGAACATCCCCATTGTCTCAGTGTGTGGGTGCACCCCTCGTGGTCCTGAGTTCCTTGCTCGTGCTCTGTCTCCTGCTCTTGATTTGGACCTTGAGATTTCAGTCCGGTGCTCCAATGTGGGTCTTTGTCTCTGTCTCCTTTCATCGCCTAAATGTTTTTCTTAGGGTTCACCTTCTTAATTAGCTTCTCTAGGATCACGCATAATAGGCTCAACGTCCCCTATTCATGGCTAGAAACCAAATATGAGTGAGTACATCCCATGTTCCTCTTTTTGGGTCTGGCTCACCTCACTCAGGATAGTGTTTTCATTTCCGTCCATTTGCCTGCAAAATTCAGGAAGTCATCGTTTTTTACTGCTGAGTAGTACTCTAATATGTATATATTCCACACTTTCTTCATCCATTCTTCCATTGAAGGGCATCTAGGTTGTTTCCAGGATCTGGCTATTACAAACAATGCTGCTATGAACATAGTTGAGCATATACTTTTGTTGTATGATAGGGCATTTCTTGGGTATATTCCCAAGAGTGGTATTGCTGGTCCAGGGGTAGGTGGATCCCGAAATTCCTGAGAAACCGCCATACTGTTTTCCAAAGTGGTTGCACAAGTTTGCATTCCCACCAGCAATGGATGAGTGTACCCCTTTCTCCACAACCTCTCCAGCAAAGGCTATCATTGGTGTTTTGTATTTTAGCCATTCTGACAGGTGTAAGATGGTATCTTAAAGTTGTCTTGATTTGCATTTCCCTGATCGCCAAGGAAGTTGAGCATGTCCTTAAATGTCTTTTGGCCATTCGCACTTCTTCTGTTGAGAATTCTCTGTTCAGCGCAGTGCCGCATTTTTTAATTGGGTTGATTAGCCCTTTACGGTCTACTTTCTTGAGTTCTCTATATATTTTGGAGATCAGACCTTTGTCTGTTGCGGGGTTGGTGAAGATCTCCCAGTCAGTGGGTTGCCTTTTTGTCTTAGTGACAGTGTCCTTTGCTTTACAGAAGCTTCTCAGTCTCAGGAGGTCTCATTTATTCAATGATGCCCTTAATGTCTGTGCTGCTGGGGTTGTACGTAGGAAGTGTTCTCCTGTGCCCAGGTGTTGTAGAGTACTTCCCACTTTCTCTTCTATCAGGTTCAGTGTGTTCGGACTGATATTGAGGTCTTTAATCCATTTAGACTTGAGTTTTGAGCATGGTGATAGATATGGATCTATTTTCATTCTTCTACAGGCTGACATCCAGTTTTGCCAGCACCATTTGTTAAAGATGCTCTCTTTTTTCCATTGTATACTTTTAGCTCCTTTATCAAAAATCAGGTGTTCATAGGTTTGTGGGTTAAAGCTAGGGTCTTCTATTCGATTCCATTGGTCGACTTCTCTGTTTCTATGCCAACACCAAGCTGTTTTCAATACTGTAGCTCTGTAATAGAGTTTGAAGTCAGGGATGGTAATGCCTCCCGACAATCCTTTATTGTATAAGATTGTTTTGGCTATCCTGGGTTTTTTGTTTTTCCATATAAAGTTGATTATTGTCTTTTCCAGATCTGTGAAGAATTTTGATGGGATTTTGATGGGGATTGCGTTGAATTTTGTAATGACTCTTCTGTTTCTATATTGTTAAATACATTAAGAAGTATAGGTATTAGCTCTTCTTGGAAGGTCTGGTAGAATTCTGCATTGAAACCATCTGGTCCTGGGCTTTTTTTGGAAGGGAGATTTTTGATAACCGTTTCTAATTCTTCGCGACTAACCGGTCTATTTAGATCGTTCACCTGTTCTTGGTTTAGCTTTGGTATATGGTACTTATCCAAAAAAAAATGTCCATTTCTTTTGCATTTTCCAGTTTTGTGGCATACAGGCTTTTGTAGTAAGATCTAATGATTCTCTGAATTTCCTCTGTGTCTGTGGTTATGTCCCCCTTTTCATTTCTGATTTTATTTATTTGCATGTTCTCTCTCTGTCGTTTAATTAGTTTGGATAGGGGTTTGTCGATCTTGTTGATTTTCTCGGCAGGGTTTCTCCCTGTAGTTCTGACTTCTTGGAACGCACTCTATAGACAGGCTGGCCTTGAACCCAGGGATCTTTCATTCTTGCCTCTGCTGGGATTAAAGGTGTGCGCCGCCACTGCCCGGCTACCTTTTTGTTTTTTAAGAAACACACTGAGGACAGGATCCTTGGAAGAAGAAAGTGACTTCTTGCATAGAGCTCTAGCATGGCGAGCAGTGATGGGGGTAAAGACGTCAGCACGCCTGTTTTAGGGACGGTTGACAGTTGCTGAGGAGTCAGAGGCTGTGCAGGCCAGAGCCCAGCAGGGGGCAGCAGAGGGCCGTGCAGGGCTTGTTTCCCCGGGATCCTCCTGCAGGTCCCGGGCTGAGCAGCCACAGCCTGGGTTTCTCTAGTTCTTTGCAGTACTCTAGTGCTTGACAAAGTAAAGACAGAGTTAAGGCAGCCTTACTCCGGTGCTGAGATCTGCTGATACCGCACAGATACCACACTGCTGATACCGCACTGAGCGTCAGTGTCTTCCTGGAAAAGAGGAAAATGAGATAGGAAGGCAAGGGTGGGGGTGGGAGCTATGAAGAGGCTGCCGAGCCCCCAAGTGGAACGGTGACAACAAGGGGGATTTAGGGCCCTGTTTGCTACAGTCGCACCGGGAGCTAGGGAGGCTAAAAGCGACGGTCCAGGACATCCATGCTCAGAGATAGCTTTGTTTCTTTTGTTCTCTGGTTTTCCTTCAGTCCTCCTTATTTTGTTGGTAAGGTGTAGTGTGTGTGTGTTTTAAATGTTCAGCCTATCATGGGCACTGCTAGGAAAAGGGATTTTGCACAGGTTCCTGGGGGCCATCGAGGTCACAGCAACAGTGACTAGAGTGCAAGGTTCTGCGTGGAAACGCTTAGTCCAGGATTCTGGTTTCTCACCTCGTACTCTGCATAAACATCCACACACAGCGTGCGTGTGTACACACCTCAGCGTGATTTAAGTCTAGGATCAAGTCACTTCCCAGGCTCCAGCTGTCTAACACCACCGACACCACCTCAGTTCCTTGACAGTGCCTTCGTGACTGCAACTGCTTTAAGAATGAACACGGAAGCAAAACAGCTGCGGAAGCTGTCGACTATTCTGTTACCCCAAAAGCCCAAGGTAGCAAAAGCCAGGGGGATATGCAGATGAGAGACTTACAGATAGAGCTGACAATGACACCCCACCCCCAAATTGGGAGCTGCAGGATAGCCTGTGTCACCTCTGTGCTTTAGATTCGATCATCACATTGCTATGGTCTCTTAATTCCTTCACATTGGGCTTTTGTGTCTTCTCTCTGGGATTCCCCATGAGCAGCCACTCCTGTCAAAACTCTCTCTCTCTCTTTTGGTTTTTCGAGACAGGGTTTCTCTGTAGCTTTGGAGCCTGTCCCAAAACTAGCTCTTATAGACCAGGCTGGCCTCGAACTCACAGAGACCCACCTGCCTCTGCCTCCCAAGTACTGGGATTAAAGGCGTGTGCCACAACTGCCCGATGATAAAATTTATTTTATTATTATTATTATTATTATTTTATGTTCATTGGTGTGTCAGATATTCTGAAACTGGAGTTATAGACGGTTGTGAGCTGCCATGTGGATGTTGGGAATTGAACTCAGGACTTCTGGAAGAGCAGCCAGTGCTCTTAACTACTGAGCCATCTCTCCAGCCCCCAAAAATGTGTAGCCCAGGCTGGCCTCAAACTCATGATCCTCCTGCCTCTGCCTCCTTTAGCAAATCCCACCAGCGTGTGCCACCACAACTGGCCAGAGCTCTTGATAGGAAGGCCTGGAGCAGATCCAGCTTCTCCTTCCCTTCTGTCTTTTGACCTTGTGATTCTCAGTGTGACCACAGGCACAGTTCTTGGAACTTCTCATAGGAGAAGTGTTTAAAGCAGGACCCACAGCAGCCTCTCTGCCTTCAAACCTGGAGAAGGATGACTCTCTATGTGGGTCTTAGTTTCTTGTAGAGGCTGAGATGAGAGTCAAGACAGTGTCTTTGGATCAGGAGGGCAGGAAACCTTGGCTGTCGTCCCCCACTGCCAGCCCCTCTAACTGCTCGAGAAGTAGATGTTACTCACCTACTTTGTAGACAGATGATGAAATGTCTCAGCAGGCATCATCCACTCAACACATCGTGGAGCTCACACTGTGGGCGCCTCTCCAGGACAGAGTGACTGAACTTGGGCGGCCTGTCTCATGTGTGTGATCTGCTTCGGGCACGCTTTTTAGAGGAGAAAGGATTTGTGAAGAGCTAAGATTTCAAATGCTCTTGTATATTTAACTTTTTGCAGGAGGTGGAGGGAGCAGGGAGGAGGGCCCTTCACGGTAGGTTCTACTTGTGGTGAGTAGGTGAACCTCAGAAAGGCATTTCCTGGACCGGCGTTGTGGCTCAGCTGGTGAACAGCTCAAAGCATGAGGCCCGGAGTCGGATCCCCAGCACCCTGGGTGTGATGGTGCACACTTATAATCCCAGCTCTGGGAACACAGAGGCAGGCCTCGAGCATCAGGCCAGCCCCAGAGGACAGTGAAAGACCTTGTCTCAAAAATCATGATAGAAGGCTGGAGAAATGGCTCAGAGCCTCAGAGGACTTGGATTTGATTCCCAGCACCCACATTGCAGCACACAACTGCCTATAAATTCAGTTCCAGGTGATTCAGCACCCTCTTCTGGCCTCCTTAGGTACTGCAAACACTTGGTACACCCACAGACATGCAAGCAAAACACTCATACATATGAAATACGAATAAGTAAACCTTAAAAATGAAGAAAGGAAAACTGCTGATTCTCCTGAGGAAGGATGCCTGAGATTGGGCTTTGGTTTCCACATGCATGTGCACTCATGTGAACCCACACTTACATGGACACCCACCCACACGAATTCCTGCCCATACATCAGCACCCACCCACACGAACACATGCACATGAGCACACACACACATGAACACAATTCTTCAACAACTCACATGAATACCCACCTGCATGAATACCCACCCACATAAACAACCACCCACACCAACACACACACACACACGAACACACACACACACATATATATATATATATATATATATATATATATATATATATACAAAAGGAAGGAGGAAAGAGAGAGAAAGAAAAAGGAAGGAAAGAAGGAAGAAAGGAAGGAAGAAAAGAGGCCCAGTGAGCCTGCCTCACAGGAGCTTGGCACCTAGACTTGGAGCCCAACTATGGGTTTAAGTTCTAGGGCCATGATGCTTGCTCTATGACATCAGGGAATACGGCAAGCTATCAAGTTTTGAGTTTCAGGCCTGAATACGAGAACTACTTCCTTGGGCCTTGGTGTAGGTCCAACAAAAATCCACAAGTAGAGCACTTATTTGGGTGCCTGGCTCCCCAAAGAGCAGCTGTTCCCACGCTGCAGAAGACACAGAGCTGAGCAGGTTTGCAGGCACTCGGGAGTCCTTTTCTCCTAAAAATGGCCACACTCAGTCTGAGAGGCGCAGGGAGGCAATTATGAACAATTCGTCCTTTCTCTTTTTCCCCTTGGGAGCAGAGGTGGGGGCAGGTTGGTGGGCAATGGAGCACGCTGAGCCACATGCTGCCCCTGGTCCAGACTGGAAAGAAGGAGGAGTTCTTACTGCACGGCAGAAGGCCATGGAGGCATCAGGAAATGGCTGAAGTCTTCTGAATCCAGATGGCCTGATGCTAATCTTCACTGCCATGTTAGTCACCTAGGAGATCCACCTCTGGTGTGTCTGGCGTTTCCAGAGAGGGTTAGCTGAGGAAGGGCCACCCCATGGCTGGTGCCTTCACCATCATGACGAACCTCTCGACAGCCAAACTAAACCCTTCCTTCCTTCCTTTGGCTGTGCTTGTCAGTTATTTCTGTCACACCAACAAGCCACATAACTAATACACCTGGCCTTTAAGAGTCCATGCCCTTCTCGTGTCTAGCCTTGGAGTCAAACTGGCTATGGCAGGAAGCCTGCCCACCATGCCTGGCCAGGGCCCTCAGGGATAGCAAGATTCAGGGAGTAGTGTATGTTAGGTTTACTCTGGGAGCAAGTGGGAGGGAGAAGCAGGAGAGGTAAACAGGGCATGCATTTGAGGAGATGGCTCTTACGTTGGTACCCTGACCTTGCATGAGCCTAATGGGGGGGGTATCTCCCATAATGTACAAAACTTAGAACTTGGGACACCTTTCCTGCCTCACTCTGGGGCCATGGGGAAGCAGGCTTCCCGTTACTGTTCTGTTTCAGAGCAAGGGAGACACCATCTGCTTAGTGAAGGGTGTACGTGTGTGTATGTGTGTGTGTGTGTGTGTGTTTTCACATCAAGGACGAGTGCTTGGCTGTACTCAGCCGACTTCAAGGTAGACCAGGGGATCCGACTCAGGTCTACATTCTCTTGGGCAGAAGGTCTGACGTCAAGGAGCTACACCAGAAAGTACCAGACTTCTCTCTCCTCCCTCACAGGACAGCTGTGGCCCAGAATGGAGCTGAGGATTCTGTGGGGGAAAGTACCTCAGTATCTACTGCAGTGTGGCAGGTTCTCAAAGCTTCCCATAGCTCAGGACTCTGGCTCAGCCCACCTCGTCCCGTTTCGAAGTTTCCACAGATAGAATGAAGAAGTCACCTGTGCCTAGTCTTTAGGGGCCTAGGGCATACTGAGTTTACTCAGGTGTATTGGTGGGCTTTGACTCCTTCCTAACTGTTGCCTGGAAGCTTTCTTCATTTCTTGCCATGTGGACCTCGACGACACAGCAAAAACTGGAAAGCTAGAACTTAACATTTCCCAGAATCCCTTGCAGCTGGGACTCGCAAGCGTTTCTGAAGCACTGTGGGAGGACAGAGGCCACACTTCTGTTCCTGCACTTTCTGCTGGCCTTGAAATGGCAGGGCTGACTGGCCTTTCTCTGGGAATACAGGCAGACATCCTTCGGCCATCAACTTGGGCACTGGGAAGCAAGGGGTGCACATTTAATAGGGCGCCTATGGCAGCATTGGCTCTGGAGAAGATAGGGTCCCTGTTAGAGGGGCCTTGCTGCTTGTTTGGTGGTCCAGGTTTTCTGGGAGCCTTGCTGAAAGCTCAGCCTAAACTATTCTCTAAATAAATCCCTTCTGGTGATTCTGTAAGACACTTAATCCCCTGTTGTGAATCTGGACTGGCCGATTCTAGCCAGAGTAGACTTTACTCCCTTCAGCTAAGCAATCCAAGTGGTATGGTGTGGCGGCGCAAATGAATGCAGACAGATTATATAGATATATACAGCTTTAATAAGGAAATAAACTTATAGGACCACAGGTTCCCACGGAGCACTGGAAAAGCGGAGCAAAAGAAAAAGGGCTGCTGGGCTCACGCCCGGCAGATTTATCCGTAAACATTAGCCCGAGGCGAACACGCCCCCAATGGGTGGGGCTATGTCCCTACATCTCCCCCTTTTGTCTAAATAAGATAGAACCAAACCAAATACAACTATATACAATAATAACAAATAATAAATATAACAAACAATATTGAGAACAAAACTTTTGCTAAACATTTTATCTCAAGGAGTCTAAATAACATAGAGAGTAACTACAATTACCAAAGTCTCGATCATTATATGTCTTGCTTCTGGGTCAGATATCCCTATTTGTATAGCTTTAGTTATTCTTTGTAAAAAGTCATTAAAGGGTTCTCTTTGACCCTGTTTAACTTTGACAAATGATTTTATCCTCTGTCCTGGGTCTTGCACCCTGTCCCAAGCCCTTAAGGCTGTTGTAGTATACACAGAGAGTATGTTTTTATCCAAATTAGCTTGTTTCTGAGGCTCAGAAAATAGCCCCTCTCCCAAAATTTGATCTATGGAAATCTCAATTTCCTTTGTTCTTTCTTGCTGTTCTAAAAGTCTAGCTTCTTGTCTGAATAAGCATTTTCATTTTAATTGTGTTCCATTCTCAAGGACAGCAGAGCTCAGTTGAAACCAGTCATTGGGCGTGACCTTATTTGTCGTGGCCCAAGATCTTAGCATCTCTTTAACAAAAGAGGCATTCATTCCAAAAGTCATTACAGCCTGTTTAATTTTTTTGAGATCATTCATACGGACAGGTTCCCATGTATCTTCCTTGATGACCCTAGGGTTTTTGGAACCAACTACTTTCTCAGTTGTTACAACTGGAAAGGCAGGTAGAACTGTAGGTAGAGCTTTGTGGGAATTGTCCCGGAGGGATTTATCCACAGATTTAGTTAAAATATGCCTTTTTACCTCTTGCTCTTCTTTCTCAGAATTTAGAAATTCCTTAATCTTTTTAATTTTATTTACCATTGCCTTCTTTAATGTCTGAATCTCCTGTCCAGAATTATGTTCTAAAGCCTTCATTGAGGATTCTAAAGTATGAAGTTTGTCCATTAGAGATAATGTCTCATCTTTGGACATAATTTTTATAGCATATACCGTGCCTTCTTGTATAGATAATCTTTTTGTCAATCTGTCATAAGCTTTAGACAAAATCCGATTGTCACATTTAGCAGTTTTGATTCTCTCAGTTAATGTTTTTGTTCCTACTGAAAGGGACTGAAGCTTACGATCCAAATCAGCTGTTTCTTCTTCCACAGTAATGAATTTCTCCTTAATATCAGCCTGTACCTCTTTTAAATTTTTTTCAGTTTGTCGAGTTGTGTTAAACAAAGATCTGTTCTCTGCCTGGAGAACTTCAAACTGATTTTTGAGAAGATTGTTGTCATTCTTAATTGTTTTTAAGCGTTCAACCTCGTCTCGTAAAGACTTTATCATATTTCTATTATCAAACCATACAGTACCAAGGAAAACTACGAATCCCAGAAAGATCCATATCTGTGGGCTGACAGACACTTCTTGTAAAATCTCCCACATGGTACAACTGAAAAGGCTGTTAAAGTCTTGAATGGTAATGTTTTTAGACATTTTTCTTATTTATAAAAGAAAATTATGTACCTGTAATGAAGTTTTCCTGCCAGTGGTGGCTAAAGAAATGCACCTGAGTCCACGTGGTCTAAGCTAGAGCCGGTCTGAAACAATTAATTCAAAACAAAAATTATTGTACTGCCTGTTAAGGGAAGGGGTTGGTGGCTTTTACTTCAAAACCGTAGGTGCTTCCCTTAAATCAGGCAGTGAAGGTTTGGAAGAAGCAGGGAGCTATTAACTGCTCTGTGGGGGTCGCTACTCTGCGACTGTAGTGGCCTGGAGTGGGGGAAGGGAAAGCAAGCAGGGAGCGCGCTGTAAATCGCCTTCCTGAGCTCAGGCAACTAGCCGGGAAAGGTGGAGCTTGCGCCCCCCCTGTGCCGGGTCGGGGGCAAAATAGCCCCACGTTGGGCGCCAAATGTGGCGGCGCAAATGAATGCAGACAGATTATATAGATATATACAGCTTTAATAAGGAAATAAACTTACAGGACCACAGGTTCCCGCGGAGCACTGGAAAAGAGGAGCAAAAGAAAAAGGGCCGCTGGGCTCACGCCCGGCAGATTTATCCGTAAACATTAGCCCGAGGCGAACACGCCCCCAATGGGTGGGGCTATGTCCCTACAGTATGGATAGACTTCAATTGCTGGGTTGTTCTCAGTGTGTGTGTGTGTGTGTGTGTGCGTGCGTGTGTGTGTAAAGGAGTCACTGAGATGTGCTGGAGAGACGTGAACAGAGATGTATCTAGAGGCAGAAGGGCCCTGGATGGTGCCAACCAGGTGCGCTGTATTGTAACATCCTTTCCCAGGACCTCAGCTTCATGTTTTCCACAAAGATTGTGCATATACTTGGTGCTATTTATTTATTTGTTTTTGGCACTGAGTCCAAAGGAGTAACTGAATTTCATGTAGAGTATAGTAGGGCAGGAAGCGGGGACTCAGATTTGTGATGGGGTTTTACTGTGTTTATTTTCCATCCTGTTCTTCTTGTTGTTTGTTTGTTGGGCAGGGTTTTGAGTTCTCTGTGTCTGCTGAGGCTGGTCTTGAACTTCTGACCCTTCTGCTTCCACATCTACAAGCACATTCCACCATACCCTATTCTCATCTTCTACCTCTAAAATGTCAGCATCACATGCCAGTACCATGGGGCACTCTCTCTCTCTCTCTCTCTCTCTCTCTCTCTCTCTCTCTCTCTCCCTCTCTCTCTCTCTCTCTCACACACACACACACACACATGCACACCACCCCCAAGGTTCTTCCAAGCCACCACCCCCATATTCGCTTGGTAAATATTTACAATTTAAGAGAAGGCAGGCTGGATGCAGAGATAGCATGGATCTCGAGCACAGGAGCTTCCCTGGGGTCAGCTTGGCCTGTGGACATCTCTGAAGGATGAGGCGTCCTGGAGGGAGACACTACAAGCATGTCCAAATGTTTGACTGAGCTCATGGTTCAAAGAATTCTCAAACCAGTCACTGATTGTAGGTTAACCACACAGTTCGTGAGCTGCAGAGCATTCTGGGTGCTCAATCTGAGTGGAAGACTAGTGTTAAAAGATGGGTTTGAGTTTTGAAAAGTAGCTTTGGTTTTTAACCTCTAAAGATAATTCAAATATTTTACTAAGTAAATCAAAAATTAATATAGTAGTTAGAACTCAATAGTCTTAAACAGTGAACAAGTCACCTTCATGGTGATGCTATTTCTTTTAGATTTACTTATTTTACTTTATGTGTATGAGTGTTTTGCCTCCATGCATTTCTATATGTGGCTTGTATGCTTGGTGCCTGCAGAGGCCAGAAGAGGGTGTCAGATCCCCTGGAACTGGGGCCACAGTTGTTAACAGCCATGCAGATGCTGGGAGCCAAACCCAGATGCTCTTCAAGAAGAGAAAGTGCTCTTAACTGAACCACCTCTCCAGGTACGGCCTTTTAAGTGTATGTGGTAGATGTGTGTGCACATATATGTGTAGGTGCATGGACAAATACACGCAGATGTGAAGGTGGAGATCACATTGGGCGCCTCCATCTATCACATCCACCTTGTTTTCCAGAGAGCGTCTTTCACTGAAGCTGCACATCAGTGCTTTGGCTGGATTGCAGGCCAGCAAGCCCTGAAGGCCCGCTTGTCTCTGACTCCTAGCACAGGGGTTAGAGGCACACACTACTGCACCTGGCTTTTTTTGTTTGTTTGTTTGTTTGTTTGTTTTTCAAGACTGTATTTCTCTGTAGTTTTGAAGCTTGTTCTGGAACTAGCAGGCTGGCTTTGAACTCACAGAGACCCGCCTGCCTCTGCCTCCCGAGTGTTGGGATATGAGGATACTGGGGATTCAAACCCAGGTCCTCACACTTGTGTATCAAGCACTTTTAATAGATTGAGTGGGTTCCTGGGTTCTTTGGCCTGTGAATTTTTTTTTTTTTTTTTTTTGAGACAGGGTTTCCCTGTAGCGTTGGAGCTTGTCCTGGAACTACTCTTGTAGACCAGGCTGGCCTCAAACTCACAAAGATCGCCTTCCTCTGCTTCCTGAGTGCTGGGATTAAAGCCATGCACCACCATCGCCCGGCTTTGGCCTGTGACTTTTAAGTCTTTCATTGGTGTAGATTCGTTGTAAGAAGTTATGGTTTCAATCATACCATGACCTTTGATCCCATTCACCCACTACCCTCTCCTGTCCTTATCCTGCGTCCCTCTCTCAAACAGTGCTCCTTTTGTGCCTTTCGTGTGTACATGTGTGTACCCGGGTAATCTAGGTCCCATGTGAGAGAGAAACACGTGACATTTGTCCTTCTGGATCGGACTTATTTCATGTAATATGACTTCGAATTTTATCTATTTTCCCACAAGCAACACTTTTTCTTTCTTCTTGAGCTGAATGCCCACATTTGCATTACCTGTTATTATTATTATTATTATTATTATCCACTTTTTGATGGATAGCTGGATTGAGTCCATTTCCTTGCCGTTGTGAGTAGAGCAACGATAAATATGAATGGGTCAGTACTATTCGGTGAGATCTAGAGAACTTTGGGCATGTGGGTCAGATGGTCCTACTTTTGGTTTTCTGAGGAACCTCCATGCTGTTTTCGAGAATAGCCATGTCTGCTTATTCTCTAGAGGTTTCCTTAGAGTCTCAACATGGTGTTCCAGGCAGCCATCACCAGCCAGAGTTGGATATCCAATGGGTCCTTTTTCTAGCATATTTTGCTACTCTGCTATAGGCTTGGCTTGAAATGAGATTCATAAATTTTGCTGTTTTCCAGAAAATTTATTTTTCATGATGTGCATGTATATTAGACTATTTAACACTTAAAATACTCATTCATGCTCCATCCAAAGTACTCATGCACCCTGGAGAAAATGTCGGTGTGTTGGCAAAATGGATGAGCAGAGCCCAGAGAAAGAATGTTCCCTGCCACCAACTTCCTGCAGGCTGGTCTTGGCCCCATCTAGTGAGCTGATGAGCCCATATCTGAGACCTCAGACACTCAGGGAAGCAATTGTGGTCAGCTGATAGCAGCTAGAACCCCCCCACACACACCAGGAAGTGGCTGGGGCACTCCTCTAGGCCTGTCAGTATGCTATCTGGCCTGGAGTTGGAAGAGAAATGAAGAGGTCATGTTTTGGCAAGATGCTGGTCTTAAATTTGAACTAAGGATGCATGTAAGCTCATCATGTGAATTTGGGTGGATCACTGTACACAGGTCCCTCCTCCTCCTCCTCCTCCTCCTCCTTCTTCTTCATTTGTAAGGGGAGTTATTTCCTGTCAGCTACACTTCACTCCCACCCAACCTAAATGCCAACTGGGTCAGCCCCTAAGACCAGTCACTTCTGACCCGAGGCAGCATCTTCCTTGAGGGATGCTCTGCCCTGCACTTGACTTTTTGGCCAGCCCTGTGAGCTGCAGCTTTTCTGCCCTCTTGAGTCCTGGATGCTCCATTTCTGTGCTCCCTGTAACCCCCACACCCCATACCCCGTTCCACACAATTGCCGAGCTGTTTTCTACCCACGCTGGATTCTTATGGCCTTTTCCTGGTACCCAACTCCCTCTCACAGCTTAGTCCTAGCCTGCTAGGCCCATTAACACTGCTTCACTAAACAGTGCGGTTGGGAGGAGGCTAACGTCCTCTATGAAATCATCTTTAAAGCACCCTTTCTTTTAGCTGCAGTCGGAATTTTCTGGGACATCTACAAAGATAATTTTTAGCCATTATTTATGACCTGCAGTCAGTAGACAGCTCTTAAAAGTGCACAGGCCACCAGCAGCAGGCCCAGCACCAAGGTTACTGTCATCTTTTGACACAAACTAATAATACCCAGTGGTGTTCCCATCTCCCATTTTTCCTTTTTGACTTATGATCTTAAACTGATTGAATATCTTGGGTTTTTTATTGTTTTGTTTTTGTTATTTTTTGTTGTTGTTGTTGTTTGAGACAGGGTTTCTCTGTAGCTTTAGAGCTTGTCCTGGAACTAGCTCTTGTAGACCAGGCTGGCCTCGAACGCACAGATATCCGCCTGCCTCTGCCTCCCCGAGTGCTGGGATTAAAGGTGTGTGCCACCACCGCGGGGCCTGAGTGTTTACTTTAAACATGTTCAGGAATGTGCCAGACTCCAAAGTAACCCACATAAGTATCTGTGGTCTCAGATAAAACTCTCCAAGCCTCCTTTATACAAGGGGACATTCTTTGACACGGTCTCTCTAGCTTGCCTACCTGTGCAGCTAATGCAGCTCTCCTGACTCCTTGCTGCCCTTTATTTCTCTCTTATCTCCTTCACGCTTACTTTGGGTTTGTACACACAGTACAAGATGATGTTCGGCTGCATCATCTTCCCGACTCCTGTTACCAGCCAGGCTTCCCTTGCCCTCCCTTACTGTCCTGCTGGCCACCCCAGCTCTTATGTGACCATTTTAGAGCTGCCACTCATGCTGCGTGTCCTCAGCAGCACGAGCAGGAAGCCCATTTGTATTGATAGCAATGGTGCTTGAGCATGGCCACGTGCTCTGTGGTTCCCAGGCTGTGGGGTGTGTGTGTGTGTGTGTGTGTTTGCACGCACGCGTGTGTGTGGATGCCTGTGCACATGTGAATGCAGTAGCCCCCAAATCTCCTAGAGTTGGGTTTAAGGATTGTGAGCATTAATAAGACACATGACAGCATTACTCACAAGGAATCTCTTCTGTAGGACGAAGAGCCAAGAACAAGGCTCCAGAGAGGGGCAGCAGAACTCCAGTAATGACTCAGCAGCCTAGTACCTTGCTTCTTCCTTTCTTTCCTCTCTCTCTCTCTCTCTCTCTCTCTCTCTCTCTCTTTTTCTTTTCTTTTTTTTTTTTTTCAAGTCAGAGTTTTTCTGGGCAGCTCTGCCCTGGAATTCGCACTGTAGACCAGGCTGGCCTCGAACTCACAGAGATCTGCCTGCCTCTACCTCTTGAGTGCTGGGATTAAAGGCATAGGCTCTTTGCATGTTTTTTAACCTTTCAGAAGAACTTTGGAGTTCTCATTTGGACAAAAAGAACAAATAAAAGTACCAAATAACTTTTTGAGTTAATGTAAAGACAGATATAAAGGTAATTAACATAAATAAACCTGATTTATAGTGAGAAAAAATTTTAATGTAGCACTAGTCTGTTAAGATTGCTGTTACAAAGTGCCCAGGCTGATTGGATTAAACGGTAGAAATCCATTAACTTTTGGTTCTAAAGACAGGAATGAAAGCTCTTCAGGGCTGCATCCTTCTGAGGGAAGGCTGCTTTAGCTGACTTCTCTGTCTCCCTCTGAGGCGCTATTCTCCCTAAGAGGGACTCAGTGCCCACATTTCCTTTTCTTTTATAAACTAATAGTTATTGTTAGGAATATTTTCTAACAGAGCCTCTCTGCCAGCACAAAGAATTCCATTCAGACCAGATTCAACCAAATTAAATGCCAGTGTTTAATAGGGTAGTCCCATGGCCAGAAGCATGGCAGGGGAAAGACAGAGGGAGCACACACACAAACCCAAAACCATGTGTTCCTTCTCTGCACTTGCCTATACCCTGTGGGAGGGGTCAGCAGTTGGCAGGCTGGGAGTTGGAGTCCAAGCGCTTGGCAGGCTGGGAGTTGGAGTCTGGACCAACATTTATATTGGACCAGGGCCCACTCTAATGATCTCATCTTAACTAATTACATCTACAACTATAACAACCTTATTTCCAAATAAGGTCACATTCTGAGGTTCTGGGGACTAGACTTGCACATGTGAATTTTGGGGTAACAGCCCAACTCATAATAGTGATTAGCATGCTCAGAAGGTTTACCGAATCCTTGGTCACTGAAGGGACTTTTTGTGGACCCTTCATCAGAGAGCTCTTCTGGCACCCCTCGTTGGAGCAGCACATGCAGAAGCAGAGTGTGGAGAGGGTCTTCTGTTCTGTTCTGTTCTGTTCTGTTCTGTTCTGTTCTGTTCTGTTCTGTTTTGTTCTGTTCTGTTCTGTTTTCTGTTCTGTTTTTCTCCTGACCCAAGCAGTGGCAGCAGGAATGGTGATAAAGACAGGGTAGCATCCAGGGTCATGAAGGCCACACCTGAGCCAGATGTCCACGTTGGACCTCTAGAGCTGCAGGCCACCATGGTCACTTTGTGCTGTGTTGGAAACTAGACCAGAATTTCATCATGCTCACTAAACACTCTATACTACCTGAGCTACAGCCCTGGTCCCTCAATATATCCTTATGCCATTAGCTAGAGCCTAATGTCATGGTTGCTTTTCCAAGGGAAGCCATCACTCTGAAAGACAGGGATGAGAAATTTAGTTATTCGAGACAGGGTTTCTCTGTGGCTTTGGAGCCTGTCCTGGAACTAGCTCTTTTTTTTTTGTTTGTTTGTTTTTTTTATTAATTAATTTATTTAATTATTAAAGATTTCTGCCTCTTCCCCGCCACCACCTCCCATTCCCTCCCCCTCCCCCAATCAAGTCTTCCTTCCTCCTCAGCCCAAAGAGCAAGCAGGTTTCTCTGCCCTGTGGGAGGTCCAAGGACCACCCACCTCCATCCAGGTCTATTAAGGTGAGCATCCAAACTACCTGGGCTCCCACAAAGCCATTACGTGCAATAGGATCAAGAACCCATTGCCATTGTTCTTCAGTTCTCAGTAGTCCTCATTGTCCATTATGTTCAGCGAGACAGGTTTTGTCCCATGCTTTTTCAGACCCCGGCCAGCTGGCCTTGGTGAGTTCCCGATAGAACATCCCCATTGCCTCAGTGTGTGGGTGCACCCCTCGCAGTCCTGAGTTCCTTGCTCGTGCTCACTCTCCTTCTGCTCCTCCTTTGGATCGTGAGACTTCAGTCCAGTGCTCCAATGTTGGTCTCTGTCTCTGTCTTCTTTCATTGCCTGATGAAGGTTAATATTCAGGGGGATGCTTATATGTTTTTCTTTGGGTTCACCTTCTTATTTAGCTTCTCTAGAATCACGAATTATAGTCTCAATGTCCTTTATTTATGGCTAGAAACCAAATATGAGTGAGTACATCCCATGTGGAACTAGCTCTTGTAGACCAGGCTGGTCTCGAACTCACAGAGATTCACCTGCCTCTGCCTCCCAAGTGCTGGAGAAATTTAAATTTGAAATGTTCACTGATGACATCAGTAGCCAGGTGACCGGCCTTTGGGACAGTTGTTATGTCTGCCTCTCGTCAGGTCAAAGATTTGTTTGTGAACATTGCAACAATGCCCTGGCTGTTCAGACCCCTGGCTGGTGGCCCCAGGGGATTGTTAGTGAGCCTTTGGGTGTAGCCCAGCCTGGGATGCTGTAACCAGCCCTCACCTTCTCACCTTCACTCTTGAGTCTGTGTTGACTTTGTGAAGGACTTGGGATAAAGCTCTATCCTTTAAGGATCCACTAATTTATCTTCTAACCAAACTCAGAGTCAGCAAATATTTATTGGCTATTTGTCTTAGCGTTTCTATTGCTGAAAAGAGACATCATGACCAAGAAAATTCCTATAAAGGGAAACATTTAATTGGGGCAGGCTTATAGTTTCGGAGGTTTAGTCTATCATCATTATGGCAAGAAACATGGTGGCATGCAGGCAGACATGGTGCTGGAAAAGGAGCTGAGAGTTCTACGCCTTGATAACACAAGGAGAGACTGTATACTTGGTGTAGCTTGAGCATATAAGTCTTCAAAGCTCATCCCCACAGCGACAGACTTCCTCCAACAAGGGCACACCTACTCCAATTAGGTCACACCCCCTAATAGTGCCACTCCCTTATGGGCTAAGCATTCAAACACATGAGTCTGTGGGGGTCATACCTATTCAAACCACCACACTATCCAAGTTATGTTAGCAATTACACATATGTAAGACCATTATACATGATCCTGACTTGGAGTTTACATTCACCAGGGTAAAAAGTGATGTGGGAAAGGCACACGGAAGTACAGGCAGAGAGTGACAGTGATGGCCGTTTGGAGGAAAGCCAGTGCTAAGAAGCAGAGAGAAGACATAGGGGAGATGACTCTGCCAGTAAAGTAACTTTGGTGTAAGTGTAAAGACCTGAGCTCAATTCCCAGAACCCGAGCATGGTGGCACACACTTGTAATCCCTGTTCTGGGGAGGCAGAGAGAAGCAGATCCCTGGGGCTCACTGGCCAGGGATTCAGCTGAGCTGAATGGGTGAGCCCCAGGCCAGTGCAAGATCCAGGCTTGAAAACAAGATGAACACTTTAAAGTTGACCTTTGGCCTCCATTTGTACACACATGCATGTGTACCTGCCGACATATATACATGAACACATATACACATGTACCCACACACATGCACAAAAGGCAGTGAGAAGCAAGTGCTTATTTTCACCTGAGGTTTTATGGAAGAGGTGTTTATTAGTCTGGATGTGTGAAGACTGGATGGGATTAGGGGAGTGTGAAGAGCAGGCAAGCAAAGACAGGAAGCTAGAACCTTTAGGGATTCAGGTGAGGCAGTATTGAGGTGCTGCTTGAGCATGCAGTGGTGACAGGCTTCCGGGAGGGATAAAGTTGGAGATCAAATCATAAAGATGGCCTGGATTGTGCAGGATCTTATCTTGAGGGATTTAAATTTTATTCAGTAAACAATGTGGATGGTATTTAAAAAGGAATTCATGCTATGTGGACCGTCTGATTACAACTGTCTCTCAAGGGGCCTGGAGAGATGGCGCAGGAGTTAAATGTGCGCACTCTTCTTGCAGAGGACCCATTCTGGTTCCCAGCACCCGGATCTGGCTTGCGTACATCTCCCTGTGTGTAGATGAAGGATCTGCTGCCTGAAGCGATGTCTCTTTGGCACCTGCACTCACGTATACCTACCCAGAAGCAGGTATACACACATATGCAGAATTAAAACAATTAAATCCTGTGTTTTTAAGATTAATCAGGGCAAGGGAGATGGCTCAGTTGCTAAGAGAGGTGTGGACTTGAGTTGAGACGCCCTGTCAGGCAGGGCTGCATGTGCGTAGACCCCACACTGGGGTCATGAAGGTAGAGCTAGGAAGACACTGAGACTTGCAGACCAGACAGCTGAGGCAAAAATCAGTCAAGCTTCAGATTCAGTGAGAGACCCTGTCTCACAGGGATAAGGTGCAACATGATAAAGCAGGATATCTGATGTCCTCTTCTGGTGCCTACATGTGTATGTGCATGCACACACACACGCACACACACACACAGACACACTCACACACGCGTTGATTATCTAGGTTTTTCTCTTTTTTTTTTTCCAAGGCAGGGCTGGGGAGTGAGTGGCAACCAGTGTCTGACCGGGCTATTGCAACAGCCTCCACTCTGGCTTCCCCGCCTCCAGTTCTACCACATTAATCCAGTCATTGCACACACACACACACACACTCACACACACACACACACGTGCGTGCACGCGCGTGCACACCTAGATATTGGGGCCTGGTATGGTGGTGCATGCCTTCAATCCCAGCACTCAGGAGGCAGAAGCAGGTGGATCTGCATGAGTTCAAGGCCAGCCTGGTCTACAGAGCAAGATCTAGGACAGCCCCAGGATGTTCTGAGAGCTGCCAGTTAGTGAGGACACCTGCCAAACCTGAATACTCCTGTCTTTATGTGGTTCTCCCACCTCTGAGCATCCTCCAATCGAAAGGAAGTGTTCTTATCCTTGCTCCCCTATTTAGAACATTGTAGTAGTCTTCTGCAAGTAATTACATGGAGTGTCTTTTGAGAGAAATTACAGCCTTCATTTTACATGAGCTCCTTAGTCGTTCTTTTTGGCTTTCACGAATTGGGACCGACCTTAGATTTCAGTGGAATGCTTCTCAGAAGCCTTATGAGAGATGGCAGTTGTCCATGCCCCTTCCAGCCTCCAGTTTGAAGTATAATCCCCAAATGACACTTAGGGCATGCATCACAGGGGGACACAGTGACACACATTGCTGCAGAAGACATTGAATCTTTGACCTTTCCTCGATAAGATGGTGAAGGGTAGAGTTTCAGTGTGGCCTCTACGAGGGATTTGCCCAATGCAAACCAAATACAATTCCTCAACGATGGGAATTTTAGATCTTTGAGAGAAGTTCTTTTGTTAAATCTGTTTACAGCTCAAAGAGGAGGGAACACACCCCACCCCCTCTCCTTAACCTGTTTTCCTGATCTGTTCATATATGCAATAGTTAGAGCTTGTTTGTCAGCTTCCAAGGGCTGAACTGCCTAAAGTCTTGACCAGTCTGGTCTGAGAAAGGACCTGGGCACTTGTGTGCCTCAATGTTTATAGACTTGGAGGTGGTCTTTGCTTAATAGCTTTGCTTCCTGCGGAAATGGGGCCTCTTCTTCAAGCAATGCAAAGTTAATGCTATACCACTCACTCAGGACTCTGCTTCTGGGAAACCACTCCTGCCTCCCCCCCCCCCCCAAGCTCTCCTCTCCTCTTCTCTCTCTCTCTCTCTCTCTCTCTCTCTCTCTCTCTCTCTCTCTCTCAGGGGAGGTGGCCATTTTGACCAGTGAGGGAGGGGCATGGAGTCAGTAGTGTCATAGAAGACCTCAGTCATGGTTTTCCTGGCAAGACAGCTGCCATCTCTCTCGTCCGAGCTTTGGTTCTTACGAGAGTCCACCCGTCAAGCCTGTGGATGTTGACATTCCCTCACAGAAGGAAGGGCAGAGGCAGTTGTCCCTGGATCTTCATCTGAGATTTGAGCTGCTCCTCTCAGTCATTTGTGTACAATTCTGCCCTAATCTCACGTGGCGCTCTCCAGCGGGGAGGCTAGAGCATGTGTAAGTCGGGGTGAGATCTTCATCTATGCAGCTTTAGAGAAGCCATCATCCGTGTGAAAGACTCCCCAGTGTGGCTACTCTGGGCCTCCCCACATTCCCGCCAGTAGCCCCTGAAAGACCCCGGTGGGGACCTTCCCTCAGGTGGAGACCCCCGGACCCAAAGACCAGGCCGAGACCACGGGTCGGATGCAAACTGCAAGAGGTTTATTAGGTAGACACAGGTACCTGCGGGCAGCAAAGTCTTTCGGAGGACTTGCGCGCCTGCAGACTGGGAGGAGGTCTTTTTATAGGAAAGAGGGCAGCAAAAGCAAGTTTTACAGAAGCAGAAGCATGGTTATCGGAATGAGGCGGGGGGCATGAATGTTTTTTCCTCTCCCAGCATGGATGTTTGGCAGCAGACATCCTGTTCTTATCTTATAGATATCATACTTTGCAGTCATCCTGTTTTGTAGATGTCCTATCTTATAGATATCCTGTTTTCCTCTCACGAGAGCAGGCTAGCTGCTGATCCTGAGAATCTTTCAAGCAAATAGGACATTCTCCCGGGAGCCTGCTAGCTGCGGGTTCTGAGGAGGGGGTCTGTAGGGTCTTTCACCCCTTACCATGCCCTGTAAGAAAGCCCATTCATTTGATGCCCAAGATGAGCTTTGTAGTAATCATGATGAGGTTTGTAACTGGGACCCTATTATGAGGGGGTACTTCAAAGTCTACCCCAGAGCATCCCTGACCACTGGAGCTGGGCTGCTGCTGGTGATTTGTTTGGTTTTCTTTTGAGTCCGGGTTTCACTATGTAGCTCTAGGGTAGCCTGGAGCTTGGTATGGAGACCAGGGAGGCTTTGACCTCAGAGATTCACCTGCTTCTGCCTCCCGAGTGCTGTGATTAGAGATGTGCGCCACCATGCCTGGCCTTTTGTTGTTGGTTGGATTTGTTTTTTAAAGCAGGTGTTTGGATTTTCAGGTCTAAAGATGGAGATGGGGTCTCCTAACCCCTTGGAGAGGGCTCCCAGCTTTGTAGCAGCAGAAGAAGGCTTTAAGGAGGAAACAGATTAAAATGTGAAAGGGGGGTGTCGAGGACAGAGTCCTTTCTATGGCTGGCAACTGGGCCCCTCTGCCAGATGGCATGAAAGGAAGAGGCATGTAACAGCATCTCTTGAACGAATGAGCAAATGAAGGAGCCCTGAGCTGTGGATATCATTATTAAGCTGTGGTTTTGGATCCTACCAATTCTATAAGAGCAGTGGTGACTCTTTAGATTCCTGGAGAAGTAAAACCAGTCTCCTCTTAAGACCTTGTATCCCCCACTCTTCTGACTTCTATATAATGACATAGGATCTCTAGGCCAGGCTGACCTCTACCTGTGAGTGCACGTGCTGCTAAGTCTGTTTTGTTTTGTTTTGTTTCTGTGCTAGGGACTTAACCCAGGGCTTTGTGCACGCTAGACAAACACTGCACTAGCTGAACTCCATCCCTGCTGTCCGTTCTGGTGTGTCCTCTGGTTCCATCAGCAGCTGATGCTACGTCCAGTCCTATGCTCCGTGAACTCCACCTCTCCAGCTCTTGTAGTTTGCACAGTCCCTCATAACCTCTTTGGCTTATACCATCTTTAGCCGACTAGCACCAACGCCCCTTATACCCTACATCTAATTCAGGTAATCTCTGGGCCATAGGATGGCAGCTCACATGCAGAACCATGACACTGCCAAAGGCCATGCAGCTATAAGGGACAGTGCTGGTTAGTTTCTGTCAACTTGAGATGAATCGGAGTCACCTTGCAGGAGAGAACTCCAGCTGAGAAAATGCCTCTATCAGATTGGCCTGTAGGCAAGTTGTGGGGCATTATCTTGATTAATGATTGTTGTGGAAGGGCCCAACTCACCGTGGGAGGTTCCATGCTTGGGTAGGTGATCCTGGGAGGGATAAGAAAAGTAGATGAATGTGAATCTCAAAGCAAGCTGGTAAGCAGCATCCCCCATGATCTCCGCTTTGAGTCCCTGCCTCTAGGTTCCTCCCTGGACTTCCTTCAAAAGTGGACTGGGATATAAAGCGTAAGTTAAAGAAACCTTTGCTTCTCCAAGTTGTTCTTGGTCTCTCATCCCAGCAGTGGGGACCAGATCAGGACACACTAGGACTCGTTCTTCCTGTGGGCCCATGGTCCAAATGCCTATCTCGGGGTCTTGTGTTGTCGTGTTTCAATGCCAAGAAGTTTTCGACATCCAGAAAAGCACACTAGGCATTAGTTCAGCCTGGGAGACCTGAGCGGAACCCTAGCTGTCACTGGGAGAATCCAGCCCTGGCTCAGAGGCACTAAGAAACTCGCCCTTTATCCAGAGAAAGGAAGATCACAAAGGAATGCTCTGGTGCAAAGAATTCTTTGTCTAGTACATGGTCTATTTTAGATGTGAAAGTTCAAGGTTATGAAAGCAAACAGTTTGCCTGTGTGTTTGTGAGTTCTGGGACAGAGCTATTTCTCCATGTGTGGAGGACATGCTCAGATAATTGTGTGATTTTGGGGCGTTGTTGAAACAAAAGAGGCGCTGAGGCTACAGACCATGGCATGCAGAGCAGCGACCCTGGTTGGCACTGCCTCCACGGGACTCCAGAAGGGGTCAACACTTGTAAATACCACGTCGTTAGCGTTTAGATTTGAACTGTGCCCCTCATGTTCCTTTTTGAATTCTTAATCCCCAAATGCTGATGCTATTTGGGTGTGGGGGGGCGGGGGAGCTTTTAGAAGATGGGACTAACTGGCATGTGTAGTCCCTAGGGGCTGGTCTTTAAAGGGTATGGTCCTGTCCCAGGGCTTTCTGGTCCCTGGTCTGCCACATGGTCCTGCAGCCAGGAACTCTGCCGTGCCTCCCGAGAGCGGTTGATGGCTCCCTCTGGAATAAGCCTTCCCACCATAAATCACCTCAGGTATTCCGGTCCAACTAACGTGAAAATAACTGGCAGACAGCTGGCTCAGTCGAGTAGATGGACTGGGAAGCTTCTGCCAAGAACAGAGGACGTGGGCCGCCTTCTTCTACCCTTGTCGGCTCGGCCTGACTTCCTTATGACCTCCTTTTATTAACCTGAATTTAGATGGCATTGACTCTGTCAGGCATCTTTTTAAAAATCTGTTTCCCAGGGATTGAGGTGGGTCTTGCACTCTGCTTCAGCCGTGAAAACCAGGCCTTCCTTTTTTTTTGAAGGAGAGAACACAGACCTTGGGATGTTTAGGCTTAGTTCTGTCACAAAGCAGCCGTGTGACATCGCATAAGGCATTTCATTTCTCTAAGCTTCAGTCTCTTAACCGGAAGCCATGCACCAAATACTTTTAGGCGTGCACTCTGAGGTGAGTTCTGTTCGGTGTGCAATGAGTCTTAACTCCTGGGTGTTTGCTTATGTCTCCTCTGGTTCCCTCCCCACTTCCCTTTCAACATCTCTCACTTCCTTCCTTCCAAGATCTGGGTTCACATGTTGGCTTTTCACACTTAAGAGATCTTTGAGCGTGAGATGACTCTTGTGTAAGTGCGAGCCAGAATACAATAGTACTCAGTAGATCAGTCCTTCCATCCATTCATCCTGGAAGTTAGACAGTTCCTGAGTGTGCACCTCCCTCAGTCTTCTTTCCATTCTCCAAGTTAGTCAAGCACGAAATATAAACATCCTCCAGGTGCTGTTGAAGGCACTGGGACCTGACAGATGACAAGAGGAGCTGAATATGCAGCATCTTAGTGGTGTAAGTGTAAGAAAGCCATGGGTGCGGGTGGGGGGGGGGGATGGAGAGCCACAGAGCAGAAGAGGCAGCTCTGGAAGAGTCTCTCAGCCGACACAGCTGGGGAAGGCCACGGTACAGCAGCACAGCACAGCGGGGGCCAGGAAGCTGGAGGACTGATGAGGTCAGCGTATTAGTCGGTTGTCTAGAGTAACAGGACTTGCAGAATGACCCCCCCCCCATTATGCAGGTTCTCTTTAGGGAACCACATTGTTGAGATTTCATGGGGCAGCTTCCCTGTTACTGCTGGAGGACACAGTCTCACAGTAGGTGCCCTGGTTCTCTGGCTCTTACAACGTTTCCAGCCCACCTCAAAAGAGATGTTTCCTGAGCCTTAGGTGTAGATGCACCAAAGATGTATCAGTTAGGGCTGGGCATCCCAGGCTTATTTACTCTCTGCATTTTGGCCAGTTGTGGATCTCTGTAATAGCTGCAAAACTCATAATTTTTTTTTTTTTTGAGGTGAAGTTTTACTATGTGGTCCAGAATGGTTCACAACTTGCGCTCCTCCATCCTTGGTCTCTGGAATACTGGGATTACAGGCATGTACTACCATTTATGGCCTCACACTAGCTTTTTATGCTGAATACATGGGAAGCGATTGGAACATTACAAGAAGAAGAGTGACAGGATCTAACACAATCACATTGATCCACTCTTTCTGCACTGCGGAGCAAGAGGGCAGTTAGAGGAACTGAGCTGATCGCACTCCAGGAAAGGATAGTCATTGGTTTAGATCAGGGTGGGGGTGACGGAAGTTGTAAGAAATGGCTGTATCAATCTTACCAAAAGCAATCTACAGATTCAGTGCAATGCCCAGCAAAATCCCAGCAAAATTCTTCACAGACCTTGAAAGAACAATACTCAACTTCATATGGAAAAGCAAAAAACCTACGATAGCCAAAACAATCCTGTACAAGAAAGGAACTTCTGGAGGCATCACAATCCCTGACTTCAAACTCTGCTACAGAGCTACAGTACTGAAAACTGCCTGGTATTGGCATAAGAACAGACAGGAGGACCAATGGAACCGAATAGAAGACCCGGATATCAATCCACACATCTTTGAACACCTGATTTTTGACAAAGAAGCTAAAACTATAAAATGGAAAAAAGAAAGCATATTCAGCAAATGGTGCTGGCATAACTGGATATCAACATGTCGAAGAATGAAAATAGACCCATATCTAATGCCTTGCACAAAATTCAAATCCAAGTGGATCAAAGACCTCAGCATAAACCAATCACACTGAACCTCATAGAAGAGAAAGTGGGAAGTACACTTGAACCAGGAGACCACTTCCTAAATATAACCCCATCAGCACAGACACTGAGAGAAACAATTAATAAATGGGACCTCCTGAAACTGAAAAGCTTCTGTAAAGAAAAGGACACAGTCAACAAGACAAAATGGCAGCCTTCAAAATGGGAAAAGATCTTCACCAACCCCATATCAGACAGAGGGCTGATACAAAAAACTCAAGAAATTTGACATCAAAAGAACAAATAGCCCAATAAAATAGAGAAATCTAAAATGGCTGAAAGACACTTAAGGAAATGTTCAACATCCTTAGTCTTGAGAGAAATGCAAATCAAAACAACTTTGAGATTCCATCTTATACCTGTAAGAATGGCCAAGATCAAAAACACTGATGACAATTTATGCTGGAGAGGATGTGGGGTAAAGGGAACACTTCTGCATTGCTGGTGGGCGTGCAAACTGGCACAACCCCTTTGGATATCAGTATGGCGATTTCTCAGAAAATTAAGAAACAACCTACCTCAAGAACCAGCAAATACCACTTTTGGGTATGTATCCAAAAGATGTTCAATTGTACCACAAGGACATGCGCTCGACTATGTTCATAGCAGCATTGTTTTTCATAGCCAGAACTTGGAAACAGCCTAAATGCCTCTTGACCAAAGAATGGATAAGGAAAATGTGATACATTTACACAATGGAATACTATAGAGCAGAAAAAAATAATGACATCTTGAAATTTGCGGACAAATAGATGGATCTAGAAAGCATCACAATAAGTGAGGTAATCCAGACCTAGAAAGACAAACACCATATGTATTCCCTCAAAAGTGACTTTTAGAGAAAAAGCAAAAAAAAGCAACCCCCCCAAAAAACCAAAAAAAAAAAAAAAAACAAAACAGTCTACAATTCACTTCCCAGAGAACCTAGACGACAAAGAGAACCCTAAGAGAGACATACAAAGACAAGATCTCTTGAGTAAATTGGGAGTGTGGGAACCATGGGAGAGGGGAGGAGGAGAAGGGAGAGGAAGGGAGGGCAGCAGGAAAAAATATATAGCTTAATAAAAACAATTTAAAACAAAAAAAGAAATGGCTGCATTCTGGACACATGAAGATAAGGCTGGCAGAGTTTTTGGATGAGTTTCCTGAGGGGCATGTGGTAAACAAGACACGTATGGGCACTGTTTACTTTTGTACTTGAGAACTTGGAGGATGGATTGGCTGCCTACTGAGACAGAGACAAGGGGAGAGCAGGGACTCAGGTTGAGCGTGTTTAATTTGATTCCTGAGACATCCAAGAAGAGGCATTGAGTGAAAGCTGGATGTTGGACATGGGGGTCTGAGGGGCAGATTCAGGCTGGATGAAACATTCACAGAGTGTAGCGCCTAGAGAGACGATCCAGTTGCTCAAGCGCTTTCTGTGCAAGCATGAGGACCTAAGCTCTAGACCCAGAACTCATGAGAAGCTGGGCATGGTGACAAGCATGGATAATTCTTTCACTGAGGAGGAGACAGGCAGGTCTCTGGCACTCACTGGCCATCTAGGTTAGCTGAATCTGCAAGCCAAATTAGCGAGAGACCCTTCCTTCCTTCCTTCCTTCCTTCCTTCCTTCCTTCCTTCCTTCCTTCCTTCCTTCCTTCCTTCCTTCCTTCTTTCTTTTTCCATTCAAAATTTTCCACTTCCTCCCCTCCTCCCATTCCCCTCCTGCTCCCCCACTTATCCCCCTCCCTCCCCCTCCCTCCTTAAGAGAGGGCAGGGAACCCTGCCCTGTGGGAAATCCAAAGGCCCTCCCCACTACATCCAGGCCTAGGAAGCTGTGCATCCAAATAGACTAGGGTCCCAAAAAGCCAGTACATGCAGTAGAGACAAGTCCCAGTGCCTTTATCAATGGCTTCTCAGTCAGCCCCCATTGTCAGCCACATTCAGAGAGTCCGGTTTGTTATCACCATAGAATCTTTGTCCGGCGATGGATGGAGATAGAGATAGAGACCCTCATCAGAGCAACGGACTGAGCTCCGTTGTCCCAAAGTCCAGTTGAAGAGCAGAAGGAGAAAGAAGACACAAGGAAGTCAGGACCGCAAAGGGTTGGTCCACCCACTGAGGCAGTGTGCCTGTTCTAGTGGCAGCTCACCAAATCCAGCTGGACCGGGACTGAACGAGCACGTAGGAGACCTTTTCTTAAACAAGATGGACATCTCCTGAGGAAACAGGCCTGAGGCTGACCTCTGGCACGCACACATATGTGATTCTATATACACTTGCACACACATGAACAGGCACACATAAATTTTCACAATATGAAAAACCTGTCTTCAGTGTGTAGATGGCATTTAAAATCTTGAGTTTGGATAAGGTACTCTTTTTTTTTTTTTTTTTTTTTTTGGTTTTTCGAGACAGGGTTTCTCTGTGGTTTTGGAGCCTGTCCTGGAACTAGCTCTTGTAGACCAGGCTGGTCTCGAACTCACAGAGATCCGCCTGCCTCTGCCTCCCAAGTGCTGGGATTAAAGGCGTGCGCCACCACCGCCCGGCCTGGATAAGGTACTCTTAATGATGAGTATATATAGAAGAAAATCTAGCTCTCAGGACTGAGTCTGAGGCGGTTCAGTATTGCTCACCAGGGAGATAGGGAGGAACAAGTTCATTCTCCCAATCTCTCTTCTTTCTCTTTTTATCGTTATGAAAACAACTCTGCTGTTTAATTCAGCTAGCATTCACTTGAAGAAAGGTGCTTACAAAACATCTCCAGGGTTTGCTCTTAAAAAGTAATGTGTGCTCTTTGCGACTTCAAAGACTTTTCAAAAGACAGCTCCTTACCCCAGGCTCGGGAAGAAGGTCGCGTGATGCAGGCAGTGACCCAGGAAGGCCAGCGCATCCCTTTCAGGATTAGTGAAATGAGGCCTTCCTTAGCGTTCATTCCGATGGAATGTCAGTTCGGAAACCTCAAGAATCTTCTGCTTCACGTCTCTTTCACTTTTCCATCTAACAGAAGAACCATGTGAAGCCAGGAGGGAGAATCTGAGAAAGGTTGGACTGTTCCCGTGGTGAGATAAGCAATCTGTTGTGTCATGAGACGGATTTAGAAGCTACAGGAAGCAGCAAGCTTGCTCTCTGCAGAATTTGAGTAGGGAGGTGAGCCACTGCTAACTGAGGGTGCTTGAGGAGGGCAATGGAGGAGCTGGGGAGGGGTCTGTACACTCTAGCCAAATTTATGTGATGCATGGGTTATCTGGCAGCGGACTCCACAGCTTTTGTCAGATTTGCAGAGGTATGAGGCCCTAAAAGGTGCTAAGAGAGGGCTGTCTTAGCATAGCAAGTACATGGCGGCTGTGAGGTCGCTGTGGTCATCTCCCACTAAGTGCTGTGGTCCTCACAGGCACTGACATAGCAAGTCCCCGAGCAGAATGTTCCTGAAGGAAGGATGTGGACTTTGTACTTGAGCAAGCTTCTATTTATATTTTCAGCAGCTGCCTTCTACCTTTGAGATCCCAGATGCGTGCTTAACTTCCTCTAAACTTAATCCCTCCATTTGTAGAACAGGAATAATAAAATCCACCTCACTTCGTAATGTGGCTTCAGGCTGCCCAGTAAACATTTGGCATGTGGTAAGAGTTTGGGAAATGTGAAGTCCTTCCGTAACTCCTTTTCAGTGGCATCACAGCCTAGGAAAGCGGTTCACGATGCTTAGATCATGGCCTCAGGTATCATTATGTGAACTCGTAGGGTTAGCTGCCCCCAAGGCAGCTCATGTTGTTTGAGACCTGATTAAGCACATGTTGGCAGGTGAGATATCTCCTGCCAGTTTGAAAGAAGGGTTAGACAAGCCTGGAGCAGTGAGGCTATTATGGGTCATAGCCAGATGGGTGTGCAGCTAAAAAGGGGGCAAAGAGAGGAGGAGTTGGGGAAGATAGCATTGTTTCTGGGAGACAGTAGTGGCCAGGGCTCTGCTTCCCTAGGGTCTGTGTGCTCTTTCTCTCTTGTCCTTGGGCCTTTGGAGATTGATTTATCCTTGGCACAAGTATTTTTCCACTTGCGCTAGCCAGAGCTGGTTTCTGGAACTCCAAGAAGCCTTTGTGGTGGCAGCTGTTCTGGCCTTAGGCCCTGCACAGTCTCCTCACTCAGCTGGCCCCCTGGTAGCACCTCCACAGGTCATTCCTCACTGCCCCAGACCGGGGAGCTGTTTCTTTCCTCTGGACTTTGGCAGTTTTTCTGGTCTTCCTAGGCCAGCTCCTTCTTCCCATGGTCAGGCCAGGAGGATGGCTATAAGGAGGAGGGACTGTTGAAGGTTATTTTCTGCCTGGCCTAGTGTGGAATCGGTCTTAGCAGAACCCAGCAGGGAAGCATTTGTGAATTAGTTTATCCAGATCCCCAAACTGGGCTTTGTTTTCCTCCCTCCCTCCCTCCCTCCCTCCCTCCCTCCCTCCCTCCCTCCCTCCCTTCCCCCCTTCCTATGTGCACGTGTGTGTGTGTGTGTGTGTGTGTGTGTGTGCATGTGCATGCAGAGGCCAGCTGTTGACGACAGGTGTCTCAGTCCCTCTCACCCTTATTTGTTGATACAGGGTCTCTCGCTGAACTAGAGTTCACTAACTTGGCTACACTGGCTGACCAGCAAACCCCAAACCCCAGAAATCCCCCTGTACTGTGATGACTACCACATCTGGCCTTTCTCGTGGGTACGTATGGGACCTGAACTCAGGTCCTCCCGCTTGTGCAATGAACATGTTATCACCCGAATCATCATCTTCCTAGTCCCATAGGTCTCTCTTCTTTCTTAGCAAGGATGTGGTTTTAATTCTGAATTCCAAATTGTTCTGGCTGCCCCGAATCCCCTTGCCATTGCTGATCTTCTCTGGGCTCCTTCACCTCCATATCCTCCTCTTGTTTGCTCTGTCTCCAGTAAATCACTTCTGGAACAGTAACAATAATTATTGTATACTCTTTACCTGGATACTCAGTGTTTGAAATATTTAGTCGGGGGCCTCATCCCAGGCCCTGGAAGGCATCTTTGGAACACTGGGCAGGAAACTCCATTTCAAGCCCCTTCCCCTGGGAGTTGCCTTAGTCCAAACTCCACCTCCAAGAAAGCCTGCCAAACTGTGACCCCTCCCAAGGGAGGGTCAAGACCACTCCCACAGGCTGCTTAAACTGCCCCTAGAGAGTGAACACGTGGTCTCCCCTTTTCTCTCTCTTTTCCTCTCTATGCTTTCCTGGGTGTCTTTTAATTTGCTTTAATTTGGTCTGATTGAAATTATTTGCATTGGCGGAGAGGATCGTCTAACAAATATTCCAAATATTTGGAGGTTCCATGGCGGGGGTGGGGGGTGGGGGTGGGGGTGTTCTTTCCTACGGGGCCCAGGGCCACGTGTTGGAAAACGCTCTTCTCTGCGTACTCTCCGCCAGGCTAAGATTGGTTTTGTCTCGGTGAGTCCCCCTTTTTTACTTTATGCCGCTAGGGCTATGGGACCCACTCGCATTTATCTTTGTCGATTTTTGGACTTTTCCGTAAATCACAATTGTGCCAAAAGCCCCATCCAAGCGGCGGCGAAGCCAGGCTTCGCTGAGGTGAGATTGTGTGTATCAGAGACGTCTGCCACTCATTTTTCACGACCCCCGTTTTTGACTCAAGAGTTCTGTCCCCGTAGACACACTGTGACAGACTTCAGTCCCAGAATTTGGCATAGACTTTTAAAGGGGTTCTTGCGATTCAAAGCTGAATCCTCAAATGCCCTTGGGCTGCCTTCTACAAAAATCCTTTGAAATTGGGGCTATCTAACACCCTAACATAAAAACAAGGCTCAAAAAGCCCATGGTTTCTAGATGTATGCTCCCACTCCCCTCTCTCCCCTCCCCCTCCCTGCTTCTCTAGCTGTTTGCTGTTTGTCTACTCTGGGATTCTCTAAAACAGATCTGTTTCCCCAGTCCTTCACTCCAAACCTTATAGCTCTTCTGTCCTTATTGTTTCTACAGCGTCTGCTAATCTGGTCCTTAATGGGATCACCTCTGTGCTTCCCTGGCTTCTGCCACCAGCCTGCACCAGGATTTTAAGTTGGACAGCTGACCACACTAAGTGTTTTATTTATCTGTCTGTTAGAATAATGTGGCCACAGTATGTCTATGTGAGTATGTGGGTGCGTTTTCATAGTATGCTTGCTTCCAAAAGAAAAAATCTGTAAAACTTGTAACTGCAGATTACAACAGCTCTGGAAAAATACAAACACGTGGGTAACCCCCATTTTGACTTCACATCATCTTGGGTAAGAGTACCCACATGTGCTAGTATTTTTTGACTTATTAAAATATTCCTTTTAATCTTCTAACATTTGCTAGTATTGATAAGCTGTAACTATTGGGTATAAGAGATGACTAATTTAACTAACAGGTAATGGTACCCAATTCTCAAGTGCCTCTACAGATCTGTGAGTATGGCATTTAACATAAGAGCTTCTAACACAAGAGACATGCCAGCTCCCAAAAGCACCCTCTAGTTCCTCCAAGAAGATACATGGTTGCAAAAGACGTTCTGCCTCCAGGCTTGCCTTTGGCTTTGCAAAGCCACCCACACGGCAAAAAGTAGCATTCCACCTCTTCAGCTTCTGGATGCCACCTGGGGAATCCATCTTCTCATCCTGCTGAGACAGGTAGACTAAATTTTACCCCCTCACAGGAAAATCTTTGGGCCTCTTGTATTTGGCAGCTAATGGCAAGCACTGCTTCTAGGCTGGTGTTCTCCAAGGACTAAGGAGAGATTGGATTGCCTGTGTAGCTAAAAAAGCTGTCTCATTTCTACTCATTTGTCTCCCTTAGATCTGTCTAATGGCATTTGATGACTTAAGGTACTGGTAGCTCATTACTTCATTTGTTAACTTTCCTGCTAAAATACAGAGAGGTGTGCCTCTTTAACAGGCTTCATAGTCCAGGACTAACAGGTTTCAGTGTGTATCTTCAGAGGTTCAGAGTTTCCAATTTCCTTTAATTGTCTTCTAAAATGTTCATACCTTTTAACCTAAAGCAATAGCCTTTGCTATGACACCAAGATGTAAATCTGTTCCAGTTGCCTTACAGATACCTACAGGTTCCTGGAAAAAGTTCTGCTGCTGTATCAAAAATTAGGTCTGGTAAAAAACGAACAGTCTCCAGAGCCTATTTTAACTCCATCCAGTTTCAAGCATATTTTACAGGTCACCCCTGCTGTCTGGCCAAGACCAACTTACAAAGCACTCTCTAGACAATGCCAACACCTGCACCAGCTCCTGGGACTTCACCACTGATACCAACTCTCCTGGATCAAACACCTAAACTAAAATCTGGTTTTATCTGCTATTATGTCCCAGTTATACACCTGAGCCTTACTTGTACAACCAGGGCACTTCTCTGTCCCATTCTTTCTGGCCAGTTAATGACTTCCCATGGCTAGCCCCATTCATAGGGCGAATAATAATATTATTTTTCTCCTAACCACCTGCCTTTTCATCTCCCTCAAGAAACAGCTGCCTGAGGTCTCCAGGATGACAGTAAACCAGATGCTGCTCCAGCCACACCTCTTGCTGAGCATGAGCCCACCAACTCCCGTCTCTCCCCTTTCCCATATCACCCCCCATGCCCACAGGAAACAGCCAGACTTGAGCTGACCGCCCCTTTATCCAAGGTGTCTAAAATGTTTGGTTGAGGGGCGTTACCTCAGCTTGCTGGCATCCCCTTATCCAAAAAGCCTGGAATGTTTGAAACATTTAGTCGGGGGCCTCATCCCAGGCCTCTGTCATCCATCTTTGGAATACTGGGCAGGAAACCTCCATTTCAAGCCTCCTCCCCTGGGAGTTGCCTTAGTCCAAGCTCCACCTCCAAGAAAGCCCGCCAAACGGTGACCCCTCCCCAGGGAGGGTAAAAAAGGTGTGTCCAATGGTAACACCTCCCCAGGGAATGTCAAGACCACTCCCACAGGCTGCTTAAACGGCCCCCTCAGAGAATGAACACGTGGTCTCCGGGTTTGCGTGTTCTTCCCTTTTCTCTCTCTTTTCCTAGTCTGATTAGAATTATTTGCGTTGGCGGAGAGGCTTGTTTAAGGGAAACCCAACACTCAGACACTAATATCTTGTCATATTTGCTCCGTCATTGATCCTGTGTCTATGCATGCATGGGTGATCTATCCATCCATAGTCTATTTATTTAGCATTTCTCTTTCCCCCTGGAACTGTCTACAGACTTTTGTCAGATTTTGCCACATGTCCCAAGAAAATTCCAGACCATTTGTTGTGTTCAACCGCTAGGACTCTTGGGCCCCCTTTCCTGTGGAGGCTCCACATCTTTGGCGGTAACATGGTGGAAGCAGGGCTGTGGAGTGCCTATGCCAGTCTCTCCCGCTACAGGGGCTGCTAATCGTGTTCACGTGGCTCTGCCACGTATCTCCACTAGAGCTTCTTAATTAGCATATCTCCACGTAGAGCTTCTTAATTAGCATATCTCCACATAGAGCTTCTTAATTAGCATAGCATGGCGGAAACACTTTGAGACTATGCAAAGGTCTGTGATTCTTAAACTTTCAACCAGGAATTTTAATATTCATTAGTGTCCCCTCCCCATCAATAAATAACATGACTGCAGATCACGAGTGTCTAGTTTTTGCATTCTTCTACGTTTATCAAAGATTGTGTTCCACTGTAAAGTAGAACTTCCCTTTCTCTTGGTTTGTCTTTATCAGCATGAACTCATAATTTTTGTTTTATTCAGTGGCCAATAACTCTTTACCAGCATTATTTGGCTAGCCATTAATAGTTAGCTTTCTATTGCCATGATAAGATACCATGACCAAAAGCAACTTGGGGAAGAGAGGGTTTATTTCAGCTTCTATTTCACGTCACCATCTGTCATCTGTCACTAAAGGCAGTCAGAGCAGAGGCTGAAGAGGGCACCAGATCTCATTACAGATGGCTGTGAGCCACCATGTGGTTGCTGGGAATTGAACTCAGGACCTTTGGAAGAACAGTCAATGATCTTAACCTCTGAGCTGTCTCTCCAGCCCCAGCATCTTTCTATATAGCTCAGGCTGCCTGGATCTTGCTAGCCTCCTTTCTCAGCCCCCCCCACCCCCAAGCGCTGGGATTAGGGTGTGTTCCACAGCTCCCAGTTTAAATACATGTTCCTTTTAGAGGAGTTCCTGCTAGCATTTTATTGGGATGACAGGAGGCAAGAAATACTATCATCCTGGAGGAGGGACAGAGATTGGGGTCTTGTGTTTGCCGTCTGCGGTCTTGGGTTGATCACTTGGGGATGCTAGAGTTAGACTGGAGTTTGCACACTGCAAGGTGGTGGCAAGGTTCCTCAGCTCTCCACGTTGCATTTTTCATCTAGGAATCGGGGTAGGAAGCTACACATCATGTTATTTGGCAATGGTGGCAGCATTAGACCTCGAGTGCACAGAGCCTGGCATGGTGCCTGACCCCGACGTCACTGAATGACACCTGTTGGTGGCCATGCCTGCTACTGAGCTGGCCTCTCATCGTTCATTCATTCAGGATCTGCTAAGTGCTGGGCCTTCCCAGAGCCCCTGAGTTAACAGGGCAGGGAAGTCAAGCTCCCAGAGAAGCTGTCCAGCAACCAACCCCAGAGCGGGCTGCATTCTTGGCCAGAAGCCAAGTCTCCTCCCTTGGCGTCCCTCTGTCCCAGGATCAGCTTTTGTTTTCCCGGGCCTTAAAACTTCTTCCTAGCCAAAGGTCAGATGGGCCAGTCGCGCCTCCCCGAGCTGTGGACCAGTATGTCTCTGTTGGCCATCGCTTCTGTCTGTGCCGAGGACACATGGTGGCCGCTGATGGGATGAGCTGGAGATTTTGGTAGAGTGAGGCCAAATCCCTGTGTGGCTCCAGGAACACGGATAAATATAGCCAGAGTAATTGCTTATGTTCTTTTAAGGATTAAAAGTCAGCTTTCAGGCAAGCTGTGAAGCTCCGTGACCAGGACAGCGAGGGACACAGTTCCTTTTTTAGAACTGTGGTCAGCACTCCTTGTGCACTGCTGGATCCTAGGTCTTAGTGACGCTACCATCACATGACTTTGGGGGTCATTAAGAGGGCACAGATAGGTCACAGATGATCCTACCACCACATTCCATGACCAGCCATGGTCAGCTCACCACAGGTACTCAGTCAACAATGCTTTTTATTTATTTATTTATTTCTGAGGCAAGATTTCTCTGTGTAGCTCTCACTATTCTGGAACTCGCTCTGTAGACCAGGCTGGCCTTGAACTCACAGAGATCTGCCTGCCTCTGCCTCCTGAGTGCTGAGATTAAAGGCGTGCACCGCCATCGCCTGGCTCTATGGTTATTTTAGTCATGTGTAGATGTGTGTATCTGTGTACGTGAGTGCAGGTGCTCATGGAGGTCAGAGGGCTGTTGGATCCTCTGAAGCTGGAGTCACAACCTTGTGAGCCACTCAGCCTGCATTCTGGGAACTGAAGGTAGGGTCCTCCATCATCATAGCAATGCAGGCTCTTACCCAGCTCTGCAGCCCCAACAATGAACATTTTAAGTGCACGAATGAAAAGATTACATTTAAAAAATAAGAGCATCTAGTTAACAGTAGCATCCTGATGTTGGTTGTCCGGTTCTAAAATACATAACTGTGATATAAGTGCCACCACTGAGAGAGGCTGATGAAGGAGCACTTGGGACTCCACTATTTTTATAACTTCCTGTACGCCTGTAATTGTTCCAAAACAAAAGTTAAAAAAAAAACCACCAATAACCTTTAGTCAGAATCTTCCCGGCACTCTAGACGGTCGGAGGAGGCAGTGCTGGAAGACAAATGAGTTAAATCTCCGCTCAGAGCAATGCTTTTGTTTAGTTATTACTGTTATTGAGTGTAAACACATGACTTAGTCTTGTGGCCCAAGACCTTAAATGAATAAGTAAGACAGAGAGAATACATGTTAGTCTTTAACGTGTTTTACTCCATTTTTATTCTGTATGTATGCATGTAGGCATGTGCATGTTATAGTAGGCATGAAGAGGTCAGAGGACAGCTCGTTGGAGTCAGTTCTCTCCTTCCGCCATGTGGGTCCTGGTGGGCAGGCACCTTGGCCCTGTGAGCCATCTCACTGGCCCAGGGGTTCACTTATTCCACAACTTAGATTCCTTTCCCAGGGATAATGTTTTGATCTTATTGATTTTTGTGCCAGCTTTTGTATGCATTGAGTGTGGGTGTATATGAATGGATATGTCTTCATATGTATATAAATATACGTCCACATGCACTTTCCCGCCCATGTGGTAGAAGATGTTCTTAGCTATCTCCCCATGTACCATCAGTCTTCCTTATACTGTGGCCCTTTAATACAATTCCTCATGTTATGGTGACCCCAACCATAAAATGGTTTCTTTGCTACTTCATAACTGTAATTTTGTTATGGGTTATAATGTAAATACCTGATATGCGACTCTGTGGAGTCACGGCCCAGAGGTTGAGAACCACTGCCTTAGTGGCCTTTTCCCATGGTTAGAGCAATAGCTCCCTCCTCCTTTGTTATGGCTGCACCCCATCTTCTTTTATGGCCCCCAAGTAGTGCTCATTTATGTCACTTCTAATCCCCTTGCTTGTATAAACAATGCTGCAGTGAGTAATCACATACATCTGTCATTTCCCAAGTGTGGGAGTTGTTTATAAAATAAATTCCTAGAAGTAGAACTGGGTCAAAGGGCACGAGCCTCACAACCTTGACGGTGCTGATGTGTCCGCTCTAGACTCGTTCTGTGTTGCACATCCACCAAGTGATGTTTTACAAAATGCTTGTAATTGAAGTGAGTTTGAAAAAGTCACTCGGTGACTGCTTTGGAGTCTGGCGAAAGCGTTGGGCCTCTACCAAGAGAAACAGGAATCGAGCGTAGGCTCCGAGACTCATAAGTCCATCCAGGCCCCTGGGGGAAGAGCCATGGTGGAAGGGATGGCAGATGGGGAAGAGGAAGGAGTTGTAGCTGGAACACCTCAGCTCACATCTGAGCCCTGGCACCCAAGGCGTCAGAGCATCCGAAGGTTGTTCCATTTCTTTGAGCCTCGGTTTTCTTTGCAAAGGCAAAATGCAACAGTTCCGTTTGTTAAGACACTTGTGAGATAGACACATGCTTTCACGAAAAGTATCTCATGCACAATTAGGAATATAGCGGGTGTTTAGCAAGTGGCTTACACACATACAAGCGTGTGCACACACTCATAAGCACACAAAGCCTTGGGCTCCATTTTTAGCCTCTGGTCACCAGGGGTTCCTGTAATACCCTTCAGAGCAATGGTTCTCAACCTTCCTAATGCTGGGACCCTTTAATACAGTTCCTCATGTTGTGGTGACCCCCAGCTATACAATGATTTCATTGCTACGTCATAACTGTAGTTTTACTACTGTTATCAATTGTAATGTAATTATCTGATATGCAGGATATCTGATATGTGACCCCTGTAAAAAGGTCATTTGATCCCCAAAGGGGTTGTGACCCACAGGTTGAGAACCACTGCTCTGGAGCAATATGTCCTAAAGTTAGGGATGTTGAGAGTCACAGAGGACCTTAGTTTGGATGAGATGCCTGTGTCTTGTTTCAGACTCAGGTCCATGACATTTGAATTTCTGGAAGAAGAGTCTAGGGCATCTAAGTTCAGGCTTAGAGGTTTAAGTCATTTTGAGGTTGGCAGAGCAGCCAGCCAGCCCGGTCAGTGTTAGTAGTTTGCACATGTGGCTTTGCCAGTGGGATGCACACCCACAGACAGATGTGGGTTCCCAGGGAAAGTGATTCGTGAGCCCAACAGGCGGATTTGCTAGGCAGCCGGAAGCTTAACACCCAGGAGAGAGGCCAGGATGGTGTGCCGGAAGCAAGCCTGGCACGGAACCGGCTGGATCCAGATTAGTTTGGGAGCACCTGCTCTGTGACTGGCCTGTGGCTAGGGGCTGGAGATGGGGCCTGTGCGCATCCTGGCAGAAGAAGGCACGAGGCCATGGGCCTTCGAGCTCCAATTCCTCACACTCTCACTCAGGACTAACAGGTAATGGCCAGGACCGGAGTTCTCAGGGTTTAGCAAGTAAAATGTCTGGCTACATTTGAGCTTCAAATGAACAACATACAATCTTGTGGTACAAGCATGTCTCATGCAGTATTTGGGGCATCCTTGTATGGAAACAATTACACTGCATTTGAGGTTTAAATTTGAGTATCCTGTGGTTATCTGCCTGGGCCACCCAAGGGCTTCGCTGTTGAGATCTCTAACTGCAGAAAGGGTGGTGGAGGCCCCCGTGTCTTAGGGTTGACAATCTGTGCCTTGGGCGCTGTTTCTGGGGAAGGTGAGGAACAAGCATGGACAGGGTGTGGGCTTCAGAAGAGAGGCAGGCTTCTCCACCTGAGTTGAGGGGTGTGGTGGGGACAAAAATTCATCCATGCTGTTTTAGTGCCTATGAGACCCTGGCCCACAGTGCCCTGACCTTTCCCTATTGTTCCACTTCAGAGATGAGTAGACAGAGGTTTTGCCATGTTAAGACTACATCACTGTTAGGTGGACTGGCCCCCGGGGCTGCTGCCAGGCCTGGAATTAGCTAATCCCCTTCACCATGCCCTTCTTCTCTCTGGCGATTCTGAGGGTTTAAGATGGGAGTAGCCTCCGCCCCCAAATCCCTGGGACAGGAAACATTCCCAGCTTATTCTGGCACTGGGCCAGGATCTTATCTAGGCTCTCAAGCTGGCTGGACACTCAGGGGTGGGAGGCTGCTCTGCATATGTCCCCTTCATCCCCCTCTAGCAAGGACAGTGTCCGGTGTCTCCAACCACCTCCCTAGGTACTGCCATAGGCTACAGGGGTACCCCTGCAAGAGCCAAGGATAAGGGGTTACCACTCAGGCCCCAAGTTCCTTGAACCCTGAGACTGACTGAGAGGCTTCTCCTGTCTTTATCCCCAGAGCCAGGCTGCAGGGGGCCTGGTGGATCTCTGATTCCCAGTCCCAACCCCTCATCCCAGCCCCTCATCCCAGCCCCTCTCTGAGGAGGAGGCAGGCAGCCGGGGCTCTGCAGCCAGAGCTTTTCAGCTCGGAGCTCTGGAGCCAGATGTAACATTGACCTTAAATGGTAAAAGCTCCCCAGAGTGAAGAGAGGCTGGCCAGGGAGGAAAGGGGAATAACTCAGTTTTAGGTAAGTCATCGCTATTGCCTAGAATAACCTGCCTCTTCAGCCCGAGGGAAGCAGAGAGGCGCCTTCTCCTCCTTAAAGGTACAGGGTGCTGGGATGGGGGCACTTAACTTTAAGTTGCAGGGGAAGTGGCTTGGTTGGGTGCTATTTTAGCCGAGTATTTTTATTGTTGCTGTCTTAAGTTTTAAATAAAAAATGAAACTTGCGATCCTCACTAAATCCTGCCCCTTCTGCTTGCTGCTAGAAAGCATGTGCAGGTTGGGGTGAAGATGGGGCTTCTCCCCGAGACCCTCACCCTGGTTTCCTGTAGGACCTTTGTGGCACGTAGAGTAACGCGGGTCAGGGTTGTGCGAGATAGGCAGGGTGGGCTTTCCTCCCCGGGACTTCCTGTGTCTCCGCTTTGTTCCCCCCACCCAGGTCCGTGTATGTGAATGGCCGTTAAGTCCAGCCGCCTCCGTCCTTGACTCTGCTCCATTTCTATGCGTGACCTTCCTGACCTGTGCTCTGCTCACAGCTCCCGTTTCCATCTCTGACCCCATTTCTCTTTTTGTACCTGTCCCCTAGCCCACCACATCCTGCACCGTTTCCTGGCTCTCTGTGTGTGTCCCAGCCTGTACCCCTCCAGAGATCACTGGAAGCTATTTCTAGAGTGAGTGGCACTCAGACAGGCTTTCCCAAAGGGAAGGTAGCAGAGCAAGGCCCAGGAGAGGCCCAGCTGCTGGGCTCCCTTCTGCGCAGTAAACAGTTGTAAAAGTTGGAGAGGCCTCAGAGTCTGCATAAACAACAGCATGGCCTGGGACCCCTGGCTGGCGCTCCTGCCGCCACAGGAGACAGCTGCTGCTCTTTAACACTCTTCAGGCAGCTTTGGGGTGCCAGAGGAAGCAAGGCAGCCCTGAATTTGGCTGAGCTTCATTCTGCATGGAGCAGGAGGAAGCTGCCAGGGCTGCCAGTCTGGAACTTAAGCAGGAAGGACCTGGAGGAAGCCCCCCCCCCCGCCCCCCACAAGAGGTAACACATTCCAGTGGGGCACATTCAGCTACCCACTCCTGGTTCAGTGGTTTGCCTAAGCCACTCAAGAAGGGTCAGCACTAAGATTTGAAAGCCGGTCTGCGTGGGTAGCCCGACCGTTGTGAGTGCCTCTAATACTGGCCTCTGATTCTCAACCGAGCGACAACACAGTTGTTACTTTTGGCTCACAATTCACTGGCATGTGTGTATGGCATGTGTGTACAGCATGTGTGTACATGCGTTGGAGGTGGCTGTTTGTATTCAAGCCTGTGTCTCCTCCCATATGTGTGGTGGTGAGTCATGGCCATGCATGTACCCTTTATGACCCTCTGGGAAGGAAAACCGTGCTAATTGCCCCAACATGAACAAGACATTGACTATAAATGTATTTTCTGAGCCATGGAGAAGTCGCACAATTGATTCATCCACAGTCGACCATCTCTAGAGGTTCTGCTTTTGACCCCTCCCCCCACACCCATGCCCCATTCACCTCTGCTGGGTCTTGTTTCTTGAGAGAACTGTGGGAGGGGCACAAACCCTCATGCTGTGGTATGAAGTGTCACCTGACTCCACAGCCTTGCTAGGACATACATCTGTGCCTCACTCAGCTTTACAGGTGGGGGCACTAGGGCTAGAAGGTATTTAGTGCCACCAAGTGACCCAGTATCTTAGGTAGGTTGAGATTCCCATGGGATTCCCAATCCCCAATAGGCCCAGGGGCTCTTATTTTGGGGATAAAGCATTCTGGGAGTTCTTGGGAGGAAACTGGATTGTTTACATGACAAAGGGCTCCAGCGTTGGGAGACTGAGTCTGTGAGACAGAGTCCACACTGTGTGTTCCATATTCAGAATGAGCCTACTGAGTGCCCAGAGCCAACTGTTTTTGAATGAATGGACAGATGGAAAACTTCTGAGGTTTTCCTGGTTAAACAGCATGCAGGTTTATTGATCATATCAACAAAGATCCGATGGTCAGATTTTGCCGTCTGGAGGATGCTGGAGGGGAGGCTCTGACTAGCCCTCTCTCCTTGCTGTGTCAGCTGAGTAGCCCCACAGGGCCACTGGGCTACTCCCTAGCCATCTTCATTGTGACTTGACAGTTTGTTTAATGTCCAGGGCCCAGGTGGAGACATAATAACTTTGCCCTTGCAGCTTCGGGAGCTACCTGAGTCAGAGCGGGGAGATGGAGAAGCATGTGCTGGTATAGCAAGGAGAAAAGGAAAAGAAACGGGCGTTAACTGAGTTCCTGCTGTGTGTTCAAACCTAGTCCAGGTGTGCTCTTCGAGTCAGTGTTTGTGTTCTAACCTAGGGTGTTGTAGCTGAGAGGCACACAGCTCTACTAGTGGGGAGGGGCGGGGTCTAGTTCAGGCAGCTTCTCTCTAGGATTGGCAGCTTCTGCAGTAGATGTCACCGTCCCTGTGGTTAGTAACTCAGGTCCCAGGGGTGCTGCTACCCAAACAGCACCAAGAGGAGAGGAAACAGCAATCAAGAAGAGAGAAGGGACCACCCACCAGCCCTGTGGACTGTGTGTTAGTATTCAGATAACTGTACTGGTCTGCCCTTGAGGTCCTGACAGGATATGTCCCCAGCTGCAGCCACTAAGAGCACCTTTTGTTTCCGTTTGCTACATTCCCATTGAAAGGTGGGCCTTACCCACTCCCGTCTCTCTGCTTCTCTGACTCTCTCTCTCTCTCCTCCCCCCCCCTTCTCTTCTGCTGCTCCTATCTCCAGAAGCCGGTCTCTCTTCTCCCCTCTCCGCTTTCCCATTCACTTCCCTCCAGCCTAGCTCTGTCTCATGATGTCTTTCTCTCATGGACTGCTTTTTTTTTTTTTACAACCTTTGGGCTTCAGATGACAGCCCTGGTCAATCTCACATGATGGACCTTTGGACCTGGCACTTGAGTTGAGGTAACTCTTGTCTGTGGTCTTGGGCAAACTTTGCCCTCCCTGCCAGGGACTTCTCTAGGGAAGACAGAAAGCAAGTGACAGTCAGACAGAAAAACTTCCCCAGATGGTGTGTGCCGGGGGCTGGAGAAATGGCTGAGAGATTAAGAGCAGTAGCTGCTCTTCCAGAGGTCCTGAGTTCAGCAACCACATGGTGGCTCACAACTACCTGTAATGAGATCTGGTGCTCTCTTCTGGCTTGCAGGCAAGACAGTGTATACATAATAAATAAGCATTTAAAAAAAAAGGGGGGGGGGTGGCTGGAGAAATGGCTCAGAAGTTAAGAGCACTGGCTGCTCTCCCAAAAGTCCTAAGTTCAATTCCCAGCAACCACATGGTGGCTCACAACCACCTGTAATGAGATCTAGTGTCCTCTTCTGGCCTGCAGGCATACATGTGGGCAAGAATACTGTATATAGAATAAATAAATAAATCTTAAAATAAAATAAAATTTTAAAAAAGTATGCGAGGACTGGGCTTAGGCACAAGATTGGAGCCTTCAGCATTCCATCATGGATTAGGGAGGGGCTCACAAGGTCCCACCCTTCCCTGAGGAGCTACAGGCTGTTAACGGTTGTATTGGAGTCAGTCTCTTCATCAGCGTAGCCATTAAGTCGCCTATACTCTAGTAAGTAACCCCCCCATGCTTACATAGACAACCCTAATTAACTCAGTGGCTCAAAAATAAATAAAAATAAAATTAAAAAAAAACACAGAAGAAGAGGACTAATGGAGAAGTGGGAAAGCAGGAATAAGAGGGCATAAGGGAGAGTACTGAGGGTGAATATGATCACAGTTCATTTGTGTGTGTGTGTGTGTGTGTGTGAAATTGTCAAAACAATCTCAAATTCAACCAAATGTCTTCTCAATAACAACATGGTTAAATAATATAATGAAAGTTATTACTACAGAACAAGTGTCTTAACACTGGTTACGTATTGTTTTCCTGTCTAATTTTTAGTCAGTTATTTTTCTGGTAGTTACAATAGTTTATGCTCCTGCTAAACTTTCTTTGAGAATACAGAAACAAGTATAAAAAACGAAATTCAGAAGTAGTTATAAAGAGGAGAACCACTTCAGAATCCCATCATTCAGAGATAAATATCGCTACTATTATGGTCTATTTCTTATTTATACAGTTTTACCATTCAAGGACTGTGCAGGTCAAGACCCTGCTTAGCCATTGAGATCGTGTGAGATTAGGCAGCTTCAGGAGATTCATGTATAAGCTCCTCTCCGCTCTCCTCTCCTCCATTACCCTTCTTTGGAGACAAGGTCTTGGGTAGCCCAGGCTGGCCTCAAACTCAACAAGAAGCTGGAGATGGCCTTGAACTTCTGATCTTATTCCCCAGTACCCGCCACGACTTTCAGTGTCCGCGCGTCACAGCTTATCAAATAGAGCTTCAAGTGTTCTGGGTGCCATTGTCATTTTTGTCAACGTAACACAAACCTAAGAGTCCCTGGGAGGAAGGAAACTCAATGGAGGAATTGCTTCCACCAGATTGGCCTGCGGGCATGTCTGTGGGAGCATTTTCTTAATTGCTGATTGATGTGGAAGGCCCCCGCATGGACAGTTCCATCCCTGGGTGAGTGGGCCTGCCTGGGTTGTTTAAGAATGTAGCTGAGCAAGCCACAGGAAACAAGCCAATAAGCCAACATTCCTCTGTGGTTTCTGCTTCAAACTCTTGCCTTGAGTTCCTGTTTTTGTTTCTCTCTGCCCAAGTTGCTTTGGTCATGGGTTTATCCCAGAAAGCAAACTAGAACACCAGGCACTCAGCCTACCAACTGAGTTGTATCCCCGTCCTGTAGATTCTTTATATTGTCCTATAATTTATAAAGCTAAGACCTCGAAGGGTTTTGTAGTCTGATTTTTTTTTTTAAAGCTGCAATTCCACTGTGATCTTTTCTCTGCGTTAGTAACAGTTCTTCAAGCCCAATGGTTTTGCAGTGGCTTCACCGTGCAGAGTCATGTTAGCCATGGCAGTTCTGTCAGCAGCCTTCCTGTTAGTGGTGCTTGCAATGTGGGTTTCCTTAGAGGATTCCCCGAGGGACACACATGATGTGATGAATTTCCCACGTGTTTGGGAACTCAGTTCTCAGAGGTGAATATATGCTGTGTGGCCTGAAACTTAGGCTGTTCTGCAAGATGTCTGCCGGTGGGGTTCTGGCCAGCCTTAAGCACAGACAAGAACATGGTTAGGACACAATTTCTAGATCCTCTTGGTCTCCTGTGCTAAGAGGGATTCTGTGTTTGAAGTCCCGTGTCTGGGAATGAGAGTTGCTAAAGCAGATAAGCCTGGGAAGATCAGGAAGTGATCACCCTGTGTGAGCCCAGCGTGCCTTCAACAGCTTTCTTCTGCTTCCTTGCCTCTCTTCTTGGTAAATTGAGAACAGGCCTTGGTGCGGAACCTTTGGTAAGCAATAGCTGGAATGGAACCACTGTTTTCATTGCATTTATCACTCTCTGTGTGTTAACTGGTACTGACGTTTTGTCACTTTAGATAGGGTAGAGTTTCCCCTTTAAATAAATGTGACAGTGGTTGCTGGCATCACTGAAGGCCTGTTGTGTACTGGTGATAGTCAGGCTCACGAAGCTGTCATGACAACCCTTCCAGGCAGCTGCCGTCCTTGTCTTCAGTGCACAGATGAGGCACAGAGAGGGAAGTTCCTTGCCCAACAGCATGCAGTTAGTAGGTGGTAGAGCCCAGATTTCAACCTTGGTTCATTGCTTACAAATGAATATTAATATGAACAGGCATAGCAAAAATAATCAGAGTCATGTGCAAAGGATCCAACTAGCCCATAGCTCATGGGATAGCAGGCACAGGGCTGGCAGTGTTGGGGAGCTCAACCCCATGAGGCGGGAGCATGCGCACTGCTCACAGCCAGCTGTAGAGGGGAGATGCAATTCCCAGAGTGGCCTCCATGGGAAGGGACACACAGCCAACAGTCCGTTCGCCTGCTGACACAGTGAAAAGTAGGTGGTTCCAGAGGCTCCTGGCTCAATAAAAGCAAGCTGAAGACACACAGCATAGACCTGTTGTACATGTGTGGTCGGGTGCATGCCGAGCCTCTGTGGAGAGGTGGTTCTATGTTGATCAGCTCTGCCCTCGTGGTCACGTGGAGAAATGGCACCTCGTGCAGAGGGCAGCATGGCGCTCTTGGCTAAGCATGTGGGCCTCTCACGGATCACACATATATTTTGAACTCTGTTTCCTCTCCTACGATATGGATAGTGTCCACTCTGTGAAGGTGAATCCCTCAGCCTATTGTCTGTGTTCAGCCGCCGTCTGTTCCTCTCCAAAAGTCCCCAAAAGAAGACTCCTGCTCTCCATCTGAGGTTCTCACCATACATAACCCTGTGTCTTGTTCTCACTTGTGTAGACAGTTTAAGGCCAGCAGGGGACTCACTATCTAGAGGACTACCTTTGAACCCTGGTAGAGTCTTCAGAAGGTCCCATGAGGGCACCTCCTTCCTTTACTCCCTAAGGCCTGTTGAGATTCAGAGACTAATCTCCCTGATATGGTAGGTAAGCTCCTATGGGAAAATAAAGGGTATGGAGGCCTGAGGCTTTCTAATAGTGCCCATGATTTTAATCACTGTGCTATTGCTGTGAAGAGACACTGTGTCCAAGGCAACTCACAGGAAGGAAAGCTCTTTACTGGGAGCTGGCTTACAATTTCAGAGGTATCATGGCAGAGAGCATGGTGACAGGCAGGAGTGGTGTTGGTGAAGTAGCTAGGAGCTGCACCCTCATTCACAAGCAGACAAACACACACACACACACACACACAGAGAGAGAGAGAGAGAGAGAGAGAGAGAGAGAGAGAGAGAGAGAGAGAGAAAATGGGTCTGGCTTGGGCTTTTGAAACCACAAAGCCCACCCCCAGTCACACACTACCTCCAACAAGACCACAACTACTCCATCAATGCCACCTCCCAATCCTTCTAATTCTTTTAAACAGTGCCACTTCCTGGTGACTAAACATTCAAATACATGAGTCTATGGAGACCATTTTTATTCAAACCACTATACCCAGAGGGGAGGCAGGGCCCTTTAAACCTCAGAGCTGGAGGAGTTGCACTAATTCCATAGAGAAAGAGGAGGGGGAGGGGTTGAGTTGTCCACAGGAGCATGCTTCTGAGCTCCATAGGAATCCTGCCCTCGGTGGAGCCAGCTGGTAGTCTCATCTCTCATGCAGCACAGTGTTTGGCCCATACCTAGTAGCAAAGCTGTTCCTTCAAGAGACATGAGCCCAAGAGATAGGGGCTGCCTTGTTGAGAGACTCCAAGGTTAACACAGTCACATGAGAGTGGGAACCTCAGCTCCCTCCTTTCCCACTCACAGGGTGTTTGACTTCTTGCCTTCAGCTATGCCTGGTAGAGGACTTGTGGAATAGAAACATTCTTTGTATAAGACTTGCTCCAACTAGAAGGGCTTAGACTGATTTTTTTTTGTATGTATGTTTGTACATATATATGTGTGCGTGATGTATGCTTGTGTATATGTTCTTGGACATGTGTACATGTGAGTGTGGAGGTCAGATGTCAACACTGGATACCTTTTGTCACTGTCCACCTTATTTTTTGAGACAGGGTCTCTCACAATCCTCACAATCGGGACATCTGAACTTAAGTCCTTTTTCAAACCCTTACTCAGCTGTCTCTTCAACCCCTAGTTTCTCCCCACTACAATCTAAGTTCTATATAGGCAATTCCAGGCCAGAATTAAATGTTTTCTTTAGCTCCTACTTTTGGGTTACTTCTGGGTTGCCATTTTTTCTTAGCATAATGTATATGTCATATCTGATATAACTCATGCCTCATAAAATTCATATGTTAGCCATCTGTGGTGTTTTGAATGGGATTGGCTTTATTGGTTCACAATTTGAATGCTTGGTCCCAGTTGGTAGAACTGCTTGGCAAGGATTAGGAGGTGTGGCCTTGTTGAAGGGTGTCACTGGGGGTGGGTTTTGAGGTTTCAGAAAGTCCACCCTGCCTCTCAGAGTCTCTTTCTCTGCCTCACAGCTGTCTGTCCAGATGTGAGCTTGCAGCTGTTGCTCTAGTGTCATGCCTGCTTCCCTGCTGCCGTGTTCTCCATGATGCTCGTGGATGCTAACCCTCCTAAACCATAAACTCCAAAAAAAAAAAAACTCTTCCTTTTATAAGTTGTCTTGGTCATGGTGTCTTGTCACGACAACAGAAAAGTAATTAAGACACCATCTAAGGTTGATAGGAGCCAACTGATTCGTGAAGGCTAGATCACTTAGTTAGGACCACATATCTAGTTACTAGTCTTTGTTCTTTGAAATAGGGTCTTGCTGTGTATCTAGGTTGGTCTAGTACTTTCTGTGTAGCCCAGGCTGGCCTGGAACTTGTAGAAATTCTTTTGCTTTATCATCTCAAGTTTTAGGATTATACATGTAAGCCACTGACCTCTAGCTACTAGTGAGAAGGTAAACCAAACAAACACCACACTCCCAAGTCTCCAGCTTGTATCCCTCTGCATCTTACACAGTGAGCCTCCAGAGCAGGAGAGAATATTGAGCCTTCTGTTCCTACTTCTTCAAGAACCAATCCCAGAAGGCCCCAGTGCAGCTGATCAGAACAGAGACTCTGACTCTTGGAGCATGAATCTGGGGTACCTGCATCCCCGCTCCAGGCCTGCTTTACGCTGTCCCTCTCCTTTGTCTTCTTTCAGTGTGTGACAATCTTTGTAAGGTCTCATCATCTTCCCCATGATCGAGCCCCTTCTATTTGGGAAGCAAACCTAAGTCTAACCTCATGAGCCTTCTACTGGCAGGAAATGCCGTGTCCTGCACTGTGAATCTTGCATCACTGTCTACAGCTCATCAAGATTTTTGCCCTGAGAGTTTATACGCACTTCCACAGTTAACGAGGCAGTCAAAAGTAACAACCAATCAAACCCCAGCTCCACAAATTGCCTTGTGTCCTTGGATGTGTGTCCTAACTTCTTCCTGGCTCCTTCCCCATATATTATCTCCATAGCACTGCTTAAAGGGTCATTGTGAAGAGGAGGGGGAAATCTAAACCCTTGCACATGCAAAGTCGTCATCCATGTACTGAGGAAAGGGCTCAGAGGGTAAAATGGTTGCTGTGAAGTGGGAGAACTTGAGTTCAGATGCCCAGTTTGAGGATACAATCCACCACAGTGGGAAAACATGGCCACAGGAGCAGCTTGGGGCTGTGGCAGCAAGAGAATGAGCCACTCGCTTACATCTGGGCAGATCAGAAAGAGAGGAAAAGGGATTCTGGTGTTCAGTTGACAGTCTCCTTTCTCCCTTTTATTAATCCAGGACCCAGTCCATAGGGTGGTGCTCATATCTGGAGTGGGTCTTCTCTGGAAATGACCTCATAGACATAGACATAGGTGTGCCTCACCCGTGCCCTAGGTGTTTCTTAACCCAACCTGTAGATGGAAGTTTCTGTCCCGCCCGGTCCCACAGCCATTCAGTCCCAAATAAACACACAGAGGCTTATATTAATTATAAACTGTTTGGCCTATTGTTCATGCTTATTACTAATTACCTCTTCCAACTTAAATCAACCCATAATTCTTATCAATGTTTAGCCATGTGAATGGTACCTTTTCTCAGTAAGGCATTCTCATCTTGCTCCCTCTGTGTCTGGCTGGTGACTGAGTCTCTGCCTTTCCTCTGGTTGCCCTGTGTATACTTCCTTCATGGCTACTGGTAAATCTGAGTTTTATTAAACCAATAAGAGTGACAAATCTTTACAGTGTACCAGAGCATTATCCCACAGCACCAATCAATTTGACAAGAGCAACTATCATAGATATAGAAATTGTGGTGGTCATGACAGTTATCTTTCAATATAGGATGCATAATGCCACTACTGGGAAATAGTTATGAAATAGTAAGGAAGTTTATTTGTTTCTATTTTTTTAAAATAAAAATAAAAAATGGTTTCCAAGTTTTTTCCTATGTTCTGTCAGGCTATCTTGTTTTTTTTTTTTATTAATTAATTTATTTAATTATTAAAGATTTCTGCCTCTTCCCCGCCACCACCTCCCAATCCCTCCCCCTCCCCCAATCAAGTCTTCCTTCCTCCTCAGCCCAAAGAGCAAGCAGGTTTCTCTGCCCTGTGGGAGGTCCAAGGACCACCCACCTCCATCCAGGTCTATTAAGGTGAGCATCCAAACTACCTGGGCTCCCACAAAGCCATTACGTGCAATAGGATCAAGAACCCATTGCCATTGTTCTTCAGTTCTCAGTAGTCCTCATTGTCCATTATGTTCAGCGAGACAGGTTTTGTCCCATGCTTTTTCAGACCCCGGCCAGCTGGCCTTGGTGAGTTCCCGATAGAACATCCCCATTGCCTCAGTGTGTGGGTGCACCCCTCACGGTCCTGAGTTCCTTGCTCGTGCTCTCTCTCCTTCTGCTCCTCCTTTGGATCGTGAGACTTCAGTCCAGTGCTCCAATGTTGGTCTCTGTCTCTGTCTTCTTTCATCGCCTGATGAAGGTTAATATTCAGGGGGATGCTTATATGTTTTTCTTTGGGTTCACCTTCTTATTTAGCTTCTCTAGAATCACGAATTATAGTCTCAATGTCCTTTATTTATGGCTAGAAACCAAATATGAGTGAGTACATCCCATGTTCCTCTTTTTGGGTCTGGCTTACCTCACTCAGGATAGTGTTTTCTATTTCCGTCCATTTGTATGCAAAATTCAAGAAGTCATTGTTTTTTACTGCTGAGTAGTACTCTAATATGTATATATTCCATACTTTCTTCATCCATTCTTCCATTGAAGGACATCTAGGTTGTTTCCAGGTTCTGGCTATTACAAACAATGCTGCTATGAACATAGTTGAGCATATACTTTTGTTGTATGTTTGGGCATCTCTTGGGTATATTCCCAATAGTGGTATTGCTGGGTCGAGAGGTAGGTTGAACCTGACTTTCCTGAGAAACCGCCACACTGCTTTCCAAAGTGGTTGCACAAGTTTGCATTCCCACCAGCAATGGATGAGAGTGCCCCTTTCTCCACAACCTCTCTAGCAGAGGCTATCATTGGTGTTTTTGATTTTAGCCATTCTGACCGGTGTAAGATGGTATCTTAATGTTGTCTTGATTTGCATTTCCCTGATTGCTAAGGAAGTTGAGCACGATCTTAAGTGTCTTTTGGCCATTTGAACTTCTTCTGTTGAAAAGTCTCTGTTCAGCTCAGTGCCCCATTTTATAATTGGATTGATTAACCTTTTACGGTCTAATTTCTTGAGTTCTTTATATATTTTGGATATCAGACCTTTGTCAGTTGCGGGGTTGGTGAAGATCTTCTCCCAGTCAGTGGGTTGCCTTTCTGTCTTAGTGACAGTGTCCTTTGCTTTACAGAAGCTTCTCAGTCTCAGGAGGTCCCATTTATTCAATGATGTCCTTAGTGTTTGTGCTGCTGGGGTTTTACGTAGGAAGTGGTCTCCTGTGCCCATGTGTTGTAGAGTATTTCCCACTTTCTCTTCTATCAGGTTCAGTGTGTTTGGATTGATATTGAGGTCTTTAATCCATTTGGACTTGAGACCAAGTTCTGTCAGGCTATCTTGGTTTTTTTTTTTGTTTGTTTGTTTGTTTGTTTTTGGAGACAAGATCTTGCTGTGTATCCCAGGTGGGCCTTGAACTCATGATCTTCTTGCCTAATCACCCAAATGCTGGGGTTTACCTGCATGCCCTCTTAGTCCTGGCATGTCTTGTACTGCATGGATGGGCCAACTGTACTATGAGGACTATTTCTTTAGGGCACAAACCTAGCCTGATCAGACTCCAGTGATCCCTTCTCTCAGAAGAAAGATCTTGAATAACCCAGCATGGGATCAGCAGCAAAGGTCAGTGGTCAGGATCACTGGACACAGATGTGGCTATGGAGAATCAGCTTAGATCATCTGTGGGTCGAGACCTCTTAGGGGTTGAATAATCTTTTCCCAGGGGTCCCGTATCCAATATCCTGCATACCAGATATTTACATTCCGATTCATAACAGTAGCAAAATTACAGTTATGAAGTAGCAACAAAATAATGTTATGTTTGGTGTCACCATGTGAGGAACTGTATTAAAGGGCTGCAGCCCTAGGAAGGTTGAAGACCACTGTCTTATATGCAGGGTTCCCTCAAAAAGGGGAAACTGTTGAAATCAAAAGTGTCTTCAAAAGAGGTTTTGACTTGTTAACTTGGTTTGTTTTTTTCTGGCTCACCTGCTAAGCTTCCTGGCTCCCCACCTCAGCGCACACACAGAGAGCAGCGTCCATCACATGTGGGAATTTTACCTTTAAGCCATTGGAGGGCAGCCTTATTTCCTTGCCCTCGTCCCTGTATGGCCAGTGTAAACAGACAGGTTTGGTGTTCCAGGACTACCCTGACTCAGGGGCAGACTATCTCTTAGTTCTTCTGGGTCCAGGGAAAGCAGGTTTGGAGGTGTTGGGCCTCGAGGATTTCATGTCTTAGACCCAGGAATGTTAGGCAAGTTGTCCCTACACCAGCGTTCTTAAAGTTTGGAAGGCATTGAAGTTATTTCTGCACACACAGCACCGTCTCAGAGCTCAGAGAGGAAGGCAGCATTTGATGAAATCTATAGGGCTGTGTTTTATCTGATGACAACAAGAAGAGCAACAAAAACCCTGTTATTATTACTCTATCAGCTAGCGTTTATTGAATGTTAGCTAAATACGGTGTCTGATGCATCACCTATATTAATTCATATTTGTGTCACCCTGTGAGGTAGTTAACAACATTATCTCCATTTTAAGAAGCTTGAGACAGGGTCACACGGTGGAAAGCGTCAGTGCCAAGGCCACATTGCCCTTGGCTGCCAAGTGCATACAGCATGCTGACAACTAGACATTCTGCTCGAATCCCAGAGCCCGGGAGGCAGAGGCAGAGGCAGGTGGATCTCTATGAGTTTGAGACCAGTGGGCTATACAGTGATTTTCCAAGCAAACCAGGCTTATGTCACAAGACCCTGTTAGGAAGAGGGAGAGAGGGAGAGAAGGAGAGAGGGAGAGATGGGGAGAGAGAGAGAAAGAGAGAGAGAGAGAGAGAGAGAGAGAGAGAGAGAGAGAGAGAGAGAGAGAGAGAGAGCATAAGAGCAATAGCCAGGATGATGGGGAAGGTGGAAGTTAACACTTGGGAGTTGACTAGGCCAGGAGGGAAGTATAGTTGAGTTACTAAGGTATCAAAAAGGTTTTCCCAGGGGGCTGGAGAGATGACTCAAAGGTTAAGAGCACTTTGCTGCTCTTGGAAAAGACCCAGGTTTGGTTCCTAGCACCCACGTGGCGGCTCACAGCCATTTGTAACTCCAGTTCTAGGGGATCCAACACCCCCTTCTGGCTTTTGTGGGCACTCTATACACATGGTGCACTTATATACATGCTGGCAAAATACTCATACCTATAATAAGAAACAGAACAAAAGTTAGCTCATTGTAGGTTTTGAGAGAGGTACTAAGAAAGGGTGATTCTGTGGCAGGTTGTTCCTGGGCCCTTGGCAGGCAGGGAATGAATGGATAAGCGAGAGTCCCAGGTCTGAAGAGAGTGAGAGCTGTTCAGTGTCCATCCCTGGTGCCATTTCCTGAGAAGAAATGACGCTAATGTAGAAGAGGTGAACCCCGCTCCTAAGCCTGGCTCGTACTGAGCTGGTGAGCAAGCTTGCTCTTTTCTCCAAAGGCTGGCTCCTCACGAGTAGACTGTTTATCCTGCAAAGGCCCAGAGATCCACCCGACAGTTGCGTGATTGAGGCCATCCCAGGGCAATAACTGTGACAGACACTGTGTGGGTGACAAGGAGGGGCCTTGCAGGTGTGTTTGAGAGCCAGCTGTTCAGGCTCATTCTCTGAAAGGCCCTGCAGTACCCCTGGGGACAGCTGGGCTGGCATCAGCTGTGCTTAAGGAAACATTTGCTGTTGGAGGGATGCCTATTTCCCTGTCGTTTTGTTAACAAGACGCTTGATTCATGCTTCAGTTTAGACAGCCACTGAGCAGATCAGAGCCAATGGCCTTGTTTTCATCCTTAACGGAGCTGTGAGAGCCTGGTTCCCTTTCCTCGTGCTGTAGGGTCAGTTTCTCCAGACTCTTTGGATCTGGGAGCCGGAGAGTGCTCCTAGACCATGGAGCTCAGTCCTGGGAAGGGATGGACCTTATAGGCACGAGAAGTGGAGGAGTGCAGCTGACTTTGGGTACACCTTCAAAGTTTCCAACTGGCGAGCCCAGGAAGACCCAGGCGATAGAGTGTGCAGTCAATAGGTAGTCACACAACACCGGCTTTGACTGTGTTTCTATAGCCTCCCGAGGACCACAGAACCTGCATGGGGGAGCTTTTCCTGAGTTGGTTCTCCAGAGTTCATTTTCAGGCTTGCATTAGATGGTACAACCAAGCTCACCGCTGCTGGCCCTGCCCCCAGACTCTCATAGCATCTTGTGGACCCCAGGCATTTTTGTCTACACGGGTCTTTTCCTCCTTCAGAAAGTATTTACAGCTAGGAATGCAGCTCGGCTGGTTGAATATTTGCTTAGCATATACAAGCCCTGGGCTTCTTCAATCCATAAAACCGGGAGTGACGGCCCACATCTGGAACCCCAGCACTCAAGAGGTAGAGGGAAGAGGATCTGGAGTCTAAGGTCATCCTCAGCTAAGGAGGGTAAAAAATAAAACCAAACTTAAAAGTGTTCTTTTCTAGCCTTGTGGGAAGATAAATACATCTACTAAAGCAAGGTCTTTGACCTAAAAGTCCATTTTTTTTCTTCTGATTTTGAAATTGGAACACTTTTGTGGGTCCCTGGCCCTGGTCCTTCTGTGTCTGATGAAGAAGTTAGTCCTGTCCACATTACCTGTTGTTTTGAGTATCATTAGGAGACTGTAGTGCCAGAATCCCCTGGAATTGGGGACAGCTGCAGAGTCCTGAGGGCCACTTCAGACCCACAGTTCTGCACTCTGGACCTTCCCCAGGCCCTGGTGACAGTCTGCAAATCTGTTGCCTGGCACACTGAGAATGCCTGGATCCCAGGAAACACACTGCTTCCCTCAAGCCTCGGAAAGGAGTTTCATGACAGGACGTCTAGTATGGACTCTTGGGAGATGTCTCGGTCACTGTGGTGCTTGCTGTCTAAGCATGAGGACAAGTTCAATCCCCAGGGCCTACACAGAAAGCTAGGTGTGATGGCGTATGCTTGTAACGCTAGCACCAGGAGGAGGAGAGACAGGGAATCCTTCGGTCTCACTGGATAACCAACTTAGGCCTACTAGATGAGTTCCCGGCCAATAAGAGACCCTGTCCCAAACAAACAAACAAACAAACAACAAGGTGAATGACTCCTGACCTCGGACTCCACATACACATGTGCACACGTGCACACACACAGGCACACACGGTCCAATATGGAAGGTGTATTCAGTATTCAATAGCCATGTAAATGCCAAACTTCCTGGATGACCTGTGTACCTTCCTCCTTTACGCCATCCCCAGTGGGCAAGTGAGCTAGAGGGGCATTCACCCTCAACTGGGTTACTTCTCCAGCTTTTTTTTTTTTTTTTTTTTTTATGAAGTACCAGTGCTCCAGAGCTGTCTCTACAGGAAGCCAATCATCAGTCCAGGGTGACACAGATCTAGTCACAACCCTAAGTGACTATTCCTCCTCACAGATATCCAGATACCCTCTAACCAAAAAGACCTTAGGGCACCCCACGTTTGTGGTTTTTTTTTTTTTTTTTTTTTTTTTTTTTTTGAGACAGTGTTTCTCCGTAGCTTTTGATTCCTGTCCTGGAATTAGCTCTTGTAGACCAGGCTGGTCTCGAACTCACAGAGATCTGCCTGCCTCTGCCTCTCGAGTGCTGGGATTAAAGGCGTGTGCCACCACCGCCTGGCCACGTTTGTGTTTTAAAGGGACTACTTGGACTAGAAAAAATGGCTTGACCAAATAAGGCTGGAAGACAATATGCCCTGTGTGTCCCGGAGATTTATGCTGTGCATATGTGTCCCAAGTGTTCTGGCATGTCCTCAGGACCGGAGCCTCTCAGGCACCAAGATCCTCAGATGGAGTGGCACGTGAGCGCTTGCTCTTTGGAGTTGGTATCGTTCCTTTAACATGCTTTGGGAACAGCTAGGCTAGTACTTGTGCTTGAATGGATGTGGGGTAGATCTCCCAGTACCTAAGGATCCTCAGCTCCTGCAGAACCACCAAGGGTGTCCAGACCAGTTCCCAGAGCTCCTAGTTGGAAGGCAGGTGGTGGGTGAGAATAGGGAAAGCATGGACTCTGAGTGTGTATGTGTCCCGCTTTGGTTCTTTGAGACAGGGTTTCTCTGTAGCTTTGGAGCCTGTCCTGGAACTAGCTCTTGTAGACCAGGCTGGCCTCGAACTCACAGAGATCTGCCTGCCTCTGCCTCCTGAGTGCTGGGATTAAGAGCGTGCACCATCACTGCCCAGTGCTCTGAGTGTTCTTAACCCCCCATAGCCTCCCATCATCTCTGAGACTTTGGAAGCATCATGGTATTTCAGGGAGCATCACTTTCCTTATTTGGATGGCTCCTGTCCATAGGAAGGTGTCTCAAGTATATCAAGCTTCAGGCCTGTGGCGGGCCTCCTGTGATGAGGGAAGGTTGGCACTGTGACCCACCATCTCTTGCCTGTCTTATTTTTTATCTCCTGGTCCCATGCCAATATAGAATACTAGGGCTGGAGGCCTGCAGTCCACAGGCCAGCAGGGCTCCCTCATATTGCTTTGGAGGTCACTAAGACACCTTTGTTCAAGAACTGATTTCTCCCTAAGAAGGGAAGGGTCACTCCTGGGACCAACAAAAGGCCAGGGAGGAAATCCGTAGAACTTTGGCTGAGCCATGGGCTGTTAGGGTCACTTTGGTAGAAGGATGAGAAGAGATCACCCGGCGAGGATTCTAGAAAGTAGGGGAGCACTCAGGAAAGGTGCACATTATTGTTGGACCCAGGAGAAAGGGCAGGTTAGAAATGAGATATCACCCAGGCCTAATGGTGTAAACCTGCGACCTCAGCTACTGGAGAGGCCGAGGCAGGAAGCTTGTAAATCCAAGGCCAGCCTGGGCAGCTTAGTGAGATCCTGACTAAATTAAAACATTGAAGGTGTGTCGGGGATACAGCTTAGTTGGAGAACACTTGCCTAGCATGTCTAGGGTCATGTCCTGATTCCATCTCTAGTACTACAAAATAAAATTTAAAAAAATAATAGAAGGTACCAGCTGGCAGAGTGTCCGCAGAAGCCTGTGCAGCCCTGACCAGCAGGGGTTATATCTGAACAATGGTGATCTGAGAACCAATTCAAGAAAGGCCAACTATTTCAAAATGACCTTGGACAGAAAGACAGATGGACAGGGGACCCAGCAATGGGGCGTAGAAAGGGCTGGGCTGAACTGTCAGTCTTGGCTGGATTTTCATGGCTGTGTGGTCTTGCCAAGTCCCTTCTGTGTCTGTAGGACAGACATAACAGTGTCTGCCTGGAAGTATTGCTGTCTGAGTGTATTCAGCAGTAGACAGGAAATCTCTTGTACAATGGAAATGTTCCAAACAGAAAGACATTGGCATTAAAACAGTCCCCTTCAAGGAGCCACAAGGACAGGGAAATCATGATGAACCCACTGAAGAGTCTTGGCCTCTTCTCTCATGACGTCATCTAAACAGAGACTACTTGTGCTGGTGAGGATGAGAGATGGTGAATTAAGTCACATGACTTGGAAGTTCCACTTTCAAGTGTAAACACAAACAACTGAAGATAGGTGTTCCAGCAAAAGTGGTTATGCTAATATTTATAGCGGGGCTATTTCCAACAGCTGAGGGGCAGAAATCACCCACATGTCTACGGGCTGATAAAGGGAGAAAGTGTGGTGTATCCATACAATGGAGTATTACTCGGCTGTGGACAAAGAAAAGAGGTTCTGGTAAAGGCTGCTACACAGATGAGCCTCAAAACACTGTTTAGGTGAAAGAAAGCCAGGCACAAAATTACCTATTGTATGTTTCTAGAACAGACAAACCTGCAGATTCGCGCTACCTCCTACCTTCCAGAACATGTCTGTTAGAGAAGTCTAGCCCCCACGGGAGTGGGATTTTACTTTCTAATCTTCATTCTTAGGAATTAAGTCACAGCTCCATGACAGAGAACCACCCAGACCGCTTCTCCAAGGAACCATTCATTTTAAAAGATTTATTTCATTGTCGTCATCATCATTATCATAATTTTTATTAAGAGTCTCATGGAGCCCAGGGTAGGCTCAGACTCTCTATGTAGCCAAGACTGGCCTTGAACTCCTGATCCTCCTGTCTGTACCTTCAAAGTTCTAGGAGCTTCCAAAAGGAACTCTTGCTGCTCCCCTAAGCCATTTAGCAGATTAAAGGTCTCTAACGCAGTAACACCAGGTGGAAGGCACAACTTGAGAATTTCCTGCCTAAGAGGCAGCTTGGGCAGTGCAGGGTAGAGAGGGCCAGGCAGAAGGGAAGCCCAGATGGAAGTTTGATCTGACAAAGGCATGCTGGGAAAGCAGAGATGTTTTAGAAATAGCCACATCATGCCCGAGGGACTGGCCCGGCTTAGGATGGAAAGCAATTTTAGATGCTCTTAGGACTATTTTTGGAGCCAGAACCACAGTCGTACTGCTGCTTTAAATGGTGGATGCTTAGGGAGCCCTGTGCTCAAAGGCTGCTCCCTCACTGAGTGTTGGTGCAGCATGCTTGGAATCTGTAGGATCTTGCTCAGGCTCTCCCTCCTGGAACTGCTTCCTGTTTCTCTAGGGTACCCAGAGCTAGAAGCACCCAACACCAACTTCTCCAATCTGTCATCTTGGGAGATGACAAAGCCATCTCAGGCACACTGTGCAGCCTGGACTCGAGAGAAGTCCAAGCAGCTAAGCCTCGAGTGGAGAGAGAACAGGACAGAAACCATCCAGACACATCAGTGGTCTTCTCGCCTCTACTGAGCTGCGAGGGAGCCAACACTGGGTGCGGCTCACAGGTCACAGCCATTCTTCCTGCTGAGCTCATCCATCGCCAGCAGGACAGGATGACAGGTGATGTCCTCACTGTGATGGTTACGTTGGGAGCGACAAAGAGGTGGCCAGAGCGTCTTCTGGGGAGTTCTCAGCTGAAATTCCGCAGGAATGGCCTAGTGAGCTTGGAATAGGTCACGGTTCCATGTCTCTACTCTTTCCCTACAGCAGAGGATGAAACAGGTCTGGCTGTGAATCTCTGTCTGTGGGGTAAATCCTGTCTCTGTTTATTCATAGAGACTTCAGGATGAGAACTGCATGACCCAGTCCCCTTTTGTGCCCGTTCTCGTAAAACTCATCTTTGTGTATGCCTTTGCCAGCAGAATTTCAACTGTGTCTCATGAGAAACAGTATATACCTGGAAGGAAAAAAAAATCTTACGTTGGATGTGGTGTGGGTGTGAGGGGGGCATGAGTAATAAAATCTCAGAGTCAGTTATTGGGGTTCAACCTGAAGATCAGTGAAACAAAGCAGCCAGCTACTGGCTCTTACTTTACCTCAGACCGAAATGGCAATTCTGCCTCCACGAATCCTCAGAATGAGACTGAGCCTGAGAGCTGTCTCCTCTTGTCTTCTGTTCCTCTCTAGTGCTGGGATTAAAGGTGTGTACCACTACCACCTGGCTTCTATGGCTAACTAGTGTGGCTATTGGGATTAAAGATGTGTGCTATCAGTGCCTGGTCTGTATGGCTGACCAGTGTGGCTGTTTTACTCTCTGATCTTCAGGAAAGCTTTATTTATTAAAATACAAATGAAATATCACTGTGTGTGTGTGTGTGTGTGTGTGTGAGAGAGAGAGAGAGAGAGAGAGAGAGAGAGAGAGAGAGAGAGAGAGAGAGAGAGAGAGAGAGAGACTACACCTGGGACCTTTTTGTCTAGACTGGATCCCACCTTGCACTAATCCTGCTTGTACTCGTCTGTCTGCAATAACTTTGTTGCGTTCATTTCTTTTCTTTCAAGCTTTCCCTGTCTCCACTTCACACCTTCCAACAGGACCCTATCAGAGAAGCAAACTGCACCTCTTTTCTCCTCCGCTCTTCTTGCATTATGTACATTTAGAGATTTGGATACTATCTTACCTAATGTCTTTTATCATTTATGTTGGCTCAGTTCTGCAGTGCCAGGGGTGAGGACTTGCACAGACAGCACTGTCACTGAACTTGGGGCCCAGCCCGTACCTTTTGTTTGAGGAGACTTCCCCTGAGGTAAAATACAGATAGGGTCAGCTCACATGCTCTCCCTCTCGGGTTTTAACCCAGCTTTATTAATTTGTAATCCATGCACCATATAACCCACTGATTTCAATGATTACAGTGTTTTTTAAAACACATTCAGAGTTATGTAGTCATCATCACAATCTAATTCATTAAAGTCAATCAACTCCCTTCATGTTAACAGCCACTGTTGATTCCTATGCCCCACCCACTGTTCATTCCTTCTATCCTGCCCTAAGCATCCACAATTTACTTTGTATTCTGACATTTCATATGAATTAAGTCATACAATATGTCTTTTATGACTTATTTCTTTCATTTAGCATACTATTTTGAAGGTTCATCTTTTCATTTGTTATTTTTAATTAAGCATTGTGTGGGAGGGGTTAAGTGCACATGAGTGCAGTACCTATGGAGGCCAGGTGCTGGGTATTTGACTCAGGTCCTCTGCAAGAAGTGTGTGTGTGCTTAACCACTAAACCATCTCTAGGCCTCTCCCAGATGCATGCGTAGTCTAGAATGCACTTGTTTTAGACTGAGTAGCATTCTATTGTATGATTGGATCATATTTTGTTCAGCTATTAATTAATTAATAAGCACGTCATGTGGTTCACCTTTTCACTATTGCAGGAACGGCTGCTGTGGATGCTGTACATGTGTTTTGTGTAGACATAAGTTCTATTTTCCTGGGTAAATCAAAGGAACAAAACTAATAGATCAGTGTAGTTCTATTTAATCTTTAGATGCTAAAGAAGTGGTTCTTAACCTGTGGGTCATGACCCCTTCGAGGGTTATATATCAGATATCCTGGACATTTATATTATGATTTATAAGAGTAGCAAAATTAGAGTTTTGAAGTAACAACAAAATTTTATGGCTGGGGTCACCTCAACATGAGGAACTGTGTTAAAGGGTCGCGGTATCCGGAAGGTTGAGAACCGCCACTGTAAAGAACCACCAAAGTGCTGTCCCATTTACTGTTCCTATCAACCACACAAGTGCCTTCTCTTTCCTGCATCCTCATCCATTTTGCCATCTGGCTTTGTGATTTTTGCTACTATAGTGGGTTTGAACCGATGCAGCATTCTTTAAATTGCATTTCTTTTTGAGATTATAATTATATTATTTCCCTTTCCCTTTCTCCTTCCCAACCCTCCCATGTGCCCTTCCTTGTTCTCTTTCAATCCACGGCCTCTTTTTTCATTAATTGTTGTCATATATATATATATATATATATATATATATATATACACACACACACACATATATATACATACATACATATATGTACACACTTAATATATAATATTATAAATATATATTATATAAGTATATATAATAAATATAAAACTACAATCTGCTCAGTCAATGTAATGTTATTTGTAGGATGTGTGTATCTTCAAGGCTCACCATTTGGTATCAGATAACTGATACGAATGTTCTTCTCTGGAGAGGACTCTTTTCCCCTCTCAGCATTCCTTAGCTGCCTGTAGGTGATGCCTCATGACCTTTCCCTGTCCATTTTGGCATGTGTATGGCTGTCATCCTTGTTTGGCTCATGTTTATGCAGTTATGAGTGTGAGCCTTCATAGGCGTAGTTTCTGCCACTCCTAGTGACAGTCCCACAGCAAACTCAACGTTCCTCTGGCTCTTATGATCTTTCCACTCCTCTCCCACAATGTCCCCTGAGCCTTAGGTGTAGGAGTTGTTTTGTAGTATGGGACCAGGTTCCATAACTGCATGTTGATTGGTTGTGGTTTTCAGTAATGATCTCTGTCTGTTGCAAAGAGAAGTCTCTTTAATGAGGGCTGAGGAATACGCTTCTTGTTTCTGGACAAATGTTTAGAATGCTGTCAGGTGATGCTGGTTTAGTAAAGCGATGGCTATAGGTTCTCCTCCAAGATCCATGCCTCCACTAGCAGTTGGAGAGGTTTCCAGGACCAGGCATGGTTCCCTCTTGTTGAGTGTGTTGATAATGCATTGCTATTCTGAGTTCTATTTCCTTGGTGGCTGAACATCGTTGATGGTGAACATTTTTGCAGCTGGTCAAGAGTGCTCTTAAAAAACACGTGTGCTGGGAATCCAAAATATTCAGGCTCATATAGAAAGCATCTTTACCCATCAAGCTATCTCCCAAGCCCTGAGCCTTAGTTGGTCATCTGTGTATTCTCTAGAGATGACTATTCAAAACTTTCACCCATTAAAAAATATGCTCTTTTTATTATTGAGAAATAATAGTTCTTTATTCTAGATATTAGTCTCTCAGTAAATATCCCCCTTTTCCCTATTATGTCCCTTGTCCCTTGACCTCCACCCCACCCCCCACCAATACAATGTGAAGACACAGTGAAAATGGAACTACCTGGAAGCCAGGAAGAGACCTCATTAGGACCAAATCAGACAGAGTTTATCTTGACTTCCATCTCTAGGACTGTAAGGAGATAAATATCTGTTATTCTCTCTCTCTCTCTCTCTCTCTCTCTCTCTCTCTCTCTCTCTCTCTCTCACACACACACACACACACACACACACACACACACACACACCCCATCTTGAATATATATAAATTTTGAAGCTCAAGAGATAGCTCGGTATCCAAGAGTGCTTGCTGCTCTTCTGGAAGACCAACAGTTTAGCTGTTCCCAACCCCCACACTGAGTCGCTCAAGACTGTCTGTAGTTACAGTTCTAGAGAGTTCAGCACCCCTTTCTGTCCTCTGGGGCACACACAAACACCACAGCCACAAATAAAATGAATCTTTTAAAAAAGCTGTGCATGTGTGTTGGGTAGTTTGTATATAGTGTGTTTGTGTGTGTGTGTGTGTGTGTGTGTACACATATGTAGGAATGAATGCCCATGAGAGCCTATACCTAAGTGGTGCCCAGAAGAGGGTGTTGAACGTCCCCTCCATCACTCTCAGTCTTACTTCCTTGAGACAGGGTCTTTCACTGAACCCAGAGCTGATTGTTTTCCAGGAAGGCTGGTGGTACGCTTGTCCCCATCCCTCGGTGCTTTGGTTACAGCTGTGGTCATGCTTTCAGACAAACAAACAAACAAGCTCAGATAGTCATGTTTACACAGCAAACCCTTTTACCCAATAAGCCCATCTCCCAAGCCCTAAAAGCTAATTTAAAAAGAAAAAGACAGACAAGTGGATTAAAAATTGGAAAGAATGGATTCCACAAAGTTCTCCTTTGACCTTTACACACAAGCCCCTCCCCACTGTAATAATAATGATAATGATAATAATAATAATAATAATAAGTCTTAAAAATTAGAAATAAAGCACAGCAAATCCTGATGTGCAAACAGCATGATGACTTACAACATACATAGTAGCGGACTTTACAACATACATAGTAGCGGACTTTACAACATACATAGTAGCGGACTTTACAACATACATAGTAGTGGACTTTACAGCATACATAATGGCACATGGGGTCCTTCTATGCATACACTTGAAAAATTCTGAATTGCAAAATCTTGCTCCAACTTTGCTCCCGTTGGAGCTCAGGGTCCATTCGGGGTGATCTGACTGTTGACTGCTCTTTTTTTCTGTGAGGCTCTCTCTCAATAAGCAAGAGCAAGATGCTTCTAGTCTTCCTTCATCAGGGCCTCGCGACTCCGTGGGGCTCCTGGTGCCCCTGGCTCACAGGCGCTGGCCCACGCCAGCTCAGGCTGTCCCCTCTTTCCTGCGCCCTCTGTCAGCTGGCGTTCTGGATTCTCCTAGCCTCCCAGCATTTTTGTTGCGATCCGGCCACAGCGCTTTTAGGAAGCAGGCAGTTGTAAATCACTCACAGGGAGATCCATAACACCGAGTGCCGACTCCAGGAGAACCGATTTCTCCAGATAATCAAGACGCTGCTGCCTTGGGATTTGGGCCCGTGGGGATATCTACAGGAGCGAGGAGGGAGGAGGCGATGTTGCTCCTGAACAAGTGGTGTACTGCCTGATCCTAGATAAGGAAGAATGGGTGCTGTTTTTGTCTGTGTGTATCTTCCCATCGGGCCTGTGGGGAGAGCTCAGAGTCCTCCGTGTGTGTGTGTGTGTGTGTGTGTGTGTGTGTAGGTAGAATTTTTGTTTGGACCACCAGCTCCAAAATAAACACACAGAAAGTTAATATTAATTATAAATGCTCAGTTGTTAGCTCAGGCTTGTCACTAACTAGTTCTTACAACTTAACCATATTTCTTATCTAAGTTCTACCACGTGACTCATAGCTTGTTACCTTCTACATGTCCTGCTTTCTCTGCATCTGGCTCAAGACCTCTTCTCACTCTGCCCTTCTTCTTCCCAGCATTCTCTCTGCCCTGAAAATTCTGCCTAGCTATCAGCCAATCAGCTTTTTATTAACAATGAGAGCATGAGAGCAACATATTTTCACAGTGTGCAGGAATACACACACACACACACACACACATATATATATATATATACATATATATATTCCCTTAAAGATCTGTCTCAGGGCTAAAGTATGGTCCTTAAGTCTGAAGGAAGAGCCACAGGAGAAAGTTGCCATACTTGATGGAAAGGGCTGATATGTTGAGCGCAGTGCAGAGGTGTGGGTGGTGGGAGGGGCAGGGTCTCTGTCACTCTGTTTGTTGTAAGGTCTTTGGCCACCAGGAGAGGGAGAGACCAGGTCTCTGGCCAGCGCTCTAGGAGTTGAAAGTCTAAAAACCATTGTATCAAATCTGAAAAGCCAAACCCAGGGAGGTTAGGGTGGGAGGCTGCTGGCCAAGATGATAGAGCAATTTCACACCCAGCTTGTAAATGGGTCATATTGCTTTGAAAAATTCTAGTTCTCTTCCCTCAAGGTTTGTTCAGAAAATGTGAGTTCATGGGTGGCTGAAACTAAACAAAATGTCAGTTGGTGGAGGAGACCACAAATACTGGAGAGATGGCTCAGTGGTTAAGAGCACTGACTGTTCTTCCAGAAGACCTGGGTCCAGTTCCCAGCATCCACATGGCAGCTCACAATTGTCTGTAATTACAGTTCCAGAGGACCCAACACCCATGACAAAACAACTATATACATAAAAACAAAACAAAAAATAAAAATAAAAGTTAAGAACAAAATTGGGTAAGCTAAATTGGCCTCTGTAAGGACCAGAGGAGTCACTGTGACATGTCTGTAACCCATGTGTGCCCTCTTGGATGATAGACAGTCTAACTTATGTAAGGCAATCTTTTAAAAGAGGGGGTTTCTACCCCCATTCATAAGGGAAAATAGTCTTTAGCCAGGGCCCAGGGTGTTGGGAAACAGTAAAACAGGGAAACTGAGTCAGCACCTCCCCTACTTTGGGGGAGGCAGTGTCAGAACAGAGGTGCTGAGGACCCCTCAGATTCACAAATGTCCTTTTCAAGAGTCCCATTTGTCAGTGACCCCCTTGGCCTTGATGCTCAGGTAAACTCCACCCGCCTTCCCACAGGGAAGTGTGAACTCAGAGTCTGGAAAGGGTTCCTTTAGCACATTTGCTGAGCCTCGGTACTCCTTCAGAATCAGAGATACACAGACGACAGACTCTGAGATGGGAAGGACACGCGGAGTCTGCTAGGACACCCTTGAGTTCTTAACCAAGTGGGGGGTCAGCACCCTGAAAACAGATAGCTGTGACTGTGTGGAACAGGGCTGGCTGACTTGTCTGCAAAAAGATAGTAAATACATTGTTTGTTTTGTTTTGGGGTTAGATAATGTGTGTCTCAGTTATTCAGCTGTCCCTGTAGGGAGAAAACATCCACAATACATAAATGAATGTGGATGTATCCCAATGCACATTTACTTACTGAGACAGTCATGCTTGGTGCACAGGGGTGATTTCTTCAACTCTGCTAAAGGAATGCTTGTAATAATATGGGAGCAACAATAACAAAAGCTGCCATCCTGGTAGTTGCTTTGCACAAGATTCCATAGTAGGTATGGAAACTAGGTATGGTATTTTTGCTTTGCATATATTTGCATACTCATTTTCATAACAATTTTAAAAGACTTGGAGATTCAAGGACCAGGAAGAACAAATGTAAGGCTGAAGTCTGTGTTAGCAACTAAATGATTCAAAATGCCATAAACAAACAGGGCAGAGGGTTAGAGAAGGAGCCTACCACAGGTCCCCGAGGGCAAATGTCCTCTGAAAACCTGGACAGACCTAATAAACCCTGCCAGCACCAATGACTTCCTACGGTCTGGGGTCCTTGGGGCCCAGTCTGTAAAAGGGGCTGCCCTACCCTTCCTTCCCAGAGTGCCCCTCCCGCCCCCACATGACCACAGAAGCATTGTCCCTGCTGTCCCCGGCTGCTGCTACCCCTTGTAACTCAGGCTTTTATAGAGGCAGGGAATGCTCCGTGAGAATGGCTTGGCTTAACCCTGGGATTGAGCTCCATCCATGCCCTTTACCTAACAGTTAACACTTAGGTTGAGCCCTTGCAAGGAAAACAGCAGTGGTGTGTCAGATGGAACAATGTGGATCTGGTTGCTAAAGGCAAGACCTTCTCCATGATGAATTGGTGAAGGCTTAGCTGAATAAACTGCCTCTGGTCCCCTGTCAGTGGCTCGGGTGGTGGTTATTGTTGAGGTTCATGCCCCAGGTGCTCTGTTTTGTGCAGTTCCAGAAGCCGCATCACGCGATACTAAACAGAACTCTGGGCTCTGGAGTCAGACAGCACTCAGCTCAGGCCTGTTTATGGTGTGTATCTAGCAGGCATGATGCTTGGGACATGTTGGCTCATCCTGTCAAGCTTCAGCATGAGAAGGTTGTTATTAGAACTATTTAAGACCAAGGCTGTAAAGGCAGATAGAGCTGGGATAAATGTCACTGTTTTCCCAAGGATGCCTGGGAATCACCCGCATAGCCTGGCTTCCCAGAGGAAAGTGCTCCGTGGTTCCTTCCTGTCTGTGTTATGAATGCTTGTCATGCTATGTTTTAGGCAGGGCCATGGACAGTGGTCAAGCCCAGCCCCTCCTCTGGAATATAAGAGCTTATCAATATATGGTGTGTGTGTGCGTGTGTGTGTGTGAAGGAGACATGGAGCTTCTGACAGGGTTCAGAAGGGAGAAGAGTTCTGAGGACAAGGTCATGGATGTTCTTACTCACAGACTAGCTCGTAGCAAGCCTGTGGGCTATAGAGCTGCTTTTCTAGCTGGGACTCTCAGACAAGTGGCAGAACAGAGAGGTGCGGGAAGTGTCTGATGGACAGAAGGCCCCTGTATACCCAGCTTTACAAAGTCGCTGATCACATCAGGTGCAGCTCTTTATTATCCGTGCCCAGTGTCAGAGAAAAAACAAAGTATTGTTTCTCAGAACCACAGCTCAACAGGATGAAAGAGGCTACGCCTTGGGACTTGTTTCTTTTAGACTCTCAGCTGTGTTCTGTTTCACCTTGACTTCATCCTTAAACAAGTTCTTCATCATTATCACAGGGATTCTTGTTTATTCTCTTCAACGATTGGTCTACAGTTAAGAGTAAACTTCCCAGGATGCCCAGCAACGTCTACTGTATCTTGCTGGTTGTGGCTCAGCCATATGTGACCTTTTAGCCAATTTCCATGAGCAGTGGATGTGATGTCTAGATTTCTACAGGCTACCTCCTGTCCTGGCATTGTTACCTAGGCTCCTGGCTTCTGGTCTCACGACTGCTCCTCATGTGCAAAGTGAAGCCTGGGCTTGAGGGACAGAAAGTGGGCGCACAATTGAAAACACATCTATGTTATGAGGTCATTCAGCATGGCGGTGAGTAAGGCACTTCACGAACCCAAGAAGGTTTGTCCCAAACTGCCTCTGCCCCCTGGAGCCACCAGAGCTGACTCCACCCTGCAGCCCAGCCCCAAGCTACTGTTGCATTTCTGTGGCCTCTGAAAGCCAAGAGTCCCTGTGCGGAGACGGACAGGGTGAAGGCGCCTCAGCGGAGGCACTCCATCCCACCTGCCCTGGGGAGGCTCTCTTGGGCTCTGAAGACCTCGGCTGCTGTTTTCCCACCCTGGGGGCACTGCAAAGACTTTCAGCCCCCAGAGAAGAGCTGCATGATGCAGGGCATGTCCTGGTTGGTGACGCCGGCTTTGGGAAAGGACTGGCGACCAGAACAGTCAAGACTGAACCGTCTCCCATTGCCAGCTGTTGCTGGTGCAGAGAACAGTCTGGGTACGGCAACTTTGGATGTTCTGTTGTTGTTTGCTTGTTTTTAATATTTTTGTATGTGTTCATGTGCACACATGTGAGTGTGCACGCCATATATGTGCAGGAGGAAGCCAGAATCAGCTTTAGGTGTGTTCCTCAGAAGTCAGCCAATCTTGTTTTTTGTTGAGACCTGGTCTTTCGTTGGCCTGATGCTCACCAAGTGAGCCCCTGGGATCTTCCCATCTATCTCCCCAGCACTGGGGTCAGAAGCATGGTCACATGACCAACTTTTTTTTTTAAACCCGAGTTATTGGTATCTAACACAGTTCATCATGCTGACATTGAAAACATCTGTGTACTGTACTCTCTCCCCAGCTTATCTCTTTTGTTTCTGAGACAGGATCTTGCCGTGTAACCCTGACTAGCTTAGCAGTCATGATCCTCCTGTTTCGGCCTCCCAAATGCTGGGATTACAGGCATGAGGCACCATACTGGGCTAGGAGACCCATTTTAATCCTGTATCCTCTGACTGTGTGATCAGCATCGGATCTGCATCTTTGAAGTCAGATTTTTCTCATTTGTAAAATGGAGCTATAATCCCTTGCCCAGAGCCTCTATCTGTGCCGGGGACATGATGTGCCACGTGAGAGAGTCTCTATCTGTGCAGGGGACACCGTGTGCCATGTGAGTCTCTATCTGTGCCAGGGACATGGTGTGCCATGTCAGAGAGCCTCTATCTTTGCCGAAGACACAGTGCCCTTGGGTCCAGGCCCCTCTGTCTGCAGTGAGTCTGAAATGAAATGAAATGGATCTGAGGAAGAGGAAGGGCGGATGTGGGGGTGACGCCAGGCAGAGGTGTTTATCTACTTTCTTTTGTCATCGTAATCCATGCCTGGCAGAAGGTAACCTGAGGAAGAAGTAGTTTATTTTGTAGGTACAGTCCACCATGGAGGAGGTGAGGGAGGGGAGTGCAGGGTAAGGGAGTAGGACAGCATGGTGGTGTTGCTGCTCAGGCTGTGGTGGTGGGAGTGTGAGGCCAGGGACAGGAAGTGGAGACAGGAGAGGAAGCCAGCTGGGGCCATAAGCCACAAGGCCCACCCTCAAGAGATCCACTTCCTCCAGCTAGGCCATAGGTCTCTACTGGTCCACAACCTTCCAAAACAGCGCTACCAGTTCAGTGTTTAAACACAGGAACCTGTGGTGAACATTTTTACATTCAAACTGTCACAAAAGAGGGCTTAGGCTGTCAGTGTTGTCCTTCGTTGAGTTAAGGAATACATGGGAGTGTCTGCATGTACCCTTTACTTGAATACTTCCTGTTGTTTATACCCATGGCAGTTGTTAGTAGACAGACAGTTGTTGTGATGTGGCATGTGGTTCCTGTCACTGCTGAGCTGTGTTTGAAGTGATGATGTTTCTAGGCATACAGTCATTGGCTGGAGAGGTCCTTCATTGATGCAAGACCTGGCCTTCCTGAAGGAATGAGGCCGATCCAGGGCAATCACATCTAGGCCCATACAGCAAGGAGCTACAGCAGGGACCACACAGCCCTGAGAGCAGAACTCTGTACACCTAATCAGGCATCTCCAGCCTTTTGGAAGGACCGGCTCCGTCTTGCTCACTGGTTTTCGTGAGGGTGCTTGTGGCCAGCACTGCTGTTGAGACTGAATTAGATTAATTGGTATGTACGGCCCAGAGGAACACACTTGAGGGCATAAATCAGAAGTGGCAACTGGTAGCTGCAGTCGAATTCCCCAGAGACTTGTGCTTGGTCCTTTGGTATCTCTCTCTCTCTTTTGGTATTAGCTTTAACATTTCTAAATCAGGTGGTTTTATTTTTAGCCCTAGAGTTTTGGCTTTTCTTGGAAACTGGAAGAGCTTGCCAACAAAAGATGGTATTTCTTCCTGACCCCAAAACTAAATAGCAGCCGCCCTAGTTAAGTGACCGTCACACCCTCTGCCACCACAGACCCCATCAATCCGTGCCGCGCGGGCTCTGCCACTCATCCTACTGGCCTGACCCCGGAAGGAGATGTGTATACTATCTCTTCATGGACCTTGTTTTCAAGAAGCTGCTTCTCAAAGAAAGCAAAGCCTCCTTCCTACGGATTACAGATAGAACAGCTCTTCCGTGCTTGTCCCTGTACTGGGCATCGCTGAGATACGAATATCTTTGCAATGAATTTTTATAAGATATTCATGAAAGTAGAAGTAAGACAAGTTCTTGCTGTTGAGGCATTTATATTCTAACTGTGCGGGGCTCTCTGAGAGAGCGCACGGTGGAACCTTGGAGTATGTCACCTGATTTACAAAGAGGTTTCTGTAGATGGAGCCACACAGAGGATCACAAATGGATTCATCATCTGGGTTACCTGCAGGGACAGATTGGACATCATAGTCACATCAGATTCAGGGAGTCCAAAGGCAGAGAAATACACATATGGGGGCCGAGGTCAGAGGTCAGAGAAGATGCCAGCTTCTTTGCAGGCTGGGGAGCAGGGAGAAGGGATCCCTTGAGGTAGCCCCAGGAGCTAGAGCTGAAGAGAAGCTTCCTTTCCTTGAGCCTCTGGGAGGAAGACAACCTGCTCTCAGATTGTATTTATTTATTCTGAAATGTTGATACTTTGTGTGTGTAGGTGTGTGGCCCTCACGTATGTCTGGGCACTATTTGCATTCCTGGTTTCCTCAAAGGCCAAGAGAGGATGTCAGATGTCCTACAGCTGGAGTTACAGATGGTTGTGGGTGCTAGGAGTTGAACCTTGGTCTTCTTGATAAGTCCAGTGCTCTCAAGCGATGAGTCATTTTCTAGCCCCTGGCCCACACTATGAGTCTAGCCTACTGAGACAGAACTTCACTTTCAACATCAGAATTGTAAGGTAATAAATTTGTGTTATTTTATGTTACCAGGTTGGTGGTGATTGGTTGCAACAGCAGCAGGAAAAAAATTATAGGAATGGAATCATTTTTTTTTTCTGGGGTAAAGAGGAGAAATGGTTTAGGAAGGAGGGTGTATTTGAATTGGGTTTTGAAGGATGGGTAGGATACAATTTCTGTGGTTCTCCAGGGAGGACATGATTAAAGGCAGCTGGCAGGCTCGTAGCCAGGGTGATAGTGTTCTGTGTGCACCTGGCAAGAATGGAAAGCCATGCCTGCTCAGCTTGGTGGTGCGCAGTAAACAGTAGTAGCCAGCACACTGGGAGAAGGGGTGGCCTTCACAGGCCATGCTCACTCGGGTCTGTCTGTAGACACTCCCGTTACCGCTAATGGGTGTCACTGATGACAGCTGAGACGGACAGTGGTATGACATTGGACAGTTTCCACTACAGGAGTGCATCAAGAGCACAGATCCTAGTGAGACCTAGTGATTTCACAAGAGAGTGACCCAGTGTTGATGTCCTTCAGTTTTAGTTAACTGATTCAGTTCTAAGTCTGTGTAACTTGATTTGGTGCATATATCTGTATTGGTGTATGTGGGTATTCAAGGGTGTGTATGTGCGTACATGTGCACTTGTGTGAGTGTGTGTTTGTGTGTGTGTGAGCACACATGCATGTGTGTGTACTTGTAAATGTAGAGGCCAGAGATCAGCCTTTAGTGCTGATCCCAGAGAGCTGTTGTTTTGAGACAGGGTCTCTCTGACCTTGGGGCTCACCCATTAGGTTAGCCTAGATGACTACAGAGCTGGCCCTTGCGAGCCGGGTGAGCAGTTCCTATATCCCACCGCAGAAGCTTGTCTAAAATACTAGGTAGGAAAGACCTAGGATCACAGGTTCAGCCAGGTTTAATGATCCTCAGATCCCCACCTGGGCGAGGCAGGGCCAATCCCAGAGCCTGAGAAGGTCCCGACTCTTCACTTCCTCTGAGCATCCCTTAGGGGTACTGCCCTTTATGGGGCTCTTAGAACTTGGTATACAGTGTGGTCCCTGACTCCAGAGGTGACGCACATCACGCTGGCATGAGTGACTCAGGGAAGTGTCTCTGGACAGCCAGGCACAAAGGGAACCAGGCAAGATTTATTTCTGCTTGGAGCTAAGTAGGAGGCTCAGATGCTTCCCTGCCATTCCTGGTGCCTTTGAACTGCTGTGGATTGAGCAATCACACATATTTCCAAGAAGAAAAAAAAACCCATTTTTCAAGCGGACTTCTTTTTTAAAAAAAGAACTGCTGAAGAGAACAAGCTGGGGAGGAAACCTGGGGCGACCGTTTTTTGGCTTATTTCCTGTCGTGGTGGGGGAGGGTCAGTGGGAGCAGGGAGGTCTGGCCCTGGCCTGAGCATTCTTCAAAGGCCAACGGATCCAGAGCTCAGATAAGCAGGGCTGGCCCAAGCCTCCTTGCGCTTCGGTGGCATTTGCACCCAGGGCTTTCTAAGTATCAGTGCAGGAGTGAACATGGTGTTGGTCCTTACGGGCGTGGGCCTGATGGTGTGCCTTGGTTTGGCGGTGATTGACAGCTCAACTGAACAAGCAGATGGACAGGTATACAGCTGAGTCCTTTTCCAGGCAGCCCCAGGTCTGGGACACTGAGACGACTGGGCTGTCCCGGTCCTGGGATGTCACAGCCTCTAGAGTATGTCCACGGGCACAGTCTATTTGGACATGCCAAGGAGCTACCTCCTTGGGGGGGTCTCCTCACTAGAGTTCTGTCTGGGAAACTGGCCCAAGACATCAAACTAGGGGCTGCTTTCCTCCCAAGAGAAGCAAGGAGTGGGCCCCTCAGGACTCCACAGCACCCGCACTTCCCTACTTTCCCTCCCTTACCTGGAATGGTGCCTCCCCACCCCCACCCCATACTTGTATGATCACATTTTATTATGAAAACCACAACGCAAGCAGTTGCTGTGTGAGCTCACCTTGTGAGAACGATACAGAACAAGCCTCAGGGAGCTCAGGAAATTTGCTCAGGCACACTGTGAATCGTTCTGCTTTTCTTAACTCTGTGTCTGTTTGTACCACACACTGATAAATCCCACTCGTTCTTTCTTATCTGTGATTTTTCCACAGCCTTCATCGTTCTCCCCTCCTGTGTCTAGCTGCAGAAGCAAATGCTTGAACCTCCTCCAGTTAACCCTCAGCTTTCCTTCTGCGGACTGAAGCCAGGACTTCACGCTAGCCAAGCACTCAACCACCAAAGTACTTCTCATTTCCAGACAGGCTCTCCCTCAGTTGCTCAGGTCGGGCTTAAATTCACTCTGTTGCCCAGATGGACCCTGAGCTGTCTTTGGTTTTCTGAGCTCTTTCCAGTTCTGTGTGAGACTGGCGAGGCAGAGCCAAGCCTCCTCCTTTTCCTACTCTCTCATACGCTCACACACAGACACACAGACACTGTAGACACACACCAGAGGAGGAAGGCCCTGGGGGAGGTGACTCAGGGGCATGCTTGTCTTGGGGGAACTCTCTCCCATTCCCTACACAGCTGACATGTTGGTCCCAGACTCTTTAGTGTGGCCTGACCCACTTTGAGCAGGGTTTGCTCACCAGAGACAGCCCGCCCCCCGGCCAGGAGTGGTTGGTGCGGCCGGAGAAAAATGGGCCTCAGGATGGTGTCCTGGACAAGGGCAGACCCTGGGAATCTGCCAGGCCACTGTTCTGTCTTTTAGGCTACTGTGGAGTACAGAGGTGGTGCTGGGGACAATCCTAGGGAAATGCCTCCCAGGTTTCTACCTTCTCCATCCATCCTTACTCCCCGTTCTCCTCAGGAGAGTCAGGGAGCCATTATCAGATTGATAACGCTGTGAGCGCTCATTCATGCATCCACTTGTCCAGATAACCCAAATGTGAGTGTGGTCAGCCACTGTAGGGGTGGGAGGTGGGGAAGGGGGAGGTGGTCACCTGTTGTTTGTACATGGAAGTCTTTGGGACTCACCATTACCACAGGGTTGGCAGAAATAACCGGGGCTTTGAACCAGACAGACCTGGGACTAGTCATAGTACAGACCCATAGTTAGCCATGACATAGCTTAGAACTGATGACAGCATAGACAGGGAAACCCCCAGCCCCCCCCCAGCCCTTTGTCCTCCTCCTCAGCCCAGTAATGTTGGCCGAATGTCTTGCAGACCTCCCCCCTGCCCCCCAAGCGAGTGTGGGCTCTGGCTGTGGCTGCAGACTTCAGAACTCCTGTCATGTCTGATGCTCATTTATCTACTGCTGTTGCATTCAGGGGAGAAGCCCTGACCAGAGTGAGGCCCCTGTGTGATTCTGAGCCACTGGGATAAGTGACAGAATCTTGGGGCTTTGCTCGGGTTTTGGTGACTGAGACTGGGAAAACTCAGATGCCTGTTCAAAGTGGACATGGGAAGCTCCAGAGAGCATGCGGTGTGTCTGCATGTTGCAAGAATTTACTACTCTAACCCTTACACCAATCCTAAAAGGTTGGCGCCAATACAAATGAGGAACCCGAGGAAGGGAGACGGATCCAGCAGGGCAGAGCTAGGAGAGTTGCTGCTGAATCTGCTGTGCTCTTGGGTTCGCTCGCGGCAAGCAGGAGGTAGACCTGGCTCACTTGGGGTGCAGACGCAGGTCTGTAGTTAGCCGGGACACAGAGTCTCTGCCCAGTACCTCAGGCTCAATACAGTCATCTGAGGACATTCTCCAAGGCCACCCAGGGTGAGGGCAGGAAAAAGCATCCTCTTCTGCGAGCGAGACCATTGGTTTTCTTTCTGCCCTCGGCCAGCCTCGTACTCACTTCCCAGGAGTAGGGACTCATGGACCTTTTCTGAGGCTATCGTTCCCTAGATGTGGCCTTGGTCAAATCCCTGCCCTTTCCTCAGCCACAGCACCTCATCTTCAAGAGTGGGAGCAGGGGAAGCAGCCTCCTGCCCCTCTGCATTTGTGGAGGGGCTTAGAGAGATGTGTGTATAGTCATTCCAAGCAGTCTCCTGCCTCAGCCCTTTGCCCAGAAGGAGGCTAGGCTATATTAATAGCACCCTAATCACTCTTACATTCTTTGGGTGCTAAATGAAAGCAAAAGTCCCAAGCTGTAAGAACAAAACCCTCCCTTATGAGAAGACTGAGTCACCCCAGTGAGGTCCATGAGGCTGGTTTAACCCCTTGCTTTCTTAAGGGCCTCTTGGCTCTTCCCCTGACATCTAGATTAGCAGAGACAGTGAGAACCACACAGCATGTAGGCCATGCCCCTGGGACACGGCGACTCAAGTGAGGGGTTTGATCTTTTCTGGTCAGGCCACATGGCTCTGAGAGAGGCCAGCAGGCTTGGCCCCACAGTGACCTATGAAGTCAGGCGGATATACCTGGCATGGCGGCCACTACAAATCCTGGGTGATATCTTCAGGTTTCTGTCATCAGCTCAATTGAACTAATTGTTTTACCAGTATTGGTGCTTCCAAGACCACGGCCCAGGGAGGCCGAGAGCAATGAGGGTATTTCTGGAAAGACTATTCCTGCCTCCTCCCTGCCTCCTTAGACAGCCTGGTTCTTGCTGAGGCACAGCAATCAGGTGGGCCGAGTCTCCTTTGTCTACCCTAGATCCATCAGGTTCCCCAGGACAATGAGCACAGGGAGCCCTGATGGCTGCTGGGAATAGAATAAAGATATGCAGCCTCTATTGCCAGAGCCTCCTGCCTCCCTGCTGTCCTGCCTGTCCTCAGACAGCCCACGGAGTTCTGAGGAAGCTCTTATGGGACAGAGCATATGCTTTTGACCTAGTGTGAGGCCTCTCAGCATGAGTGGTTCAATGAACATGTCTCTGCACGCTGTGTGATCGGACGCGTAAAAAGGAAGGCCAACGAAGGGGCCGCTGCCTCCGCCATGAACAAACACGTGGCCACACCATGTACTAGGAGCATGAAATTTCAAGCTGTGGCCTTCTCTGGGCGGATGTACATGTGTCCAGCCCATGTTTGGAGGTCAGAGGACAACCTCAGATGTCAGTTTAGTCTTCCACCTCTTTTGCAGTACAATCTCTTGTTTGCGCTACATACAGCAGGCAAGGCGGCCTGCCAGTGTCTTAAATTCTCCTGTCGTCTCCTCCTGTCTTTCCTTAGGAGCAATGGGGTTACCTATGCCTTCTGTCACATTCAGTTTTATATGGGCTTTGGAGATTTGAACTCGGGTCCTCATGCCTGTGTGGTAAGCCCGCTACCCACTGAGTCATCTCCCTAAGCTGGGCACCTTCCTTTATCTTCAGAAGATGCTTGGCCTGACAACAAGGTTCAGTGTTCCCTCTGTGCCTCTGGGATTTTATACCCCAGCTCTTCCTGCTGGAGAGGGCCTTGCACAAGACTCTTTGACTGTACCTGGGTAAGAGAGAAGATGATACTTTGGACTCAGACTTACCAGTTACATGACCTTGCTCATCATCTCTGAGCCTTGGCGCTTTAGTACACTAAATGAAAGTAATAAAACTTACAGCTAAGGGCTGGGGTACAGCTCAGTGGTAGAGCACTTGCTTAGCATGCTCAAATCCCTGGGTTCAATTCCCAGTATTGCACAAAACAAAACTAAATAACACACCCTCTCTGCCATAGGGGTTTAGCATGAAGACAGTGCTTGACCGAACACAGTAGTGTGGGACACCCAGTAGGGAAACTGATAAGGAATATTATCGTAGGATGGTTCGGGGATGTCTAGCCTCTTCACTTGCACAAGTGACTGGATGGTTATCCCAGCAGGAGCTCTTGGGTAGTTTACCTTGGTACAAAGGTAACTGAACCCTGTCTTATTTGTTTCTCCTCTTCGTGCCTCAATTTTCTTCTCTGTAAAATGGGCCAGGTTCTGTTTAACCATTGGTAAGAGTCCAAAGAGCTGATTGGCTCTTGGCATGACTCACTTAACCTGACCTGGCTGGAGAAGCATCAGGAAATATTTGGAAGTGGATTGAAAAGGAGGCAGGGAAACATGACTCAGTGTTCTCTCCTTTTATGGGCTGGCACTCAGAGCATGGCTTCCTGGAGGTTGTATTCCAAACTGTGCCCTGATGGATGTGAGGTCCACACACCCGTGAGTCCCCGCAGACCCCCAGATGTCACCCTGCTGACTGGACTGGCTTTCGCCTTGCTATTTTAAGCAGAGAGTTTATAATAATGGGTGGGAAAGCGCAAGGATCCCGGGCAGCATGGGAATGGCCTACAGCAGGGCTGCAAGGGCTCCCCCGGAGTCGCATGGACTGCATCTTGTCCAGCCATGGGACTGCAGGCAGCCTCCACCCAGCTGCAGCCGGCATCTCCAGGTGTGTCTGACCACACCCATGAGGTTTTGTTTCTGCCTAATGACTGGCAAAGGTCTGTCTTCAAGAGCAAACAGTGGAGGATTAGACATGGGATATTTTTGGTATGGTTTTAATCCTAGGATCTCTGAATGAGCCCCAGGCTGGGAGCATCCCTGTGACTGGTTGTGACTAGACAGGGTCCGGGACTTCAGAGTCAGAAAAGGCCACTGCTGTGGCTGGAATTCCCATGACCCCTAGAGTCAGCCAGTATTGAAAGTCCCCCAGGAACAAGAAACTCTTGACCTTGCCGAGTACTGTCCTCCATCTTTAGCTGACTCCAAAAATGGTTCCTCTGCCTTCTCACTTGGCTGATGGGTCCTTGGCCGCACACCTGTCCTTTGGAGACCCTGGGCCTCATGACCATCTTTCAGGTATCTGAGAAGAGATTGCTTTCCCTTGCAGCTTCTCTGACCCAGGGTGAAGTCTTGAGTTCGCAACAGCAAATTCCCGTCCTCCTAGAATCTTCTCTTTTCTGAACGTGGTCTCGTTGTCTGAGCCCTTGTTTGACAGCACACAGTATGCACTGTGTAGAATCAAACACACACAGAAAGTGGAATGGCTGCCTCCCATTCTTTGGAAAATGTTCCTAATAAGATAGGTTGGCCTCACCGGGGTAAGACAATGGCATTGCCTGAGAAGATGTGCAGCTTGCTGTTACCCTCAGCTACCCCATGACAATGCACAACTGTTGACTCTGCTGCTGAGATCAATGTCTAAGTAAAGGTAATGAGATTATCCAGAGAGCTCATTTTTTGGGGGACTTAATGTTCAGTTCCTTCATCTAGTAGTCTCTGGGGGATGGAAGACACAGTGGCCCAGCCCCACAGCTCCTAGTCTCTGAAGTCAAGATAAATCTGCTTGGAGCCCAGCCCAGTGTGGCTTCTTCTCTGCCAGCTCATCTACCCCGCTCAGTCCCGAGCTATTCTGCAAATGGATAAGTTCCATTCGCATTTCTGTGCTGTGGCTCAGCTCCAATGGCCCTCGCAACATTGAGCTAGACCACGAAACCACGTCGCTCTCCCAGTCTGCATGGTCAGGGGCTCTTTCTCGAGGTCTTATAATTCCTCATTTTGATGTGTTTACTCCAATCACAGTTTTCCAGTTGCCTCCCAACACTGGACTCAAGACCCCATGAGGGCCCAAGCTGTGCCCCGTCTCTCTTTGTGTCACAGCACAGGACACAGACCTAATGTAAAGTTTGTGAAGAAAGAATGACCCAACCAGACATAGTGGTGCACGCCTGGAGTCCTAGCCTTTGGGACGTGGAGGAAAGAGAACCCGTCAGCCTCATAATGAGTCCAAAGCAAACCTGGGGTACATCAAACTCAGTCTTAAACAACAACAACAAAAAGTTCTGTGTATGAATGGCCTAGTTGAGGTGAGATTTCCAAGATGACCAGCAGGGGTCTCTCCAAATTCTTCCATGCAGAGTGGGCTACCTATTGGGGTAAAAGACAAAAGCCAAGACAGTGCCCCCTTTGACAGCTCCTGGACTAAATGTCTCCAATTCTTTTTTTTTTTAAATATTTAGTTATTTGTTTATTTATTTATTTATTATGTATACAATATTCTGTCTGTGTGTATGCCTGCAGGCCAGAAGAGGGCACCAGACCCCATTACAGATGGTTGTAAGCCACTATGTGGTTGCTGGGAATTGAACTCAGGACCTTTGGAAGAGCACGCAATGCTCTTAACCTCTGAGCCATCTCTCCAGCCCTCCAATTCTTTAAATACAAACGTGGCTTAAATTCTTTAAACCACCAATTTTTGATGGTTTTTTGAATATTCATAACAAATCAAGCACCTTCCCTGCCTTGGAGAGCCAGATCCAGAGGGTGGTGGGGCAGATGCCAGGTATCAACCTGGTTTGCAGCACCCTGGTTTAGGGAACTTTCCAGGCCCTGGCTCTGAGACAGGAAGGAGATCTTATGTCATGGGAAGCAGCAGGGCTTTCTGGCCTTTCCTATAGGTTCTAGCAGTCAGCAGCCACTTGCTTAGTGAGGGTGAGACAGGGGCTACTCAGTTAATGGCATTGTCTTGTTCTCCCCATGAGGAGGAGGCAGACCCAGGAAAGGATGTGTGGTACAGTGGAAAGAGCCATAGGCACCAATGGATGCAAACACTCTGTTTCTGTGTGATTCAGGACAAGTGACTTCCACCCTGAGAGGCTCTTCGGTCACCTCTAGAACGGAACTATTGATGCCCACCCTCACCCAAGGCCACCACAGGGAGTCAGTTTGCTAATGTCAGCCATGCAGCTGGTAGCAGTGCAATAAACGGCGTACAGATGGTATCTGATCTCAGCGAAGCGTCCTCCCTCTGCTATAGCTTTGCGGAGCTGGAATGTTTCTGTTCTGGAATAGATATGTTTACTGTAAGGACCAAATTAGATGCAAAAGGTCACCCCTGCCTGTGTAAACAAAGTCAGGGAGCAGGAGGCGATGCAACTCCCAATGCCCGCTCCCAGCCTCGCCTTGCCTGACCTCCGGTGTTGATGTAAACCCAAGCAGCCAGTCGGCAGCTCTTGGATCCTGGAAATGGAACCCAGCTTGGGACAGGGATGGGAAGGATTTTGACTTGTCCTTTTGGCATCTCCCCAGCCTGCGGAGCCCAAGCGTCTTGGAGCATCTTTGGGGTTGACACAGCAGAGGTTCCAGGCATACACAACCACTTCAGCCAGGAGGCTGCCATGCCCCACATTCCTGAGGATGAGGAGCCCCCTGGAGAGCCACAGGCAGTCCAAACCCAAGTAAGTGCCCCTTCCTGCCCATGGCCAGCCTGGCTGCGGGCCAAGCTAAGCATTCTGGGCCGAGGCCACCGCTTTCAAACTGGCCGCCGAGTGCTCGGACAGCGGGGCAGGCTGCAGGGGGTGCCTGGGGAAGGTGTGTGGCTCCTGCTCTGGAGAATACGCTGCCCTGAGTTTGTTTAAGTGGCCCTGGTCCCATGAAGCCCACGTACGGAGCCATCTAGACAGTATATGACTAAGGCTTCATGAGATTTCAAACTACCTTGGCCCAGACTGCTCCCTCTTACTCTTGAGAAAGAAGTAGAGGAGGCAGGGTATCAGACATAGTCAAAGGCCGCTTTCAAATAGTCTGCTTCAAATGAATATCAAAAGTTCATAGTAAAGGGTAGGACAGGGTTTCAGGCAAAGTTGATAATAAAATAGAAAATGGTTTTTAAAGTGTTCAGTAGGAGCATTCTCGTTGAGGCAGGTATGGTGGCTTATGCCTGTAGTCCCAGCCTTCAGGAAACCGAGGTAGCAGGTCACTTTGAGTTCCAGACTAGCTTAGGCTACAGACCGAGGCCCTATCTCAAAACTCAAAACAAAATGAAAACCCAGACAAGCAACAAAAGCAATGGCAATAGCAAAGAAGGTACCAATGAGGTTTTATTTTGCAAATTAAATTAAGAAAAGCAATTTTTAGTTAAATATAATCACAAAGTATAGGTTATATGCTTATTTTCAAATTGTTCTTGATCTATATATTATTTGTTTTGTTTTATTTTTGTATATATAGTGTATGCATATGTTTTCACATCCATGGAAGCAGAGGCTCACGTTGAGTGTCTTCTTTATTCTTTATTTTCTGAGGCAGGGTCTCTTCCTGAACCTGGAGATCACCAATTCGATAAGACTGAGTAGAAAACTCTAGGGGTCTTCCTGTCTGTTTCTCACAGTGCCCCTGCCCCCCTTTTCTTTATGTTGGTGCTAAGGATCCAAGCTCAAGTTTGCATGCTTGTATGGTAGTGACTTTCTGGTTGGGCCATCTCTCCGGCCTCTTCTTTTTTTTTTTTTTCTGTCAACCAAAAAATGTGTTCACATGATACCACATTCTTCACGTTTTATTTTATAGCAACCCCAGCAAGAGAATGTTTAAAATGTAGGGCTAGAGCAATTTCCTCAAGATAGTGAAGCCATTTCTTCTGAAGAACCTATCTTGCCACCATCCTCATTTTTTCTTTATCTGGTCACTGGCCCAGCTCTGTCTGATCCTCCTGGAGCACAGGCCTTGCTTATGAAGGTCACCACCACTATTTTCTTTGACTTGAACTTTACCGTTGGTTTGCACTGAACTTGTGCCGTGGCCTTGTATCTGACTGTGGTCCATACTAATGGGCGTTGGATGAGACAGGCTTACTAAGTGAGAGAAGAGGGTGTGAGTGAGCATCGTTTTTCCAGATGGGGAGATTCCTAGTGAATATTTTCATGTTGTGGTGATATTTGTTTTCTTACACATTACCGTGGGAACTAAGATAGCAAATATTTAATTGGGAATAGTCCTTGTATCTCTATATCCCAAGTTCGTGAGTTTGAGATGTGAACTTGGCAGCTTAGGGATAGGGGGATATCTTTTCCTTAAATGTCTGAAAAAAGAAAACAGTGAACCAAACTCCCATCTCTCTGTCTATAGACCATAGCTTGAGGTTCTAGGGAATGTTCCATAGCACAGCTTCCTGGGAGCATCTTGGGCTATAGTAGGTACTGTTTATCAGCAACTGAGGTCTGAGGACTTGGGGGAGTGAAAACGGAGTGACCACAGAAGGCAAACCGTGGTGAGTGGATTCAAGTGTGGCTGCTCCCAATCCCCTGATGGCTTTCTTCAACTCTGTCACCCCTGTGCCCTCTCATAGTGATCATCTCTGACCCCTCCACTTCACTAACAATGGTAACACACTGAACTCACATTCACCTGGATCCCACATCGTGGGCAGTTTCCCCAGACTAAATATGGGGGAGCCTCTGTGATCACCACAGTCAGCAGAGTAACAGTCTGTGGGAAGCAAGAAGGTAGTCCAACTCAACATGACTAAGGAGCTGGTGTTAGCTCAAACCCCAGAAGTCTGACCCCAAGAGGTTTGTTTTAGGCATATTTAAACACAGCACAATTTGGCAAAAACTTTTCTGGTGATAATTAACTCAGTCTATGTGTACAATAAAGCACAAATTAAGCTCGATAAAGATCAGACATGACTACATAGAACTCTGCAGAACACCCCCATAAAAATGTATTCTATAGATTTAGACAAATAAGCTTTCGTTAAGGGTCCAGGGGAGATTCCAGGGTGGTCTCAGCCTCACATATAGCACAGAAGTCACCAGACTATTAGCCACGTCCTCTCCCAGTCTTTGTGTGGATAACAGGTTATATATCCTTCCCTTTGAAGGAACAACCCTGTGTATTTGACATTCCAGTCTCCTCTTGTGCTTGTCTGTGAGCCCAAGGACCTCCGTGCCTCCTACAGATAAAAGCAACCCCTAAAGCAAAGATACGATTTCATCCCTGGTAAAGGCTGAGTCCCATTCTTCCCACACCTGTAGCTCTCAGCATTTAGTAGAGGGTGCTGCTCTTGTAGAGAATCTGAGTTCAGTTCCCAGCACCCACCCACAACTGACTGCAGCAACTCCTCCAGGACACACACAACACACATATACACCACACACACACACCACACACATACCACACATACACCACACACACATACCACATACACCACACATGCCACACGCACATACATACACACATCACACATACACACCACATACACCACACATGCCACACGCACATACATACACACATCACACATACACACCACATACACCACACATGCCACACACACACACCATACACGTACACGCACCACACACACACACCACACATGCCACACACATACACATACATACACACATCACACATACACACACACCCCACACTCCACACACCATGCCACACACATAAACACACACACACACCACACATGTACCACACACACACTACATACAAATAAAAGTAAATCTTTTTGTTTTTAAAGTACTTTTAAATCATATCCTCACAAGACAAAAAAGCCACTCCCCTTCTAACCCTTGTGGCTATCAGCTACTTGTAGGTCCTGCTATACGAGGGCCAGAGTCTAGGTGCAGGTGAGCTTCTTAGTGGCACGGCATGGGAGGAGTCCATAGACTGACTGTAGAGCCAAGGGTGAGAACTTTGATTGGCCAGTAGCAGCCCTAAATGCCAGTTCCCCACAAGCTGCTCCTACCTGTGACCCGAAGCCAGAATCAATGAACAGAATGGTGAGGTGGGTTTTGATGATCTCTCTCTAGGCTTGTGGGGGTCTGAGGCTATCCTGAAAATGTCAGCAAGTTCCAGTGGCTGAGGCGGCCCTGGGACCTGGAGGAGGGTGCGTGAGGGACTCAAGTCACCTGGGATCCAGGAGGCCCAGATCCCTCAGAAAAGACAGAGAACAAGGTTTTAGACTATGACCTCTGTGGTCAGACCACATTGGCTTTGAATCCCTGTTCCTCCATCTCCTCAGCCAGAGACCTGGATGCCAGGTCTGTAGATTTTTCATCCCCGTGGTTCCCTGTGTTACTCCAAACAGCTATAGCTGTTGCCCTTCCATTCTGATGATCAGCTCAGCCCTGCAGCAGTTCAGAGCCTTAAACAGAGGTCTAAGGTCCGCATGAGATTCAACATTCTTTTACTTCCAGGTCTGACCACCAGCCTCTGGTCCTCCCTGAGTTCTCCAGAAGCCAGATAGACATGGCTCCTAACAAGATTCTGCCTACTGAGCGCCTAACACAGCTCAGCCTCAGGGGAGGCTCAGATCTCCCAAGCTAGCTTGGAGCCTCCAGGGGCAGTGGGAGCACAGAGGCCGGGCATCCAGGAAAGCAAGGCTGGCCAGGGTTCAGCCGGAAGTCCTTGCTCTGTGTGAATTCCCACTCCACAAAGCAGGCAAGGGACAGAGTATCCCTCAAGCTCATAGCTCCCTGGGGTCCAGTCCTAGTTTTGAATACTCTGGTCCCAGCCTCCCTTTCCCACCACTAGCCTGATCCTCACAACACAACCACTGAAGTTGGAGGGTTAAATCGTTTCCCTGCCCTGAAACTGCTCATTGGAAGCTGTAATCAAGGCCTGCAGTGCAGACAGGCTTCCAGAACTGACTCTGCAGTGTGCTTTCTGAAGTGCGTGTTCTCTGGGCACACGCACAGCGAAGGACACCAAGTTTGTACTCAAGTGGCCCTGGAGGATTGAAGCTGCCAGGACACATGCCTAGGACGTTTAGGGGACACAGAATGACAGTCTGTCAGCTGGAAGGATCCTAAATCACATATGTCTTAGTTTGCTGTTGCTGTGATAAAGATCATGACCAAAAATTAAGTTGGTGAGGAAAGGCTTTCTTTCATTGTGTACTTCCAAGTACCAGTCCATGACTGAAGTCACAGTGGGAACCTAGAGCAGAAACCGCAGAGGAACGCGTGCTGGCCCGTCTCTTCCTCACTGTGCAGCTGCAGACCCCAGATGCAATGGGCTCAAGTCATCAGCATCTACTGAACTGTGACCGGAAGCCGTTTAGGAAGCTGACTCCCTGGGAAGGCGGGGCGGCCTCAGAGGTGCCTAGCGCACTTGGGGAATAGGGGCTCATGTCAGTAAAAGGCCGAGTTTAACTTGTCCAAGTCATGCCACCTCCTTGGGGGTTTCTAGAAGCCTCCGGGAGCAGGCCAGTGTAGCTCATAGATGGAGAATCTACGCTCCCACTGTTCCGCTCCGACATCTCCCACTCCATCTCTATCCGACACGGAACCGCTTGTTAGTAATAGCTGGCCAGGCACCAGAGACTATGCAATTACATTTCACTTTAGATAAAACACATTTCACTTTAGATAAAAAAATTTACTCTTTGGAAAAAATCTATACATTTATACAATGTATTTTGATCCTATCCACTCACTATTACCTCCTTCAATTCTCTATGGTGCCCACCGATCTCCCGCCCAACTTCATGTCCTTTTTTTGTTATTAATAGCCCCCTGAGTCCACTTAGTGGTGCTTACTCCATACGCACAGAGAGGCATGGTCAAACCACCAGCAGCTTCTTTCTCTCTCTTCAGTAGCTACCAACCGCCGAGAATTCCTCTGCTAAGGGTAGAGCTGTGGAGTCCCTCCCTAGCCATGCTGGGATTTGGACTGGCTTGATCTTACGAAGGTCTTGCATAGGTAAGCATAGCTGCTGTGAGTTGGTGTGAGCTACAGCCACGCCATGTGTCGAAGTTAGCATTTATAACTCTCCTCCCCATCTACAGATTCTTACATTCTTTTGTCCCCTATTCTGAGATGCTCCCTGAGCCTTGGAGGGTGAAAAATTGATAAGAGATGACCCATCCACGGTTGAGACTCAGGTCTTTACTCTCAGCACTTTGACCAGCTATGAGTCTTGGCATTAAGTACTGCACAAAGAGGCTTCTCTGCAAAGTGTAGGGTAGCACAGACCTGCAGACATAAACATACACATTTAGAAGGGCTTAGACAGTGTGATTACTTAGTGAAATGCAGCAGTGGGTCCCACCCCAGGGTCTTCCTAGGTCATGGGCTTTTGATCAGGCTTATAACATCAGGCATGAAATCCTTCCTAGAGAGCAATCCTCATATTCAGTCAGAAAGAGATTGGTTGCCCCATACCCACCAGACCACTACTGCATCAGTGGGCACATATTGCCAGGTATGTCAGTATTATAGCATGCAGGGTCCACTACTGGGTAAGACAATTGATGATTGGTGCCTTTTCTCCTCTAGTATCCTGCATAGCCCCATCCAGCACCATGTAGGCTCCTGCATAGCCCCATCCAGCACCATGCAGGCTCCTGCATAGCCCCATCCGGTGCCATATAGGCTTGCTGGCAGGGAGAGGGTTTCCTGGGCACTCTGGGTTGATTACTTCATATCTTGTATCCAATTTAACCTTTAGTCCGTTTTAAGAGTCAGGATTAAATTCCATTTTATAGCCGAGGAAACTGAGGCACGAAGAAGGTAACTAACTTTCTCTGAGTCTATGTAACTCACAAGCAGAAAACCAGGGACTCTACTCTTGGCATTCTGGCCCAGAACCCCATGTTCCTGGTTTCTACTTCATACTGAGCCCTGCTGACTTTGCATCTGGAGTTTCTGTGAGATGTCTGCAGCCTGAGTCAAAGTGATACTGTTTTGTGCTCTCAGAGCCATGGTCTGAGAGGAGCAGCCGAGATCCCAGAGAAGGCAGCCCTGTGATCCTTCAAAGCCCTGCAGCTGTGGCAGAGGGTCTTACCAAATTTTCTTCTCCCCCCCCAGGAGCACAAGAGCAGGTCATAATCCTCCCAAGATACTTGTGAACTCCTCATTCTCCTTCAGCTACATGACAAAATAGCCCATTGTGGTTCTCTGGCTCCCCAAACTGTACTCTACCAAACTAAGTCTGTCTTAGGCTGCAGCTCTGGGATACTCCAGCTCTCCCAAAGCAGCTGCTCTGTGCTTCAGGTTTTGATGTTCCAGACAGACATTAGTGTCCTGTAACACCGAGGATTTTGTGACTGAAGGTCACTGTGGTACTCGGCTGTTTAGTGGCATTACCTCCCTTTCCTGTCCCCAGTTTTTAAATAACTGAGATGAGATTGAGATGGACTTCAGAGAAGCAGCTGTGTGTGTGGCCCTGTGATGGTCAACCTCAACTGGGATTTACAGCCACCTAGGAAACACTTCTGGGCATGTCTGTGAGGGTGTTTCCAGAGAGAAAGGTTAACTGATATGGGAAGGATCCACCTTGAACGTAAGGGGCACCATCGCATGGGCTGGGCTCCCAGAACAAACGAAAGGAGAAGGCGAGCCAAGGACCAGCGTTCGTTTCTCTCTGCTTCCCAGCCGTAGATGCAGTGTGACCGGCCACTTCACACTCTTGCCACCATGTCTTCTCTGCCATGATGGGCTGAGTTCTCGAGCCATGAGTCACAGTCAACCCTTCCTCCCGTAAGCTAGCTTTGTCAGATGTTCCAGAACAACAGTGACAAAAGGAACTGACATAGGCTCAAGGAGGGAACCCTTTGCAGAGACCTGGGAACCTCTGCTCTTAAAGCCTCTGGGCTCCTCTTCTTGGGATCCAAACTGAAGACCCTACTAAGTGCCACCGTAGCATACCAGAAGTTCTTTCTCTGTTGGTGTCAATGTAGTCAAGACTCATCCTGTCTTTCCCCTCGGGCAGTTAGGGCTCAGCCCATCACACTGGTCTGTCCTCTTGTAAGAGATGACCAATTAACACCCTCTAAGCAGCCAGAAAGTTCTTACAGCTGTATGCCTGGGACAGAGAATGCTTCTGGGTCCCAGGCATATAGGTGTAAGCAGATTGGCAGAGTACCTGGGCTTCACATTCCAAGTGATTGCAAATGATTCTCAATTACATCAAGTTGACAATCAACACTAACTATTATAAGACCTAAACAACCAATCTTCTTTCAGGAATGAGATGGAGATGAAATCAATGATGCATATAAAATCCTTGTAACCTTGGATGGACCCCCCTATAGCAGGGAAGTCCTTCAACAACCCCCTACCAGTGAGAACCCTCATTTCATCTTCCTGCAAGCCAGCACAGTTGTATGTACTCACCACAAGGTGGCTTCCCAATGCCAGGAAGCAGGTATTGTTAGTTTACAGGCATGAACACCCAGGTGAGTCAAGCACACGCTCACCTCCAGAACCATAAGGAAGTCCTCAGCTGCTCTATCTGGAATGTTGCATCATCTTCCTTGAGAGCTTTTGTTCACTTCCATAGCTGTCATTGAAATACCTGGGCCAACTTAGGAATTATTCATCTTCATTCCATGGTTTTAGAGGTTTCGGCCCATTATCCCTTGTCCCTGTTTTTTCCTGGCTCACAGAAAGGCAGGACATCATAGCAGGGTGGTGGAGCAGGCCACTCACCTCATGACAGACAGGAAGCAGGAAACTTGACAAGAAAAGGATGGGGACAAGGTATATTCCACTAGGACATTGGTGAGTTGACCTAATTTCCTCCAGTTAGGCTCCACTCCCCTAAAGTTTGAAGCACCCACCAAAACAGCACCACCAACTGGGTTCCTAGACTCCAACCTATGAACCTATGTGGGACATTTCATATTGGAACCACAGCATTCATTTAGGTTATCACATCCTTCTAAGATGGTCTCAATTAGGTCTAAAATGAAATATCTTTGCAGAAGTTATCAATAAGGCATTAGGATCTGGTGTAGGAGGTATTAGTAACATTTATTGGGTACCTGGTATTCATTGATCCATGTTAGATATTATCACTCCACCTTAGTATAGATGAAGATACTGGACCTAAGATGTTATGTATTTGTCAACGGTCACATAGTGTGTCACAGTTAAGTGTAGAGTCAAACTGAAGATTCCTTGTGTACATGATCCTGCCTTCTTTGCCTCTTCTTGCCAGTGAGGGCATTGTACTAAGCCTCAGTGGTCTCAGGTGTGGGCAGAGGGTCCTGATGATTCATCTTCTGTGGTTAGATGGAGAGGAAGCGTGGGGAAAAAGAATCAAGAAGACTGTCACAGCACATGAGCTATGAGATAAGCTGTAGGATTGCTTCAATCAAAGTAGAATGTATTTCAGAAATGGTGATTACAGTCAGGAATGCATATCACAATGGTTCATCCTTGGTTCCTGTTATGAGCAAGAGTGGCTTGTCCTCTTTCTCTTTCCCCTGTTAAACTGAATGTGAGCATTCTGGGGTCAGGGGTCACATCTTTCATACATCTATCTTTACCTTTAGCATAGACCTAGAGTATGGTAGGAGCTTAGGGAAGAAGAAAGTAGGGGAGAAATGGGAGGGAGGAAGGGAGGAAGGGAGGAAGGGAAGGAAGGAGGAAGGGGAGAAGATTGGTTGGTTGGCTGAATGGTTGGATGGATAGATGGATGATGCATTCATGGAAGGATGATTGGGTGAATGCCTGGGTAGATGAATGGATGGATGGATGGATGGATGGATGGATGGATGATTGGGTGAATGCCTGGATAGATGGATGGATGGATGGATGATTGGATAGATACCTGAATAGATGGATGGATGGATGGATGGATGGATGATTGAGTGGATGCCTGGATAGATGGATGGATGGATGGATGGATGATTGGATAGATGCCTGAATAGATGGATGGATGGATGGATGAATGGATGGATGGATGGATGATTGAGTGGATGCCTGGATAAATGGATGGATGGATGGATGATTGGATAGATGCCTGAATAGATGGATGGATGAATGGATTGATGATTGGGTGGATGCCTGGATAAATGGATGGATGGATGGATGGATGGATGGATGGATGATTGGATAGATGCCTGAATAGATGGATGGATGGATGGATGGATGGATGGATGGATGGATGATTGAGTGGATGCCTGGATAGATGGATGGATGGACATGTGGTAGGTTGGGTAATTGGATAGTTAGACTGAAGGGAGGAAGACATGAAAGAAGGAATAGCATCAGGGAGGGAGGACTGATGATGATGGTGGATGGATGGGGCTGGCTGAGTGATGTTTTGCAAAGCATGGCCAACACCCATTGTGTACTGCTCCACACTTTTGAAATGTGATGGCCTGAGAGAAAGTAAGGCTAAAGAGAGCAGGAAATTCCAATGGCTGTGGAAATCCGACTTCTGGGACCTAAGCGGACGCTGGCAGAGACGGACAGAATCAGAGTGGGCCCTGGGCACATGGGAGCATACACTGGGGAGCAAGCCTTCCGGATCATGGGGCAAAGAATGCTCTCCGTGGGGTGCATGGAGGAGCCATGTGCCCCACAGAAGTCCTTCCCCTCTCTCCCATGGCCTTAGGACTTGACACTGGAGTCATCATTTTCTTGTAAGTCCCCTGAGAATCTTTTTATTTTGTCTTGCGAGAACAAATTCCCCTCCCAAGGGAGTCCCTGCCTGCCTTCTGGGCTATAGCAGAGAGACTGTGGATATCGTCAAACAATGTGCACCGACCTCCCACCCCTCCTCTGCCATCATTCTTATTGCTTTATCTGTGTTTATTTTGAAAGTCTGTCTAGGGAGTATTAGCTCCATTTGATGTTTATAAACATAAAGATCAGAGAAATGAAATATCTGCCCGGAGGTCACCCGGCTGGGATTCCACTGCAGGTCCACCCAGCCTCTTCCCTGTTCACACTGACCCAGTAGGTTCCTCCTCGTTCCACTGTCACCCAAGGCCACCACAGAAATCACACTCCCCACACTTGCCTGGACTAGACCTGGAGCTGTTCCTAAAGTGTCCTAGCCCAGACCTAGTCATGTGATATTGAAGACTTGAAACTCAAATTCCCATCTATGACACGGTCTATATTTATCCTTGTGCTCAGGAACATAGGAAACTATTGTGCCTTCTTGGGAATTTATGAGTGAAATAAACATTTAAATGTTTCTATAAGATTTATTAGAGGGGAACAAAATGTGACCTGTTGCTTATGATTGAAGCGAGCTTGCTGGAGGTGGCATAGCCCCACAGAAGTTGGCTGACCCCGAGGAGAAGAGAGATAGAGCCCTGGGGAGGCTGAGTCCTCAGACGAGGAAGAGGGACAAGAGCCTAGGCACAGTGCTGCCTCATCCTGCTTCTCTCTTTGTAGCATGATTTCTAATTGGTCTTAATAATAAAAACCTGGAGTCAGATATCAGGGTAAATGCTGAAAGATAAGAGAAGCAGAGTAGCCAGCCACTAGTTCTTACTCTATGAGATCCTCAGACCTAATGGGGTATCCTGTCTGAACAAGTCCTCAAACTGATGTCTTGAGCTCCTGTCTCCTCCCGCCTTATATTCCTCTCTCCACCCAGCCATATCCCTTCCTATCTCCATCTCTCTAGTGTTGGGATTAAAGGCACGTGACTCTCAAACACTGGGATTAAAGGTGTGAACCATCACCATCTGGCTCTGTTTCTTTTTTAGACTGGTTCAATCTTGTGTAGCCCAGGGCGGTCTTGAATTCCCAGAGATCTGTCTGCCTCTTTCTCCCAAGTGCTGGGATTAAAGGTGCATGCTACCACTACCTGGCCTCTGTGGCTAACTAGTGGCTTAGTTCCACACTCTGATCTTCTGGAAAACTTTGTTAGGTCACAAACAAAATAACACCGTGCCTCTTGCTGTATGTTCTGTCTCATCTGGATTTAGGGTTTCTTGGAGGAAGAGACATCCCCACAATGAAGTGTGCAGCATAGAAAGTTAAGAGAATATTGTCCGAAGGACACCAGAAACCAGGGGGAAGTGTCAATAAAGAGACGCTAACAGAGAAGCAGTGTGGCCCAGTGGGAAGGATGCTACCTGGGTTTGGTGTGACCCTGGGGCAAAGCAATATTTTCAATGGCCAGCTGTGCACTCTTGGACTGACTTTACATCTTCTCATTTTAGCCAACATACATCATTTGTTCACCAGGAGAATCATATGAGATGGGCTGAAAGTAAGTAGGGCAGACACAAAAAGACAATTTCTGGAGCTCGAATATTCAGTTGAGACAAAATCCTGTGCACAGGAGTGTTGATCAGCTTTCCTGTGGCAAGAGTCACTTGTGAACAAGAACATCAGAGTAGGGAGACTTCAGACTTAAATATCATGTACACCAGAAAGGCAGGGCAGGCTGAGCCACTGCAGAGGCCATAACAGAAGTGTTTGGGTCCATAGGCTTGAATGATTGGAACAGACCAGGCTAGAATTTAATTTTTCTGACCACGGTTCCTATGCAGAAATATGGACCTGAGAGTGCTTATTGTTCAGTTTCGAGGAAAGCCAAAACCAAGGGGCTGGAGAGATGGCTCAACAGTTAAGAGCACCGGCTGAGGACCTGGGTTTGATTCCTGGCACCACATGGCAGCATGCATCCCCACATAGGAGGGAGGGAGAGAGAAGAGGGAGAGATGGAGAGAGGGAAGAGGGAGGGAGTCAAAAAGATAGAGGGAGAAAGAGAGAGAGAGAGAGAGAGAGAGAGGGAGAAAGAGAGAGGGGGGGGAGAAAGAGAGAGAGAACTGAGGCAGTCCATATGTTCATTTACTTATCTGTAGCTATATCAATGTACCCCACATCAAAATATCACACCTTGAATATATGCAATTTCCATTTTTCAATTATTCCTCGACGAACTGAAACAGACAAACCAGCACACCGAGTTGGTGACCTGTGGCCATGGCCTTGGGAGTCACACTGGGAAACGCTGCAGTTCCACGGCCCCGCATGCTCTCCCCAGCCCAGGCCTAACTCCATTTGTGTTTTGCTCTAAACCACCAGGACTCTCCCTCTGCAGGACCATTTCACAGTCCTCCCACAATCATCTTGACGGGGGATGCCAGTTCACCTGAAGGAGAAACCGACAAAAACCTGCTCAATAGGTATGTGACCGCCCATGCAGATGGGCCATGCTTTCTAAGATGGAGGGATCGAGAGTGTGTTTCTAGAAACGTTCTCTTCGTCTCCGAATCACTCTGCTGATAAAGACACTATCAAAGAGGACTGGGGATGGAGCTCAACTGGCAGCTAGCTTCTTGCTGTGTTGTGTGAAGTCCTGGGTTTGATTGCAAGGATCACATAAAGGGTACGGTAGGGTACTCCTGCAACCCCAGCACTCAGGTGGAGGCAAGAAATCAGAAGTGCAGGGTCATCCTTTGCTACATGGGGAGTTCAGATCCAGTCTGGGATACAAGAAGCCTTGTCTCAAAAATAAAAATAAGTATTAGCAGACAGCTTTTCAAAATGGGGAAAGAGAATTTAGGATTTTCCCCCAATATCTTTTTTTCCCAAAATGATGTTCTGGCTCGTGGATTTGGCCCTGTGAGATTTTAAGAAAAGCACAAGACATCACAGCATGGAAAATTCCCATAATGTCAACCCAGGTATTCCTATACAAACCCGGAAGATGTGGGTCTTTGACTACAGACTTCTGCTGTGGACAAACAAGTCCTCCTTGGAAGATAATCTGTTGGAAGGAACACTGGGTCACCATCACAGGGATGTCATTGTTCCTCATCATGGGTCCCTGCATTGATCTAGCTGGAATAAAGTTGTCTAGGTATCACTTTTAATAATTTTAAAAGATAATTCTCAGGGACAGGGATACAGATCCGTGGGAAGGTGCTGGCCCAGCAAGTCCAAAGTACTGGGTTTTATGGGCCACACCACAGACACTAGCCAGAGAATAATTCTCATAAGAGGGTAATTTTCACAAGAGTATGCATGTCAAACCTTCTTCATCCATTAATTAAGGGCAGAAGCAAAAGAACAGAGTGGATACCAAGGAGGATATAAGAAATGAATATACATGCATAATCAGTGTGGGAGGGGGTGGAAAAGCTGAACAAAATTGAGAAGTCATTTAAGACAGCTTCTTGGGGCTGGATTGGTTCAGTAGTCAAAAGCATACATGGTTCTTGCAGAGGACCTGAGTTTGGTTCTCACCATTCAAATTGAGTGGCTCACAACTATTTGTAACTCCAGTTCCAGGAGAATCTGATGCCTTGGCCTCCTCATGCATCTGTACACACATGCACACACAGAGAGAATTAAAAGCAAATCTTTAAAAAGAGTTTCATGTAGCTGGGCAGTAGTGGTGCACACCTTTAATCCCAGCACTCAGGAAACAGAGGCAGGTGGATATCTGTTAGTTTGAGGCCAGCCTGGTGTCCAGTCAAGGGTACACAGCAAAACCCTGTCTAAAAAACAAAAATAAACAAAACAAAAGCCAGGCAATGGTGGCACACGCCTTTAATCCCAGCACTCGGGAGGCAGAGGCAGGCGGATCTCTGTGAGTTCAAGGCCAGCCTGGTCTACAAGAGCTAGTTCCAGAACAGGAACCAAAAGCTACGGAGAAACCCTGTCTCGAAAATCCAAAAAACAAAACAAAGCAACAACAAAAAGCTTCACGTTTTCAGGGCAGTGAAACCGTGTTCTGATCTTCTCATGCGTGTCTACCAGCCCCTATGCATGTGTCATGAGGTTTCCACCGACGACAGCTCTACATAGAGACTGGGTCCTCTCACACAGTAAATACTGCAGTAAAGTTCATCTCTTGAGAGCGGGCTTGGGTACCTTGAGTGGGCAGCAGAGTGGCATAGAGATTTGCTGAGTCAGTGGGGCTCCAGGGGCTTTGAGGTGAGAGACTAGCATACAGCCTGGGAATTCATCCATTTAACATGCTCCCAAGGGGACAGTCAGAGGGCCTGTGCCTATAAGACGACCGTGAGAGACTGTAGAGGCCTCTCATTTGTCCATCTCCGGGCAGACATTCTAACAGGATGACCACGTCCTGTCTTTCAGAGCTCCCAGCCCCCACCGCAGGCTTTCCCACCGACATCTGAAGGTCTCCACGGCTCCGCTGACTTCTGTGGGTAAGGGCTGGTTCGTTATGAGGATGTGTTCGGGTAGCAAGCATGAGCTCCTTAGTCACACTCGGCCCCGTTCCCTCTCCCCAAGCCCAAAGGTAGAGGAGATCGGCCTCTCCACGTCTGGGTCCAGCTGCAATGATGTCTAGTTTCAGTGTCAGAATGAAAGAGGAAGATGAGGAAGTCAGCAAAGACAGAAAAGTGACGCTCAGCTGTGGGCTCAAGGGGCAGAGTCATGGGGCTGTGCTACTGGGCAGGTACACGCCCAGGTGGGAGTGTGCCCACATGAAAGACTGGTGGTTATGATCCCTGCTGATCCCTGCTAATGGGTTTTCATACCTTCATGGAACCATTAAAGGATAGGGGTCACATAGACTTGGTCTTTGTATTCAGTGTTGATTACACTGTTTAAGGGGGTCGGGAAGTGAGTTGGTGTTGATAAGGGCCCATTTATGGGAGAACTAAGAGAAGGTAGGAAGGGGCCCACTTCTCCCAGCGGGGGAAGGGGCCCACTTCTCCCAGCGGGGGAAGGGGGATGTGCTGTCATTCCAGGGAAAGCAATATCTGAGCTTTCCCTTAAAGATGGACGCACTAGGTAGATGAAGAGGTGTGGATAAAGCAGGAGTCCCACAGAGCACTGTGGCAATCAAATGCCCAGATGCTGTGCCTGGCTTATGTGTCACAACCACGGCAAATTATGGAGCCCAACACATAGTAGCTTGTTCTAGGACAGTGCGATCCTCTTCCCCTCCCCTCCCCCTTCTCTTCCACCACCGTCTCCTCCTCCTCCGTCAGAGTCTGTGGCTCCAGGAACTGTGGGGTCCAGGTATTCGATTGTTTCTTAGCTATTGTACCATCTCATCTTCTTCAATGTGCGAGTCTTCTTCCGGGGAAGACTTTCCACTCATGAGGACAAACGGCTGGCTGCACCTCTATTCTTCAGATTCATCTGTGAAGCCCTTCTTCCCTCTCGGTTCCCACACTGCTTCTCACGAGCCTCATGTGGTCATCGCTAGCCCACCCCTCTGGCTGCCTGGATGGCATTGCTTGACTGGCCAAGGCTGGTTTGGGACCCACTCCCACTCAGCCTTGGCTCTTGAGGCAGAGTTATGGCTGGCGATGGTGATTCAGAGGGCTTCCCCTAGTGAAAATGAAGAGCTTCTGGAAGGGACATGAATGGAGGCAGGGGAGACAGACTGGGAGCCAACCACAGAAGGGCTGGAGTTGGGACAAGGTCTTGGAAGCAGGATGTAGGGCCGGCAAAGTTGGTGACCTGCTTAGATGTGACCCTGGGCACTCTGAGTAGTTTCCATGGGATGAGGCAGGAGGACAGCGTGATCAGACATGGCTGCTAGAAAGGTCACTCTGTAGGCAACAGACAGTGGGGCAAAGAGACTGGCTTGAAGGCAGAGGTTTTGCAGGGTGCCGATGTAATTGTTCAAGTAAGAGCTTATGAGAAGGAATAGAAATGGGGACAGGTTCCAGGGACACTTACAGGTAGATGCTACTCCTGGACCAGGTCTTAGACATGGAAACCGAGGAAGGAAAAGGGGATGCCTGGAGTGACCATTATCCCTGAGCTCCCAGCAAGGAGATAGTGTTGCCCACTCAGCACCCAGGGCACTTCTGGAGAAGGGGCAGTTTGGGGAAGGGTGAGCAGGAGAAAGGTGACCATGGGATTGCAGCTGGGGCTTGGGACAACAGCTCTGAGCTTCGTCCCTAGCTACATAGTGACTAACTAGCTTGTAAAGAAACAGAGCGTGAAGGCAGAGCCCCCTTTAGAGCAGAGTTAGGACAACTCTGGGAACCAAAGTGTACTTCATGAACCTTTCTGATAGCCTCAAGACAGCGGCAGGCCTACTGAGGAAGTCACTGTCTGTCCCCATGCCCTCCACCCCGACATGGGTATATAGCTGAGTTCTGAGGCTGCAGGGCCTCTCAGCAGAGGTGACTCTCACTGGAGCCCATTCTCTTTCTATAGACCCCACGGGACACGTCATTGACCTGGTAAATGACCAGCTGCCGGACATCAGCATCTCAGAGGAGGACAAGAAGAAAAACCTGGCGCTTCTGGAAGAAGCCAAGTCGGTGAGTGAGCGATTCCTGGCCCGCCGCGGGAGGAAATCAAGGAGCAGCCCCGGAGACTCCCCATCAGGTAGGGCAGGACCAGCAGCAGGACAGGTGGCTGCCCTGATCCCCTCTAAGGCCAGGCTGAGGGGAGGGAGGGGGAAGATCACGTTCCCAGAGGGTGGGCTTCAGGTGGCCTGTCCCCTTTGCCTCCAGGTTTTAGAAGGCCCAAGCCTTGCAGAGATGACCCCCTCGAGAAGCCATTGCGCTCAGCTTCCAAAGCACCTAACCATCTCTACTTCAGAACTGTCCTGTGTTTTGCTTTTAGGCCTTCCCCCATGTGTGGACAAATGCCATTCCATATGATGCCAGTGCTTTTATTTGGTCTCAGCAACTCTCCTTTATGAATGCCTAGGTCCTTAGCACTCATGCAGAGAAACCCTGTGTGATTCCCATATGCATTGACCCTTTCATGGCCCTGCACAGCAGAGTCTGGTCTAATAGTCCCACCCTCTCTATGAAGACCCTGGTTCTGTGGTGGGCATCTCCCCAGCAAAGGGCTGAGAAGATTGACCTGGGCCCTGATCTCCAACTCTGGAAAAGAGACAGACTTTGAGGGAATTTCTGGGCTAGAGAGATGATTTTCCCGGGACCCTTTGCTATGCTGTGCTGTGGTCCCTCTCTTTCTGTGCATAAAGATGACATGGGTTTTAGACTAGTCTAACTGCCTTGGAGGACAAGGAGAGCATTGAAATCAGAGTGGTCCAATGATATCCAGAAAGTGCAACCTTGCATGCTTTTACTGTCAAGCTATGCCAGGTCCTCAGTTTCTGGAAAGTTCTCTGAGGTCAGGTCAAGCAGGCTAAGGGATGTGACCTCACATACTGGAAATTACCTGAGGGCCCCTCAGCTAGGCTGGCCATAGCAAAAGTTGGGTTATAATAGGAGCCTTGTACGGCAATCCAGAACCAGCCCCTGACCCTGACCAGGCAGTCCGAGTTCCCAGGGGTGAAATTTCTCTGAGAGAATCATTTGTTAGGTGGCAGAAGTCCTAGCCCTTCACGAATGCCAGCCAGGTGTTTGTTTCCACAGCGGTTTCCCCAAACCTCAGCCCTGGAGCTTCTCCTGCGCCCTCCAGAAGCTGCTCGCTCACCATCTCCACACCACCAGGTGAGGCTGACCTCCCACCCCCTGCAATGAGGAAGATGCACAGGCTCTGAGGACTGGAAACAGTACGGCAGGCAGCAAGAGACAGGCTGAGTGAGGGCAGGGCTGAGGTCACAGGAAGGGGCCTATGACGGGCGCTCTTTCTTCAGAGACACACCACCACAGGTTGTTTTGAATCCTCTTGTTTGGACCACTCTACGTTTGGTTTGTTCTTGTGGTCCTGGGGTCCTCACACATACGCTCTGCCACTGAGCGACATCTCCAAGCCTCGTATGCGTTTCGGTCTCTTCCTTTCTGGGTTGGGCCCAGCCACACCCTCAGGCACCAGAGTACCATGTGGGCAGCCTGCCCTTGTCAGTGCTGGAGGACAAGCCCAGAACCCTATATGCACAGATGCTTCCTGGTGATCAAACCTTCAGGTCGTCCCCCGTGACTCAGTTTCCTTATTTGATTTCTATGTGATTCAATGATGGCAGGTGAGCAATAACAGTGTTTTTGGCTGCCAGGCCTTACAATGGATGGCTCAAGGAGGTTTTGGGGGGGGGCAGGTGGGGGAGCCAGGGGTTGATGTTAAGGTGACAACTACGGAACTTAGGTGACCGGCATCACTTATCTTTGCTGGCCCGTTGCAGGTTTCGACACGTGCAGTGGTCCGCAGTCCCCTTTGCCGGGAGGACCACCACAGGTAACGACACACCTGTGCTCCTTCTATACCAGTAGGTCTCTTGTTCCTAGCATCCTAGGACTCTCTGTAAGCCCCGAATGAGGGAGGTGGCGGGGAGGGGACGGGACATTTACATCCCGCTAAGCTTCAAGAGGGAGCAGGCCTCTTCCCACTGCTGCTGACCTGTGTTTTCTTTCTCAGCAAAAGGGGCATGAGGCCGACATCTCCTCATCTCACCTGGGAGAGCCTGTGAGTTTGTGCTTTGCTTGCTCTGCAATGATCTGAATGTGGGAAATGTTGTCTCAGAAGCCTACGCTGGCCCCTGGGCAGCCTGCAGATGTGGGGGCGTGGGTGTGAGTAGAGGATGGGTGCTGGGCAAGCAGGAGGCGCCTCTGTCTTCTGAGGTGGAAGTGTGAGAGGGAAAGAGGTAAGGCGCACACCCCAGAAGGGTGATTCTGCACCCCCAAATCCAGCCACAGTCAGACATGAGCTGTTCATCTCAGCTCAAGGTGCAGGAAAGCTGGGACTCGCCTACAAATACATAAATAGGCCTCTGGTCCAGGTTCTGAGTCTCCTCAGCCTGCCCCCAGGGTCCTCCTCAGCGTGCCCCCAGGGTCCCAACTCTACCTTGTCTCTTGCAGATTGTCTCCAAAGGGCTAGCCGACCGGAAGCAGAATGACCAGAGGAAAGTGTCTCAAGGCAGACTGGCTCCTCGCTCTCCCACACTGGAGAAATCCAAAGAACTTAGAGTAGAGCAAAAGGAAAACTTTGATCCTCTTCAGCATCCGGAGGCCACGCCCATGGCTCAGGCTTCAGGAGCAAGTATCAGTGGGAAAATGGCCCTGAACAGCCCCAAGTCTGGCCCTGCTGAGACAGAACTCGGGAGGCAGCTCCAGAAGACAGCCAGGGAAGGCGGCCCTCTGCCCCGAGGTGCAGTCCAAGGCTCAGGAGGAACTGTTTCCCCACATCCGCAGGGACAAGGCTCTGCAGGAGAGCCTGTGGGGCTTAAGGCTGGTCCCAAAGCTGAGCTGCGGCCCCCTGTGTCCCGCCCCCCTTTGATACGGGGAGTCTCTTGGGACAGCAGTCCTGAAGAACCTGGTCCCCTGCTGCAGAAGGTACTTGCCAAACTGCCTCTGTCAGAGGAAGAGAAGCGGTTTCCAGGCAAAGCCAAGTTAGCCAAGCCGCCTGGGCTCAAAGACTTCCAGATACAAGTACAGCCGGTGCGCATGCAGAAACTGACCAAGCTTCGGGAGGTGGGTTCCTGCCCCGCTGCACAGTGTGGCCATGCCAGGTCCCCCATGAGCTACAGACTTTCGCACTCATGCTGAACTCTGGGACAGGGCAGCTTTGACTTCATGGAGTCCCAAACTTCTTGATCTTGAGAAGCCGGTGCCATCAGTGTTACATCTCCATAGCAGCAGCTTCGGGTGCCTTTTGCTCCTGCTAATAGATAGAAGCCAGCCTAAGACATAGTGGTCACACTTAGCCACACTTCAGGGGAGGTTGGCCATATGGACTCCTTATCCTGAGCTGTCTTCCTCCTCTGACTAGAAGTGGTGACAAGAGCCTTTGATGGAGTATCTGGTCATGACTAGAATTGGGCAAGACCAGGATAAGCAGGCTTTCTTTTTGTAATGGTATTCAGCCTGCCTTCTTGGTACCTGTTGACCAAGGGCCTTAGACCCAGGAACTACTATGACATTGTCGACACAGGACTGCTCCTCCATGGTGAATTTCTCCCAGTGTCCATGGTGTCCTCAACTTCCACTGGTCATCAAGCTAGGGACAGTGGTCAGCCAGGGGACTGCCCTCCTGCACAATGAGTGGTTATGGAGCGGCAGAGGGGAGATTGTAAAAGGGATAAACAAGTCCCAATCCAGTCCCTTCTCTCTCAGAAGGCCAACGTCAATCCAGGTCAGGGACTGGGATCCTATAGATTAGGGCCTGGAATAGGGCAAAGTCCCCTGGCTCTTCTATTGAGGGAGTGAGGGAGAGGAAGGAAGCGAGGGTCTTAGCACTCCGGCGCAAATGAGAATATCTACGCTAGCAAGGACACAGCCTAACTGGCCACTGTGCTGTTCAGACGGCTTCTGTGAGGCTGAGGAAGTGGCTCAGTTGGTAGAGCGTGTGCACGCCAGCACGTACAAAGCCCTGGGTTCTCAGGCTCACATTAAATCACGTGTGGTGGTAGCTCAGGCCCATTATCCCAGAACCAAAGAGGTGGAGGCAAGAGGATCAGAAATTCAATGCCATGATCACATACATAGTGGCTTTGAAGCAAGTCAAAGATATATATATATATATATATGTATATATATGCATATATATATTTGTATATATGATAGATAGATAGATAAATAGAAAATCATGATCATCTCTGATGTTTTGGGGTCGAGACTTAGGAAGATTAACAATTCACATAGAACCCCCATCCTATAATCCAGAATTCAGGGTACCTGGTAGCTTAGAACAAGTCCAGGCAGAGTCACCCACCCTGGGCCACATCCCACATCTGTGAAGGCAAGTGGAAATGAAGGGTCAGACATCTTGAGATTCACCTTCATGGATTTCAAATGCTGGGAGAGTAAGCCACTACCAGAATTCCCCATCCCCTTAGGTCACACTCACTCAGCAAAGGAAGTTGCAGAGAGCCTGGAAGTTCATGCCACTGCTGGTCTGGCAGCTGAGCACACACACCTCACGCTGTCCAGTGTGAAGACAGCTGATGTGAACCTCTGGCTTGCTGAGTATATCAGCATGGGGATGGCCTCGGTTCTGTTTGGAGCCTGAGTATTCTCTTCTGGCATCTTTCTTCCTCTTTTACCCAGAGGCCAGTCACTCAAGAGGCTTCTGTCACCTGGGAGGCTGAAAACCATTAGCACCAGGGACCAGGAGAAAACTCAGGCACCCCACTAGAGGGCCCTAGTCTGACAGGAATTGGCTTAGAGCGAGAATGGCCTCTTGGGTCCACCCTCAACCTAGGTCTGCCTGCTCAGTTCCCCAGGCAATGGCTCTCAGGCCACAAGATCATTGAGGAAGGAGTGAACAGAAGAGCAGGGCAGGACGCTGCTGCCAGCTCTGAGTTCTTCTAGACTTGCTCCCAGAAGCGGTTGCATGCATATCCAGGACCTTACTGTCCCCAAAGTCCTTAGTCCCTAAGGACTACACAGTCCCTACACAGTCAGGCTGGGCAGCTCATTTCCCTGAGGCCCAGAGCTCCTTTAATAAGCAAGTCATGTGGGAGGTAGTTCTTAACCCAATGGTGGCATTTCAGGCCCTTTTATGGACGGGGAGAGGACCTTGTGCCCCTCTGGCCTCACCATACCTTGTCATGCCAATTCACCCACTCTGGTCACTGTCCTTGGACGCCCATATAAGGCTGAGTGGGTACAGAGGCACTGGGGACCAAGAAGAGCATCTAGCCTGGTGGCGTCATCTGAATTGTGTTTCTTCCTCTTCTCACCAAGGAACATATCATGATGAGAAACCAGAACCTGGTGGGGTTCAAGCTTCCTGAATTGAGTGAGGCTGCGGAGCAGGACAAAGGTAGGTTGCTGGGGCCTGCTTGCCCTCCCTCCCTGCCTACCCTCTCCGCCCGCCCTCCCTGTCTGTCCTCCCTGCCCACCTTCCCTGCTCGCCCTGCCCTCCTTGCCTACACTCTCTACTCTACCTCCCTGCTTACTCTCTCTACTCTCCCTCCCTCTCTGCCCTCCCTCCCTGCCTACCCTCTCTGCCCACCCTTCCTGCCTGCCCTCCCTGCCTGCCCTCCCTGTCTGTCCTCCCTGCTCACCCTCCCTGTCTGTCCTCCATGCCTGCCCTCCCTGCCTGCTCTCCCTGCCTGCCCTTCCTGCTCACCCTCCCTGTCTGCCCTCCTTGTCTGCCCTCCCTGCTCACCCTCCTTGTCTGCCCTCCCTGTCTGCCCTCCCTGCTCACCCTCCCTGTCTGTCCTCCATGCCTGCCCTCCCTGTCTGTCCTCCCTGCTCACCCTCCCTGTCTGTCCTCCCTGATTGTCCTCCCTGTCTGCCCTCCCTGCTCACCCTCCCTGTCTGCCCTCCTTGTCTGCCCTCCCTGCTCACCCTCCTTGTCTGCCCTCCCTGTCTGCCCTCCCTGCTCACCCTCCCTGTCTGTCCTCCATGCCTGCCCTCCCTGTCTGTCCTCCCTGCTCACCCTCCCTGTCTGTCCTCCCTGATTGTCCTCCCTGTCTGCCCTCCCTGCCCACCCTCCCTGTCTGTCCTCCATGCCTGCCCTCCCTGCCTGTTCTCCCAGGACTTGTTAGCCCACTGAGTCGAGAGCATTCTGAGGGTGAACAGTGGATTTCCCATCAGTATTTGTGCACAAATGAGGGAAGCCGATTGACTAGCCCACTGAGGCAGAGCATGCCCAAGTCTATCTCCTTCCTGCCACTACCCCCTCCAGGCCTGCTAGTGACAGTGGGTCTGGAAAGTGCCCGAGGTCTGAACTTTTGACATTGCCTTTCCCCTCGCACCCAGGAAGCCACCCAAATAGTTCGGTTCCTCTTTTCAAGACACCAGGGCTCCCTCTTTCTAATCTGCTGTCACCACCAAGTCCGTAACCCAGCCCTGCCCTGCTGGGTGGCCACACATCCCTTCCTCCAAGGCTTTGCTCTCCACTGCCCCCCACACTGTACCACACTTCTCTGAAAATGAGGCAAGAGGCCAGACCCTCCCTGTTCCTGCCTTAGTCTGTTCTTCCCGAGTTAACGAATGCCCCAGTGTGAGCCACAGCTGTTCATCCTGGCTCTGCCGCTGGCTGAACAAGCCGCCTGGCCTCACTGGACCCAATCCCAGCCCTCACTCCCACCCCCACCTTAGAACACGGGGTGGTCATAGTTGCTTCAAACCTTATCAAGAAGAGCACATGAACTAAACTCTATTTACAATGTGCCTAGAGCAGTACGTGGTACGTCAAGATCCCTAAAGGAGGGGCCCCAAGAGCCAGTATTTCTGTCTGGGGCTACATTTCTGTGTACACACGTGTGTCTTCACACATATTGTAGGCTCCATGCTTACAATGGCTCCTGGCCCTAACAGGCCCGGAATAAGCCTTTATGAAGGAACAAATGGATGAGGTTGTAAGAGTTCACAGAGGAGTTTCTGAGGTAGTTGCATAAAAGCAACCTTAACCAGAGTGCTTCAAGATGGTCAAAGGAATGAAGGTGTTTGGAGGGATGCTTCTAGAAGGGCAGGCTCTCTGTAGACACTCAAGGCCTTGCCTCTGTGCTTTGTGTATGCTCTGTTGCCATCCCCCTCCCCTCTGAATCCTTGTAGCTGTGGTGAAGCAGCGGGCAAGTCTGCCTGCTCTCAGATGCCTCTTTCCTTGATTATTTGGTATTGATGTCTATGTCTCACCTTTGCTTCCGTTGGTATTTGTTAAGTGGTGATGTATAGAATGTTATGTATAGTGTATATATAGAATTAACTTTTCCGTTTTAATAATTTTCAGCCCGCGGTTTAGTGGCTTTCAGTCCAGTCGTGGTATATTGTGCAGCCGTCCTCACCGTCCATCCACAGAACCTTTTCATTGTCCTCAGTTGCAATTCCACACCCACGAGACACCAGCTGCCCATGCCCCCTCCCCCAGCCCATTGCTACCACCATTCTGCTTCCCCTTTCCGTGCCTTGTGCCTTCTCTAGGTCCCTCACATAAATGAAGCCATACACGGTTTGCCCTACTTCTTTTTAATGCCATTCCAGTGAATTCTCTCTAGCATTTTGCAGACTCAAAGTCATTTGAGACTCAGATTTAATCTTCTCCCAGGAAACTAAGAGGAGGAATTTTTGCTTTCATCTTAGAGTTAGAGAAGCTGAGGCCCGAAGAGCTACTGACCTCGTCACATGGTTTTGCCTTCACAGGAACACTTCTGACACACGTTTTAGCTTCATTTCGTTTTAGACAAACTAATCCAGAGGCCAGCTTATGGGGAGCAGGGCAGTGACTCCTGGACCACTTTCTCGAAACTTCTGCCTTTCTCCTGTGAGCACTAGTGGGCCCAGGCTTCATGGGGCGCCTCTGGAAAGGCACACATCCCCTCACATTGTCCATGGCTGGTGTCAGTCATCTAATTGATTGCCACATGAGCTTATTCTGGGTATTATTGCCAGTAAAAAGTTCTGGGCTGAAACACCATGACTAACACCTACTCAACGCTAGCCAGGCTCCCAGCGGTAAAATCTCCAGGAAAACAGTTTTTAAAGAACTGAATCACTTTTTTAAAAAAAAAAAATAATTAACCATCTTGAGCCAGGTGTGGTGGCAAATGCCTTTAATCCCAGCTCTTGGGAGGCAGAGGCGGGAAGATCTCTGTGAGTTCAAGGTCAACCTGCTCTATGGTGAGTTCTACGACAGTCAGGGCTGTGTAACAAGACCCTGTCTTAAAAAGCCAAAACAAACAAACAAAGTAAGAAACAAACAAATAGACAAACCGGCTTGGAACTAGGGAGATGGCTCAGGGGTAAGAGTGCTTACTCTACAAACATGAGGATCTGAGTTCGGGTTCCCAGCCCCAATATAAAAAGCCAAATGTAGCCACAGCACATGCCTGTAACAGCAGAGCCATGAGAGGGGAGACAGGAGGACTAACGTGGTTTGTTGACCACAAGGTGTAAGGCAAAGAATGACAGAGCAAGAGCACTCAGCATCTTCCTCTGCCCTCTGTACATATTCATAGGTATAAACCACATTTATAAATACACATACACACAAAACATTAACCATATTTAGAGGTATCCTTCTAAATATGTATTTCTTCACTTTTATTTTTTCTTTAATCAAAACACTAGAAAAACCTCTCAAGATTTTCTATACATGAGGCTGGAGAGATGATTTAGCAGTTAAGAGCACTTGCTATTCCTGCAGAGGACATGGGTTTACTTCCCAGCACCCACATGACAGCTCATAGCTGTCTGTAACTCCAGTTCCAGGGCGCCAACACCTCTCCTAGCCTCCTCCAATGCCAGGCACATATATGGTCCATATGCATGCAAACCACTCACACATAAAATAAAGAAATCCTTTAAGCAGCTTTTATACATAGCCCATCACAGCTTTATTATTATTCTTTCCTGGGTTTATCATTTTTCCAAAGTCAGTTTGATTGTAAAGATATAGCTTCCTTTTGAAGACTTGTTTCATTGAAGTTACTATAACTAATTAGATGTATTTAGATTTCATATTTATTGCTGACTGGTTCATATTTCCTTCTGTGTGACCAATTCTATTGTAAAATATTTCAGATGTTTATAGTTCTCCATCTGCTATAAACAGTTTTGTCTTTGTGCTTGTGGGATTGCTTTGTTTTATTTTATTTCTTTTTTTCTTTTAAGGAATTCCCTTGAGATAAATTCTCAGACTTAAGAATCTCTGGATCAGAGTGTAGAAATACCTTTTATCAAATGTTCCAAATGTTTGTGTGTGTTTTCCTTCTAAGCATGACAGTTTCTGAATTTTGTTTTGATTTGATCCTTCTGGCCAGAATAAAGTAGAGTAAGAAACAGGTGATTAATAACAATGACAATTATAGCCAGGTATGGTGGCTGATCATGGTTGTCAATTTGACTGATCTGGAGTCAACTGAAATGCAAGCCAGTGAGCAATGTTCCTCCAGGTTCCTACCTTGAGCCTCTGCCCTGACTCTCCTCGATGATGATGGACTGAAACCTCTAAGCCAAATGAACCCTTCTCTCCCTTGTCTCGTGGGCCAGTGTTTCATCACAGGAGCAGGGAAGCCAGGTAGAGCATGAGGCACGAGGGCACACGCCTGTAATCCTACCAGGCAGGAGGCTGGGGCAGGAGGACTCCAAGTTGAGGCCATCCTGGGCTTCGGAGTGACTCCATATTTCAAAACAAAAAGTGTAAAGCATGACAGTTATAATGTTATTATTATTATTGCTGTAAAATAACCTTTTTGTTTTTATTTCAGTTGATTTCCTAGCATGCTCAAAGCTAAATTTTTCTTTCTGGTAGCAGCTTCTCTGCTTTATATCTATCCATTTGGGGCCTAGATTATGTTTTTGGCTGTTAGTAATATATGTGACATCTGTGCATAACATGTGAATGCTCCTTTGTTTGAATGTTTTCTCTTAATGTTTAAAATTATTTTATCTTATTTTACAATATGGGCATTTTGCCTGCATTTTGCCTTTGCACCACATTTGCCTATGCACCACATTTGTGCAGGGCCCACAGAAACCATAAGGCATCGGAACTCCTGGAACTAGAGTAACAGACAGTTGGAGGCAGCATTGTGGGTACTGGGAATTGAACCCAGATTCTCTCCAAAAGCAGCCAGTACTCTTAACTGCTGGGCATTTCTCTCCTGACCTCCAGTTCCCGAATAACCACTCTGAGGCTTCATATTAATTACAAACTGTTTGGCCCATTAGCTCAGGCTTATTATTAACTAGCTCTTACAACTTAAATTAACCCATTTCTATTATTCTATATTTTACCATGAGGCTCATGGCTTGTTACCACACATCTTGCTTCTCAGACAGCTGCTGGCATCTCCCAGATTCCACCTTCTCTCTCCCTGTGGCTCTGCTTAGATTTCCCACCTGGCTCTATTCTGCCTGGCTATTGACCAAATCAGCTTCTTTATTAACCAATAGTAATAAAACATTCACAGAATACAGTAGGGCATCCCACATCACCTCCTCTTTTCTGTCTAATTAAAATTAAGGTTTTAGTTTAACATTGTAAAATTACATATAACAAAACAGGTACCAAGCAAGAATTACAGTTATAATATTTAGTCTATTTGTATTTGGCAAAATTAAAGAAAATACTCTATTATCTATCCTATCTTTGTGAGTCTAAAGTTTTGTATCTAATTTATCTTTTTATCATAACTAAGGAAAGCTATAATTATAACTACCTAGTCTTCAACTCCATCAAAGACTCCAGAAGGATATAATATTACCTAAGTAAACAGGAAGTGCATTGTAAGCAACTTTCAAAACTCTATAAATGACAGAGACATCTTGCTGCCTGGACAGTCACTCAAAGTTCTTCTGTAACATTGGGGCATCCATCTTCAGCCTATAAGCCTAGTGTGTCTGACAGACTTCAGTGAAGCAGAAAATTTGAAACTCTCCTGCCTTTATTGGCAGTTTGTCAGTCATTTCCCCCTGTGTCCTGCAGAATGTCTAGCAGACTTTTTCATGAAGCAGGAACTCTGAAGGACTGCCTCACCTTGTTTTGGCAACTTCAGCAGTCATTTTCCTGTGGGTCCTTATGTTCACTGTCACATTGTCAAGCAGTCCAGTCAAGAGCAGTTTCTTGCCAAAATGACTAGTCTTGCCACATTGAAAGCAAACTCCATAAAGAGTTTCTTCTATGCCCACCATCCTCTTAAAGTAATTGGTACTGCCAGGAATGGATGTCTCACATCCAAAAAATTTAAGTTATTAAAACATTTTAAATGGCCTTATTCTATAGGTCTTTGAAGTGTTTAAAGTTTACCTATTCATCTGAAACATATCTCTGTATATCTGGAAAACCTAACTAACATGACTATAAATTTGACTATTAGAGAAGACTATTAATTTGTATTTTTTAACTATACATTACACTCTTAAATGCCCTGCATAAGCATAATACCTTAACCAAGAGTAGAATATATATATATATATATATATATATATATATATATATAAATAAAATAACAAAATTTATCTTAAATTTGTGTCAGTAAACCAAAATCCATACCTATTTATTTTGAGATCAACAGTCGTTTTTTGGATTAAAGTAGATTCAATAGTCTATCTTTTCACATCATTTCTATATCTTTCCTGAGCCATCTTTCCAACCTCCAATATTTAAAAACTTTTGAGCTTCCTTATTGCTTTTTAGTCAATTAGTGGAGATTTTAAGTGTAGAATGAGCTTAGAGTAGAGAATTACCATAGAAGGTAGAACTAGCAATTGCAACTTTTTCTTTCTTTAGGTGCACTCAGGGATATTACTAGCTTCGTATCTGTGGAATCATATTTATCCAAGGTCATTCATTTAAGTTTTAAATTACATAGTACTTTTAGATGAACATAAGTAACTGTCTAATAGATGATAACTTTTTGTGAGTTGTAATCTCCTTATTGTAAAGTTTGGTTTTACTCACATGTTTTTTTTCTTTTTCTTTTTCTGCCACTGACCATTCACTCTTAATAAAATAAATGCCTAAAAAAACCTTTTGAGCTTATTATAGGTGTGTATGTGCATACATGATATCTGTGGCTGCACATGCCTGCTTCACATATTTATATAGTTTCGTTTACTTGTGTTTATTTTGCTAATACCACTGACTTCATCTTTTTATTGCTGTTGTATTTTGTTTTTTGGACATGAGTTCTCACTGTGTAGCCTGAAACTCATTATTTAGACCAATATTATTAGACCAGGGGTCTTGAATGCCCTCTGAGCTTCATTTTAAGATATAGGTATTTTAAGACTTAAGAGTTCATTACTCCAAAAGCACTTTAATAGTGTTTGTATTTCTTTGTGACTTAAACAGTCATATGTTATATTCCTATCTATCTATCTATCTATCTATCTATCTATCTATCTATCTATCTATCTATCTATCATCTATCTATCTATATGGGAGCAGGGGTCCTATTTGTTGTTGTTATGTTTATTTTCTTTTGTTTTATATTGTTTTAGTGGGGGGTTTTTGTTTTTGTTTTTCTTCCTTCCTTCCCTCCTTTCTTTTCTTTTTGCAACAAAGTCTCATTCTATAGCCTGAACTGACCTGGAACTAGCAATCCTTAAGCCTTAGCCTCCTGAATGCTGGGATTACAGATATGTGCCACCATACCCAACTTGGTTCTGTTTCGTTCTGGTCAAGATGGCACATTTTAATCATGGATTTAATGAGACTATGCTCTATTGTGTAGTGAGATTAGTCCTCCCTTGCTACTTTTCTTCTGCAATGTATGTGTTAGTATTCTAGACAGAATCAAATCAAAGATCATAGAATGAGCAAGGAACTAGGAGACAGGAATCTTATGCACCGGAAGTGAATGGGGTTTTACGTTCCTGACATCTACATGTCTCCTCCACATTTGAATTTCCACCATCTTGTGCACCTTGCATGCTGGACTCAGAAGGACTGTCCAAGTTTTATTTGCTTTACAGTTTATAAACCGTTAGTTTACTGACATTTAGTTATCACAGTTGGATCTATTCAGATATTTCTTTCATCTCTTCCAGGGTGTTTGTTTCATGTTCTGTGCATATGGCTCCTGCTACATTCTGCATTACCTTGTTTCTCTTGTTTGTTGGTCACCAAGACTCTAAGTTCACTGGATTTTCTGATTGATCACTAGTGGTGTGGATGAATGTAGCTTGGTAGTGCATACTTCCTGCACAATAAATATTGCTACTGAATGGTAGAATGCTAACTCCAGCGATGGTTAGAGTGACAGAAACTGGAGTGATCGCTATGCGTTGGACGCTATGCTGAGTATCCCACCCTGTTAGACTCAGCGCTCACAATAACCATGAGAAGCAGCCTTACTGTAGTCGAGGGACACACACAGAGGTTGAGGCTTATGAAGGTCTTGGTGGTGTCTCTGAACTGCAGAAGCAGGATCAGAATCCAGATGTGTCTAACTTCTAAGACTTTTGACCCCTTTGCAGAACAGCTTTCCTTTTTGAATTGACAGCTCAATCTCCTGTTACTTTTATCTTCTCTGGTTCACCAGGTCTTAGTTGTCCTTCTGCGCATGGGAGGCGACGTGCGTCTCTGCACCTCTGTGTGCATTAGTAACTTGGCAACACTCTCAAGCTTGATAATAGAGATAACGAGAACATTTTGTCTTGTTTCTGTTTTTGAGTGAATTTTAGTGTGCTTATTTTTCTCTCAAGAGTCATGCATCTTATTAAATAAATGTACTATTTAAAACTATATTTCTATGATCTGATATAAAGTATATGTAATAATTATAAAGCATGGTATTGTCTAGATCTCTCTGTCACTGTGATAAAACACGAACCAGAACAACTTGGGAGCAGAAAGGGTTTATTCAGCGTCTATGTCCTAATCACAGGCCATCATTTAGGAAAGTCTGAGCAGGAACTCAAATAGGAGCAGAGGCAGGAACCATGGAGGAAAGCTGCTGGCTTGTTCAGCTTGTTTTCCTATACCAGTGAGGATCACAGTGGGCTAGACCTTCCCACATCTACCATGAATCATAAAAATGCCCCTCAGAGATGTCCACAGGAAAGTCTGATAAAGATAATTTATCTGCTGAGATTCCCTCTTCTTAGATATGGCTCATTTGTGTTGAGATGAAAAAACTAACCATCCCCGGTACTATTTAAACCTTTTATTTTATCTATAGTTATTTTATCTATAGTTATAATTTAAAATTTTTACATATGTTTCTTTCCCAAGTCTTAAAATTAGTGCTGAAATCTATCAAATATATTCGTTGAACAGATTACATACCATTCAATTTATTTAGTGATTTTCCATTTCTTTCTTTTTTACGGGTATTTTTATATTTTCTTTTATAGACACCACCCAAGTCTGTGTCTGTGTTTGTTTTGTAATATCTGCAACTTTTCTTGGATTGGGTAAAATAAAATAGAAACTGTTGGCGCCCAGGGACTCCAGACTGTACTACCATTCTCTCTACAGTTATAATTCCAGAGTAAGGCGTTCAGGTGCTGGCTGGCTTGGCTCCACCCAGCCATCCAGGGACGCTTTTTTTTTTTTGCTCTTTTGCTGGGCTCTTGGGCAGCCTTGGAGTCGCATGAGAGGGGAAAGAGTGAGAGATTCCAGAGCAGGGTGTGGACTGTAACGCCCTCTTCCTGCTTCAGCCCTGTAGTGGCTGCACCGACAGCAAAAGAAGCTGGGAGTGCGGCTGCCAGCCTGGTAGCCATTCTTGTGCCGCATTCAGACTCCTTCCATGTGGACAGATTTAGTGGCTGGCTAGGCACCTGCCACAGCATCCTGTCAACTTAACCATATACCTATGGTTCTCACTTAATGTCTATGCAGCTTTAAATCTTTAAAATACAGATTAAAGTGACATATACTTATTTCCCATCTTTTCTCTCTACTATAAACAGTGGTTAACAGATGTTCTCGTACATATTATAGACATGCTTATTCTCTAAGAAAAGTCATCCTATAAGTAAAACGGGTAAACTAAAAGGTTCACACATGTATGTGTGTGTCTAGTCAAACTTTCCCACAAATTATGTTAATCTAAGTCTACACAGCCTGTAGGAAAATCTTACTATCTAATATTAATGGGCAATCACTGAGTTTTATGAATAGGTAGTGAATTTGACTCCTAGAAGCACCCAATTTTAAAAAGAAACTATTCTGGAGAGTTGTTTCAGTGGGCAAATGTGGGTACCTAATCCCGTCATTCATGCACACACACACACACACACACACATATGCATGTTCACACACATGCATGTACACATGTACAAAACATTTTTTTTTAAAAAAACAAAATTAACCCTGGTGGGTGTTCAATAAATGAACACCCCCTCCTGCATTCTCTCAGGCCTAGGGTGCGGGTGACTAGAAGTTTTGGTTCCTTCATTTGCTGATGCTGGGCCTTGGGTGGCTTTCTTATTCTTTTGGCACCTCAGTTTGCCTGCCTCTGCAGTAGGGATAATTATGGCCCCTGCAGCTTTCACTACACAGGTGTCCTGTTCTGTGGATCCTAGTCTTTGGTTCAGTTAGAACCTGACATTCATTGTGGTGACTGTTGCTGGCCCATGGAACTCTATCTTGTCAACCATGTGGGACAGGGCAGCATTGGGCTGCAGCCATCTACAGACCCCTTCCCACCCTGTACCCAGAAGAAAAGGATTAGGAGCGCTCTGAGCTCTGGTTCAGAGACTATTTCCAGGCTCGACTTGAATTTCTAATGAGGCTTGTTGGCCATTCTTGGGGGACAAGATAGGTCCTTATCAGAGCATTCTGGGGTCTTCAGAAGCTTAGCTCTTTCAGTTTCTGAGGATTCCTTTCCCTGATAAATCCAACCTTCCCAACTATTCAACCTGTTCCCTTCTCAGGAAACAGTCTACACAATGTGTTGCTCTTACGTCATTATTCCAAGACAAAGATAAGAGGCTGCTATGGGTCACTCCTTGGTTGTTGTCTGGGGTATGATACAAAAGTGGGGGCTCAGACCATACCATCAAGGAGATGGCCTTGTCCCAGCAGCCACTAGTGTTTCAGGTGTCTCCTAGTGGGACCTTTAGTCCACATTCTCAACTCCTTGACAGCCCACACCACATCCGGAGTCTCTGCAGCACACTTCTGTCTTGGAGGCCTCACTCAGCTCGCAGGATGAGCGCTGGACCCTCGAGGGCCCTCAAGGCTCTGTGGTTAGTGCCTCTCACCTCCTGGGCATCGCCTAGAGCCCCCTCTCAAGCTGTCCACATTGGCCTTTCCTTTTGCAGCTCCTCTGTCCTCCATCTCTCAGCTGAGAACACATGTTACCCTCTTTATGGAGGGGTTTCTTTTCTTCTTTGCCCACTGAGTTGGCATTTTGGATTCTCTAATTAATCTCCATCCTCTTAAACAATAAGAGCTGTGTGGTGGTTTTGCTCAGCAAGGACTCTGTCTTTAGCTCCAAGCCCTCCTTGTCTAGGACATAGTAATTATTCAACAATTAGGGAAATAACTCATGAATGAATGGACTTACCTTCACTATCTATGCGAGAAAATCCAAGCATAGGCAGAGTCATTATAATATGTCACAGCACAACTTTAACATTTGATGCTATCTGAGGGATGGTCGGAAGTCTGAATCAGGATATCTGGATGGTCCTTCTGCATACCCCGAGGTTGGGTTAGTCTGATGTCTCACACAGGGAAGACACCTTCCTGAGAAGACAGATGCAGAGAAATTTATTCTAACCCGTGACTTTAGCCTTGGAATATAGAAGAGAGAAAAAAATTACCTTGTTGCACCAAAAGGCCATTTTCCACAAATACAGAAAGGGTAGGGAGGAAGGGAGAGAGTATATTAGAGGTACCTTTCAAAATAAAAATATTACAATTTAATTGAATTTGAGTTAAAGTGAAGTGAAACTGTGCACTTGCTGAATCTCTGTAATTACTTCCTCCAGAGAGAAGAAATTAGTTTTGAAAGTGTATTAGGAAATACATACATTAAGGGTTTAGAGTTGTGGTGGATTTTTCTGGCATTAATGCTTTGGTTTTGAATAATAACTGTTCTAAATTCTTTACCCAGTATAGTTTGGGTCACATATGGCAAGACACGCAGACCCAGAAATAATTGTCAGGAGAGAAGTTTATACTCATAGATTCCCTAGCATAGTAGGTACAGCACCACCAGGGTCAAGAGGGAAAGGACCAGGGTCAGTCAGGAGGTAGAAGGTGGCTGGGAAGTGATCTTGCTCCTTTACTGGGCTTTTCATGGTAAGGGGTGGGCTAAGCAGAGTTGGTATCCTGAGCAAGCTTAGGATTAGATTGTCGGAGTAATCTTAGCAGACTCTGAAAAGGAGAGATGAGTCTGAGTGTTGGATGCATGGTGAGGTAGGGCGAGGATGAATATTGACTTGGTGTATGAGAGATGGAGAAAACAGATGGTTGAGAATAAGTTCTAGATTGGCTGGATTGGTTTAGATGTCACAGGGACACTCAGAGGAGAGGATCCCCTGGCACTAGATAGCCTGGGAGAGGCAGTCTTTCCCAGATTAAAAAGACCTCAAAAGAGGAGCACTGGAAAAGCAGAAAGAGCAGAACATCTCGTTAAGCATTTTCTTTGTCTGCGGTATCTTCCTGCTTTCCTGTCTCTGCCTGTCTAAATGTTGAATTTTTCTTTGTATGTCATCAAGGTTATAGGATTTACATTCTACTCCGCAAAGTGGTCCAGCTGTCCGGCTGTGGACTTGAATAAAAGGGTTTCACGCTTACCACTAGTTCCTTCCTCGTGGCTGACCATGCCTAAGCATTTTATTTTGATTTATGTCTTGTTTAGCTGTTGTTTGTCATCTAGTGGTTTCCCTGGGAAGCACCAGAGGTGTTCTGTGTCCCCAGTTGTAGCACATTTGACAATGCTGTCTTATTTAGCAGTAGGCTGCATAGCTATAAAAGTCTTGTTAACGCCCTCCTGTGCACCGTTGTCATCCCGCCGTGTTCAGTGCTGTAGAGACGTTCAAGGCCAGCTGGTTTCCAGTGTCCCTTGGCCCTCATGGTCCCTGTGGGTGTCTTTTTCTGTAAGAATAACAGCAGTAGCATTTCTTTATAGACATGACTTAAAAACAAAAAACACCACGTGTATAGTCAATCTCCAAGTTCATCTCCACTCCACTGAGGACAATTTTTTCCCATTATGTCTTTGAATAGCTTATTGAAATGGTCAGTAGGGCTCAACTTAGGACCCACCTCCTTCCATCTATCCTTTATGATAAGTCAATCCCTCTTAACCACCATGCTAATTCAAGTAAAATCATATATAGTTCCTCATTTTTCAATATACTGACTAGTTCTATTTTCAATTTCTTATTCATTCTGTGCTTGATCTTTTTGTTTCCTTAAATAGGAATTGTTTGATCTTCTTGTCTTATTCTAGTTTTTTATTTTGATTTTTTCTTCAGATTCTAATTCCTCCTAGAGTTAGGCATTTACAGTATGTATTTTGCACAGAAATGCAGTTTTGCGTTTTTCTGTGTTTCTTGCATCTCTGTGTCCATCCTGACATCTGCCTCCTGTGTGTTTCCATTCTTCCTTCCCTTCTACGTTCCGTCTTTCCTTCCTCTTTTAACCCTAGTATTTTTGTCTGCTTGCCATGTCATTGATTTTCATTTCAATTCTTTCTGATCCGGCCATTTCTACCTGGGTTTCCCCTCTCCTCTTTATGTGTGTGGCAGGTTAGTTTCGTTCGCTGCCTCCTGTCTGAGCTGGGCTCTGTCTTCCTTCTCGGGAGTTTAGTAGCACACTGGGTGCTCGTGTGTGTGTCTGTGCTGTTCGGGTGGGAAGGAAAGAGAAGCGCAGACAAAGCTGTGAGTGACAGCTTTTGTAGGACTGGCTTTCTGCTTCTTCAGAGTTCAAAACTTGAGTTTATTGTGCCCAATTGGGATATTTCTGCTACCACGGCTGGGGATTGGTGGGGTTTGAAACCCAATTTAGGACAGAATTATAGCAAGAGTTTAAGCAGGTGTCTATTGTTTATACTTGACCCAACCCTTCCCAGGAGTCATTCGCTCTTCTGCCCAGCAAAGGGAGGGAAAGACAGACAAAATTCTTGGACCTTGGCCACTCTGCTGTTTTCTAGAAGTAGGACCTGTAGGCATGAGGTAGCTTCGTTAGGAGCTTTGCATGTCTCCTGCCACTCACTCCATCAGAAGAGCGTCAAAGGTGAGGGCACCACATTCATTTCTAGGAAATTCTTGTTTTTAGCCATTTTTTTTAGCACTGCCTTTTCCTGTATTTGAACATTGTTGCATGTAGAGATGGTTTTTTGTTTGTTTGTGTGTATGGATTTTAATTTGGTTACATTCAGGAAGACGGTGTTTAATTCTGGTATCCAGTTATGGGATTGCTATTTTACAGGAGCTGGAAGCCCGAATTAGTTTCTTTACCCCTTTCCATCTTCTTTCCTCTTCTTCCTCCTCAACTTAAAGGCCTTCTTTAGAGGGACACTTCGAGTGTTTTCTTCATGTGACGTTGGAGTTGATCTTTCAGTTACCCACAATTTCAGGTGCACCTTGCCTGCTTGGTTCTCCGCTGTGCATGGTGGAAGTGCGTGAATACATAAGACCACAGGTGGTAGCTTTGCCACCTGACACGGGGAACTATCAGTGGGCAATAAATGCCAGCAGAAAGCCCAAGCATTGACTGAGAGCTACAGGAACATCTAGTCTAATGTTTTACCCAGAATGCACTGCTGGCTGTTCTGTCCCTGAAAGATGGCCCTGTAGCCTTCGTTTGAGTAACTGAAGTAATAGGGATCCTATACTACCATTTTATTATTGAAAGGAGCGAACTGTTTAAAACTTATTTAATGGGAACCTAAGTGTGCTCCTCCCCTCCCTGCTTGGTCTCCCTTGGGGATAGGAATCCCAGTCTTAACTCCATATAGATGATTGCCACAACTCTGCTTTCAGTCCTGATCTCTAGCCTGACCTGCGATTCTCAAAAATGGACAAGCAAGTTTGGAACACTGGTAGGCCAGAGGCCCCGGAAGACAGGAAAAAGCAGGAGTAGATTGCTGCCTGTAAGCCCAGAACGTTCACTGTACAGGATAGGGATCCTGAACCGGCGCGGATGAAAGAGACCCGAGGCTTTGACTTCGCTCTGAACATGCTGTGGGTACACAGTAGATCACAGCCAGTCTGTCTTGTGTGGATGTGAAGGTTAATGCCAAGGGTGTTGGCCATTGTCCTGTGTTGACCTTGGTGGAGAACATCCAGATCTCTCAGACAGCAACACAGCAGATGTATAGACAAGGGATGGTGTCTGGAGACCATGCATATGGGATTCCCTAGAGAGCGACGGGGAAATAGGGGACAGATCCAGGAAAGGGCTGGTTTGCTGAGGTACAAGAGCTGTTCAAACAGAAGAGAGATTTATGGTTTGCTTTCTCTGTTTCCCGGATACGATCCTGCATCATTTCAGGAGGCAGCAAAGGCTGTTTGTTGACTCTGTTGACTAGCAGACATCCGTAGTTTTCATATCTGTGACAGGGCTGATGACCTTAGCCTTATCCTGGAAAATACCCGCTTCTGTTACTATCTAGTGGCAAACCAGATATTGACTTCTAGGTAGGATCTAGATGATAGTGCTTTTGAAATTATTCGGGAAAAAATTATCAGTCAAGATATCCCCTGAAGAGCCTGCCAAATAGAGAGGTTTTCCCAAACACCATAACCAAAGAGCCAACCAGTTTCCAGTTACCAGAAACCAACACTAAACACTGACTGCAATCCTACTTGTCACAGTGGAGAGTTATGGGAAGAAGCAACTGGGGACAGATAGACGTTGGTTTGCAGTCAGGCTGTACCGTTCACTATGCCTGTGATCTCCAACAAGTTACCAATGATATTGAGCCTGATATTATCCACCTGTAAGAAGGGATGATTGACATGCCACAAGGACACGTGCTCAACTATGTTCATAGCAGCATTGTTTGTCATAGCCGGAACATGGAAACAACCTAAATGCTCCTTGACTGAAGAATAGATAAGGAAAATGTGATACATTTACACAATGGAGTACTACACAGCAGAAAAAAATGATGACATCTTGAAATTTGCAGGCAAATGGATGGAGCTAGAAAACATTATATTGAGTGAGACAGTCCAGACCCAGAAAGACAAATATCATATGTACTCACTCAGAAGTGATTTTTAGACATAATGCAAAGAAAACCAGCCTACAAATCACAATCCCAGAGAATCTAGACAACAATGAGGACCCTAAGAGAGACATACATGGATCTAATCTATATAAGAAGTAGAAAAAGTCAAGATCTCCTGAGTAAATTGGGAGCATGGGGACCATGGGAGAGGGCTGAAGGGGAGGGGAGAGGCAGGGAGGGGAACAGAGAAAAATGTAGATCTCAATAAAATAAAAAAAAGAAGGGATGATTGAGAAGCAGCTCTTCGGGTCACTGTGAGGGTAAAGTAAGATAGAAGACAATTATAAAGGCTCTAGCAGGCAACCAAGTGCTTGCATGGCAGCTGCCAGTCTTCCTGGGCCCTGAAGCCAGCTGCCAGTAGTACTAGCTTGATTTCAAACAGGCATCCTATAAGGAAGCACTTTTTTTTTCCAGGGGTCTCTTCTGAACTCGCCCCAGCAGCTGAGGAAGAAGAGTCGAAGAGCGGTCTGGATGTGATGCCCAGCATTTCTGACATACTGCTACGCAAACTGAGGGTGCATAAGACGCTCACTGGAAGGTAAAACCACAACCTCAGCTTTTGAAGACCTTTCGGGGGCACCCATGTTAGAGCCTTGGTGGAACACAAAGGAATATCAGTCTTGGTTCTTATCCCAGAAGGGATCCAGTCTAGTGGCCCAGGCAGGGCTGATATAACCAAACACCAAGTACGAGCATGGGCTGGGTTGGTATTTCCAACTCCAAGAGTATATGGAATTCACAGGCAAGAACTTTTGAGGACATAAGGGTCACCAGAGCTGTGAGTGGTGGGCTTTGGGGCAGGGGACACATGGTTCAATCGAGACAAGCCATTTACCTGTGTGATGCTCTGTGTATGGAGAGGTGTACAACATTCAAAATCACACAAAGAACTAAGTAGAAAGCCCCAGACGTCTTCCGGAGTCTTAGCTCATCGACCTCGTAGGAATCGTAGTGTTCTGCCACTAGCAGGGTGTGCTAAGTGAGACCATCTGTGGGCAGGGACTTGGGACAGTGTCAGCACGGGACACATCCTTGAGACCTGGATTGGAAAGTACGGCATAGGGATTTGAGATAAGCAAGTTGCTAGGAAGACCATGAGACAGAACAATAGAAAGAATGGCACAAGAGTAAGGCACTGGGGAGAGCCAAGGAAGACCTTTATGATAGGATAGAAGGGAATCCAGGACACAAGAAGAAGCCACGCATGCAGAGACCTGGTGAATAACCTTCAGGAAAAAAGGAGTAGTTTTAAGAAGTGGCGGTGAGACAATGTTAAGGATAATACTGTAGAAAGCTTAGGAACTGCAAGAAGCAAGGCTCATGAGCTATGAGCTAGTCATGAGCTAGCCCATGACTTTAGATAAGACAGGGAAAGCACAAGCAGAAGATTTAAAAAGAATAGGTGAACAGTACGTCATAATAATAATAATAATAATAATAATAATAATAATAATAATAATAAAAAGCCTGTGCTGTCGATGCTGTCTAGAAAGTGAAAAGCAACACACAGAATGGGAAAAAAATTACCTGGTAAAGTACATGTTTATACACTCTATCAAGAATTCTTGTAATCCAATTAAATTTAGATAAAGAGTGTCCCAAAATGGGCAAAGGCTTGAAACAGGCATATCAACACACAGGACTACCTGAGAAGACCCTCCATTGCTCCATTGGTCCACCTCCTCGCTGCCTATGCAAGTCTTGAGCTGTGCCATGTGACCACTTGGCCTACATCGCACCTCCCTGTTCCTTACCGTATATATGTTGATGTGTTCTATAGCCCAAGGCAGAACGTGCCACCAAAATAGAAAACCAAGCTTGCTGAATTAATTATGGAAAGATGTAAATTTCATGTAATACCCAAGTGAACCCAGCTGTCAGAAGCACGCTGAGCTCTTTGGTAACCCCCAGACAGTTTCTGCCTGCTCTACATAACAGCAAAAGAGTGTGTTGACCCCCGGCGGACAGGGCCTGTGGGGTGGGGCTGTGACAAACACGGCAAGCATCAGACATCTTTGCTGTTGTTTGTCCCCATGCTCTGTTTCCTGGCAGCTTGATGGCCACAGGGTCTTGCTGTCTCATCCTGACAGGAAGGCTCTCGATGTCCCATGTCAAAGGTGAGAACCAGCCCTTTGCAGAGATGACTGGTCCCTACCCTTGCTCTCGGGGTCCCTCCGTACACATCCAAGGGAGGAAAGCTGTGTTTCCTGAGAAGTTTATTGATGGCCTGCTTGCTTGCCAAGTTCTCTGAGGCGAGTTGGACCCCTCCTGGTCTCCCCGCCCAGCACAGGAAAGCTCCTGTGTGGTATTTACGTTATCAGGGCTTCCAATGGGGCCAGCTTTAGTTGCTAAACATTACACTGGAAGCCACATGGAGTGGGTGTGCAGATATAAGGATATGCTGACTGGGGAAGGCCGTGGAAACTGTGCAGGAACCTCTCGGGCTGCCTCTATGGCAGCTGGTACTCACACCCTGATCCCAAGCTTTGGAGGTCTTGCTGCAATAAGCTCTTCCAACCCTTTTCTTGTCTTGTAGTTCTGAACCAAATGGATGTTTGTCACACTCCTCAGAGACTAGGAAGGAAGGAGCAGTCTTTGCAGAGGTAGAAATCCCTCAAAAGCTACCCCAGACACATATTTAGTCAGTGACAAATGCATGTGTGTGTTCTGATTCCTCACAGCCTGCGGGTGAACAGTAATAATAGCCAAGATGTCATATATGGCTAATCGAAGTGGGCCTTGGTTCCAGGACACACAGATACACGCACAACACAGAAACCAAACTCCAAATGCTCAAGACCTTGTATAAAATGGCACAGTACTTACATATAGTCTATACAACCCTTCCATACTTTAAATGATCACTACATGATTTATGATATCCAATACAGTATAAGTTCTATATAAATAGATGCTTTTCTGTGTTGCTTAAAGAATATGGCCAAACAAAGTCTGAATAAATTCGCTATAAACACAATTTTTTCAAAGTTTTTAATATATATTGTTGGTTGGTTCCAAGAGTATGGAACTGGTGTATGTGAAATACTGCACTGCACATACACACACATGCTACATACATGACCGTGGGTACATATGTGTGTGTGTGTGTGCAAACATAGACGTTGTGATTCTGATTTAACATATGAGCAAGCTGGGATGTAGAAGGTTCATAGTGGTTGTCCTGGGGGACTTACCCCAACATCTAACGTTTTCCATACCACCTCTGTGAAGGTCAGTGTCTCACAGATGACAGGAGATGGAGAGGATTCTGCATCCTCTTCCTCCTACAAGCTCTGCTCGCTCCTCTTCTGGTGTGCATGGCTTGCCGGACATTCAAAGTCTCCTTTTGCTTCATTGAATAGGTTGGATAAGGTTCATTTGTGCATTTTTCTTCTTCACAGTGCCCCTCCACTCACTGAGAAGGAAGTTGAGGTAAGTGACTCAAGGACCCTGGGAAATGTAGTAACTCTTTGACAGGTTTACCCAAACCTCCCTTCCTCCAGGGGGTGACCCTGACATTTTTACACAAGAGTCAGAACAAGTGACTGTGGAACATTCTGGATATTTGTTCCCAGCCCACTGCTGAGTTTCCTGTGCCTGCCTCCATTCATGGAGGATTTTGACATGTCTTGTTGGAGATGAGAAGATTGCTGGTGCCAAGGCCACCGCACTCACTTGGTGTGCAGACGTGCATACAGGCAACACACCCATGCACACAGAATGTTTTAAAACTTTAAAAAAAAATTGTTCCTGTGTGTTATGTTTCATCTTGGGCTGGAATATTTATTCCTGGAAGTTTATCTTAACAGATCCATGCCTGACCTTGTCTAATCTGGAAGTTACTTAAAGCTGACTTAGGAATAGAAATAACAAGGCTAGAGACTCTTTGAAATATGCTTTAAATGCACAAACCTGAAGCTCACCTCTCACTTCTTTAGATACAGGGGTTCCATGCAAATCTCCCAACCTTCCCCCTTCCACCCCCTTGCCTCACAATAGATCCCAGTATTAATCCAGACTGCTTCCATAGCTGGCTGCCCTGGTCTACGCCCATCTCAACCCAAACCCAGGCGCTCATGCTCTTGATTTGGGGAAAAGTAGGCTGCTATTGTCTGATGGTTACACTTGTGCTCTGGACCTCAAGGGTTGCCTTTTGTGCCTTTGTGTGTGTTTCACTGTGAAGGGGGTGGATTTGTCTGCATGTGGAGGCTTTGGGCTAGTTCCAAAGACTCTGGTAGAGGGCTTAAGCAAGAATCCCACTGTGGCCTTGCTGGCCACAGTGATTCCTCCCAGCACCTCTACCGCACTCTTATTCCCAACAGAACGTGTTTGTACAACTGTCCTTGGCCTTTAGAAATGACAGCTACACCTTGGAGTCTAGAATTAACCAGGCTGAAAGGGAACGCAACCTGACGGAAGAGAACACCGAGAAGGAGCTGGAGAACTTCAAAGCTTCCATTACGGTAATTGAGGGGCCCAGCTTAAGGAGTCCTTACAGAGCCACTGTCTCTAAGAGTGAGGCCCAATATCACACTTTGTTCACTAACCAAGTGGTCTCTGGAAATGAGAAGGGAGCCAAGGCCCTGACAGTCTTCCTCAAAGGACAGGGAGGAGCTGAGGCAGAGATCCTGAGGGTTGGCCTCAGACCCCAGGCAGCTCCTTAGGAGGGGGCTGGTTGGCTTGGCTATGACTCCTTTCAGGTCAGCCAGCCAGATGTAACCTGTCTCTACTGGGCTTCTCCAATATCTGGAAGACACTGTGGCTTGGGCTTTGTAGGAGTTTCTTCTCCTAGCCAGGATGAGACCCAGGTCTTGTCTTATGAAAATGAATCCAGGTTTGGCATGGGTCATCTTGTCAGCTCAAACCACTCTAATAAATTACCATTGGCTGGGTGATTTAAGTAATAAACATGTTGTTTCTCTTAGCTCTGGAGACTAGAAGTCCAGGCTTAGGGTTCCAGCATGGTCAGGTCCTTCCTGAGATCCTCTTCAGACTTGCAGACCACCAGCCCCTCATTCTAGCCTGACATGGTGGAAAGAGAATAAGAGAAATTTCCGGGGCTCCTGACGTATAAGCACTACTCCTGCTTACAAGCGCTGCACCCGGGTGATCTGGTCAACTCCCAAGGGCCCATTCTTCCACCTGCAGGGGTTAGGTTCTCAGCATGCACAGGTGGGAAAACAGTTTGAAGTCTCAGATTGATGCCCTTGTCATCCCTCAGTCCTCATCCTCCATCTGGTACCACTGTGAGCACCGAGAGACCTATCAGAAGCTTCTGGAAGACATAGCGGTCTTGCATCGTCTGGCTGCCCGCCTCTCCAGCCGGGCCGAAGTGGTGGGGGCTGTGCGCCAGGTGAGCCCCACGGCACTGAGTCTTGCTGGCTGGCACTGTTCCAGCTTCAATAATTAGCACCATGACACAAATAGGGGCAAGAAGTGGTACCACCCCTTGATGACTGGCATTCTCTGTAGGTTGTTGAGATAGTCCAATATACTTGGTGCCTATTAAACCTTTGAAGTATTCCTTGAGGAACTGTTTTCTGTGGACTTTGAAATATGAGGTAGACTGTGTACTGCCTTCCTCCCTTAGAGCTGGTCCAACATAGCTGAGCTAGAGAATTCCCTATGATAGACGTCTAATTAGCTTTCCCTGTGTGTTTTATACGTATGTGACTGGGAGCCCTTCCATCTCGTTGTTCTTATGAAATACATACTCAGCTTTTACAGAAGCAGTGTTGGGCAGAACGTGCTTCAGGTAAACATGCTGTTTTTATTTAACCCACCCAGTAACCCTGTAAAGTGGCCTCCACCTCCCGACTCTATCCCCAGTGAAGTTGCATGTTCTCAGAAAGATAACTTTCAGAGAGAAGAAAATTCCAAAAATTCTAAACATTTTGAATGCCTCCATCACATTACAAGTGGAAAACAACTAATTTTCTGTGACAAGACACAACCAAAATGCACTAAAAATGTGCATAATTCTCTCTAGGCAACATGTATAATAAGATGAAAAATGTGTTTAGACTTTGGGTCCTATTCCCAAGAGACTTCATTGTGTATATGTGCTATTTCCAGACCTGTCAAAACTCCAGACACTCTCAGTAAGTCAGGGATACTGAAGTCATTCTAGCATCAGTGAGTGGCGAAGCTGGCGCAAGCCAGGTTAGACTCCACACCTGGGCCACGCTGAAGCTTTGAAGTACATGGAACCTCCACACAGTGTTGCAGTGCCTGAGTTTCTGTCCAGCCTCCAACCCTCATTCACTCCGTGGCCAGAGCTCTTCACACTCACACTTGAGAGTCACTTGGGGCTGCAAAGCAGGGGTGCTTATGACGGCTGCCATGTATGACTGACTCAATACATGGAAAGCATTGATCCATGTGACACCATTGTAGCCATGTCCTGCCGCACTGCTTGTGTGAGTTGATGCTCTGAGGGTGCGTCCCCCAGCACCGCCTGGGAAATGAAAGGAAGCCGGGCCACCAGGCTGACCCACCCTTGTGTGTTTCCAGAGAGAGAGCTCCTGACTCAGCACTGTGGCCTAGGAAGTAGGTCCAGCTGGGAGCAACACCAGAAGAGTGCTAGGGAAGGGCAGGTCTCCATTCCACATGGCTGTGGGGACCTTTATAGGGAAACCCCTCTAGTATAGACAGCACCTAAGCTGGGTCCTCTTGGGGACTCTGGGGTGTGGGGGAAAAGACACTTCCACTGTATGTAACCCCTCCAAATATATTTCCATGTTATCGCCTCTCTTTTCACTCTTTTTTATTTTTACTTAACTATTTTTTAAATTTTCATTTTTATATGTGTATGGATATTTTTTCCTGCATGTATATCTGTGCACCACATGTATGTCTGGTGCCAGCAAAAGCCAGAAGAAGGCATTGAAACCCCTGGGGACCTCTGTCTATAACTGGAGTTACAGACAGTTATGAATTGCAATGTGGGTGCTGGGAATTGAACCTGTGTCCTCTAGAAGAGCAGTCAGTGCTCTTAACCATTGAGCCATTTCTCTAGCCCCCACTTATTTATTTTTGAGGTGGGATTTCAGTAGATTGTCTAAGGTGACCTCAAACTCATGACCCTCTTGTCTCAAGTACCCTAGAACTAAGGTACAGACATGCACCACCAGTATCCTTCTTAAAGTGGTCTCCATCCCACCTTGTGGTCCCTTTCCTGCCTTGTGGTCTCCATCCTGCCTTGTGGTCTCCATCCTGCCTTGTGGTCCCCATCCTGCCTTGTGGTCCCCATCCTGCCTTGTGGTCCCCGTCCTGCCTTGTGGTCCCCGTCCTGCCTTGTGGTCCCCGTCCTGCCTTGTGGTCCCTGTCCTGCCTTGTGGTCCCCGTCCTACCTTGTGGTCCCCGTCCTGCCTTGTGGTCCCCGTCCTGCCTTGTGGTCCCCATCCTGCCTTGTGGTCCCCATCCTGCCTTGTGGTCCCCATCCTGCCTTGTGGTCCTCATCCTGCCTTGTGGTCCCCATCCTGCCTTGTGGTCTCCATCCTGCCTTGTGGTCTCCATCCTGCCTTGTGGTCCCCATCCTGCCTTGTGGTCTCCATCCTGCCTTGTTGTCCCCATCCTGCCTTGTGGTCCCCATCCTGCCTTGTGATCTTCATCCCGCCTTGTGGTCCCCCATTGTGCCTTGTGCTCCCATCCTGTCTTTTGTGTCTCAGGGCTCAGTTCCCTCACTGGCTCCTTTGGAGCAGCTCCGACATTTGCCCCCTGTGGCTGTCGCTGCTACCAGTCTCATTACTTCTGTCCTGTCTCCATCATACTTGGTCACCCCCGCTTTAACACTGTCAGTAATTCCTCTTTCTCTGTGGAGTAAGATCCCTTCATCTAGCATCTGAAGCCCTTCACGACCCAGCCCTAGAGCACTTCCTCCCAGCAAACCCCAGAGCTTCTTGATTTTTGATATGAAGCGGGCTGTCATGAAGCGGCTTGTCTGCACTATGCTGTTTTGCAGAAGCCCTGGGAGAGACTCAGTGTCCCACTGTGATATGGGACGGTGCCCACTTTCACCCTAAATGATTCCTGTCTAGAGAGTAAGTCTTCTTCATACAAGTCCCATGAGGAGCTGCCTCTGCTTCCAGATGCCTGAAGTTCCCTGGCCTCGGGCCTTTGTCTGTCCTTCCATGTCCATGCGCACACACCCCACATCTGTGACTGCAGACCATCTCCACAAAGCCATCTCCACCTCTTCTTTCCTAGAGTAAAGCAATCCCTTCCTCCTCTCACTATACAGTGTGTGGCTGCCTGTCTCCTCGCTGGTGGGCCTGTTTCTGTCTGAGAATCCACGTCTCAGCCCCATGTCACAGGCGACAAACTCACGGGACAGATTCCCATCTGATGGTCCCTGTAGCCTTTGTGTTCTGGCAGCCCAGGGCTGGGCTCAGAGCGGTCACGTGTGGACGGTGCCCTTTCCTCAGCTGTCCGTCATGCACCTGTGTCCTCCTTCCCGCAGGAAAAGCGCATGTCAAAGGCGACGGAAGTGATGATGCAGTATGTGGAGAATCTGAAGAGAACATACGAGAAGGACCACGCCGAGCTCATGGAATTTAAGAAACTCGCAAATCAGAATTCAAGCCGCAGCTGTGGTCCCTCTGGTAAGGAACTGGTCCCTGTCGTAAGGCCAGGTCCCCAATGGTTTACAACCTGGGCCACAGGGATCAGGACAGCTTCAGGGCCTGTTTCTACTGGAGGACCCTGCACCTCTGTTCAGAGCTACTCATGGGGCCTTCACAGCAGCTGCTCCAGTGAGGCTGAGGTCCTAGAATCAGAAAGCATCAAGGGTTCCCAGGACCTCCCAACTCCTAACAGTTAACCAGTGGCCGATACCACGCCCACTTTTTGAGTGACCCCAGGCCCCATATGTCTTTGTTCTTTGGGATTACCCTTTGGGCATCACGTGCTAGGAAATCTGGACTTTACTCTGGAAAGCATTAGGGATCCAAGGATTTCCATCAGGAAAGTGGATAAACATGTTCCTGGCTGAGGCAGCACCCTCTAGGTGTAGAACATCAGTTACATAACCAGAGCAAATCCGTGTTCCCAGTCCAGACTGGCCTCAAACGCGTGAGGCTGCTTATCTCATCGTGTCCAGCAGAAATGTTTAAGCGTTTCTGCCAAAGAATTTTAAGCTTTTCAGTCACTCAAAAGAGCAGAGCCCGAAAATGTTCTGTATTTGTGAGGATATTACAGCAGTCCAGGGGAGGGATGGAGTCCAGGCAGTGGGGCACAATGAGAGCCTAGCTAAGTGAGCTACTGCAGAGACAGACAGCAGATGCATGGGTCAGACACATAATTCAATGATTCTTCGTGTTTTAAAAGTTCTCTTCAAGACGACAGAGAAAGATCCACCTGTTTCTGCTCAAGGGAGTCAAGGATGGATGTATCCAGGGAGGTCACCTCTGCAGGGTTTTAAAGTAAAAATCGGAGGAGGAAGTCAGCAAACAGGTGGAGGATGTGGTGTGTGTGGAGGTGTCGAGGTGGGGGATGGGAGCAGGGTGAAACAACCCGTGTGACAAACTTGCAGTGTTGGGGTCACGCTGAGAGGCTGAACATAAGACCTGTCAGACCAAGGCCACCTTCCGGGACACGCTGGCAGCTAGACCATGGTCCTGTAGGAGCAAGGAGTCAGTGGGGAGATGTCATACGACAGGTTCACATTTTATTCTTGTGCTACTTTGACTTCAGTAAGCACAGTGTGTGAGTGGTGTCAAAGCTGAAGTAGGGAAAGCTGAGCTCAGAGGCTTTTGCTCAGTCCAGCAGGGAAATGACAGTGCCTTGGACTGGAATCTCTCCCTGGGTGCTGCCAGGGCTTAGAGTCTGGTCCAGGAGGGTGACTAGCTGGAGAAAATAGCTTGTCACATCAAGAATCCCTGCGGAATGCAAACATCCGTGTTACCAAGAGCAGGAGGAGGGAAAGTATAACAGACGGAGAAACCTTTATAAACAGGAGGTTTCACAAGCTTCCTGGGGAGTATCAACGACACTTCCCAGAGTCTAAAGGCCGTGCACACATACTCAGGGCTGTCTGCTTTGGATCTCAGCAGTCAGGTTCCTGACCCGCAGGCATCTGGGCCCCAAAATAACTGCTCTTGGCTACACATGGGGAAGGTGATTCCAAGAAAATCAAGTATGTTGGTTCGGTAATTATTTCTCTACAAGGTTCAGGTCTCCTGCACACCAATGTATCTAGGATTTATGGGTAATGTCATCACAGTGGATGCTTATAATGCCAGCGCCTGGGAAGTAAAGGTAGGATTATGGTGAGTTTGAGGCTAGCATGAACTATAGAACAAGAACCTGTCTAAAACAAAACCTGAAATACTCATGGGGTGATGAGTTACCCAATGGTCTCATTCATTCATTCTAGGATGATTTTTGAGCACTTTTGGTATGCCCCAGATGACAAAGCCCCAGTCCCAGTGCTGCAACAAAAGCAGCAGACTTCTTGGGCTGGGACGATGGCTCAGTGGGTAAAGTGTTTGCTGTGCGAGTCTGAGGACCTGAGTTCAAATCCCAGCGTCCCATGTGAAAAGGCTGGATGCAGCCACACTGATCTGTAGCCTCGTGCTGGGCAGGAGAGGACAAATGGATTCCCAAAGCTTGCTGACTAGCTAGCCTAGCAAGTCGGTGAGCTCCAGGCTCAGCGAGAAGCCCCACCTCATAAAATAAGGTAAAGAGCAATGAAGGAGGATGCTCTGACTTCCGTGTGCACATAGAAATCATCTCACGTACACTCATAGTTTTAATTCATAGTTGAATGCTTTTCCATGCATTTGATAGGCATTTATACTTCTATTTTGTAAATTCTCTGATTATCCCATCTGCGAGATTCGAATTTTATTAGTGTATTTGAACTCTCACTTATTAGAGTGGTTCTGCTCTTTGGGGTGACCAGAAAACTTAAAAATCTTTTAACTGAAATGCTTACAACTTCCTGCTGGAGAAAATAAAATAAGTCGTCTAAAAGAACAGCTGAGCCCACAAGAAATGAAATGGAAATAGCCAGAAACAAGAAGAGAACTGAAACCACGCTGACTCTGCGACTTGTTGGGGCCAGAGCCACCCTGCTTATCTGGAGCTGTTTGCCTCCTATTTGAGACCAGCCCTTGAGGCCTGGTTGCAGAACAGCTGCTGTGCCTCATGTGGAAAGCAAAGCCCTTCTAGGGACTGCCTTGAGATAGACTCTATACAAGGAATAAGAGCTCTCATCCACCAGCCAGCAGAGAAGCAAATCCGGAAGCTTGCCTGTTCCACCCCGAGCCCTGGGTGGAAACAAAATCTTCTCTCCTTCCTCCTAGGAAAAGTACATGAGTGGCCGTGGTGCAATCTGTGGAGATTCTGAAAAACCAGCAGGCTGGTGTCTCCAGGAATACTGTCAGCCCCCACAGAGAGGCACGCCCTGCACCAGGACACCCAGACTCCATAGGGCTGGGTGAAGACAAGCCACAGAGTAAAATACACACTGGAACAGCCCACTGGGAACACAAATCATTAGCCCCACAAAATAGAAGCTTACACCCTGAGAACATCATCTGGTAATCAGAATTCTAAAATCAGCAGAGACATGAAAAGGCAGTGAAAACAGAAGATCAAAGAAAAGTTATAAAAAATGTAGAACTCATCAAAATGAGAAATCAGGCATGTGGGATACTTGGTAGGTGTGGGGGGTGGTAGCCATGGTAGAGGGGGTTTCTCAGTATTCTGAGCTCATCCCCCTGTCTTATTTTCCATCCTCTAAAAGATAGACTAGGCTTTGTAGAGGTCTTCTTGGGTAAACCATGTCCCCTCTGGACTGAACCCCAAAAGAACTAGTGTGCACGTGGCTCTGGTTTTTTTCTCCTGGATGATGACTGCCAGTCTCCCAGACTGTTCATCTTGACTGGGAGATTTAAGATAGTTATCCAAAATGCAGTTGAAATGGATACAGTGATTAAAATATATATTTTAAAAAGGTTTTTGGGACATAGGGCATTGAGAAGAGTCTACAGTTCATTTTCCAAGTGGTCCCACAGGGGAAATTAGGCACAGAAAACCTTCAGAGAAGTAGCCTAGCATCTTCCACAGCTAAGGAAAGACATGAATCACTGGAGTCAGTAGAATAGTGAAGTCTGTGGGAAATAACAAATGCACATGAAATAGAAATGTCAAAACAGATAGAATAAGGATTGCAGAGCTGGCTCAGTGAGTAAAGCCCTGGCTGGGCATGTGTGAAGACCCAAGTTCGGATCCCCAGCACCCACACAAAACTCAAGAATGGTGGTGCGCACCTGTCACTCAGCACTGAGGAACTGGAGAAAGGCAAATCCCAGGACCTCTCTGGCCAGCAAGTCCAGCTGAAACAGCAAGATCCAGCTTCAGTGAGAAATCTCACCTTTCAAAAGTAAGGCTGACAGAGAAAGAAAAAGACGTCCAATGTTGACCCCTGGCATATATAAGCATACCTGTAGGGCACGTGTGTGCATCCCCCATCTCTCACACACATATAGAAAAGAAAAAGAAAAGTAAAGATCTTAAAGGTAATGAGAAGAAGATGTGCAAGTAGACAGTAATTCTTGAGAGCAAGCACAGCACTAGGAGGCAGCAGTCTGACCCCTCAAGAACTAAGGAGGAATAAATGGGTGGCATGCAAGGCTGAGGGCTAGGGAAGGTGATAATAAGAAAGTGGTCTTTTCGTAGGTCCCTCTGAAAAGGCAATTAAAGAATGTACTGGGGTGAGGGTGGAGTGGAGTACCTATCAGTAGGATGCAAGAAAGGATGGTGGTAAGGCTGTGCATGAGCATGTGGATAGAGCCAAATGAGCATCCGGTAATAGCTAATGGGATGAATGATGCATAACTTGGGGATACACAAGGTGACACAAAAATGATTGGGGCTGGAAAGAGTTATTGTTTTGAGCTTTATTTAGGAACAGCCTGGAGATCTTGATTAATTTTAAATTTAAAGCCAAATAATATCAGAAGTTAAAGTCATGTCCCAAAGATTTTAACTAGAATGGATAATTTCTCAATTGATGTTTAGAATGGGAAGAAAATTAGAAAAAAAAATCAAGGACTAAATCAAGGTAAATAAAATATGGATAATAAGATGATAGAGATAATCACAAGAATTATAGACAGTGTAAAGCTGTTGGTTGACAAGATCCTCAGATTAAGGGAAAAAACAAAACAAAGCATACAGCTATGTTGTTTTTCAAGGGTCATAGATAAAATATGGTGTTCTAGAGGAGAGACAGACATATAGACTACAAGATGCTGGCAAGGCCAAAACAAACTCAACTGGCCTAGAAGATACCTTTCTGATAATTTTTGGGCAAATCATACTTGGAAATACATTCAAAAGGACAAGATTCACACTTTTGGAAAATAAAAATATTTTTCATGTATCCAACTGTTTTCTGGCAGCACTCTTATGCAGGTACAGTGTTGAATACTGAGTATTAATTGTATCATTTAGTATACACAGTAAGGAGAGGAAGGTCTTATGTATAGCTCCCTTTGTACTTAGTCATAGTGTGGGTAACACATTGAAACTACTTCAGATTACAAACTTTTATTCTGAACACCAAATCTTTCTTGTTTATAGTGTTTCCAACTGTCTGTCCTTTGAGTGAACATGGAATGAGTCTATGTGCTGAGTCCTGTTCACACACCATCTCGGGTGGCCCCAGAGCCTACAGTGATGTCAAATGAAGCCCAGAAATCCTCAACTGGGGCTTCCCATAGTGTCTAGTAGAGTTAGAATAAACTGTTTGCTGAAGGTGATTTTCTTCGAGGAGAAAGCATCAGACAATGAAGGATCCCTGATGCCCAGACCTCTGAGCCATCCCTGCAAAGCCAGCTATGACACATGGATAGTTTGGCTTAATTTCTGTCTGTCTGTGGCCTTTTGGACCCCAACCTGAAACTCACACCCATTTTCTTCTGTTCTCTCCTACTATAGAAGATGGGGTCCCACGCACGGCGCGATCTATGTCCCTCACGATGGGCAAGGTATGCATGGTCAAGGAATTCCCGGGCTCCCAGGAGAAGCATGACAGAAGTTTTCATGGTCTCTCAAGTGTTCGTTCTGTCTTGGACCCATGGGGACCAGCAGAGTATTTAGCTTTCACACTTGCCCATGTTGGCCCCTGATACCCCTTCTTCCTTCCTCAGGTGTAGTCTTCCCAGCTCTGCAGTAAGAGACCCTGAAATGATGCCTCCACCATGGCTCTGCCATGGGCATCTTTTACACACAGTCTAGGATGCTACCCAGAGAACAGGGTCTCAAGACATAGAGTGGAGATGTGTTGAGAGATCACTCATAATCAACAGAAAATATGGGTCAACTTTGGTTCACTCTTTCCACACTGATTCCTAACACAATCATCACCCCCAAACCGAGCTAACTACTGAATGTTAGAGGCTAGCAAGCTTTTCCAATACCCTCAGAACTATGACTGTTGTTATTCCCAAGACAGGAGGCCTGAATCGCTTCTCTTCCCATAGAACATGCCCCGCCGGAGGGTCAGTGTTGCCGTGGTTCCCAAGTTTAATGCCCTGAACCTTCCTGGCCAAGCCCCCAGCTCATCACCCATCCCTTCCCTACCAGCTCTGGTGAGTATAATGTCACCTGCCTTCTGTCATTTTCTACATTTTTCTCACACCACTGCTACAGAGAGGATGCAGATGGGGACAGGGTCAACAGGGACAGGAAATTTCCAGCAGAGACTATGGATGGAGGTACACAAAGCAACCCAGTGTAAACCTTGCCACTGTCCTGAGACTCGCAAGCCGAGCACAGAGGGCTTAGGAGGTGTACCTCAAAAACAGCCACCCCTTTGAACAGAAACATAATTCTTTAAGGAGGGGGTGCTTAAAGAAACCAGCAAACAAACTTTGCAGGGTTCAGGGGGTCACGTCAGCTTTATCTGAAGCAAGGCTTTGGATCGCAGAGTCTGAGTTCACGAGCTGGGTCTCATCCTGTATTACTCATTGCAGCGTTGTTGACAGCAATAAAATCCCGAGGGCAGCCCAGGGCTTATCAATAGGAGATTGGCAAGCAAACTGGGAATATCATCATAAAGAATTTCTATAGAATGTCACCCATGATTTATTATGAAGAAATGAAAGTTTTTATATATAATAAACACATATATTGGAGTATATGTAAAATAATTCTGTCTTATACTTTTAAAATATTTATAATTTATTTTTATTTTATGTATTTTGCCTGCATGTATGTCTGGGTGAGGGTACCAGAGCCCTGGAACAGTAATTACAGACAGTTGTGAGCTGCCATGCGGGTATTAAACTCAGATCCTCTGGAAGGGCATCTAGCGCTCTTAACCACTGAGGTGTCTCTCTAGCTTCCTGTTTTGTATTTTTAAAAATGGTGTCTCTGCGCCTTTAATCCCAGCACTTGGGAGGCAGAGGCAGGCGGATCTCTGTGAGTTCGAGACCAGCCTGGTCTACAAGAGCTAGTTCCAGGACAGGCTCCAAAACCACAGAGAAACCCTGTCTCAAAAAACCAAAAAAAAAGAAAAAAAGAAAAAAAGAATTTAAAAAAATGGTGTCTCTGTGTAGAACACAAAATATTATGGAAGAATCACTTGAAATTTAATAATTGTTCTAGGTTCATTTCTGTTGTGATAAAATATCCTGACAAAAAAGAAAATTAGGGAAGAAAGGGTTTATTTGACTTACAATTTCAGGTTATAGTCGATCAGTAAGAGTATATCAAGGCGGGAACTCAGCCGTCACAAGTACAAACCAGAGCTGGGTACGCTGGCGATAGCCTTGGCCTTCCCGCATTAGTCGGCAAAACCCCATAGGCATGACCAGAGGCCAAGCTCATCTAGACAGTCCCTCAACTGAGGCCGTCTTCCCGGGAATCCTAGGCTATGGCAAGTTAATAATTAAAAACTAACCATTATAGTAATGACTATTTCTGGACAGTGATAAAACAAATCACTTAATTTTCTTCTTTGCTTTTTTTTTCTTTTTAGTATTTCTATAGGTTATAAAAAGAAGGGTAGAGAAAAATGTCTATTTCATACCAGATGATAGCAATTTTTACATATAAGCAAATCTTTTCTATGTCTACAGTCTTTGTGGACCTAATGACTTCTCTCTAACACTTTGAAACCCTTTCTCCAGTGATTTCTCTAGTCACTGTGCACACTAGCACAGCTGTACAGAGAGAAGTTAGGTCAGGTCACTTCAAGCTCTACCGTACCCATAGCTAGCGATCACTGTTAAGTTTCTATTACCTTGTAAGTATTTTGTCTGTGGAATGAACTTAAACTCTGAAATCTTTGAAACAAGGAAACTTGAAGAGCCTGGAGAGATGGCTCAGCCATTCAGAGCACTCAGTTGCTCTTCCAAAGGACCCCAGTTCACTTCCTGTGCCCACGTGGTAGCTCCCACCATCTGTAACTCCAGGTGCAGGATGTCTAGCACCTGTTATGGCCTCCATGTGCAATGCAAGTCGATGGTGCACAGACACACATGCAGGCAAGCATTCATGCACATAAAAGAAAAATTTAAAAAACCTGAAATGTTTTTAAGAGACTAGAAAAGGTTAGTTAGCAACAAATCTTTTTAATACATCTATGGTTTGCAACTGTGTACCTTTAGACAACATGGTTGATGAGAACCTGTTCTCTAAAATCGCAAAGGCAGCATTGAAAGCATCCTGACCATGGGTCCCACCCCAAACTCTGTACATCCACCCCCTCCAGGTGATCCTAGTGTGGACACAGAGCTGAGAGCCTATGCTTTAGCCAAGACTGCTGCAGCAGAGCAGCACGGGGGCCCAGGAAAACTGTGCAGAAATGTCTGCCAGCTTGAGCACATGTGACATCAGGTGTCTCCTGGCCTTTGTACTTGGGACAGTACCTGTGAGAGCAGTGATGTTTATGTGAATCAGTCCCAGGAAATTCTAGACCCTCGTTTGGCAGGAGGCCTACTGGCTCTCAGGAAATGGGACAGGGAAACTAAGGCCCCTGCTAGGATGGAGCCTCAGAATGCAGACTGGAAAGCAGTTGGGGAAAAAGGGATAAAAGGAGAAGAGACAGCAGCTGCCCTCCCCAGCATCACTTGAAGCCTGACAGCCCTGGCTGCTTCCTTCATTCCTCATCCTCACTTCTGGCTCCTGTTTCCATCCAGTCTGAAACGCCCAACGGAAAAGGCAACATAGCCGCCCCACCGGTGCTGCCTGCACTTTTGGAAAAGTAAGTTTCTCTATTTTCCACTTAAATTTGGGGTTCCTTAGAAAAGCATCCCCAACTTCCTTTCTTTACTCTCACCCTCAACCCAAAATGAAATAGAAAGAAAATCATTTCCAGGGGAAATGAGTTGGACTCTGAGCCCCACAAAGATTGCAGGTCGTACTTTGCAACATTCTTGGACCAGGAAGATACTCTGACCAGGCCAGGTACACCCTGCCTAAGATCCTCAGAGAAGAAGACGGCATCCTTGTTAGCTGGGGGTCTTGGGGACTATGGACAGAAAGCAGCTGCAATTCCACAGAGCTAATATAACAGGTCCAGTGTGGCGGCGTCCACTCTCTGTGGTTCCCTTTACTCCGGCCATGCCATGCTGATGCCATCGTCAGGCTTGTAACATGGCTGCTAGTTCCCGGGACCCCAGACAAGACTCTATCTCGAGGAAGATGGATACATCTCTTCCATTTGGGGGATAGAACCATTATACGGTTTACACTATCCTGGAAAGGGGGAGAGGGCCCCCAAAACACGGTGACTTTGCACAGAGTAAATTCATTTTTTTTTTTAAATCTTTCTGTCAAGAAGTAGAAAGGAAGATACACATTGGCTCGAGAGCTGAGAGGGTCTCCTGCGCCTGACTTCCCAGGCACCCATGCAATCGGCAGGCCCTCTCATGTGGAGCCAGAGTGCTAAGGTTCTTCTGTACCAGGGTGTGGTGGGGAGTGAGGGGGATGGGGACAGCTTATAGTTTACTTTTTGAACTTTCTTCATTTGCTTGTTGGGAAACATGTGGATCACAGCTGCCACCTCTCAGGACTTTCTCTTTGTGTCTTTCCTCTGTTGGTAGAGCACAGACCTCATTTCTCTTCTTTGCCTTGGAGCAGCTTTGATTTCCTGTTGCTCTTAGTAGCCTTGTGTTGTCTGGCAGAGAAAGCGACTGCTGAGCCCCTGTCAGTTCAGAGATGGTCTCAAGCTCCCTACCTCCAGACTCGGCCTGCGTTCCTCATTCTCGGTGTGTGGGATCGCCAAGTCCCCACTCTGTCAATATTTGTCCCTGTTGTCATCCTTTCCATCGTGGAGTGTTTCCTCTTCCTTCCTCGCTTCTTAGTCACTCCAGGAAACCTCGAGATATGACAAATTCATCACCAAACATAAGTATTTAAGGCTATAAAACCTTACCACATAGAGCCCCAAGGCCTAATTCGTGGCTGTGATCTACCTAGAAATGGTCACTTATGCTCTCTGAAATTCTGTCAGCCTGCACTTTGAGCTCCTCAGTCCATTTCAGAGCACTTCCATCAAGGGCTTCTCCCCAGCTCTAGGCCGACAGACCCAGCCAAGGCAGAAGATCTAGGTCCATGCTCTCCTTGGTAGAATCTCTTAGAACTAATGTTCAGGCCAGCTGAGCACTCCAATCTAAGGCACTGGGGACTGTTACGAACTGGAGATATCCTCTGTAAGAGAATCTGAGGGGCAGCCCCAAATCTCAATCAGTGAGTGAGGGTCAGGGATGGTGGCACCTTTCACGGGTTTAAAATCAGGAGCTAAAAGACCAAAGTGAGACTCAGTGTCTCGCCACAGGATACCAGGATGAATTTGTAGTCCCCCCCAGGCTAGCTTGAAATTGTCGTTGGCCATGTGGATGCTGTGGTTGACTCACCTACTGAAAAGATATCCAAAGAAATATGGCTGTAAGAAGGGAGGGAGGTCTAAAGGAGGGAAAAACACCGGAGACTCCACACAGTAGCAGCTCCTTCCTGTAGAGTTAGAAAAGATGTTCATTGATTTTTTTTTTTCCTCCAAATGCACAGACCCGAAAGCGTCACAGACCCTCAAGTGGCCAATAGTAGAACAGTGTGTGGTGAACGTGAATCCATATCCTCTCTACTTGTATACAGATGCACCAACTCCAGTTAGCCTAGTCACGTTGTTGAAGAGAAATCATCTATCAGACACACGTAGTTGCATTGAGCTTCATGTTAAATGATCCCATTTCCTAAGTGTTCCAGATAAGGGAGGGGAATGGCTAGGCATGTGACAGCAGAACCACGTAGCCTCTTGCCAGTCCATAGTACAGAGCAGCTGACTATACTGTCTGTCCCTTGTGAGCTTAGAGCGAGCCGAGTCTTGCTCTTGTAGGTCATTTCATAACAAACCGCTCTTCAACTCAGCAAAGGTCCAGAGATCTATAGATTTAAACGTATGTTAGAGAATGGTTTTTAGTTATCCTTATACACATAGGGAGAACTGTGTGTCCGTGGCCTTTTATTCTTTCCTTCTTTTGACAAGTGCTTTCAGGGTCAGTTTCTCAAGGAGCACTAGTCTAGTGGGAAAGTCAGACAGGAAGCAGCCTATTTTTCCACGGTGCGATGAATGTTGTCATAAGGAAGTGCATGTTGCTAAGGGACCAATACATGAGAAAATGTGCCCCTAACCCCGTGTGGGTGTAAGATGGGGTGGGGCTCAAAAATGTTTCCACCTAGAAATCTGCTTTTAAAGTTAAGCCTAGAGGTTTTATCATCAACGAGTTGAATGGGAGGTTAACTGCATCCCAAGGTAGTGGAGAATTCAAAGAAAGAGGATGGCTGTGGTGGTGGTGATGATGACTCTTGTTCTCAGTCAAAACTCATTCCTTGCATGCCAGGTGCCTTTCCCCCTGCTTGCTGTCCATTCCATGTCAGCCCTGCCAAGGACGTCATAGGTAGATACATCATTAACATCTGTCTTATTGATGAGGAAAATGATACCCGGAGATATGCTCCCTGAGCTTACACAGCTGGAAAATGGCCTGGCTCAGGCTCTTAACCTCTTAATAGAAGAGAGGACATTCAGAGGAGCAACAGAGGAAGGGAGGAAAAGAGGACTCTCTGAGGGAGAACCCGGTGATCAGAAGGGCATGGAGGATGGGACAGAGCAGGGGATGAGAGCGTGTATGCAGAGCCAGTCACAAGAGATCAGAAAGTCTGGGGTGTGGGGGTGTTAATGGGTTATTTTTATGAGAAAGCCATGATGCTGTCGTGTCACAGTGCAGTGTTAGCTATTGGTTTTAAAAATCATTCTCTTCTGTGCTTTCGAAGCAGCCAGGGTCATTGAATTTGCACAGCAAATAATCTATGCCCTTATTGATTGTATTCTAGAGAAAACTTTACCCTGGGATAATTATCATCCAGGAATCTGGGACTGGGTGCAAGGAAGCAAGAGAGGTTCTATAGCTCAAGTTCTCTGGAATAGGCTTATCAAAAGAAGCCACTGAATTGGGATGATTTAGCAACATTGCTGAGTTCAAGATGCAAGATCTGCCCTTTGGAAAAGCTTGCAGTCACTTTCAAATACTGCTCACCAATAAACTGATATCCAGCATGGCCAACAGTTTACTCTGGGCAAACAGACATCATGTGACTGGGAGCTGGGCACAGTGATAAACACAGCCACGGTTTAATGACTCGCTCAGAAAGAAGGCACAGGATTCCAGGCTGAGGACAGATGCCACTGTCCACACAGTGATCCCTGCCACGGGCACAGATTGTGCCCAGCTCTTGTTTACAGAGGTGAATGCAGATTCTCTTAGCCCAAGCTGAATTCTAGGCTCTCAGGAAATCCTCATTTACAGATAGGATCTGTTCATTTCATTAACTTCTTGTACAGGATTAGACAAGTCACTGTGAAGTTGGAGTAATGGAAGCACTCTAATTTGCACCAGGCACCTTCCAGACCCTTCCAGACAGCCCTCTCCATGATCATGATCAGAGGGTGGGATAGGCTGGTGGGAAGGCATTCTGCCTCTGTACAGAGGGGAGATGACAGATCCACTTGTGAGGAAGGAACGCCTTGCAAGGACAGTACACAGCACAGTTAAAGCATGAATCAGCACCAACCTGCAACAGAGCCGATTTGAGCCCTCCCACAGACCAATTATTACTACAGTTAAGGTCATAACCCAATCAGCCAATGAAAGGGGCCAAATTAGTAGTAGAAAGCAGAAAAGGATTTATTCAATACAGTTATATTGGGAAGAAAAACAGAGATCCAGTGACCCTCTGCCTAATGTATCTTCAGTCCCAACAGGCGGGGTGGGTTTAGGTAGAAAGCCAGAGATGAGCATAACTGGACAATCTGGTCAAGGTGTGGTTCCTCCCATCATTGACCTGCCAGAGTCTCAGCTTCACTCTGTCCTGCAAGGTAATCTGGCAAGTTGCAAGACTTTTGGGGGGCAGACGAATTTCCCCTCTGGCTGGCCTAGGGCTCTACCAGCATGAGATCCCCGAGGGGATTTCAATTTCTTGGGGTATAATGTTCCAACAGTCTGATAGCCAAGGGGAGGCCACATGTGTCTTTTCTATTAGAATGTCCTCATTCCTGCCAGGCAAGGGGGTTACAAGACTTCACAGTCTCAGGATGGTATTTAAGGTCTCTGAGCCTGGGGTGCTGGAGTTTGAACCAGGTCTGTCTCAGGCACATTCTCTTCATATTTGTTTAGCTTTAAGGACCCTCTAATGTAAGCAGCTATGGAGAAAAAAAAACTAAAGGCGCGGTGACCATATTTCACTTCTAATGTATAAATATGCTTAGTGAGATAAGGGCCGGCCCCACCCCTGACTCTAGCTGTGTTTTTCTCTGCTTGCTCCAGTCATTGGACAAATAGGAAACTGCACACTAGGCTGAGGTCACAGGGAAGGGAGTGGAGAGTATAGTTTGCAGGCGGAGGACTGTTATGAATAGCTGGTATTTTTAGAGCCTTATCTTTCTTGTTCGTGATGGGGTTTGGTTTTTAGCCTAACGAAACATATATTTTCAAGGTCTTAGGGAAAGCTAAGAGATAGGAAGTTGATACCAAGAGTAGGGAGCAAGCTGAAGATTTCCCTCTGCCTAAGGGAAAGCAGCCGTGACCCCTTAGCTTCCTGCTAGGAGGCTCAGCTTGCAATGTGGTCTTGTTTCTGGGCTCCTCCATGACGCCATTGCTTCTAGTCAGACTAGGGGCACCAAGATGGCTGCAGAATCCACCTTATTAGGTTGTTAGGTTGCTTCCTTTGAACTTGTGATCCTATTCATGCATTAGAGGGCCTCCAAGCGTGCTCAGCCATCCTGAGGTGGTTTGCTAGTGTGCCTCTTTTCCTACGTTGCCATATGATGCTTGTACTTGCTGCTGTTTCGTGGCCTTCTCAGACCCTCTGCTCTCATTTTCTGCAAAAGACCCGGCCTTGTTCTTACAAAGGGTGTTTCAGCTTCACCATTGGGATAGGAGGCAGCTTGCCTTTGTTCATCGGGACCCCACTCTACTGTCCTCCTCTTCCACTCTTTGCCCAGTTAAGGAGTGGCTTCTCTTGCCTTTTAAAGGTCTTGGTTCCTTCAGTCAAAGGTGCTGTCCCTTGGCCATCTCCTCTCACTCTCTCCACCAGGCCCTTTCTACCTGTTTTTTAATAGGCTTGCACCCGTGACCCACTTGTTCAGCTGAGCCCTCCTGTCAGGGCAGTCACTACTCCCCTTCCCAGCCCAGTCATGGCTGTACCTTTCTCCCTTCCCTTCCCTTATTACCTCAAGGCTGCACGTGACCCTTGCATCATCAGACCCCACCAAGGACCCAAACTTTCGGAACACACAGAAAAGCACAGTGAGCCCTCTCTCCCTGACTCTAGCGTTATTTTTGTATTCTTAGCCTCCTCCTCCTTCTTTCCTCCTCCTCTTCCTGAGAAGAGCGTGATGATAACTGGGAGTTGTCCTGAGATCTCTGCTCCTCTTTCCTCGTGTTCTCTTTTTAGGCCATCATCCATTTTTTATATTCTTTATATTTATATCAAGTGGCCATCTCTGCCTCCCTGGAAATCTCCAGCTGTCTTCAGCATTTCTTCTCAGACACTTCATGTGCATGGCAGTTTATTCTGCTCCAAACTTCGCTCCTGCCATATTGATTGTTCTCAGCAGCTCAGGTTTACAGCATTGCTTCCCAAAGTCTTTCTAGCCTCCGTCCTCTGCCTCAGCTCATCTTTGCATACATAGCTCATCTTTGACACTGGGACTTCAATATCCAGCACCTCAGAGAGGCCTTTTTTGACCATTCACTCTAAACACACTCTCTCTTTTTCATTTTCTGTCACTGAATGGTTTCTTTAATAAATATTTTAATTCATAATTTTTTTTTTTTTTGCTTTTTCGAGACAGGGTTTCTCTATGGTTTTGGAGCCTGTCCTGGAACTAGCTCTTGTAGACCAGGCTGGTCTCGAACTCACAGAGATCCGCCTGCCTCTGCCTCCCAAGTGCTGGGATTAAGGCGTGCGCCACCACCGCCCAGCTTAATTCATAATTAATATGATTACTTTTTCCTTCTACGAAACTCTACATTGGCGAAAATGGGGGCTATCTTTTCCTCTTTCCAATTCCACATTGCCTTGTGCCTGTAGCGTTATCATACTCAATGAATAGTTGAAAGTAACAGACACACACTCACTACAGAAAGAAAGGATCTAGGATACTTCAGTCTGTCTCCTTGTGGCAGTGTCCTGTTGCCTGTGACACTTGCCTTTCTACTCAGCACCTTCTGAAACAAGAATAAAGTTGGATTTGGGGACATCCGGCAAAGGGAGCTGGTGTAGTGTCTGCCTCCTCAGTGGTCTGGGGAAGATTCATGGAGTGTGTCTTTCTAAAATCTTGTCTCAAGGTACATGTTTTAAAACCTGAAAGCCCATGAAAGGGCCCGAGTTTCCTCTTCGAATTGGGAACCAGGCCAAAGATAGGGTTTTGTCTTCAGATGTTCAGTCTCTCCCTGAAATGACGCCCTGTGCTTCCCTCCCCTCGCTAGTGGAAAGACAAATGCAGAGGCCGACTGTGAAGCTTGTGCCCCCGCGTTGCTCCCAAGCTGCCTGGAGGACGTGAGCCAGGAGACCAAAGCCAGGGCAGAGGAAGAAGTCTACAGCAAAGGGTGGGTCAGACCTCGCCACCCCGAAGGCACCTGGCAGGTCTCAGAAGTGAGCTTCCCACACCCTGGCTTGCTTCTGAAGAGTTTTGGGGAAGCAGTCAATGGGCCCAAAGCCTCTTTGAGTCAAGAAAGCAAGACATAGGATGTGCTTAGACAATGGCCGGCTCCAGCTAGACTCCTCTCTTTCTTAGGCATGCTGCCACTGCCTAGAAATGTCTACACTGGGCTAGGTTCCTCTTGGTGCTGCCTGAGGCTTCCTGATGAGTTGTCATGTTGCTGCCAGCAGTGCCCAGAGGCACCTTCAGTGGTGCTGCCTGGAATCGCCCTGCTGTTCCCTATAAGTCAGAACTCCTCCTCCTGCCCTTCCCCGCTGTTTCCACCCCTGCCTATCTCTAAATGAGCTGCATTAGCTGCCAGTGCCCGCTCCCAGCCACTGAGAGAGAACACTGAGCAGGGCCAAAGGCCCAGGACTCAAGATAGAGACTCACCTTTAACCTAGCCTGGCGCCCCATGACTCCTGAGGGAGGTTCAGCTGACCATGGGCACAGAATCCCGTGGTATCTGTGTGGCAGTCACTCAGTGGTGGGTGGGGTCATCCCAGCCAAACTAATAAAGTTAGCCACCTGGCTGTCAGACAAGTGAGCAGATATGTTCAGGGAAATATTGATCCCGAGAGAAATTGTGGGAGGGGGGCTTTTACAAGAGGGTCTCCTCAGAAAACACTGAAGCAAAGTCCATCCACTGGTTTTGAGAATATTTTCTGGGCACCTCCCTATGTCAAGGTCTGACATTTCTGAAAACTACCCCAACACCCTGAGATGAGGTTCTCCCTAAAGCTGAAGCTCCTAGGTTCCACAGGGAAAATGCAATCTTATCTCTGGGGAGTGTTTTGTAGGATGGTGACCAGCAGTAGATCTTGTCCCACATTTTTCTCAGTCAGTTTGTCACCCTGTCACATAAACAGGAAGGATGGCTGAGGAGTGAGGGGAAATGGTCCTGACATGAGCTGGGTTTGGGCTCAGCAGAGTTTCCCAGCTTTTTCCTGTTGTATGGAGCCACAGGAAGTGCGCAATGACTGGAAGTTCTTGAGTCCTTTGCCCCCGGTCTGGGGCAAGAATGCCCCATGTCTGGTCCTCCCTGACTCAGCTGTTCCCTTTTGCCCTCCAGATATCAGGAAGGGGTAAAGAAGACGGAAGAACTTCAAGACCTGAAGGAGGAGGAAGAGCAGAAGACAGAGAGTCCCGAGGAACCAGCGGAGGTAGAAGAAACTGAGGAGGAAGAGAAGGAGCAGAGAAGCAGGTTGGAAACCTATACTTGGACACCAAATGGGTTTCAGGTCATTTACCTGTTGAATCGCACAAAACGGACAGAAATGCCCTTCCTGGATGGCAGTAGGTCTGGTGACCAACAGAATTCAAGAAGGCACTGACTCCAGAAAATTAAGTTAGAAATGGCACATTGCAAAAACTGAGGCATCAGAGGTGGTCGTGGGCACGGTAGAAAGCCACGAATAGCTCTTAGGAGTCGAGAAAGGGCAAAGGACTTTTGGTGGACTCCCAGTCAAGCTGTGGTCAGCTCATTCCACAGCCACCACCATAGAAGAGTTCAGATCGAAGGGGCTGGCCTGAGTTCCTAGAGAGGGGCTTGGACGAAGCCAACAACAGCAGAGGGAAGCAGAAGGAACATGGGAGGCAGGGAACAAACTTAGCTCAGTGGCCAGGTTCAGTCTCTAATGTTGACCAAACACTTGGTCATTTGCATGGTGTCTTCACTTCAGGTTGGAAACAAACTCTTTTGTGTTTGAAGCTATCTTCTTCTAATGAGTGGAAGAGGAGAAGGAACACAGAAAGTCTGTATCGTACGACTTGGTCCACTACAACCGAAGGTCTCGCTTTACCGCACAGAACAGGAAATTCAAAACCAAACAAAACTGGCACTAGAGATTGAAGCCAGGACCTTTCAAATGGCAGACAAGCACCCTTCTCCTGAGATGCTTCTCCAGACCAAGGATGATAGAAATAGCCTTGTCTCGTTGCAGGGTATTCTGTGTAATAAGGTCACAACCCTATCCCACACAGGAATGTGTTTAAGGACAGAATCAACTATTCCTCAGAAGAGGCATGCACTACTTTGTCAATACAATGACAGAGCAACACCCTAGATTTTCAAAAATCTCCAATTTCATGTATTATACCCAACTATCTCTATTAGTACATCAAAACCATAAGTCTTGTTTTTGCTTTGTTTTGTTTTGTTTTTCCCCCTCAATTGTAGTCATAGTAACCTTGCAATACTTCACCGAAATTTTCTTTTAGATACCCTCAACTATCCTGGAGTTCAGAACATTTCCAGACAACACCATTAGCTGTATGACCACCTGCCACTGATCCCAGACACAGTGTCTGTAACTGAGTCTCCTACTGGCAAGCTCCAGAACCTACTCACATGTAATGAATAGTTAGTAAGTGAAGATTAGAAAGATGATAACTATATTTCTAAGCCTTAGATGCCATCAACACAGCCCAGTGGTGGAAGAAGCAACCAGCAGGAGGGGGCTTGACCTGCCTGGGTCAACCCCATTGCCAAGGGAAGAGCTTTCTCAGCATGCCAGGGAAAATGCTTCCTCGAGGTAAACATGCCCTCTCTGGTGACAGAGCTTCAACTTTAATCATGGAAGCACAACCCTGACTCCAAGCAACTGCATCCGGTTCTCCTTACAACTCACCTCCCTCTTGGGGGCCATCTGCGTTTAATTTTCAGACCAGCAGGCTGTCTTTGCCAAGCCCAAGCCTGCACAAAAGCTCTTCCTTTGGCACCTTGAATTCATCTAAGTCAGGCTAGAATTTCTAACACTTCCACACACAACAAAAGAGAAATAAACAGAGCAAGCGTACGACTATAAACAATCTGGCTTACAAAGCCTTATCTAGCTAACTCCATCTTTGGCAGTTGGCAACTCCCCCCTGTCTCATGAAAGCCGGGGGAAGCAAGGTTTTGCCTGGGTCCTTTTCTGCCCATCTTGTGAGCAATTCTGGGCATTGGCCACTTGCAGCACCTGAACCCTTCAGTGGGACCCCAGTGGGACTCCCATCCTTCATGCCTGCTTACAGCTGCTTTAGGTTCTGAGGCGACAGCATCCTCCGATGACTGACACCGACCTGAGTAGTGCCCTCCAGAGGGTCCTCAGCCTTCAGCACAGGGTTTCAACTTCACTTTTTCAGGCTCAGTCCATCTTCTCAGGACATTTACATAGAAACTGCACGCCCACTGTCAGAAAGTTCCTCTCTCCCCCATAACCCCAGCCAGACTGGTCCCAAGAGCTGTCATGTTTAGTGTCAGATGAGAGTCAGCCTACTATGGAGTCCCTGAGGACCAGAGTTGCCAGCAGGAGACTTCACTTGAACATGAGTCCCCTGTGGAATGTTGGCACCTCACTAGCAAGCAAAGTCTGAAGTTATCAGAAGTTCCATGGACTTAGTTACTAAGTTTAGTTACTAAGAAGACTTTCTACACAACCACAGAGCCTGAGTTTGGATCCCAGCACTCACATAGCAAGCCAGGCATCCGGTGAGCGCCTCGTAAGTCCAGCTCCAAGAAAGGCAGAGACAAGAGAATCGCAGCAGCTTGCTGGCTTCTAGCAAACTACCAGCATGAGCTCCAGGTTCAAGGAGGGACCCCTGCTCAAAAGCCCAGGAGAAGGGGATAGAGAGGAGCATCCAATGCCCTCTTTCTGTCTTCATGTGCAGCCATGGGTGCATACACTTGTGCATGTGCATGCAGGTGCACACACGTTTACACACACACACACACAGAATTTTATGTCTTGTTTCATACATTTTAGAAAACACTGGGGCTAGAGAGATGACCTGGTAGTTTAGAGCATTTGTTGTTCTTACAGAGGACCTGGATTTAGTTCCCAGCATACACTTCATGGCTCACAAATATCCTAACTCCATTTCCAGAGGGTCTGATGCCTTCCTCTGACCTTTATGGAAACCGGGCATGCACATGGTGCACATATATACGTTCAGGCAAAAACACCCATACATACAAATTAAATAAACCAAAAAAATAACCCCCAAAACAAAATAAAACAAAAAGATAAATTAAAAAAATGTTGACCTAAGTAAGCCCAGCAACTAGCTCCTTATTTGGGTCTCAGCATTGAATTCTAAGTCCTCTAAGTTTCTTCTTCTTTTATATGCAATGAAGCCAATAAATACCGATCTCTGGACGAACTTCGGGCAGAGCAACCCAGCACCTTCCTAACGTGGTCTGTGGCATTATTATGTAACACAGCTGAGATTCACACTATGTCCTGTAAAATTGGCTTTTTTTCGCTCACCACTGGCTCAGACGTACTCTATGGGTGTGAACGATAGTTAAGCAGGTCCAATACTACTTAGAAAACAGAAGGGTTAGCATCAAACATTGACCCAAAGGAATTCTATTTCTAGCTTAATTTTGCTTCCAGTTTCTCTTATAGGCTGAAAACCAGGTGACCACATAAGGATCATGTACCCAGATCTTGACCACCTCTTTCGTAGACTGAGGATGGATCTAGGGGCTGGAAAGATGCTACTCTAACAGAGGACCTAAATTCACATCCTCCTATAATCCAGCTCTAGGGCACCTGATACCTCTGGCCGCCACAGACACATGCACACTGGTGGGCATACCCCCCCCATAAGTGTAACTAGAAAGTAAATCTGTAAGTGTGGCTTTAGAGTGGCCTTCTCCCCACACCAGCAGCCTGTTTTGGAGCACAAAAGTGTAGCTCAAACAATGACCCTATTTTGAATTTCAATTATATCCCACTAGGATCTCAAGATGAATAGGGCTGGAAGTAAGGAAGCTTGCACTTCACATCTGTCCTTCCCAGTAGTCACATAAATAGCCAGTGATTTCTTGGAAAAAGTGTGCTAAGCTGAAATTGCTGGTGGGGTTCCCGCACGGACACGAAACAAACTGCTGTCCCTGTGGCATGGCACCCAAGGCAAGCACTTCAAGGACCTGGTCCCTTTCTTAGGAGGGCATTTGCTGAGGATTTTGCCCCATGGCAAGCCACCTACTTCCCACCAGTTCTCTGTTCAAGTTTCCATCTTCCCGAGCCAGGGGCCTGAGCATCACAATGTGTTTGTGAGACATGCGGCCTTCAGGAAGCCCTTGGTGACTCTCCCACCTCTATGGTGTAGTAACCCTCAGTCATCTTGCTTTGCAGGTCGTTGAGTTGGAATTGGACACAGGAGAAAAACATAGCTTGTGTTAAATGCACAGGACGTCTCCAGAAACGTCTAGGATGGGACTCCGATCAAATGTCCTTTTACTAAACTGAAAAGAGAGAGAATGGGCTGAGAGGAAGTTGGGAAACAAGCAAGGGGGAACGTGGTTAAAGTAGAGGAGACAGATGCAGATGTGAGAGAGACAGAGAGGAAGGGATAGAGAAAACAGTTTGGAGAGAATGGGGGAAGAGAAGGAGGGACAAAGTGGAGGAGGGGCATAATAAAGTTGACAAACATCAGCATGAGCCTCCCACGGTATGGACCAGTGGCGCCAGACCCACCCGGGGATTCTTAGGTCATTATACTGGGATTCTCATTCAGAAGACCGGGGATATTTTGGGTACGAGCTGCCAGGTGATTCTCTGTGTAGCTAAGTTTAAGAACCTCTGCCTTAGACAGCATAGAAGGTATCCCCAGACAGGGAAGTACGGGTCTGGGCATCGGATATGTGCTCAATATACTAATCTCTTTATTCTATTGACAGCAAACTTGAAGAACTGGTCCATTTCCTACAAGTCATGTATCCCAAATTGTGTCAACACTGGCAAGTGATCTGGATGATGGCCGCGGTGATGCTGGTCTTGAGTGTTGTGCTTGGGTTCTACAACTCCTATAACTCATGTACAGAGCAGACCGAGGGGCCCCCTGGGAGATCCACCTGCTCCGCGGCCCAGCGGGACTCGTGGTGGAGCTCAGGACTCCAGCAAGAGCAGCCAGCGGAGCAGTAGGGCCTCAGACTCCTTAGCCATACCCTCCTCTAGTGCATTCACCCCACACCCTGCCCCCGTGGACAGTGTGCCAGACCCAGGTGTGCCCACGTGGCCACCCATCCCATCGGGGAACAAGGAGGCTTTCTCTTCCCCCTCGTCACCTCCTTGGAAGCTACTCACACACCATAAGCTGATGGTTTGAAGGGATCAGCAAAACTTCTCTGGGAAAGCGTCTGGTGGACAAAAAGTGACCTTCACAAAGGACTCTGACACAAGGGAAGAGCCCTGTCCCTGACCCAGAGGGCTGGGAGAACTGAAGGCCCTTCATTCAGGGGACAGTGAGAAGCCTGCTCTCTGTTTTCCTCCCTATGTTTCAGAATCAGGAAGAGTTGCAGTTAATGGCCAGTACTGACCATAACGATCAGACCTAGGACTTGGAGTCACAGCGTGGATATCTTCCCACTTCATTTGCCACGACCACTCTTTAGCCTTCTCTCTCTCCTTCAGAATCACCATTTCTTGTCAGATCGTGGGAAAAGCTTCCTCAGAAAAGTACACAGGCTAAAAGTAGCCCCATGCTCGAAAGGAAGCAGGAAGATGTGAGTTAATATATAACGTATCTTTATGCATCCGGACTGTACACACATGTTTGTGCACAGACACCCACTCTCTGGAAGTGTGCTCTGCTCAGTGGCAGCCATGTTGTGCCAAGAAATTGGCTTTCACTGGGTATGGAACAGTAGTCACCAGGCATCAATACAGGGAGCCCTCCACACACTCTGAAGATGTTTGAAAGCCCTAAGAAATCACATCTGCATTGCACGTCCAGTACCAGTTTGGAGCTGTTCTTCTGCACGGTCTGTTCCCTGGTTGTGTAGTGCCTTTGAAAGTGATCCTACATAGCTAACCCACCCCTTGGGTAAGAAAAGGTGTGCCTTCCACTCTGAACTCTCACTCTGCCTTGCACCTCAGGGCTGGCGTTCTCATGGTGTTTCCTGCCCAAATGTGTCCTTTGGAAGACCCGCTCAGCATCAAACCGAAGGAGCGCGCCTCACCTCCAGCACGGCGTCTCTCACACTGTTCAGCTGTTACCCTCATTCAGCTCTCATCAGCTAGAGATAGGACTTCTGTGGTGGTTGCTTTTCATTGTTTTTGTTGCTAACATTCATGTAGACCTTATTGTGAATCAAAACTGTCTCAGTGTTATATAGATAGCAATTCATTTAGTCCTCAGGAAAAACAAAATCTGAAATGGGGGTTTCTCTTTCTCTGTTCAAAAAAGGAAACAGAAGCATAAATGATACAAGAACACACGCACACATACACACAAACATACACACACATATACACACACTGATACAACTCGTCGAGCATATATAGCTAGTAAGTAAATCATTCGAACTAGAGTGGTCTGGCTCCAGGGCTGTACCCCTGACCCTTCTCCTATGGTCTCTCAGGTAGGCGCCTTCCAGCCTGATCCCACCCCTGCCCCAGCTGGCCCTTCTGCTTCAAACCTGCCATGGTTCCCAAATGAAATTGCTTCTCCTTCTATAGGTCAGCTCATGAGCATCTCTCCTGCCCTTGTCCTCTTCTCGCCAATCTTGAGGACCAGTCACAAACACTACCCCTCCATACAGGCCTCAGTGACTGCCTTCCACGTTCTCACCATGCCCAGCATCCTGGGGGCATCCCACTTAGTGCTTATGGTGAAATTTCAACCCTTGACCTGTATCTATGGTCTAGCTTATTTATACATCTGCCTCCCTGGACGTTGTCCCTCAAATACTATGCCTTACCGTCTCTTGGGTAGGTACCTAACATGGCAAACACTTTGGAGGGAATTATTCAATGTTGGTTGAAAGAACAAGAGAGCATTGAAGGTGGAGAGCAACCTAGAACATGAGGTTTCCCAATACCATAACCCTCAGCACCTTCCTGTCTCCATGAGAAACCTGTCATGATTGATTCCTAACCTCAGCTTGTTTTTATCTTTCCCTGTTTACTCTGAGAGAACAAGAATGGAACCAGACTACAGCAATCCCTTTTCCCGAGTTCAAGTACAAGATTCCATGCAATCAATCACTCCTTTTAGACAGACATGCCCGTCCTCTACCAACCCCGACTAGGCCTCCCTTTAAAATGCTGGTTTTGAAGGGATGTCCTTTACAGTGGATGAAAATGGCAGAGTGAGGAACCTGGATGTGCCATTAAAGGTAATGGGATTCAGAGTGAGGCAGTGGGATTTTACAGGCATAGGTAGATTGTTTACCTGGTGTCTTCCATAGGAACAAATACAGCCAAAGGAGATTTAGTTACTAAGCACTGTATAGCCAAAGAAAGGGTGTAGACAGAACACAGAGAGAGCAGCTGTTAGGACTCTAGGGGTCAATGTCTAGTCTCAGTCCACCCCCACACCAAAAGAAGGTCCAACTTGAGCGAGCCCTTCGTCTTTTGGGCCACAAATTCCCATCCCGTTCTAGGTGAGACAGAGTCAAGGGGAGCATCTGCAAATTGCCTCAGCATCAGTGCTGGCCTCTGAAGCCTGCAAGAGCCTGGGGCCTAGACCAGCAACCACTCCAGCTGTGAGGACAGCTGAGGAAAAGAGCATCTCCAAAGAGCATAGCCATACCTAGAACAGCGTGGCTGAAAACACCCTCGTTGGGCCACCTTTTCAAGAAAACGGGATAACTTGAAGCAGGTACAGCTGCTGCCACACACGGCCAGTGACACGGAAGCCAGTCTTGTGTTTCCCGACATCACAGCAAAATGAAATAAAACTTTCCATTCAAGATGCCTCTGAAACCGGACATTTCTGCTTAGCCTCCAGCGTCTGGTTGCCAGCCTTCTACTGCAGAGGAATGTGTTTGCGTCACCACTGATGTCACTTCCTAAAGGACCTCCACTTTCTAGCCACCATGAAGTCTGTCTCCTTTGTACAGCCTGGAAGAGGGAACAGCAAGGGGGACGCTGGACCTATGTCACCGGCTGTCAGTCCTTCACGTTAAGCCCCGCACAGGTAGGTGTGCTAGTGCTGAATTTAGAATGTCACATAGCTGAGTTTGAAAATAAACGCACATTTCCAAACCTTTGGCAGAAGTCAGATGCCTCTTTGTTATGTGAAGTCTAAGCCTAATCTTTCTCCAGTGATGAATTAGAGCCCCAGAGAACTGGAGAATCAGGGTCTAATCTGTAAAGATGGGATCTTTCTGATGTCTGTGACTTTTACCGTTGCTAAAATACCCTGGCAAAAACAACCTCATGGGGGGAAGGGTTTGCTTTGGCTCACAGTTAAGGGTACAGCCTGTTATGGGGGGGGGGGAATTCTTGGCAGTGGGAGCTAGATGCAGCTGGTCACCTGCGCCTCAGCCAGGAACCAGAGTGGTGAATGTGCTCCGCTCACTTTCTCCTTCTCATATAATCCAGGATCCCATCTAGGGAATGGTGCCCCCCACGGCGGGCAGATCTTCCCACCACAATTAGCCCAGTCACCCACTATAGGCATACTCAGAAGCTCATCTCCTAGAGTCTAGGACCTAGATGGTTTTAGCTTCAATAAAATTGACAATGGCCATTCTCCAGCTTTTGGATATGAGATACGACTCTTGTTCATATGTTATATTTTATGGGACTGTCAGCCTTAAGATAGAATATCCAGTTTTTCCTTGTAGGAATCAGTTCTCTCCTTCCACCCTGTAGGTCTTGGGGATTGAACGAGGTCATAAGCCTCTACTGAGTCGCCTCAACCGACCCTAGACCTTAGTTCTCTTTTGTTTGTTTTGAAGTTGATTCTCACCTGTAGTCCAGGCTGGCTTTGAACTCATGATCCTCCTGCCTTTACCCTGTGAGTGTAGGCGTGTCCCCACCACGTTCAACTTCAGAATAGGTTCATTTGGTTCATGATGCTGGAGTTTAAGCCCCATGGCGCCTTTGCCAGCTCATTGCCTTGCCAGTGAAGGGCAAATGGTAGTGACAGGTGTGGACATTGGGGCGAGCAGCCATGTGTCAGAAAACCAGAAGCAGTGCTCTTCCCGCTGTTCTGAAGAGGCAAGCAAGTCTCTCTTTCCCCACTTTCTCTTCTCTCTCCCTTTCATTCACCCACTCCCTGTATTTCAATAAAACCTCCCACGTAAGCTCTGTCTGTATGGCGTATTAGTCTTTCGCCCACTGTGAGGCCTCTGGGCTCTCACCCACCAAGGTTTTACCTCTGGCACATAATCATACATTGGTGTTATGACTCTGTCAGGCTCTCCCCACGGTCTTTTCCACCTGTGGGCGGGTGGCCTGAGGCATGCAGAGACCCTGACCTGGACTGATAGACCACTTTCCAACTACCTGTCTGTTGGGATCACAACACCCGCTACTTCAGTCGAGAGACAGGTCTGCTCCTGGTAGTGCTCCCTTTTCCTCTAAAGAAGACAAGAACAGAAGAACCTCCAACCGGAGCTTGCTTCACAAGCAGCAGTGCTAGCCACTGAGAAAACCCATCTTTCACCTCAACTGCTGCAAAGACCCTCCTCACACTGTGGACGACAGGGCACTGGGGAGCCAACTGCCTCAAGTTACCTAAGACAAAGGTAAATTCTCCCACGCGTCCCTCCTCTGCAGACTCCTGGGGGTTATTCCGAGGCCCTGCAGGCCTACGTCTGCCAGCTGGAAGACAGATGTTGCCCTAAGACCTGCCCTCAGCGACCATGGAGGACCCTGGGGTGGCTGTCTAGGCAGCCAATCAGGTAAGTCTCTGTCATTTTTAATCATTAACCCAGGTAAAATTTATCCTTCTCCAGAACTCTGATGCAGTTTGAAGACTAATAGCTTTGCCTGCTTGACAGCAGGGACCAAGGCTTCAGCTGCCTTCTCAGTTCTCTGTGTAAAACTCAGATCACAGGCTTCACTCTCTTGGAGCCAATACAAGGTCTAGACACAATTTACCTCATTTCCAGACTCAAGAAGAGACAACTCACAGCACAGATTTCTCCTGAGCATTAAGACGATGCCACAATGAAGGAAAGGAACAGGTCCTGCCAGGAGCTGACCCGGTACAGAGCTTGGGATGTGAGGATCTGAGATGCTTTAGGTCTAAGAACGTGTTTTAAGGTGTGCAAATACCAGATATAAAGGTCTGAGGGAAAAGGCTTAAGTGCCGATAATCTTGACACTAATCAATAAATTTCTGATAAGCCATTAATCTAGCTCTGGCAGAGTGCCAGCACTATCATCACAGTTAAAGCTCAAGGTTTTAAATTCCCTTTGGTTGTTTTCTAAATATAGACCCCAAAGATTCCTTTCATTGTGCAAGATCATCTGTCACAGTTTTCTGGATAGAAGAAAGATTGTTAATACTTTTAATCAAAGTCATATCTGGCACAAATATACTGCCATTTCTAATGTGTCTAGACTTATGTTTTCACACACTCAAAGAATTCTTGTGAGTTCCAGGAAGTCAACTTGGGTTCACCTCAAACAGGTCAGATGCACCCCTCCCTTCCTAAGCAGCCTAAGCCTTCCCACCTTTCCCTGGTCTTGACATCCCTTTCCTCAATTACCAAAACCTAAGGAAAATATTTTTCCTTAACTAACCTTTTCCTCTACCCTGCCAGCATCTTGCCAGGTTCAAGAGGCGCCAGAGAGTTCCACATATCCTGGACAGCAGTAAAACAACCAGATACCCTAGGGTGTGACCAGCACCCCAGCTTTCTCAGGTCCCCCAAAGATGGTCAATGCCCCAGATCAGCAGGAAGTAGTCTGGAGAACTCAATACCCTCATTTCCCTAACCTGCCACACCTAACTTCTGACCTTTTTAATAAATAAAGAATAGAAGAATGTTAGCATCCAGATGAACCTGGCCCCGTGCCTTGAGGGCCTGACAGAGTGCATCGTGTATGCCCTGTGTCACACCTGCATGCAGGGCAGGCAGTACCCTGTCTCTTTAAAGGTGAAAACTAACACTTCTTCTTCCTCATATGGTACCGCGCTGGAGACCAACTGTTTAACCACGACAAAAACTTGAGTGACAAACTGAATCCCGCCCATAGCAACGATCTTCATTACGCCATTTCTCTGGCATTCCTGAACCACTCTAGCCTGGTGATGGCCATGACGTCCAAGTTTCCCCTTGACAAGTGGAAACTTTCACTGAGATCCTCAGATCCTGCCTCCCTAGTACATTGGGGAGTGGTCCCCACAAGTCCAAGTCTACAAATGGCCACAGTTATACCTGATCAGAGTACCGGGGATGTAGTGGTTTGAATGGGAACTGCCTCCACAAGCTCATCTATTTCAGTACTTGGTCCCCAGTTTGGTGCAACTGCTTGAGAAGGACTAGAAGGTGTGGCCTCATTAGAAGAGATGTATCGATGGGGGCAAGCGTTGAGCTTTCAAAAGTCCCAAGCTGTTTCAGTTAGCTCTGTGTGCCTCACGCCTGTGGATCAGAATGTAAGCTCTCAGCTACTGCTCCAGCACCATGCTCCCTCCATGATGCTCATGGACTCACTGTCTGAAACAATAAGCCTCTATTAAATACTTCCTTTTAGAACTTGCCTTGGTTGTGATTTACCATAGAAATTGAAAAATAGCTAAGACAGAGCGTATCTCTGAGATCAGGAACTCTGGGCAGGGTAGGACCTTGGGTGGTCTCCATTGAGAAGAGTATTGTGTTCTGCAGAAGGGGGAAATAATGAGTCCAATACTGGGTGGCCAGGCAGGGACACTCAAGCCCAGACCTTTCCATGTTCACCAAGTCATTTTTCTTTTTCACTCTTCGGTACATACCTGAATTAAAACTCCTTAATCAGGTTAGATGGGAACATGTGACTAAGTTCTGATTGCTCAACTATGAACAGGAGTGATCTATTCCAGGCTTAGCCTCAAAAGCAGTCTTTAGCACCGTTATCTACATCTGCTGGTTCACTGTGAAGATCCTGGAAGGGAACGCAGAGAGATTAGAAGGCAGGAGTGCCACGGGAGACAGGTGGAAACAGCGACGATCTATGAAAACATCATGCTGTGGATTCCTCAGTGTACACACTATTACTGCCGTCAGCACCTGTCAGTCATTGGAATACCACAGACATTTCAAGTACGCCGTTGAGTTGTGGAGTTGTTGGTTGCAGTAGTTAGACTACAGTGACTAATACATTCGCCTACCTGTATGTTTCTTTCTTTCTTCACTTTTTTTTTTTTTTTGATTTTTGGAGACAGGGTTTCTCCGTAGCTTTTGGTTCCTGTCCTGGAACTAGCTCTTGTAGACCAGGCTGGCCTCGAACTCACAGAGATCCGCCTGCCTCTGCCTCCCGAGTGCTGGGATTAAAGGCGTGCACCACCACCGCCCAGCTTCTTCACCTTTTTTTTGGAGACAGGGTTTCTCTGTGTAATCCTGGCTGTCCCAGAACTCACTCTGTAGACCAGGCTGGCCTTGTACTCAGAGATCCGCCTGCCTCTGCCTCCTGAGTGCTGACATTAAAGGTGTGCGCCACCACCCAGCCCACCTGTACATTTCTTAAGAATAACCCATATAGTATTTGGTGCCGTAGAACCACTATTATTTCTAAGTTCATGCAGCTCTGTCCTATGACGGGCAATGAAACTGGGGCCCGGGGAGTTCAAGTGTTTCTTAAAATATACTCAAGGACACATAGATTATTGGTGTTAGTAAGATTTTTTGTTTGTTTTTGAGACAGGGTTTCTCTGTGTAGCTTTGGAGCCTGTCCTGGAACTTGTTCTGTAGACCAGGCTGGTCTCCATCTCACAGAGACCTGTCTGCTTCCTGAGTTCCGGGGTTAAAGGCGTGCACCACCACTGTCCAGCTAGTGTTAGTAAGATTTAAACCCAAGTCTGGACACGGTCCTCAGCCCAGTATCTGCACTGTATTTCTGTGCTGTCAGTTTTCAAAACCTCCACTCTATTTAAATTGCAAGTGTTGAATTTAGAAGACAACTCAAATCTTCTTCCGATCAAAGTCCGTGATCTCAGAGTTAAGCTCTGTCTTTGACGCCAGGTCCAGCTATGGCACTCTGTGGTCTGGTGACCTATGAACTTTTACTCCTGGTTTTATAACCATGGAGTGACACTGGCTTGCATACTTCACATCTGCTGCTGCCCTTTGGCGTTCAATGGATAATCACTTCATTTAATTTTCAGGGGTCTAATTGTACACATTTCTCCTCCCGTTTTGGTTCTCTTTGACGATGCCAGCTGTGGCCCGCCAAGACTCGACCAGCGATGAAGTGAAGACCACCGACACAGGATTCTTCTCTATCACGCTTTATTGAAGTGCACTCAGTTACAGTTGACTGGTGGAAGTAGGGGGCCCCGAGTGGCGGAAAGCGGCTGAATATATACAGGGAGAATGGGCGTGTTCCAAACCAAAGAGACGGGGCTGCATGGGATTGGATGCAGCTGTTGCTGGGCAGATCAAGAGCAAGATCAGGCGGTAGAGACGTTGGTCTAACACGCCAAAACACACTTGTTTATCAGGCTCTCGGCGCCATCTTGTAATGGCGGCGATAGTTCGCCACAGCCAGCAGCTGTTATTTAGAAGCGGACAGCGCCGAGGGCTGTGTTTCCGTGTCTTGATCATTCTCAGACATTGTAAAGCAGCGTGCCTCCATTGTCTCTGCTTCAGCTCCTGCCCCAGGTTCCTGCCACCAGTTCCTGCCCTGGCTTCCCTCAGTGATGGGCTGGGACCATGTAAGATGAAATAAACGCCTTCCTCACCACTCTGCTTTCTATCAGAGTTTTTCGTCACAGTGACAGAAAGGAAACCAGAGTAGTTCTTTGCAACAAAGCTTCTTACATAGAGAGGGTTAGAAGCTGATATCGAGTATATATATTCTAAGCCGGGGAGGCAGCGAACGCCAATGGAGTTCCAATCACCCACCTCGGGCAGAGATGATCCTTTTCAGGAGGAGGTGGTTAGCACATAGTCTCAGGATGCTGCGAATGCCTGCTGGGTACTCAGACCTAAAGAGAACATTATGCCATTGCTCATGCTACCCCACCCGAAGACTCAGGGAATACAGGAAGAAGAGCCAGCAGGAAGGCCACAGAGCTCTAGGGTGAGAAAGAGTGCTGTGGAGTGCGGTCTCTGGGGCATGATGTGGCCCTCTCAGTCGTGAAACACAGCAGCTGTGGCCACCTGGACCCTATTGAGACCATCCGCACCCCATCACGCCCGGGAAGGTGTTCATGAGCAGCTGCTGGCCGGAACTGGCTGCCAGGGAAGAAGGCGTCATTTCTCTTCAGGAATGTAGCCGCTACTAAGATGCCCAAGCTACAGGGAAAAACTCCATATCCGTGCACATGGAAACTATCTTAGTTAAACTCCGAACTATAGGAAGAAGGCAGCGAAGGAGGCAGATTTGTTGAGAAGAGGGAGTTGGGAAGGAGTAGGCAGGAGATAAGAAGAGAAGGCAATGGGTGAATATCAAAATACATCATATACATGTATAAAATTGTTCATTCTTTAAAAAGAAAGATCCAGGCTAGCTTTAGTACTTAGGAAGAACCTGTCTTGAAAATAATATTTATTCCCAATCATATTCTAACAATGGCTAAATTCTTCTCTTACCCAGATCATTAACAAATTGTTTCCTGCTTAGCCCTAGTACAAACATTCATACCCTCTTTATCCAAGAAGACCCTGTCTGTCCCTTTGTGTATGGAAGTTGGTGTCTTCTGACTTCTCATAAGTTTTTCCTCACATGCTCTGCCTTCTACAGCAAATTTTCCCTTTCTGCCACCCTCTCTCCCTTCTTGTGATGATTTATTCTTTCTATCATGATGCTAAGCATTATAGACAATTACAGAAGGACACACTTTCCTACCTCTCTCTCGAATTTCAGTGCTAGAGTCCCTATGTTTATGCAATGCCCTGGGCTTGTGCACGGATGAGTAAGGAGTTTACACTGGCGATATTCAGGGGCTACTTCCCTGTCTCTTAGAAGCTCTCGGTGTTGGAGAAGAACAGGTTTTCATTACTGGAATTTTCTGCACATATGTCTAAATTTGTTACCCATACCAATTACGCAGAACTAGTTATCCCTGTGATTACATGTGTTAAATTAAACAGGCAACACTCAGTCTGGATAGATGGCTAAGTATTTAAAAGTAAGTTCTGTTCTTGCAGAGGACCTGAATACAGCTCCTAGCGCCATGTTGGGCAGTTATACTATAACTGGTATCTAGCGCCCTCTTTTGACCTGCCTGGGTCTCTGCATTCACGTGCACATACCCACATATGGGCACTCACATAAGCATTAATTTAAAAATAGTAAAATAAATCTTCGAGTAGGCAATACCACTCCCATAAAGGACACTTATTTTGGAGAAAACTCATAGACCTTTGCTCAAGTCATTATTCAAAAACTCTAACTATAATTATTGAAGAAGATGAACCACTGAAAATCCAGTTTGGAAATGTCAAGTGCATTCTGACTGAACACAGTGTGGATATCGTCCATATACTTCAGATGAAGAAGGTGGAGACTGAGTTGAATTCTACCAGAATACAGCAGAAGTTACTAAGTAAAGTATAGCACAATAATCTGGGCAGTGGTGGCGCACACCTTTAATCCCAGCATTCGGGAGGCAGAGGCAGGCGAATCTCTGAGTTTGAGGCCCACATGGACTACAGAATGAGTTCCAGGACAGCTAAGGCTACACAGAGAAACCCTATCATGAAAAACCAAAATAAATAAATGAATAAAAAATAAATAATCCCTGTGGTGATAACTGTTATGCGAATCAAAGCTCCTTTCGTAGAGTGCAAAATGTCTAATTTTGAAAAATCGTCTGTTATTTGTGTTTTAGAAGTATGAGTTTTAAGAATGATTTATTAGTATATATGCATACACCTTATGAGTGGATATGTGTGATGAGTATGGTGCCTGTGGAGTCGGGAGATGGCATCAAATACCCTGGAGTTGGAATTACAGATGCTTATGAACTGTCCAGTGTGAGTTCTGGGATCCAAACTCAGATCCTCTGGCAGGGCAACACATGCTCTTGACTGTTGATCCACTGTTTGGGCCCCAAATGAGACTTTATGAATCTGGTCTCTTGAAAAAAATGAATCTCCTAGCAATGTAGATGTGTTCAATGTATGGAAGGAATGAGTGGTGTTTTAATGAGCATTTATTATCATAATTAGCATCACTTTTATTTCTCTACACACTACAAGGCAATGCTGCTGAGAAAGGGGGGAAATGCCTGGCTGTAGGAAGGAAAGAGGCACAATTTATCTTCCGTCTCTCTTAGAGGCAGCGACAGTCGCAGGCGTATACAGATGAATGGACTCTGAGAACCACCACAGTGAAGTGTGGAAACGGAGCCCACAGGGGAATATGGGATCAGGGGAAACCTTCGGCAGCTGACACTGTGCTATCTGCCTTCCTCATTTGTGTGCTTTCTGAGTCAGCATTAGCTAAATGTTCCAGAAAGCCATCCACAAAGTACAGCCTGGGCGTTCAAGGGATGTCACTCATTTCCTCTGGCGATTCTGACAAATCAGAAGCTTGGAAGCAGGGAAATCTCAACATATTTCCAGAACTCTCCATCCAGCCTGGTGCTTGAGCATCTGTGTCCCTTACTGCTGCTGACCAGCGGCCGTGCTTCTGAGGGGTCTGCACAATGCTCAAGCACTTTAGCCTAGTGTTGCTTCTAGCGTCTGCTTGGACCACGAGGCTCCCTGTCCAAGGTGCTGTCCTAGCACAAGGTAGGTGTGTCTTACCAGGTTTCTAAACGGAGGATAGACAAGGTCTGGGGAACTCTGCTCTTGACGGGTGGGCTGTTGGGAATGGGGAGACTCTTGAGGTCAACAGAAGATTGGAGGGGTCTTGTTACTCAGCCAGAGATGTTTTGCTGTGTTGTCAGCTTCATCAAAATGACTTAAATTCACCTTTACATTACTTGGAATTTTATTTAGGTTATGGGATATTTTTTAGTAATAATGGTTTGAAGTAAAAAATGAGAAGTCTTTTGTTTTCAAAGGGTTTATTTAAGAAGCAAGCCAGGGTTGTGAATATGTAAAGTGATGTCAAGCCTGAGGAGGAATGGGTAACTTATTAAATATCACCCACGCTCTACTACTCTATGTAATTGTTTAAATCACAAGATTATTCTGCTGCTAGTGGAATACAATGCTTTAATTTGCAGTAAATTCAATAGGCAGAAAATCAACTGAAAATGCAGGTTTAAATTTCTACCCTCAGCAGCACTGAAGGGAGGGATTCTGTGGCTTCTGTGTTTGTGGGAAGCATACGAGGAAACCTCTTTCTGCATAGGAGAAACACTGAAACCACAAGTCACGGATTACAGTCCTGGGCAAGTGAAGTAACAGGGTTATTAAGGAGTAATCGTTCTGCTGAAGATGCTGAGACAGGCGCTGTATCAGGAATGGACATTCGGGCTTGATTGATAGATTGCTGGAGACAGTTTTTATGAGAGGTTAGAGTTAGATGCTCAGAACTGTCACATTTAAATAAATCCGGTCCTCTTAGAAATCTCCCGGGGAGACCATTCCCATTCCCCCCTGCAACGCTGCCATCACACAAGTTGTTTTGGAGTCTTTTTTTTTTTTAAAGATAGTTTCTTATAGCCCAGGCTAGCCCCAAACTCACTATGTATCTGAGAATGAGTTTGAACTCCTGATTCTTTTTGCCTTTACCTTGTGAATGTTGGGATTACAGGTGTGTACCACCATGTCCAGTCTCAGCAATGGCGAAGAGTGCCCTGAAGGCATTGTGCGCACTAGGCAAGCTCTCCCAACTAAGCCACATCTCTAGACTTAGAAAATCATTCTTTGATAATGACCCTACCTATATGCTTTATCCTATATAATGGCAATTTTTTCCTAAGGAAGTTAAATACTTGGAAAGAGCGGAAAGGTAGCTGGTTGCCAGCAGAAACTCCTACTGAACTCTGGTGATGTGGTGAGCACAGACAGAAACTTCTTGAAGGTTTTGTTCCAGAGAGATTCAGAATTGAGTGTATATGGAGTTTTTTTTTGATAAAACATTTTCTACATGAAATAAAAGGCTGTGTGGTGGTGGCACACGCCTTTAATCCCAGCACTCGGGAGGCAGAGGCAGGCGGATCTCTGTGAGTTCGAGGCCAGCCTGGTCTACAAGAACTAGTTCCAGGACAGCTAGGGCTGTAAACAGAAAAACTCTGTCTCAATCCTTCCCCCACAAAAGACATTAGTGCAGCCAAGGGATTTGTCTGATCCATGTAGGTAGTAGATACTAACACTTGGCGTTGACTCCACCCTATATGAGTCCCGAGAGCATTCTGTTCCTATAATCTGTGATGATTTCTAAGCAGTCTTATAGAAAGCAGGACAGGAGTGGACCCTTGGGTTCCAGCTCGGTGTCAGAGTTTCTAAATGAAACCGGAGAGCTTGAAGATTCTATAATCGATCGCCTCCCATGGATACGACTATGAAGATTCTATAATCGATCGCCTCCCATGGATACGACTATGAAGATTCTATAATCGATCGCCTCCCATGAAACCGACTATGAAGATTCTATAATCGATCACCTCCCATGGATTCGACCTTGTGTGCATTACCTAGTTTAATTCCGAACACAAGGCCTGACAGGGTAGAATTTCACAGATGAAAGCATTGACTTGTCCCCAAGAGTCCAACAGCCAGGTAGCAGATGGCGAAGTGAGGAGTTCTTTGCCCGGGCTTGGGAATTTGAAATGGACTTTCACAGATAAAACCCAACAGGGGTGTGTGTATCTGACAAGAAAATTTCATGCTGTTTTAAGTAAGTTTTCAGTTTGGGGCCATTAGTCTATCTCAGAATCATGAGGTCCTTGGGCTGAAGGCTGGACATCCCTTCCAGAGCCCTGCAGAGCCATTACTTAGAAGGCTAAAATGTCTTTTTTTTTTTAAATGGGCCTCCATAGATAAAGCCCAACAGGAGTAAGGCAATGGAATGCAATAAAACCTGGTAATTTTGTATAGGTCTGCAAGTTCCATTGAAGTGGGGGAAAAGCCCCCAAATCCACTAGGTTTTGAGAAAAAAATTATTCTGAGAAGTTCCACTGCCTCAGCCTTTCCAGGAAGATCAATCTGTGGTAGGTACGCCAGTTGCTTAGATGACCAAAGACAGGGCTGTTAGCTACGGTTATCTATTAGTTCCTGGTATGGAAGATGCTATGCCAAGTCCTGTTAGAATTCATTCACATGACTCCCACCACCTGTGCAGGAGATGATGTTACTCTCTAAATTCCAAATAAGGAAATGAGTGCAAAAAGCTAGAATAACAATCATAAGGTCTCAGAAGTACAGAGCAGCGTAGGTGATACCAAACCCTGCTCCCACTCAAACTCAACTTTCTTTATTTAGTTCCCCTGCCCTGCAAGTTTTCCTGCCAACTCCTTCAGGAATTTCTGAGTAAGCCTGTCCTCCAATGGCCAGAAATGACCTGAAGTGGAGAATTCACATTCTTTCTAGCAAGCTCATGGCCAGGCCCTGTTAGAACAGGAGGGTCCCTGGCCACATTACTTTGGAGTACTGGTAATGATTATTCTGTTAACCGGAGGTCTGAATTCTGTCTCCCTCAAAGCCTCAGAGCTTTCCTTAAGAGATTAAAAGACAATGTTTGAAGCAACTAAATCACCTAAACCCCACCCCAGGAACTGATTGATAGCTAAAGCCCTCGTGTGATTGGCAAGTTCCTTAGTGCAGAGTGAGCTCTTGGTCTGGAGATTTACAGCCGCCGTCAGGCATAGCAAGCATCTAATCCAGAAGGTAGTCTTTGTGGGATGTTCCTGGCCTGTGGTGTTATTTCTAAATCCAGCCACAACCTCACAGACCTGGGTCAAGACAATGATTCTCTGTGAGAAAGCAGAGTCAGAGAGCTGGGAACAAAGCCAGAAGCAAACTGAAGACTTTATGATTTCCTTCCAGAGCTTTCCATTTCTGCATGCAGATACATGGGGGTTGCCCTTGTGGGCAGAAAGGTAAGCCCGCAGATGAATTTCACAGAAGCTAGGGAGACCTGTCAGGTGCTGGGACTGACGCTGGCCAGCAAGGCCCAGATGGAAGCAGCGCAGAAGTCTGGCTTTGAGACTTGCAGGTAAGAACCCCACTAAAGCCGGTGTTACTGCTCAACAGTAGACTTGCTGCCTTCTAACCCCTGGCCCATTCAACCGATGTGTGTTCTCCTACAGCTACGGGTGGGTTGGAGAACGGATCTCCGTGATCCCTCGGATTTTCCCAAACCCCAAGTGTGGGAAGAATGGGGTAGGTGTCCTGATTTGGAACGCTTCCCCCAACCAAAAGTTCAGAGCCTATTGTCACAACGCATCTGGTAAGTGGGACCCACAGCCACTTCGCGTGGCCCATCTTCTCTGGGTGTCTCTAAATCTGGGACCTGTGGGACGGGCAACCCTGAGCAGCCACGGAAGCAGCAGGATAAGTCATGGGTCCTCCAAATGTCCCAAGACCAGGCTGGGGGAAGACATGTCCCACAGAAGAGAATGTTAGAGAAGATACGGCTGAGTGACAGAAGGACAGGGCATTGCCGGAAGCTCAGGGTTGTCACCTCCACTTCCCGGGTTTCCTAAAAGATAAACAGGAAGTGGGAAGAAACAGATGTCTATAAGTGTGTGATGCATCCCCTCAGACAGAGCAATTGAGGGGTTAGCTATCTCAAAGAACCTTGAATTTCCCAAGGAAGCCTTATCACCCTCAGTCTTCAAACAAGGAAATGTATCTATGGGGACGCTGGTCCACTTGTCTAATGTTTCTGTACTGGACATTCCCCATTTCCGTGATAAAAGAGCTGCACCTGAGCGGTTTATAAAGCAAGGGAGGTTAGCTCACAGTTCTGGAAAGCCAAGGTCATGACACAGCAGCAACTTGACAATAGAGAGGACTTCATGTCATCACTAAAACAAGACAGTGTGGGAGAAGAGTGCTCACGTGCTGAGGCTGGGGGCCAGAGAGCGATTCAGGGGTATAACGCACTCTCAGATCCAGCCAGGGTCTCAGGAGAGCTCGCTGATTTCTGCAGTACACTTTTCTACCTCCTGATAGGCTCCATCCCTTAAAGGTCCTACCGCCTCTCAGCACTGCCAATCTGGATTCTAACACATAAACCCTGGGAGACACACGGGTCGTATTCAAAGTCCAGTCTCAGTGAAAGGGTTCAAGCTTGGCTCTAACTCTGACACCGCGTTCTTCCCACTGTCCTACAGAACTCACACGCTGCACCTGACATCTTGAAAACAAGGCCTGATCTCGCTCTTTTGAAGGAAGAAGCTGAAACTTAGAGAGTAGGGCTCATGGTTTGCAGCCACCCCGACGGGCTTGCCCATAGGCCTTGGTAGCCCTAACCTAGTGGTTTTCCTAAGTCATTTCTCAGACCATTTTCTAAACAAAATGCCTTGCTGTTCTCTGTGTCGTAAGAAGGCTGCTTGACTCATTACTTTTCACATGTGTCCAACTTTCTGAAGGTCAGATAGCGAGTGGTTGTATATACACAGACAGATGTCAAGATTAATTTGTAAGATCAGAGAGAAAAGTAATGCTCACCAGCCAACTTCAGCAAAACTGAATCCAGGAATTCCAAGCAGTTCTCTGAACAAAAGGACTTTGACATAAGAAGGGCTCTTAGAGACACCCGTCCTGGTCCCTGCCTTCATCAATAGTTTGTGTGTGTGTGTGTGTGTGTGTGTGTGTGTGTGTGTGTTGGGGTGAGGGCTTAGACTTCCCGCTGACTCTCCTTCTGACATGATGGCTTGGCTCCATCTTTCTCTGTCCCTCCAGCCTGTCTTAGCCAGAGACTAGTGGTCTGTGTGCTGGCTTATCTTACTGCCACCATTCCTGGGAGCTGGCCCTGCCTCCTGGCTACTTCCCCACCTGCTGGCCACACAGTGCTATGGTACCAATCCCTCTGACTAAACAGAGAAGAGGAAGGGGACTCAGATGCGCCTGTTTCCTCCCGCTTCCTTTACGTTGTACTCTCAGCCCTGTTATTTCCCACACCCTGAAAGGTCAAGAGGCTTCAATTGCTGGTGTAGGTGGTGTTGTGTAGTTGGGGTCACATGATAGCAAACAGCCAGTAGTGCCCAGTATTGATCGCTCTGACTTTGATTATTGGGGTAAGTCAGTGACTAGCAGATGGAAAATAAAACGAGGAGGTCCCTTTTCTCCTTTGTAGTTAGTAGGTACTCTAACAGATGGTATTTCAGCACCATGCAGATATCCCCACTCCAAACCACCATGTGGTTCTTGCTGAAAACGGTTATCACATAGCAGTGTATAGAGTAGGGTTTTCCTAAGTCATTCCTCCTCTCCACATCTATCAGCTAGCCCCTCCCACAACACACACGCACGCATGTATACACACACTTTCTCCACCTTATACAACCACAGGCATGTGACACTTGGTTTATTATGAGCATATTACAGCAAGTTTTGTGCTTATTATTTAAGACCTGTGCATGTTCCAAACCTGGCATGTGGGAGTCCTGAGAGTCACGACTGCTTCTCAGCAGTGGACAGGCCCAGGCTCACTCTGTACCCTCTCTGCTCTTTCCTCTACAGCCCTCTGGTTCTTCTGAGTGCAAGATGCTAACCAGAACCAAGATCTGCATGAAAATTACACTCATTACTAATGGTGTTTTTAATTGACTCTCGGGGGGGGGGGGGAGAAAGAGAGTTTCAACTCCAATTTAGTAATTTGCTCTTCTGACTTTGCCTATCTATCTCCTCCTACACCCACTATCTCAGTTCTCAGCAGACAGCACATTTTTCTGTGCTACAACATACAAAATAGCAACGCCAGTATCTAAGGAGACAAATCTATTGAGTAAAACTGAGGATTTCTTCACCGTGCCCTGGAAGAAAGTCCTGCTAGGACCGGTGATCAGGGAACTTCACACGGAAGTGGCTGGACAAAACCCACCCTCGTTTGAAATGGAAGAGGTTTATTTGCTTCTGTTTGTGGTCTGTTATGGGGTACAGATTTTATTATTTAAAATTTCTCAAATATATATATCAACATGCTGCAATGGTCCAAAATAGTGAGGGAGGTCTTCCTCCTAATGATTTTGGCATATTTATTTCTGGTCTGTGCCCTTGTTTTGGGCATATAGAAAGGTCTGTGAACTATTGTTTACTTTTCTCACAAAAAAGAAGCTGGAATACCACACACTGCTCTGTGAATGACTTTTTCCACTTACAGCCTGGAAATTACCTGGACTGTCTCACAGAGAGGTCTCTGATTTTTAATGGTTGTGTTTTTAATGAACTCCAGTGGCTGTTTGTATAGTGATTTATTCAGCCTATCTTCTATTGGGGAACTTTTGTTCTGTTCCTAATCTTTTGAAGTTTTAGGAACTAGACATTTCTAGATTCTCCTATTCTGCACAATTTGCAAGAATCCTCTCTGGCCCCTAGAGGTCCTCTCTCATTCTGCGTCTGGCCCCTTCCCTACCTCATCCATTTGGTAATTGTTACTCTTCTCTTTGCCCTACAGTCTTAGGTGACCTCCTGTATAATGTAGTATGTAGCATGTGATGTCTTTTGCATATAAAAGTAGATACATATGAAAACTCTTGAATATGGTTGAAAAGGGTTGTCGACCCCCGTAAAAAAATGTCCTCTCCTGCAGAGTAAATCCCAAGCCCTTTAACAGGGTAACTAGCAGTCTTGATACCCTGGCCAGATCTATCTCTCCAGCCCTGCCTCCTGTTTGCAGGCTTTTCCCTCCTGGGCACACTCACGCCATCTCTGGGGCCACACAATGCTCCTTGTCATTCTCCTGACCCGACTATTCTTGGATCATGCACGTCCTGCTGACCAGGACATCCTGTTCTCTCCCTGCAGACGAGTTCTGCTCTACTTCAGCCACACTGGCCTTCTTGTTCACCGAGCGGGTTCAGCGCAGCACGTTCTCACTCTGGGACTCTTTGTTTCCTTCCAGCGTCTGTCCTAGATCTCTAGCAACCGGCTACTTTGAGCTGCTGGGTCTCAGGTTGAGTACTGTTGTCCCGGGAGACTTTCTTCATCTCTGCCTATGCCAGTTTAACCCACACCCTGTTTCTTTTCACTGTTTATAGTCTCCTGAAATTCATGGGTTATTTATCTTTTATTATCTCCATTCTTCCAATGGATCAGAAGCTTTTTAAGAACAGGCACCTGGCATGGAGATGATGCCCATAAGTAGCTGTGGAATGGACGCCATTAGACCTCCACACTCCACCCAAGTTCCTCTGGGCAGAAGCAGGAACTGAACTTTATGTGTCCCTGTTGTTTAGAAGCCAACAGCATCTATTGTTTCTGGGTTTTCTACTCTCACTTTAACAAAAAATATTTTCTGAGGGACCAGCCTAGGGAAGACTAAAGAGAGGGAAACGCAAGGCGGCGAAGCTAGCAATGATGTCTATTTGAGCAGAGCTGTTTGCAAAGCGCCACGAATAGGAAACAATAGCTACTTGATGCGTGTGTAGTACTCATGACCTCGACTAGCGACGCATTCCATTCTCAAAATCAAATCAACTTACTGAGACAATTTCTTGCATAGCTTCAGTCCTGGCCGGTGGCACCCAGTGCTATAAATAACCAGGGTTTAAAACAGATGTCCATTTGTGTTGTAAGATATTGTGCAGCCCTGCCGCTTCCGAACTGATTGAGGAAGTAAATTTGATGTCTATGAACTTCAGCATCTTCCTGTGTACATGAAGGCTTGATAAAGGCTACCCAAGATAGCTAAACATCTGGTCCATGGCGGACCCAGAGTTAGAAGAAGACAGACAGATGTGTTTCCTCGAAACTCTATAGAGTTGGAAAATACCAGTCTCCTCCTCCTCCTCCTCCTCCTCCTCCTCCTCCTCCTCCCCCTCCCTCCCTCTCTCTCCCTCCCTCTCTCTCTCTCTCCACTGATTTTATTTTAGATCCTGTTCTAAGTGATATTGTATGTCTCCCACCCCCTCAAGTTACTCCTTCCTCTCTTTCATTTGTTCCTTTCTTCATTTCTTCTTTATCAGACATTCACTGAGCATATACTGCATGCCAGGCACAATAATCCAATCAGACAAATGTCCTGCTGTGGGCAGTTTATGGTCATTCCAGAGGGGACAAAATGATGGGAATCAGGATATGATCAGGCAAGGACCAGAATGTGTGTTTAGAGAAATCTGGAGCCTGGGGGAGAAATGACTAAGGAAACAAAATTTGATTTTCAAAATCAAATCAACTTACTGAAATAATTTCTTGCATAGCTGCAGTCCTGGCCAGTGACATCCAGTGCAATAAATAATCAGGGTTTAAAACAGATGTCAATTTGTGTTGTAAGATATTGTGCAGCCCTGCCGCTTCCGAACTGATTGAGCAAGTAAATTTTGTCTATGAATCACACAGAGGTTTTAAAGATGGAAAAGGAATCATGAGAAAGCCAGGGAGATTAAGAAACTGTAACTAGAACTGAAGGGCTGGCGGGACAGCCGGACCATTGAGAGAAAATTCGAGCTTTTGAGTCTCCTAGCCTCATGCTGTCAGCGTGGTTGGATCACCAACGGCCTCATCGACCGTCCAGGGTAGGCGGATGCTGCAGGTACTCAGGAACGACATTGAGATTAGATTTGAATCTTGGTGAGACCTGAGTTCTGGCTGCAGTGAGGAGCCTGGTGGAGTCCTGCTGCCGCGCTTACTTCTTTTCCTTCTCCCAACAGACACCTGGGTTAACTCATGCATTCCGGAAACCATCACCACATTCGACCCCATGATTGACACTCAGACACCCACAGTGGAGTTCCCTGTCAGTAGCAGCACCGACTCTGCTTCATCCTCGGACTCCACGACTCATGTTCCTGCTACCACCCGGGCTCCACCTTCCACCTCCATGGTACGGAAGACAAAAAAGATTTGTATGACGGAAGTTTATACAGAACCTAACACCGTAGCTGCAGAAACAGAGCCACCTGTTATAAGAGAAACGGCCTTCAAGAACGAAGCAGTTGGCTTTGGAGGTGAATGTCTTCTGGGTCTATTGGGCAGGCAACTGTGTGTGGCAGACAAATGCACATCATCCAACTCATCCCCGTGCCGAGCACCCAGCACCTACCAGGCACAAATCTAAAGCTTAGCACAAGCTCCGCTTTCATAGACTCATAGCACTGGCTTTGTAAAGAGCCTCAAGGGTCAGGTCACACATCATGAGCATAAAAGAGCTTCACTGCTTTTTACAAATAAATTATTATCTTTTACTATAGACACAGAAACGTATACCTACATGGCCTCTGACTTTAACCCAAACGCCTGCTTCTCACAAGGACCTGTGAGATTGGTCTTGGGGCTCCAAGAAGCAAGTTCTACCTTTTTCCACATTGCAGTGACAAAGGAGAAGTAAAGAACTCCCCACATTGTAAACAGAGGGCTGGTGAGAGGACTGGGTGGGCGTAGGCACCTCCTGCCAAAGCCCAGTAACATAAATTCAATTCCCGGGACGCACACAATGCAAGAACTGACTCCGACTAGCTGTCCTCTGACCTGTACATGTGGATGGTGTCGTGTTAGAGTACACACTCACCCACCTACACACACACACATGTACACATATACACACACCACCCACCTACACCTAAACACAAACATACACACACACATACACAATGTAAAAATAAAATTCTGTGTGTATGATTAAAAACAGTCACAGAGAAGGGGCTTCTGCACTCTCTTATCCGCGTCACATGTAAAAAGCAGTCATTGCATGAACAGACAACACAGTATGCAAGCACAAGACCCACAAGCCTGTCTCCCCCCAGGTGTCCCCACAACCCTGCTGGTGCTGGCCCTCCTCTTCTTTGGCGCGGCAGCTGTCCTGGCTGTCTGCTACGTGAAAAGGTGAGTCTGTTGGCACATCTCTGATCTTGTGATCTTTGCACCTCGCTTGTGCTCTTCCAGAGTTGTTACTGGCATTTGGTCAAAGTGGAGACAGCAACCCCTCTCAGACCTCCCTACCCTGAGACCTCAGCACAAGTAGGTCATCTAGCTATACAGCAGATATTGATTAATGGGCACCAAGCTGAAGAAATGAAAAAGGATAGGTCAACACTGGGGAAAATCTTAGGCTGAATTTGAGTTGGGGGTCTTCGCCTGGGATGAAGGAGTTGGGAAGACATCCAGAGTTGATCCTGTAGGTACTATCCCACATGAATGAACCCACTAAGATGGATGAGTGATATATTCAAGTATGCCTGTATTAACATCAAAATAAAAATGCCTAGGGGGCTGTACCAGCCTGTCCTGTGGTAGACAGAGTGCTATTTGCTGTGACGTGTGTCACCTGAAGTCTCTCATTGTGATAAATGTCTGCACCAACAGGTATGTGAAGGCCTTCCCTTTCACAAACAAGAGTCCAAAGAAGGAAATGATCGAAACCAAGGTTGTAAAGGAAGAGAAAGCCGATGACATCAACTCTAATGAAGAATCAAAGAAAACTGATAAAAACCCAGAGGAGCCCAAAAGTCCACCCAGAACTACTGTGCGGTGCTTAGAAGCTGAAGTTTAGAGGAGCGAGAGCTGAGAAGCTACACCTGAGGCAAATTTCTTCCCAGGAATCCAAAGAAGCAAGCTGTTGTTGGTTCCTAGTTAGGAAAAGACTGTAGAGTCCTCCATACCGAGGCCTCTCCTTACTGCAATCTTCTCCGGACTCCACTCTCCTACCTCCAACCTTTCCACGGCCTCCCTAGTCTGTCTGTCTTCCAGACACACAGAGAAGGGAGCGTTCAAAGTGCCAGGCCCTAAAACAGCTCCTCAGCTCACATTCATACACAGGGCTCCAGGCTGCTGGGCACCAGGTGAAGGCTGGAGTCCCTAAGATACTGCCGGCCCCATAGTCCAAAATCTTTCTACAGGGAAATATGCCCCACGGTAAGATCCTCTGGAACGAGGCACAAGTAAAATAAAAGGAAAGATACAGGAGGTCATGGAGAGCCAGGTGACTTGAGACCTAATCTTTGGGAACCCCAAATAAACAGAGCACTAGCAGGGAGGCTGGGTACTGATAGCAGCCTTGTCGGCAAACTGTAAATAAAGCCTGGGGCCGGAGGGCTCCACAGACCCGAATCAGGTCTTAGAACACAGAAAGGCTTTCTTATCTCTCTTTGGTTGCTGCTGTTCTCTATAAACAAATACACTTTTGTAAGAAACCAAAAAAAGAGGGGTCTGAGGGTGGAGATGTCTGTGGTAGAGCCTTTGCCTGGCATGCACAAAGCTCCCAGTCCAATACCAGAACCCGCCCACCCTCACAAACCCAGAACGAAAGAAACAAAAACGCACATTTCCATGTTTAGCTGTTACAGAACCCATTCTGAAAAAACAACTATGTTTAAAGGTAATAAAGTTTCAAAAGAAAAGTCAGATGATCTACTATAGCCTGAGAACCCTTTACCTGAACGCTTGGTACCAACAGTGTTATGAATTTCAGATTATGTTTGAAGTCTGGAACACTTGCATCTACATAATGATATATTAGAAGACCCAGTCTGAATATGAGATCTATTTATGTTTCATGTACACCTGTACACCCAGCCTGGAAGTAATTTCATACAACTCAAAAATAACTTTGCTCGTGAGATAAAGATTCCTAGTGTGCCATTGTCCCCTGGGGGCATCATGTTGATTTCTAAACAGTTTCAGACTTGGCAAAAGTTTGGTTTTCAGATTTTGGGGCTGAAGATGTCAGGTGCTAGGTAAGGTATGACATTCTGTAGTTGCATATTGTTCGTCAGAGAGTTGTGTATAGTGGGGTGTTGTCTGAAGCTAATGTTTTTCCCGCTTTGATGCCCCTAGCTTATCTACTTCAAACTAACTTTTTGTTGCTAAGACTAATCCATTTATTTTCTCTAATACAACAACTACAACAACCTTAATTTATTAATAATGTATTTGAAAGTGTATTCTTACCTCTACACATCAACACATATCTTTGCGTGCCTTTAACAAACCTATTACCAGCTCTCATTTTCCCAGCAAGGAGAACCTGAGACGTTAAGAACTATTGTACCCCAAATAAACCATTTAGAAAGTTCCTCTGCTCCTTTATTTCCATAGGAATACCGCTTGTGTAAAAATTAAATTACATCATAATCCATAATGGACACAGGAGTACATATGTCACCCTGTGGGCTGTCTTTGCTTCAAATGGTCTCATGTAAGCTGGTCAGTGTCATGATTTTAGTGTGAAATACCTCTCACGGGCTTGTGTGGTTGAACGTTTGGTCTCCCCCTGATTCTGCCGTTCTGGGGTCTTGTGGAGTTTTGGGAGTTAGGTTTTACCTAGAGGAAATGGATCTGGGGGTGGGCCTTAAGGTTTGTAACCCAGTCCTACTTGCCACCCTCTTTTTGCTTCCTGGACCATAGCGACATGAGCCAGCCGGCTGATACTCCTGCTGGCATGGACTCAGTTTCCCACCACTGTGCCTTCCCACTGTGATGAACTTTCAAACTGAGCCAGAGCGAAGCCTTCCTCTCTGCTCAGGTATCAGCACAGCTGTGAGAAGAGGATTGCACAGTCAAGTTCACATGCAGTAGTCCTTTCCTTGGAACTCGGGTCCTACATCCCAGTCTGCTTCAGAGTTCCCATGAGAGGTAGCGAGGGGAGAGCCAGAGAGCAAGAGCGAGAGTAGAAGCAGTCGTCATCTTTTATACTCTGTGTCCAGTTCATGCTTAGAAGGAGAGGCTTATCCAAGTGCGTGCACGCCAGAAAGCAGGGAGCTTGGGAAGCCGATTTAGAAGACTGTCCCCGACCACAGCAATGAATGAGTCCTTCCTGCTCCAGTGCAGCTTGCTCCTGCTGCCGTGCTAGCACATGCCACCTTGCATTATTGTAATTACACATTATCCTTCCTTCCGTTCCTAACGTTTGTGCAGATACATGGAGGTACCACATACAACGAAGGCTCTCAGAGGGCTGGAGGGATGGCTCAGTATTAAGAGCATTGTCTGTTCTTGAAGAAACCCTAGGTTCTGTTTCTAAAACCCACATGGCAGTTCACAACCATCGGTATTCCAGTCCCAGGGGTTCCAACACTATCTTTTGATCTGTGAGCACCAGGCAGGCATGTGGTGGTACACAGACATGCATACAGACAGAACATTCATACACATAAAATGACTAAATTGATCTCAAAAAGCAAAGCAGCTCTCAGTATATGTTGAACGAGTGGATGTGTGTAAGCTTTGAGGAGTTGTCTGTATTAAGTGCTAAGAATATTTTCTGTACAGCCAACTGTCCCTGCCTACCTAAATCTTGTCTTGATGGCTTTCTCTTGGTGCAGAACGCAGCTGCGAACTAACCAAAGGATAAATTATGATAAATTAATATTATTGAACATGGTCTTTCCTCTCTGAGTTTAAATGAACTCACCTCTGCAATCGAGAACATAACATATCTGGGAACTTGGGGGGGGGGTGGTTGTTGTCGTTTGTTTGTGTTTAGATGGATGGAACTGGTAGGCATTGGAAACAATGTCAGAGACAAGAGACAAACCTGATTCTAACTTGGATGGAAGCAAGGCTTTGTCTGCCAGGAACCTTGCCCTGCATGATTGCCAACGCAAGCAAGTAAACCCAAACACAAAGGTGCTCACTCAGAATGTCAAGAATTCAGTGGAAAGCCGGGCGGTGGTGGCGCACGCCTTTAATCCCAGCACTCGGGAGGCAGAGGCAGGCGGATCTCTGTGAGTTTGAGACCAGCCTGGTCTACAAGAGCTAGTTCCAGGACAGGCTCCAAAACCACAGAGAAACCCTGTCTCGAAAAAAAAAAAAATTCAGTGGATAAGATGAGGTTTGCATCTGTGTGGAGGAAGAGTCTTGTGTGGTCAATCAGAACTGAGAAATGAGAGCTGCCTTAGTTAGGGTTTCTATTGCTGTGAGGTGGCACCATGACCATGGCAGCTCTTCCAAAGGAAATATTTAATTGAGGTGACTCGCTTACACTTCCTTCAACAAAACCCTACCCACTCCAACAAAGCCACGCCTCCTATAGTGCCCCTCTCTATGAGCTCATGGCGGCCAACTATATTCAAACCACCACGAAGTCTGATGAATGGATCTGTAGCTCTGGTTATATTTTTCTTATTATGAATCCTACTTCAGTCTCCAGCTATGTGTGCAACAAACAGCTTCCACAGAGACCCCCGCACTGGGGCTAACTGGCTGATTTAACACAGCATGGCAGGGGAAGAGGTCACTATTCTTGCTGTAATGGATAGACGTCCTCTATTCTCCTCTCTCGAGAGCATGGTTTGAGAGGCACTGCTGCGACCTTCATTCCCCTGGATTGTTAAAGCAGAAGCGCAACGCTTCTGGTTTTCCTAAAGTCAGAAGGGCGTTCCTGGAGCAACGTGACAGCCCTCCAGGTTTCTCCACAAGCTCATTATTCGACATGCTCAACAGCCAGTGTGGTTGCCACCCGCACAGTACTGAGTTCCCCCATCACTCTTGGCCTAATCCTACCCTGCTCACAACCACTCTACCTTCTGTAGAGTGCACCAACCACCTCTGCTGGCGTTTCCACTTCCCGCCAAGTCCTGTGACCATTTCCTCTAGATGTCACCTCATCTACCAGGTCCACTGTCTCCACTAAGCACAGCTTCTCTATATTCCTGTCACGCCAGCCACACCCACGAGGCCCCCTACCTTGCCAGCCTTCTGGCACTATCCTAGATAGCGCTGTGCTCAATGACCCCTTTCTCCTCAAGACTGATGTCTACTCTCCCACCACCACAGAGTCCTCTGGGCGCTGCCATCTCTTCAGCTGTTATTGCTCACCTCAGCATTGACACTTGGATCCTGAAGCCACCTTGTTGTAAAAATTGTTGACGTTTGATGCCATTGCTTCTTCATTCTTCATGCCACAGAAGCTCTCCTCTGTAGAAGAGCAATAAGGCAATACCTAAGGATTAGCGATACATTAAATTAAAGTTAGGAATGCATGTGCTCCTAAAGTTTCTAAAACTAAATCTGAGGGTTAGAGGCAGGCCGAACCTCAAAGGGCAGGATCCTGGAAGATGACAGGGATTTTATTTTATTATTTTGTTCTATCTATCTATCTATCTATCTATCTATCTATCTATCTATCTATCTATCTATCTATTTTGAGATGAGGTTTCTCTGCATAGCCCTGCCTGAGCCCTGGAACTAACTCTTTAGACCAGGCTGGCTTCGAACTCAGAGATCTAACTGCCTCTGCCTCCCAAGTGCTGGGATTAAAGGTGTGTGCCACCACTGCCCAGCCAGAGATTTGATCTTAACGGTGGATAACTAGTTCCTCTCTACTCTACACTGAGAACTGAAGGCAGTTCCATGCTCCGCGGGAAAGCAGTAGAGTGGTCCTGAGAAGTGTGAAGTCTAACCCGTTTTCACGACTCGCTCTGTAGTCTTGGGCGACTCACTTGCTGCCTCTGGGTCTCTGCTTCCTCCTCTGCAAAGAATGCAGTCAGCCCTGTCAACTGTGCAGTTTCATCACCTACACTCAGGAAGCTGATAATGCTCGCCATCCACAGCTGCTCACAGTCTTCCCTCAGTCTTCCCACAGTCCTGTCGCGATGTTTGGTGACCTCAGACGTACCTGCCTAGAAAAAAAATACATTTCAAAAGGCTTCACTACAGGACTGTATATACTGGGACTGCACTCGACCTCAGGTTATCCCTGGAAAATTCCTGAGCTGTGGAGATCTGAATACTCACCACAAACTACAGCGTTATAAAATAATCCTTTTTTTTTTATAAACTTGGAGGCTTCTTCTATAACTTATTATATATATATATGATTTGCTATAAACATTTTGACACTTTTTTATATATAAGAAAAAGGTCTCCCTGTCCTGCTATAGAATATTAATGACAGATGGTGAGTAATCCTCATGTGGTGATTTAGATAAGAAAGGCCCCCATAGCCTCAGAAATTCGAATGCTTGGTCACCAGGGAGTGGCTCTATTTGAAAGAATTAGAACGACTAGGAGGTGTGGCTTTGTTAAAAAAGTGTGTCACTGGGGGTGGACTTTGACGTTTCAAAAGTCCATGCTAGGCCCAGCGTCTCTGTCTCTGTCTCTGTCTCTCTCTCAGCCTATGGCTCACAATGTAATTTTCAGATATTTCTCCAGCACCATGTATGCCACCACACTCCCCGCCATGATGGCAATGAACTGAGCCCCTGAAACTGTAATCAAGCCCTCCTCCCCCGTTAAATACTTTCTTTCGTAAAAGTTGCACAAGGTCATGACGTCTCTTCACAGCAATAGTACAGTGACTAATATATGTTTCGGGTAGCACTTACTGATAAGAGAGTGGTCTTATTTTGTTTTGTATTCTAGTTAATTCGCCATACTTATGTGAAGTTAAGAAGAAAGCTGTTGCGCTAAGCAGTAACTGTCTAGATTTGTCATTGATGGTACTATTTTAATTATCACCTTATGTTATCTTGGTCCTGTAATCTCTTCTTTATTCCAATCTTTGCTGTACTCACTATAAAAAGGATACTGGCCCTACTTAAAACTTTTTTATACAATCTATATAGAGTGATTTTTCTGACTCCCATGCTCAGTAAGGCACAACAATTAGTCTTTCAAAATAAACTTGCAGTCAGGTGGTGATGGTGCACTCCTTCAATCCCAGCACTCAGGGAGGCAGAGGCAGGCAGATCTCTGTGAATTTGAGACCACCCTGGTCTACAGAGTGAGTTCCAGGACAGCCAGGAACTGTCTTGAAACCTTGTCTTGAAAAACCATAATAATAATAATAATAATAACAATAGACTAGCTATATCCTTTCCCATAATTTTACTGAAGTATAGTTGACCAGCAGTAAACTACATATAGGTAATGTATACAATTTGAAAAGTTTTCACGTTACATTCATGTCCACGAAATCATCAACTAAGACAACGAACATAGCCAGCACCCTAAAAAATTTCTTTCTACCCCTTCGAAGGTTTTGAGGGGTGGTGCTTGAGTCTGAACCAAGGACCATGCGTTCCAGGCACGTGCTCACCACTGTGGCAGCCACTTCTAGTCCCCATTTGGTCACTGTAGCGTTTCTCACCAGACACCATTCTCTCAGCAACCACTGATGTGATTTTTGTCACTAAAGATTCCTTGAGGGGAGAGCCTTTTCTAATTTTTTTTAAGGTCTATCTTCTTTTAGTCCAGGTATTTGGGTTCATCTGTAGGCAGAAGCTGCCTATTCATTTCCTGGCCTCCCAGACATGAAATAATCACACAAAACTATATTAATTACAACACTGTTTGGCCTATTAGCTCAGGCTTCTTTTAACTAACTCTTACATCTTAAATTAACCCATTCCTATTATTTTGCACTTTACCACAAGGCTTGTGGCCTACCAGTAAGGTTTCCAGACATCTGTTGCCTTTGGCGGCTACATGGTGTCTCCCTGACTCCACCTTCTTTTCTCCTTTATCTCTGCATAGGATTCCCACCTTGCTCTATTCTGCACTGCCATAGGCCCAAAGCAGATTCTTTATTAACCAATGGTAATAAAGCATATTCACAACATACAGAGGAGAATCCTACATTATTCATCTACATTGTTGAAAGTGTCAATGTATTCTTTATTATTGCTGAGTAGTAGTCCATTGTGTGGCTTTATGAATGTATAAAAAAGTGAACTGTTTTCCATTCTCCTGTTGACAGATATCTTAGTTAGAGCTCTATTGCTGTGAAGAGACATCATGGCAACTCTTATAAAGGAAAACACTTAGCTGGGGCTGGCTTACAGTTCATTATTAGTTCGTTATTGTCACGGCAGGAAGAAGCATGGTGGACATGATACTGCATGGTAGCTGAGAGTTCTACATCTGGATCTGCAGCAGCAGGAATAGAGAGTGACACTGGGCCTGGCTTGAGCTCTGAAACCTCAAAGCCCATCCCCAGCGACATACTTCCTCCAAAAACTACATCTATTCCAACAAGGCCACGCCTCCTAATCATGCCACTCCTGTGGGCCTATGGGGACCCTTTTCATTTAAACCACCACATCAGGCATCTGGTTGTTTCCGGTTTGGGTCTATTACAAATAATTCCAATTTTGGTGACCTAAGTTTTGCATGGTTATAAGCTAGAAATGGGATGACTGGGTTATGTGGTTAGAGCCTGTGTGCTTAGCTTTTCTAAAAAAAAATGACCATGAAACTGAGAAGCTTCTGTAAAGCAAAGGAAATGCTCAATAAGACAAAATGGTTGCTTACACCAACCTCACATAGGACAGAGGGCTGATCTCCAAAATATACAAAGAACTCAAGAAATTTGAAATCAAAAGAACAAATAATCCAATAAAAAATGGGGTACAGACCTAAACAGATAACTCTCAACAGGAGACTCTAAAATGGCTGAAAGACACTTTAGGACATGGTCAACATCCTTAGTCATCAGAGAAATGTAAATCAAAACAGCTCTGAGATTCCATCTTACACCTGTCAGAAATACCAAGATTAAAAACACGTATGACAGCTTATGCTGGAGAGGATGTGGAGTAAGGGGAACACTCCTGCATTGCTGGTAGGAGTGCAAACTTGTACAGCCTCTTTGGAAATCAGTATGATGATTTCTTAGAAAATTAGGAAATAATCTATCTCAAGACCCAGAAATACCACTTTTGGCTATCCAAAGGATGCTTAATCATGTCACCAGGACATGTGTTCATAGCAGCATTGTTTGTCATAGCCAGAACTTGGAAACAACCTAAATGTTCCTCGACCAAAGAATGGATAAGGAAAATGTGGTACATTTACACAATAGAGTACTACTCAGTGGTAAAAAGTAAAGACATCTTGAAATTTGCAGACAAATGGATGGATCTAGAAAAAACTAAATTGACTGAGGTAACCCTGAGCCAGAAAGACAAACATGTACTCACTCATAAATGGCTTAGCCTACGGTCCACAACCTCAGAGAACCTCGACAACAAAGAGGACCCTAAGAGAGACAGACATGGATCTACATAGGAGGGAGAAAAAGACAAGATCTTCTGAGTAAATTGGGAGTGTGGGAGTCATGGAAGAGGGTAGAAGGGGAGAGGAGGAAGAGATGGGAGTGAAGAAAAATGTATAGATCAATAAAAACAATTAACAAAGACCAGGACCTTTTCACTATAATTGTATCATCTTACACACATCTTGCAGGCAATCTATAATAATCCCAGTTCAGCATTCTTGTCACCGTCTCATATTGCCCTTTCAATTTTAGCTGCTCTTGTGGTATTGCACTGATACTTCATTTTCCTTCTAATTTACATTTCCTTAATGAATAATGTTGTCAGACATCATTGCATGTGATTATTCACCATCTATAATCTAGAAGGCTTGTCCACTCGCTAGCCATTTGAAAAAAGTGGTTGTTTCTTTTTTGAGGTTTAAGAATTGTGTATTCTAATTAGAAGTCCTTTGTTTAATATATTCTGTTTTTTCCAAGTCTGCAGCTTGCCATTTCTTTCTTTCTGTGTTTTTAAAAAATTGTTTTGTTTTATTGATTTTTATGCATGTGAACATTTTGCCTGCAAGTATATGTCAGCAGCCTCCAGTCATACAGTCCTCCAAAGCAAGCAGGTGGGGTGGAGCTTCGTCTCCAGGCAACGCGCGAGGGCGTGACCTTGCGTCACTGAGGTGCGACTGGGACGGCTGACGCGGCGCTGCCGCCTAGCGGGTTTAGCTAAGCAACGGCCGAGGCGGCGTCGCTGGCGCTGGGAGAGCAATGACTTGAACGGGGTGAGCCTTGCAGCGCCGCCCCCCTCGCCGTGTCCCTTCGCAGCCGCTCCACCGTCCTGGAGCGGGAGTGGAGGCCCGCGCAGCACGAGGTTGCGTTGCCGGGCTTCGGGGGAGCTAGGCCGTGCTGGTCAGGGCCTCGGCTGCGGGGCCTGGGGCACCGGCTTCCAGGGCGGGTGGATGCGCTGCTTCCGCCTTCGCGGTGGGCGGTGGTGCTGAGGAGAGGTTTCCGACCGGCTCTGACAGTTTTGAATCTTGGCGCTGGCGCAATAAGCAGTTTAGCTGTTGGTTAGCAGAGCAGGTGCGCCGAGGAGGGGCCGAGGGGCGGCGGCCGAGGCGGGAGGGTGGCCACAGGGCAGGGCAGGGCTCCCGAGGGGGGAAAGCCTGGGCCTGGAGCGTCGGCCAACCCGCCCAGGCTGTTCACCTGGGCCTTTGCTTGTCAAAATAATTGCTACCTTGAGAACCGACATTGATGAAAAAGTTTCCTTGCTAATCATAATTGTAGGGTAAGTCGCCTTCTGTGTGCAATTTCATTCCAGAATGTGGGTTTACTGTTGTACTTCTCCAGCCTAGCTATTAAGTAAATGGCAGTGTGCCTGCATATTCTGACCCACCCCATTTCTTGATGCCCAGCATCTCTTGTCCTTCTGGATGTATGTAGCTACAGTAACACTCCCAGTTGCTTTTAATCCAATGTCTCGAACTAAGTTGGTCGTTTCCACTCCTCCCTTGCCCATTGTTGCTATAGAATGAAGTTCATTCTTCAGAATTTCGGCTTGGGCGTGAGCTGATAGTTGTCTTTGAGAAGATATGCCTTCTGTATTCAGAACCCTCATAAATAGCATGGTCTCCCCCTCTCCACACACATACACACCTTAATGCTATCTGGTTTTAGTTTCTGTATGTTTTCCTCCTTAATATGATTGTGTTTTTCAGGAAGGTTTTTGTCATTTGACATAAGGGAAGAGTATATTTAAGGGAAATATCTACAGTCTTTGATCTTGTTTGGTTCTCTGAATACATCTAAATTCTGTTGCAAGGAGAATTCATACAAATCTAGTATATTTTTAAAAATAAGTATACTTACTAAGTACTCCAGTACTATTAGAACTCCAGCAGTTGACCAGTGCTCTGTCTGTAGGTTTCCGGTCTTTGTGAAAAGAATTCTTTAGTTTCATTTTCTCCTCCTTAAGACCTGTGGCCCCAGAACAGGGATTCTAGACTCTACAGTGACTGACCAGCCTAATCACTGGACTGTTATCTGTGTTAATTTAACAGCTGGTACTTCCTGTAAATTTAGAGTTTGTGTAAGCAGTGAATAATAAGGTAAATAGTGTCCTTCAAGACCCAGGTGTAGAACTTAGTATTTATTACTAAGATTATAACAGATTTCAAAGGTGCCATTAATACCTCAATCCTTGTCAACTGGATCATCGTCTGTGTGTGTGGCGGGGGGCGGGTTCAAGTGGACACCAAAAGTCAACCTTGGGTCTGGTTAGACTGCACCCGCTGTCTAGCAAGTCCCAGGGGTCCTTCTCTCTGCCTTCCCAGCCTCTGCTTTTCACATGACCTCGGGGCTAGAGCTCCGGTTGGCCCTCAGCCTTCAGCTGAGCTCCCTAGCCCTCACCTACTCATCTTGCACGTTGATTGTCTCAGTTTCCCGCTAATCCAGTTCTGGATAGGTTTGTGGTTTAAATTTTCAAAGTCTCTGTGTGTGAGCATTACTGGTGCTGCAGTTGTTATAGTCTTAGAAGGAGCATTTAACTACAGCGGCTCGTGTGCCACCCACTGAAGAATGTGGCATTTTTGGAATCCTTGCTGTTCTCGTGACTTTCAGAATAACAGCTTTTATTTAGAACACCCCCCCCCCCCCAAGCTGCTTTCAGGAAGCATCTCTGTTTTTCTAGAAGGGGCCATGCTAAAAGTGGCTCTGGGATTTGAGAGCCCACCTCCTAGCTCTGAGGAGTCCAGACCACAGCTTGTCTTTTACTGAATTTTATTGCCAATGGTTTACCAGCAAATTATGTCTGCAAGCGGCACTACTGTTCTATGGTTTCAAGGGAGATATTTGTGTCGTTTCCCAATATATATAGATATCAGGGATACGTTTTTACAGTTTTACATGTTCCATAAATACATTTTAACTTGTGCTCCATGTTATTGTGGACGCATGGCTGAGCTAATAATAGCATACTAGATGAGTGATAAAGGTGCAGTGTGTTGACTAGAGAAATAATATACACTTGTCTGTTGTTCAGAAGCGAGAACACAGGTAAGTATCCTGAAGAAGTCATGGAGGAGGTGTGTAAGTGTTTTAATTGACTGGTGACTGAAGGGTGACTTCAGCAGATGGCTTTTGTGGATACTGATGTCAGTGGCTCCATATTACACATAAATAATTGTTATATTTTTACACTAGTGGTGGAAATTTGTTAAAATTGGTTAAATGAAGGCCGTTCCTCCTATCCAATGTGAACACCCTGGTTCCATGCCCTCAGGTAGGTGTGGGGTCACTGATTCAGTTTCCTGGATTCTAAGTGCCATTACAGGAAAACAATATGCTGCCTTACACTGTAAACCTTAACATTCTAAGTTAGGGTACCAGTAAGACAATGCAACATTGTCTAATTCAAAAACCAGCAAAGGCTTCTTTACAGATGGGTTTTTTGTTGTTGTTGTTTTTGTTTTGGTTTTTCGAGACAGGGTTTCTCTGTGGTTTTGGAGCCTGTCCTGGAACTAGCTCTTGTAGACCAGGCTGGTCTCCAACTCACAGAGATCCGCCTGCCTCTGCCTCCCGAGTGCTGGGATTAAAGGCGTGCGCCACCACCGCCCGGCGCAGATGGGGTTTTGATGAGCAGTGCAGGATACCAAAATATGACACGAGCATAAACAGTTTTTAAAGTAGCAGATAAAAGATCCTACTCTTCCTCCTCAAATAGGGGGTGAAGCAACCATGTGAAAGTGCCTGGTTTTTACCAGGGGAAATTGCCCTAGCCCCGGCTCCTTTGTCTGGGCATCTTTCCACAATTCTCTAGTAAATGTCTGTGCTTTGGGTCCTATTTACGGTCATATTTTTCTTGTGAAGACTTCCCCATACATATAAAAACCAAAAACCAAAACTGTATATAGTTTTCTCCTGTTTGTTTTAGCTAATCTTGGGAACAGCGGGAGACCCTGGGAGGTAGAGGAGGGGACAGCTGCCTCCCCTGCAAATGTTGATCCAGTTGTCATCAGTTCCATTAAGTCTCGATTGAGACCATTTCAGAAGTTTGGTTTTCTCTGTTAGGTGATGTAGATGGAATTGAAAGCATCAGGCTGGCTGATGAGAGTCTGTTTGTGAGGCCAGGACAGTAAAAGCTTGAGGAAAGTTAAGCTTCATTTTGAGAGCAAAATGTTAGGTTAGAGCAGTGGTTCTCAACCTTCCTAATGCTGTGACCCTTTAATACAGTTCCTCATGTTGTGGTGATCCCAACCATAAAATTATTTTTGTTGCTACTTTATAACTCTAATTTTACTACTGTTATGAATCATAATGTAAATATCTGTGTTTCTGGTGGTCTTTGGGGTCACAACCCATAGATTAAGAACCACTGGGTTATAGGTTAGCACCTCCATTTTGCATCTGGAAAATTCTCTGCGTAACTCATTAGATGAATTTCCAGTCTTTAAACATTTTCATATTATGCATTGAAAAGTTCATGTCTGTTGCAGCAGCCTTTCCATCGATGTGGTAGCAGGGCATTCTTTTATAAGTCTGACCTTACCCTCTGTACTTGTTGGCCAATCTGCTCTTTGTAAGCAAGTAAAACAATCCCACTTCTCCTCCATATGATAGGCTCCTCAGTTATTTGAACAGGCTGTTGTGCGGCACAGATCATTACATAGCTGTACACAGCCACAGTCCTGCTTCTGAACCCTGACTCTGGAACCTTTACAGGGTGTGGCTGCCTTGAGCTGAATCAAAGCCTCCTGTGTGGTCAGCCCGTTGTGTGATACAGTAGAGTGGGAGGCTCCTAGCAGGAGTTTAGGGTTATTTTGACGTCTTTGCTTAACCTGTTGTACTGTTATTTTTGATCAAAAGCTTCAGAACTCCCATCTTCTGCTGCTCTAAAGCGCATCTTACCTAGGTGCTTTTGTGCAGTCACTTCAGAATGCTCCCCAGATCAGCTTCTTGCTGTACGTAGACTTAGTAAGTCACTGAGACTTACTCATTAATATGGTTCTTTCATTTTTGCCTTGGTCAGCCAGATTGGGCAATGATCTGAAAAAAAAACTTAAACAATTGTCTTTATTTTGTTTTGGTGTCACCATGAGGAGAAGGATCTCTGGTGACACCTGTGTGTTTATTTCCCTCAAAGGCATATCATGATCTACCTATCTCAGATACTTTTGGAAACTTCTGCCTAAATGTCTTCCCACCATGCCCGACTGTCTTGCAAACCCAAACTATCTTTCTGGACTCAAGTGTTTGCCCAGAATTTCTTTTCCAACTCAAAACACCCTCCTGGGCTTTTAAGGCACTCTGTATTTATTTGGTGTAGTGTTTCTCATTTTGTAAATATGCTCACTTGTGTGACTATTGCCCCACCCCAACTGTGTTGGATGCCCGGTGGTGCCGAGAACTGTCTTTAGTTTGCTCACCATCCTGTCCCCAGGCCATAAACAATGTAAACAGTACTTGTTAAACATAATTTTTATTTTTTCACAGCGTTTCTCTGTGTAGCCGTGGCAGTCTGGAACTTGATTCATAGACCAGGCTGGCCTTGAACTCAGAGATCTGTCTGTCGCTGCCTCCTGAGTGCTGGGATTAAAGGTGTGCACCACCACAGAGCAGCTAAACATAATTTTTAGAAAGACCATGTATGGCACTGGTTTCCAGCTGGTCTGTAGCCATTTGCTTATGATGTTTCCACATATTTGAAATAGAACATGAAAAGTAAAGATAGCCTGCGTTTAAATATCTATCTGCAGCATCAGGGTGAAGTCCCTGCCTTTCTAATGCCATACCCTACTTTTCATGTTATTGTCCTTTTACATTTTTCTTATGTTTTGGGCATTTGGGAATTTTTGTTTTGAAACTGTTCTTGCTTAGGATAAAATGGAGTTCAACACTGTTGTGGTTTTGGTTGTCACTAGTCTGTGCTGCCCAGAAACCACTAAGGTGAACTCCCTGGACACCTTTTCTAAGCTGGGAATTTTAATGATTCCTCTTTGGATATAGTTGGTGTGAGTCTGTTATACCTGAACACATTTAAAATGTATTTTTTTGCCTTCAGAGATTATGTTTAGTAATCCAGGTTTCCCTTCTTTTTTACTATCCTCTAGTATGATATTAATTGCTACCATATAGGTTCAGATCCAAAATAGTAATGGGGGATTTATTTTTTAGTATCATTGTACTTTTACTATATTTAAAGTAACTTTAAAAAACATATAGTACATTAAATTTTAACACTGAAAGTGATACATGTTTATGGTTATATACTTTAGTTTGAAGTCACATTTTTTAAACATTTATTATTTGTCTTGTGAGTACACGTACATGTGTCTAGGGGAGCACATGCTACCGTGCATGTGTGGAAGTCAGAGGACAGCTTTCGAGAGTTGTTTCTTCCTATCTTGGGACTCCGGGGGATAGAACTCGGTTGTCAAGCTTGGCAGCAAGTGCAGATGCCCACACGCCACCTTGCCAGCCCTAAAGTCACATGTTTTGTACTTAAAACTATAATGTCACTTTTAAATTACATGATAAAGCAAGCTTTCTGATGAAATTCTTTTCTGTGTAATCATTACTACTTCTCTTGCTTTATGTGGTAAGGACATTAGTTTGAGTAAAAGCGAAAGATTTTTTTAAATGGTAAATGAAATGAATTTTCTTGAGGTGGGAGTTCAAAGTTCATGTCTACCCCATACCATAGATTTAACCATTTCCTTATCCATAGAATGGGGATTTAAAAAATGCATCTACCCTGTAGGTGCTGTGAGTAGTGAATGTGTCATCTGTGGAAAGCGTTTGGTTTGGAGCCTGACGTGTGTGTGTGTGTGTGTGTGTGTGTGAGAGAGAGAGAGAGAGAGAGAGAGAGAGAGAGAGAGAGAGAGAGAGAGAGAGAGGATGGCTTTGTTTTTGATAGAGACCCATCACTCTTCCAATATCGTGAGTCATTTAGCTGTATGATTCTGAAAACTTAACTTTAAAAACTATGGTTAAATAAATTGTGTCTCAGATTCATTTGAGTTGACTGAATCCCTCTAAAGGTGCTGGTAGTTTTTCTTTGCTTTTTGAAGGATGAGTGTGCTAGATAGTTTTATATCAACTTGACACGAGCTAAAGTCATCTGGGAAAGGGGATCTTCAGCTGAGGAACTTCTTTCCTAAGATGGGGATGTAGGCAAACCTGTAGGTCATCATCTTAATTGGTGATCACTGGGGGAGGGGCCACCCTTAGGCTGGTGGTCCTGGGTTCTGCAGAAAAGCAGACTGAAGAGGCTACAAGGAGCAAGCTAGTCAGCAGCACCCTCCATGGCCTCCACATCACCTGCCTCCAGGTTCCTGCCTTGCTTGGGTTCCCGTCCTGGCTTCCTTTGGTGATGAACAGTGATGTGGAGGTGCAAGCCAAATAAACCCTTCCCTCCCCAAGTTGCTCTGGTCATGCATGGTCTTCCATCACAGCAGTAGTTACCGTAACTAGGACAATGAGATTATTGGTATTTTTTTATGTTGGTATTTTTTATAATTATGTAAAATAACTTTTGCATTGTATTTAACAGAAATTATGTGAAGCAAAACTCTTTCTGAATTCTGAAAGACACACCATTTCACCATGGGACAGCAAATTTCGGATCAGACGCAATTGGTTATTAACAAGTTACCAGAAAAAGTAGCAAAACACGTCACCTTGGTTCGAGAAAGTGGCTCCTTAACTTATGAAGAGTTTCTTGGGAGAGTAGCTGAACTCAATGATGTGTAAGGCTTGCTCATCTTCATCCTGTTTTCCCTTCATGTATGACCCCGTTTGTCATGGCTGTATAGAAGGTAACCATATGCTCTGATGAATGATTTTTTTAACATAAGTTAGAAAGTGCTACATTGACTGCTCTAAGCAGACTTTAATGTAGCTATTTTAACATATGAAGAGGAAACAGCAATGGGAGGAACTTAGAATGAAGTTAGAACACAGACAATGGGTATGGCGAAGCAATGCTAGGATGTCCTGCAGCTCAGCAGCTGTGTACTGAGAGGCTGTGGCTGACTCTGCTGTGGAAGACTTAAAGGAGTACACAAACAGAAGAGAATTTGCCCTCGGTCACCGGAGGAAAAGCTGGACAGTCAGAAGCATCAGCCGTGTATCTGTGTGTGGCCACAGTTTGTTAACCGAAGTACAGTCTGCTTAACTCTCCGGAGTGAGTTCCTAAGATGGTGTAAATTTCTCACCTTGAACTTAGGCTTTATAGATTTCACCTTGGTTTTTGTGCTAATCTATGTAGAAGCTTTTTAAAATACAAAGGGTTCTTTGCCCTCTAATGGCCTCAGACACCAATGCTTTCTCAGTACTGATGGATGGGTGGCACCTTTTATTCCTCTTAAACCTTCCTCTGGTAGCACCTTCTACTTTTCTTTATTCTGTATCAACCCTTTGTCTCTTTGAGAGTTTATTTAAAACTTGCCTAAGATACTTTAAGTGATATATTTACAAAATAATTTTATTTTGTATATATAAGTTTTTGCCTGCATGTATGTTTGTGCACCACATGCATGTCTGGGTGCCTATAAAAAGCTAGAAGAGGGCACCAGATTACTGAGACTGCAGTTACGTACCTTTGTGGACTGCCATTAGGTGCTGGAAATTGAACCCAGGTCACTTGTAAGCGTAATTGGTGCTCTTAACCACTGGCCCATCTTCCCAGCTCCCCTAAGTGATGTCTTAAAGGCTCTCTCTAGTCTCTCCAGTCTAACCAGTGTTCACTGAACACATGATATGCGCAGTGCACTGCACCAAGGGTTTGAGAATTTTAACTGATTATCCATTTTAATTGACTACTCAAATACTGACGACACTTCCGGCTGTCAGTGAATCAGAAGTTCCTTCCGTTATCCTACATTGCTTCTCATTCAAGCACCTCAAAGCCCAGGACCACTATGTGCAAATTTATAGTAGTATAGCCACTGTTAATAGCTTGTGCTAATACGTATGCTACTTTGCCAGAGGCTTTTATGACAGCCGTGTTGGATAAGTGTTGGTGTACAAGAAAGTTCCACAGTAGCCCGGAATGGAGTATAACAAAGGCTTATTTATCTGGGGATAAACTCACAGAGAGAGCAGTGATCCACAGTCCCCTGTGTGTGCTGGGAACTGAAACTGAATCCAGCAGCCAAGAGGCCCGTGCTCTATAGTACATGAGACCACGCCCACAGTGGGCTGGTATCTTAAAGGCTATTGACTAAAGGAATTCCCATAGTAGATAAGGGACATACTGACAATATGAAACATAAGATACTTTCTTTATGAATATAGTGCCTATTTTCAGTAAGTTATGAAGCCTAAAGGACAGTCCTAAGGTTTTTATTAGGAGCTGCTTTCTTTTAAGAACACTGGATTGTATTAATTAAAAAAGAAAAAAATAGCTTGTTTTTGAGATCATATTATATAGATGAATAAAATAGGACTGAGAGTGCTCGCTTCGGCAGCACATATACTAACATGGGAACGACGCAGAGATTAGCCTGGCCCCTGCGCAGGGGTGACACGCAAACTCGTGACGCGTTCCGTATTTTATATAAGAATAGTACACCTTATTCTTATTTCAACTTTTAAAAATATTACATTTATTTATGGGGGCAGTACACAGGCAGAGGTCAGAGGACAACTTGAGGAATCTGCCTCTCCTAACATGTATGTCCCAGGGATTGAACATAGGTGGCCAGGCTTGAAAACAAGTGCCTTTACCAAGCACTAAGCCATCTCCAGTGTTCTAACTCCTAGGAAGAGTAATTCATAACGTTTGCCATCCTTTAGTACTTTATATAGGTAAACTTAGACTATCTGATGAAATTTTGCTTATTGACCTAAAGTTTTTAGAAGAAGAAAAAAACCTCTGTCCTGTGACATCACCTGCAAGCTAAATTACTGTGCGACAGTAGAAATATATTCCTTTATTCACCTGGGGCAGGATACCTGAGTGAATTTGAGGGGTTTTGTTTTGTTTATTTTTGATGGTTTTTTTTTTGTTTTGTTTTAACAGTGTTGAAAATTAAACCTAAGCACTACTGCTGCCTATACACTGAGCAATACCAGCAGTATGGTCTGAAACTCATTTCCATGGGCTAGAGTTGGGCATTTCATGAGTGCAGTGCTCCCTGCTTGCTGTCTGCCAACCCTGAAGTCAAACACAGAGGTGTGGCTTGGCTTCCGGGAAGCAACTGGAAGCTGGCATGTCAGTTGTTCCCTTTGGCCAGCTTCCTGGAGACAGGTTGCTTGGCTTAGCTGGAAGGCACTTAATTTTGTGCAGCCTGCTGCTGGTGTTCAGAGAAAAGCCAGCAATGGGAAAGGAAGCTGCAGTCTTAGGGTTTCAGATCAGTTTTAGTTGGTGTTGATAGCAAGATTCTGACTGTTGTGTTGTCTTTATGCTAGTGTGGCTCTTGTAATTCTTCTTGAGGAAAGGGAGTAGAGCTGTATTTAATAGCACAAATTATTTGTTTTACTTGACTGAACCCAAAATTAGTATACTTTAAAAGCTTTCAAAAAAGTATGTTAATGTGATTATGTAAACAAGATTCAACCAAGAGCAAGGTATTCCTCAAAATTATGTCAGTGTTTGTGTAAGTTAAGCCAACAGGCTTTTACTTAAAGTGCCAGGTTTCTTGAGCTGCGTTTGTCAGGGCTGACTGTTACTGCATGTTTTCTCGTGCAGCACAAGCCTGCCTCCAAGCTCTCCTTGAGCTCCTGATCCTCCTTTCTGCCATCTTCCAGGCTTGTGTCACCATGCCCAGCTTTAGACCAATTTTTTCTAAGCATTCTTTTTAGACATTCAAAGACAATTGAAATACAGATATGGAGACAAGTATTCCACAGAACTTTTGACTTTAAAAACTTTGGAAACTAAGTACGTGCTCAGAACGTTTCTGTCCCTGTGCTGGAGGAATCAGCTTTTACATCACTTCTGCTTTTGTCTGCCCTGTTGGAAAGTGTTTCTTGAGTTTGGTTTTACTTTTCATAAAATTAACAAATGTGCTTGCCCTTTTTCCAGAACTGCTAAGGTAGCTGCTGGCCAGGAAAAACATCTTCTCTTTGAGGTCCAACCTGGGTCTGATTCCTCTGCCTTTTGGAAAGTGGTTGTACGGGTGGTCTGTACCAAGGTAAGACTGGGAAGGTCTTCTGTTTCAGAGTCATGCTGTTTGGGTAGTTAGAGGCACATTAATAATGTAATAGACTATAAATAAGTGTTATTGCTTTTATAGTCTTATAAAACATAGGGTATGCGTGTGTGTGTGTGTTGTGTGCTAGTCTGTGTATGCATGTGTGTGTGTGCACGCGTGCGTGGGCACGCGTGTGTGTTAGCTTGTGTATGCATGTGTACATCATGGTTGAGGCCAGACACCGACATGAGGCATGTTTTTTGAGACAGGGTCTGTCACTGAACCTGACACTCACTCACTGTTTTGGCTAGACTGGCACGCCAGGAACCCCACCCCATGCCAGGATCTGCTCATCTCTGCTCCCCTAGTGCTGGGCTTACATGCACACCTTTGAACCCAGATTTTATGTGGGTGCTGAGTGTCTGTGTGATTGACACTTTACTGACCCACTTTCTCGGCCCCGAAAGCATCATGCGACACTGTCTTGCGTCAGGCTACCTGTTGACGCCCACTGTTGTCAGCTGCCAAGTCACAGGGATTTTTATAGCTGGAGGAAGTGGTAGTGAGCTTGTCTCTGCCTTCATCTGTCTTTTGAGGCTTAGCTAGCTGTAGAACCCTCCGAGGACACCATCATTAGCTCTGGACGATACCTTAAAAATTAGTTACCTTAGGGAATTCCTTCTTTTGAGAACATTGGGTTACATTCACCTGAAAACAATATCCACCGGAGAGGCCATGGAGATTTTGAGTTATGGAGTGGACTTTTGTCAGGAACATACTATTTTGTAGTTGGGTTTTTATATTCTAGATAACCGCTAAAAATATCTTGGCAGCTGTTGCAGAGTATTGGAAAGCTTCCGCTCCCAGTAAATTAATTAAAATAACAATTCTTAGTCCCAGGCCTTTGAGAGGAAATGAATTTTATTAGCTCCCCTTCAGTCTCAACCCCTCCTCTCAAAGGTAAGATAAGCCATAGAAGCCTTAAGAGAGTTATCTCAGAAGATGATATTTTTAAGAACACTGGATTTTACTCATTAAAAAAGGAAACACAACTTTTTAATGATCTGTGTATATGTATATATAACACGCTAGAACAAATGGTATCATACACTGCAGATAAACGCTGGTGAGTCCGAGAACCAGAGACTGCCTTGGTCTGTTCCTTTCCACAGTCAGTTGTCAGGTTTACCTCTGCTTACTTCCAGTTTCTTCAGGCAGAAATGTGAGCAGTACACTAGGAACCAAGTTCAGGCAAATGCCATGTCCTTGAGGAAATGAAACTGTTTATAGTTCAGGCCCCGTCCCTTCTGAGCAAGAATGTCATAAACTCTACTGACTCCGCACTTCAGAATCCTCCAGGCTCCGTTTATGCTGTTATGAAATGACTTCTGAAGCGCAGTTCTCAGCTCACGGCCTTGCTGAACACTCTGCGGCCTCACCCCTACAGACTCTCCCTGCTCTTGTTTGGTGTTCATGGGCTGACGTGGGACTCCAGACTTCTCTTCTGCTTTATTCACTATTCCCTTTTGCCTTCTGCATGTCACCAATGTTAGTGAATTCAAAGTGTTACTCTTACAACTCACACCCTCTGATATTAAGTTCCCTCAACTAGAATGTCTTCTCCTTCTGTCACTTTAATGGTTGTCAGCTATGAATCACAGAACACTTGCTTTAAACTAGTTTAAACAAAAGCCTTTTATCTTTGTCTTGCATCAGCAAATCCTAATGCACGGGCTCCAGAGCTGGTTACAGGCCCAGCAGATCTCATAACCCACTGGTCACTATTCAGTCATACCTTCTACACACACACACACACACACACTCATACAGGGGGGGAGGGTGGTAATTGGTTTAGATCACACTAACCAGTATTGGTTCCTAAGACATTTCAGGGAGTGGAAAATGCCAGAATAAAAGCTGGTGTCCCAGCAACTAACGTGGAAAGGGTGCCTGGACAGTCGGCGGCTGCTGTCACTCTTGCATGTTGACGCTTGCTGTCTCCACAGCCCATCTCAGATACCATCTCACCCATAGTTCCCTTCGCAGGGGTTCTCTCACCTCTTCTAAGTTCCAGTAGCTCTCAGTTTCCACTTTACAGCTAACATTCAGCATTAAGAATAGTGTACTCGGGCTGGGGAGATGGCTTAGTGGTTAAGAGCACTGGCTGCTCTTCCAAAGGACCTCAGTTCAATTCCCAGTATCCATATGGCAGCTCACAACTGTCTGTAACTCCAATTCCAGGGGATCTGGCACCCTTATACAGACATGCATGCAGGCAAAAATATCAACACAAATGAAATAAAAATAAATTAAAAGGAAAAAGAAATAGTCTGTTCAGTCCCTGGCTTCCCTGGGGCTCTTTGGGCAGGACTGTTCCCTGCGACTGTGTCCTGCCTGAAACACTATGCTTTGCATCTATCAGCTGGGCTTGCAGCGGATGACCAAACCCTGCTGAAGTCCCTCCTTTGTATGGCCAGGGCTGAGCTTCCCTTGTGTTTGGTGCGCATGTTACCTATATTATCTTCACTCTCCATCCTCATTTCATAAAACACTTAGTTTACGAGGAGGAGACCTCTATAACCTGTAGAACTATCAACATATGAATGTATCAGTCTTCTAATCCTTGGGTTTTCTGTTGCTCCTTTTGATACAGAGTTAATGATTGATATTATTATTATTATTATTTTTGCCCCAGCAGCTTTCACTATGTTACTATATAGTTAAGTTTAAATTACTGTATTCTATTGAAATCCTTCCTTCCTTCCTTTTTCTTTTCTTGTTTTTTTCCTTTTTGAAATAGGGTTTTTCTGTGTAATAGCCCTGGCTGTCCTGGAACTTTGTAGACCAGGCTGGCCTCAAACTCACGGAGATCCATCTGCTTCAGCCTTCCAAGTGCTGAGATTAAAGGCATGCACCAACACACCCAGCAAAATTCTTTCTTGAAATAAGATTCTAAGTAGAAAAATAAAAGTATTAAATACAGCCGGGCAGTGGTAGCACATACCTTTAATCCCAGCACTCAGGAAACAGAGGCAGGCAGATCTCTGAGTTCGAGGCCAGACTTGTCTACAAAGTCAGTTCTAGGACAGCCAGGACTACACAGAGGAACACAATCTTGTAAAAAAACAAAACCAAATTTAAAAAGTATTAAAGACAAAGGCCTTTAGCATCTTCATTTGTATGTTTTTTTTTTCTTGATGGTAGATCTATTCAAAGAATTTTCATTTGCATTTCTTGGCAAAGATCTTGTGAAGCCAGTATATGGATTAGAAAGAGTTAAGTCTAGTGTAGAAAAAAGATGAGAGGCTGAAAACGTTGTGTTCCTTCTCTTTATTTTTATTTATTTTATTTTAATTTTTAAAAATTTGGGGGGAGTTAACAGTCTCAGTAGTGTAGTCTTAGTTATTCTGCCTCCCTGCCCCAAGTGCTGAATGTACAAGGTTACTCATGACATTTGCCTGAGAACTTCATATTCATGATTCTTAAACAATTATAAACATTTATATTTTAACCTTTAATTTATGGTAAGACCACTCTTATCTGTCTATGAACCATTCTGATTATCCTCAAATAATATTTAATTCATTTTTAAATTATATTTAGATGGAATGTTTTATGGGTATGACATTAGAAAAGTTATTAGATTAATTGAAAATTATGTTCTGAGGGGACCATAGAGACGGCTCAGCAGTTAGGAGTACTCGTTGCTCTTGCAGAGGTCCTGCATTCACTTCCCAGCACCCACATGATGGCTTACAACCCTCTATAACTCTAGCTCCTGGGAATCTGATGACTTCTTCTGATGTCCTCAGGCACCAGGCACACATGCGGTGCACATAAATACATGCAGGCAAAGCACTGATACAGATAGAATAAATAAATATATAAACCCCAAATTTATGGACTGAAGGGACTATTAAGAAAACTTCAAAAGAAGACAGAGGAGAAAATGTTTAGTCAGCAAGAGCCCACCATAGTGGTGAATGGTGGTGTATAATCCCAGCACTGGGGAGGCAGACACAGGAGGATTGCTAGGGCTTCCTGGCCGGCCAGCTTAGCCCAGTTAATAAATTCAAAGCCAACACAAGACCCTGTGTCAAAAAACATGTGAAAGGTGTCCTGAGGAGCAAACAGTGCCCAAGGTTGACCTCTGCCCTTCACACATATGCACACACAGGTCTTCATGAAGTGCATGTCTTAGATCTCTTGTGCTTAGACAACGATCTTGCAGTTGTCCTTTGCTTGTGTCCCTTAGCGCTCCAGACCACCCACACTCAGTCAGGCCCTCACTGTGCCTCTCCACTTTCAGTGATTAGTGGGGCCATCTCTTCTCACCTCCTAAGCGGTCCCAGCTTCTGTTCGGTGTCCCTCTGTGTGTTCTGAGCCCAGTAGCCATTCCTCAGCACATTTGAAGTGTAAAGTAGATCATGCTATGTCTTGGCTCAAAGCGCGCCAGTGGTTTCCTGTGTGCTTAGAACAACAAAGTCATTGAGGAGATCAGTAAAGCTGTATGTTCCGTCACTGCCTCACATAACATTAGCTTTCATCACCTTCCCTCTGTCTCACCCATTGCAGCTCCTTGCTGGAGTCCTTGTGCTTCTCACCTGGCGCACGTCTGTCAGACCCTTTACAGACCGACTGGCGCGGTGTAGCATTTCACCCTTAGGGAGCCGTGTGCGAGGCGCCCAGTACCTCTTCCTGTAAAGGGACATTTAACAAGAGGAGGTACTGGACCTAAACTGTTACATCCTCATCTTACTGACTTACTATAATACATGCCCCACTCTGATTTTCTGAAGTCTTATAAAAGTGTCCTCTGTCCTGTCTCAAGTATCCTGTATCAGATTGTCAAGTGGAGGGGGTAGAGATACAGTCTACAGAGGAACTATCTCCAGGCCACTGGTTCCACTTCACAGGAAATGAAATTTTGTAAAATCTCAAAATTCACTAACATTTGTTGTTTAATGTAGCATTTTGGCTTTAGTTTAAAAGTACAGAGTTGCCCAAATAATTCAAGAATGGCGCTGAAGAACGAGCTCAGTAGAGTGCACTGTGCAAGCACGAGGACCTCAGTTTGAGTTCAAAAACCCATGTTAAAGAAATAAAAGCCAAGTATAGTACAGCCTACTTGTCATCTCAGGATGGGGAGGCAGGAACAGGCGATGGGTCCTCGAGGCCTCCTGGTGTGTGAGCCTAGTGGAGTCAGCATGTTCCAGGCCAATTGAGAGAACCTCAGACAGAGCACGTAGCCAGTGTCCTACCCAAGGTTCACCGCTAGCCTCTGCAGCACCTGCACATCCCATTCACACAAACCACACTCAAGGAGAGGAGGAAGCCATCCTCCTCTTAGTGGTAGCAGAATAGCGTACGTAAGTCCTGTAATTAAAAGCTGTTAGGCTGGAGGATCTCCCGTTCTAGGCCAGCCTGGGTGACATTGCAAGTTCCTATCTCAAAAAGGAATTAATTAAAACAGCAAAGTGTATACATTTTAATAACAATCTCTAAAACTCATTTCTCAACTCCGGGAAGGTCGCCTGATGTTATCAACTCCAGACAGGATGCCTGGTCATCTTGGCAAGGTTATTTTGAATGTCAGATCGGAAAATTTAGTCAGTTCTCTGATGAGCTCCACAACTGAAGAGAATGTGAATATTCTTTAATCAGACTCTTTATTTTCCTAGGTATATTACACACCATAAATTTGTTTCCTAGGATATTTGACTGAATTGTGTGTCTGTCCCCCCTTCCCTGTTGTGTTTCTAGATTAACAAAAGCAGTGGTATTGTGGAAGCTTCGCGGATCATGAATTTATACCAGTTTATTCAGCTTTATAAAGACATCACAAGTCAAGCTGCTGGAGTGTTGGCGCAGAGCTCCGCCTCTGAGGAGCCCGATGGGAGCCTGTCCTCTGTAACGTCTTGTCAGGCTAGTCTGTGGATGGGCAGGTGCGTGCACCGTGGGGCACAGTTACGGTGGCATTCTCCCCAGTGCTCTGTGACTCCCTCAGTCCTGTTGCCTCCGCCTGTGGTGTAGTCCAGATCAGTTTTAGGTTACCCTGTCCTTCCATTCTGTCCCAGATTAAGGTGGCTCACTCTCCAGGAACCCACTCCGTCTCTTGCATTTATGACATTAATGACTGATGCCTCCCCTTTAATGAGTTTTTAGGCAGTCAAAAACATTTATAAAATTAAGTTCAAGAATATGACAGAATTGTTTCAGAAATTATCGAATTGGAAGTTAAGTTTTTAAATGCTGTCTTCAGGCCTTGGCAGTCCACTCAGGAAAGAACAAGCAGCTGTGTGCCTGTTGACGCTGCATTGGTCTGGAGTTTGCCGCCTGGTGCTCCTTTACTCAGGCCTCATGTACTGCTCTTCTGTCTGAGCTTTCCTTCGTCCATGCTTTCGGTGTTGCAAGCTTCCACCTGAAAATGCCTATTGGAAAAGACTTCTGTGTTTCCAGGCATGTTGATATCCTTACTAGGAACTGGAGATGTCCTTCTTAACATTAAGAATGTGTTTGGCAGGAGTTCCTCTTTATTCCTTTATTGACACTTGCAGTTTTGCTTCATTCTGAGTGTTTTGAAAGCGTCTGTAGCTACACGGCAGCAATGAAAAGCAAGTGGCATTTCTCTGCCTGCTGGGGTCATCTTCAGGAAGGTGGTGAAGTGTTGCTCTTAGAGACTAGGAAAGCAGTGCCAGTTGGTTAGGTAAGCCAGTACTTGGCTTCATGTGTTGTGGGCTTCTAGTGGTGTCCTGGTCCCCAGCTTCTAGAAAAGAACTTCGCAAGTGGTAGGTGAGCCTGAGGGCCTTCTGCAGTCCTGCATATTGTCACATGTATAGTTCTATTAATGTCTGCTGTTTGTTGAGCCTTGCAGTTCATTAAATCCTAACAGTCCCCAGGAATACAGCTGGTCCTATGAGGAAGAGGGTTTAGAGGAGTATTGTAGCGCTAGATATTGATTGGCATAGCAGACTCCCACTTAGTGCATGGCAGCTCAGTGGTTTGGAGGAGGAAGGAGCTGGAGGTGCTACGGTGCCACTGATCCTAGGCGACTGCTCTGTCTGTGCTCTGTAATATCCAGACTGTGCCGTATTTCACCACATGGAAACCAGCATGCACTACAAGTTACACTGCCAGCCGCCCAGAGCTGTGAGACCACCTCAGAGAGGCAGTCCTCTTCACGTCCAGATAGCTCGGATTCCTGTGAAAGTTTTCGCTTTGCCTTCTATCCTCAGTGTATAAGCTGGCCCTCTGAGGCAGCACAGCAGAGGCCCTAGGACCAACTTGCCTGTGTTCAAACCTTAAGTCTTCTCTGTCCTCAGTTTCCTCGTCTTCTGTGAGAGGCTGAGAGCAATGGCGTGTGCCCCAGAGGACTGTGTTAATAGACGGGACACCGAACGGCACGTAACGGTGTGTGTAGAACATTACCTGTCACCATCGTTATTAAATTATAGAGTGCCCTGCGTGAGTGCAGCGGCTGTGCATGGCCTCTGGAATGCCACCAAAGTCCGATCTCTTCTGTCCTTCAAATGTTGAAAACTAATCAAATTCCCACTGAGCTTAATCTCCAGAATAAGTGTCTCCAGCCTTTGTTTCCTGTTCTTCCTGCACTGGTGTCCTGTGATCTCCATCTGGCAGTGTGCCCCTCAGGTTCTGTGGTAGGAAGCGGCACTCTTCCAGCTCCGACTGGTCAGGTAGAACAAAGTTCCTTCCTCCTGCTCACTGTGCTAAGAAGAAGATAGCAGAGAGGGGCACAGAGCAGCTTCTGCTGGCAACGTCTCCATTTGCTCTAGGTATATTCAGTTGCTATTCTCTGTAATGGCCTTCTGCTCCTGATTCTGAAGCTTCCCTGTCAGAATGGCCTGTCACTCTGTGGAGTCCTGCAGGTGATTGGAAGCTCATAGGCAGAAATCTGAAAAGGCGCCTAAGTGTCAATATGCATGAGCTGATGGATGGATGTATATAAATGTTCATATGTGTATTTGCATGTGCATATATGTGTGCATACACAAATGTATGCATGAATGCACATATCAATCCACATGCATGTAGGTTTCCACTCATTTCACCATTTCGGTTCAGTGAGCACTCTTTTCTCCATGGCTGAAGCAAACAATGCGTTACCTCACCCTAGTGGTATGTCTGTTGTAATGCTCCTTAAAGCAGGCCCTCGCTGCCCCTCAAGTCCTACTTCACTCCCTCTCTCTAGCTCTCCACTCTCAGCTAATTTCCCTGAGTCAGCAGGAATTGGTGTTCCCTTGACTCTAGTTTGCCTCTTAGAGCAAGTTCAGATTTGTATTTTGACATTCAAGAATCAGATTGTCTTTGCTATATTATCAGTCTTTTCTCCCAGTTGAACTCCTGAGCATCATGCGGCCTTATAAACACACACACACACACACACACACACGTTTCATGTCTTTCATGCCTTCATGGCTTACTTTATGCTCTAGAATGGTCTCTATCAGTATTCTGTGATTTCTCTCTCATGTTTCCAAAAATACTTACTTGGCACATATTATGCATGCTGCACATTTGATATTTGTTTATATTGTGTTCAAATCAGCAAGTTCTAAGTGTTATTGTCATGCCTTACGTGCTATACTATAAATTCAGCAGGGATGGCAATGGTACCAGACCGGCTCTTCCCTTAAGAACAACAGAGAATAAAACATTTACAATCACTTTAAGAAAGTTTGTATTCAAAAAGCTAAACTACAGGGTGATTAATCATGGAACAGCAGTATGCAATTTTTAAATGATTTAATTGAGGTAAAATTTGGTTTTGAGAACAGAAGGAGATGGATGTTTTAAGCTGAGCTACTGGAGTTGGTGTTGAGGAAACTCCACATGCAAAGGAGCACGGCCTCTGTGACGCTGGGTTCCTTCCTGTGAGCTTCCTGAGCTGGAGCTTCTGTGCTCCGGCCCCTTTGGGTTTCTTTGGCATCTGATTCTGACCACTCTGCTGTCCCTTCGCTCTGATACTGTCAGTGCCACTGTAAGGCCCTGTTGATGAGGCAGCATGTGTCTGTTATGACAATTAAATGATATACGGGTTCATTTCCTGTATGTAAATTCAATGTCTAAGATGGACTGAGTTATTTCAGAAAGACCTGAATATGCAGTTTTTGTTCAGATTTTGTTTTCTTTAAACTGCACAGAATTTGTCTTTTTATCACGTCTTTCAAGTTTCTTAAAGAAACTTAACCTTGGTATTTCTTCCCTAATGTATTTGCTATCCCCAAAAGATGTGAACTGTGGTCTGGTTTTCGCTTTGCACGTAAGTCATGCTGTACTTTATACTGTGGTATTTACTGATGCTTTTTAAGACCGTGAAACAAAGTAGGAAGTGTGTGGACAGAGACTGTCATTGTTCCAGCTCAGTTTTCACACCCAGGGTGAAGCAGCTGACGGATGAGGAGGAGTGTTGTATCTGCATGGACGGGCGAGCTGACCTCATCCTGCCCTGTGCTCACAGCTTCTGTCAGAAGTGTATTGACAAATGGTAAGTTATCTGCTCCCC